>NC_047094.1:66777005-67977005 GCF_902459505.1 Geotrypetes seraphini | reverse complement strand
TGTATGTAAAGGATATGTGCATGGGGGACTTGGTGCTGGCTGTAACACCTCATTTTTCTCTCTATAGGTGTCCATTGTCCGGAGCACAACAATCACTCTGAATCCCAGCACAGAGATGGATGTATCACTGGTTTATAAAGGCTTCATCCACCCCATGTTGAGCAGTGCCTTCCCACCTGAGGATATTTCAATCTGGGCTCGAATTCAGCGCCTCTTTGTCATTGCTAAGCTGGCGCGAATGCCCAATAACTCCAATAGCCTGGTAAAGCACTATGTATTCAGTATGGGAGCTTCTGTTTTGTTGGCACTTCTTAGGGTATGATCTGTCTACAGACACACTGAATAATAGCGAACCATTAGCTTTTACTGAGCTCCTCAAACCATTCTCTTAGAATATGTTTTGATTGGCTGGTGAATGGTGCATCGGGAAGAGTGTCGGCTCCGGTTAACTCCCCAATATCCCTTAATATACAGTGTTCCCCCGTAGGTTCGTGGTTCGCGGACTCAATCATTCGCTGTCTGCTCCAACCACCTCTTCCTGTAGTAAAGTCGGGCTACACCAATCAGGAGCTGCGTGTCAAAGCAGCTCCTGATTGGTGTAGCCCAACTTTACTACAGGAAGAGGCGGTCGGAGCAGACTGCGAGTGATTTTCTTCACCCGCTGGCGCTCCAACTGCCCTCTCCTGCCTCCCCTGCCTTTTGATAGGTGTTTTTTTGAAATTTGCAGGGGGTTCCTGGAACGGAACCCGTGCAAATTTTGGGGGAGTACTGTATTGGTACTTTTCCTTTTGAAGAGGGTGGTCATTGGACAGTGTATAAGGAGAAAATGCATTAGACTAAGACAGGGGTAGGCAATTCTGGTCCTCGAGAGCTGGAGCCAGGTCAGGTTTTCAGGATATCCACAATAAATATGCATGAGATAGATTTGCATCTTAAGGAAGCAGTGCATGCAAATCCATCTTGTACATATTCATTATGGATATCCTGAAAACCTGACCTGGCTCCGGCTCTCGAGGACCGGAATTGCTTACCCCTGGGCTAGGAGAATGTCTTTCCTCCTGTGACATTGACCTCCTTTTATTTTTGTTGTAGGAGGAGGTTAGCCGATGGACAATGCATCAGGAGAAGGACCGTCGACCCTTGCAGAGAAGCCGGAATGAACGTCTCTTCCCTAGCCCTGAGCCAGGGAATAAATACACCGTGCAGATTGAGGGGTTCCTGAACACATCTGGGAGTGGGCAGACCAGTGAGCTGACCCTGACCTGGGACCGTACAGGTGTACCAGGGGGCAGTGTGAGTACTGGTCACTGTATGCTGTCTCCATGTAGAGTTCTTTGAAGAACATAGAGATGCATGTCACTTTAGTCACTGGCCATGCCTTGAATTACTACCCCTGCTCCATATTTTCTATTGTTTGATCCAGAATACTCCTTTCCAATGCAAAAAGCACATGAGTCCTGAACCTGTGAGTAGTGCATCTTCACCCGTGAGGAATGCATAAGGCATCATCTACTTTTTCATCTCTACTTACTTGCATCACTGGGCACTGCCCTCTTTTTAGTTTGCTCCTTTTGCAAGTGAGTTGAGAAGGTGTCTTTTTTTTTTCATCTGTTCTGTTTAAATTTCTAATTTGGGGGGTTTTATCCAATATTTTGTTTGAGGATTCCTGGAACAACTATGTCTTGGAGAAGTTTCAGACTCAGTATTCTGAGGTCTGTAGCTGGGCAGGCCACCCTTGCTGTCTTGCCAGCTTTTCCTCTAACATGAAGATCGGCTCGGGGTTTGGCCCCTTGAAGTCTGCTCACCCAACTATTGTTTAAGTGCTTGAGCACAGGCTGTACTTGGCTCTGTGCCGGTCAGGAGGCCTTGCAGGTGCCAACTGTGTCCCCTCCCAAAGAAGCAGTCCCTGGACAGCCTGCTTGCTTGTCTGAGGTAGAAATCTTCCCCTTTCTCCAGCTACTGTGAGAGCTGATGCAGGCACAGCACCTGACAGCGCTGTGAGTACAGTCCATTACTGTCTATAGAAGACATTAGGATGAAGTAGATTTGGGCTTTTGGGGGGAGTTTCTAGGGCTTCCTTGAGGGTCCCCTAACCCTAAAATCCTGTTTTGGGGATTTTTTTTATCCATTATTGTACCTCCCCTAGGCTGTTTTTGGCACCAAAATCACAGCTTCTGTGGCCATCTTAGATTTCCTGGCTTGTTTTAAAAGTCTCTCCCTGCCTCAAAACACTTCATTTAGATCTAAATCCAATGACACCTCTCCCAATGTTTCACCCACTTCATCAGGGCCGAGATGCTACATGTGTATCAAAGCTGCAAATAAGAAAATTTATATTAAATTTTTACTTCATATCCAAATTCAAAAAATCATCTTCATGTAATTAAAAAAAAAATCAAATTCTTTAGCACTCTCCAGACCAGTAGAGGTTAACTTTACGAATGGGTATATATCTAATCATGACCAGCAGGTGGAGACTGAAAACAAAACTTTGGGACAGTATATACTATCCTCCCTTCTCTATTTCCCTCAGTCTTCTTTCAGTCTCCAGCAGGTGTTGAGTGATCTGTACCCATCTCCCTTGGTAGGGCTGTTGGAATTTGTTTAGGGGGTTTATTGTCCCTGTTTTTGGCCGGACGGAGCTTGGGCGGACTCTGTTTGGGGGTTCGTCCGACCTCGGGGGTGTCAAACCCGGCGGGTCTCGAGCGGGGTCCCTCCCCCCACTTCCTCCACCTCCCCACATTTTTTTTAGAGGAGCCTCAGCAGTAAGCCTTGCCCCCTAAATCAAGCAAGGCATATTGCTTCGAGAGCCTGTGGAGTCTGTTCTGTAAAAAAAAAAAGAACTTTGCAGCGCACGAAGATGGCTGGGTAGAGGATTAGCTCTGTTGTGACAGGCAAATTTTATTAAGATTTTGGCAGTTAAAATTAAAGAAAAGTGAAGGAAAAGAGAGAATTGAAGTAAGAAATGGCTTCGGGTAAAACTAGTAAAAGTAATCCGGTGAATTCAGGAGCAGGAAGTAAAAAAAGAACAAAAATTGATTCGGTATCCCCGACAGCGGTCCCTTTGCCTCAGGAAGAAATTGATAACAGTGATTTGATGAATGAACTTCAGAAAATTAAAGAAATAGTAAGTGATAACGCTAAAAATATAAAAGATGTGAAGAAGGAAATAGAGAGTCTGACAAATAGAATGCAGGCAGTTGACTTCAAAATTGAGCAGTTAGAAAAGCATGCTGAGAAATCTGAGGCAGAGATGCTGGTGTGTAAAAAAGATCACAGAGAAATAGAGGCGTTGAAAAAGGATTTTGAAGACTTATCAAATCGTGAAAGAAGGAATAATTTGCGTCTGATTGGGATACCTGAGGGGATTGAGCAGAATGATCCTATTCAATTTGTGACTAATTTTATCCCAAAGATCTTGCCATTTAAAAGTTCTTTTCCTTTGGAGATAGAAAGAGCACATCGGATACCGATGAAAAGATCAAATAGTCAGAAGGGTCCCCGTCCAATAATCTTTAAGCTGCTAAGACATCAGCAGGTGGTAGAGATTATAAAGCTGGCTAAAACAAACAAGGATCTTAAATGCCAGGATTCTAAGATCTTTATAGTACCTGACTTTGCAAAAGCTACAGCCTACAAAAGAAAACAGCTTTTGGATTTAAGACCTAAACTGAGAGCAATGGGAGCAAGATATGGATTGATATACCCTGCTATTATGAGGGTAACTTATGAGAATAAAACTTATAATTTTGAAGAAGCAGGCAAATTACAGGAATTTCTAGATCAATATAATTTGCCTATGGTTTCATGAAATTATTTAGAAAATGTAATAAATAATATACTTAGATTATTTTTGGTTTATATTTTTGAGTGAAAATTGAAAGATATTTTATAAAGAAGGAAAAAGTGGAAAAAAAATAGAAAAGGAGAAAATATTTTCTAGAAAATTGTTGCAGTTAGGTTTAAGGGGGATCAACATTTCAAACAAGATTTAAAGAAAAGAAATGAAAAATTTTAAAGAGACAATAAGAAAAGAAGAAAAGAAGATTTTGACAAGGTAAGAAGAGGGATGGAGCATATAGGAAGTGAAGAAAATATGAGGAACAATTATAAGATTTGGATGGTTTCTTAATGTGAATTTATAATTTGCATTTGAGCGTGACTGAGATAATATGAGGACACATAAATGCTGCATTGGAGAAATGTGGGAACTTAGAATATAATAAGATGAAAAATACAAAAGACTATTGATGTAAAGAGAAGAAGATGTGAAGATGGACTGATGGAAATGACTTGAGCATTATTTAGAATTACAATTTGCATCTGAAATTGACTGAGATATAAGGATGATGTTGCAAAAATACTTTATTGGAGAAAGATGAAATAGCAATCTGCAAGAAGATGGAATAAGAGACTGAAACAGCAGGATGAAGATGTACAAGTGTTACAGTTGTGCAGAATGGAGAATAGACTGTAATAGATTGAAGATGCAATGAAAATGAATGAGAGTTTTAAAAAATATGAGGTCTGCTTGGTTGAAATGTTTGATCCTTCTTTTGATGTAAGGTTAAAAAAAAAAAAAAAAAAAATGAATATTATAGGATGGAGTGATGTATGTTCCATTGAAGTTGTGAGAAACTTAGGTTAAAAAAAAAATAAATAATAAAATAAAATAATAATATTAATCTTGGGGGGGTATATATTGTAAGAAATGGTTTCCGAAATATTGGGTATATACTTTTATAAATATATTAGAGGTATAGGATGGAAGAATGTTTGGAAATTTGAATGAGAGGGGAAGTATATAATAAAGAATTATAGTAAATATAGGTATTTAGGGTATTGAAGAATGGATTGACTGCAGGATAATTTAGTGTTGGTTGTTTGAAAGATTAGAGAAAGAAAAATGAGTATGTTATTGCCTGTGGGGAGTTTATTTTTGCTCAGTAATATGTGCATTTCGAAGTTTGCATTTGTGTTAGGGGAGGGGAGGGTGGGGGATGGGAATAGGGGGGATGGGGAAAGAGGGGAGGGAGGGAGACTCATATATTGGTTTAAGGAAAAAGAAAAAATGTATATTTTATGTTTGAGTGGATTATATATGTATTTTATATTTTATTTGTAAAATGGGTTTTAAAATTTTTTCTTTGAATGTAAATGGCCTTAATCACCCTATAAAAAGGAAAAAGGTATTGGAATATATTAAACAACAAAATATAGATATATGTTTCTTGCAAGAGACACATTTGTCTGGAACAGAGTCTATGAAGCTGACAGATAAGTGGATAAAACAATGTTTATTTGCACCAGCGGTAAAAAAGAAGGCAGGAGTAGCAATATTGATTAATAAAAAATGTTCAGCAACATTTAATATGGTAAAGGCAGATCCTCAAGGAAGGTGGGTACTTGTTGACATGAGCATGGGCAGTAATACAATGGCGTTACTAAATATATATGCACCTAATTCGAATCAAAGTGAATTCTTTAAATCTCTACAACAATTAGTTTTACCACTGGCTACTACTAATTTAGTGGTGGCTGGGGATTTCAATGCTGTTATAGATCCAATAATGGATAAAAAGCCTAGTAGAATTATGAAATCAATGGGATTAGAAAATTTGATACAAGCATGTAATTTGAAAGATATATGGCGTATTCTTCATTTTAATGATCGGGAATTTACATTTTGTTCACATGTTCATCAATCGTTTTCAAGAATTGATTATATATTTGTTTCAGATCAGATTGTACAGCAAGTTGTAAAAGCTGACATAGAACCAATAGTAATATCTGATCATGGTGGTGTGTGGATAGAAGTTAACTTATTAGATCAAGATAATTCCAAACCTGTATGGAGGTTTGATAATACTTTGCTTGCTGATTCTAAATTTTGCACTGAATTTCAGATAAAAATGAATGAATATTTCAGACTTAATGACCTAGAGGAAATGTCGATTGGAATATTATGGGATGCTTTCAAAGCAACTATGAGAGGACAAATTATATCATATTCTGCGTATAAAAAGAAACAGATAAGAAAGCAATTTGCAAATTTGGAAAAAGAAATTAAAAATTTGGAATTAAAATTGGTTAATAAATGGGAACAAGAGACATTTCAATTATTGTTAAAAAAAAAATGTGAATATAATGAAATTTCCTCTGGATTAGTAAGGAAAGATATTTTTGCTCAGCAAACGATGTATTATGGTAGTGCAAATAAGGCTGGAAGATTATTGGCAAATTATTTAAAAGCAAAGAAAAGAAAGGAGAAAATAAGCATAATTAAGGATGAATTAGGACATTCTCATTCTCAAATTGGAAATATATTAAAACAATTTTTAAAATATTATAAGTCACTGTATTCTTCTGAGTCTTATTTAGATAAAGAGAAAGATGGGTTGGATTTTTTGAGTTTAGTTAAAGGACCTAAGGTTCCTGATCATATAAAAGGAAGTTTAGATAAACCTATATCATTAAAAGAGTTACAAATGGCATTGAAATCCCTTAGAGTTGGGACCGCTCCAGGTGGAGATGGATTTACAGTGGAGTTTTATAAAGAATTTCAAATTTCCCTTTTACCATATTTATTAAAACTATATCAGGACCAACTGAATAAAGGTTGTATATCAGGCACTATGGCAGAATCTTTAACTATTGTTTTGCCAAAGCCAAATAAAGATCCAACATTGGTGTCAAATTACAGGCCTATATCTTTAATAAATGTAGATGGTAAAATATTAGCTAAGATTTTAGCATTAAGATTGGCTAAAGCTCTTCCGCATATAATAGGAATAAATCAAACTGGATTTGTTGCTCAAAGACACTCTTCAAATAATACTAGACTGGCATTTCAGATGTATTATTTAACAAGACAAATTAATGATCCGGCTTTTTCAGTATCACTAGATGCTGAGAAGGCTTTTGATCGTGTAGAATGGAATTTCATGTATCAAGCTATGGAATGGTTTGGTATTGGATCCGGATTTATACAAATGATTCAAGCACTGTATAGCTCCCCAACTGCTCGTTTATACATAAATAATAATTTTTCAGATGCTTTTAAATTGCAGAGGGGAGTTAGACAGGGTTGTCCATTATCTCCTTTGCTCTTTGATATAGTTCTTGAACCCTTGTTGTTAGCTATTCAACAGGCAAAGGACATAGAGGGTATTCCATGTGCTGGAGTGGAATATAAAGTATCCGCTTATGCAGATGATATATTGCTTCATTTGAGGAATCCGGAAACAACAATTCCATGTCTACTGGAGATAATAGATACATTTGGAAAATTCTCAGGATACAAAATAAATTGGAATAAATCAGAAATTTTACCTTTAAATGTGCATTGTACAAAAGGTATACTTGATTCTTTCCCTTTTATTTGGAAAGAGGATGGTATAAAATACTTAGGTATTTGGTTGAATAAAACACTTGAAGAGACAATGAGAATAAACGAAAAATTTTTATTACAAAAAGTAACAGAGTTATGTGAGCAATGGAATCCTTTACATTTGTCATGGTGGGGAAGAGTTCAAACTGTTAAAATGATGATTTTGCCTGTAGTTTGCTATCAATTGGGAATGATACCAGTGTTTTTTCAGGGGTCTTTTTATAAAAAATTAAATAGTATTCTGGTTAAATTTATTTGGCTGGGTAAAATTGCAAGAGTGGCTCTAGTGTCTTTGCAAAGACCAATTGAGGAGGGTGGGGTAAATTTTCCCAATTTTTATAGGTATCATCAGGCCTATATCATGCGCCAAGGTATGTATTGGGTCCTCCCAGAGCTTTTGGAACAATTACCAGAGTGGTTAAGGGTGGAGAGATCACTTATTTTTCCACTTAGGCTTGATCTTCTGCTTGGTATAAAAGTGCCTAGAATACGTAAAGACAATAGAGTATTAATGGATACTTGGAAAACATTAAGATTTGTAGATAAATTAACTAGTGATTCTATTTTAAAATCGAAACAGCAGACTATTTGGGTAAACTCCAAGATACAAATAGGCGGGTTTAAGATTGTCTGGAAGGATTGGATTAAAGCAGGTATAAGATCCTTAACGGAAGTAATTGATAATGGTAAGCTGCTTGATTTTTCACAATTGCAACATAAATATGGTCTGAATAAAAAACAAAGTTATAAGTGGTTGCAATTGAAGCAGGCTATTCAGGTGGGGTTCCCTGAATGGAAATCTTTAAATGATCATTACAGCTTAGAATTCTTATGTTTCCAGGCAGATTTTCTGGGACACCAGGCCGCAAAGTGGTATAAAATGATATCTAATTATTTGAATAAGAAACCAAAAAATGGATTAAGAGATATTTGGAGCATTGAGATTAAGCATCAAATTAATGCATCTCAATGGCCACGTATTTGGTCTTGGAGAATTAAAGGTACGATGTCGGCATCTATTAGGCAAACATGGTTCTTTTTGTTGCATAGAGCATTCTGGACCCCTACTAGATTACAAAAATTAGATTGCTCTAAGTCTAATAGATGCTGGCATTGTAAAATTGAAATTGGAACTTTAGACCATCTTTTATTTTATTGTCCATGTATTCAGGCATTTTGGATATCAATATGGGATCAAGTTAATATATTGATGGAAAATCATGTAGCATTATCCTACGACACAGTGATTTTTGGAATGTGTATGAGGGCCAAAAGTCAAATATCTGCAGCAAACAACAAATTATTGATGATTCTTACTGGAGTGGGAATTCAACAAATAACGACTAATTGGAAAGACTGTTCTAGATTGAATTGTAGTTTTTGGTGGAACTCAGTTTGTCATTTATATAAGATGGAAAGATTTCTTGCCGTACAGAGGGGATATTTTAAAAGGTTTAAGGAGGTGTGGAGGCCATTAATTGAATATTGTAATGATTAAGGGTTATTCTTTTTCCTTAGGGGATAATTTGTAAAAATGGGGGGGAGGGAGAGTCTAAATATGTATATGTTTGGATAAAATATTTTGTTGATAGGGGAGGGGATGGGAGGTGGGTGGAGGGAATTAAAACATGTGTAATAATATTGCTTAAGAATGTCAAGTGAGTGATGTGAATTACTTGTAATAATATTGTACACTTGTTGAAAGAAATAAAAAGGAATAAAGATGAAAAAAAAAAAAAAAATAGAAAAAAAAAAAAAATCCTGAGGTAGTGCTGGTCTGGAGGGTTGTTTCCCTTTAAGAAAACTGTATTTTACTGTATTTTTTCAACTAACCGGCACTTTTTTTACAGCTAGGTCGCGTATGGAGCAATGAGCACTTCTAAAGGGAAAAAGTGCTCATTGTGCTCCAGACGCGAGGCACTCGCGGCCGGCCTGTGCAAGCGGTGTTCAGGCCGGTGCGGTGGAGGAGCTCCGTCGGCAGCGACTGCAGGCGCCCAGAGCTCCCCGCCGATGGTGCCTCGCGAGTCGGCAGGGAACGGTGGAGAAGCCCGGTCTTCTCCGTCCGCCCACGGAGGGATTCCCCGAGCCGCCGACGGTCGGGTTTTGGAGGATTCCCTCTCAGCTGATTTTTTGACAGCTGATGCCGGCTTGCCTGCTTTAGCGGCTGAGACTGTTCAGGTTTCTCAGCCGCTTCAGGCTATGGAGGGAGCTTTTTTGGCGGGAAAACCGCCATCTTCTCTGTCTGGCCCCTCCATTTTATCTTCCACCTCAGGTGACCTTCCCCCTGTTTTGACTATGCAGGGGCAGGTTTCTGCTGGGTCCCCTGCTGTGGCAGGGAGTCCCTTGGGACCCTCGGGGGGTTTTTCTCCTGATTTTTTCTTTTCTTTATGCAGAGCCTATTTTCAGGCGGCTGGGGGTCCCGGTTGCGCCCAGGGGGTTTCGGGGGGTGGGATTTCCTCCGCGCTCCCTGTGGCTTTGCCTCTCTCGTCTGACATGACGTCCCCTCCGCCGCCTCCCTTGTCCAAGCGTCCGCGGGTGTCGTGGGACGAGGATTTGTGGTCGGAGGAATGTGTCGGTCTGGAGGAGGACCTGGACCCTTCTGAAGAATTCCAGGACCCTCTGGAGGGGACGGAAGCTGGCGGCGGGTTGTCGGGTTTCCCGTTCTCCGGTGAAGAGGCGTCTGTGGTGCGCCTTTTTCAGAGAGATGAGCTGCCTGACCTTATTCAACAGGTTTCTTCGGTTTTGCGTTTTGAGGACGCGCCGCCGGAGACTCCGCGTGTGGGGGACCCTCTGTTACGGGGGATCCGTTCCGTTTCCCGCTCTTTTCCTATGCATCAGGATATTCGGGATATTATTCTGGAGCAGTGGAACACGCCGGAGACGCCGTTTCGGCTGGCGCGCAGCATGGCTCGCCTGTATCCCATTCCAGAAGGGGATCGGGCTACGTTAGCTTCGCCAGTCGTTGATGCGGTGGTCTCGGCAATTTCCAAGCGGCATACCGTGCCTGTTGAGGGCGGTTCTGCCTTGCGGGACTCCGAGGAGCGCAAGTTGGAGAACATTCTTAAGCAAAATTTTCAGGTTTCTGCTTTTGGGGTCCAGGCGGCTATTTGTGGGGGACTGGTCGCTCGCGCCGTGTTTCGGTGGGCGGAGCGTGACTTGGATCGGGAGTCTGATGACTGGTCTCTGGTGGATCAGGAGGTAGCGAAGATTGAGATGGCTGCCTCATTCCTCTCAGATGCTCTATATGACTTGGTGCGGATCTCGGCTAAGTCTATGGCTTTTGGCGTGGCCGCAAGGCGTGTGTTGTGGCTGCGCGCTTGGGCGGCGGATGCTGCGTCCAAAGCTAAGCTTACTAAATTTCCCTTTCGGGGGTCGTTTTTATTTGGAGAGGACTTGGATAAGTTGATTCAGACTCTGTCGGACTCGAAAGTTCCCCGTCTGCCGGAGGACCGTGCCTGCCCTGCGTCTCGGGGTGGTGCGGCCCGGGGGCGTTTGCGGGAATTTCGCAAGTATCGCCCTGGGCGTGGGGCTGCTTCTTTCCAGTCTCCGGGGTTTTCCCGGGGTCGGTTCTTCCAGCGCATGCAGCCCTTTCGGGGGGCCCGTCGGGGGGCAGGGAATCCCTCCGCCGGTTCTCCCGCTTCCCGTCCTGCAAAATGACGCCTTGCCGGCGCCCCCTTTGGTTCCGGTGGGGGCTCAGCTGCGCGAATTTTTCCCCAAATGGGCCGAGATCACGTCCGATCAGTGGGTCCTGGAGGTGGTGCGGGACGGTTATGCCCTGGAGTTCGCCCGCTCTCTGCCGGACTTTTTCCTCACTTCTCCATGTCAGACTCCTGGGAAGACGCAGGCTTTTCGCCAGACCCTTCAGCGCTTGTTAGATCTCAGGGCAGTTGTTCCAGTGCCCCCTCCGGAGTGGGGCACGGGCAGGTACTCCATTTACTTTGTGGTGCCCAAGAAGGAGGGGATTTTTCGGCCCATCCTCGATTTGAAAGGGGTCAACAGGGCTCCAATCTTTCCGTATGGAAACTCTGCGGTCGGTCATTCTGGCGGTTCAGCCGGGGGAGTTTCTCACTTCTCTCGCTCTGACGGAGGCCTACTTGCATGTTCCCATTCGGGCCTCTCATCAGCGTTTCCTGCGCTTTGCGATCTTGGGTCAGCACTATCAGTTCTGTGCGCTTCCCTTTGGGCTGGCCACGGCTCCCCGGACGTTCACCAAGGTGATGGTGGTCGTCGCGGCAGCCTTGCGGTCGGAGGGCATCCTGGTACACCCCTACCTGGACGACTGGTTAATTCGGGCAAAGTCGTTGCAGGAAAGCTCCCGGGTTACAGCTCGGGTGGTGGAATATCTCCGGTCGCTGGGCTGGGTGGTCAACCTTTCCAAGAGTCGGTTGGTCCCGGCTCAGCGTCTGGAGTACCTAGGAGTGCTGTTCGACACCTCCTTGGGGAAGGTCTTCCTCCCAGAGGCCCGGGTGAGCAAATTGCAATCTCAGATTCGCCTGCTTTTGGTGTCCCGGTGTCCTCGGGCGCGAGATTTCCTCCAGGTCTTGGGGTCGATGGCGGCGTCCCTGGACGTGGTGAGGTGGGCGCGGGCCCACATGCGTCCTCTCCAGTATGCTCTGCTCCGGAGGTGGTCTCCCCAGAGGCACGGGATGGATGTTCCGGTTCCCCTGCGAGGCTTGGCGCGCTGCAGTCTGCGTTGGTGGCTCCAGACCCCTCACCTAGTTCAGGGGGTGGGTCTGGATCTCCTGCAGTGGACGGTGCCCTGACGGATGCGAGTCTCCTGGGTTGGGGGGCTCAGTGTTTGGGTCACTCAGCGCAGGGCACCTGGTCCGCGGAGGAGGCCGCCTGGTCGATCAACGTGTTGGAGACCAGAGCGGTCCGTCTGGCGCTGTTGGCTTTCCACTCCCTTTTGCTGGGCAAGTCGGTCAGAGTGCTGTCGGACAATGCCACGGCGGTGGCTTATGTCAATCGTCAGGGGGGCACCAAGAGCACTCAGGTGGCGCAGGAGGCGGCTCTGCTCATGGTTTGGGCGGAGTCCCATCTGCTGGACCTCTCGGCCTCTCATATAGCCGGGGTAGAAAATGTTCAGGCAGACTTCCTCAGTCGTCACTTCCTAGATCCAGGAGAGTGGTGTCTCGGCGCCGGGGCGTTTCAGTTGATAGTGCAGGCTTGGGGGCAGCCCCTGATGGACCTGATGGCCACGGGTGGCAACGCCAAAGTGCCCCGCTTCTTCAGTCGTCGCAGGGACGGTCTGGCCGAGGGTCTGGATGCTCTGGTCCAACCGTGGCCAACGGAGGGGCTGTTGTATGTGTTCCCTCCTTGGCCGCTGGTGGGCAGAGTGCTTCTTCGCATTGTTCACCATCCGGGTTTGGTGGTGCTGGTGGCGCCGGATTGGCCTCGACGTCCATGGTATGCGGATCTGGTGAGGCACCTGGTGGCGGATCCTCTTCCTCTGCCTCTCTCGGACGACCTTCTGATGCAGGGTCCCATTCCCATGTTCGACCCGTCTCCCTTCTGTCTTACGGCGTGGCTCTTGAAAGGGGTCGCCTTAGCAAGAAGGGATATTCAGACAAGGTGATCTCTACACTGTTGGGGTCCCGGAGGCTTTCTACCTCTCGGGCTTATGTGCGGGTTTGGCGTCTCTTTGAGGAATGGTGTCGGGCGCGGGGAGTGACCTCTTTTCGCGCTTCTCTGCCTAACATTCTAGAGTTCTTGCAGGATGGCCTGGATAGAGGCCTGGCTTGGTCTTCTCTCCGGGTTCATCTTGCGGCCCTGTCGGCCTTTCGAGGGTTGGTGTCAGGTCAGCGTTTATCGGCTCTTCCTGATGTGATTCGGTTTTTGCGGGCGGCCAAGTTGCTTAGGCCTCCCCTACGGCCCTCGGTTCCCTCTTGGGATCTTAATCTGGTTCTCTCTGTTTTGGTGCGCCCGCCTTTCGAGCCCTTGGACGACTGTTCTTTGAAGGACCTTACTTTGAAGGCGGTCTTTTTGGTGGCCATTACTTCTGCTAGGCGTGTTTCTGAGCTGCAGGCTTTCTCTTGTAGGGCTCCCTTCTTGGAGTTTTCTAGGGAGCGGGTCGTCTTGCGGCCTGTTCCTTCCTTTCTGCCGAAGGTTGTTTCTCCTTTTCATGTCAATCAGTCGGTGGTTCTCCCGGTCTTGGGTGGTCGGGAGGGCTCTTCTGAGCAACGGCAGCTGCGCAAGTTGGATGTCGGTCGGGTCCTTCGCTCTTATGTGCAGCGGACCCAGGAATTCCGGAAGTCCGATCATCTCTTTGTCCTCCTGGCGGGTCCTCGTCGGGGAGCTGGCGCTTCTAAGGCTACTATTGCGCGCTGGATCAAGGAGACGATTGCTTCCGCTTATCTTCTGAAACAGCAGCCTGTTCCGGAGTTTCTCAAGGCTCATTCCACTCGGGTTCAGGCAGCTTCTTGGGCTGAGTCGTCGCTCGTGCCTCCAGTGGATATTTGTAAGGCTGCGGTTTGGTCCTCCTTGCATTCCTTTGTTCGTCATTATCGGGTTGATGTGCAGGCGCGTCGGGACGCAGTGTTCGGTGAGCGTGTACTGGTATCGGCCCTTCGGGGGTCCCGCCCATGAGAGGGACTGCTTTGGTACGTCCCATTCGTAAAGTTAACCTCCACTGGTCTGGAGAGTGCTAAAGAAGGAGAAATTAGGTTCTTACCTGCTAATTTACTTTCTTTTAGCTTCTCCAGACCAGTAGAGGTCCCCACCCTGTCTGTTGTTGTTGTTGTTGGGGCTGTTCCGCGGGCAGTTTTTGTTTTTTGCTGCGGGTTCTAGTATTTTTCTAGGGCCGGGGAGAATTAAAGAACAGCGGCTGTGGCTCGGCTGGCTTAGCTGGCGAGCTGTGGGGACATTTTCCTTCGGGTATTTCTCCTCTGCATTTTCCAACAGCATTTGGATATGTTATTTGTTACTCCTGTTCGGAGTATTGTTTTCTTCCTGTTTTCCAGTTCTTGGTTCTGCTTGGCTATTCGGCAGACTGAGGGAAATAGAGAAGGGAGGATAGTATATACTGTCCCAAAGTTTTGTTTTCAGTCTCCACCTGCTGGTCATGATTAGATATATACCCATTCGTAAAGTTAACCTCTACTGGTCTGGAGAAGCTAAAAGAAAGTAAATTAGCAGGTAAGAACCTAATTTCTCCTTTCTCACAATAAATTCACTGTGTATAATTTAAAAAAGCTTATTCTCTCTGCTTCACTGTGTGTAAATCAAAAATTCTTACCATCTCATGTCTGTTGCATCTGTTTCAAAATGGCTGTGACATTCCTCTGTTACAAATCCTGGCTGCGCTGTCACTTTGAGCAGCCTCTCCTTTTAAACAACCCGATCAGCTAAAAATCTCACGCTGATGCAAGAAATGTATATATAAAAATAAATTTACCAGCACAGTCTTCATATTTAGAAATCCCATATAGCAATCCTTTGAATTATAAATGCTGTTTGAATGAATATATTGTCTTATTATTCAATCTGATACTGACATCATAGCCACCCTCCTTCACTCCAAGAAACTAGCGACAGTTGCGGCTTATGCGAAAGCCTGGAAATTATTTCAACACTGGTGTTTGGAGCAATAGATAGAGCCGGTTAGGGCTCTGATAGCTGCAATCCTATCATTCCTTCAGGAAGGTCTAGAGAAGGGCTTGGCAGTTAGTTCCTTAAAGGTACTGGTGGCCAGTCTTTCCTGTTTTCGAGATCGATTGGAGAGAGGTTCCTTGGCTTCTCACCATGATATTTCCAGGTTTTTGAAGGGCGCATGTGGTTGTGTCCGCTTGTGCATCAAACTTGTCCTTCATGGAACCTTAACCTCGTGTTGAGATCCTGAAGTAAGGCCCCATATGTGTCCTAACAGGAGGCCATGCTGACAGACCTCACTATAAAGACTGTTTTCCTGGTAGCCATCATTTCAGCTAGAAGAGTTTTATGAGCTCCGGGCCTGATCATGCAGGGAACCATTACTCAGAATCATGGAGGTGGAAGTGTCCCTCCTTTTCTGACAAAGGTGGTGGTGGCGTTCCATGTGAATCAGGAAATCCGACCCAGCATTTCAGGCCACAGGTATTAAAGAAGCAGGACAAAGTTCTAGTGTGACTACATATCAGAAGGGTACACCTTCGTTATCTAGAAGCAACAAATGATTTACGACTTTCAGATTATCTGTTTGTCCTCATTCGTTCTAGCCAGAGAGGAAGACAGGCCTCTAAGGTCTTGATTTCCAGATGGATTTAGAAACATAGAAACATAGAAATAGACGGCAGATAAGGGCCAAGGCCCATCTAGTCTGCCCACCCCAATGACCCTCCCCTACCTATCTTCTTTGAATAGATCCCACATGTCTATCCCATTTGGCCTTAAAATCAGGCACGCTGCTGGCCTCAATAACCTGAAGTGGAAGACTGTTCCAGCGATCAAACACCCTTTCAGTAAAAAGAATTTCCTGATGTCCCCGTGCAGTTTCCCGCCCCTGATTTTCCACGGATGCCCCTTGTTGTCGCTGGACCCTTGAAAAAGAAGATATCTTCTTCCATCTCGATGCGGCCCGTGAGATACTTGAATGTCTCGATCATGTCACCCCTCTCTCTGCGTTCCTCGAGTGAGTATAGCTTTAATTTATCCAGCCGTTCCTCGTACAGGAGATCCTTGAGTCCCGAGACCATCCTGGTGGCCATTCTTTGGACCGACTCAAGTCTCTGCACATCCTTGCGGTAATGCGGCCTCCAGAACTGCACACAGTACTCCAGGTGGGGTCTCACCATGGATCTATACAATGGCATAATGACATCAGGCTTACGGCTGACGAAACTCCTGCGAATGCAACCTATGATTTGCCTTGCCTTGGATGAAGCTTGCTCCACTTGATTGGCAGTCTTCATGTTCTCACTTACGATCACCCCTAAGTCTCGTTCTGCTTCAGTTTTTGTTAGGATCTCACCATTAAGGGTGTAAGTCCTGCATGGATTTTGGCTGCCCAGGTGCATGACTTTGCATTTTTTGGCATTGAAGTTGAGTTGCCAGGACCTAGACCAGCGCTCCAGTAGTAGTAGGTCGGGCATCATGTTGTCGGGCATTGAATCTATGTCCGTTGTGCTTTTGCCCACTACATTACCCAGTTTGGCGTCAACGGCGAATAATGTCATTTTACCTCGCAGCCCTTCCGCTAAATCTCTTATAAAGATGTTGAAAAGGATCGGGCCCAGGACCGAGCCCGAGCTATTTCTTCTGCATACATCGGATGTGGTAAATGTACACCAATTTCCTTGAAAGCATATTCCACCAGAAATATTTTCTTCATGGGCAGAGTCCAAGACGGTTTGACCTGATAAGATTTGTAGTGCAGCTACATGGTTCACTCTACATACCTTTACTAAGTTCTACAGAGTGGATGTGGCAGCACAAAAGGACTTTTCTTTTAGGTCTGGGGTGCTCACAGCAGGCTCTTCTATCCCACCCTTGGCTTGAAAAACTGCTTTGGTACACCCCACAGGTTCAGGACTTATGCTTTTTGCACCTGAATGGAAGATTAGGCTCTTACCTTGATAATCTTCTTCCCAGTAGAAGAGCACATGAGTTCTGAAGCCTCGCCCTATCAGTTTTCAGTGTAGCCTGCTTTTAGCCTCAGACAGGTATGTTTCTGCAGAGGCTTGTCTAATGACACTCAAACAATACAAAGCAATACGAAGCTACGGCTTCAGAGATACAGGAGTGTGTGTATTTAGGATTGTTCTTGACAAGGTCAGAGCTGAACAAGTGTTAGTGCTGATTGCACTCAGGTGGGTGGTTTTCGTTTTGCCTTGTTTATGCTATGTTGCATTTATTAATGAGTCTTGTTTTCTTGCAGAACAGATCAAAAGTATGTGAATGGGGAGTTCCACATGCCCATCCTTGTTGTTTTTCCACTTTAGGGGTTTTCTCTGATTTGGTATAAACCAGGGGTATCAAAGTCCCTCCTCGAGGGCTGCAATCCAGTCGGGTTTTCAGGATTTCCTCAATGAATATGCATGACATCTATTAGCATACAATGAAAGCAGTGCATGCAAATAGATCTCATTCATATTCATTGGGGAAATCCTGAAAACGCGACTGGATTGCGGCCCTTGAGGAGGGACTTTTACACCTCTGGTATAAACTGAGGAGAGAAAGCAGTGCCCGGTGATGTAGGGAGGTGAATTTGAAAAAGTAGATGATTCCTTCTGCATTCCTTGCAGGTGAAAATGCACTACCCACAGGTTCAGGACTCATGTGCTTTCTACTGGAAAGAAGATCTTTCTTGAACAAGTTGCCTAAGAAGAATGGATAATCTGCATGTATTTGTAGCCCAGTGTGCTTACTTGTTTGTGTCTTTGTTTTTGTTCTTTTGAGTTTATAAAAATTTTTCACTGCCTTGATGGTTTCTGAATGGCGGAATATCAAATCATAGAATTATTTACATAGCTTAACATCTGTTACACAGTTCAGCGGTGGATATAATACATCCAGCATCTTATTTTTTTTGTTAAGCAGATATTTTCTATTGCAGTTAATTTTGTTTAGTTGACTTGAAAAATCAAATTAAACACATGATTTTTAACTGGGTTTAGGACATGTGAGAAGAAGGTACTGATCCATGGTAACAACTGTGGGATTAGGATGGAGGCATGGTCTGATAAAGTGACTTAACAAATGTCACATAGAATTCATGGCAGAGCTGTGTATCAGCATAAAGGCAGAGGGACAATAGAGCAGTTTTGTCCATGCGGTCTGTGGAGAGTTTGAGATATGGGCTATAGATAAATTTTTGTGTTTATTGCTTTGGCTCTGATCTCTTTGTCTCCTTCTCCTCCATAGGAAATTTCTTTCCTTTTCTTGGAGCCCTTTCAGTCACAGAATTGTGCATCCTATGTCTCCTGTCTGGCATGCCTTGCAGACCAAGGCTGTGGCTGGTGCCCATTCACCAACACCTGCCACCTGCGTGTATTGCCAGCAAACACCTTGAGCAGCTGTGGCATTGGAGCCATTCACCTTATTCTGTCACCTAGTAACTGTTTCCTTTGTGAAGAATACCGTGATTGCGAGGCCTGCAGTAAGGTGAGCACTGTTAATATTAACCCTGTTATCTAGCTTTCAATTTAACTTGGTTCTCAAAACTAAGTTCCTTTCATTACCACAACACACATGTATTATTTGAATAGGAAAAAGAAGGTATTGATGCCCCTAAATAAAACTTTGGTGAGACCTCATTTAGAATATTGTGTACAATTCTGGAGACCACACCTTCAAAAAGATATAAAAAGGATGGAGTCGGTCCAGAGGAAGACTACTAAAATGATGCATGGTCTTCGTCATAAGGCATATGGGGACAGACTTAAAGATCTCAATATGTATACTTTGGAGGAAAGGCAGGAGAGGGGAGATAAGATAGAGACCCGGTATATAAACCAAAGATTAGATTAGATTAGATATCTCCTGTAGCATAAATGTGCATGAGGCAAATCTCTTATTTGAAAGGAAACTCCAGAATGAGAGGGCATAGGATGAAGTTAAGAGGTGATACTCGGGAGTAATCTAAGGAAATACTTTTTTACAAAAAGGGTGGTAGATGCGTGGAATAGTCTCCTAGCAGAGGTGGTGGAAAAGAAGACTGTGTCTGAATTCAAGAAAGCATGGGACAGGCACATGGGATCTCTTAGGGAGAGAAAGAGATAGTGGATTCTGTGGATGGGCAGACTGGATGGGCTATTTGGCCTTTATCTGCCATCATGTTTCTATGAGTCGGGTGGTGTGATTTCCATGTTAATTTACTAATATACATAGAATACTGGTCATAAGAACATAAGAATAGCTATACTGGGTTAGACCAGTGGTCTGTGTTACCCAGTTTCCTGTTTCCACAGTTCTCAGTCCAGGTTATATGTACCTGGCAAAAACCCCAGTAGTAGCAACATTCCATGCTTCCGATCCCAGGGCAAGTTGTAGGAGGGATTAATGCAAAATTGGCTAAGGATGATGATGCCGGAATGTATTCAAATATATTGTATATAGGATAAAATATAAGCTTTTGTTTTTAAAATTGTAAGGGGCATTAGAGTAGAAAGGATATGGGAAATTGTTGTATTGAGTGGGGTAACAAAGCTGAGGGAGATAGCCTTAAATTCAGCTTCTTTAGCGTCCCTCCAGACCGGCACAGAATGGATGGGTTTACATTCTTTTGCCAGAAGGTGGAGACTGAGACATACTGACTTTTGGCAGTAGTACAAGTGGGCTGTGCAGTCCCAATTACAGTCTGTTCTCAGTCTCCAGCAGGTGGAGGTGGTAAGCCTGTGCAATCTTTCCTTTTGATAATTAGGGCCTGTTGGATCTGATTAGTGGCCTTTTTTATTGTCCGTAGGGTCCTTTGCGCTTATGTTCAATGGACCCAGGAGTTCCGTCAGTCAGATCGTCTTTTTGTCCTTTTAGCAGGTCGTCGTAAGGGGGATGGTGCTTCCAAGGCTATGATTACACGCTGGATCAAGGAGGCTAATGCTTCAGCATACCTTCTTCAGTAGAAATCTGTTCTGAATTTTCTCAAAGCTCATTCCACTCGGGGTCAGGCGATCTCTTGGGCTGAGAGTTCTCTTGTACCTCCGGTGGATATCTGTAAAGATGCGGTTTGGTCTTCTCTCCATTCCTTTGTTCGCCATTACTGTGTAGTCGTTCAGGTGCGTCAGGACACGGTGTTTGGTGAATGTGTTCTTGGATTACAGGCAAAGCCAAAGATTGATATAGAGATCTTTGGAACAAAAATTCCTTCAGTTGAGAGAGTTAAATATCTTGGAATTTTGGTTAACTATCAATTAACTTTTGATAGTCAAGTTTTGGCTGTTGTAAAAAAGGGATTTTATTCATTGAGAGCTTTGTGAGCAATTAGGGGATTTTTTCACAAAAAACATTTACGTACACTTATTCATGCTTTAGTAATTTCAAAATTAGATTATTGTAACATTGTGTACATGGGTCTATCAAAAAGAAATCTTAAAAGGTTATAAACTATTCAAAATACTGCTATAAAAGTATTAGGCTACAAAAAGAAATTTGATAGAGTTACACCTCTCTATTTGCAATTTCATTGGTTACTAGTTTTTTATAGAACTCTCTTCAAAGCTCTAATTCTTACACATCCTAATTATTACTTTACATTAGAGATTTCTATTCCGCATTTACCTTGCGGTTCAAGGCGGATTACAAAAGAGTTATAGAAGGTGGGTTACAAAAGAAGATCATTGGTCATTTCTCCTTAATCAGAAAGGGATTCTTTATTCTCTGGAAACTCAGATCCATTAAAGCTTACTTCGATACATTGGCATTCAGAACTCTAGTCCAATCCCTCGTACTAAGTCTACTTGACTACTGAAACATTGCTTATTTAGCAATTTCCCAAAAGAATATGCAACGTTTACAATTGATGCAAAATGCGGCAGTCAGACTGATCTTTGGGCTGAGGAAGTTTGACCATGTGACACCCTGCTACCGGCAGCTGCATTGGCTGCCAAAGGCGGCGCGCGTAAAGTTTAAATTTGCCTGCTTCTGCTTTAAAGCATTAAACGGACTTGCCCCTAAATACATAACTGACCTTTTCTTCTTCTCAGCCAACAGACACAAGAGAAGTTCACATTCCAATTTCGTTTCCCCCCCAGTTCGAGGTTGTAAACTGAAAAAACACCACAAACACCTTCTCTCACACCAGGCAGCATCGTGGGGTAGAGACCTAGAACAATTGCTTTCACCCACTACTTATGGGGAATTTAGGAAACGTCTAAAAACACACTTGTTCCTAAAGCATCTAGACAACTGATCCTCTCTTCTTTCTCCCCTCTATAGCGATTAACTTGTCCTTTTGATCACTCTCTCCTCAACAATGAATTTCCTGTCCTATTAATTCTCTTTCTTCCTCTCCTCTTAAAGTCAATTCAATTTGTTACCTTTGCTTAATCTTCTGTAAACCACATAGAACTTCAGTTATTGCGGTATATAAGCTGTTATTATTATTATTATTATTTCTAGTGAAGGTTAAGAGTAGATCAGGTAATATCGGTGAGTCAGGAAGAAGGCAGGTATTTGTGGTGTTAAGACTGTTTCAGGGATTTCTTGAAGAGTATAGTTTTTATTTCTTGTCTGAACATATGCATTATCTGCATTCTCTGACAATTCCTTATGCATCAGTAAGAATGCTAAGATCCATCCAGGATAATAGATTAGTACTTCCATCAGCAAATAGGGCAAGATGGGATTTAAGACTGGAAGGAAAAATTATGGCTTTTAAAACCATGCTGAAGACCTTCTTCTTCCGTGAAGCTTTTGGAAAAGACTCAGTTGCATCTGAGTTAATTCATATTTTCTGATGGATTTTGTATGTTCAGTTTGTATCCTGTGATCTGACATTGGTACAAGATGTATTTGTATATTATTTAAGAAAGTGAATGTTGCTCTGTATGTTTGGCTTAGAGTTGTATAGGTCTGTCCTATTTTAAGATGGAGTTCTTTTCATTTGTTGTATATCTGTAAACCGTTTGGACCTGTCGTACGAACAAGCAGTATAACAAGTTTTAATAAAACATAAAACACCTGTTCCCCCAGTCCTGGAGGAAGGCAGTTAAGACAGTTGGACTGGGGCTGGGGGTAGAGGGAGGGAGTTGAATTTGGTGGGGGGGAG
Organism: Geotrypetes seraphini; assembly: GCF_902459505.1. Taxonomy (NCBI): domain Eukaryota; kingdom Metazoa; phylum Chordata; class Amphibia; order Gymnophiona; family Dermophiidae; genus Geotrypetes; species Geotrypetes seraphini. The sequence goes on along the minus strand of NC_047094.1, from coordinate 67,954,938 downwards.
AGAGAGTGGGGACTGGGAGTAGAAGGGAGGAAGTTGGAGCTGAGGGAGAGGGAGATTAGGGGGAGGGAGGGTGAAAGGAAGTTATTGGGACTCCTCCTCCTCTGGGCCTGGGCCCCTTCCAAAGCTTCAGTACATGTTCAGTAGCTGATTGGGTAGGTGAAGCCCCATCAGCCAAAGTAATCTGCTGCCTGAGTCATTCCCTTTCTCCTTATACTATCTTAGGAGCAGAGAAGTCATTGGCATGTCTCCAGCCACCAACACTTGTACTCCCCAAGCATGCTCGGTTCATCCATGGACTGATGATGTTTGGGGAGTGGGGGCTTGGGTGACTGGGGACACCTGTACTTTCTCAGTCTTGAGGCAGATTTGGGAATGGATTTCTTTTGCAGGTTTTGGCATTCCCACCAGTAAAGGTATGATAAATAAGGTGGGGTGGAGGGAGAGAGGAAATTCATGCCCCCACTCCAAATAGACTGCTTGCTATGCCCTACTTTTAATCACGTGAGTAATTGTGTTAAAAAATTTTAATCAAATTGCAACCCTATGATAAATACAACTTGTTGCTATATCCCCCCTCCCCCCACATTCTTCTGATTGAATCATTTAAAAATGATAAATAGATAAAACAAGAGGGAAAGAAGACAACAACTGTAGCAAAAAATAATGAAATGCTCGTCTTCTCTGTGTATTAGGATAATGCAGACACACTTGGTAGCATTTCTCCAATCACTGTATATTCAGATGTCCTCTTCCTAGCTTGATTGCTAAAGTTCTTGTCTAATCAGCTGGCTGACTCTTCGCACTCAAAGCATGTCGGGAATTTCTTGAGTTTAACTTTTTCCACGTTGCTCCCAAATTATGTTGCAGAATCGATATCCCTCATCTTGGGAGTCACTTAGTGTGTCTGCATTATCCTGAGATACAGAGAAAGCATAGTTGCTTACTTGTCCATCGGGATAATGCAGACACACCTTCTTGCCCTCCATACCCTCAAAAAAAGAAGAAGAAAGTACAAGAGCTTCAGACTTTCTTCTCCAACACATTTTATTGAACATTTGACTGTTCGTATTTTTATGTTATACATTTTTTTTGCACCACAATTCCTGGCTACTCATTAACTGAGGAGATTCCTGACATGCTTTGAGCATGAAGGAGAGCCAACCAGCTGATTGGATCGTAACTTAACAGTCTAGCTAGGGAGAGCACGTCTTGAGTATGCAGCGGCCGGAGAAATGCTACCAAGTGTGTCTGCATTATTCTAATGGACACAGAGAACACCTGCTACAGGTAAGCAACTAGGCTTTCCCTTAATCCTCCACTTTGGCAAAACCTGACTTCTGGTTCTTACTGTGTGATATTTGCGGTGCTACAAGGCCTGCAGATGTTCTATCAGTGCAGTGAGTGTTCAGGGAGTGGAACTTAGAAGCCTGATTCTAGGTATATGGCTATTCTATCAACAGGATCCTTACTGTGAGTGGCAAATCAACAGCAATAAGAAAGGAGACTTCCAGTGTAGCCGACGTGGGAGATTAGCCAGTGCTATCCGTTCTCCTGCCAACTGTCCCAAACTCTGCAATCTGTGAGTATAGAAACCAAGTGATTTTAAGTGTCCATCTCAGCACCATCCAGTCACTGAGATAGAGTCAGTGGGATAGAGACAGGTGATCGGGACATACTCATTCCAGAGTGCAGTATTGGAGCTAATGCCAGTACTTCTTATTTTATTGCAGGCGTACTACATGTAACGAATGCCTCTCAAATTCAAGCCAGTGTGCCTGGTGTCAGTCTACCCAGAGTTGCTTTTTCTTTGCTGCCTACCTTGCCAAATACCCCTATGGAGACTGCCGGGACTGGTATGACAGGTATGCCTGATTGTGGGATTGTGAGAAATAACTGGGATCTTGAGAGGGTTAGATTCTACTACTCAGATGAGTGTGGAAATGAAAGGAGAAATTGACTTGAAATAGATATTTGTCTCAGAGAGAGCTATAATATAACATAACATATAACATTTTATTTCTATGTTGCAATACCTTGCAGTTCAGTGTGGGTAACAAACAGTAAAAGAAACTGTTCATATACAGTGAATTACAACTCACACAATTAATACATTGACAATCATAAATTAATATTTAAATGCTAAAAATGCTAAAAATTTCTTAAACAAGTAGGTTTTAAGCAGTTTTCTAAGTTGGAGATAAAATGTAGAATTTCATACTTTTTTATTCATTTCTGATTCCCAGCATGCTGCCTGGTAAGAAAGCAATCTACCCTGAAGTTTCTTAAAACATGCGTCTTCTCGCCGGGGGAAAGACAAAGAATGCCAGATTTTGCAAAGAGAATTTTTTAATTTTTTATTTATTTATAACAACTTTCTTATTACAATCAAGTAGAATAATTACAACTTGAATGGATCAATTTAACATAATAGAAATTAGCAAAAGAAATAGAAAACAATTGCTTGGATATTTAGTCCACCATATTTGAAGGGATCAACAGGTAATACAATATTGAAGAATTATAACAATACAAAAGGAAAGCAGCATTACTCTGAATTACCTACAGCTGGTATAGAAAGTTATACATTAATTACTACAGATGCTCCTCCTTCTCTTGTTTCAATAAACTCTTAACAGCTGTTTGGGTTCAAAAAATAAGAAATTCTTAGTTTGATAGGTAACAAAACATTTCACCGGAAATTTTAACAGAAAGGTTCCACCTAGGGCAGGGGTAGGCAATTCCGGTCTTCGAGAGCTGGAGCCAAGTCAGGTTTTCAGGATATCCACAATAAATATGCATGAGATAGATTTGCATCTCAAGGAGGCAGTGCATGCAAATCCATCTCATACATATTCATTGTGGATATCCTGAAAACCCGATCTGGCTCCAGCTCTCGAGGACCGGAATTGCCTACCCCTAACCTAGGGAAAGGATTCTTGTCCTTAATGCCAAGAACTCCTTTCTCCGTTTCTGAGACTTTTGAGCCATATCTGGAAATATATGAATTTTGACCCCAAAGAACTGATCATTTAAATGACGAAAATACAGAATATATTCACGGTCACTTTCCAAAGCGAGTGTAACTAACGGTTCTCCTTACAGTTACTACCTCTAATGAGCTCTCTAGGAAAGTTGTCAGATCTAAATGCCCCCTATTATCTTCTTGAATCTCCTTGGGTGTGGAAGCCTCCCCAGAACTTTTAAATTGTAGGTAATTAACTAACTATAGGAGGTAAAGTTTCAGGTGGAATACACAATACTTCCTTAAAATATTTTCTAACCATCTTTATAGGAGAGATCACCGGAGATTTAGGAAAATTTAAAAGTCTCAAATTGTTCTTCCTCAGCTGATTTTCAAAACTCTCCATTTTTCTAGCCATATAAATCCTTTCTTTTAATAGTCCCAATTCTAATTGTTTCATTCTGGAGAATTTTGTTTTTTGTTTCTCTGATTTTTCTTTCATTTGAGCAATATGCACACCCTGTTGATCAACTTTGGAAAAGACTGTCCCGTAGCTTGTAGTTAAAGTAGAAAAAAATGATTTAAAATTAGCATCCATAACAGATATAGATTGCCATAGTGCCTCCATGTCAATTTTCGCGGGTTTCTCCAATGCTCCAAACTGTATGCTAGTCCCTCCCGAAGCACCTCAAACCTGGTGTGGGGCAGTTGGTCCTCTCCCTGCTCACCCGCTTCCAACAGGGCTCAAGCTGGGCTCCCTCCTAAGCCGGACAGTGAAGATTCCATTCTAAGGAATGATGCTTCCAGCTCTCCTTCCATTGGTGTACTTCTGGATTGGAGCGGTACTATCCGCTGCTCAGGGCTCAGAGACGGAGGTCTCCCGAAGAAACCAGGGTTCCCCCCGAAGTAGATAATGCAGACTCGCCTACACGGGAGAATGCCTCCATAATTGTCGCCTAATGCAACTGCTGCTGGGTTACCGGCACCGCCGGTGGGACAATGTGGGTTGCTCCCTTTCTCTTCCCCATGCCATCAGGTAGGGGAAGGCTGTTCAGCAAAGTTGTCGCGGCTCAATATCGGAGCTTCCCCTCAGGCGTCCGCTTCCAACACCATCTTTGATCCCATCGCGAAGAGAATTGTTAAACACAAAGTGATCCAGTAAATAACCAGGCAGCAAACTTTGAAGTGCCTTATAACAAAAACAACCTAACTTAAGCATAATATGTGCCTTTAGAGGTAACCAATGCCATTTATGAAAGTAGGGTGTAATATGATCTGATCTTTTTAAATTGAAAATCAGATGAACCGCTGTGTTTTGTATCCCCTTCTCCCTCACACAGGTACATTTTCATGTGTGCTTATTTTTTAAATAGTTGCTCATATGCACAGTGTAACCTTCATCTCCTGTTTTCCCTGGTAACAGTGTACACTCGGTCCCACAGTGCATGGACTGCTCCAGATTTAACACATGCCGAGAGTGTCTACAGAACTTTGAGTGTGGCTGGTGTGGGGATGCAGATAATCCTACTATTGGCAGGTAAGCACCAAATCCCCCACCCCAGTGCATAACACCAGCATTTGGACTAAAAGAGCAAAATGAGATTCATGGAAGTAGGATCTAATCAGTGTGCCATGGCCCAAACTAATCCTTAGGAGCAAATTCTCTCCCACCTAATGTGCAGGACTCTGTGAATCTGCTGCAGTGTACTTTGTACATATGGAGGCAGGGATCATAAAGATTCCAATGACATCATGGTATAAGGGAGTAGTACAGAAGTCTCCAACCAGGAGTGCAGCAGTAGCACAGGAAATCGGTGAGCTCTGTAGCTGGGCAGAAGTTTATCTAATGGTGATATCATTAGAGCACATTCTGGGAGTGGACAGTACCCAGGTAGGCTTTCGCAATAGGTGGCTTCTGAATTCAAAATAGTTGCAGTTAAGCCCACAACCTTCCAGCTTGGTAGTGCAGTGTTTGGGAGCTTTGTTCTTCAATCTGATGGTGATTCAGTGCGGTTTGAAGTATCCCTGCTTCTTCAGCTACTGGAAGAAAAAAGGCGCAGCGGGGATCAATGCCCTGTTGTAGTAACGCCTATAAATGGGTACACCAGTGTGAATGTTGAGGGGTCTGGTTCTTGTGAAGCAGAGGTCAGTTGCTAGTGGAGATCTTGAATCCCTCTTGGCTTGCAGCTTAGCCCCTGAAGTACAGAGATTACTCAACATTGGGCATAAATACCTTGTTGAAGGCCTCCAAGAGTGTTTCTTGGCATGTGTCTGGATGTAGGAGAGTCTTGAATTGCTGGTGTTTGGAGTATGATTTATCTCTATCTTATCTGTCTGAGGAGGAGGCAGGGTAGTGCTAAGCATGACCATCCCCCAAACAGAAACATCTGGCAGAGCCAGCGTGTGGCGGGGTGAGGCGGGATAGAGACGAGAAAAGGGGGGGGGGGGTCGCGCACAAGCTGTTAGGAAGGAGGATGGATGTTCGGCACAGTTAGAGCAGTTTGTGAGCTCCCGGCCCTTCAGTTGCAGCTGTCTCCTACAAGCTTTCTGTCTTCCCCAGGGCTCTTAGTCTCTTTCCCTCTCCCCAGCTAAGAAGGCTCAGTAAGCGTTAAAGGGTCCAGATGGAGGGCTAAAAGCGCTACTGTCGCTAGTACTAATTTTAATAGTCTGTCAGGGATTAGACTGGAAGAATCCGCCTCAGCAACGCTTTGTTTTTCCCTTTGAGGCTGAGCTTCCATTTACTGTGGGTAGGAGTGAGAAGGCTGCACAGTCAGAAAGAGGCTGTTTACCAGGAGCAGAGAATAACAAGGGCAGGTCTGAAACGCTAACACGAACTGAGAAAGGGAGAGCGAGAGAATATAGGAGAGGGGGCTGGGAAAAGGCAGTAAGACAGGTACTGGAAGAGAAAGGGAAAGTGAGGCAGAAAATGGGTGAGAACAGAAGAGCAAACCAGTGAGAGGGGGCAAAAGGGGAAGAGTGGGAGAAACCCTGGCCGAAACCAAAAATAAAAACAACCGCTGCTGCAGAGGGGGAAAGGGACACTTCTGTTTGCGGCAGGGAAGGGTGGGGCTTCTCGGTGATGGATAGGCGCCAGGTACATGCGAGAAAAGGGGGCTGGGGCTGGAAGCTGAAAGGGAAAAGATGGGAGAAGGGGGCTGGGGGGAGCTAAAAAAGGAGTTTGGAGCTGGGGCTGAAAATAAGGGACATGTGAGGGAAGGAGACTTTAAAGGGGGGTCCTTGTGAATGGACTAGGGTCCAAGCCACACTTCAGAGGCAAAAGGGGTCAAATAGGATAAGAGAACTAGGGGCTGAAAAAAAAGGTAGGTGGGAGAAGAGGGCTGGAGCTGGGGGTCGATAATGTAAAAAGGGAACATGTTAGAGAAAGGAGCTGGGAGCTGACAATGGGGATGTGTAAGGGGGGGGGCAGAAAAAGGGATATGTGTGAGAAGGAGGCTGCAAAAGGAACATGTGAGAAAAGGGGGCTGGAAGCTGAAAGGGAAAAGATGGGAGAAGGGGGCTGGGGTGGGGTAAAAATGGGTTTGGAGCTGGGTCTGAAAATAGGGGACATGTGAGGGAAGGAGGCTTTACTAGCACCCGTTAATATAACGGGCTAAAACAATAGTGGATTATATTTCTCTGATGTCTAGATAACAGCTCTTCAGAATGGCTATCTGTTTTCGTTTCGCAAAATATGGAATCCTTACCACAAGTGGAGAAGAGCTGCCTCGGACAAATTGGTTGCTATATTACTAATGTTTTTTTCATTGGTATGATACTGACAATGTCTTATTGTGTTACTGCAAGGTTTTCTGCTATTACTTTTGATTAGGTTGGGCATATCTGTCCCTAGGGTAGGGAGTGGGGTTTTGTGGGTTTAATATGACTATGGTATTGAGATATATTGTGGTTCACCTCTTTAGCTTGCGTTACTATGTTTTGTATCCTATTATTAAATTCTAATAAAAAGGGAATTTTCTTTCTTTGTTCCTGCTAGACCAGTCCAGGACCCACCCTAGAAGAATTTGGTGTTCAGGGAATCTCTTGGGCATTTCCTTGCTCTCCGTTGCTTTGAATTGAATTTGTTCTGTTGGGGAGGTTCCCTTTGCAGGTGTGGTGGGGAAACATTCCTTGGTATTTATATACATGTTTCTCCATGAATACTAGCTATGCCATATGTATTCTGACAAGTTCTAGGCTGTACCACTCCTTGTACCAGTGATGTTACTGGAATCTTCAGCTTCTTTTCATAAACCCCTCAATCTGGACTGATCTAGCAGGAATCGAGGAAAGGAAATTATTAGGCAAGACCAAATTTTCATTATTTCTGCATTATGAACATATTACTAGGTATGAAAATCTCATGCTCTTTGTAATAGTTGAAATCTGCTGTCTCCATCTCTTAGATGCTATATGTGCTGTTCACTGAGTAGCCTGCTGCAGCCATCTGTTGATACTCTCTGCTGTTTATTGTTAATGAACATGGTGTTGTCTGTAAATAGGATGTTGGGAAAAGATTTGCTAGAATAACTTTGCAGATTTTCACAAGTTCTTTCTCCTGTAGATGCTATTTAATGGAAACACTGTCTTCTTTTGCAGATGCTTATCTGGTGACTTCTCCAATCTGAAAGGCTTCCCTAACTGCTCTGCTGCTCTTGCTGAAATTCATGGGCTGACTGAGGAAGAACCTGCTAAATGGTCCTATGGCATGTGCCCTGATGTCGATGAATGCCGCCTAGGAATGGCAAATTGTCACCACTATGCCACTTGCAAAAACACTCAGGAGTCATTTGAGTGCCATTGTAAACGTGGCTATGCAGGGGATGGTGTCACGTACTGCAATAGGACGTAAGGAACTGTTTCTGGTTTCTTGTTCTTCATGTATATTGCCAGAGTATGATGTGCTGTTCTGTTCCTGTATAGAGCATGCTGTGCTTCCCCCACCCCTCTTTTACTGAACATACCAGAGACATGCTGCATTGCCCTCTTCATTGAGCACATTATGGACCCATTGCAGTATCTAATCTAATCTATAATTTGTGAGTTGCTCTATGCCTAAATAGGTTCAAGGCGATGTACAAATCAAGAAAGGCAGAGCAGTAGAGGGAGGAGAGAAGAAGAGATAGGAGGAGGAAGGTCTATTAGAGAGAGGTAATAAGGAATATTAGCGGTACAATTTATATTGAAGATAGTGAAATCTCTGTCCATGTAGGCTACTAATTATCTATGGAGTGTGTTGTCCTGAAGAGAAGAGTCTTCAGATTTTTTTTCAAAATTTGAGATAATTGGGTTCGGTTTTGATAGCTGTTGGGAGATTGTTCAGGTTTTTGCGCCGAGGAAGGTAAGTGTACTGAATGTGCATTTATATTTTATTCCTTTAGGGGATGGAAGGATAAGGAGGAACAGTTCAACGGTGGGTGACGTCACCGACGGAGCCGCGCAGCGGACAGCTTCGCAAGCAGACTTGCTTGAAGATCTTTGTAAGAGCTTACGAGTGCTACACTGCGCATGCGCGAGTGCCTTCCCGCCCGAGTGAGGGCGTGCGTCTCCTGTGAGATATCTCAATTCAACGTTTTCCGCGGGGCCGAGAAGTCCTCTTCTCTTCAGCTCTGCAGCCTTCGTTGCCTTCTCTCACCATGGCTTTTTTATTTTATTAGTCGCTGTGCTCGCGTTTCCATACGGATTCTTTTGTTAAACAAAAAAAAAATAAATAAATAAAACTTTTATTTCTATTTTTTGTTTTTCTTCCGGCCAGCAGCCTTTCGGACTAGGCCTGGCTGCTCACCTCGTTCGATACCCGGCCTCTTACCGGGTTCAAAAAGTGCAGCCAGTGCAACAAGACCCTTTCAATCATCGATCCTCATAGTCGGTGTATTGCTTGCCTGGGTCCTGGATATTGCCCCGACGCTTGTTCGTGCTGTGCTACTCTTCAACCTTGATCCCTTCGTAGATGCTATGCCAAGCTTCTCCAACTTTTTGGCACTATGGACCAACCTTCTGAGAAGGTCTCGACCTCGGCTTCGGGACGGCCTCGACCTCTTAAGTCCTCGACCTTGATGCCAGCTTCTGCCTCCACCAAGGCCTTGACACCTTCGGTCTCGAAGGCCTCGACAGCAGTTCCTCTGAAGTCTTCCTCGACTGGTAAGTCTCCTGTCTCTCCTTCAGGTACTACTCCTAAGAAGCCTCCAGAGTCCCAGGCATCCCAGGCTGTATCTGTGGTCCTGCCAGCCTCTTCTAGACCTCCAGCTAAGCGTGCCTTCAAGCATCGGGAATACTCATCCTCGAGGTCGCCCTCCTTGGAGCGCACTGCTGCACCTTCGAGACCTGATCCCTTTTTCTCTGTGCCTATGTTCGAGGACATGTTGAAAGCCTTTCTGACCACTCAGATTTCCTCGGTCATGGCTCAACTCTTCCCGTCCTCGACCCTGCTTCCTACGAGCCAGCCTGAGCGGCAGTCTGAGACTCCTGTGGAAGCACCTCGAGGCAAGCCTCGGAAAATTCGGCATTTCTCATCCAGTGACTCTTCACCTACTTCTCGGACACAGTCTCCTCCACCTCGATTGAGGCATCGCTCGAGGCATCTCGCTTCCAAGCTCACTCAGGAGACTTTTCTGCAGCAGAAACCCTCTCCTCCTCCAGATACTGAGTCTTCTATGCCTCGTTTATCAAAGGCTACTGAGACTTCTAAATCTAAACATAAGTCTCGCAAGGCTATTACACCGGCTGCTTCTCCTCGCAGTCCATTGAGGTCGAAGACTCCTCCATTGAGACCGCCTCCGAGGGAGACTGCTCCTCCTACCTCGACCCACTCTGTCCCTCGAACCCCGGGGACTTCACCTTCGAGGTTTTTGAAGCGCAAACACTCTCTTACTCCTCCTCATGCAGGTAGTGGAGCTTCTTTACTCACTGTGCGCCTGGACTCTGAGCCTCCTTCTCAGTATTCCAGAGAGGCTTCTCCTTCCTATTCGGTGGTCCCTAAGTCTCGCACTCCTTCTCCTGAAGGTGCCTCGACCTCAAAGTCTGCCTCTTTTGCCAGGTTTGTCTTTGACATGGGCAAAGCTCTTCAGCTGGATCTCCACTCTGATTCCAAGTATACCCCTGAATACTTGGCCGACATGGAGTTGCCCCATCCACCTAAGGAGACACTGAGACTTCCTATGACTCTAGTATTGAAGCAAACTTTCTTGAGGAATATGGAAACTCCTTATTCCATTACAGCCATTCCATCCAAGCTGGAATCCAGGTATCGCACAGTACCTTGCAAAGGCTTTGAGAAATCTCAAGTTGTCCCACCAGTCTTTGATTGTGGAATCTTCTTTAAAGAAAGCTCATCCATCTAAGCTTTACACTGCGGTCCCTCCAGGCAGGGAGGGCCATACCATGGACAAGTTTGGCCATAGGTTATACCAGAATTCCATGATGGCTAACAGAATTCTCAATTATAACTACATTTTCACTGCTTATTTTAATCATTTCCTCAAATTGATGCCTAAGTTCTACCCGGCTCTTGAGGAACAAAATCTTCCGGAATTTAAACAGATCATCAGAACTCTGTCTCAGCTTCAACTCTTCATGCTGCAAGCCACATACGATGCCTTTGAGCTTTCTTCTAGAGTTTCTGCCTTTGCAGTAGCCATGCGCCGTCTCGTCTGGCTCTGCATTGTTGATATGGATCCCAGTTTGCAGGACCGTCTACCCAGCTTGCCTTGCCAGGGGAATTAACTCTTTGATGATTCTATTGAAGCTGCTACAAAGCGCCTCTCTGAACATGAGCGCTCCTTGATTCGGCCGAAGCCTAAGACTCCTCCTACTCGCCCATACAAGCAACTACCACGTCGTTATCCTCAAAAAACGACACCAGCTTTCTCCAGGCCTCCGCCTAGAAGGCCTCCACAGAAACAACGACAGCAGAAGGCTCAGACTCCTGCTGCGGCTAAACCTGCTCAGTCTTTTTGACATTCCCAGTCTGAACATGCCAACCTCCCTGCATCAGACTTCTCTTCTGCCCATAGGAGGTCGTCTTCACCAATTTTATCACCAGTGGGAGATATCACCTCAGATCTCTGGGTTCTCACCATCCTTCGGGAGGGATACTCACTTCACTTTCTTCAGGTGCCTCTACATCGCCTTCCAAGAGAGTGTCCTTCTAATTCGTCACAACTTCTCCTTCTTCAGGAAGCTCAGGCTCTTCTTCGCCTTCGAGCTGTCGAGGAGGTTCCTCTGTACCAATGGGATTGGGAAGCTGTGGGATTGGGCAATCCACCACAACATCTTTCTCAGAGCAGTCTACATTCAAGGTCAGCACAACTGTCTGGCGGACAAGTTGAGTCGTCTTCTGCAACCACATGAATGGACACTCAATTCCTCGCCTCTACGTCAAGTGTTTGCTCAATGGGGGACTCCTCAAATAGACCTCTTTGCTTCTCCCCTCAACCACAAACTGCCTCAATTCTGCTCCCAAATATACTCTTCCTCAGCGTCTCGAGGCAGATGCTTTCCTACTGGATTGGACGGGTCAGTTTCTCTATGCCTTCCCTCCATTCCCTCTGATTCTCAAGACTCTTGTCAAACTCAAGACAGAACATGCCACTATGATTCTGATAGCTCCTCGGTGGCCCAGACAACCGTGGTACTCCCTTCTACTTCAACTCAACACCAGGGAGCCTCTACTTCTACCGGTTTTTCCTACTCTGCTTACTCAGAGTCAAGGTTCCATGCTACATCCCAACTTGCAGTCTCTACACTTAACAGCTTGGTACCTTTCCACCTAACAGACTGTCTACAGTTTTCTCAGTCTGTACAGTGCAGCACTCGTAAACTCTTACAAAGATCTTCAAGCAAGTCTGCTTGCAAGGCTGTCCGCTGCGGGGCTCCGTCGGTGACGTCACCCACTGTTGAACTGTTGAGAATATCTGCCTGCTGTCCCTGGATAACAACTGTTACAGTAAGTAACTGTGCTTTATAAGAGGTGTTGCTGAGCAAGCATTTAGGATGTGGTACATTACGCATGATATTGTGAAACTAATGCGAGTATTGATTGATAACCAGTGGAGTTTGTTGAAGTATGGTGAGATGAGTCATATTTTTTCAGCTTGAAGATTAGCCGTATTGCCGTGTGGTAAGCTTACCACACAGTACTAGGATTAGGCCCAGAGGTTTTCTCTTGAGGCAAGAAAGGCAGGAAAACAAATAGTGCCATATTAAATGAGAGGTGGGGGGATGGGAAAACGAGCCTTTCCACTACTGTGAGGGAAAAACAGACTTTCTCTGTAGGTAGCATGTTTTCTCTTTTTTTTCCCATTGCAGTTGCTATAATGAGTGCTCCCATGGGACATGCAGTGGTCCTCCGGACTATACATGTGTCTGTGACCTGGGCTGGACTTCTGATCTTATTAGCATGAATGAAAGTGGCATGGAATGCAATGTGGACTGTGGCTGCAACTTCCACAGCAGCTGCTCTTCTGGCCCTGGTATCTGCGATAGATGTCAGAGTGAGTATTTGCCTTTAACTCTACATTGCAAACTTGCTATGCTATCTCAGATCTCTTTATTTCCAGTATGCTTAGTGACCATACTTTCCTCTATTTGTCTCTCCGTAGACTGGACACAGGGTGACCGGTGCCAATTTTGCCAGCCAGGAAGCTTTGGCAATGCCACACAAAAGGGTGGCTGTCGACAGTGTGAGTGTAATGGACATGGGCTGGCATCAATGGGCTACTGTGACGTCACCACTGGAGTTTGTCACTGTATGGACAGCACAGAAGGAGAGCACTGTGAGCGTTGTGTCCTTGGATACTATGGAAACCCCAGGTTAGGGACATGGGAAGTGATGGTATGGTGGTTAAAAATAAGCTGGGTTCAGGCAGAGCTCTTGGGGTTCGCAATACAATACACCCACTAAAGTCACCTTAGAAGTAATTCTGGCATCCTACAAGAGCTTGGCTTTTTTTAAAGAATAGACATTCTTTGTTTTATGGGCAGAAGGGGCCGTGCTTGTTTCCTGATGTGGCAAAACCACAAAGTAGAATATTTTTTTTTTATAGCTTTAGCAAAGAGTGAATATCCAGGGGCTACTTTTTAAAGCCCCCCTTTCTTGGGAGCAAATATGTCTTCTTTGATTCTGTTCATGTACAGAATTCCCTGTTTGTTAAGGAGCAAGAGCTAAATTTGCAGTAACCTATGATTGTGAAGTGGTGTTAATAGGAACTTAAGTTGATATTGATTAATTGTAATAATGCTGATTGATTTTATTTTAATTTTCCTGGTATAGTTTTTTTTATTTTATTTTATTTGATTTGCTTCCCCAGTGTTTATGGGGACTTTATGCATTGTGCTGGACAGTTTGTCTTTGTAATATTTTCTTTTTTCTTATTTATTATTTGAAGCCATGAAGCTATGGATGCAGTTCCTGTAGTATTGTTATATCACGTTTGACTGAAAACGTTAATTGAAAGAACAAAATAAAAAAAATAAATTGGGTTCCATCACTTCAGACACTCAGACAGGTCCAGATGAATGGGTTTATGTTGCTCTACCAGCAGATGGAATCGAAAATTGGCTGTTTTGATGATGGCACCATCTGCAGGGTCCTGTGCAGCCGTCTCTGACTCAGGATTTATCTATTACCAGCATATGATTTGTAAGCATTCTTGTGCAGTTTTGGGCACTGGGGTGTAGGGGATGCAGAACCCAGTTGTATCAGTCCTTATCTACTTGGAGATCTGTCATCCTTTCCAAGTTTTATTAAAAATCAATATCCTTCCTATCATATATTCAAGTATATATGATGTGTTGGCTTAGGTACATCCCATGGGTGGACTGGTCTGAAGAGAAAATAAGGAAAGAGAAATTAATTCTAGACCAGTCCAAAATTTACCTCAGCTTACCTTGGTGATGCTTTGGCGTTTGGTCTTAACCCACAAAGATTCTAATTGTATTATTCTTTTTAGTGAGTTATGTTTAAAGCTGGTTCAGTTGCCCTAATAGTTTAGATCCAGTCATTTGGTAGTTGGGGTGTAGACTAGATGATCTGCTTTGACACAGGAAAACTGAGTCACTTTTGTATCAGGGGCAGTGGAGGATTGAGCAACTTACCTAGGGTCACAAGGAGCAGCACGGGATTTGAACCCACAACCTCAGGTTGCTGAGACTGTAGCTCTAACCACTAGGCTATTCCTTCCTCCTTGTTTTTTTGTCTTCATTTGCTGGTAGAAAAGCATAAATCTACATGTCTGAACTGATCTGAGAGTCTCAAGGAAAGAAAATTGGCTGGTAAGATTTAATATTTCCTTGTATACTTTGATTATTACTGGCAGTCCCCGAGTTACAGACACCCGACTTAAGTACGACTTATACTTAAGAACATGGTTGTGGCTTCTTTTGATTTCACTGAGCAATAGTTTCAGTGGCATAGACTCCTACACTTCTCCTGCAGCAGGTTCAGGAATGATGCATGGCCACATTAAGAACAGTATGTGGTTGTGCATGCTGTACATTAGAGGGAACACTGGTAGGGACAGTTGGCCTTTTTGACAGCTGGGCGCAGAGATAAGCAGCAAAAATCTTAAAATCTACAAGTTTTTAGTTGGATACAAATCCGACTTAAGAACAGCTTTAAAAACATAACTCAATTTTAACCCGGGGACTTCCTGTACTTAGGCAATGGTTAGACTTTGGTCTTAAGTAGATTGTTTCTTTCTCAGATTATCTTCTTTCCTGCCTCTTCTAGGAACCAGGGGATCTGCTACCGAGAGTGTGGAGGTCGAGTATTCCTTAGCAACATTTCCTCCTCTGCTCTGGGCTCTCAGAAAGCTGGAGGAAGCCTTGGCCTCAGTATGTGCTATTGTGTATGGGTATTGTCCACTTCAGATACCATGGAGCCTTGTCACATACAAACACGCTGTCCCAAGATCAGCTTGACCCTTACACCAGATGTTGCTTCCTCTAGCATGGTAAGTACAGTGATGAGAGTATGCTTTCACATTGCAGTATTTGTTGCAATGTACTGATGTTTCACATGCCCAGCTTTTATTTTCAGAGTGTTAATTCCTTATATAACTACAAGAACACTTAGATCTCAGGATCAACATCTATTGGCTATTCCCTCATTGAAAGTTATTAACACTAGACGGCTTACTATTTTTTCAGTGACCGCCCCACAATCCTGGAATAATCTCCCTATCTATATAAGAGAAGAAAAGAACTTAGCTAATTTCAAGACTAAGCTTAAAAGTTTCCTTTTTAATGACGTTTTTAGTTAATAAATAACTTTCCATTCCTTCTTATCCTTTTATTTTCTTATCTGTGCTTTTATTCCCTCCCTATTGTTGTAATCCTGAAATATAGAATTTGATACAGAATGTAACCCTTTAAATATAGTTTTCCTAGTGTTTCATGATTGTAAGTTTTTGTAATTATGTAATATTATTTGTCTATGTAATAATTACCCCAAGTTTTTAATTATTTGTTATTTTTTGTACATCGCCTAGAATGCAGAATAGGCGATTAATCAAATTGCATAATAAACTTGATGCCCTATGTTGGATTGTATGGGTGGCTCGGATGAAACTTTGTAGATTTGTGTATATGTTTCACCTTATTCTGATTTACACTTTTCTCTCCATGTTCTGCCCTTCTTTTTTTTCCTTTTATTAATCTGTAGAAAAGTTATGTGTATGTCTTTGATGGCCTCCCTGAGTTCCTGAACAGTGGAGTGATTCAGTCTAATAGAAGCCGCCTCATTGGAGCCTTCAGTGGTAGGAAGGAGCCCAGCACAGTAGAGGCTGCCTCAGGTAATGGATTTTCAATCACCTAGGCAAGCCATTGCTTGTAGGTGAACATGGGGAGTAGTACCTGTCTTTGGGATGGAGGACCTGTGAGCTTACTGACCACTGCAGAGGTGGAGTCTGTCCTTGGGATGAAACATCACTCATGAAGGGTGGACATTAGATGCTTGGTAGAAATCCTTCCTGTTTTGACAGTCTATGCTGTTTTCTGTCTCAGGCCTCCTTGTGGTGTATTATGAAGCAAACACTACTGAAGCAGCTGGTTTCAATGCCACATATGTGGTGCACCGATGCCTTCAGAGCTGTGGAAGCAACCAGGAGTGCAAGAATGGACTGTGTGTTTGTAAGAATCAATACACTGGACCCAACTGTGAGATAGAGATCTGCCCCAGGAACTGTATGGTGCAGAATGGTAGAGGAGTGTGTAACCAGGTAAGAAGTCCTGAGATAGTCACAGTGGAAATAGAAGTATGTCATTGGATGGGGGAGGAGGGATCCTGAGCCTTTAGGTGTCACAGCAGGGCAAGGAGAAATGGATAAGTAGGGTGATGCAATCCCCTGAAGCTGTGGGTATTACCCAGAGACAATGTATATAAGCTGCTAGGTCTTTTGGGACTGTGTACAAAGTAGTAACACTAATATGTTACCGGGCCTTTTGTTTTGGCATAAGCAGTGACCCTAGGGCAGGGGTGTCAAAGTCCCTCCTCGAGGGCCGCAATCCAGTCGGGTTTTCAGGATTTCCCCAATGAATATGCATGAAATCTATTTGCATGCACTGCTTTCATTGTATGCTAATAGATCTCATGCATATTCATTGGGGAAAACCTGACTGGATTGCAGCCCTCGAGGAGGGACTTTGACACCCCAGCCCTAAGGGGTCTACAACACAATTTCTGATGGGTCATTTGATTATTCTATTCTTATGTTGGTGAGGTATACTGTATCATGGTTTTTGATTTGTTGTTTATGAATGTTCCAACTGTTAGCTATTTTGATCAGTTGTTTTGCTTACGTGGCTTAAAATTGGAACAAATCTGTATTTTTGGAGATTCAAAAGTGGTTGATAATAGTAATACACAACATAATGATAATGACATGATATGATTATTCTAGTCTGAGAAGTCTGCTTTAATAAAGCATTTTTAGTGCTTAATGCAAGAAGATTAGACATCATTAGGACAGTTTACAAAGGAATTTTTTCCCAGGTAAATGGGTGCTAACCAAAAAAATAATGTCTTTGGAAATTTCCCTCTACCATCCTATATGGAGAAAAGGAGCAGCACCAAGTATGGGAGGGTAAAAAGTCTCCTTCCTTATCGTTCTTACTAATGGATTGTACCTGTCAACCAGCAGATGGAGATAAAGACCAATTGCTCGTGAGGCCTTCCCCATAAAGGGAACTCTGCAACCCAGGCTCAAATATTTTTTTCTGTCTCTAGCAGATGATGGTGGGCTAACATAGCAGATGATAAAGACCAACACGGTCTATCCAGCCCACCCAGCAAAGTGACCAAAGCTGCGGTCTCCCAGTCTGTGCAGGTTACATTTCTTCATAATCGAGTACAAACAGGGAAGTTGGCAGTTTTTCACAGTGCCAATCTTATATAGGCAATTTGATCTTTTGGCAGCTTTTGATGTCGTGGACCATGAGATTCTTATACAACTTTTGATTAATATTGGTCTAGATCAGGGGTGTCAAAGTCTCTCCTTGAGGGCCGCAATCCAGACGGGTTTTCAGGATTTCCCCAATGACTATGCATAAGATCTATTTGCATGCATTGCTTTCATTGTATGCTAATAGATCTCGTGCATATTCACTGGGGAAATCCTGAAAACCCAACTGGATTGTGGCTCTTGAGGAGGGATTTTGACACCCCTGGTCTAGATCAAGAAGTTTTTAATTGGTTCAGTGGTTTCTTGAAATTATGATCATATCAAATACACGCTGAGAATAAATTCTCCCCATCCTGGTCTCCTGTGTGTGGAATACCTCAGGGTTCTCCATTGTCCTCCATATTATTTAATATATATATGACGACACTGAAATATCTGAAACTATCCCTCTCAGAATTGATTTTTACGTACGCTGACAATGTTTTTATCTTTCTTGAAGTTAATCTATCATTGTCAAATTTAACAGTCGATATCAATTCTTGTATCTCAAGACTTCAAGATTGTGCCTCTTTTGTGCCATTTGTTTCGGAGAGGGGAGGAGAGGAGCCGATGGCAGAAGGGACTGGGGAGCCCTCCTGCGGGCAGGCTGGAGAGGAGGGGGCCAGTGGTAGAAGGGACTGGGCATACCTCCTGTGTGGTGGGAGGAGTGGGCATTCCTCCTGCCATTTGTGGGTTGCCGTGGGGGGGTGTTTGTCGGGGGGGGGGGGGCTGACAGGTCTGCCTGTTTTTTATTCTTTTTTTTTAATGGCGCAGATATTTTGCCAGCAGACAGCGGACTCCCCCTCCCCGTACCTTTAAGTTGGGAGCAGGAGGGGAGCTCAGTCCCTCCTGCTCCAGCCTCCTCTGTTGCAATGCGGGCCTTAGGCCCCGCCCTGGTGCAACATGTGATGCATGGTTCAGGGTCTAAGGCCCACATTGCGTTGGAGGAGGCCAGAGGAGCAGGAGGGACTGAGCACTCTTCCTGCTCCCAACATAAAGGTATGCTGGCAGGAGGGAGTGGACATCCCTCCTGCCATTTGTTTCGGTGGTCGGGGGGGAAGGAGAGGGGCCAATGGCAGGAGGGAGTGGGCATCCCTCCTGCCATAAGTTTGGCGGGGGGGGGGAGTGGGCAGATGGCAGGAGGGAGTGCAAATCATTTGCATGCAAACAAGATAGTGAATCGATCGCTGTTTAAAAATTGGCCAGAGAATCGGCCAACAGTGACTGAGTTGCTATCTTTAGTGAATCTGGCCCATAGTGGTTAGTTAATTCCTAATTACATTTGCACATGCTTTGTAAGAGGCACAATGTACACACAGAAAATAGGTATAAAGCTTTCAAAATGAAAAGATAAGTGTACTTTGTCTCTATTGATCTAATCATGACTCTTCTGCATAAAAACGTTTGAAAAATGACCTGCAAATGACACTAAAACATTGTTTTGGAAATGTAGAAAAAACCTGATTTTTAATCAGAATAACATAAAATTTAGGGTTTTTTGTTTTTGACTACTGGGTTGTATACTATTTGAGTATTTTTATATAAACACTGATTCTTGCACTTTTCTCCTCAGAGTCTTGGGCTTTGTATCTGTAGCAAAGGATTTGGGGGTGCAGACTGCTCTGTCCCTGTAGATTCTGGAAATATTATCTGGGAGACTATCATTGATACCCTGCTGACTGCAGTGAGTACCCCTCTTCTCACCTCAAATACAGAATTGCTGCCATTGATACCCAGGATTGCTCCATAGCCTACAGGGATACCCAGAATCTAGTTGATTCGGTCACAGCTTGATGTAAATTCTGGAAGGAAAGTGGACAGTAGACACTTTCCTGTTTACACTTGAAAAGTGCCATAGAACACTTAAGGCTTCAGGAATACACTTCATTTGCCAGTATTTACCAGTGGCACTTACTCAAGAGGCACCTTTCCAGGGTTCTCCGAAGGATGTATAACTGATTTTTGTTTTGTGGAAAATTAGCCAAAAATTTTATTTTCCACTCATTCATTAGTATCATTATTCAGTTTTCATTGAAACAGCCTAGTGATTAGTGACAGGAGTAGGAGCACTTTTTTGACTTTGGGCAGTTCCTCACTTGACTGCAAGTGAAAGGAAACTCTGCAATGAGAGGGCATAGGATGAAGTTAAGAGGTGATAGGCTCTGGAGTAATCTGAGGAAAGGATGGTAGATGCGTGGAACAGTCTCCCGGAAGAGGTGGTGGAAACAAAGATTATCCCAGGACAAGCAGGCAGCATATTCTTAACACATGGGTGACGTCACCGACGGAGCCCTCGGTACGGACCTTTTTAACTAGAAGTTTCTAGTTGGCCGCACCGCGCGTGCGCGAGTGCCTTCCCGCCCGACGGAGGAGTGCGTGGTCCCCAGTTTCTTCGTTTCCGCGGAGCGAAGAAGACGCGTGTGTTTTTTCAACGGCCGTTGAAACCACTTTTTTGCCTTCCCGCTCGCGCTTTTTTTCCTAATTTTTCTTCTTTTGCCTTCGGGTATCTTTTTCTTTTGCTTTGTAAAAAAAAAAGAGAACCCTTAAAAACCGAAGAATTCAACAAACTCTTCTCTTCGGCTCCGGGTCGGCAATGGACTCCTCGACATCGACAGCGGTACCACAGAAATCGGCACCGTCTACTTCGACACCGCCCGACCCCACATCGGCGTCTCTGGCGCCAGGTAAGCCGGCTAAGAAGCCTTCTTTAGCACTCTCCAGACCAGTAGAGGTTAACTTTACGAATGGGTATATATCTAATCATGACCAGCAGGTGGAGACTGAAAACAAAACTTTGGGACAGTATATCCTAGCCCCTCCTCTCTATTTCCCTCAGTCTTCTTTCAGTCTCCAGCAGGTGTTGAGTGATCTGTACCCATCTCCCTTGGTAGGGCTGTTGGAATTTGTTTAGGGGGTTTATTGTCCCTGTTTTTAGCCGGACGGAGCTTGGACGGACTCTGTTTGGGGGTTCGTCCGACCTCGGGGGTGTCAAACCCGGCGGGTCACGAGCGGGGTCCCTCCCCCCACTTCCTCCACCTCCCCACATTTTTTTAGAGGAGCCTCAGCAGTAAGCCTTGCCCCCTAAGTCAAGCAAGGCATATTGCTTCGAGAGCCTGTGGAGTCTGTTCTGTAAAAAAAAAAAAAAATCCTGAGGTAGTGCTGGTCTGAAGGGTTGTTTCCCTTTAAGAAAACTGTATTTTACTGTATTTTTTCATGTAACCAGCACTTTTTTATAGCTAGGTCGCGTATGGAGCAATTGTGCCCTTCTCCGGGGGAGTAGGACACAATTTTAGTCCAGCCGCGAGGCACTCGCGGCCGGCCTGAACTCGGCGGTTTGGGTCGGTGAGGTGGTGGAGCTCCGTCGGCAGCGGCTGCAGGCGCCCAGAGCTCCCCGCCGATGGTGCCTCGCGAGTCGGCTTGGAGCAGTGGGGAAGCCCGGTCTTCCACAACCGCCCACGGAGGGATTCCCCGAAGGATTCCCTCTCAGCTGATTTTTTGACAGCTGATGCCGGCTTGCCTGCTTTAGCGGCTGAGACTATTCAGGTTTCTCAGCCGCTTCAGGCTATGGAGGGAGCTTTTTTGGCGGGAAAACCGCCATCTTCTCTGTCTGGCCCCTCCATTTTGTCTTCCACCTCAGGTGACCTTCCCCCTGTTTTGACTATGCAGGGGCAAGGTTCTGCTGGGTCCCCTGCTGTGGCAGGGAGTCCCTTGGGACCCTCGGGGGGTTTTTCTCCTGAATTTTTCTTTTCTTTATGCAGAGCCTATTTTCAGGCAGCTGGGGGTCCCGGTTGCGCCCAGGGGGTTTCGGGGGGTGGGTTTTTCTCCGCGCTCCCTGCGGCTTTGCCTCTTTCGTCTGGCGTGACGTCCCCTCCGCCGCCTCCCTTGTCCAAGCGTCCGCGGGTGTCGTGGGACGAGAATTTGTGGTCGGAGGAACGGGTCGGTCTGGAGGAGGACCTGGACCCTTCTGAGGAGTTCCAGGACTTTCTGGAGGGGACGGAAGCTGGCGGCGGGTTGTCGGATTTCCCGTTCTCCAGTGACGAGGCGTCCGTGGTGCGCCTTTTTCAGAAAGATGAGCTGCCTGACCTTATTCAACAGGTTTCTTCGGTTTTGCGTTTTGAGGACGCGCCGCCGGAGACTCCGCGTGTGGGGGACCCCCTGTTACGGGGGATCCGTTCCGTTTCCCGCTCTTTTCCTATGCATCAGGATATTCGGGATATTATTCTGGAGCAGTGGAAAACGCCGGAGACGCCGTTTCGGCTGGCGCGCAGCATGGCTCGCCTGTATCCCATTCCTGAAGGGGATCGGGCTACGTTAGCTTCGCCAGTCGTGGATGCGGTGGTCTCGGCAATTTCCAAGCGGCATACCGTGCCTGTTGAGGGCGGTTCTGCCTTGCGGGACCCTGAGGAGCGCAAATTGGAGAGCATCCTTAAGCAAAATTTTCAGGTCTCTGCCTTTGGGGTCCAGGCGGCTATTTGTGGGGGACTGGTCGCTCGCGCCGTTTTTCGGTGGGCGGAGCGGGTCTTGGATCGAGAGTCTGACGACTGGTCTCTGGTGGATCAGGAGGTTGCGAAGATTGAGATGGCGGCCTCATTCCTCTCATATGCTCTATATGACTTGGTGCGGATATCGGCTAAGTCTATGGCTTTTGGCGTGGCCGCAAGGCGTGTGTTGTGGCTGCGCGCTTGGGCGGCGGATGCTGCGTCCAAAGCTAAGCTTACTAAATTTCCCTTTCGGGGGTCGTTTTTGTTTGGAGAGGACTTGGATAAGTTGATTCAGACTCTGTCGGACTCGAAAGTTCCCCGTCTGCCGGAGGACCGTGCCCGCCCGGCGTCTCGGGGGGGTGCGGCCAGGGGGCGTTTGCGGGATTTTCGCAAGTATCGCCCTGGGCGTGGGGCTGCTTCTTTCCAGTCTCCGGGATTTTCCCGGGGTCGGTTCTTCCAGCGCATGCAGCCCTTTCGGGGGGCCCGTCGGGGGGCAGGGAATCCCTCCGCCGGTTCCCCCGCTTCCCGTCCTGCACAATGACGCCTTGCCGGCGCCCCCTTTGGTTCCGGTGGGGGCTCAGCTGCGCGAATTTTTCCCCAAATGGGCCGAGATCACGTCCGATCGGTGGGTCCTGGAGGTGGTGCGGGACGGTTATGCCCTGGAGTTCGCCCGCTCTCTGCCGGATTTTTTCCTCGCTTCTCCGTGTCAGACTCCGGGGAAGACGCAGGCTTTTCGCCAGACCCTTCAGCGCTTGCTAGATCTCAGGGCAGTTGTTCCGGTGCCCCCTCCGGAGTGGGGCACGGGCAGGTACTCCATTTACTTTGTGGTGCCCAAAAAGGAGGGGACCTTTCGGCCCATCCTCGATTTAAAAGGGGACAACAGGGCTCTCAAGATTCCCTCTTTCCGTATGGAAACTCTGCGGTCGGTCATTCTGGCGGTTCAGCCGGGGGAGTTTCTCACTTCTCTCGATCTGACGGAGGCCTACTTGCATGTTCCCATTCGGGCCTCTCATCAGCGTTTCCTGCGCTTTGCGATCTTGGGTCGGCACTTTCAGTTCTGTGCGCTTCCCTTTGGGCTGGCCACGGCTCCTCGGACGTTCACCAAGGTGATGGTGGTCGTCGCGGCAGCCTTGCGGTCGGAGGGCATCCTGGTACACCCCTACCTGGACGACTGGTTAATTCGGGCAAAGTCGTTGCAGGAAAGCTCCCGGGTTACTGCTCGGGTGGTGGAGTTTCTCCGGTCGCTGGGCTGGGTGGACAACCTTTCCAAGAGTCGGTTGGTCCCGGCTCAGCGTCTGGAGTACCTAGGGGTGCTGTTCGACACCTCCTTGGGGAGGGTCTTCCTCCCAGAGGGCCGGGTGAGCAAATTGCAATCTCAGATTCGCCTGCTTTTGGCGTCCCGGTGTCCTCGGGCGCGAGATTTCCTCCAGGTCTTGGGGTCGATGGCGGCGTCCCTGGACGTGGTGAGGTGGGCGCGGGCCCACATGCGTCCTCTCCAGTATGCTCTGCTCCGGAGGTGGTCTCCCCAGAGGCACGGGATGGATGTTCCGGTTCCCCTGCGAGGCTTGGCGCGCTGCAGTCTGCGTTGGTGGCTCCAGACCCCTCACCTTGTTCAGGGGGTGGGTCTGGATCTCCCGCAGTGGACGGTGCTCCTGACGGATGCGAGTCTCTTGGGTTGGGGGGCTCAGTGTTTGGGTCACTCGGCTCAGGGCACCTGGTCCGCGGAGGAGGCCGCCTGGTCGATCAACGTGTTGGAGACCAGAGCGGTCCGTCTGGCGCTGTTGGCTTTCCACTCCCTGTTGATGGGCAAGTCGGTCAGAGTGCTGTCGGACAATGCCACGGCGGTGGCTTATGTCAATCGTCAGGGGGGCACCAAGAGCACTCAGGTGGCGCAGGAGGCGGCTCTGCTCATGGTTTGGGCGGAATCCCATCTGCTGGACCTCTCGGCCTCTCATATAGCCGGAGTAGAAAATGTTCAGGCAGACTTCCTCAGTCGTCACTTTCTAGATCCAGGAGAGTGGTGTCTCGGCGCCGAGGCGTTTCAGTTGATAGTGCAGGCTTGGGGGCAGCCCCTGATGGACCTGATGGCCACGGGTGGCAACGCCAAAGTGCCCCGCTTCTTCAGTCGTCGCAGGGACGGTCTGGCCGAGGGTCTGGATGCTCTGGTCCAGCAGTGGCCAACGGAGGGGCTGTTGTATGTGTTCCCTCCTTGGCCGCTGGTGGGCAGAGTGCTTCTTCGCATTGTTCACCATCCGGGTTTGGTGGTGCTGGTGGCGCCGGATTGGCCTCGCCGTCCGTGGTATGCGGATCTGGTGAGGCACCTGGTAGCGGATCCTCTTCCTCTGCCTCTCTCGGACGACCTTCTGATGCAGGGTCCCATTCCCATGTTCGACCCGTCTCCCTTCTGTCTTACGGCGTGGCTCTTGAAAGGGGTCGCCTTAGCAAGAAGGGATATTCAGACAAGGTGATCTCTACACTGTTGGGGTCCCGGAGGCTTTCTACCTCTCGGGCTTATGTGCGGGTTTGGCGTCTCTTTGAGGAATGGTGTCGGGCGCGGGGAGTGACCTCTTTTCGCGCTTCTCTGCCTAACATTCTAGAGTTCTTGCAGGATGGCCTGGATAGAGGCCTGGCTTGGTCTTCTCTCCGGGTTCATCTTGCGGCCCTGTCGGCTTTTCGAGGGTTGGTGTCAGGTCAGCGTTTATCGGCTCTTCCTGATGTGATTCGGTTTTTGCGGGCGGCCAAGTTGCTTAGGCCTCCCCTACGGCCCTCGGTTCCCTCTTGGGATCTTAATCTGGTTCTCTCTGTTTTGGTGCGTCCGCCTTTCGAGCCCTTGGACGTCTGTTCTTTGAAGGACCTTACTTTGAAGGCGGTCTTTTTGGTGGCCATTACTTCTGCTAGGCGTGTTTCTGAGCTGCAGGGTTTCTCTTGTAGGGCTCCCTTCTTGGAGTTTTCTAGGGAGCGGGTCGTCTTGCGGCCTGTTCCTTCCTTTCTGCCGAAGGTTGTTTCTCCTTTTCATGTCAATCAATCGGTGGTTCTCCCGGTCTTGGGTGGTCGGGAGGGCTCTTCTGAGCAACGGCAGCTGCGCAAGTTGGATGTCGGTCGGGTCCTTCGCTCTTATGTGCAGCGGACCCAGGAATTCCGGAAGTCCGATCATCTCTTTGTCCTCCTGGCGGGTCCTCGTCGGGGAGCTGGCGCTTCTAAGGCTACTATTGCGCGCTGGATCAAGGAGACGATTGCTTCCGCTTATCTTCTGAAACAGCAGCCTGTTCCGGAGTTTCTCAAGGCTCATTCCACTCGGGGTCAGGCGGCTTCTTGGGCTGAGTCGTCGCTCGTGCCTCCAGTGGATATTTGTAAGGCTGCGGTTTGGTCTTCCTTGCATTCCTTTGTTCGTCATTATCGGGTTGATGTGCAGGCGCGTCGGGACGCGGTGTTCGGTGAGCGTGTATTGGTATCGGCCCTTCGGGGGTCCCGCCCGTGAGAGGGACTGCTTTGGTACGTCCCATTCGTAAAGTTAACCTCTACTGGTCTGGAGAGTGCTAAAGAAGGAGAAATTAGGTTCTTACCTGCTAATTTACTTTCTTTTAGCTTCTCCAGACCAGTAGAGGTCCCCACCCTGTCTGTTGTTGTTGTTGTTGGGGCTGTTGCGCGGGCAGTTTTTGGTTTTTGCTGCGGGTTCTAGTATTTTTCTAGGGCCGGGGAGAATTGAAGAACAGCGGCTGTGGCTCGGCTGGCTTAGCTGGCGAGCTGTGGGGACATTCTTCCTTCGGGAATTTCTCCTCTGCATTTTCCAACAGCATTTTGGGTATGTTATTTGTTACTCCTTTCGGAGTATTGTTTTTTCTCTCTGTTGTTTTCCAGTTCTTGGTTCTGCTTGGCTATTCGGCAGACTGAGGGAAATAGAGAGGAGGGGCTAGGATATACTGTCCCAAAGTTTTGTTTTCAGTCTCCACCTGCTGGTCATGATTAGATATATACCCATTCGTAAAGTTAACCTCTACTGGTCTGGAGAAGCTAAAAGAAAGTAAATTAGCAGGTAAGAACCTAATTTCTCCTTCCTCTTCCCTCGAGCGCCCTCCAACTACGGTGGCGACGCCGACCTTGCCGGCATCGCACCGGTCCCGCAAGCGCTCCGCCCCGATCTCGGTGAGTGCCTCGTCATCGGCCTCCTCATCGCCGGGGCGTGGAGCGGCATCTAAGGAACCGAAGAAAAAGAAAGCGGTTCCGATGCCACCCCTAGATGACCGTATCTCGGCCATCTTAAAGGTACAACTCCAGGAACAGTTACAGCAACAACTCGAGCACCTGTTGCCCACTATCCTGGCACCGCTCCTTCCGGTACCAGACCGGCCCGAGCCCCGTACCGAACCCCCGGTATCCACCCCTTCGGTACCTATCAACACCTCCATGCCGATTCTTTCGGCTGAGCAGCTTCATACCCATCCAGTGGTTCACTCCCATACCACATCGGATCCTCCTCGGCACCAAGCAGTGCGTCATTCTTCCCGGGACCGGGATCGACGCCGATCTTCCTCTCCTGGTACCGTTTCGGTGCGTTCTGGGAAATCTTTATCCAAGACCCGCCATACCGCACCTTCCACCCCGGTGTCCCGACATGCACCAGAGGTCCGGGACCCTGACTTATGGGAGGAATCCCCTCTCGGTACCGAGGAGGATCCCTCCTCATCTGATGAGGACCCGTCGGCACCCGATGCCACCTCCAAACCGGAGCAGTCCTCATTTTCTAAATTTCTGAGGGAGATGTCTGCAGCCCTGTCCCTTCCTTTAGAATCTGACTCAAAGAAGTCTCAAGCCTTCCTGGAGGCTTTAGATTTCGAACAACCTCCTAAAGAGTTCCTCAAACTTCCCGTGCATGACATCCTACGGGAGACTTTTTACAAAAACTGGGAGAATCCCCTTACGGTACCGGGGGCCCCCCGTAAACTGGACAACCTCTATCGAGTCATCCCTATCCCAGGGTTCGACAAGTCTCAATTGCCCCATGAGTCCCTTCTTGTTGAATCCACCTTGAAAAAGACTCAGGGCTCCAGTGTCTATGCCTCTACCTCTACCCCTCCTGGCAGAGAGGGTAAGACCATGGACAAGTTTGGCAAGAGGCTCTACCAGAATGCCATGCTGGCCAACAGGGCAAATAATTATTCATTCCATTTTTCATTTTACATGAAACATTTGGTTCAGCAGCTGTCCGCCCTTCAGAAATACCTCCCGGAGCGCAAGGTTCCACTGTTCCAACAGCACATCTCTGGCCTTCTTCAATTGCGCAAGTTTATGGTCCGCTCGATATACGACTCATTCGAGCTCACCTCCCGTGCCTCTGCCATGGCCGTAGCCATGCGCCGCCTGGCCTGGCTGAGAGTCTCCGACCTGGACATCAACCACCAGGATCCTCTAGCCAACGCCCCATGTCTCGGGGATGAACTTTTTGGTGAGTCACTGGATTCCACCACCCAGAAACTCTCCGCCCATGAAACCAGGTGGGACACCCTGATAAAACCAAAGAAGAAGGCTCCGCTTGCCCGTCCTTATCGACCTCAGTCTTCTTATCAGCGCAGGTTCTCAGCCAGGCCACTTAATCCGCCTCCTCAACAACCTTGGCGGCCCCGTCAACAACAGCACCATACCCAGGCTCGTTCTCAGGCCACTCAACCCTCCAAGCCTCTCCAGCCTGCTAAGCAATCCCAGCCCTTTTGACTCTTCTCTCCAGGGCATAGCCAGTCATCCACCCTCGCTACCTCTTCCACAACCAATCGGAGGTCGTCTCACCATATTCTCCAGCCGTTGGGAGGTCATCACATCGGACCAGTGGGTCCTCAACATCATCCGCCACGGCTACTCTCTCAACTTCCAGACTCTTCCATCAGACAACCCTCCCGTAGAGTCTGCTTCACACTCATCTCAAACCCCCCTCCTCCTGAGGGAGGTTCAATCCCTCCTCCTTCTCAATGCCATCGAAGAAGTACCTCTAGATCAAAGGGGTCAGGGATTCTACTCCCGCTACTTCCTGGTACCCAAAAAGACGGGAGACCTCCGTCCCATTCTCGATCTCAGGGACCTCAACAAGTGTCTGGTCAAGGAGAAGTTCAGAATGCTCTCCCTTGCCACGCTCTACCCTCTTCTTTCTCAACACGACTGGCTATGTTCCCTGGACCTCAAAGAGGCCTACACTCACATCTCCATCAATCAGAATTCTCGCCGCTACCTGCGGTTCCAGGTGCTGCACCACCACTATCAGTACAAGGTGCTACCGTTCGGCCTCGCTTCCTCACCCAGGGTCTTCACCAAGTGCCTTATAGTGGTAGCGGCCTTCCTCAGGTCTCACAACCTCCAGGTGTTCCCCTACTTGGACGATTGGTTGGTGAAAGCACCTTCATCTCAACTTGTGCTACAGGCTACTCATCACACCATCTCTCTCCTCCACCTCCTGGGGTTCGAGATCAACTACCCCAAGTCGCATCTGCTTCCCACCCAGTGACTTCAATTCATTGGAGCAGTTCTGGACACCACACTAATGAGGGCTTTTCTCCCCTCCGATCGTCAGCGGACCCTGCTCCACCTCTGTCATCAGGTGCTCATGCATCCCTCCATTCCTGCCCGACAGATGATGGTCCTCCTAGGTCACATGGCCTCGACGGTGCATGTCCTTCCTCTGGCACGTCTCCACCTTCGCACGCCTCAGTGGACTCTTGCCAACCAATGGTCACAGACTACGGATCTTCTTTCTCATCCCATCTCTGTGACATCATCTCTTCAGCAATCTCTCCAATGGTGGTTGAACTCCTCAAATCTTTCCAGGGGTCTACTTTTTCATCTACCCCCTCACTCTATGATCATCACCACGGATGCGTCCCCCTATGCGTGGGGAGCTCACCTAGGAGATCTACGCACCCAGGGACTTTGGACCCCACAGGAGCGTCGTCATCACATCAATTTCCTGGAACTCAGAGCCATGTTCTACGCCCTCAAGGCTTTCCAACATCTCCTCTGTCCTCAAGTCCTCCTCCTGTGCACAGACAATCAAGTCGCCATGTACTACATAAACAAGCAAGGCGGCACCGGATCTCGCCCCCTTTGTTTGGAGGCTCTACGCATCTGGACCTGGGCCACGGACCGCAATCTCTTTCTCAGGGCGGTCTATATCCAGGGCGAACAGAACTCCCTGGCCGACAATCTCAGCCGCATCCTTCAACCTCACGAGTGGACGTTGGACCCTCCGACTCTGCTCTCCATCTTTGCTCGATGGGGCACTCCGCAGGTGGACCTCTTTGCAGCACCTCACAATCATCAACTGCCCCTCTTCTGTTCCAGACTCTTCTCTCCTCACCGTCTGGCCCCGGATGCATTCCTGCTCGATTGGAGGGATCGGTTCCTGTATGCATTCCCTCCACTTCCTCTGATGTTGCGGACCTTGTCCAAACTCCGCAAGGACAACGCCACCATGATTCTCATCGCTCCTCGGTGGCCTCGCCAACACTGGTTCTCCCTCCTGCTCCAACTCAGCTCCAGGGAGCCCATTCCTCTTCCTGTGTTTCCTACTCTACTTACGCAGCGGCATCAGTCTCTTCTGCATCCCAATCTGTCTTCGCTCCACCTGACAGCTTGGTTTCTCTCGGGCTGACCTCTCCAGAGAATCTATCTCAGCCGGTCCGTCTCATCTTGGACGCCTCCAGGAAACCGGCCACCCTCCAATGTTACCATCAGAAATGGACCAGATTCTCCTCGTGGTGTCTCCGGCATCATCAGGAACCCACCTCCTTAGCGGTGGAAACTGTATTGGAATATTTGCTCTCGCTGTCCAATGCTGGCCTCAAAACTACCTCCATCAGAGTCCACCTCAGTGCCATCACTGCGTTTCATGAGCCTATTCTCGGAAAACCCCTCACGGCTCATCCTCTGGTTTCCAGATTTATGAGAGGGCTCTTCAATATCAAACCGCCTCTCAAGCCTCCTCCTGTCGTCTGGGACCTGAATGTGGTTCTATCAGCACTCATGAAACCTCCGTTTGAGCCTCTTGCCACAACTTCGCTCAGGCTTCTTACCTGGAAGGTGCTTTTCCTAATTGCCATCACCTCTGCCAGGAGGGTTAGCGAACTGCATGCACTGGTTGCCGACCCACCGTTCACTGTTTTTCACCATGACAAGGTTGTTCTGCGTACCCACCCTAAATTCCTTCCCAAGGTGGTCTCGGCTTTTCACCTTAACCAGTCCATTGTGCTGCCCGTCTTCTTCCCTAAGCCTCACTCGCACCCTGGAGAACAGGCGTTGCACACGCTGGACTGTAAGCGTGCCCTTGCTTACTACCTTGATCGTACCAGAGCTCACCGTACATCCCCTCAGCTATTTTTGTCTTTCGATCCCAACCGTTTAGGTCGTCCTGTCTCCAAACGGACACTTTCAAATTGGCTTGCTGCCTGTATTGCATTCTGCTATGCTCGGGCCGGTCTCTCACTGGAAGGTGCTGTCACGGCCCACAGAGTCCGAGCTATGGCTGCTTCTGTAGCTTTCCTCCGTTCCATGCCCATCGAGGAAATCTGCAAGGCTGCCACTTGGTCCTCAGTTCACACGTTCACTACTCACTACTGTCTGGATGCCTTTTCCAGACGGGATGGTCACTTCGGCCAATCGGTGTTACAGAATTTATTTTCATGATGGCCAACCATCCCCCCTCCCTCTTTGTTAGCTTGGAGGTCACCCATGTGTTAAGAATATGCTGCCTGCTTGTCCTGGGATAAAGCACAGTTACTTACCGTAACAGGTGTTATCCAGGGACAGCAGGCAGATATTCTTACGTCCCACCCACCTCCCCGGGTTGGCTTCTTAGCTGGCTTATCCTAACTGGGGACCACGCACTCCTCCGTCGGGCGGGAAGGCACTCGCGCACGCGCGGTGCGGCCAACTAGAAACTTCTAGTTAAAAAGGTCCGTACCGAGGGCTCCGTCGGTGACGTCACCCATGTGTTAAGAATATCTGCCTGCTGTCCCTGGATAACACCTGTTACGGTAAGTAACTGTGCTCTATCTGAATTCAAGAGGGCCTGGGATAGGTACGTGGGATCTCTCAGAGAGAGAAAGAGATAATGGTTACTGTGGATGGGCAGACTAGATGGGCCATTTGGCTTTTATCTGCTGTCATGTTTCTATGTAAGCTCCTTTTTGTGTGAACTCATTGTATCTGAGTTCGAATAAAACTAAGGTACTTGTGATAAATGTTCTTCTTAGACAGCAAGATCAGTTAGTCACACAAGTGTGACACCGAAAATGCAGTCACTGTCTTGTAGCTCAGAAACTAAATTTGTATATAACTTAAGGTTCAACTCTTGGGGGAAGTAAGAGAGATTGTATGGCTGCTGTATCCTGCAGTCTCCGTGGCTAGCAGGATGGATCAGCCACAAAAGTGGGAATTTCCAAGCTTAGGGCTACTGCCAGTTAACTCAAGAGGTATTTGACTCTTGTAAATATTAAGCTTTCACACTTCAAATAGCAGCAACCCCTGGATATAAGTTCTGTAAGAGTTGTGAATTCATACAAAAAGGTTTTGTGGCACATGACCAAATTTCCTGTCCCTTTTGGTTGTATGATTTAGGCAGTAGCAGGTAAACAAGAAAATACTCCATAAAACCAGCAAGTTGAAAACAAATTTTCACACACTGTGTAAGTGAACTGTGGAATCCATTTGTAATCATGGTGATTAACATAACGATTCAAAATGAGGTTTGGACAAGTTCCTGAAATATTAACTAGGACGACATGGGAAACCCAATGCTTATCTCTTGAAATGAGCTATAGGAAATTAGCATCTGCTATATACAGTGAGCTGGACTGGCCACTGTTGAAGACCAGATGCTGGGTTTGATGAATTTTTGTTTGACTTGGCATGCTTTTCTTATGTTCTTATTTTTTTGTCTTATTATCATCAAGATAAGTGGTGAGCCTGTATTTTATTATACTGGTGAAATAACATCTTGCATCTCATTAGAGCAGGGTTGGGCAACCACATAAGAATAGCCTTACTGGGTCAGACCAATGGTCCATCAAGCGCAGTAGCCCATTCTCATGGTGGCCAATCCAGGTCATTATTACCTTACCAAAACCCAAAGAGTAGCAACATTCCATGCTACCGATCCAGGGCAAGCAGTGGCTTTCCCCTTGTCTTTCTTAATAACAGACTATGGGCTTTTCATCCAGGAAATTGTCCAAACCCTTCTTAAAACCAGCCACGCTATCCGCACTTACCACACTTCTGGCAATGCATGCCAGAGCTGAACTAAGCTAAGTGAAAAAATATTTCCTCCTGTTGGTTTTAAAAGTATTTCCCTGTAACTTCGAGTGTCCACTAGTCCTTATAATTTTTGATGAAGTGAAACATCAACCCACTTGTACCCGTTCTGTTCAACTCAGGGTTTTGTAGACCTCAATCATATCTCACCTCAGCCATCTCTTTTCCAAGAGAATCCTAATCTTTTTAGTCTTTTCTCATACGAGAGAAGTTCCATTCCCTTTATTATCTTAGTCACTCTTTGAATGTTTTCTAGTGCCACTATATCTTTCTTGAGATAAAGGAGATCAGAATTGAACGCAATATTCCAGGTGAGGTTGCACCATGGAGCGATACAGAGGCATTATAACATTCTTAGTCTTGTTAACCACCCCCTGTTTGCTTTTTTGGCCGCTGTTGCACATTGGTTGGAAGGATTCATCGTATTGTCTACAATGACACCCAGATCCTTTTCTTGGGCGCTAACCCTCAAGGTGGACCCTAGCATCCGGTAACTGTGATTTGGGTTATTCTTCCAAAAATGTATCACTTTGCATTTGTCCACATTAAATTTCTTCTGCCACTTGGGACACCCAGTCATCCAATTTCATAAGGTCTGCTTGCAATTTTTCACAATCTGCATGCATTTTAACAACTTTGAAGAGTTTAGTGTCATCTGCAAA
This sequence comes from Geotrypetes seraphini, assembly GCF_902459505.1. Classification (NCBI taxonomy): domain Eukaryota; kingdom Metazoa; phylum Chordata; class Amphibia; order Gymnophiona; family Dermophiidae; genus Geotrypetes; species Geotrypetes seraphini. The sequence continues at coordinate 67,922,108 of NC_047094.1, read as the reverse complement.
TTTAATCACCTCACTCGTAGTTCCAGTTTCCATATCATTTAAAAATAAGTTAAATAGCACCGGTGCCAGTACAGATCTCTGTGGCACTCCACTGTTTACTTTAACCCTACCCTCTGTTTTCTATTCAATAACCAGTTCCTAATCCACAACCCCATGACTATTTATTTTTCTCAGGAGCCTCTCATGAGGAATTATGACAAAAGCTTTCTGAAAATCAAGATACATTACATCAACCAGCTCACCTTTATCCATATTCCACTATTTTGCCCAGCACTGAAGTCAGGCTTACTGGTCCGTAATTTCCTGGATTTCTCCTGGAACCATTTTTTAAAATCGGTATAACATTGGTCACCCTGCAATCTTCAGGTACTAAAGATGATTTTAGCAACAGGTTACAGCTCACTTAACAGCAGGTCAGCAATTTCCTGTTTTTCTTTAGTACCCTGGGATGTATATCATCCGGTCCAGATGATTTATCACTTTTTAACTTGTCAATTTGGCTTAGTACATCTTCCAGATTCACCAAGATTTCCTTCAGTTCCTCCACCTCATCACCCTTGAAAACCATTTCTAGTTCAGGTAGATACCTTGCATCTTCTTCTGTAAAGACCGAAGCAAAGAATTAATTCACTCTCTCCACTATGGCCTTATCCTCACTGAAGCGCTACTTTTGTTCCTTGATCATCCCACAGATTCCCTCTCAGGTTTTCTGCTTTTATGTACCTAAAAAAAGTTTTTTATGAGTCTTTGCCTCTTTGGCAAGTTTCTCTTCATATTCTTTCTTAGCTTTCTTTATCAATGCTTTGCATCTAACTTGCCAGTGCTTGTGTCTCTCCTTATTTTCTTCATTTGGATCCTTTTTCCATTCTTTAAAGGATGGGGTTTTTTTTTTTTTTCTCTTTAATAGTCTTTCACTTCACTTTTTAGCCATGCCGGCTCTCGTTTCCTCTTCTTTCTACCTTTGTTAATACGTGGAATACATCTGGTCTGAGCTGCCACAACGGTAGGTTTATTTTTTTTTTTTATTTCTTTATTCTTTTTCAAACTTACATCAAGTGCACAAAAAGAACAACATGAAATACTAGCATATAACACTTGAACATCATACGTTATATTCTTAATATGTAAATTAATTAAAAACCCTCCCCCCTCCCATCTTTCTATACAATCATTAAAACGATCATATTCCTTCAAAATTTCAATTTCGCTACATCTTATCTTCCAATCCCCTCACCCCCCTATGTATATTATCAAAGAAAAATGATTCCTATTCACTACAAAATTCAACCATCGGTCTCCATATCTTTAAAAATTTTTTATAACTTCCTTTCTGTATTGCAATTGCTCTTTCCATCTTGTAAATATGACACAGGGAATTCCACCAAAACATATAATTGAGATTACTATAATTTTTCCAGTTGTTAGTAATATGTTGCATAGCAACACCCATCATTATCATCAAAAGCTTATTGTTATGTGCTGATAATTGACTTTTTTTCCTCAGACATACCGAACAGAACAGTATCATATGATATTTCCACATGATTTTCCAATAAGCAATTTATTTGAGACCAAATTGAATTCCAAAAATTCCTAATGCAGGGGCAATAAAAAATTAGATGATCCAATGTCCCCACTTCTAGATTACAGTGCCAGCATCTATTAGATTTAGAGCTATCCAACTTTTGTAAACGAACTGGGGTCCAAAAAGCTCTATGTAATAAAAAGAACCAAGTTTGTCTCATAGATGCTGACACTGTACATCTCATTCTCCAAGAACACAATGGTAGTTTTAAATAACATCTGTGCCTGGTTTACAGTCCTAACCTTTGCAACTGATCCTTTTAGCTTCTTTTAATCATTTTCCTCATTTTATCATAGTCGCCCTTTTGAAAATTAAACGCCTCTACAGTAGATTTCTTTTGCAATGCCAATTTAGGTATCAGCTCAAATTTGATCATGTTATGATCAGTTTCCCAGCGGACTCAATACAGTTAACGCCTGTACTATGCCTTCCATTTCACTAAGGATGAAATCTAAAATAGCTCTCCCTTTTGTCAGTTCCTGGACCAGTTGATCCAAGAAGCAGTCATTTATGACATCTAGGAATTTACCTCCCTAGCACTCCCACGGTCATTGAGGTCCACATCCCAGTCAGGTTTTCAAGATTTCCATAATAAAACTGCATGAGATGTGTTTGCATACAGAGGAGGCAGTATATACAAATCAATCTCATGCATATTCATTGTAGAAATCTTGAAAAACTGAAGGGGGAGTGTCCATCAAGGACCATGGATGCCCACCTCTGCCTTAGAGTGTGCATGCAATGTACAAACCGTGTCTGTATTGCAATGTGACATGAACCAGATGGAAGAAGGAAGTGGAAATCCAGGATACGGCAAGAAGAAGTTAGTATTTGGGAAGCAGATAAGGGAGCAGGAAGGAAAAGGCAATAGAAGAGTTATTGGAGTAGCCTAGTGGTAAGGGTAGCAGTCTGAAAACGTGCTGTTTCCACTGATGTGACCTTGGAAATTTGCTGTACCTGATTTTAAAACTTATTTTGAGCTCTGATTTGGAAAAAGGAGTAATTTAATGTAAAATTCAAGCAATGGGGGCAAAGGCAAGACAGGAGGAGACTAAAGAAGGGTATTCAGCAGTGTCCTGCTTGAAAAGCCTCACTCTGATGCATTGTAACCTTCTACAGGACACAGCTAGCCGCTTTCTACATCGGCTGGGCCACACTATGGTTGAGGGACCTGATCTCACACTCTGGATGTTTGGAGGGATGTCACTGCGAGAAGGAATTTTAGGAAGTGTCTACAGGTAAGGGGGTGTGCTGGGAGGCTGGGAGGTTACAGGAACTTGTAAATGTATAACAGATTTTGGGATGCATGTTGTAAATGAGAATGGTGCAGGAGATTATGGGATATGTAGTACAGATGAGGGGTGCCGCAGGAATTCATGTGTAACTTAGATTGCATTTTCCTGTCTCCCTCACTCCTATTTCTTCTCAGATATACCATTTCAGAGCGCCGTTGGACAGAGATATTGGCTGGCACTGAAGATGGGAGCCCTGGACCCAGCCCTCGATATTTCCATGCTGTTGCCTACAATCCCTCACGGAATGCCATATTTTTGCTGGGAGGGCAGACGAACATCGGGGTGCTGAGTGACTTCTGGATCTTGAACCTGACAACTCTGGAGTGGAGACAGGAACTGGTGACTCCCTTCTTTAACATTATGCTTTCTCCTCATTAAAAAGTAAACTGCAGCTTAAAACTAATCCCTTTTTCTTCCCACAGGCTCCCCTTCTCCCTACAGTAGCAGGTCACACACTGACGCAACGCCATGGCTCCTCTTTGCTTCTGATTGGTGGATACTCCCCTGACAATGGGTTTAACAACAAATTACTTGAATACAATATAGAGGCAGAGACCTGGAAGGTTGGGCACCAAATGGGCACACCACCCACAGGTAAGAGGGCATCTTCAGCTATGCTGTGGATAAAAGATTAGGGAAACGTAATAAATCAGCCGAAAAGGACTGCTTAACCATCCAATCTGCCCATTTGTGCCTTTGTCCTGTGCTGTCACAGATCTTAGATGGTCTGTGACCTTCTTCCCTTTGCCACTAAAGTCCTTCGTGTCCGTCTCATGCATGTTTGAATTTCTAACAATCTGGTCTCCTATAAACTCCACTGGAAGTCTGTTGCTGATGTCCCTTCTGAGCCTCTTTTCAATTTCATATAATCAAAATGAGTAATCCTACCCCTAAGGAACCAGTCTGGTCCTTGAACTTTTCATCTTGTGTTTGTACTATATCTGTGTTTGTCTTTAATATCTTGAGTTCTTCTATGTATTACCTTCAGTGTAGACTTTTCGCTGTTTTCTTGGCCTTTCTTTGAATTGCCTCTCTATTTCTTAATATTCTTTTCTAGTTTTGGTCTCTAGGACTTAGACCTGTACAGAAAGAGAATTAGTTCACTTTTTCTGCAAATGATACTTCTATGCACCCAAGTATATTATTGGCTTTCCTGTCTACTTTGTCACACAGACTGGATACTTTGGGGTTATCAAAAGATAACCTCCAGGCTCTTCCTTGTTTGATGTCTGCTGGTTTCTTAATGCTAAAAGATTTGACCATTGGATGTCTGCATTTCAAATGCATAATCTTTTATATTAAAGCATAATTGCTATACCTTGGACCATTTTTTTCCCAGTTTTTAAAGCTATCTTTCATGTTTTGTGCCCCTTCTGATGCATTGTCTATTATAAACTTTCCTATCATTGACAAACAGGCAGGCTGCCCTTTTCTATAACCTTACCTTAGTATTACCTATAAAAGACATTGAATAGCTCGAGCCTAGCACTAATCCTGTGGCACACAACTGGCCACTTTTCCTTCTCAGGAGTGTGAACCCTATTGACTACCACTGAGTCCTGCTGCTCCACCAGCTTCTCACCTAGTTTTTCATTTTGCTTTAAGCTCCTACACTTATAACATGCTCACCAGGGTTTTATGTGAAGCAGTATCTGGAAACTTTGCTGAAATTTAGATAGGTACCTGGTGAGCTACTCTAGCAGGATTTCCTCCTTGTTGCCTTGGATCCTGTAATCCACTGATCTCAAGATATCACAATGTTCTGTCCTTTACCATGGACAAGCAGGAATATAATCGGCCACACATTGGTGACAGCACCACAATGGCACTAGACTGGATAGGTCTCTCAGAGCACGGAAAACCTAGAAGACTGTGTGTCTGTTGCTCTTCTTTCACAGTCCATTTTCTCCATTCAGCAACAGGTTGGGCAGACTGGATGGACCATTCGGGTCTTTATCTGCTGTTAGCTACTATGTTACTATGAGATGTCAGTGGAGACATCTCACCAGCGTTTTTACCTGAGTTCCCGTGCGTACTGTGTTAAATGTTCAAGACAGACTCTTGATAAAGGCACAGAAGCTGAAACACTGCCAGGGTCGAGTCTATGAGCCCTTGTGGCTCATTTATCAATAAAGTGACTTTTGAATCATATACCCGTGGCAGTTCACTAGACATCCTCACGACTCCATTGTTGTGTCAGAATTTTGGCTGCCATCTTCCCTCGGAGGATTTCAGATTTGTCATCCAATGTATTCGTTTATTAAAACTGGGCTACTGTAATTCACTTTACCTAGAACTTCCTCAGACTAGTAAAAGACCTCTACCTACAAATTGTACAAAATGCAGCTGCTTGTCTGTTGATGGGAACTTCTCTTCAGCATACAAGTCTGGTCTTAAAAGCAATAAAATTCTTTCATTGATACATGAGGCTTTATTCTTTACTCTTTATTGTCTACTATTCTGAAAATATACAAGCCAGCTAGACCAGATGATGTGCATTTTCAATTGCCAGCCCAAAAGAATGGAACCAGATTCCAGTTCACCTTGGCCCCTCGTGGAGAGTGTCATTTAGAGAATCTAACTTCATGGTGATCTGGTGGTGTTAGTGGTGCTGGAGTGGCCGCTGAGACTGTGGCACGGCAACTTAGTGTGTCTGAAGATAGATGGTTCTCTCTGTCTACCGATGTTGGAGACTCTGCTGGTTTAAGAGCTAGTAGGGCTAATGGCTTGGCCCTTGAGAGGGCATGCTTAGTTAAGGGGGGAGGGTTTCAGTAGAATGGTAGGCTAGGAAATGCTCTATTCTTTAGCACTCTCCAGACCAGTAGAGGTTAACTTTACGAATGGGTATATATCTAATCATGACCAGCAGGTGGAGACTGAAAACAAAACTTTGGGACAGTATATCCTAGCCCCTCCTCTCTATTTCCCTCAGTCTTCTTTCAGTCTCCAGCAGGTGTGAGTGATCTGTGCCCATCTCCCTTGGTAGGGCTGTTGGAATTTGTTTAGGGGTTTATTGTCCCTGTTTTTGGCCGGACGGAGCTTGGTCGGGCCCTGTTTGGGGGTTCGTCCGACCTCGGGGGTGTCAAACCCGGCGGGTCACGAGCGGGGTCCCTCCCCCCACTTCCTCCACCTCCCCACATTTTTTTAGAGGAGCCTCAGCAGTAAGCCTTGCCCCCTAAGTCAAGCAAGGCATATTGCTTCGAGAGCCTGTGGAGTCTGTTCTGTAAAAAAAAAAAAAAAAAATCCTGAGGTAGTGCTGGTCTGAAGGGTTATTTCCCTTTAAGAAAACTGTATTTTACTGTATTTTTTCATGTAACCGGCACTTTTTTATAGCTAGGTCGCGTATGGAGCAATTGTGCCCTTCTCCGGGGGAGTAGGACACATTTGAGTCCAGCCGCGAGGCACTCGCGGCCGGCCTGATCTCGGCGGTTTGGGTCGGTGAGGTGGTGGAGCTCCGTCGGCAGCGGCTGCAGGCGCCCAGAGCTCCCCGCCGATGGTGCCTCGCGAGTCGGCAGGGAACGGTGGGGAAGCCCGGTCTTCTCCGTCCGCCCACGGAGGGATTCCCCAAACCGCCGACGGTCGGGTTTTAGAGGATTCCCTCTCAGCTGATTTTTTGACAGCTGATGCCGGCTTGCCTGCTTTAGCGGCTGAGACTATTCAGGTTTCTCAGCCGCTTCAGGCTATGGAGGGAGCTTTTTTGGCGGGAAAACCGCCATCTTCTCTGTCTGGCCCCTCCATTTTGTCTTCCACCTCAGGTGACCTTCCCCCTGTTTTGACTATGCAGGGGCAAGGTTCTGCTGGGTCCCCTGCTGTGGCAGGGAGTCCCTTGGGACCCTCGGGGGGTTTTTTCTCCTGAATTTTTCTTTTCTTTATGCAGAGCCTATTTTCAGGCGGCTGGGGGTCCCGGTTGCGCCCAGGGGGTTTCGGGGGGTGGGTTTTCCTCCGCGCTCCCTGCGGCTTTGCCTCTCTCGTCTGGCGTGACGTCCCCTCCGCCGCCTCCCTTGTCCAAGCGTCCGCGGGTGTCGTGGGACGAGAATTTGTGGTCGGAGGAACGGGTCGGTCTGGAGGAGGACCTGGACCCTTCTGAGGAGTTCCAGGACTCTCTGGAGGGGACGGAAGCTGGCGGCGGGTTGTCGGATTTCCCGTTCTCCAGTGACGAGGCGTCCGTGGTGCGCCTTTTTCAGAAAGATGAGCTGCCTGACCTTATTCAGCAGGTTTCTTCGGTTTTGCGTTTTGAGGACGCGCCGCCGGAGACTCCGCGTGTGGGGGACCCCCTGTTACGGGGGATCCGTTCCGTTTCCCGCTCTTTTCCTATGCATCAGGATATTCGGGATATTATTCTGGAGCAGTGGAAAACGCCGGAGACGCCGTTTCGGCTGGCGCGCAGCATGGCTCGCCTGTATCCCATTCCTGAAGGGGATCGGGCTACGTTAGCTTCGCCAGTCGTGGATGCGGTGGTCTCGGCAATTTCCAAGCGGCATACCGTGCCTGTTGAGGGCGGTTCTGCCTTGCGGGACTCTGAGGAGCGCAAATTGGAGAGCATCCTTAAGCAAAATTTTCAGGTCTCTGCCTTTGGGGTCCAGGCGGCTATTTGTGGGGGACTGGTCGCTCGCGCCGTGTTTCGGTGGGCGGAGCGGGTCTTGGATCGAGAGTCTGACGACTGGTCTCTGGTGGATCAGGAGGTAGCGAAGATTGAGATGGCGGCCTCATTCCTCTCAGATGCTCTATAGGACTTGGTGCGGATCTCGGCTAAGTCTATGGCTTTTGGCGTGGCCGCAAGGCGTGTGTTGTGGCTGCGCGCTTGGGCGGCGGATGCTGCGTCCAAAGCTAAGCTTACTAAATTTCCCTTTCGGGGGTCGTTTTTGTTTGGAGAGGACTTGGATAAGTTGATTCAGACTCTGTCGGACTCGAAAGTTCCCCGTCTGCCGGAGGACCGTGCCCGCCCGGCGTCTCGGGGGGGTGCGGCCCGGGGGCGTTTGCGGGATTTTCGCAAGTATCGCCCTGGGCGTGGGGCTGCTTCTTTCCAGTCTCCGGGGTTTTCCCGGGGTCGGTTCTTCCAGCGCATGCAGCCCTTTCGGGGGGCCCATCGGGGGGCAGGGAATCCCTCCGCCGGTTCCCCCGCTTCCCGTCCTGCACAATGACGCCTTGCCGGCGCCCCCTTTGGTTCCGGTGGGGGCTCGGCTGCGCGAATTTTTCCCCAAATGGGCCGAGATCACGTCCGATCAGTGGGTCCTGGAGGTGGTGCGGGACGGTTATGCCCTGGAGTTCGCCCGCTCTCTGCCGGATTTTTTTCCTCGCTTCTCCATGTCAGACTCCGGGGAAGACGCAGGCTTTTCGCCAGACCCTTCAGCGCTTGCTAGATCTCAGGGCAGTTGTTCCGGTGCCCTCTCCAGAGTGGGGCACGGGCAGGTACTCCATTTACTTTGTGGTGCCCAAGAAGGAGGGGACTTTTCGGCCCATCCTCGATTTGAAAGGGGTCAACAGGGCTCTCAAGATTCCCTCTTTCCGTATGGAAACTCTGCGGTCGGTCATTCTGGCGGTTCAGCCGGGGGAGTTTCTCACTTCTCTCGATCTGACGGAGGCCTACTTGCATGTTCCCATTCGGGCCTCTCATCAGCGTTTCCTGCGCTTTGCGATCTTGGGTCGGCACTATCAATTCTGTGCGCTTCCCTTTGGGCTGGCCACGGCTCCTCGGACGTTCACCAAGGTGATGGTGGTCGTCGCGGCAGCCTTGCGGTCGGAGGGCATCCTGGTACACCCCTACCTGGACGACTGGTTAATTCGGGCAAAGTCGTTGCAGGAAAGCTCCCGGGTTACTGCTCGGGTGGTGGAGTTTCTCCGGTCGCTGGGCTGGGTGGTCAACCTTTCCAAGAGTCGGTTGGTCCCGGCTCAGCGTCTGGAGTACCTAGGGGTGCTGTTCGACACCTCCTTGGGGAAGGTCTTCCTCCCAGAGGGCCGGGTGAGCAAATTGCAATCTCAGATTCGCCTGCTTTTGGCGTCCCGGTGTCCTTGGGCGCGAGATTTCCTCCAGGTCTTGGGGTCGATGGCGGCGTCCCTGGACGTGGTGAGGTGGGCGCGGGCCCACATGCGTCCTCTCCAGTATGCTCTGCTCCGGAGGTGGTCTCCCCAGAGGCACGGGATGGATGTTCCGGTTCCCCTGCGAGGCTTGGCGCGCTGCAGTCTGCGTTGGTGGCTCCAGACCCCTCACCTGGTTCAGGGGGTGGGTCTGGATCTCCCGCAGTGGACGGTGCTCCTGACGGATGCGAGTCTCCTGGGTTGGGGGGCTCAGTGTTTGGGTCACTCAGCTCAGGGCACCTGGTCCGCGGAGGAGGCCGCCTGGTCGATCAACGTGTTGGAGACCAGAGCGGTCCGTCTGGCGCTGTTGGCTTTCCACTCCCTGTTGCTGGGCAAGTCGGTCAGAGTGCTGTCGGACTATGCCACGGCGGTGGCTTATGTCAATCGTCAGGGGGGCACCAAGAGCACTCAGGTGGCGCAGGAGGCGGCTCTGCTCATGGTTTGGGCGGAGTCCCATCTGCTGGACCTCTCGGCCTCTCATATAGCCGGAGTAGAAAATGTTCAGGCAGACTTCCTCAGTCGTCACTTCCTAGATCCAGGAGAGTGGTGTCTCGGCGCCGAGGCGTTTCAGTTGATAGTGCAGGCTTGGGGGCAGCCCCTGATGGACCTGATGGCCACGTGTGGCAACGCCAAAGTGCCCCGCTTCTTCAGTCGTCGCAGGGACGGTCTGGCCGAGGGTCTGGATGCTCTGGTCCAGCAGTGGCCAACGGAGGGGCTGTTGTATGTGTTCCCTCCTTGGCCGCTGGTGGGCAGAGTGCTTCTTCGCATTGTTCACCATCCGGGTTTGGTGGTGCTGGTGGCGCCGGATTGGCCTCGCCGTCCGTGGTATGCGGATCTGGTGAGGCACCTGGTAGCGGATCCTCTTCCTCTGCCTCTCTCGGACGACCTTCTGATGCTGGGTCCCATTCCCATGTTCGACCCGTCTCCCTTCTGTCTTACGGCGTGGCTCTTGAAAGGGGTCGCCTTAGCAAGAAGGGATATTCAGACAAGGTGATCTCTACTCTGTTGGGGTCCCGGAGGCTTTCTACCTCTCGGGCTTATGTGCGGGTTTGGCGTCTCTTTGAGGAATGGTGTCGGGCGCAGGGAGTGACCTCTTTTCGCGCTTCTCTGCCTCACATTCTAGAGTTCTTGCAGGATGGCCTGGATAGAGGCCTGGCTTGGTCTTCTCTCCGGGTTCATCTTGCGGCCCTGTCGGCCTTTCGAGGGTTGGTGTCAGGTCAGCGTTTTATCGGCTCTTCCTGATGTGATTCGGTTTTTGCGGGCGGCCAAGTTGCTTAGGCCTCCCCTACGTCCCTCGGTTCCCTCTTGGGATCTTAATCTGGTTCTCTCTGTTTTGGTGCGTCCGCCTTTCGAGCCCTTGGACGTCTGTTCTTTGAAGGACCTTACTTTGAAGGCGGTCTTTTTGGTGGCCATTACTTCTGCTAGGCGTGTTTCTGAGCTGCAGGCTTTCTCTTGTAGGGCTCCCTTCTTGGAGTTTTCTAGGGAGCGGGTCGTCTTGCGGCCTGTTCCTTCCTTTCTGCCGAAGGTTGTTTCTCCTTTTCATGTCAATCAATCGGTGGTTCTCCCGGTCTTGGGTGGTCGGGAGGGCTCTTCTGAGCAACGGCAGCTGCGCAAGTTGGATGTCGGTCGGGTCCTTCGCTCTTATGTGCAGCGGACCCAGGAATTCCGGAAGTCCGATCATCTCTTTGTCCTCCTGGCGGGTCCTCGTCGGGGAGCTGGCGCTTCTAAGGCTATTATTGCGCGCTGGATCAAGGAGACGATTGCTTCCGCTTATCTTCTGAAACAGCAGCCTATTCCGGAGTTTCTCAAGGCTCATTCCACTCGGGGTCAGGCGGCTTCTTGGGCTGAGTCGTCGCTCGTGCCTCCAGTGGATATTTGTAAGGCTGCGGTTTGGTCCTCTTTACATTACTTTGTTCGTCATTATCGGGTTGATGTGCAGGCGCGTCGGGACGCGGTGTTCGGTGAGCGTGTACTGGTATCGGCCCTTCGGGGGTCCCGCCCGTGAGAGGGACTGCTTTGGTACGTCCCATTCGTAAAGTTAACCTCTACTGGTCTGGAGAGTGCTAAAGAAGGAGAAATTAGGTTCTTACCTGCTAATTTACTTTCTTTTAGCTTCTCCAGACCAGTAGAGGTCCCCACCCTGTCTGTTGTTGTTGTTGTTGGGGCTGTTGCGCGGGCAGTTTTTGGTTTTTGCTGCGGGTTCTAGTATTTTTCTAGGGCCGGGGAGAATTGAAGAACAGCGGCTGTGGCTCGGCTGGCTTAGCTGGCGAGCTGTGGGGACATTCTTCCTTCGGGAATTTCTCCTCTGCATTTTCCAACAGCATTTTGGGTATGTTATTTGTTACTCCTTTCGGAGTATTATTTTTTCTCTCTGTTTTTTTCCAGTTCTTGGTTCTGCTTGGCTATTCGGCAGACTGAGGGAAATAGAGAGGAGGGGCTAGGATATACTGTCCCAAAGTTTTGTTTTCAGTCTCCACCTGCTGGTCATGATTAGATATATACCCATTCGTAAAGTTAACCTCTACTGGTCTGGAGAAGCTAAAAGAAAGTAAATTAGCAGGTAAGAACCTAATTTCTCCCTACTTTGGCTTACGTCTGCGTGTCGTGTATATGTAAAGGCTGATGTTCAGACCGTGCGATTACACCTTTACCATTATCAGTGCTCCATATTTTGGAATTTCTCCAGGATGGTCTGGATAAGGGTGGTTCTAAGATGCTTCCATGATTTGGTTAAAGGCAAGGTCTTGGCTTCCAATTGGGTTGTTACATGTCTTCTTTGGGGGTGGGGGTGGGGGTGAGGGGGGTGTCCTTTTGATCTAACCTCAGGCCTTTGGTTCCTTCTTGGGATCTTAAGCTTGTCTTGATTGTCCTAGTGTTGGCTCCTTTTGATCCTCTGGTGGACTATACCTTGAAGACAGTATTTCTGGTAGCTATTTCTTCCATGCATTGCATCTCTGAGTTGCAGTCGCTGTCTTGTAGGGAGCCTTTTTTGTTCTCTAAAGAAAAGATGGTCCTACATACAATTTTGTCTTTTCTTCCCAAGATCATCTCTTTGTTTCCCTTTAATCAGCGGTGGTTTTGCTTTTGCTGGGAGAAGCTAAGAGCTCTGTAGAGCAATGCTAGTTATACTGCTTGGATGTCCATTGGATGTTGTGTAGGTATGTATATTGGACACAAGACTTTCAAGTTCAACTTTATTTGATATACCACCACTAAGACAAGCCATTGCAGCAATGTATAATTTCAATAATAAGAGAAGCACGCTCTAGAAAGGAATTACAAATTGCAATAGAAAGATAAAGTTCAGAAAGTCATTAAAAACACAGAATCAGTAGCAAGAACTCTGGACAGGTTGTTCATTGTGATTGGTGGTCATAAGAAGGATGAGGTGGTGTCTTAAGCTACTTTTGCCAAATGGATTAATGAGGCAATGGCTTTAGTGTACCTTAAGGGAAACTGGCCCCATTACAGCTTAAAGCGCATTCCACTAGAAGTGAGGCAGCTTTGTGGGTTGAGAGTACTCTTGTTCCGCTTCTGGGGATTGGCAGGGCAGCTATCTGGTCATCCATTCTTTTATACATCACTGTTGGGTAGATGTACAATCTTGTCAGGATGCAGCTTTTGGATCAAGTGTCTTAGAAGCAGGACTGTGGGGATCCCTGCCTTGGTGGTCATTGCTTGATACTTGTCAGCTGTGCTGGAGGGATGCTAAGGAAGAATACATTAGGTCTTACCTGCTAATTTGCCTTTTTTTGTCACTCTAGGCTGGCACAGGACCAACCCCGATATGCTGTAGCTTATGATGAGTGTTCTTGGGGTGCTGCAAAGAATTGGTGGGCGCCCTAAAACAAAAAAACCCAAAATGAGATAAGCTGGCCTTCTGTCTCTTCCTTGTGCCTTGTGCCAAATTTCTCTATCCACATCCATGCACCATCTCTCCCTTTCTCTCCTCCATTATGTGCTTTGTCATCCTTTCACCTCACCATGCATGTTTCCCTCTCCTCCCCCTGTGCCAGCAACTTTCCTTCCTCTCCTTCCCTATACTCTAAAGCTTGCTTCTTCAGGTCACGATATCGGCAGTGACTCAAATGCTGCTTGCCCTCTGCCATGGAGAGACTTCCAAGTTAGCGGCCTGTGGGAATTGTTGTCATTACCGTGACCTGAAGATGCTGACATAGGTCGAGATTCTGTGCGGGAAAAGTGAATTTTGCGTGACTGTGCAATTCTGCAGGAATTCTGCATTGAGCAGTCATGCAGAATTCCGCCAGGAGTATACCTTGTCTTTACCCTACAAACCATTTTAATTGAATATCAGATCATAACAAGCTGCTTTGTAATGCAACTATAATGATTCCTACTGTTTTCTCTGCCTCTGTTATCACTGACAGTGTTTCTTTCATTCTTCCCTGTAGGTCTCTATGGACACTCGTCTGTATATCATGAAGCCACAGATGCCTTCTATGTCTTTGGTGGGCATCGCTTCCATGTAGAGGTGGTGTCTGCCTCACCAGAGCTGTACAGCCTGTATTACCCCAACCTCACCTGGAGTCTGCTAGCCCCATCTCAGGGCAGAAAGGTACCTAGTAGAATCAATCAACAAATTAACTTTGAGTTTCAAAAAAAGATCTAAAGACCTATCTGTTTGAAGAATTTGTACTTGAAAAGATATAACTTTAAGATAACCTGTTCATAATGTTGTATTAGATCATTTATTCTAAACCGTTGTGAACTTCCATGAGGTATTGGTGGTATATAAATAAAGATTGTATTGTATATGTGCAGTTTCAAAGGAGAGAAAATGTGTGTGGGTGGTGGGGGTGGGGATTAGAGATCTCAACCTCATGTCTTATTTCCTTGTGCACAGCCACTGTCTCACTTCTTCCATGCGGCAGCAATCCTGAGGGACACGATGGTGGTACTTGGCGGAAGCACGGAGGTGCAGGAATTCAGCAATAGCCTTCAATTCTACCAAATCACTTGCAACACATGGATCCTCCTCAATGAGACAGGTAACAGAGGTCATGAACCCAGGTTCTGGATCCTTCTGAGCTAGATGGTGTTTCTGATTTAGAGACCACACTCATTTTCTGTTACAGAAGATTCTGTCGTTGGTGTGCCCATGAGTGACTCCATTGCTCATGCCGTGGCTGCTGTCGGGGACCGACTCTACATCTCTGGGGGTTTTAATGGGGCAACATTAGGACGGATGCTGATGTTGACTGTGCCCAAAGACCCTTGCTTGATCTTCAAAAGCCAGGACACTTGCAACAACTCTATGGGCAGTTGTAGTTGGTGTGGCGACAGTTGCATGACTGCTGATGCAGCAGAGAGGTAACTACAAAGGAGGTTCATTCCTGTCATGTTATGCGCAAAACTAACCCATTTGGATAAATTGCCCCGAACAAAAACAGAGAGGTGCAGTGACTATTGGGAGCTACTGTGTTTTTCCCTAGAGTTGCATTTTAGTACAGATTTTTTTTCTGTTTCTGGGAAGCTATTGGAGGGTACTATTGGTGAAATTTTGTGATACTGTGCTGAGAGGATGAATTTTAAGAAAATTCTGAAAACTTGATTATTAGCGCTTTCCTGTGTTCGTTGTTTTGTTTGGGTTTTTTTTTTTCCCTTTTTTACAAGTGCTGTTTTGCAATTGTGTTTATATGTAGTGTTATGATTGCAATATTTGTAAAGCGTATAGTTAATATACGGTATATAAATTTTAAAATAAATAAGAACATAAGAAGTTGCCTCCGCTGAGGCAGACCAGAGGTCCATCTCGCCCAGCAGTCCGCTCCTGCGGCGGCCCATCAGGCCTATTGCCTGAGCAGTGGTCCCTGACTATTTCTATAACCTACCTCTACTCCTATCCCTATAACCTACCTCTATTCCTATCTGTACCCCTCAATCCCTTATTCTCCTAAGAACACATTTTTAGCAACTGCAGATCTGTTTGTTCAAGTGCTCTTTTCAGATGGATTTTTCTTCTTTTCCTATCAGTCTTGGATGTTCTGGTGGAATTTCATCCTGTTTTCCTTTTCCACGGTCTGCTGATGAGTGCCGGCGCTTGAGAACCTGCAGCGAATGTCTTGCTCGGCATCCCAGAGCTGCAAATCTCACTCAAGGACAGGTGAGCACAGCACAGGTTTTGCAGCCTTTCTGCAGAAGAACTTAGAACTGTGGCAGTTAGCGTAGGACATAATTTATAACCTAGCTCTAGGTCCATTTGTAGAGTGGTTGGAGGATTTTAGTATGATATTTTTATTACTCCTTACAATAACCCTCATGTGATTGTGCAGGAAATGGGAGTAGAGTGTGGTATGTAGTAGCTCTTCTCATGTCCCTGCAGGGGGGTCAGCACTGCAAGTGGTGCACTAACTGTCCTGAGGGTGCCTGCATCGGCAGTGATGGGAGCTGCACATCAGAGAACGACTGTCGTATTAATCAACGTGAGATCTTTGTGGCTAGCAACTGCTCGGAGATTTCTTGTGAGGCCTCAGATTGTCCTAAATGCACAGCTTCAGGAAAGTGTATGTGGACACGACAGTTTAAACGCACAGGTAAAAAGAGTGTATGAGCTTCCTTAACCTTTTCCTATCGTAATAAATTGTACATTACGCTGGTTCCAATCGTAATTATTTTAGCAAAGTTTTGTATTATTCACTGTTATCATTTACGGCTATTGTAAACATAATGTAAATAAGTCATAAGTCTGTAAATTCAAATATTTGTGTTCCTGGCTCTTTATTAGTCCATACAGACTGTTTATCCACAATGGCAACAACATTTTTGGAATGTCCCGTCATCGGGGACACACGATAGGAAAAGGTTAATGTAGAAACTTAAGAGGGTAATTCTGAATTTTCTTGTGGGCCTTCAGGGAAATTTTCAAAAGAAGATTCTGTGTGGAGTTTCCCTTTTGAAAATTTTCACCACTTCAGATGACACGGGTACCTTTGACCCTGAATATTTTGCACCTGCAATAACACACATCAAAAAATACTGATAAAGATTTAAAAATGATCCTGATGTCTGCTCTAGGCCAGCTGAACAATTTAACCAGACAAGTCTTTCTGGTTGACCTTGGATACTCTTCAGCATTTGAGTAAAAATGCAGCTGAGTATCTATGTGAATATGAGTGGACAATTCTTGTCTGCTCAGGTTTTCCCTACTGTTTCTTTGAACTGATTGTCCACATAAATTTTGCTCTATGACACTCAGTGTGGTGCACTCAGACTAAATTTGTTACCTTGCCCTCATCATGTCTCTGTCCTGGCCCTCTTTTTATTCTTTCCAACCTAACAGTTATTGGAAATAAATAACACATAAGTGGTTAAGAATATCTATCTGTCTCTAAGGCAAAATAACTCTTCTAGTGCAATAGGTGTGTCATTCTGGACAAGCTGGTAATTTCCTCATGACTGCGAGCCTTGCAGAAGGAATCCATCCATTCTGGATTTTTTTCTATAGCCTTCCCTACTAGAGGTCTGCACGGGAACGGGGATCGCGGGGATCCCGCGGGTCCCGCGGGGATCCCGCGGGTTCCCCCCCTGGCCCACGGGACTCCCACGGGGACGCCCCCTGGCCCACGGGACTCCCACGGGGATGCCCCCCTGACCCACGGGACTCCCACGGGGACGCCCCCTTGCCCACGGGACTCCCACGGGGATGAAAACAACCTACCTAAATTCTGGCGATGCAGCTTACAAGTCTGGCGTCGCGTCGGGAAATAGCCATGTTGAGCAGTGAGCTCAGCACGTACACAGATGAAAGCCTTGCTTGCTGATTGGTCCGGTGGCCCCGCCCCACCGTGCCGCCGGACCAATCAGCAAGCAAGGCTTTCATCTGTGTACGTGCTGAGCTCACTGCTCAGCATGGCTATTTCCCGACGCGGGCATTAGGCTGTTTTTTGTCATTTCGGGTGGGGGATGGCAGCGGCAGCAGCAGCCTGAAAAAGAAATCATCCTGGCCGGGTTCGGTGTCATGCTCCGGAGCTTCTACAGCCTTCCTATCTCCCTCTCCCTTCTACCTGCGGCTCTCTTCGGCAACTCAGCAGCAACGATCGACACAAGCTTCTGGCGTCGGGGCCTACCCTCTGCGAGTCCCGCTTGTTTCAACTTCCTTTTTCCACAAAGGTGGGACTCGTAGAGGGAAGGCCTCGATGTCGGCAGCTTGTCTTGATCACCGCTGCTGACGAGTTGCTTAAGAGAGCCGCGGAGCAGGGGGGTGTTGCCAGGTGCAGGTAGAAGGGAGAGGGCCAGATGCAGGACTCGTGGGTGAGGGAGGAGAAGAGAGAGGGGAGAGAAACAAAAGGAAATATTTCATACTGGGCTGGGCCGGAGTGGAGAGAGGGTGGAAAGATTCTGGCTACAGGGTGCATTAACAAAGGAAAAGGGGGGAAAGCTGAAAATGGAGATAGTGACACAAAGAAGAGAAAGGGTAAGCAGGACCTTCTGAATAAGGATAGAGATACAGAGGGGACATGAAGAGGAGGTGAAATAGAGACATAGAAGTAATGCTGAAAAAGTGTGTGTGGGGGGGGGAGATAAAGACATTGAAAGGGCAAATGGTGAATATGGGGTAAAGACAAGGACAGAGACAAATGAAGATTCTGAAAAAGTGGTGAGATACGGATATAGGTGAGATGGACACAAAGAAGGGTGATGCTGGAAAATAGGTGGAATGGTAATTCTGACAGACACAGAAGGGAAATGCTGGATCAAGGAGAGATGGGGCTCAGGCTGGATGGAATGAGGAGAAATGCCTTGTTGGCCCGGAACTTCCTCTCCTACGTCAGAATTGACGTCAGGGAGCGGAATGCTGGTCAGCGCGACGCTTCTGCAGGGAAAGCTTGGGACGGCGGTGGCTTAGGGGCTATTCTCCGATGGCTGTGGCAGCAAACCGAGTGGCTTGGGGGAGGGCACGAAGAAAGAAAGAAAGGGGGCAGACAGAGAGACAGAAAGAAGGGGGAACAGGGAGACAGAAAGAAAAAGTTGGGGGAGAGAATGAGGTCTGGAGGAGAGGAAACATACAGGAGGCTGAAAGAAAGGAAGAAAGATTGGATGCACAGTCAGAAGAAGAAAGTGCAACCAGAGACTCATGAAATCACCAAACAGCAAAGGTAGGAAAAATGATTTTATTTTCAATTTAGTGATCAAAATGTGTCTGTTTTGAGAATTTATATCTGCTGTCTATATTTTGCACTATGGCTCCCTTTTACTAAACCGCAATATTGTTTTTTAGCGCAGGGAGCCTATGAGCATTGAGAGCAGCGCGAGGCATTCAGCGTAACTCCCTGTGCTAAAACCTACTATTGTGGTTTAGTAAAAAGGGAGGGGGTGTATTTGTCTATTTTTGTATTTTGTTACCGAGGTGACATTGCATAGAGTCATCTGCCTTGGGAAATGTATATGGCAGATATCTTTATTTTGTGTTCAAAAGAAAAGGAAATGCATTTCTGGTTTTATTTCTACAGTGTTGAAGTACTTGTTGGCCCTTGCTGTGACTGGTGGGGATCCCCAAGCACCGCCAGCAGAGGACCTCCTCTAGAGATGGTCAGAACTCCCCTCCACCAAGCGCAGCAGTCGCTGGCAGCATCCATGAGCCACTGAGGTGCCAGCATCTGTGACTCAGGGACGCTACTGCTGCCTGCCAAGCTTGGCAAAAGGGACCCCAGGCCAACTGCAAAGGAAGTCCTCAGCTGACAGTTTGTGGGTTCTCATCAGCTGAGTATTTATATTTACATTAGAGGTTCTGGTAGAAACCCATTTACAAAGTATGTATTCTTCCCAATTAATATTTCCAAATTAATAGTCTCTTTGCTTATTTGTAAATGGGTCTCTACCAGAGCCTTTAATTCAGTAGCATAATTAAATAAAATAACTATTTCTGAAGTTTATAGGGAAGGATGGTGACGGAGGGGATTCCTCGCGGGGACGGGTGGGGACGGAGGGGATTCCTCGCGGGGACGGGTGGGGACGGAGGGGATTCCTCGCGGGGACGGGTGGGGACGGAGGGATTCCTCACGGGGACGGGTGGGGACGGAGGGATTCCTCACGGGGACGGGTGGGGATGGGTGGGATTTTGGCGGGGACGGGTGGGGACGGGTGGGATTTCTGTCCCCGCGCAACTCTCTATTCCCTACTTCACAGAGAGCTCTACTGCCACCTATAGTTTTCTCCTTGTGCATGTGAGCCTGAAGGAGTATTTCTGTTCTGCTCTGCTCTTTTAGTTATTTTCGGGAATTTTCTTCAGTTTTTCGGTTCTTCGAGCTTCCCTGTTTGAGGGTTCAGCACTATCTGGGTAGATGATAAGCAGATTGTGGTCTACAGCTGACAATCTAATCCCTTGTGGTACCTGTTGGCTAGCCTGCAGAAGCATTTTTGGAGCTCGGGGCCATCCCCGGTCAGTATTACTCACCTACTACTTGGCAGGGGTTTGAGCGCAGGCTATCAGGTACCCGTAGGAGGTTCAGCTGTGTCTCGCAGGATGCCGGCTGCTTTTTCGCCTCTATCCCTTTTTTGTTGTGTGCATCCATCGGTCCGTGGAGGTGGGGGCTTAGTCAGACACAGAGTTCGACTGGCAGCCTGAAGATTCGGTGTTGGAAGGACTTCTGGATGAGGTAGTGATTTCTTCTCCATTTCCAGCTGCCGTAGGGAGCTGAGGCAGGCCGCAGCACTTTGCCAGTACAGGTCACAGTGAGTAAGGCAGTTAGCCTGTGAGGTGAATCGGGGTGGGGGTGGGGTGTGTGTTTCTGTAAATGTGAAATTTAAGGGGTTCTGCATGTTTCCTTATGTTTCCTCACCCCTAAAATTGCTGTTTTTTTTGTTTATTAATATATTGGGGAGGGGGGTGTTAAGCAGTTTTTGGCACCAAAAGTCTGCTAGTGGCCATCTCTCAAATTTTAGCGATCTTTTTTTTTTTTTTTTTTAAATCTGGAACTTCAGAGCTACTCGTTTGGTCTCAAAACTGGTGGGGATGGAGTCCTCGGGCTTTTTTTACCCCTAGTTCATTCCAGGAATATGCAAAGTGCACATTGGAGGAGCGCCTTTGCACCATGTGCTGTACCGCACATGATGGGGAGGTGGGAGCATCTGGCTCAGCTTCCCCTTTGCACTCTCGGACCATTGATCAGGTGGCTAGCCCTTTGGTTCACGCCATTTTCTTTTCTGAACCTGGAAACAGCAGCCGTTCTGCATGGAAGGACACTGCTGCTGCAGCAGCACCAAAGAAATGCAAGGTACAGTCCTCTTCTGGTGACTCAGCATTGCCTGGTACAGCATTTTCCCCAGAATTTGTCAATTTGATGTCGAAGGCCTTTCAGGAGAGCTGTTCTGTCACAGCGAAGGCTGACAGTGCTCTGGACACTGCACGCGGGGGCAAGGCCTCCCAGCATATTTCTATATTTTCTGTATGGTATCTTCTTATTGCTAATAATAACGAGAGTCTCCTCTTGAGCACATTTTCTGTCTGAGCCAGTTCATTCCAGTTTTGCAACTGGCAGTTTAGCGAGGTGTCTCACCTGCATAGTTCACGCACTTTCACACTGTTTGGCTTTGCATGCTCAACTACATTTGCTAATTCTCTCCTTAATGTGACAGTTAATGCTAAGCCCTTTTGTGTTGTGCAAATGCAACTCTTCCTTCTTCTGGAGTCTTTGGTTCAGTTTGTGCTGTTTGATTTAGTTCTAACATCGTTCTTAGGGCTTTCGGTTGAATTCTTGCCGCCTTTGACTAGAGCTTATAGCTCACATTGCAGATTTCCTGAATGAGTATCATCTGCATGGGCTGCCTGTGGTGTCTGTCTCCTATGGCATTTACTTATATAGTCTTGCTTTAATATTTAGCTTCTACATATGCATAGGCTAAGTCATCTGGAATCGTCTTTTATGCTGGGCAGGGACAGAAAGTCTGGGCAGTAGTCTAATAGCGGTACCATGTTCAAATCTCACTTCAGCTCTTTAAATTATTATAAGCGGTTTAGAGCTCTCATCCTCTTGTTGGGTATAATGGCAGCTATGTTTTTTTAGGCTCCATAATATGCAGCCATATCAATTGGCTTGTTGGCTCATCCTTTATATGCAGTTCTGTCACACATTCTTCTAGGTGGCATGATGGCTGAAGCCATATAAGTTGCTTAGACATATCATTATTCATAGTGGTAGCATGCTTAGCCTGCTTGATGGCAGGCCTTATCCTTAGAAGCTATATGGTACAGTGTTCTTTTATGTTCTATGATGTTAGTAGCTGTGGATACCGTATAGTTGCAATGCAGTTGTATATAACAAATACAGTGGTACCTCGGTTTACGAGTGCACCGGTTTGCGAGTGTTTTGCAAGACGAGCAAAACATTTGCAAAATCAGCACCTCGGAAACCGAGCGTGGCTCGATTTACGAGCGCCCCCCCCGCGATCCGGCACCCTCCCCCCGCGATCCAGCACACCCCCCCCCCCCATGTGATTGGGCACACCCCACCGTGATCCGGCACCCGCCCCGATGCGATTGGGCACCCCCCCCCCCGCCGCTTCATACCGTCATCTGGGCACCGGCATGTCCTGTGCTTGGTGCCGGTGCCCGAAGATCGGCCTCCTCTTCTGCTGGGCCTTGAGCATCTCCGCATGCTCAAGGCCCAGCAGAAAAGGAGGCCGATCTTCGGGCACCGGCACCAAGCACAGGACATGCCGGTGCCCAGATGACATTATGAAGCGGCGGGGGGGGTGGCTAATCGCAGCGGGGAGGGTGCCAGATCACAGGGGGGACCTTCAGGAGGAGCAATGCCGGTTCTCGGGGGGGGGGGGGGGAATGTATCAAAGCAAGTTTCCATTATTTCCTATGGGGAAACTCACTTTGATAAATGAGCATTTTGGAATATGAGCATGCTCCTGGAACGGATTATGCTCGTAATCCAAGGTACCACTGTAATAGCGTCTTCATATGCTGCAAGGTGGTGGCCTCCCTTTTGTGCCACTATTGATGGTGAAGGAGTAGCCTAATGGTTAGTGCAGTTACCCGAGGACAAGGGAAACTAGGTTTGATTCCCACTACAGCTCCTTGTAACTCTGGGCAAGTCACTTAACCCTCAGTTGCCCCAGGTATAAATATACTATGTAAACCACTTTGATTGTAATCTCAGAAAGGTGATAAATCAAATCCTAACCCCTATACAACACCACCTAACACACCTGCTTCCTTGGAGCACTTGTTGTATGTATGTGCATTTTCAATCACAAGTTCCTGGCAAAAATTCAAATAGTAGCAGCATTCCATGCTCCCGTCCCATGTCTGTCTCAACAGCAGACTATGGACATTTCCTCCAAGAATTTGTCCAAACCTTTGTTAAAACCAGCTGCATTAACTGCTCTTACCACTTCCTCTGGCAACTCGTTCCAGAGCTTAACTATTCTCTAAGTGAAAAAATATTTCTTCCTATTGGTTTTAAAAGTATTACTCTGTATCTTCATTGAGTGTCCCCTAGTCTTTGTAAATCTTGATGCAATAGAAATCAATCAATTTGTACCTGTTCTACACCATTCAGGATTTTGTAGACTTCATTTTAATTTTTTAAAATCTTTATTAATTTTAAAACCAGCACAAAGTGCAACATATTATCAATCAATTAACACAATAGACAGCACTCAATTCCTTCAAATGATACAATAAATACATAACCCCCTCCCCATCCCCACTCACCCTTCCTAAAAGTGTAAAAACACTTAATATAATGCAAATGATCAAGATAAACAACCTTGCAATCAAATAATAAATTAATTACATACCCCCTCCTTCCCACCCACCCACCCATCCTGGATGTGCAGAATCAAAGGGCAAAACTAATAATCAATTATTACAAGATTTTGTTAATGGGTCCCAAATTTCCTTGAACTTCTTATAATGTCCCAAATGCATTGAACTCGTACATTCAAACTTATAAGTTTGGCACAATGTTTCCCACCAAAAACTATAGTTTAACCTGTCCCAATTTTTCCATTTCTTCATAATAAGTTGTTTGGCAATTCCTGTCATAATGAGAAATAATTTTGTAGACTTTAATTATATCTCCTTTAGCCATCTCTTTTCCAAGCTGAAGAGCCCTAACCTTTTTAGTCATTCCTCTTACGAGAAGAGTTTCATCCCCTTTATCATCTTGGTCACTCTCCTTTCAATTTTTTCTAGTGCTGCTTATTTGTTTTTTAAGATAAGGAGACCAGAAATGAACGCAATACTCAAGGTAAGATTGCACCATTGAGCGATACAGAGGCATTATAACATTCTTAGTCTTGTTAACCATCCCTTTTCTAATAATTCCTAGCATCCTGTTTGCCTTCTTGGCTGTTGCCGTATATTGGGCAGAAGGCTTCACTGTATTGTCTACGATGACACCCAGATCCTTTTGAGCGCTGACCGTCTTGTTTAGCTTTCTTTATCAATGCTTTCCATCTAACTTGCCAGTGCTTATGTCTCTTCTTATTTTCCTTTCTCCATTCTTTAAGGGATGTTTTCTTGGCTATAATAGCCTCTTTCACTTTGCCTTAGTACTTATCTCTAACGCCACCGAGAGCAAAATTCGCAGCCACTGCACTATTTGGTGGGTAAAACAACTAGGATTGCTACGATATTGCTAGGATTAGCTTGGGGGTTGCTCAGAGTCAAGTCCTCAGGCAACCATTCTGTCTGATGATGTCACTTCCTTTCTTTCCTGTGGTAGAATTTCTAACTGTTGAAGTTCCTCCAATTGTAGTTTACTGTCACATGCCAAGTATATCAGCAATTCTCTTTGAGTGATCCACCAACTGTCCTTTACAAGTTCATCAACCTTTCACATGTGAAACATCCATTGCCATCACAGATCGTCCACTTCATTTTAGATCACACTAATCAGCCCTTCCCAGTCCACAATCTTTATTTTTCGACCCAGTAACACACAGTACTCACAACAACAGTAATTACAATAAAGACCTGCATGTGACTGTGAATTTCATTGAAGGAAGAGATTTCAAGGAATAAGTGAACATATGTAGCGTGCGAGTGCTGCCATCTGTTGATGAATTATGGAGGTGGAGACATTACTTTTTATTAAATCGTACATAATCACTCATGGTTTCATTTTATTATTATTTTCAAAACAATGGAATGTGTTCGAACCAGTTCATTCAAACTGTGTCTGCCCTCTCTTCTTCATGTCAGAAGCAAATACACATACTCACAGGGATGGGAAAGAATTGCATAAGCCTTATTCCACATGCTTTCCTTACTTATAAGTACTGTATTTTTTTATATTGTAGTAAATCATTTATATGATTATTGCATACAGTATGTACAATAATACCTATTTATAAAACTACTCCCTCCTTATTTACTAGCCTGTCTTGCCCTCTGTCTCTCTGCCTATATACATGTACTTCTGCCTCTGCTCTGCTGTCTTTCTCATATACTCTTACCTCTTCCCTTCCATAACACATGCCCCTTCTCTCTGTCACATGTCTCCTATGGTGCGTTGCTTATCCTTTCCCTTGCTTCTTCCATTAGGAGAGACTCGGCGTATCTTGAGTGTGCAACCCACTTATGACTGGACCTGTTTTAGCCATTCCTTGCTGAATGTGTCTCCGATGCCTGTGGAATCATCTCCTCCTCTGGCCTGCCCCACCCCCTGCCATAACCACAGCACCTGCAGTGACTGTCTTGGTTCTAAAGGGGCTGATGGGGGCTGGCAGCAGTGTGTGTGGAGCATCAGCCTGCATCAGGTAACTAGAAATATAAATGTGATATATCAGGGTAATAGAACCTAAAGTGATGCAGGTATAGAAGGTGCAAGGGTTGTGTAGAAAGAGGAATGTATATAGACTATCAAAAGTGATCATTCAACCATACAGTAAGGTCTATATTAAACAAGATTGTGACATGAATATATATTTTTATTTAAGTAAATTTTTTATAACATTCAAACAAGCAAAAACACTTGACAAAAATCAGGAAAAAAATTTATATTATATACATATAGAAAAAGAAATAACATTAAATAAGGAAAGTCATAATAGAACAATAAATCTTGCTATTTAGTCCTCCAACTAGGGACCCCGGAAAACTTGAAAGAAAGTAATAAAGAACATATTATTCTTTATCCCAGGACAAGTAGGCAGCCTATTCTCAACATATGGGTGACGTCATCCACGGAGCCCAGATGCGGACAGCTTCGCAAGCTGATTTGCTTGCAGAACTTAGAAAGTTCACGACTGTAGGGTTTCAAAATACTATCACTACTCTGAATCAACTCCGCATACATCTCCTTCAATCTTCCTATGATGCATTTGAGCTTACCTCAAGGGTCACCATCTTCTCAGTGGCCATGCACTGGCTGCCTGGCTTCGCACTGTTGACATGGACCCTAATCTACAGGATCGCCTCACCATCATTCCTTATCAAGGTAATAACTTGTTTGATGACTCCATCGAGGAAGCCACCAAAACGTTGTCTGAACATGAGAAGTCATTTGCTTCCATCATTCGGCCTAAGCCTAAGACTTCCACCTCTAAGGGTTTCAGGCCTATATCATCTTACCAGCGGCGTTTCCCACAGAGGGCAGTTCCTTATACCAGGACGCCTCCTAAGAAACCACCACAGCAACAGAGGCAGTAGAAACCTCAGACTTCTGCTGCGCCTAAGGCCTCTAAGCCTTTTTGACCAGCTACTACAGAGCATAACTTCCATCATTCTGCCTCAGTCCTCTCCCCTTCCTATTGGAGGTCATGCCCATCTGTTTTACCAATGCTGGGAGATAATTACATCAGACCTCTGGGTGCTGCCAATCAACAGGGAAGGATACTCTCTTTATTTCATCCAAGTCCCTCCAAGGTCTGCCTCCAAGAGTGTATCCTTCCAATCCATCCCAGACCGGCCTTCTTCAGGAAGCTCAAGCTCTGCTTCGCCTCCATACCATTGAGGAGGTTCTTCTGGAACAGCAGAGCAGGGGGTTTTACTCCCGTTACTTCCTAGTTCCAAAGAAGAAAGGCAATCTGCAACCTATTTTGGACCTCAGAGCCCTCAACAAATTTCTTGTCAGAGAGAAATTTCGGATGCTGTCTCTGGCATCTTTATACCCCCTTCTAGATCAGAACAATTGGTTATGTTCTCTAGATCTGAAAGAGGCTTACACTTACATTCCCATTCATCCAGCCTCTCAACAGTTCCTCAGATTTCGGGTGGGAAATCTGCATTTTCAGTACAGAGTGCTACCTTTCGGCCTGGCTTCATCTCCAAGAGTGTTCACCAAGTGCCTAGTTGTAGTAGCGGCAGCTCTGCGGAATCATGGGCTCCAGGTGTTCCCGTACCTAGAGGACTGGCTCATCAAGGATTCAACATCTCAAGGAGTTATTGTAGCGACCCTACAGACTATGTGGTTCCTACAAAATTTGGGATTCAAAATCAACTTTCCCAAATCCCAGCTACAGCCCTCTCAGACTTTACAGTTCATCGGAGCTGTCCTGGACACTGTCTGACTCAGAGCATACCTTCCTCAACAACGTCAGGATGCTCTCATTCATCTCTGCCACAAAGTGTCTTCCTTGACTACAATTTCATCAAGACACATGATGGTTCTGCTAGGTCACATGGCCTCGACAGTTCACGTGACTCCTTTTTCCAGATTTCACCTCAGAATTCCTCAGTGGACCCTGGCATCTCAGTGGGCGCAGGCTTGCGACCCACTTTTTCAACACATCCAAGTGACTCCTTCATTGAGACAGTCTCTCCATTGGTGGATGCTCTCTTCCAATCTCTCCAGAGGTTTACTGTTTTAAACCCCCTCTCATCAGAAGGTCCTCAAGACAGATTCCTCAACCTACACTTGGGGGGCTCATCTCAACGGTCTCCGTACTCAAGGCCATTTGTCCAGCACGGATCGTCTGTATCACATTAATTTGTTGGAACTTGGAGCGATCTTCAGTGATCTCAAAGCTTTTCAGCATCTTCTCCACGACCAGGTAGTCCTCATTCGGACAGACAACCAAGTCGCCATGTACTGTGTCAACAAGCAGGGAAGCACAGGATCTCTTCCTCTTTGTCAGGAAGCTCAAAAGGTGTGGGGCTGGGCAATCAATCACAACACCTTCCTGAAAGCAGTCTACATTCAAGGAGAGAAAAACTGTTTGGTGGACAAACTGAGTCATTTTTTGCAACCTCATAAATGGACACTCAATTTCTCGCCTCTCCATCACATTTTTTTCTCAATGGGGGACTCCTCAGATAGATCTCTTGCATCTCCCCACAACCACAAACTACCTCAGTTCTGCTCCAGGATATACTCTCCTCATCGCCTCAAGGCAGATGCTTTCCTTCTGGAATGGACAAATCAGTTTCTCTATGCATTCCCTCCATTTCCTCTGATTCTCAAGACACTTGTCAAATTCAAACAGGAGCATGCCATTATGATTCTGATAGCTCATTGGTGGCCCAGACAGCCTTGGTTCTCCCTTCTACTTCAACTCAGCTGCAGGGAGCCACAGTTTTTCCCTCTCTGCTTACACAGAGTCAGGGGTCTCTACTTCATTCCAACCTGCAGTCTCTGCACCTGACAGCTTGGTACCTCTCAAACTAACTGCCACGCTACAGTTTTCTCAATCTGTTCAGGACATTTTAGAAGCTTCTAGAAAGCCTACTACTAGACAATGCTACAATCAGAAATGGACTAGATTTTCTGCTTGGTGCACCATACATCACAAGGAGCCCCAATCTACCTCCTTGTCTTCAGTTTTGGATTACCTGTTCCATTTATCACAATCGGGCCTCAAATCCACATCTATTCAAGTCCATCTTAGTGCAATTGCTGCTTTTCATCAACCTATCGAAGGGAAACCCCTTTCTGCTCATCCAGTGGTTTCCAGATTTATGAGAGGACTTTTCAATGTCAAACCACCTCTCAAACCTCCTCCAGTTGTTTGGGGTCTCAATGTTGTTCTTGCTCAATTGATGAAGCCTCCTTTTGAACCAATGGATTCAGCTCATCTGAAATATCTCACTTGGAAAGTGGTTTTTCTCATTGCTCTTACGTCTGCTCACAGGGTCTGCAAGTTGCAGGCTTTTGTAGCGTACCCACCTTTCACAGTATTCTATTATGACAAGGTGGTCCTCCATACTCATCCTAAATTCTTACCTAAAGTGGTTTCTGAATTTCATCTCAATCAATCCATTGTACTTCCAGTGTTTTTTTTCAAAGCCTCATTCTCATTCTGGAGAAACAGCTCTTCATACTCTGGACTGTAAGCGTGCTTTGGCTTTCTACTTGCAACACACTCAACCACATAGATTTGCTCCTCAACTTTTTGTCTCCTTCGATCCAAACAAGTTGGGACATCCGATTTCCAAGTGTACCATCTCCAGTTGGTTAATGGCTTGCATCTCTTTCTGCTATACTCAGGCTGGACTGCATCTGCAGAGTTGAGTCGCAGCCATGGCGGCATCAGTAGCTTTCCTTAGATCTATTCCTATTGAGAAAATCTGCAAAGTTGCCACTTGGTCCTCGGTTCATACATTCACCTCTCATTATTGTCTGGATACTTTTTCCAGATGAGATGGCCATTTTGGCCAGGCAGTATTACAAAATTTATTCTCCTAACTTGCCAGCTTTCCCTCCATCCCATTCTAGTTAGCTTGGAGGTCACCCACATTTTGAGAATAGGCTGTCTGTCCTGGGATAAAGCGTTATCCAGGGACAGCAGGCAGCTATTCTCACAACCCACCACCCCAGGTTGGCTTCTCTGCTAGCTTTCTGAACTGAGGAGACACGCGCCCTTGTGTGGGTGGGAAGGCACTTGCGCATGCGCGGTGAGGCAGTCGCAAACTTTCTAAGTTCTGCAAGCAAATCAGCTTGCAAAGCTGTCTGCATCTGGGCTCCGTGGATGACATCACCCACATGTTGAGAATAGCTGCCTGCTGTCCCTGGATAGCACCTGTTACAGTAAGTAACTGTGCTTTATCAACCTTGCCAGACCGGTACAGCTTCACTGATGGATTATATCTCATGAACAGCAGGTGGAGACTGAGACCAAAACTTTGGTGTAGTATATAATGGCTATCCCTCACTATATACCTCCGTTTTCTCTCAGTCTCCAGCAGGTGTGAGTGGTTTGTACCCATCTCCCTTTGTTAGAGCTGTTGGAATTTGTTTAGGGCTCCTAGTCCCCGTTTTTGGTGCTGGACTGAGCTTGGGTGGGCCCTGTTTGGGGGTCCGTCCAAACTCAGGGGGTGTCACATCCATTGTGTCTCGTGCTGGGTCCCTCCCCCCTTCCTCCACCTCCCCAGTTGGCCCTACTCAGCGCCTGGAGCATCTTGGGGTTCTGTTCGATACCTCCTTGGGGAAGGTCTTCCTCCTAGAAACCTGGGTAAGCAAATTGCCTCAGATTTGCTTGCTTATGGCGTCCCGGTGTCCTCGAGCGCAGGATTTCCTCCAAGTCTTGGGGTCAATGGTAGCTTCCCTAGATGTGCTGAGGTGAGCTCGAGACCACATGCATCCGCTTTAGTATGCCTTTCTTCGGAGATGGTCGCCCCAGAGGCACAGTCTGGACTTACCTGTTCCTTTCTGGGGGTTGGCTCACTGCAGTCTTAGTTGGTGGCTTCAGACCTCCCATCTAGTACAAGGAGTGAGTCTGGATCAGCCCCAGTGGATGGTGCTTCTCACAGATGCCAGTCTCCTCTGCTGGGGAGTTCAGTGTCTGAGTCGCTGCAGGGCAGTTGGTCCCCGGAGGAGAAGGCTTGGTCGATCAGTGTTTTGGAGACCAGAGCCATCCGTCTGGCGGTGTTAGCTTTCCAGTCCCTCTTAACAGGCAAGTCAGTCCGGGTTCTCTCGGACAATACAATGGCGGTAGCCTATGTCCATCATCAGGGGGGGCACCAAGAGTTCTCTGGTGGCGCAGGAGGCAGCTCTGCTCATTGTCTGGGCAGAGTCTCATCTTCTTGATATCTCAGCTTCCCATATAGTGGGTGTGAAGAATGTTCAGGCGGACTTCCTCAGTCGTCACATGCTAGATCCCGGAGAGTGGTGTCTAAGTTATGTGGCTTTCCAGTTGATAGTGCAGTCTTGGGGTCAGCCCCTCATGGACCTGATGACCATGGGTGTCAACGCCAAAACGCCCCACTTCTTCAGTCGTCGCAGAGATGGTCAAGTTGAGGGGCTCGATGCTCTGATTCAGCCATGGCCAACGGAGGGTCTTCTGAATGTGTTTCCTCCACGGCCGTTGGTGGGCAAAGTTCTTCGCATTGTTCGGCATCCCAGCCTCGTGATCCTGGTGGCCTCGGACTGGCCCAGGTGTCCATGGTACGTTGACCTGGCTCGTCATCTGGTGGCGGATCCTCTGCCACTTCCTCTCTCAACTGAACTTCTGACTCAGTCCCCATTCCCATGTTCAATCCAAGTCCATTTTGTCTTACGGCTTGGTTTTTGAAAGGGCACACCTAGGTAAGAAGGGGTATTCAGATAAAGTGATCTCCACTCTCTTGGGGTCCCGGAGACTTTCCATCTCTCGGGCTTATGTGCGTATTTGACGTCTATTTGAGGAGTGTTGTGCTGCGCATAGAATGGTCTCTTTTCGTGCTTCCCTGCCTAACATCTTGGAGTTCTTGCAAGATAGCCTGGACAGGGGCCTGGCTTGGTCTTTTCTCCAGGTTCAGCTTGCGGTCTTGTCTGCCTTCCATGGGTTGTTTCAGGGTCAGCGTTTGATTGCCATTACTGATGTCGTTCGCTTCTTGCGGGTGGCCAAGTTGCTTAGGTCTCCTGTTCAACTGTCTCTTCCATCTTGGGATCTTAATCTGGTCTTGTCCATGCTGGTGTACCACCTTTTGAGCCTTGGGTGCCTGCTCAATGAAGGACCTTACTCTTAAATTGGTCTTTTTGGTGGCCATTACTTCTGCTAGATGCTTTTCTGAGCTGCAGGCTTTCTCTTGTACGTCTCCCTTCCTGGAGTTCTCTAGGGAGCGGGTAGTGTTGCGGCCTGTTCCTTCTTTTCTACCTAAACTGGTCTCTCCTTTTCATATCAATGGGTCGGTGGTCATCTCGATGTTGGGAGGGTTCTTCAGAGCAGAAACAGTTGCACAAATTGGATGTCTGTCGGGTCCTTCGCTTTTATGTTCAGTGGCACAAGAGTTCAAGAAATCATATCATTTTTTTGTCCTTTTAGCGGGTCCTCGTAAGGGGGATGACGCTTCCAAAGCTACTATTGTGTGGTGGATTAAGGAGACTATTGCTTCTGCATATCTTCTTCAGAAGACGCCTGTTCCGGAATTTCTCAAGGCTCATTCCACTCGGGGTCAGGCAGCTTTTTGGGCTGAGTCTTCTCTTGTGCCTCCAGTAGATATTAGTAAGGCTGCAGTTTGGTCTTCCCTGCATTCCTTTGTCAGACACTACCGTGTGGATGTTCAGGCGCATCGGGACGCAGTGTTCAGTGAGCATGTTCTGGTGTCGGCCCTTTGGGGGGCCCACCCTTGATGGGTACTGCTTTGGTACGGCCTATCAGTAAAGAACTGTACCTGTCTCGAAGGTGACACAGAAGGAGAAATTAGGTTCTTACTTGCTAATTTTCTTTCTGTTAGCCTCTAGACCGGTACAGTTCCTCACTCTATCTTTCGACAGTGATTGCGATTTTTGTTCGCGTGAAGATTTTGCTTTTCTGCGGGTTCTAGTTTTTTTTTGTTGTTGTTTTTTTTTTTTTTAGGGCTGAGGAGATCAGTGAACAGCGGCTGTGGCTAGGCTGGCATAGCTGGCGAGCTGTGGGGACACTTTGCTGCAAGGGCCTTTCCTATGCATTTCCCAACAGCATTTCTGTATATTAGTTGTTACTCCTGTTCAGGGTATTGTTACTGTTTATGGTTAGTTTTTTCTTTGTTCTGCTTGGCTAGTCGGCAGGCTGAGGTTTATAGGGAGGGACAGCTTTTATGTACTATACCAAAGATTTGGTCTCGGTCTCCACCTGATGGTCAAGATGAGCTGTTAACCATCAGTAAAGAACTGTACCGGTCCAGAGGCTAACAGAAAGAAAATTAGCAGGTAAGAACCTAATTTCTCCCTATATAGCTTCTGGTTTATTCAGATAGGTATTATAGGGTCCCTGTACTAAAATAAGGGATAGCACCCCTTTTAAGCCTTCTCTCCCTGAGCTTCATGAACCTCCACTTAGCTGTACTAAGGTGCATTGTATTATCTTTTCCTTCTCTGAGTATGATCCCCATGTAGTTCCTGCTATGCTTTGTGGAGGGATGTGATATAATGAATTGTTTATTAACCTATATGTTTATCTCTTGTACAGTGCATGAGCCCTACATATCTTCCTTTACGCTGTGCTGGGGGTGTGTGTGGCCGTGTGCTCAGCAGTCCAGAGAGCTGCATACCATCTTGCCCCCAACATCAACAATGTGCCCTCTGTATCCATCAGCCCCGCTGTGGATGGTGTTCCAGGAAGGGTGAAAATGGGAAGGGGCGGTGCCTGCAGGGTGGACTCCATGGACCCAGAGAGCGTACGTATACCCATAGTGCAGTTCTGCTCAGTGCTTGTTCTCTGGCACTGGGCAAATATGCTCTGTGCCACACAAAGACAGCAGTATATTCTGTTTGGCTGGAGGGGATGGGGGAAGGAGGAGAGAGTGTGGCGCAGTGATTAAAGCTACAGCCTCAGCACCCTGAGGTTGTAGGTTTAAAACCACAATGCTCCTTGTGACTCTGGGCAAGTCACTTAATTCCCCCTGTTGACCCAGGTACATTAGATAGATTATGAGCTCGCAGAGACAGACAGGGAAAAATGCTTAAGTACTTGAATAAATTCATGTAAACTATTAAGAGCTCTCCTAGGAGAATGGTATAGAAAATTGAATAAATAAATACGGTTAGGGCTCTTCACCTTGGATAAGAGAAAGCTGAGGGGAAATATAACAGAAGTTTATAAAATGCTAAGAGGAGTGGAATAAGTAGAAGTGAAATGCTTTTTTACCATTTCCAAAAATACAAGGACCAAGTTGACACACACAGTAAAGCTATTTTCTTGGACCTCAAACCAAGATCTGGAAACTTACTGGGCCTGCCACATGGCTAAATAGCCTTCAGGTTGCCAAAAGTAACTTCTTCAAAACCAGAAACCCTTTTTATCCCAGGACAAGCAGGCAGCCTATTCTCACGTATGGGTGACGTCATCAGCGGAGCCCGGATGCGGAAGCTCGCAAGCATACTTACTTGAAGAAACTAAAAGTTTCGAGTCGACTGCACTGCGCATGCGCAAGTGCCTTCCCGTCCAGCTTAGGGCGCGTCTCCTTGGCGCGTCTCCGCAGAGCCGAGAAGTCCGTCGTTGACTCTCTGGGTTTAACTTCGTCCTTTGTGCCTTCTCTCAACCGCGGTTTGTGTTCTTTTCTTCACGAATCGCTGTGTTTTCTTTTTTTTTTTTTTAATTTATTTTCTTGCATTCGGCCGCCGGGGCAGGCCGCTCGGCCGCAGCCCATGGGCTTCGACTATTTTTCCTCTTATGTCCCGGCCAACAACGGGCTTCAAGAAGTGTAGCCAGTGCTAGCGTGCGATTTCCCTCACGGACCCACACAGTTGGTGCCTCAAGTGCTTTGGGCCGGACCATCAACCGAAATCGTGCGAGCGCTGTGCTACTCTTCAGCCTCATCGCATTTTGGTTCAGAAGTTCTTCGGAATGGATTCTTCCTCCGATCCATCGACTTCGAAGGCGGCCTCGTCCTCACCTTCGACTGAGATTCCTCCTGCTTCTACTGCTTCGACCTCGAGCCTCATCAGATCTTCTTCGTTTTCAGCAGCTCTCTCCTCGACGACTCCTGCTTTATCTTCCCCTGTATCCTCAGGTCAGATAGCTCAGCAGAAAGTTCCAGCGGTGGTGCTTAAGGTGCCTAAGACTTCCAAGTTGAAGCACATTTCCACTGCCTCTGTTGAACCTCCAGCCAAAGCATGTGGTTCGGTTTCAGACGCGGTTCCATCCTTGCCGGCTGCTTTCCAGACCATGTTGGAGAAGCAATTCATTCAGTTCCTTACTAATATGGGACCGAAGCTTCTTCCTCTCATCCAGTCTGGGTATTCTGCAGACTCCCGCGAAGTCGAGCCTCTTCCTTTGCCTCAGTCTGAGCTTGCACACTCTTTGCAGGGAGCAGAGTCTCTGCGAGTGTCTGGTCTGGCATCCAAGCACGTCACGCAAGGAGCAGAATCTTTGCAAGTGCCTCGGCAGGAATCCTCACACTCTACCAAAGGAGCAGAGTCTTTGGGAGTATATCGAGGTTCTTCCACCAAGCCTCTGGAGCTTCAATCTACAGCCTCCAGTCCTATCCATTCTTTGGTAGCGTCTGCTGCTTCTGTCTCCGAGGCGAAGTCTCCTCGATCTTCAAGATCTGTTTCCAAGCACCATTCTCACCGACGATCAAGACCTTCATCGAGGCATACTTCCAGGCATAGTTCTTCTTCAAAAGAACGTCCTTCTTCAACTAAGCCTCCATCTACTCCCACTTCTACTAGACCGCCGACTCCTCGATCGAGGGCTCTACTCCCAAACCTTGAGGATGTAGCGATTTTGATTGCTTCGTCCAAGTCTCCATATTCTTTTGATGCCTTTTTTCTGGCCGAAGCTTCATCTTCAACCCAGGCTGCCTTGACAACCTCGAGTCCTTCTCGAGGCAAAGCATTGGCGGATCAGCTATCTTTTTCATCTTTTCTTCGTCAGATGGCTGTTGACTTGGATCTTCAATTAGATGCTGGTTCCAAATACTCTAAGGAGTATCTCGAAGTTATGCATCTTCCTCAACCTCCGGCAAAGTCACTTAAGGTTCCTCTTCAAAAGCTCTTGTCTCAGACTTTTGCCATATGCCTGGAAACTTCTTATATCATTTCAGCTGTTCCAGGCAAATTAGACTCTAGATCAGTGGTTTCCAAACCTGTCCTGGGGGACCCCCAGCCAGTCAGGTTTTCAAGATATCCCTAATGAATATGCATGAGAGAGATTTGCATATAATGGAAGTGACAGGTATGCAAACCTCTCTCATGCATATTCATTAGGGATTTCTTGAAAACCTGACTGGCTGGGGGTCTCCCAGGACAGGTTTGGGAACCACTGCTCTAGATATAAAACGCTCCATCGCAAAGGATTTGACAACTCACAGTTATCTCACCAATCCTTGCTTGTGGAGTCATCCTTAAAGAGGTCCCATCCTTCCAAGGTTTATGCCACCGTTCCTCCTGGAAGGGAAGGGAAAACTATGGACAAATTTGGACGTCGCATCTATCAAAATGCCATGATGTCCTCTAAAGTCCTTAATTATAATTTTCATTTTATTACTTATTTTATAGAGTTTCTCATTACTCTTTTGCCTAAATTTTTGAGTTATTTGGATACTCAAAAACACTTTGAATTTCAAGAAGTCATCGCTTCTTTATCACAACTCAGATTACATCTCCTTCAATCATCTTATGATGCTTTTGAGTTGTCTGCCAGGGCGGCTGCTTGTTCTGTGGCTATGCGCTGCCTTGCCTGGCTTCGTACTATTGACATGGATCCTAAACTTCAGGACCACTTGGCTAATATTCCTTGTGCAGGCAATGACCTCTTCGATGAATCTATCGAGGCAGCCACCAAGAAACTGTCTGAACATGAAAAATCCTTTGCTTCTATTGTCAGACCTAAGCCAAAGCCAGCGCCTGCCAAGCCTACACGCCTTCCTTGTATATATCAGCGGTGTTTTGCTCCGAGGATGGCTCCTTACAAGCGCCCTCCTGCTAAGAAACAGCAGCCTCAAAAGCAACAAAAATCTCAACCTTCTGCTGCACCTAAGGCTACTCAGCCTTTTTGACTGTTTACAACAGAGCATAACCTCCATCGTTCTGACTCTGACTTCTTTTCCCCCTATAGGAGGTCGTCTCCATCATTTTTACCACCGATGGATGACAATTACATCTGACCTCTGGGTGCTAACCATCATCAGGGAAGGATACTCTCTTCATTTCATTCAGGTTCCACCAGAGCTTCCTCCAAGAGAGTATCCTTCCAGTCCATCCCAGACCGCCCTTCTTCAGGAAGCTCAAGCTCTGCTTCGTCTCCATGCCATCGAACCAGTTCCAGCAGAACAAGGGGATTTTACTCCGTTACTTCCTTGTTCCGAAGAAGATGGGCGATCTGCGGCCCATTCTGGATCTCAGGACTCTCAACCAATTTTTGGTCAAAGAAAAATTTCAAATGTGGTCCCTGGCATCCATTTATCCCCTTCTCGAGCAGAACGACTGATTATGCTCTCTGGATCTCAAGGATGCCTACACTCATATTCCCATCTACCCGGCCTCCCATCAATATCTCAGATTTCGGGTGGGGAATCTGCATTATCAATACAGAGTGCTGCCCTTCGGCCTGGCTTCATCTCCCAGAGTGTTCACCAAGTGCTTGGTAGCAGCAGCTCTAAGGAACCATGGTCTTCAGGTATTTCCCTACCTCGACGACTGGCTCATCAAAGATTCAACATCTCAGAGGGTTATTGTAGCAACCCAACGGACTACCTGGTTCCTACAAAGTTTGGGATTCGAAATCAACTTTCCTAAATCCCAACTTCAGCCCTCACAGAATCTGCAATTCATCAGAGTTGTTCTGGATACTGTCCAACTCAGAGCATTCCTTCCACAACAACGTCTGGAAGCTCTTCTTCAACTCTGTCATACCGTGCCTTCCCGCTCTTCCATCTCAGCGAGACACATGATGGTACTCTTAGGTCACATGGCCTCCACAGTACACGTGACTCCTTTTGCCAGACTTCACCTCAGAATTCCTCAGTGGACCCTGGCATCTCAATGGACGCAGGTTTGCGACCCACTCTCTCAACACATAACAGTTACTCCTTCATTGAAGCAGTCTCTCCGTTGGTGGATGCTGTCTTCTAATCTCTCCAGAGGCTTGCTTTTTCAAACGCACCCCCTTCAGAAGGTCCTCACGACAGATTCTTCGACCTACGCTTGGGGCGCTCATCTCAATGGTCTCCGTACACAAGGCCACTGGACCAGTACGGATCGTCAGTGTCATATCAATCTGTTGGAACTCAGAGCGATCCTCAAGGCTCTCACTGCTTTTCAACATATTCTTCACGACCAGGTAGTCCTAATTCAGACGGACAACCAAGTCGCCATGTGTTTTGTCAACAAACAGGGAGGGACGGGATCTGCCTCCCTTTGTCAAGAAGCTCTGAAGGCTTGGGATTGGACAATCCGCCACAACATACATACAAAGCTGTCTACATACATGGGGCGAAGAATTGCTTGGTGGACAACTTGAGTCGTCTTCTGCAATGTCATGAATGGACACTCCATTCCTCACCTCTTCATCACATTTTTTCACAATGGGGAACGCCTCAGATAGACCTCTTTGCAGCTCCCCACAACTACAAACTGCCTCAGTTCTGCTCCAGGATATACTCTACTCATTGCCTCGAGGCAGATGCTTTTCTTCTGGAATAGACGAATCTCTTCCTCTATGCATTCCCTCCATTCCCTCTCATTCTCAAGACTCTGGTCAAGTTGAAGAACGATCATGCCACCATGATACTGATTGCTCCTCGTTAGCCCAGACAACCTTGGTACTCCCTTCTACTTCAACTCAGCAGCAGGGAGCCATACCTTTTACCAGTGTTTCCATCTCTGCTTACAGAGTCAGGGATCTCTGCTTCATCCCAACCTGCAGTCTCTACACCTGACAGCTTGGTATCTCTCAACATGATTCCTCCTCAGTTTTCTCAATCTGTAAGAGACGTTTTAGAGGCTTCTAGAAAGCCTACCACTAGACAATGCTACCACCAAAAAATGGACTAGATTTTCTACGTGGTGTTTTTCTCACGATAAGGAGCCTCAACATTCCTCCTTATCTTCTGTTTTGGATTACCTTTTGCACTTATCCACTTCTAGCCTCAAGTCTACATCCATCCGAGTCCACCTCAGTGCAATTGCAGCTTTCCATCAGCCTATTGAAGGGAAACCACTCTCTGCTCATCCAGTGGTTTCCAGATTCATGAAAGGACTTTTCAGTGTCAAACCTCCTCTCAAACCACCTCCTGTGATTTGGGACCTCAATGTTGTTCTTGCTCAATTGATGAAGCCTGCTTTTGAACTAATTGATATGGCTCATCTGAAGTAACTCACTTGGAAAGTGGTGTTTCTCATTGCCCTCACTTCTGCTCGAAGAGTCAGTGAGCTGCAAGCTTTAGTTGCTGATCCACCTTTCACTGTCTTCCATTATGACAAGGTGGTTCTCCGTATCATCCTAAATTCCTACCTAAAGTGGTTTCAGAATTTCATCTCAACCAATCCATTGTTCTTCCAGTGTTTTTTCCTAAGCCTCATTCTCATCATGGAGAATCAACTGTAAACGTGCTTTGGCCTTCTACTTGGAACGCACCAAACCACACAGAACTGCTCCTCAACTTTTTGTCTCCTTCAATCCAAACAAGTTGGGACATCCCATCTCTAAGCGTACCATCTCCAACTGGATGGCTGCTTGCATCTCTTTCTGCTATGCCCAGGCTGGATTACCCCTACACAGTAGAGTCACAGCCCATAAAGTCAGAGCAATGGCAGCTTCAGTAGCTTTCCTCAGATCTACACCTATTGAGGAAATTTGCAAGGCTGCTACTTGGTCCTCAGTTCATACTTTCACTTCTCACTATTGTCTGGATGTTTTCTCCAGACGGGATGGCCAGTTTGGCTAGACTGTATTACAAAATTTATTCTCCTAAATTGCCAACACTCCCACCTTCCCATTCTGGTTAGCTTGGAGGTCACCCATATGTGAGAATAAGCTGCCTGCTTGTCCTGGGATAAAGCACAGTTACTTACCGTAACAGGTGTTATCCAGGGACAGCAGGCAGCTATTCTCACAACCCACCCACCTCCCCTGGTTGGCTTCTCTGCTAGCTATCTGAACTGAGGAGACGTGCCCTACGCTGGGCGGGAAGGCACTCACGCATGCGCGGTGCGGTAGACTCAAAACTTCTAGTTTCTTCAAGCAAGTCTGCTTGCGAGCTTCTGCATCCGGGCTCCGCTGATGATGTCACCCATATGTGAGAATAGTTGCCTGCTGTCCCTGGATAACACCTGTTACGGTAAGTAACTGTGCTTTATAGTCGCAGTGACCAGTTTGATTCCTTGGGAGTACCAGAGACACCCAATAGATTAGCATCAGACCAGTGGTGTGTCATTCGAATAGACCCTTGCTCAAACCCAGCACTTAATTTTATTACATTACATTACAGTCCAATTTATATTCAGCCAAAGTGCTTACGAGGTCAAAGCAGATAACAGAAGTATTATATTCTGGAGACACACCCAATTAGAATATAATGACAGCGTTGGCTGTTCAAAAAGGTTATTATAATAAATTTAAGGATGTGTGGGGACCTTTATTAAATTATAGTAATGAATAAGTTACACTTTTCCCAATCTTAATACACATGTGGATTTGAGGGGGGGGATTTCTTGTTTTTCCATTAAGAATATATAGATGATTGTCGTAAGATATTATTTTTTTCATGTGGTATATATTAGTTGTATATGAATTTGGGAGGGGGATGGGGTTAAATCTTCTTGGTGTATGATATTGAAAATTTTTCAAGTGATGTTGTATTATATTTGGTTGATATTTACTGTACACTTGATGTAAGTTTAAAAATGAATACAGAAATTATTAAAAAAAAAAGAATATAATGACAGTTCTAGTGCAATAGGTATGTCTTTCTGGACAAGTGGGTAGTGAATCCAAACCCATACACTATGCAGAAGGTATCAGTCACAATTTTCAACTTCTCCTCCTTCCTCAGTGGAGTGTACTGCCTCCTTCATTTTTTTCCTTCTGCACATTTGCATGAAGATGTGTGTGTCTTCTGCTCTGTTTTAAAACTTTTTATTTTCAGGTATTTTTATTTCTGTCATCAAATTTTGGAGGATTTCAGTGCTACAGAGTTCCAGTGATCCTGGGTTACCTCTGCCTAGGAGAAGAAGCAGACTCAGAGTCTGCAGCTGGCAGGCCAGTCCCTTTGTTGTACCTGTCTAGCCAGTCTGCCTAAGATTGTTGGAGCTCGGGGACCATTCCCTTCTATGCTAGCTCGCCTCTGATTTCTCAGGAGTTTGAGTGCAGGCTGATTTGGTATCTATAGTGGTCCTTTTGGGAGACTTTCAGGTGCTGGCTGCATGTTGCCTCCCCCTTTGCGTGCACGTTTTAGTGAGGGTAGAGGTCTAGTCTGGTCTTGCTGCAGCTGGCAGCCAGAAGATTTCAGCATGGAAGACTGCTTTTTTGTTTAAGGCAGTAACCTTCTCCAAGTTCCAGCTTCACATATGAGCTGAAGCAGGCTGAGGCACCTTTGCAACACAGCATGTCACATTGAGTACAGACTGTTACAATCTAGAAAAATGGGGAGGGGGGGAGAGAGAGAGGATGTCTGCAGCCTAGGTTTTTGGTAGTTTCTATGGTTGCCTAGAGGGTCTCCCCTCCTCCAAAATCCTGGGTTTTTTTTGTTTTTGGAGTTTGGCCATTTTCAGCTGTTTTTGGTGCCAAAGCGCGGCTGTGGTGGCCATTTTGAATTTCATAATTTTAAAGTTCTCCATTTGCCTCATAATCCATTGCTTGACCTTAAAATCATTGATAATAAACCCATCAGATCCCATTACCCTCATTTCATGCCAGTTTTGCGCAGGAAGGACGGTAGAGGAACGACTTTGAGCCACCTGTCATGGAACATATGAGGGAGGGGCGAGAGCCTTGTGCTTAATCCCCCTCCCTCCCCCCCGGAACAGAGAGTTTCAAAGTTTGTTTCTTGATATCCTGCAAATCACAGGGTAACTAAGCGGCTTACAAATAAGTTTAAAATGACTATGGAGAAAAAATTTCTCGCAAAGCCCCAGGACTGCAGTTTGGCAAAATGCAGAGGCATAGGCACCACGGACCCGAAGAAGAGAAGAACAGAATTCCCTAAGGGGGCCCCATGATTTTGTAAGTCTCATGTGAAAAGCTCATCAAAGCTTCCAGAGGAATCAAGGGGATTTTCTATCTGAGTTTCCTTCCCCCAGAACAGGATAAGGTTCAAGATGCAGAGAGGATCAGTCTGAAAAAGACTCGGAGCATGGGGTTTCGGGGTCCATACCTTTGCTAGCACAGAGTGATAGGAGATTCAGGGTCCCAGTAGGGGAATGGTAGTCAGAAGGCGGTGATTGCACTGGATCAGGGGGAGGATCTATCTGTGCGCTGCCTGTTCAAGTTCAAAGCGTTGCTGAAGATTATTATGGATTCTCTGAAGGAACTAAATTTAGAATCCCTATCCACGTCTGCTA
Organism: Geotrypetes seraphini; assembly: GCF_902459505.1. NCBI lineage: Eukaryota > Metazoa > Chordata > Amphibia > Gymnophiona > Dermophiidae > Geotrypetes > Geotrypetes seraphini. The sequence continues at coordinate 67,880,835 of NC_047094.1, read as the reverse complement.
TACAGTTTTAAGTAATGAGTGGGGTGAAGGCTCAACTTACTTCCTTCCCCTGGCATCTTGACATGATTATCCTAGTCACGGAGCAATGGGATGCTCCTGAAGGTTCCTTAAGGGTGGCTAAGATCATGTCCAAGCTATATATACCCCATGGCTCAGAAATGTCAGCAGTTGTTTACACAGCCCAAGGTGGACTCCCTGGTATCTCAGGTGATTAAACACAACTCTCTACTGAATGGTTCCCTGAGCTGTTAACCACTATCTTTCACCTCTGTTAAGTTCAATCAATTTGTACCATCTTTTAATCTTTGTAAACTGCATAGAACTTCACGGTCCTGCGGTATATAAACTGTTATTATTTGTTATTTGTTATTATGGAAGGATGCACAGGATCGCAGAGTAGATGTGATTCTTAAGAGGCAGTTCGAGAACTTAGCCTTGGGAATTAAAGCAGCAGCAACGGCCTTGTTTGTGGCGCATGCCTGACATACCACTTTCCTTCGGTCTCCTTCAGGGGATGTTGATCCGTTCCCTTGTTAGTAGTAGTAGGGGTGGATTATATAGCTAATGCCCTCTATGATATCAGGGTTATGAGCAAAGTCTCTGCTTATTCTATCTCAGCCCTTAGAATGCTCTGGATTGGGCAGTAGGTGGAAGACTCAGCCTCTAAAGCCACACTCGGTAAACTTCCCTTCAGAGGGCAAATGTTGTTTGGAAAAAGGGGATTGATGACCTTATGGTTAGTGTGGTAGATCATTGCCTGAAATCTTTACCAGACAGTAGACCAAGGTCAACTAGAGGCGCTGGGCGGTCTGATTTTTGAGGCTCATGGTGGTTTCACCAGTATTCAGGATGAGCCTCATCTCAGAGACCCTTTCAAGGATCCCACCAGAGATTCACAGGGGACAGGGGACCTTGGTCTTCTGTTTCTCCCCCAGCAACATACACTAAAAAAGCATGATGACGCCAGAGCCAAAGCGTCCCCACTACATATCAGGAGACGTGTGGCAGACTCTGTGGAGGCATGGAAGCAAATCACCAGGGACAGATGGCTTGAATTTGCCCTTCCTCTACTGGATTTGTTTGTAAACTTATCAGCCAGCAGGCTGGAGAAAGTAAGCGAAGTTCTTGCTATAGTGCAGAGAATGCTGGATATTCGAGCCATCGGACTTGGGCAGGTATTCCATATACGGTACTTTATTGTGCCCAAGAAAGGATATGCATGTAGACTGTCCAGTCGGTCATTTGCATCTGTAGTGCCGGGGGAATTCCTTGTTTCCCTGGATCTGATGGTTTACCTCCATAGCCCCATTTTTCAGGAGCACAGGAAGTTTTAAGATTTCATGTGCTGCAGAGACATTATCAGTTCTCAACACTTCTCTTTGGTCTGGCAACAGCACCTTGCACATTCCCCAAGATGATGGTGGCAACAATGCATTTCCGCAAAATGGCATTACAGTTACACCTGTACCTGGACAATTGGTTGATAAGAGCCCCGTCCTAAGCGGAGGGAAAAAAAGGCAGTTGCACAAGTGATACAGGTATTACAGACCCTGGGATAGATTGTGAATTTTTGAAAGAGCCATCTGGTGCCAGCCCAAGGTGGAAGGCCATGTCTTATCTTCCAGAGGGACCCAGACAGAAACTTTGCAAGCAAATAGTGGACATGTTGGCCATAAAAGCTCCAACTGCATGGCACTAACTCTTAAGTCCTAGTATCCATGACAGCAACAATAGAAGTGGTACCCTGGGCAAAGACACACATTCAGCCACTACAGAACTTTCTTCTGACCCATTAGATTCCTCAAAAGGATTCGCTTCAGATGCCATTGCCTTGGACAAAGGAAACAAGGACCAGCTTACGCTGGTGGCTGCGTATTAGTGCTGCCCAATTCAGGAAAAAATATTTTGATTCGATTCAGCCTATTGAATCGATTTTTCGATTCGATTTTCCTGCCCAAATGGGTATTTTTTTTTTTCAAAACATCCTGGTGGGTTTATTTTATAGCCTCTTCATCCCCTTTGCACGTCTCCTACCCACACTGGCGCTGTGGTGTAAACAAAATAACCAAAAAATACTTTTCCTCTCTCTGTTAAATCCTAGCTCATGTTCGCGGTCTACCACCACCTCTGGCAGGATACACATTTCAAATCTGACATATTGTAATCACAAAATAGAAAATAAAATTATTTTTTCTACCTTTTTGTTGTCTGGTCATTATTCAGATCTTGTTGGTCCCAGGCTCTGGTTGTCTTCTGATAACTCACTTGCCAGGATCTCTTTCTTTCTTCATGCTAACCATCCATCTTCTATCTCTGTCCTCCCCTTCTGTTTCCCTTCCCTCCCCCGGAGGTCTGGCATCTTTCCTTTTTTTCGTCTCCATCCCCAGATCCACCTTTTCTCAACTACCCTTTCATCCAGCATCTCTCCCTCCTTCCCCACCTCCCCAGGTTCCATTAGCTCTCCCTTTCTCTTCCCAACTACCCTCCTATCTAGTATCTTACCCCCCGTGTACAACTTCTCTCCCTTTCTGTTCCTTCCCTAAATCCTATTGTCCACCATTTCCCTCCCTCTCCTGTTTTTAGATCCATTATTTCTTCTATCCCTCCCTTCCCCCAACTCTCCTCTCCCCCAAGTCCATCCTTCTTCCCCCTCCATCTTCTCCCCATCTCTCCTTCTCCAGTCCACCAACTCCAAGTCCATCTCCCCTCTCCCCCAGCTCTGACTCCCAACACAGAAGTCCAGTATTTGGTTGGCAGAGGGCAACACTCGTGTATTGTGACACCTACCAAGAGCTCCAGGTGCTTCACACAGCGGACATCCTGTGAGCTACAGAAGATGCAGGCCTTGCAAAAGCCAAGTGAGAAGCGTCTTCGCACTGGTGCACTTACAATGCGCTCGCACTGCTCCTCGGGAGCCCCGTGTGGCACCACGTCACCCGGTGCTCGCAGGTGCGCGGGGCTCTGGCCGTCATGTGGCCGATGAAAGGCCAGTAGCTGGCAGGACTCGGAAGAGCATGCACGTGCCACTGAGCAGCAGCAGCAGCAAGAACGGTGCATGTAGGTGGGTGTGCATGCGGGAAGATGAGGCACGGGCATCTGCTGCTAGCCAACCAATTAAAAATCACCTTGTTGCCGCCGTTCTGCACCCAGAGGTCCACTTGGCTTTCCCTCTGCCACCGGAGTCCTTCTGGTTTAACTTCCTGTTTTGCAAAACCAGAAGTTACATTAGATGGAAGGATTCTGGTGGCAGAGGGAAAGCCCGAACGGGTCTCTAGCAAGGGGGCAGACGAATCGGTGAGTTCGATTTTTTTTACAAAATCAAATCGATTTGAATCGATTCACCTGAAGTGAATCGGTGAATCGATTTGAATTGCGAATCAGGCAGCACTACTGCGTATACAATCATTCTCGAAGGGTCTGCCCCTTTGGTTGGATTCATGGGAGATTCTGATTGATGCCAGCCTTTATGGCTAGGGAGGTCATTGCAATGGTCACCCAGTTCAAGGACAATGGACTTCCGATTCAGAGGAAGGCTAGAGCTAAGGACCATTTGACTAGCATTGCTAAAGTTGGAGAAATTCTTGAAAGGCAAGGAAGTCAGAGTCTTCTTGGACAATGTCACAGCAGTAGTCAACAAGGAGGCACCAAGAGTGCAGTTGTTCAGATGGGCAGAGGCCCATCTGCAAGCAAAATCAGCGGCACATGTAGCTGGAGTCGACAATGTCCATGCCGATTTTCTCAGAAGAAAGGTGCTACATCTGGGAGAGTGGGTATTATCCCCGAGGCCTTATGAAGCATTGTGCATTGATGGGGATTTCAACCTTCGATTTGATGATCACGTCAGAGAACAATAAAGTGAAACATTTTTTTCAGTCGCAGATGCGAGCCAGGAAATGCTGGCCTGGACACCTTGGTTCAGCCCTGTCCAGAAAGGAAATTCTTGTACGTGTTTCCACTGTGGCCCATAATAGGCCAAGTACTACACAGGATTACAGATCACCCAAGAATGGTTGTCCTGGTAGCCCCAGATTGACCGCAGAGGCCTTGTTACTTGGATCTGATTCTACTTGAGAGACACGTATCTCTGGTTCCCAGTTCATCCAGAGTTGCTGACTCAGAGGCCAGTGGCCTTAGAAGAGCTGGAACGCTTTGGTCTTAACGGCATGACTCTTGAGCGTGTAGAGTTATTGCGCAGGGGATGTTCATAGGTGGTTATTCCTACCCTCCTTAGAGCCAAGAAGCCATCCAAGGTCTCAGCTTATGCTAATGCCTGGGAGATGTTTTAGCACTGGTGTATTAAAGAACAGATAGAACTGCTACAAGCTCTGGTCTCTGTTGCTAGTTTTATCCAAGTAGGACTCGAAAAGGGGCCGACAGTAAGTTCTCTTAGAATACAAGTGTCTGGTATTTTGTGTTTCAGAGCTCAAGGGAAACAAGTCTTGTTGGCCTTTTCACCCAGATGTAACTAGGTTTCTGAAGGGGGTGCTCAGGTTGCGTCCGCCTGTTTGCCAGCTGTTTCTGTCTTGGAACCTTAACATTGTCCTACAGGGACTGACCAAGGCTCTGTATGAACCCTTACAGCAGACATCTTTGATGGATCTCTTGGTAAAGACGGCCTTCTTAGTAGCTATCACTTTGGCAAGAAAGGTCTCGGAGCTGAAGGCACTTTCCTTCAGAGATCTTTCTTAAAGATTTCAGATACAAGGGTTTCCTTCTTGCTGAAAATAGTTTTGAGCTCTTTAAATGTTAAGCTTGTGGTTTTTATACTGTCATTTTCTTTCCGATTGCTTCACATTGTTCATAACTTGTGTTTACTGTAGTATACTTCTTGCAGAGCAAAAAAGAACTGTTATCGGGGAATATCCTCATACCTCTCCTTGTATTTGTTGTAGGAGCTCTTTCCTGCTTTGGTACAAACTGAAGGGGGCAGTACACTCCACTGAGGAAGGAGGAAAATGGTAGAGGAGGTGGAAATAAAGATCCTGTCTGAATTCAAGAAAACGCGAGACACGCACATGAGATCTCTTAAGGAGAGTAGGAGATAGTTGATGTTGTGGATAGGCAGACTGGATGGACCATTTGACCTTTATCTGCCGTCATGTGTCTATGTGATTGATTCCTTCTGCATAGTGTGCAGGTTTGGATTCACTACCCACTTGCCAGAATGACACACCTGTTTACAAAAAAGATTATCAAGGCAAGAACTTAATCTTTCTATGTATATTTACAAACAAAATATAACATCAGTATTCATGATAAAAATTTCTTAAACAAGAATGTTTGAAGAAGTTTTCTAAAAATTATATAACAATCCTCTGATCTAATTAGAATGGGAAGTTCATACCAAATTGAAGGAGCTTGGTAGAAAAAAAACAACCCCAAAGCATTCTAATGAATGAATGACTTGATTGCCTTTGGAGACGAAAATTGCTTCTGTGAAACCTGACCTGGCCTACCCACTAAAAAAGTAATTAATTCCATTAAATACTATGGCACCTGACCATATGTGATCTTAAAAATCATAACACAAAGCTTAAAATAAATCCTTGCATTCATTGGCAACTAGTATAATTTGATAAAATATGGAGTAACTGTCATATTTAGGAATAAAAAAGATCACCCTAACTGTAGTGTTCTGCACCATTTGTAATCTCTTCATCTGCCGTCATGTTTCTATGTTTAATAACCCTTTAGTACAAACTAAATAGACTATGTTGCAATAGTCCATCTGGGATAGGATGAGTGATTGAACCAAAATTGCAAGAACTGATTTATCAAAATATTTTTGAGCAGCACATAATTTTCTTAACAGCCCAAACAATTTCTTATTAACTAAGTTGACCTGATACTCCATTGTCAACAAATTATTCAATTGCACACCTAAGACTCTAGTTTGCATATCAAATGTATAATTTCTTTGACTCAGAGATAACAAAAGATCAAATCTAGCCAAATCTTTAGTGAGTCATGAAAAGTCTGGTAAGGGAGGCTCTCTGTTCATGGAAACTATAATAAGAAGAGCGTTGAGTGTCTCTTATCTCTTCCCTGTCATAGAACTGGGACTGAACTGCAACAGCTCTGAGGATCAATGGGCCTTCATGTCCTGCCCCCCTGAGAATGAGTGCCTGAATAACCACCATGACTGCAATGAGACCCAGAACTGTAGCGACATGTCACAGGGTTATGAGTGCACCTGCAAGAAGGGCTACACCTTGGACAAGTGAGTGTGATCTTACCTGTGCATGTGTTTTTGCAGGGAGAGAGATACTCTGGACAAGTGCACTAATAGCCTTGGAGTAGGATCAAAAAGTAAGAAGTGAGTGAGGCTTTTTAAGCAACCAGATTAAAAAATTGATGGCCAATGGAAGCCTTCTGTGGTGAAAGGAACATGATATTGTCCCAGGACAAGCAGGCAGTATATTCTCTTCTGTGAGTGACGACATTCACGGAGCCCGGTATGGACAGTGCAAAAATGTACTGCCACTTTAAAGTTTTTGAAGGTCTCAAGACTTGCCCGTATTATGCTTGAGCTGGTGCCCTTCCGCCCAGTGTTGGCTCACGGAACCATCAGTTTTCAGCGGAGCTGAAGAGAGAGCTGTGTTAGTTTAGAATCAGTCTAAACTTGCAAAAACTTGATTTTTTTTTTTTTGGTTGCCTTTCCAGTTTTTTTAGTGCCTTCTCAGTTTTGTGTTATATTTAACTTTTCTTTAATTTTTCTTAATTTTTCCCCACTTTGGATTTTTGGGCCTTTGGCCCATTCCAAGCCAGTTTTCAGGCTGGGAGCGTTAATTTTTTTTTCAGGTTCCAACTTACTCAACCTTCCTGGACCATTGAGTCCTTCGATCTAGCACTGGTGGTCTTTTCCTCCATATCAAAACCTTCGCACCAATACAACAGGACCAGTTCAGTCTCTGATCCACATAGCTGGTGCCTTCAGTGTCTTGGTCCTGCGTACAGGATAGACTCGTGTCTGCGTTGCTTCCAACTTTAGAAAAGATCACTGAAGATGCGGAGGCTCCAGACGAAAAATTATTCAGATCTGGAACATCGATGATGTTGACCACATCTAATACCAAAATGACTTCAGCATCAAGGCAATCACTGGTATCAACGTCGTCTTTGGTGCCACCATCTAGATCTACTAAGAAAACTAAGAAGCATAAGCATGCTTCCCCATCTCGGCAGTGTCTCAGGTATTCACATTGTAATCTAAGTGCCAACATGCTAAGGCTTGATCACCTTCCCTTCAAGTAGTGTCTCCTCCAAAGTGTGCCTCATCAAGGTCACTAATGCTTCGACACCCTACAGCACCATCTGTACTAATGACACCCACAGTACCGGTACCCTGTCTTAAGCCCCGGCTATGGTTTATGTTCTTATGGAGGAAAAGTCCAAAATCTGTTATTGAGATAAACATGAGAGAACCCACTGATTGCCCTGGATCTGGTAGCATGGAATGTTGCTAGTATTTAGGATTTTGCCAGGTACTAGTGACCTGAATTGGCCACCATGAAGATGAGCTACTGGGCTGGATGGTCCATTGGTCTAATCCAGTAAGGCTATTCTTATGTTCTTATGAAGGAAAAAAGTCCAACCGGTACCAGCCCAATCAGAGCAGCACTCTAAGTGGTTTTTGAGGGCAAGGTCTAGTACTCCCCACCACTAACACTCAAGGTCTGGGAGAACAACTTCATCTCGTTGCTGAAGCTCCTCACACTCTACATCGGATCGATGTCTTAAAAGATCCAGGAGTATTTCTTGATGTTCCCCCTCGACAGCACAGTCTCCACAACAGGACATTAAAGATTGATTCGGACCTATCCAATCATTCTTCTTTTGAATGCCCTGAACTCTCAGCTGTAGAATCATATGGGCTCTCTTCAGATCCATCTCCTCCACCACTTCACAGGAGATCTCCACCAGAGAGCCTCTCCTTTACACACTACATCAGGCAAATGGGTCATGTCCTGCCAATTAAACTGGAGCTTGACTCAGAGCCACAAGCTGAACTCATCGATGCTGTGGATACCAAAGGACTGTCTCAAACTTCCATTCCATAACCTTTTGAAGGATACAGAGTTTAAGAACTGGGAAATAACACTATTGGTTCTGATCGCCCCAAGGAAGTTGGATTCTCTCTATAGAGTTCAGTCATGCCCATGTTTTGACAAGCCTCAGCTGCAGCACCAGTTACACCTGATAGAATACGCTCTAATAAAAGCTAGCAGCTTCAGAAGATATGTTAGTACCCCTCCGGGCAGAGAGGGAAGGATATTCAATAAATTTGGCCGTTGTTTATTTCAAAATTCAATAGTGATTAGCTGGATTTTGAGCTATAACTTCTATATGATCACCTATAAGAAGTCATTAGTTCAGAGTTTGTCACACTATGAACAATATATCCCAGACGTTTAATTACTCAGTTTCCAACATATTACCATTGACCTTTTCGTAATCCGAAAGTACATGGCCAGATCTGTTTTTGACGCCTTTGATGCCACCTCCAGAGCATCCGCTTTATCGATTGTCATGGGAGGCAGGCATGACTGATCTAGATGCCAATGTGCAGGAATGTCTAGCCAATTTTCCCTGCTTAGGCAATGAGCTCTTTGGGGAAAAGCTGAGGAGGATACTCAGAAAATCCACTAGATATGAACAGTCCATGTCTATACTTTCCTCTGCTCGAACTTCCAAACCTCACACAACCAAATGATTTTATAATCCCAAGCATTTTTCTTATTATTCTAGGTGCAGGTATGTCCCATCGTCTTCTATAACCAATCTGCATAAAGACATTCTAAGCAGCAGAGAGCTCAAAAGAACCAACCTCAGACTCAACAAAAATCCCAGCAGTCTTTTTTTACTTTATTCTGGAGAGCCTAGCCAACATTCAGCAGCCTCCTTCCCAAGATCTACTCATTGGAGTTTGTCTTATTCACTTCCAACACATCAGACCAGTGGGTCCTCAATATAGTGCAACATGGTTATGCCCTATATCTATAAAGAACAACTCTAGATTGTCTTCCAAAAGATTCTGTTTTCAACACCCAGCAGACCACCCTTCTTCAAGAGCTCTCAGCCCTCAGTTCACTGGTAGAGCTGCTGCCTCTACACCCAGAGGTTGTAAGATCAAATCCTAGTGCTGTTCCTTGTGACCCTAAGCAAGTCACTTAATCCTCCAGTGCCCACCGCTTTGAATGCCAAAGCCACAAAAAGGCAGTATACAAGTCCCCATTCCCTTCCCTTGCCTTTCCATTCAACTCAATGCCATTGAAGCATTTCCATTACAGAAGAAGGGCCCGAGGGTTCTAACCAAATATTTTCTCATACCAAAGAAGACTGAAGGGCTACGTCCGATTCTAGACCTCCGTGCTCTCAACAAATACTTAATAAAGGAGAAGTTTTGCATGGTCTTTTTGGGAACTCTCTTACCGCTATTAGATCTGAATGATGGCTTTGCTTTCTAGATCTCAAGGTAGCCTACACACATATTCCCATCTTCCTAGCCCATATAAATACTTGCGCTTTCCCAGCCCATAGAAAATATATACACTTTCGAATAGGCATTTACCACTACCAATACAAGGTACTTCCATTTGGCCTGGCTTCAGCACCCAAGAATCTTCACAAAGTAGTGGTTGCAACACTCCGCTCTTATGCCTTTCATGTGTTCCCTTATCTAGACAACTGATTGATCAAAGCTCCTTCACCTCAGGAGGCTCATCTAGCTATCAATTCAACAGTTCATCTGGAGTTTCTGGGTTTTGCAGTTAGTTACCAAAAATCACTCTACCTCTGCTTCCCATTTGATGTTTCTCTCCACAGAGAACTCGGTCCACTGTTGTCTGCCTTTGTTTCCCTGCTGACCCAAAGACAGAGATGATAGGGAAACTTGATAAACTGCCTTGGAGATTCATTAGGAAATTCTACCATTTTGAAATCTCCAATGACCTCCCAGCTGTACTCATCATACTTCAAGGCGCTTAGCAAGGTCTTGATGCTGTTATAATCTTCTTTGACGTGCATTGAGTAGTGAGCCAGTGGAAGAGACAGGTTCTTGTTCCCATTATAGTGCAGCACGCCTTTGATGCTCCTGGGTGAACTATCAATTAAGAGACACCATTGTTTCGGGTTACAGGCGATTCCAATTGCCTCAAACAGACTGGTCACATTGTGGCAGAAGCAGAGTCCATCTTGATGGGTGAAGAAGGTGGACAAAGCTTGGTGATGATTCTTCTGATCTGTGACTTGCACACTTTCATCCAATAAGTTCCACTGCTTGAGCCTAGATGGCAAAAGGGCTATATCAATCTGGAATGTTCTGCAAGAAAGGTAAATTTTCAAAATATCAATGTCCTGGTCACAAAAGGAAAGTTTGAGGGGAATGTTAGCTATTTTCTATACTTTTGTGGCATAGGCAATTAAGAAAGGACACTTATTACCCAGGAAAAAAATTGTTACATGGTGTCATCATATAATTTATATTGATCATCTTTACTTATTAAACTCAATAACAGTATTTCAAACATTCAGTACACACTAATTATAACATCTATTTCTCTTGAAGAAATTTAATTAAAAAAAATATTTTCCTCTCTTCTTTGAGAAGTTGAGAAGATTTTTATGAGGCTACCTGCCTACCTTATCACTCAAGAATACTTTGTCTAAGGTAATGTGTTGAGGCCCCAGTGACATTTTGAGATGTGGTAAAAGGTAAGACAAAGTAATCTCTTGAGCATTAGGGGCATACAGTAAGCTATTGGAAGCCTGTGTTCCCTATGGTAAAGTCGAGTTACTCATATAAAATGAGAGGTAAAAATACTTAGATCAGGCAAAAAGGAGCTTTGTGGTAGGGCAAGAGAAGGAGGAGAAAAATCTAATTCTGTGGGAGCACAGTAGTCAGACATAAATGGGCAAATTAAGTTGACTAAATGGTCTTTATCTGCTAGCATATTCTGTTCAAGTGTGACCTGATTTTTGTTTGAAACATACAAGTGTAAGGTCAGTGACTTATGCTGTACATTCCCCTTACTGTACAGTGTGACTGGACTGTGCCGGCCAGTGTGTGACCAGGGCTGCGTGAATGGAACCTGTGTGGAGCCAAACCGGTGCCAATGCCACTTTGGATACGTGGGGCAGAACTGCTCGGTGGAGTGTCAGTGCAATAAACACAGTAACTGTGCTGGATTGGGAGCCCAGGACCAGTGCCTCGAGTGCTTCAATAACACCATGGTAACCAGCAATTGGCAGGGCAGTGATAAGAGCTAGTTTCTCTCTCTTACTTTGTGTGGAAATGATGTGTGATAATGGGAGTGATCGCTTTTTCTCTTTCTGGCATGAATTGTGATAAGATTAATCTATTTCCCTTTTATTTCAGGGTTTACACTGTGAGAAGTGTAAGCCACTTTTTGTGGGCTCTGCTGTAAATGGTGGCACCTGTAAACCATGCCTAGAGTTTTGCCGAGGAAACAGTGAAATTTGCATCACTCGAGCTGAGTATGAAAAGGCAAAGATGGATGCACTTCGCTTCCAGCTTGATCCTAGTACGGTGAGAGAAGCAGACTGGAATTAAGGGTTCTTTTTCTTCTTGCTAGACTATCCAGATTGTATGGGTTTATGCCACCCTACCAGCAGATGGAGTCAGAGAACACAACCTTCTAGTGACAACATTCTTTCAAAAAACTTAATGATGCAGCCCTGGATAGTCATTATTGTTTCCAGCAGATGGTGACAGCTTCTGGAGTGGTGCAGCAGAATTTTTTTTTCATTTCAGTGTTTGGTATACAGAGAAGTATCCTGGTTGAGAGGGAAGGTGGCCCAGCTCTCAGCACAAGGTCCATGAGCTGAATGCTAGATTAAGCCTAATTCCTTTAGAGCAGGGGTGCCCAACGCGTCGATCGCTCTCGAACAGTAGCTCAGGAAGGCAACTCGAGTCGATCGCACTCGTGTTGCCGTCCTGATCTACGGGCCGATCAGCCTTCCTCTCCAGTGTTCTCCCTAGGGCCTTTTAGCTGGGCGGTCCGACCAGCTGTCATCTGCCGCTGCTGAACATTAAAAAAAAAAACCCAAAAAACCGGCTTGGAGATTTCAGCCCCTAGCGAACTTATGCTCCGGGCTCTAACGTGTGTGTGCCGGCTTTTCTTCTCTTCCCTCCAAAACCGGAAGTTATGTCCGGGGAGGGGGGTAGAAGGGAAGCCGGCATGCACATATTGAGAGCCCTGAAGCAAGCGTTCGCTACGGGCTAATGCGGGAGACAGGTTAGTGAAGCATTTGTTCTTGTTCCTGCCGGGTCCTGCCTACTTTCTGTTTCCGCGAAGGCAGGACCCGGCAGCATTTCCCCCAATAGGTTGATCACGATCTTGGGCTGATCAGCCTTCCTCTTCCCGACGGCAGAATTGACGTCGGGGAGAGGAATGCTGGTTGGCCGAAGCAGGGAGAGCTTGGGGCCTGTTATTGGTGGTGTTTGGATCCTGGTTCCCGATGGTAATGGCAGTGGCAGTGGCTTGGGGAAGGGCAGGGAGAAAGAAAGAAAAAGGGCAGGCAGGGATACAGAAGGAAAGAAGAGAAACAGAAAAAAATGAAAGGGAGGCAGAGAGAAAGAAAGGGCAGGGAAGAGGAAGGAAAAGTTGGGGGGAAGGAATGAGGTCTGGAGGAGAAGAAGCATACAGGCTAAAAGAAGGGAAGAAAGATTGTATGCACAGTCAGAAGAAGAAAGTGCAACCAGAGACTCATGAAATCACCAGACAAGGTAGGGAAAATTATTTTATTTTAAATTTAGTGATCAAAATGTGTCTGAATTTATATCTGCTGTCTATATTTTACACTAAGGTCCCCTTTTACTAAACCGCAATAGAGGTTTTTAGCGCAGGGAGCCTATGAGTGTCGAGAGCAGCGCTGGGCATTCAGCGCAGCTCCCTGCGCTAAAAACTGCTATCGTGGTTTAGTAAAAAGGGAGGGGGTATATTTGTCTATTTTTGTATGGTTGTTATTGAGGTGATAGTGCTTAGAGTCATCTGCTTTGACCTCTTTGAAAAACCCTGGAATAAGAATGATGATTAACATTTTCTATGCATACAGTGTGCTTTGTGTTTTTTTAAAAATTTTATTGTTGGTAGATTATTTTGACTTGGTCATTTAAAAAGTAGCTCGCAAGCCCAAAAAGTGTGGGCACCCCTGCTTTAGAGATTCCCTGAAATTGACCTATTGGCCTTTCCCTGAAATGCCTGATCCACCCTGAGAGTGTTTTCAAGCCCCTGCTAGGTGCACAGGGATTTGCTATACACTTCTCCCTCGTCATTCGCGGGGGATACGGGCAGAGCCGGACCGCGAATGCCGAAAAACCGCGATTATCCGGCTCTGACCCACCCCCACCTCCCTGCTGCCTTCCCGGCCTTACCTGGTGGTCTAGAGGGTTTTCGGGGCAGGAGCGATCTTCCTATGCTCCTGCCCCATGCAGATCGCCATCAGGAAATGGCTGTAGGGAGTTTCCGACGTAGTCTCGAGAGACTACGGGAACTCCCAGCAGCCATTTCCTCATAGCGATCTGCACGGGGCAGGAGCGTAGGAAGATCGCTCCTGCCCCGAAAGCCCTCTAGACCACCAGGTAAGGCCGGGAAGGCGGCAGGGAGGAAAAAAAGATGGATTTTTTTTACATGAAGACTTTTGTTTTTAATTTTCTCCCTCCCCAGAAAAAAAATCGCAATTATATGAAACCGCGAGTGCAGGAACCGCGAATGGGGAGGGGGAAGTGTATATGAGAAGCCAAGGATGGATGCAGCTCACTTCCAGCTTGATCTTAATATGATGAGAGAAGTAGATTATAATTAAGCATTAGGATAGGAAATGGTAAAGGATATTAAGGTAGGCATTAGAAAATAAGAACCAATTCTCAGTCTTAACTCCCATGCTTTTCTGTCTCATCTTCCTAATTCTAGTGGCTGGAATTAAAGTTGGAAGATAGTTGTGGTTGAGAAAAAGAACTTAAGCTTATAATATGATTCTTAACATTTGCCTTCTATTCTGGGGTGTCCATTAGTCATTTACCAGTTAAGACTCCAAAGCTTATGACCAATATGATTACAAGGTCTTTGTTCTTATTTTATCTCTTTGCACTTTGCCAACTACTTCTGTATATCTTAGAGAAAAACACGGGGAAAAAAATTATCACCGTTCCTGCCCCATCCCTGTGAGCTTAGTCCCCATCCTTGCCCCGTCCCCGCGAGCTCAGTCCCCGTCCAGTCCCGTCCCTGTGAGCTCATTCCCCAACACTGCACTGCAAACTGTCAGATCCCACCCGCATAAGTCTTGAATAGTTATGATTTTATATTGAACTTATTTTATTAAAGTATAAAAAGAGACAATATTATGTACAATTGCCATTTTATAAACACAAATAATACAGAGCAAGGATCAACAAAACCCCTGTCTCCTCTCCCTTTCACAAATATCCCCGCCACTATTATGAAAACTGAACAAACCAAATTACTACAGAATGCTACATAGAAAAATCAAGCTAACAGAATACTTCAGTCACAAATGGCAGGAATAGTGTTGGGGAGGGCAACTGCCCCTGGTCAGAGAGCCCTAAGCCATCTGGAAGCTAAAGAAGCACAGCCTGGGCTTTGTGGTCCCCAGTTATGTCTAATACCAGCTCTAGCAGGATACATATTTCAAATCTGAAATATTCTAATCACAAAATATAAAATAGATATATTTTTTTCTACCTTTTGTTGTCTGGAAATTTTATTCTTCAAATCACATTGGTCTCAGGCTTTGGTTTTGGGTTTCTTCTGTCTTCATCGTGGCATGGCTGGCTCCTGAAGGTAAAATAGGCCCAGGAGGAGCTGGGGAGGAGATGCTGAGTCTGATATGGGTGCAATTTTTTTACCACAGGAGCAAGACTTTTCACCCCTTCCACGGGGCAGTGAAAGGTTTTGTCCCCCATTCCCGTGGGGCAGTGAAATGTCTTGTCCCCATTCCTGCGGTAAACCAGTTTCAAATGTCCCCATTACTGCAGATTTACTGGGGTGACCACGGTTTACCGTGGTAAACGGTCCCCGTGTCATTCTCTAGTAGCTTATTTTTCTACCAGTTCTTTTCCAGCTATTGTACTTCTGTGGTTCTGCGTGTTCTCATGTTCCATGCTGTTCTTATGAGAAAAAACCTGTGAGTTCAGAGGCACCATGTTAGCTCAAATATACTAATTGGAGCCATGGAAGGATTGACATTTACTCTGTCAGTGGAATCAGCACAGTGGCTCAAAGGCCTGCCACTCCAAAATGGCAGGCCTTCCCCTTCCAGGTGCATTCTGGGATGCATGGGGAGGGGCCTTAGGCATCTGAGCCAGTCAAGGCCTTAGGTCCCACCCCATACATCCCAGGATGCACTGGGAAGGGGAAGTCCCACCATTTTGGAGTAGAAGGCCTGCAAGCAGGAGGGACTGGGCATCCCCCTGCTATCATCTATTTTTGAGGTATGGGGGAGGTTTGGCGATATGTGGGGTGGTTTTGGGGGGAGCAGGGGCATCTGGTGGCAGGAGGGAATGGTGGTGGTGGAAGTTTCATAGCGACAGGAGGGAGTGGGCATCCTTCCTTCTGGTTTTGGGGTAAGGGGAGGAGTCGGTTTGGTTGGTCCTTGGGGGTAGGGTCAGTGCGGACCAAGTTCGCGGCAGCAGGAGGGAGTGGGCATCCCTTCTGCCGATTTATTTATTTATTTTAATACTGGGATTGTGGGGGGATCAGCATAACGTGTGCCCCACAAAAATAAAAAACCAGACAGACCTGTCGAGTGTTCCAGGTCGGTAATACCGGTCCGATTCTGGCATGCAAGGTTAGGGCATCGATTGGATGTCCGGTTTTAATATTAATGACATCATTTACATGCCAGAATCGGAGAATGTACAACCGCACAGAAACCATGCGATGAGCTGTTTTGTGCATTGGGTCGACAAATCTGATCTGATGATTGTTAGACGATTGGAGACTTTAGTGCATCTTAGCCCTTAGTGTAATAAGCAAGCTGACTTGGTCACACTTCCTAGAAAAGGACAAAAAGGGAGAAGAAATCAATTGCAGGTGATCAAGCTTGAACAGCTAACAGTTGGATAATATCTTTAACGTAGTGGTTCAGGCAAGGAAAGGTGATGACAGGTGTTAGAGCAGTGTAGGCAGTCAAGCTTGTATGTCTGACAGCTGTGTTCAGTTTAGAGCAGCGTAGACAGAGACAACCAGCCTTATCTATGATGTTGTTTTAGGTTTATGTGGTGTAGGCCATAATGTTAAGGTTTGGATTTATAGTTGGCTCTTAATTTCTATCTGTTAGATTCCAAACTGGGTTCCAGAAGGCCCACCTGAAGACTCTGCAATATGTGTGAACTGTCAGAACAACAGTGTTGGAGATAAATGTGATAGCTGCCTGTCTGGATACTTCCTGTTAGAGGGGAGATGCACCAAGTAAGCATGAACTCTTTTTCCCCCACTCTCCCTTGCTCAAGAAACATTATTGTCATGTTAAATTTATACATGTATTTACATGGGAAAAATTACAAAAAAAATCCTTCAAGTAGTTTGCAGGTTCCATGGACCTACAAGGTGGTAACTTTCAAAGGGAAATGCCATGTGGAGTTTGTCTTTTGCAAATTCGGGTTAGGCTGTGCTCAAGAACTTTGCGTTTGTTTTATTGTAGGCACTGAAATGAAAGTCTCTTGCATGTTTTCCCGTGCACTTCCTAACCACGCTCCCTTATGATGCAGTCAAAATGCTGTCCTCATCTCTTTATACTGTGGTTGCAACTGCTTAGTTTCCTAAGAAGATTCCTTTAAAAACTGCCCTCATCATGTTACTGGCTTGCCAACCTGATTTAACTTATTTTGCTACTATAGTTTGTTTTTCCTGTTCTTCCTCGGGATTATGAGATGTGGAGTAGAGAGTTGCGCGGGGACAGAAATCCCACCCGTCCCCGCCAAAGTCCCACCCGTCCCCACCCGTCCCCGTGAGGACTCCCACCCATCCCCACCCGTCCCCGTGAGGAATCCCTCTGTCCCCACCCGTCCCCGCAAGGAATCCCCTCCGTCCCCGCCCGTCCCCGCGAGGAATCCCCTACATCCCCGCCCTTCCCTATAAACTACAGAAATAGTTATTTCATTTAATTATGCTACTGAATTAAAGGCTCTGGTAGAAACCCATTTAAAAATAAGCAAAAAGACTTTATTAATTTGGAAATATTAATTGGGAAGAATACATACTTTGTAAACGGGTTTCTACCAGAGCCTCTAATGTTTATAAATTTTTATCAACACAACTAATATACTACTTTATCCTTAAGCAAAAAAAAAAAAAAAAAAGAATTTTTTTCTTACCTTTGTTGCCTGGTTTCTGCTTTCTTCATGTTCTCATTCAATTCCTTCCATCCACTGCCTCTCTTCTCTGTGTCTTCCATTTGCTCTGTTACTGTGCCTCTCCCTTTCTCCCCCCTCCCAAATTGGTCTGGCACCCATCTTTTTCCCTCCGCTCCCCCCATAGTCTGGCACCTCTGTCTTCTCCCCTGCCAGCGTCTTCTCCCCATTCCCTCTTCCCCATTTCCTTTCAGTGTCCTTCTCCCCCACCATCTTCCCCATGTCCTGTCAGGCAGCTTCCTTTTCCCCCCTCTGCCTTCCCCATGTCCTTTCAGCATCCTTCTCCCCCCTCTGTCTTCCCCATGTCCTTTCAGCGGCCTTCTCCCCCCCCCCTGTCTTCCCCATGTCCTTTCAGCTGCCTTCTCCCCCCCTGTTTTCCCCATGTCCTTTCAGCGGCCTTCTCCACCCCTGTTTTCCCCATGTCCTTTCAGTGGCATTCTCCACCCCTTTGTCTTTCCCAGTGCTTTCAGCGGCCTTCTCCCCCCTTAAGTGTCTTTTCTTCTCCACTCCACCTTTCCTCCCTCCCTGCCCCTTACCTTTGTGGCGTTTCTGCACCCGACCGACAACAGAACAGGCCCGGTCGGACAAATCTCCCTGTTCTGTAGCCGCGAATCTAAATTACCTTCTTACAGCAGCTGGAGTAGTGAAGCTGCTGTAAGAAGTAATTTAGATTCGCGGCTACAGGGCAGGGAGATTTGTCGGCCGGGCCTGTTGTCGGTCGATCGGGGGACCTGACCGGCTGTGCACATTCTCCGGGGCGGACCTCCCCCTCCCCCCTCTTTCGTACGACATTGCCTTCTTCCTACCTGCCCTGCCGCACACAGCCGACCGGAAGTCTTCCTGATGTCAGCGCTGACGTCGGAGGAAGGGAGGGCTTTGCTTAAGCCCTCCCTCCGACGTCAGCGCTGACATCGGGAAGACTTCCGTTCGGCTGTGTGCTGCGACAGAGCAGGTAAGGAGGAGGAGACTACCCTCGCGGCTCGAGTGCACTGCGATCCAACCCCGCAGGAACCCCGCGACCCTCGGAGGCATCCCCACGGGATCCCCGCGACCCTAGGGGGCGTCCCCACGGGATCCCCATGACCCAAAGGGGGAACCCACGGGATCCCCGCGGGTCCCGCGGGATTTCCGTCATCCCCGTTCCCGTGCAGCTCTCTAATGTGGAGGGCCATTTTCGAAAAGGACATCTAAGTCTGACTTGAGCATTTCTCACTAAACATCCAAATTCAAAAACATAGAAATGTTCATTTTCGAAAAGGATGTTCAAATAATATATTTTTTTTAATTTTTAAATCGTCTATTTGGACATCTTGTCCACCAAAACATCTAGACCACCAGGCCGTCTCACTTTATTTGCCAAGTTAGAAACATCCAAATCAGCACCATTTAGACATGGGAAGTGCTATCATTCCTGTGGATTGGCCACCTGGACATGCTAACAGAGCAGTGGGGCACCTTAGAGGGCTGCTGTGAACTTCACATAAAGGGTGCCAGATATACATCTCACCATATGCTCCTTATAATTTTTGTTGAGCTCTCCAAAATTCCCCCCAAATCTACTGTACCCATCTGTCTACCACCCCAATAAACCTTATGGCTGTAGGTGGCACCTATATGGCAGTATAGTAGGGTTTTGCTGTGTTTTGATGGGCTCATACGTAACACCAAAGTTGATGTGGGTGCCTTATGGGTCTGGATCCTTCTCTCTGTGGTACTTCAAAAACAGGGAAACTGTCTCCAACTGATCAAACATCCATAGATACACACTATTGAAGGAGACTAAATCATCATGTGAATGTAGATTAATTAATTAAATAATATTAAGATTGTAAACACGATATAAATCTGGGGGAAAGACCTCAAACACCCATTAATGGCAGGTTTTCTCTGTCCTTGCACCACTTAAACTGGGTCAGTTTAATCATAGGTCAAAAACTCCTGAAAAAATACATTGAATAAACTTTAAATAAGAACATAAGCATTGCCCCTGCTGGGTCAGACCAGGGGTCCATCGCGCCCACAGTCCGCTCCCTCAGCGGCCCCCCAGGTCCATGACCTGTAAGTGCTCCTTACCTAAGATGTTTATACACTATTTATTTAATATCCTGTCCCTTTTTGAACCCCAATATTGTACTCTGTCCTATCACCTCTCCTGGAAGTGCATTCCAGGTGTCCACCACCCTCTGAGTGAAGAAGAACTTCCTAACATTCGTTTTGAATCTGTCTCCTCTCAATTTTTCTGGATGACCTCTTGTTTTTGTTGTACCCGCTAGTCTGAAGAATCTGTCCCTCTCCACCTTCTCTATGCCTTTCATGATTTTATAAGTCTCTATCATGTCCCCTCTAAGTCTCCGCTTTTCCAACCTTTCAGCATATGAAAGGTTCTCCATGCCCTTTATCATCCTTGTTGCTCTCTGGACACTTTTGAGTATCGCCATATCCTTCTTAAGGTACGGCGACCAGTATTGGACGTAGTACTCCAGGTGCGGGCGCACCATCGCTCGATACAGCGGCAGGATAACTTCCTTCGTTCTGGTAGTGATACCTTTTTTGATAATGCCCAACATTCTGTTCGCTTTCTTTGAGGCCGCTGCACATTGTGCCGCCGGCTTCATTGTTTTATCCACCAATACCCCCAGGTCTTTTTCTAGGTTGCCTTCCCCCTGTACCCTTCCTCCCATCGTATAGCTATACATGGGGTTCCCTTTCCCTATGTGCAAGACTTTACATTTCTCTACATTGAAGCTCGTCTGCCATCTATTTGCCCACTCACTCAGTTTGTTCAGGTCTCTCTGCAGTTCTTTGCATTCCTCTACAGTTCTGACCCTGTTTTGTGTCGTCCGCAAATTTGTGTCGTCCGCAAATTTGATAACTTTGCACTTCATCCCCGTTTCCAGATCATTGATGAATATATTGAACAGCAGTGGTCCCAGCACTGACCCCTGTGGGACACCACTCGTGACCCCTTTCCAGTCAGAGTAGTGTCCCTTAACTCCTACCCTCTGCTTCCTGTCCGCCAGCCAATTTTTGATCCATCTGTGCACGTCCCCTTCCATCCCGTGGCTCCACAGTTTCTTCAGTAAGCGCTCATGGGGTACCTTGTCGAAGGCTTTCTTGAAATCCAGATATACGATGTCTATGGGGTCAGCTTTGAAAAAAAAAAACATCTCTTCTTTCTTTATATTTTGGCTCAGTACAGGATGCAATGCATTTCTGTGGCTTTCTCCAGTGCTGCATTGCATGCAGTCTGGTTTGTTGAGGTTTCTAGTTCAGTTTATCCGTGTAATTTATTTCTAGTTTGTAGTCCCTTATTTTTCCTTTGGGTCAAGCAGCGTGTTGTACGTAGGACAGAGGTAGGGTTTTGCTGGCGAATAAAGACTGATAACAGTCAAACTCATTTTGTTTTTTAGCCTGCCAATATGAGATGTATTTGATATTCTTGGGCATCTTGTATTTGAGGGGCTGTTTTTTCATTGGGAATTAGAATTGTTTTGGTATGGTAATCAGCAAGATTTTGTGTTGCTGTCTTTCTCTGTGTTGCTGTCTTTCTATATAACTCTTCTTAATTCCTGTGTATGTCATTTCTACTAGAGGGGAGATGGTATCAAGTAAGCATAAGTTTTACCTATGCTTAATGTATGTGACCCAGTTTTGCTAGCTCCTGATGTTCATTCTTCTGTAGGTGTCAGTGCAATGGACATGCAGACACCTGTAGCGAGAGTGATGGCACAGGCTGCCCATGCCAGAACAACACGGAAACAGGCAACTGCCAAAATAGCGTGCAGAGTGACAAGAAGGACTGTTACAAGTACCAGGTACATAAGAAAGGGGAGGGAGGGATATAAGAGGAAGAATGCATAAGAGCAAACCAGAATGATACAAGTATCAGATAGAGGAAGGGAGGCATGGGGAACATAGAAAAGAGAGAGAAGGATTTTGGGGAGGGAGCTGCTGAAGAGCAACAAAGTTTATAAGTGCCACCAGCTTGGTCCAGCATTGACTGCACATAGGTGAGAACTCTGTCTGAATCAGAATTTTAACATGTTCTCTCTCTCTTTCCTGAACAGTGCGCAAAGTGTAAGGACTCTTTCCATGGGAATCCTGTCAATGGGCAGCAGTGCTATCGCCTCATCTCAGTGGAGCAGGAATATTGCTTTGACCCAACCTCACAAAATAACTGTTTCCATGAACCCAACATTCAGAATTTGCCAATGGGTCGCACTGTCTTCTTTGGGGTCCAGCCCAAATTCACCAATGTGGATATCCGTATTACTGTGGATGTGACCTTTGGAGCTGTTGATACCTTTATTTCCACATCGTACGAGACTTTCAGCATAGACGTGGACAAAGTGACAGGGGTGCACACGGTGCGGATTCTGCAGCGCCACTCAGATAGGGATGAGGCAAGTGGGGCCATTCCACGTAATGCTACCAGCCGACCAACCACAGAGCGCCAGAGAGTGGAGCGTATACGGGATGAGAGGACCACAGGACTGATTACCTATATTACAGTGAGCCATCAGCAAACTGTGCTCATAGTTCGAGATGTAAAAGACCGTGTGGTGATTACCTATCCACATGAATTACATGCGCTAAAATCTAGTCGTTTCTACATTCTACTCCTGGGTGCAGGTGGCAAGAGCAATGGCAATGCTAGTGAATCCCAAGGACTGCTGTTTTTCCGCCAGGACCAGGCACATATTGACCTTTTTGTCTTTTTTTCTGTCTTTTTCTCCTGCTTCTTCCTCTTCCTCTCTGTCTGTGTCCTGCTCTGGAAGGTTAAGCAGTTCCTAGATCTGCGCCGGGAGCAGCGCAGGCACCTCCAGGAGATGACCAAAATGGCCAGCCGGCCCTTTGCCAAACTCACTGTATACCTAGAGCCAGATACAGAACTTGTGTACTTGCCATCCCGTGGTAGGCTGCTGCCTCGACTTCGGCAGGATGTCCCCTACCACCATCATCATTTTCGACGCTCTGAGCCCCTTCTCTCGCACCTCATGGGCTTTTCTTATACTAACTTCCGAGTGGGACCCATCACCCTGGAGCCCACGGATGATGGCATGGCAGGTGTGGCCACAGTGTTCTTCCAGCTGCCAGGAGGCATTCAAGCACCCAATCGAGCTTGCCTAGGCTCCGCACTGGTCACATTGCGCCATAATTTGCAGGACTACTGCAGTGGAGGCAATGGAGGTGGCCATAGTGGGAGCAGTTCTAGGAAGGGCCTGCTGAGTCACGAAAACCTCACCAGCATGTCGTCATGAAAGGTGGGCAGCATGTGGCAGGAAAAAGTGGTATTCTGCCCCTGCTTTTCATGGGACCAGCTGCCTATGATGTGGGGCATTGACAATTCCAGACTGTGTTGCTACATATGTATTTATTTATTTGACTCTTGGAAGACGAGTACAATTATTACTTGATGTGCCTAGACATCACTAACTTCCCCTTACTTTGGGGATTAGAACAGAGTGCTCTTAACACCAAGTCCCTTTTTAGAAGGTGAAAGGGGAAAGATTCATAAGTCATCATAGAATGTACCCCAGTAGCAGCAGCTGCCACCATTACATCTTTGGATACTGTTTGATAATTCTACTGTTTCAGTGCAAAAGAGATGCAAGTCTTGATCAATGGGTTATTCTCCTTTACCCACGAGTTTTGCAGAAGGAATCATCTACAGCAGGACTGCCAAAGTCTGGTCCTCAAAATCTACTGGCAGGCCAGGTTTTCAGGATATCCACAATGAATATGCATGAGAGAGAGATTTGCATACCAAGAAGGCAGTGCAGGCAAATCTTTCTCAAGCATATTCATTGTGGATATCATGAAAACCTGGCCTGCCAGTAGATCTCGAGGACCGGACTTAGGCAGCCCTGATCTACAGCTTTTCAGCTCCGCCTCCTTGTGTCAGTGGGTAATGCCCCAACTCCTCAGTTTTTCCTTCTGCAAGCAAGTTGAGAAGGTGTCTTTTTTTTTTTTCCCCTGCTCTGCAAGTGATTTATTATTTTGGGTTTTTTAATCCAAAGTTTAAGGCTTTCCAGTGTTCCAGAGGTTCCCAGGATTTCTGGAACAGTTCTGCTTGGGAGAATATAGTCTCTAGAACAGAGGACTTTAGCTGGGAGAGAGAGGAAACCCTTTTGCTGGCCTGCACTATCCCTTAGGACAGTTTGGGGTGTGTTTCCCTGGGAGCTTGGCTCACCTCTGATTTTTCAGGCACTTGAACACAGGCTGAGTGACACCATGTCTCTTTAGAGGGCTGTACCAGGTGCTGGCTGCATCTCTTCCTCCCCGGAAGACTCTTGAGGAGCTAATGGGGTCAAGGATTTCAGGCTGTCAGAGCCTGTCTAAAAGGAAGCCCGAAGAGACTGGGGGATCTTGTCTGAGATAGAAATCTTTTCTATTGTTCAGCTGCAGTGTGAGCTGTTGCAGACACAACACCAGGCAGTTCTGTGAGTACAGTCTATTACTGTCTATGGGAGACTTCAGGGTGGTTCAAGCACTGGACTTCTGAGGGTCTCTGGGGCTTCCTATAGGGTGCCCCTCCTCCAAAAATCCCTTTTCTGAATTTTTGAAAGTTTTATATAGCTCTCCCGGCCCATTTTATGGTACTAAAACGCTTCCACAGCTGCTATCTTGAATTTTTCAATTTTATTTTAAAAGTCTCTGTCTGCCTCAGAGCACCTCATTTTTATAATAATAGATTTCTATGGACTCTCCTAGCCTTTTTACCCCTGTATCATGCCAGTTTTGTGCTGATGGCTGGCTGAGGAAGTGTCCATGTGCCAAGTGCTTTGGGGAACATGAGGGGAGTGTGGGAGCACTGGACTTAGCCCCCTCTGGTCCCTCCAGGATCTTGGAGTCACAGGAAACTCAAATGTTCGGTCAAAAAATCCCTCCTAGGGCTCTCAGATTGCAATTTGGTGTCTTCGGCAAAATGCAAATATGCAGACACCTCAGAGCCCATGAGGAAACAGCAGATGACCCTCAGGAGATGCAGTTCAGGGAATTGTCTCTGATTTTGTGAGTTTTATCTTTAAAGCCTATATGAAATACTGTATAAAGGGTCGTCTGCACAGCCTGGTAGCATGCCAGTGCTTGTTCAGGGGAGTTTATCCTTACAGAGTGCTGGTCCAGGAAGGAAAATTGCTCCGCAGGAACCAGAGATCCAGTTGGAAAAGGACTAGCATGAATGGGGGTCAGGGTCGATTCCTTTGCTCCCGTACAGTGAATCTTCAGGTTTAGAGGATTCTGGGCCACAAATGGGCGCTACCAGCCAAGAGTCTGTGGCAGCCCTGGACCAGGGAGAGGACCTGACGGTATGCAGATTATTTAAACTGTAGACTTCATAGAAGTCATTACAGTATCTCATAGAGTTGAATTTGGAACCACCACAAACTTCCATGGCTCAGATGTCTCTTATGAGCAGTTCCAAGACTCAGTCCACATTTTTTCCTTCGCATCCAGAGATCACCATGATGCTGACAGAGCATTGGGAGGCACTGGAGGGCCTTCTGAGGGTTGCCAGAGCCATGACAAAATTATATCCGATTGGCTTCTGAGTTCCAGCAGTTATTTGTACCACCTAAAGTGGATTCACTGGTAGCACAAGTTACGAAGTGCACATCCTTTACTAATGAAGATGGAGTAATTTTAAAGGATGCACAGGATTATAGAGTAGAATTAGTCCTCAAGTGACAATTTGAAGCACTAACATTGTATCTAAAAGCAGCGGAGTCAGCTTCCTTTGTGGTGCATGCCTGCAATAAGATGCTGCATCAGCCTCTTGCTTCACAGGAGAGTGCATGGTGCTTTCATTGGTTGATTATGTAGCAGATGCTCTACATGACATATTCAGGGTCATGAGCAAAGTGTCTGCTTATTCTTTCTTTGCCATAGAATGCTTTGGATCAGACAATGGACAGAAGATTCTGTCTCTAAAGCTACTTTGAGCAGACTTCCTTTCAAGGGACAAATGATCTTTGGCAAAGGATTGGATGACCTTATGGCCAGTGTGGCAGATTATCGCTCTAAGTCATTATCCAACAGCAGACCACATGCCCCAGGAGGGTCAAGTCTTGGTTCCTCTCATGGTTACAGCTGGTCTCGCCAATTATCAGCAGGCTCCTCTGCTCAGAGATCATTTCACGGATCTAGGCAGAGGTTCGGGAGTTCGAGAAGAGTTCAAACATCTGGCTTCCGTTCAGCAGCCTCTTCTAAGAAATCCCAATGATGTCAGGCCTGATTCCAAGCTATACTGAATAGGAGTTCAGTGAGACCTGGGTGAAGTTTTGTTTGGACAAATGGGTGCTAGACATTATTTGAGAGGGCTACAAACTTGGAATTCTTTCTCCCTCTTCAGGATTTCTTTGTAGATTCTCCAGCCAGAAGACCAGAGAAAGCAGTTAAAGTCCAAGCAACAGTAAAATGGCTGCTGGATATTCAAGTCATAGAGTCTATGCTTGATGCAGAATTGGGCTCAGGCAGATACTCCATATACACTTTATCATGTCCAAGAAAGACTTGGATGACTGGAAACCAATCCTGGATCTCAAATCTATCAATACAGCACTAAAGGAGGTTCTGGATGGAGACTGTGTGCTCGATTCTTTAGCCGCAAAGTAGAGCTGGGAAGCACCAGCATAGACACCTTGGTTCAATAGTGACTAAGAAAGGAATTGTTGTACATATTCCTCCATGATAGATCGGATTATTAGAAGAATAGAACCCATTAAGGTGTGGTGATTCTCGTACTCTGGATTGGCTGCATTACACATTACGCAGATCTGGTTTGACTACAGCAGGTCAGGTGCCTCAGACTGCCACTTCACCCAGAGCTGCACTTGCAGGGTCCATTTGCCCTAGAGAGTCTAGAACGCTTTGGACTTACAGCACAGATCTTGAGTGTGCAACTCTGAGGAAGAAAGATTACTCAGAGGGGTTCATAGCTACTCTCCTGCAATCTAAGAAGCTGACTACTGTTGTAGCCTATGCTAAGGCTTGGAAGACCTTTCAGCGCTCATGTGTGGACCAGAAGGCAGAGCTTTTTAGGGCTCCAATTTCCATGGTCCTATCATTTCTTCAGGGTGGTCTCAAACAGGATCTAGCGATTGGCACCCTCAAGGTAAAAGTAGTGAGCCTATCATGTTTTAGTGCCCATCTAGAGAAAGGCTCTTTGCTTCCCATTCGGATATGTCCAGGTTTCTAAAGGGAGCATTGCAATTGCATCTTCCTATGCGACAACCGTTTCCAACATGGAATCTTAAAATTGTGCTAGAGACCCTCAGTAAAGCCCTGTATGAGCCCTTACAGGAGTTGTCACTCAGGGATTTGACCATCAAGATAGTTTTCCTGGTAGCTATCACCTTGGCAAGAAGGATCTCGGAACTTTGGGCTCTATCATGTAGAGAACCATTCCTCAGATTTATGGAGGTTGAAGTGGCTATATGCAGGGTGCCTTCTTTTCTGCCAAAGGTGGTGTCGGCATTCCAGGTCATTTAGGAGGTCTGACTACCTGCATTCCAGGCTATAGATGTAAAGAAAAAGGACAAAGTTTTGGCGATATTGGGTTTGAGGAGAGTTCTTCTCCGTTATCTAGAGGTGACAAATTATTTTCGTCTTTCAGATCATCGTTTTGTGTTCACCAGTCCTAGCAGTCCTGGCTTCTATTTTCTAGGTGGATCCAGATGGCTATTTTGTCTGTGTACATTGGCTGTGGTAAACAGCCACCAATCTCTTTGAAGGCACAATCCACCAAAAGTGTGGCTTTCTCATGGACAGAATCCCGGTAAGTCCCGCCCGAGAAGATTTGTAGGATAGCTAAATGGTTCACTCTCCATACTTTCACAAAGTTTTACAGAGTGGACAGGGCAATGCAAATGGATGCCACATTTAAATCCTCTGTGCTAATAGCAGACTCATATGCCCTGCTCTAGATTTATGTATGCAGGACAGCTTTGGTATGTCCCACTGGTCAAGACTTGTCACTTTTGCACTGGAAGGAAAGATTAGGTTCTTACCTTGATAATCTTCTACCTAGTATAAAGAGACATGAGTCTCAACTATCGCCCTATCAGATATCAATTAAGCATGCTTCTTGTCTCAGATATGTATGTGTGTCTCCAAATGTTTGTCTTAGAGCAGCCAAAAGAGTAGTTTTTGGCTGTTATTCAAGTTCAATAAGTATTGCAATAATTCACTATAACAAAGGCCCATGGAAGAACTTATGACAGCTGTATAAATATTTATTCTGGTGGCAAGCAGGTAGGTGGCTTGTTTGGGTCCTCCTTGTTGTATTATGTTTTCAAGAGGTCTAATTGTCTTTATTGCAAAGCAGAAAATACCTCACTTGGTCAGGAAGGTTTCCTGTGCCTTCCTTGTAATTTCTCCTCTTTTAGGGGCAGTCATCTTCTTGGGTACAAACTGAGGAGATGGGGCACTGCCCACTGGCACAAGGAGGAACAGCTGAAAAGCTGTATTTATTTATTTTAAAAATGTATAGACTGCTTAAGTCTAAATGGTTTATATAAGAACATACATAATACTGACCAAACAATACGAGTATGCAGCTCAAATATATCAACAATATTAGCTCATTGCATTTCTTGTAACTTGTTACATAGTTACTAAATCAAAATCAATATCCCGCAAAACTTGTGGGTAAAGGAGAATAACTCACTGGTCAAGACTTTTCTCTTTATACTGGAAAGAAGATGATTATCAAGGTAAGAACCTAATCTTCCCTTATTTATGTTTGCATCCATACTGTAACCAGAACTTTTCTTGTACTGAAACCTGCTGTCTTGGCATTACTTGGACAATGTAGGGATTCTGAGCATAGGCTTTCCTGGAGAAGAAAGGAGATGCATTTTTCTATATCTACCAGTATACAGACTGGATAGTAATAGTGGTCCCTGTAGTTGGGGTTAGGAGGAGTTGAGATTTGCCTCTGTTATCCTTCCTTCTATGGAACAAAATTTTTGTGCAATAGGTAGGTGTGAAAGAGGAATAGGCAAGCAGTAGAAATTCTCAGGGGAGAAGGAGTTACAGTAGCAGTTTTCTCTTCTCCTGGAGCAGCTTAGAGTTACTGACTGATGCCATGATTTCAGGTCAGGTTTGTCCAGTCCTGGTTTTACCTTTTCTTGCATGCATGAGAGTTATTTTTGCATTTTTCTTAGAACAATAAATCTATGCATGCAGTAATGGTAAAATCAGGACAGATCATGCTGTTCTGGTATATGGAGCTTGTGTGGGCAGTTCTGGAATTATTGCATTATAGGTGCAAATGTTAGATACATGATGAGATTTTGGGGTATGTCGCATTTCTCTTGTATGAACTATCATGAGTAGTCATGCCCAGTCATACGGGTAGGCCATGTCAGGCACTTCTTGAGCAAGGGGGAAGGAAATGGGCAATGCTGGGACTCAGCTAGCTGGGGATCTAGAGTTTTCAGGACATTCACAGTGAATATGTATGAGATATGTTCACATGCATTGCATCAGTTGTATATCATGAACATTTCATTGTAGATATCCTGAAAACCCAACCAAAAGGGACCCTAAGGCCTGCTGTTTTTAAAGACTCTGTTCTGGGACAGTCTGAACTTGTCCCAGCAGCGTCTGTGTTACTGTTTCTAGTGATTTTTGCTGCGTTCAGATCACATTCATTACCCCTGTTGAGATGTGGCTGAATCAGTCTGAGATGAAACTTATGAAAGCCAATACTGGTAATCTCTCTTCAAAAATCATGCTCCTTTAGTCTGAGATGTTTTGCTCCAGCCTTTCTCTGATAGAGACAGTTTTTGTTTGTTTTTTTAATTTAAGTTGAATTTGTTCAACCATTTCAACATGCAGAAATATGAGATGTATCAAATATAAATAAAAGTCAATTTTTCATCCCATTGTAGTTCTCAAATATATTTACTTTTTTTTTTTTTTTAAATAACCACTGTGGATATAAAGTCCATCTGCAGTTGTCAGAATAACATGCTCGTATATAATCAAACAATGCATGCTAATGATGTCAATGTGTACTATTTGCTATGGGGCTCTTTCATGCCAAACGACTTGTATTAATGACATTAACAAGTACCTTTAGTGAATGACCCCCAAAAGATTAAGAGTAAAGGAGAATGAAAAAAAGAGATAAAAATATCAACCTAAGGGGATCCTGTGCTGTCCACCAGCCAGTATTTCTCAGCAGGTGGAGATTACATTTGCTTATCGCTTTATGGTTGGACAAGATTCTGGAGGGATTTTGATGATTAGGATTTCATAGTTGTGGGTTTGAGATGTCTAGGCAAGAGGACATGGAGCATTTGCAGTCATCCTAGTATCCTGGGGTACAGAAATCAGTGATTCTGGGGCTTTCTCCCTCTCCCACACCCCATTTCAGATTTGTCCAGTTGGGGCAGTGGGAAGTCAGGGGCAAAGCCTATATACTCCTTCCTCTACCCCAATTTGAGAGCGATCAGAAAGAAGTGAATTGCTCCAGAGCTGCTGTTAAGTGTTTTTTTGGGGGTTTTCTTTTGGCAAGAACAACAAATTGGAATCTACAGATTTGAAGGGGGGAACCTTGTATGGTAGTTTGGGGTGAATTGGGCCAGTCTTAATCAGGGAAGCTTCAAAGGATGACTAGCCAAAGTGAATTCCACTCAGTGGCTTAGCCAGACAGCCAGTTTTGGGTGGGTATGAGCCCAAGGTGGTGAGCACTAAATTTTCTCTGCCACACCCTTCCCCACCTCAACATACAAATACTTTAGTTAATGAGGATCCCCAAGCTCAATCAGCAGAAGACTTTCTCTGAAGGTGGCAAGAACTCCCTTTTTCTAAGCTTGTTAAGGTAGCAGCAACATCCCTAAGCCACTAATGCAGGCACCCCGTGCATGCTTAGTTGTCAGTGGCTCAAGGATGCTGTCGCCAACTGCAGACCTTGATAGAAGGGAGTCTTGGTCGTCTTTGGAGGAGGTCCTTAGCTGGGGATGCTTGGGGATTCCCACCAACTATACATCAAGGGTCAGATTAGTATTAGACATGTTAGGGCCCAGGTCAGAAAATAAATGAGGGCCCCCCCATTCTCCTTCACCGATCGCCTCCAATTTCCCTATCACCAAATACAGACTAAGGGATCGCAAATTAGAAATAAAAAATATTTAAACAAAAAATGAACTGAGAACCCCAAGAAGTTAAACTTAGCATGTACTGCAACACTGATATCTCCATTGGTTGGGAATTTAAAAAATAGAGATGCATTTCTTTTTCTACTGAACACAATACAGGCATTTACTATGCATATTTCACAAAGTTAACATATTCCATTTAAAATATTCAAAATAAAATGCTGTTTTCTACCTTTTGTTGTTTGACATTTTGGTTTTTAGTCCATAGTAGATGAAGGCAGAGAAAGACCTGCATGGTCCATTCGGCCCGCCCAACAAGGTAAACTCATAAGGTATGACGTGGTATTACATAAGCATACTGGATTTGTGCTTTCTGCTCAGCCACGATCAATCACAGATCTTAGAAGTCTGTTTGGCAGTTGCACTGACTTCGCTTCTCATTTGTGTTACCAACTAATCACCACTCAGGTGGTTTGGTTCAATGCCATCTATAGAGAATCCCTTAACTGATGATGTGATGCTAGCTAAGCAGCCTTCATCAGGAATTTGGTGCTAGTTGTTTGCTGCATGTCTACGGCAGCTTTGTTTGATTGCTTTCATTCAGTTGCATTCTGGCTCATGATGGTACCTCTTGCTGTGGTACCTTATATAAATGTAAGCAGCTGCTGCTTTCTTAATGAGTGTGTTCATTTGAACATTGGTTTTGTGTCCATTGTAACTTCCTGGGTAACTGACCCCAACCTCTTGTAATGTAATTTTACCTTGAACTGAATAGGTACAGGTAGAAGAAGATACCTGATTAACATAACATAACAAATCTTTATGCAGATCTCCTGTCGGGGGTGGGGTGTTGGGGGATCGAGGGTGCTAATCAGGAGGGAATGGGTATCCCTTCTGCTGATTTTAGGGGTGGGTGTGGGAAGGGGTCCTCTGGCTCAGCTGATCATGGCAAGGGCATTGTCCCCCTGATCAGCTGAGCCGGCAAGACTCCCCAAAGTAGCGGTTTCAGGGAGTCCTGCCAGCTCAGCTGATCCGGGGATTCCCATGCCATGATCAGCTGATGGCATGGGATCCCTCGGCAAAGATGGGCGGCTGAGCCACCTATCTTTGTAATCAGGCAGGCGCAATTCTTTAACCAGCACTGGTTGACATAGGCACCACTGAATTGGGGGTGGGGGGTGGTATAGCGTCTGTCCTTTCAAGTAGACACAATTTTGCATAGGATGTCAATACTCGATTCTCGGCTGTTTCTTAGGCGGCCACCATGACTGGCATCCTATACAGAATCAGGTCCATAGGGTTTTTGTGTTGCTGGGCACTCTTTGATAGAACTGATCAGCCTGTGGTTGAGACATTTGTCATGAGTGTATGAGGAGGCATAGGTTGGAATGGATGACTTTCATAGGGGGAAGGAGAATTGATTGTAGCATGAAGTTCTACTGTACAGGCCTCCAGTGAAGTAATACATGTGGGACTAGATAGATGTCGCTATATGGATTAGTAGGGTCGAAATGTGGTGTGCAGGCAGTTACAGGATTCTCCCACCTGGAAATAGAGTCCTGTAATTGTCTTGTCATCAGAGACAGGCATGTCATCTGAGTCAGCCTACTTATAAGCAGACCTTCTCCATATGGATTTCTCGCTGCATTGAATTCTGCCACACTGAAGAATGCCAGCCACATTCCAGCAGAAGCGGCGCCCACAGACAGGTGTAACCAATTTCTGGAATGAGCCACGAGGATCAAAACTATGAGGTGTAGGTAGACTAAGTGCTGCTACTTGAGTAGGTGCAGTACTACTACTGCTAAATATTGTGGAAAGACTATGGCACAGAGAGGATGTGCCTCGAGTTAAGGAATTCGTTTGACTATCTCAAAGGATCATGATCTAATCCTATTGAATCCATGTAATAGCTGTGCCTGATTCTATGGCTTTATTAAAGAAAGCATACTTATGCATGTTATGTAAACATTCCAAAGTGCTTTTATTAGGTTTTTCATACATATTATGCTGACACAGAGGCATACACAGATAGTCTTTTTTTTTTTTTTGGGGGGGGGGGGTGATTAGCCCAAAGTGGTTTAAGTACAGCAATATCTGCAAACAGTGTTGCATAACACTCCTCCCCTTTTTTTTGGAGGGGGAGGGGTTTAGCCCAAAGTAGTTTAAGTGGTGGACACCTGGAATGCGCTTCCAGAGGAGGTGGTAGGACAGAGTATGGTATTGGGTTTCAAGAAAGGATTAGATGTTTTCCTGAAGGAAAAGGGGATAGAAGGGTATAGATAGAGGATTACTATACAGGTCCTGGACCTGTATGGGCCGCCGCATGAGCGGACTGCTGGGCATGATGGACCTCTGGTCTGACCCAGCAGAGGCACTACTTATGTTCTTATATCTGCAAACAGTGTTGCATAACCCCCTTCCCTTTTACTAAACCACGATAGAGGCTTTTAGCACAGGAAGCTGTGCTGAATGCCCCGTGCTGCTCCCGATGCTCATAGGCTTCCTGCGCTAAAAACCCCTATTGCGGTTTAGTCAAAGGGGGCCATAGTGCAAAATATAGACAGCAGATATAAATTCGGACACATTTTGATCACTAAATGTAATATAAAATCATTTTTCCTACCTTTGCTGTCTGGTGATTTCATGAGTCTCTGGTTGCATTTCCTTCTTCTGACTGTAAATCCAGTATTTATTTATTTCTGCCTCCTGCATGCTTCCTTTCCTCCAGCCTTCATTCCATTCCCCAACTAACATCTCTCTCTGTCCCTCTTATGAGCGTTGGGAGAAGCGCGGGGCATTCAGCACAGCTCCCTGTGCTAAAAACTGCTATCGCGGTTTAGTAAAGAGCAGGGGGTATATTTTTCTATTTTTGTTTAGTTGTTACTGAAGTGACATTGCATATTTTAAAGTCATCTGCCTTGACCTCTTTGAACCTCCCCCCAAATATAAATGATAATTATCATTTTTTCCGTGTACAGTGTGCTTTTGTTAAATGTTATTGTTCGTAGATCATTTTGACTTGGTCATTTTAAAAGTAGCCCGCAAGCCAAAAAAGTGTGGGCACCCCTGGAATGGAAGTTGTAAAGGATTTCAATCTCCTGGGCTCTTGTAAACAAAGAAGCAACTAACAGGGAGGGAAATACTCCACAGAATAGCACTTTGGTCACTCTTCAATGAAGGTTCTCAAAGAATTCAAAGGCAAGAAGGTAATACTCCAAATGAAGATCAGACTTGTCCACGCACTCATTTTCTCAGTGGTCAGTTATAAATGTGAAAGTTGGACACGAAAAAAAGAAGATTGACTCATTTGAGCTTTGGTACTCGAGAAGGATTTTAGGTGTGCCGTGGACCGCCAGAAGAGCTAACAAATCGATTCTGGAAAAGATCAAACCAGCTATGTCATTTGAAGCCCAAATGATGAAATTACGACTGTCTTATTTTGGTCACATCAGAAGCGAGATCACTGGAGAAGGACATCATGTTTGGGAAGATCAAAAGAACAAGGCGAAGAGGGTGACCTGCAATCAGAAGTCTGGACACATTGAAACAACCATGGGGATGACGCTGGAGGACTTTTCTGGTCTAGCCCAAAACTGATTTCTTTTTAGATCTACAATTCATCAAGTCGCTAGGACTCGAGCACGAGTCAATGGCACCTAACAACAACAATTTTAAAATAATTTGAAGGTAGATGAATCAAAAAAGGAATTTGATAATTTGTAAGATGAGGATCATTAAAAATTCATGGGAAGGAAGCACAAGATAGTGGAAAATGTAGCACATAATTTAAAAATAGTTAGAACTGGAAATAAAGTTGATTTCCTTGCCATCTCTTTTTTTTCTTTTTTACTTTTTAAAGATAAAAATAGTCTTTTACCTGTAGGCATAGGTATTGAGGATAAGAGAAGTATCCCAAATGATGCAAGCAGTGTTATATGGTGATTGCCTTGGACAGAATATATTGAATACTGTTGCTCTGTTGGAGGGGAATAACTAAAGAGCGCAAGGATCAGTGAAGATTGGTAGTAAATAAACATGGTTCTTAATGTGAATCTGCTAAATTATATATAAATATGGAGGACATAGAGCAGGTGTGAAGTAGGGAAAAGCAGAATTTATGGCAGCTAGAACAAGTATGCAGTATTCTGTACAAAATTTCAGAAGATTTTCTCACTGGTTATTTTACTTGCTATCCGCTCCAAATATTTGGAGGAAGAAGTAGAAGGTGAAGGGATACCTGAAATGAAATGAGCTACGCTTTTGAAACTGCAGCATGAGAACTCTGCTGTTTAACATTTGTAGCCTGTAGGAAAAGTTGTTGAAGGGCTCAATATAATGAGGCATGAGCAGTGGCTCCTAAGCTGGAGACCTGGTTCTACTCAAGTTCCCCGCCACCAGCACCGAAACTAAGTGTGGGAGGATGGTAGAAGCTGATCCGTGTCGAAGAGAGTTACTGCTTCTTGTGCTGGTCTCCAGGAAGTAAGGCTTCTGCGGCAGTCCTAAAGAGCTGCGAATTCTGTATATGATGCCTCCTTTTGTTATTTTAGTGCCCATATGAAGGTATTTTTCTCTTTGTAGTTATTGTTTTTAATGTTTCTGTGAAGAAGTCCATGGTTAATAAAGATTTCTGATTTAGCTGTCGCTTGCAGTGATAATTTGTCTAGCTGTTGATATCCCCTCTTTTTTTAAAAAAAATCTGGTGAGTGAGAAGTAAGAGGGGAGAGCTGTGACCATTAGAAGTGACTGAAGAAAAAAACGAGTATCAAGGGGAGGAGCCACTGAAGGCAGGAGTCCCTGCACATGCTCAGTAAGCCAAAAGCTTACTATTGCTATGGGAGAGCACCAACACACAGGGTCAACTTCACCAACAAGTGTGCCTGCATCTCCCCTGCTTGTCTCTGGAGAAAGGCAACTCCTACATGCCTGAATGCTATATTCATGCACTTTTGATTTTATTACTATTGCGTTTTCTAATATATGTTTGCGATCTGGACTAGCATTGCTAGGAAAGTGCATCCAGATGGCACTAATGTAATGTAATGTAATGTAATTTATTTCTTATATACCGCTACATCCGTGATTGTCATTAATCACTTTATAGTGGTGGTGTTTAAAAGAGAAGAAACATGGCTCTTTATCTTTTCAATATTTACATATTAGAGAGCTATGTCCCGATGGAGCCAACAGAATGTATATTTTTATCTTTGTATCAATAAGGCCATAATACATATGGGATTGCTTCCAGGTTTAGACTGGATCTTTCTCTCTATGGCTCACTAGTCCACTCACCCGGCTACTTAGACACCTGTGTAATTCTCTGCTAGGCTTTCCCATACTAGGTGCTTCTGTTCTAGAGACTGGTATGTACTGTTACATTCAGATTTTTTGGGAGGTGGGAGGAGCTCAGTGACCACTGGGGGAGTGGAGGGGGGGTCATAACTTAATCCCTCCAGTGGTCATCTGGTCAATTTGGAAACTTTTTTGGCACTTAGATGCTTTTAAAACAGGCCTAGCTCATATCGTATAAGTTCCATCTAGGATGTCTTGGGAATGGTTCGATTATTACCGCAAGATGTCCAAGTGTAAATCTGCCCAAAGGTCACCCAGAACACGTCTACAATATGCCCCTTTTTGGGCACACAATGGCTGGGACACCTCGCAAAACATCCAGACAGATGGTTTCAAAAATTGCCACTTGAATGCTTTGGTGAGAAAAATGTCCAAGTGTTGAGTTATGCTATTTTTGGGACATCTCGGAGTTTTGAAAATACCCTTATATTTCTTGTAGCCAAATGAAAAGCAGAGCTCAGTTAAGTGATTTGAATGAAGAGTCTCTACACTGTGAACTGAAAAAAAACCCCACACCGATATTTTTTTGGGTCATATCTTCCATAGGGACCATTAATTTTCAAAGGGAATGCAGAGTGAGATCCAAGCTCAGTGAGAGATTCCTGACATTATCCCGTGTTTTCTGTACTCTTATATTAAAAATGTTAATATTGGAATACAAGGAAATGTTAATTTAGTTTCAGATAATAATAAGCTGTGCATATTATAAAATTATTACTGTAGAATTTAATAATCTGCACTTCTAGTTCAAAAGGCGTATGAGTCTTGAACCAGTGGGTTATTTACATCTAATTGCGAGTTGTGTAGAAGGCATCATGTACATTTTTTGGCTCCACCTCCTTTATCTCTAGACTATGCTGCAGCCCCTCTGTTTTACCTTCTACATGTAAGTTAAAGGTATCTTTCTATCTGCTTTGATTTTGATTTATTTTCTTAGAAGCTATTATCTCAGCAAGAAGGGTCTTGGAGCTGCAGGCTCTGTCATGCAGAAAGCCTTTTCCTTCTCAGATTTATAGAGGCTGGCATCTCACTGCGTACAGTACCATCTTTTCTGCCAAAGGAGGTCTCGACCTTCTGTGTAAATCAGGAAGTCCAACTGCTCGTGATCCATGCCATGGGTTTGAAGAAAAAGAACAAAATTTTGGTGTTGCTAGATGTTAAGAACATTCAGCCTGCTAGCCAGCGCAAAAAACCTCTTCAGTGCTTTGAAGAAAAAAAAAAGGGGGGGGGGGCTAGTTTGTATTACTTATTCCATACTGGGTGAGGGTGGTTCTGTGTGTATGAAAGACATGGTTTTCTGTTAGCGTTGACCATCCTAGTTTGGCGAAATGCATCAGGCATGGTTCCTGGGAGCACCTTGAATAAACCTGATTTGAATCTCCTTATTGTCTGCCGATCTTTTTTTGTTCCACATTGGATTCTTTGGTAGACTACTTGCCTTGTTGTTTTGTTACAAGTTAACACATGGAATGAAACGTACTAGAGGAATTACAGATTTGGTTGTTTATACATAAATATGGGTTACAGTTGGACGACATAGAGCAGGGGTGTCAAACTCAGGCCCGCAGTTCCTTACCTCCCTCCATCTCATTGTCCATCATCTCTCTCCCGGCTTCCCAGTTTCGCCTTCAAAGCAGCCTGCAAAGGATCGCCGGTTGGCTGTAGTGATCCTAGCAGGCTGCTGTAGCCTCCACAGCTCGCCACGGTCCATATGTCAGAGGAGGGGTGGGACCACGGCAGATGGAACGTGCTGCGGAGGCCGACAGTAGCCTGCTAGGATCCTCTGCAGACTGCTTTGAACCGGGAAGCCGGAGGACGCTAGAAAGAAGGGGGAAAACATGCAGGCCTTTGGGGGGGGGGGGGGGCGGCCCTGCCCTGCCCTGCCCTGCCCTGGTGTAGAAGTACACGGAGGTAGGGAAGGAGGGGACCAAAGAAATATGCATATGCCGGACAGAGGGGAGGGGAAGAAATAATGGGTCTAAAAACAGAGGAGAGAGAGAGAGATGGTGGACAATGGGATGGAGGGAGGGAAGGAACAGAAAGGGAGAGAAGTTGGACATAAGGGATGGTGTGGAGGGGGGATAGAGATATTGGATAGGAGGGTAGTTGAGAAAAGGAGAGATGGTGGATCTGGGGGATGGTAGGGTCCATACCTGCAGCTGTGGGGATGGAGACAAAAACAAAGGAAAGATGCTAGACCTCCGGGAGAGGGAAGGGAAACGGAAGGGAAGGACAGAGATGGAAGATGGATAGTTAGCATGGAAAAAGAAGGAAACGACAAATGGGCAGGAGATCCTGGCAAGCGAGTTATCGGAAGAAAACCAGAGCCTGGGACCAACATGATTTGAATAATGGCCAGACAACAAAAGGTAGAAAAAATAATGTAGACTTATGTTTTGGATAGCATAACAGCTTTACAATGCATTTGAACACTTTTATTTACGTATGGAAAGGGTTCAGAGTTAAAGTCCTGGGCAAGTAGGTGGGAAAGGAAGGAAGGGGAGATTTGTTCAGAGATGTTTGGGGCTTGCATAGAATTAAAACTACACTGACACTGGTATGATAATCTTTGTTTTGAATTTTAAAATAAAAGAAAAAAGAAATACAAGTGGAAATAAAGAAGTAAATAAGAAAAAAGGTAAATAAATGGGGGCAGGGCATGGGGGCCCAGTGTATTTGTGTGCCTAGGGGACCTCAAAGAATTAATCCTGCCCTGCCCAGTCAGTCAAGTTTTTAGGATCTCCACAATGAATATGTGCGAGACAGCTATATGCATTGCCACCATTGTATACAATTGTATTAAGCATACCACTCATTGCAGAAGTCCATGAAAACCTGACTGGCTGGAGTTTATATTGAGGACTGGGTTGAAAATCCCTGCATTATTCAAAATTGAAAATAAGAGGGTTGGATGTACTAAGCATTTTTTTCCGATGGAGGAAAAATGGGAAACCCTTTTAACCACTATAGTGAGTTTCAGTAGTAACAATGATCAATTCACAGCAGTTAAATGAAAATTGTATTGGGGGAGGGGGTAGAATCCTATCACCCTTTCCTTCAGCTATTTTTTACCTCCCTATGAACTGCTGGTTAGGCAGTATATAAAAATAAAATTATTATTATTATTATTCATAAGATATCTTGAAAACCTGATTGGCTGGGTATGTTCTGAGGATTGGACTGAGACCCCTGATTTAAACTGCAAGCCCTCTTGGGTAAGGGAATGCTCACTGTACCTGCAACTCACCTTCAGAGAAGAAAGTGCTAGAAACCTAGAAGCACAGACATAGACAAGAGATAGGAAGTGAAGCCACTGTTTCAGGGTCCTGCCTCCTAGGGTAGCGTGACCATTTATTTTTTTTCATCAAAACGGGACATCTATTAATTGTCAGTCCCACACCCCAATCCCACTCTAGCCCCACCTCCAATTTCTTCCATTCATTTTTCATTTACACATAATATCTTATTAATTCATAATGGTAACCATAAAATTTTTTTAAAAAACCACAAAGCACACTATACGCAGAGAACTTCCTCTCCGACGTCAGAATTGACGTCGGGAAGAAGGCTTCTGGGTGGCAAGAAGAAGATGAAGCAGCGGCAGGCGGTCGGGGGTTTGAATTGGCGCTGGAGGGAGGGGAAGTGATCGCCTGTCCCGTTGTCCCTGCGCACCGCTTCGGGACGCTATCCCTGAAAACGGGACATTTCGGCATCCCGAAGCGGTGGGTCAGGACAACGGGACTGTTGGTCCAATAACAGGATGGTCCCGTTCAAGACTGAGATTTTTTTTGTTTGTTTTAACTACAGCAACAATCTATGCTTTCACTGTCACATCTCACTTTATAAACAGTGTCTGGCTGGCTGCACAGGAAATCTATCCTGCAGCTTCTACTGAGCTGTTAGAAACACTAAGTCCCCATAGTGACAGACTTGGCCCTCTCCTCTTAGCAACCAGGAGGGGTAAAACATAGTCAAGGAAGTTCTCTCTAGCATATCATTACAGCATAGGGACAAGCATAATCTAAGCAACCTGCCAGGTTTCCAAGGAGAGAGAGACATTCCACATATGTCTATTTCCACAACAAAAACCTACATTGCACGTAAACACAATTTGTATATACTCAGGCTAAAAATAAGGAACTGGAGAACACTTTGGAGAAGGAGGAGCTGGCAGATTGCTTAGATTATGCCTGTCCCTATGCTGTAATGATATGCTTGAGAGAACTTCCTTGACCATGTTTTACCCCTCCTAGTTGCTAAGAGAAGAGGGCCGTGTCTCACCATCGGGACTTTCCACCTTAACTGTGGTGAAATCTGCTGTTGGAAATAACATTGAGGAAGAGAGTTATCACTGTGGGCTACTGTTAAGATGAGTGATTATCAGCAAAGAAACCTCAATACTCTATACAAAACACCGGCGAGCAAAAATCAGCAAAGTGGAGTTGATGAACTTTGAATTCCTTGGTTTATTAATAGCATAAAACAGAACAAATCAACATTAAAAGCAATAACAACTGGCAATGATGACATTCCAAGTTTGTACCAGCCTTTAAAGAGAAATATAAATCAAATCATATTCCAAACCACAGAGTCTATAAGCAAAAATAATAAAACCAAATCGAGAATTAAAATATTTTGCATTCATAAAGTGCTCAGACCATACCCAAAAAGTTATTGGGAAGCAGTTTTGTTAGTCATTAGTAATCGCTTCGCAAAGGTTTGTCACAAGTAAGCAACAACCTGGGCAGAGGCCGCCAAACCTCATAGTGTGACAGCCTTCAGCTCTTATTACACAAGCTAAGTAAAAACTTATTTTTTTGATATTTGTATCTGTGTTTGGCGGTACGGGACTATAAAGTGCAATGATGGTCCTGTTGCTACCTTTGCTCAAACCTATTGAGCACACGGGTATGGTCTGAGCACTTTATGCACGCAAAATATTTTAATTCTCGATTTGGTTTTGTTAATTTTGCTTATAGACTCTGATTTGGAATGTGATTTGATTTATATTTTTGAACACAGAGGTATTACATTTGCTATACTCCTTATTTGAGTGAGTATAAAGAGAAATAGTCATCTAAATGCAAAAGGTTCCACCTTGTCATAAACAGTTGTAGTGTGCAAGAATTCCACAAACACTGTTTAATAAATCAGCTGGCAAATGATGTAGCAAATAGGAAACCAAGCAGATGAGTAGGACCCTACACAGTCCGTGTTTCGGCATGTAGAAATGCCTTCATCAGGGGTCCACACAAGATCATGAACGTCTCTGAACGCCAACGCTGAGCAATATCAATGATTATACCACAAGTCACAAGTTCCTGGAAATGACTAGTAACAATCTTCACAATTTTATCATCTCAGTTATCATAGAAGAATTACCCTCCCGTGGCAAGCTGTAGGTAGACAGTGAAAAGGGAAATTGATGACAGGATAGTAAAAATGTAATCTAGACAGATGCAGAAAATAAATTGAGAAGGAAGATGAGGGAAGAAAAGGGAAGGCATAGGAGAGAGTGAAATGCCAGACCATGGTGGTGTAGGAGAGGAGAGAGGTGCCAGACCAATGGGGGTAAAGGGAGAGATGAAAGGGAGAGGCATACAGAGAAGATGCCAAGGGAGAGGCATACAGAGAAGATGCCATATATAAGAGGCAGAGAGAGAGCAGACAGTGGATGAAAGGAAGAGAGTGACCAGAAACCATAGAAGACAAAGGTAGAAAAATTTATTTTTATTTTTTTGCTTTAGGGGACATGCATCACTGTTTCTTTGGTGTTGCATTGTATGCAGAGTCCAGCTTTTTGTGATTCCGTTTAACCTTTGTCTACATATTTCTATTTTAGCCCCCCTTTTACAATACTGTAGAGTGTTTTTTAGCGCCAGCCGTGGTGGTAACAGCTCTGATACTCAGAACTCTATGAGCATCTGAGT
Organism: Geotrypetes seraphini; assembly: GCF_902459505.1. Classification (NCBI taxonomy): domain Eukaryota; kingdom Metazoa; phylum Chordata; class Amphibia; order Gymnophiona; family Dermophiidae; genus Geotrypetes; species Geotrypetes seraphini. The sequence goes on along the minus strand of NC_047094.1, from coordinate 67,839,052 downwards.
TGTTACCACCGTGGCTAAAAACCACACTAAGGGTGGGGGGGGACAGATCTAAGATGGCCGACGGAGCTTGATGGCAGCTGCATCCTCCAGCATTCTTTGTAGCGGTTTACCTTTGAAAACTGTTTATTGCTGTTTTCTTTATCTTCGATAGCGATGCCGCATACCAAGAGGAATGGGGACCGTCGGACTGGTTTTCTCATCAACCCCACTTCAGCAAACTATCCCCCAGCTTTTGGAGAGAATGTCAGTCATTGCTCTTTCTCAGACTGAAGATCGGGGGCTTAGTTCTGCATCAAGTTCAAGCGTGGGAACGCTCGACCTAGATCTCCTCGTCTCCCCCGATACTGAGTGCTCCTCGATGTCCAGCTCAGGAGAATGCACCGGAGTTGAGCCCTGGGAGAGTAGAGGAGGCTCTGGACGTAGTGTTTTCCCTGAAGAAAATGCCGACTGAGAAATCTATTGGGAACCTGAGAGACCAGCGTTTGACACAGAAATCACTTTGGAGACACTTCTTGAAGCCATAGGAAGACTGGATGCGAAAGTTGAGAAGACAGCCCAGGACCTTGAGGTACTGGTTTCCAAAGTGGATGCTTTTTCTTTCAATATTGATAAAGTTCATAAGGACTGTATTGAGAAAATTCAAAAGTGAGACTAACCCATTGAAAATTACACTTGTTAAGGTTATCAAAGATCAAAAATTTATCCTAAGGAAAATTTAATCAATTGAAAATTACAACAGATGTTTAAATCTTAGAGTTCTTAATTGCCCTAAAATTCTAGGCCTATCTCCTGTAGAAGCCTTTAAAATATACCTACTGGAAGACCTGCCGGGGGCCTCCCGGGGCCTTCCTAAGGGGGGACCCCTCTGGTATCATAATGTGTGTCTTCTTGCTCGCAAATGCATTTTGCAAAGCTGGACTGCTTCTGAGCCTCCCTCCTTTTGGACCTGGAGATCTTTGGTGCATAATTTGGCCACCTGGGAGGCTCGAGAGGCAGTTGGGCACCCTCGCCGCAGACGTAGCTTTTTGCTAGTCTGGGGAGTCTATTTGGCTTCCCTATCTACTAGAGGACGTAGTCTCCTTTTGAACCGTCTTGCTTAGCTTTGTTGCTATGCCCCATGCTAGCTCCTAGGATTGGTTGCTGCAGGCTCCTTGTTTTGTTTTTTCTTTTTTTTCTCTTGGGCTTTTTTTTTCTTTTTCTCTTGGGGGAGGGGACTTCTTCCAATAGCTCCCAGGGGCCACAAGAGTATGGGCCTGTGGGATCTTGGTGACCTCTTGGTCATTTTCTGTATGTTAATCTGAGGGGGGGGGAGAAGGGTTGGTGTTTGGGGGTTTTGTTGGTTAGGTAGGGCTGGGGATGTGGGGGGGGATTACTGCTTTTGTTTTATTGTTTATCTTCAAATGTTGTATTTTTGGATGCTGGTTCTTTGGATTTTGTTCTGTTTCTTGCTTAGCATTCACAATAATAATAATAATAATAAAAGATTTGAACATAAAATATACCTGCTTGAAAATTTAAATTATCTGCCTCAAGCCATTCCCCCTATAAACAAAGCTTATTAGCTGCCTCTTATTAATAAGAAGGAAACAGGAGATAAGCCAAATGATTCAGACCTAATGAATGTAATACAATCAGATAAAGATCTTCATAGTTCCTAATATTACGGAAATCGAGGAGGAATCCCTTTCTCCATTCAAATAACTTGCTACCCTTGTAGTTAATTTTGGCTTTGTACAGGACTTGAACTCTACCATGAGGATATATTTTAAAAATCATACTTCTCCTTATTGTGGTCAGTGGTTATGGCTGTATCCTTACGTGACTAAGTCCACCCAGGAGAGAAGAAAACAATTTTTGGTAATGAGAGAAGAAACAAAGAAACTAGATGCCAGTTACCTCTTGGCATATTCGTGTAAATGTGTAATCAAATATTAGGGCCTGAGATACGTCTTGTTTCAACCTGAACACCTGAGATCTTTCTTGGATCTCAAGAAGATACAATCAATACTATTTAAAAGGAAAAGAAGTATAGCCTGAGATCTCCGTCTTTGCTATTTTCTTTTGTTTATGTTAACCTATTAATGGTTCTCCCATTACCTTTTCTTTATGATTCTCCCCCACTGGCATTATCGTGGTCTGAGGAAGTGCATGTTTTTTCTTCTAAAAATAATTGTTTTATTAATTTTTCTTGCACTGTATTTCATTAACAAGTGGTGTAATTTATAAATTGTTTAAAAGAATAAGAATAATAATTGAAAAAAACCACTACAGTTTTGTAAAAGGGGGAGGGGTTAGTTTGTGATTACATACTAGGCGAAGATGTTTTCTGTGTGTTCGAAAAGACATGGTTTTCTGTTAGGATTGACTGTTTAGGATTGATCTGTACTAGTCTGGCTTGTTTAGTTTTACAATGGGTTTACTGATGTACTGCTCACTGCAGTATGCAAGATGCTGCCTTTTCCTAGGTACACTCTTGTGCGACGTGTGGATTGTTACTAAAAATCATGTTTTTCATACAGAGAGGGGGGTGTCAAAAATGATGGGCCCCGGGTGTCACATATGTTAGGTACGCCACTGCTTAGGCCCCTCCCACAGAAGGGGCCTTAGGCACCTGGGCCAACCGGAGTCTTAGGCCTCCTTCTTAGTGCATTCTGGAGCAGGAGGGAGTTAGAAATTAGAGTTGGTGCATGGAGCTGGAACCTAAGTTTGGTGCAGGAGGAAGTGGGAGCTGAAATGGAACTGTGTGTGCTACAGAGAAAAAGTTCCCTCATGCTGTGCTTTATAAGAGAAAGACAGACTGTCTCTCTAGAGCCCTGCAAACTCTATCTCTGGATTACCTAAGAAGGACCACCAGCTAAAAGAGCTGGCTCTCATCATCCAGTGACCCGGCATCCCCACCGCTGCAAAATATCTACAGCTGCCAAGCCAAACTGGGGTCCACCTCTAGCTCATTGCCCAGGAAGAGACATTCTGCACACCTGGTGGACTGGTCCCCGAGGGATCCTACGGTGAGTACAGCGGCATAGCGAGGGGGAGTGGCACCCTCCCCGCTCCGTCCTGACTCCCCCAGCCATATGCGTACCCCCTTCCCTTCCCCCACACCTCTTTCATTTTCCCAGCATGAGCAGCATTACAGACTTGCTGTCCATGTCGTGTTGGCTCTCCTTCTGATGTCACTTCCTAGGCATGGGACCCGACGGTGACATCAGAGAGAGCCAACACCAGCATGGGCAGCAAGCTTGTAATACTGCCCATGCTGGGAAAATTGAAGAGGTATGAGGGAAGGGAAAGGATGCATGCGCATGGCAGGGGGGGGGGGGGGTCGGAAGAAGCAGGGGGGGGGGAGAGGAGGACAGATGCCTACACTCCCACCAAGACGGCACCCAGGGTAGACTGTTCCCTCCAACACCCCCCCTTACTACGCCACTGGGTGAGCGGGAATTTTTCCTACAGTTCACTAAGGATCTAGAATCAGAAAATAATAGTAAATATTGAAGAACTAAGGCCAGTACTGGGCAGACTTGCATGGTCTGTGTCTGTTTATGGCTGTTTGGTGGAGGATGAGCTGGGGAGGGCTTCGATGGCTGAGAGGGTGTAGATGGGCTGGAATGAGCTTTGACGGGGACTTCAGTAATTGGAATCCAAGCACAGTACTAGGTAGAGCTTTGGATTCTTGCCCAGAAATAGCTAAGAAGAAAAATAAATTGTAAAAAATTTAAATTGAATCAAGTTGGGCAGACTGGATGGACCATTCGGGTCTTTATCTGCCATCATCTACTATGTTAAGGGTAGTTAGTGGAAATGCTTTTTGCATGTGTAAGAACAGGTTACAGGACCCGTTGGTGATTTAGCCAAATCATATAGTATAGCTGTTTATCTCTTTAGGAGAGCTCTGCTCTAATGTTTTCCTTGTGCACTATTTAGGTCTTTTGTTGAGGGCATACCAGTATCTACCAATTGTTTATGCAACTGTATTTATCTATAATCAATCCATTGTTTTACGCTGCTGCTGAATTTTTCTATGCATTTTCTATTGTGGTAATAAAAGCTTTTCTTGGCTGAACTGTTTCCCTTAGTCTGAATGAACACTGAAACGAACAAAAAAAGTTTGTGCCTGGGCTTTTTTTGGGTTTTTTTGTGGGTGTGTAATTAGTATATTTCCCCTAGACACCAGTGCAATACAACTCTGGGCTAATTACCTAATGAGTGTATAGCTAATTACAACCTACAGTACTGTGCCACTGATACCTGTTTCAACCAGTTGATTGTTGTTTACAAGGTTTAAAAACTGCTGAGAAATCCAGCAGTACTAACATTGAAGCAAATCCTGTCTCATTTTCTGTGAAAATCATTTATTAGGGCTATAACAGTGATCTCAAACTCAAACCCTTTGCAGGGCCACATTTTGGATTTGTAGGTACTTGGAGGGCCTCAGAAAAAAAAAAAATGTCTTATTAAAGAAATGACAATTTTGCATGAGGTAAAACTCTTTATAGTTTATAAATCTTTCCTTCATAATAATAATATTGTAATTTATAGCTAAAGAGCCAAATGATCAAGAAACTGTTTTATTTTACTTTTGTGATTATGATAAACATACCGAGGGCCTCAAAATAGTACCTGGTGGGTCACATGTGGCCCCCGGGCCGCAAGTTTGAGACCACTGGGATACAAGGAATGCCTCTGTTCCATAAGTGGGTTTGAATCCAGCTTGACACAGACGTAGCCAAGTTTTGCTGTTTTGAGTCAATCACTTAGTTGTATGCAGCTGGTTTGTTCTATAAGATTTTCTAAAATTGGGATGTTAGATATTGGCCAGTAACTTTTGAGCTTGTCCTGGTCAAGATATTTTCCCCTCTAGTAGAGGGTGCACCATGCTCATAGTTGCCCATTAAAAAAAAAGAGGCATTCTATGAGGCCTCTGATTGCCTGCTGCACTATTTTTTATGTTTTAGAAGGTGAGAGTATGTATTGCCACAGTGGAATCCTGAAACCTCTTTTAAGCCTGTCTCTCCAGAAGAAAGTGGAAAAGAATAGAGATGACCAGTTGGAGGGAAGTCCTTTTCAATGTTATAGCTCAAAGTGCTCTTCTGATCAGAGGCTTAGCCAGGTTTTGGCATTGGAGGAGTGGAAAGCATAAAAGAAATAGGTGCTGGTATGAATCAATAATAATAAAACCCTAAGCGTGCATGCGCACTCCTACCTCCATGATCCGTAGCTCCGTGGCCCCACATGCGCAGTAGAAGGAGCCTGCGGCGGTTTTCTGGCTCCTTCTACTGCGCATGTGGAGGCACGGAGTTTGAAGTGGCAAACACCATGGCGGCAACTCCATAGAGGAAGCCACTGAGCAGGGAAGCTGCCAAGCAGGGAGGAACCACCTAGTGCAGTGGTAGCAGTCCTGACCTGCCAACCCTCCCATTCCTTACCCAAAGCAGCAGTGGCAGCGCTGTAAACAGGATGCTCGCGGCAAGCCCTTCAGGGCCTTTCCTCTGCCGCATCACTTCGGATGTGGTAGAAGAAAGGCCCTGTTGGGACTGGCCGTGAACAGTCCGTTTACAGCGTTGCCACTACTGCTTTGGGTAAGGAATGGGGGTTGGTGAGTCAGGATTGCTGCCGCTGCTACTAATATTTGGGTGGGGAAGGAAAATGATGCCCGATTGGGAGTTGGGGACTGGGTTGGTAAGAAGAGAGACATGGGATAGCCACTGGAAAGTGGAAGCCATAGCTAGATTGAGGAAAGGGCAAGGGATCCCTTAGCTGGCACAGCTTCAGTAAGGGTCTGGGCAGGGAGAGAGAGAGAGAGAAAGAAAGAAAGACAGCGGTAGAGAGAGAAAAAGAAAGAAAGAAAGATAGACGGGGCAGGGAGAGAGAAAGAAAGAAAAAAAGATAGCCAGGGCAGGAAGAGAGAGAGAAAGAAAGAAAGACAGACAGACATCTATTCTAGCACCTGTTAATGTAATGGGTTTAAACATAAGGCGGCGATCCAGCACCAAGGGTGAGCAAACGGGGTTTGGAGGGGAGATGGGACGCGTTTGCCTGTTGTGTAGCTGGGCAGGTGTGTGCGGGCAGCTGGCCACAGCTAGATTGAGGAAAGGGCAAGGGATCCCTTAGCTGGCACAGCTGGAAAGCGGCTTCAGTGAGGGTCTGGGCAGGGAGAGAGACAGAAAGAAAGAAAGACAACGGGAGAGAGAGAAAAAGAAAGAAAGAAAGATAAACAGGGCAGGGAGAGAGAGAGAGAAAGAAAAAAAGATAGACGGGGCAGGGAAAGAGAGAAAAAGAAATAAAGGAAAAAAGATAGACGGGGCAGGGAGAGAGACAGAACAAAAAAAAGACAGATAGACATCCACTTTAGCACCCATTAATGTAATGAGCTTAAACACTAGTAGATATATAAAACCAATGTGAAATTTTTGGGTTTATTTTTCGATTACCCTTTTACCCTTGTGATTGTTCAGAACACAGTCTATATAAAGTTTATTCAAACAAACGCCTTGGCCATCTTGATATGCAGGAAGTGCTGAGAGACTCGGGTTTAACGCACTGCTCCCTGTGACCCTGGGCAAGTCACTTAATTCTCCATAGCCCTAGGTACGTTAGTTAGATTGTGAGCCCACCGGGACAGATAGGGAAAAATGATTGAGTATCTGATTGTAAAACCGCTTAGATAACCTTGATAGGCGGTATATAAAAAAAACAAAAAAAAACAAACCTAAAATAAAACAACAATGGAAGACAATATGGGGCTCATAATCGAAAGAGAAAAACATCCAAAAACTGGCCTAAGTCGGCACTTGGATGATCATAAACGAAAGACGTCCATGCGCCGATAATCAAACCGGGTTTTGGACGTATTTCTAAATGACCTAGGCCTTCATAGTGCCGCTGAACAACCAAAGCTAAATGGGGCATTTCAGGAGGAGTGTCGAGGGTGGGAGTTGGGTGGGAAATGGGCCGGCTTAGACTTAGTCGTACAGCATGTATAACTGAAAGTTATACAGCCCAGGATCAACGGAACTTGGATATTGTGACTTAGACCATTTAAAACATGGTATAAGTCACAAAAACCCACCTAAAGTCACCAGATAAGCACTGCAAACACATAATACAGACTCCCACACACTACCCCAGTAATCACCGACCCCTCCCAACCCCATAAAAATTGTAATTCAGCCTCCAGACCATCATCACCTGGCAGCCTGGCATAGGAAAGCCTAGTCGTCCAGCACAGAGGCGGCTTAAGCCATGGAGAGGAGGACCAATGCCCATAAGCCCCTGTAATCACTGCATTAATACTTAAACATGTGCACTCACTCCACTATACACCCCCAAAACCCTTTTGTACTGGCATATAAGTGGCTCCTGCAGCAATAAGGGCTATTGGGGTGGTAGATAAGTGGGTTTAGGGGATTCTGGAGGTGGTTTAGGGGGCTCACCATGACTTATAAGGGAGCTGTAGTGAGATGTTTATGGGGCACCCTTTTTGTGAAGTTCACAGCAGTGCCCTGTAAGGTACCTCACTATTCATGTACCATATCTGGGTGTTCAGTCCATCACTTTGCTGACCCCTCCCACATCCAATAGGGCTTATTCAAGGCGTTTTTGACTTGGATTAAAATGTGGTATAAAGATGGACGATTTAGCGACTTGGACGATCAGATTGGCAGGATGTATAGTTGACGATTTTTGAAACAAAAAAAATTTTGGATGTATGAATCGAAAAGGTGTCCTAGGCTGTTTTATTTACTTTGGACGACTTGTGAATTAGACGAAAACAGACTTAGACCTTCCTTTCGATTATGCCCCTCCATGCACTTAAATTACAATATGCAATGCTAAATTAAATTACAATACTAAGTTATTCTTTATGCTGTATAGTGGACATCCTTGAGACAGCCGGACAGGCGAAACATGTCAGATGAGATGAGTCCCCAGTTGACAGAAGAAATGTGATTATAAACCAAGAATGAAAAATTAATAAATATTGAAATTTATTGAATCTATTGAACAGAAAAAGAAAAAAAAAACAAAAACCCCAGTGACAATACTGGTCATTGAGGAGTGTGGAGCAACAATTATAATTTTAAATCATTGCATATGCAGTGCATATTTTCCCAATGGTGAAAGACATCGTCAGTTGGAAAGTACATCTGAAGACACAGCTAACAGGGTTACAAAAAATAAGTGATTATACTTTTTAAACATTAGATATATAAAACTGCATAGGTACCGCTTTCAGTGGAAGTCCATTAACATAAGAATCGCCTTACTGGGTCAGACCAATGATCCATCAAACCCAGTAGCCCGTTCTCACGGTGGCCAATCCAGGTCACTAGTACCTGGCCAAAACCCAAGGTGTAGCAATATTCCATGCTACCAATACAGGGCAATATAAACGACTGGGGAGATATAAGAAGGAAGTTCCTAAAGGTCAATGATATCCTGACACTGATAAAGGAACCAATACAGGGCAAGCAGTGGCTTCCCCCATGTCTTTCTCAATAACAATGGACTTTTCCTCCAGGAACTTGTCCAAACCTTTCTTAAAACTAGCTACGCTATCTGTTCTTACCACAACCTCTGCAACACATGCCAGAGCTTAACTATTCTCTGAATGAAAAAATATTTCCTCCTATTGTTTTTAAAAGTATTTCCCTTTGTAAATTTTTGACAGAGTGAAAAATCGATCCACTTGTACCCGTCCTACTCCACTCAGGATTTTGTAGACTTCAAACATATCTCTCCTCAGCTGTCTCTTTTCCAAGCTGAAGAGCCCTAACCTTTTTAGTCTTTCCTCATATGAGAAGAGTTCCATCCCCTTTATCATCTTGGTCGCTCTTCTTTGAACCTTTTCTTCTGCCTTTGATGATATGGCCGGCTATGAGGGGCTTCCTCTAATAATGTGGTTTTTCTCTTGAAAAGTATCATTACAGTGGCACGGCCCTGACACTGGACTAGAGAGAGGGCTACAGCTCTGGCCAGCTGCCCATTTCACCTAATATTTCTGATGGCTCTTCTGAACAGTCTTATTGACTAAGTTGGCCTGTGCACCATGTACTGTATTATTTTGGAAGCTGGATTGTGTATGATCACATAATGTGCTACAGTGTGTAATTTGCAATTTTTCTCTCCATTGTATGCTTAAAGGGAGGGAACATAAAGCTTTGCTATCATCTGCAGCTAGGTTTACTTTGGATAATTCTTTGAATAAAAACAAGCAAGCATATTGAGTGCAGGGTGGGGGTGATAAGGAGAAAAGGGCTCATAATAGGCAGCTTTTGTCTACAGAAACATTCATCATTCTTTGGTACTGCCTCAGGTAAGGTGTAATATAAATAAACCATGAATACCAATATTACGAAAGAATTTTCTGGCTGCCTTTAATGCTACTGAAAATAACCTCATCGTTACTCTTTTGAAAACATTTTCAATAGACTGAGTGATAGGTCCATTCTTCTCCTTATCTGTCTAAAATTTGCTCCTAATCAATACATTTTTTAACTAATTTACATTACAATAACCAAGTAAATACTTGTACAGAAATAGCAGGGTAAAAGGTAGGCAGAATCCAGTCTGGGTTTTCCTGGACCCTGTGCTTACTTACACAAACAGCCTGGACACTCTTGCAGGTATAATAGTTTTTTTAAAGATTATAAAAGGGTATGTTTGGAGAGAATGTACTTATAGAATTTTGCATAGGGCTTATTTTCCCCAAATTCAAGCTTTTCATGCGAATTTAATAGATACTCCAATTTGTATTAAATGTAATAAAGATCCTGGCACATTATCTCATGCTTTTTGGTTGTGTCCTTTGATCAACTCATTTTGGTCTGCCATCCTATTATTTTTGGGTTCTTTATGGGGTAATTCGATAGTGGGTTGTCCTAGGGGAATAATTTTTGGTAAAGCATCAGCTTGTGGGGTTTTTGGCCAACTAAAATATCTTTTATTTCAGAAAGCCTGTATGATTGGGCATAAATGTATTATGCAATTTTGGTTGCAGAAAGAATCTCCAAGTTTTTGGCATTGGAGGAAACAATTACATCGTTTATTTTTATTTGAGAGTTGGGAGGTTCGAGGTTCGCCTAAAAAAACTCGTCTTTTTATGGACGTTTGGGATCCTTATATTCAGAATCTTTCACCAAAAATATGAAGTTTGGTTATCAATGATTTATTATGAAAATTAGGTTTAATAATTACATTCCAGTTATTTATTTTAATTCTTTATTTTTGTCAACTTTCATCCAGGGTGAGGGATTTCATTTAGGGGAAGATAGTGGGTAGGGGATGGAATTAAGGGGGTTGTAGATAAGATTGAATTAATTCATATGGAAATTAAATTTGAAAGAATGATTTAAATTTGTATGAAATATTATTGTAATTCTTATTGTATTGAATGTATTTTTGTATTATCCTATTGTACTGATTATTTGATTCTTTCAATAAAAATTGTTATACATAAAAATTAAATACAGACCTGAGCCTGTTACCTCACAGGCTCTGGTAAGGTAAAATCCTCTCTCAGCTCAATAATAAACAGTTTTTCTTAAGCACATCACTCCTGTGTCCAGTAATTGCTTCCCTCTGCTGGCCAGTACCTTGGGCTTCTGGCTGCCTATCTCTGCTAAGACGCAGCCTCCTGAATCCCAGTGACCTTTGACTGGTCACTTGGCATGCTCCCTTTTGGAAACTTCCTTCCCCCTGGTGGCCCCAGTTGAGTCCTTGCCAATCTCTCTCTGTGAGTTCTTTCTAGTTCTTCTCTTGGCCGCTTTTTCCTTAATTGAGTCCCATTCCCAGGTCTGGTAGTCCTCTGACTTCCCAGGATTTTGTTGCAAGGTTAGCCAAGTGTTATGCCCCAGCATATTACTGACATGTTCAGAATATTACTGATATGAATCCTCAAGTCTGCTTACCTGAACTCCTGACCTCCAAAGAACAGTAAGACCAGATGGTCTCTACAATAACCTTGCTTATCTGAGATCCGACTTCTTTGATCACAAAAGAATTGAGAAATCTGCTATCTTGACCTCTTTTGACCTGGGTGTTGTCAAAACAGATATCAGAAGACCAGGACCAGCTGTCTTACTAAGAGGCCAGTAACATCAAAAGAACTGAGAAATCTGCTATCTTGACCTCTTTTGACCTGGGTGTTGTCAAAACAGATAACAAAAGAACAGAACCGGCTGTCTTACTAAGAGGGCATCAGTTTTTCTCTATAAAAGAGAAAAACTCAGCCCATAGAATTTGAATCCAGTTTCGTTGCAACAAAGGGACAGCCCGGTTCAGTTCTCCTCTCCTATCAATCGCTGTGGATTCCAGATTGTGAGGGATAGTGATGTCCGGAAATACGGTGATGTTATTCTATTTTTATATTTATCTATGCATGTAATAAAGTGTTATTGTTTAGGCTTTATATAGTCTGTGTGCTTTTTTTGAGTGTCACTGATCATCCCATTGGGCAGAAATAAGTGGCGGAACACCAAGTCTCTTGCCATTCCTGCTCCCAGACTCCCATTTTGGAATCTCTGTGCACAATCGGCCTAGCCTGCAACCAGCACAACCTGTAATACTGTCTTTTCCTAACAGGTCCACTCCAGAGTTTCCAGAGGTTTATACAGCTTGGAGATTCTGACTCCCTGCCTTGTCCCTGTTCCTGGCTGTAGTCTGAGTTGTTTTCTTTGGCTGCTTTAATTTCAGCAGCCAGCTTTCCCCTTTACTCTGATTTAGTAGCCTCTTCTCTTTTACCAGAAACAGACTTCCTTGCCAGTTCCTATCAGCTGCAATCAGTGTAGCTAATTAGGGAAGCCTTCTAGTATGTAATCATTTTCCTTAAACCACAGTGCACTCCACTGCACTTCTGAAAGGCATAGTTTACTTTTAAATTTTCCTCTATCTCTTTTCTTTCTTATTGATTAGGCCTAACTTGCACAACAGCCCCCAAACCTCCTTCCACCAATTTTCCTGGCTACTCCAGACCAGTGTTTTTTCTTTCCTGCTTTTGTCAGTATCTGCAGTTTTCCACGTTTCAACTTCTCAGGAAAAAAATCCTGCTTTTCCAGCACTGGGTAGCTGTTATCCTGTCTCTTTCTTTCTAAGGCAGAGCTAGTCTGTTGAAGAAAACCTTTTCCCTTCTCTGAGGGCCCAAACTCTGGAGGTATCTAGGTCTAGTATCTTTGTAACTCATATCTTGGGTTTCAGCACAATATGTGATAGAGTCCAGTTCGGGTTTTCCTGGACCCTATGCCCACTCGCACAAACAGCATGGATACTCTTGCCGGTATGCTAGTTTTTATAAAATTAAGGACAGACCTGAGCCTGTTACCTCACAGGCTCTGGTAAGGTAAAATTCTCTCTCAGCTCAAGGATAAACAGTTTTTCTTAAGCAAGGTTCAAGGGCTGGTCCCAACCAGACCCACACATAGTCCACAATCCTCAATATAACTTACTTTGCTCAGCTGTGTACCAAACATCTTACACTATCAGCTCTTCTAGTAGTCCTTGCCAGATTTATTGATTTCCCAAAGCTTTTCCTCAGCCCACAGCCCTCTCACAGTCTCATAAGAATTCATCTGCTTCCCAGGGTTCTCCTCAACTCACAACTCACAGGGTTCTCTAGTGGAAGTCCTTTCCTCAGGACAAAATAAGATAACACTCTTTTCAGATACAGCAGCAAAATAGCGCTCAGAATTTAGGAAATTGGTTGATTGGGTTGAGAACTTTTCTGCATCCCCTCGTAAATGCGTGCTGCTATTATCTGCTATCTTGACCTCTTTTGACCTGGGTGTTGTCAAAACAGATAACAAAAGAACAGAACCGGCTGTCTTACTAAGAGGGCATCAGTTTTTCTCTATAAAAGAGAAAAACTCAGCCCATAGAATTTGAATCCAGTTTCGTTGCAACAAAGGGACAGCCCGGTTCAGTTCTCCTCTCCTATCAATCGCTGTGGATTCCAGATTGTGAGGGATAGTGATGTCCGGAAATACGGTGATGTTATTCTATTTTTATATTTATCTATGCATGTAATAAAGTGTTATTGTTTAGGCTTTATATAGTCTGTGTGCTTTTTTTGAGTGTCACTGATCATCCCATTGGGCAGAAATAAGTGGCGGAACACCAAGTCTCTTGCCATTCCTGCTCCCAGACTCCCATTTTGGAATCTCTGTGCACAATCGGCCTAGCCTGCAACCAGCACAACCTGTAATACTGTCTTTTCCTAACAGGTCCACTCCAGAGTTTCCAGAGGTTTATACAGCTTGGAGATTCTGACTCCCTGCCTTGTCCCTGTTCCTGGCTGTAGTCTGAGTTGTTTTCTTTGGCTGCTTTAATTTCAGCAGCCAGCTTTCCCCTTTACTCTGATTTAGTAGCCTCTTCTCTTTTACCAGAAACAGACTTCCTTGCCAGTTCCTATCAGCTGCAATCAGTGTAGCTAATTAGGGAAGCCTTCTAGTATGTAATCATTTTCCTTAAACCACAGTGCACTCCACTGCACTTCTGAAAGGCATAGTTTACTTTTAAATTTTCCTCTATCTCTTTTCTTTCTTATTGATTAGGCCTAACTTGCACAACAGCCCCCAAACCTCCTTCCACCAATTTTCCTGGCTACTCCAGACCAGTGTTTTTTCTTTCCTGCTTTTGTCAGTATCTGCAGTTTTCACGTTTCAACTTCTCAGGAAAAAAATCCTGCTTTTCCAGCACTGGGTAGCTGTTATCCTGTCTCTTTCTTTCTAAGGCAGAGCTAGTCTGTTGAAGAAAACCTTTTCCCTTCTCTGAGGGCCCAAACTCTGGAGGTATCTAGGTCTAGTATCTTTGTAACTCATATCTTGGGTTTCAGCACAATATGTGATAGAGTCCAGTTCGGGTTTTCCTGGACCCTATGCCCACTCGCACAAACAGCATGGATACTCTTGCCGGTATGCTAGTTTTTATAAAATTAAGGACAGACCTGAGCCTGTTACCTCACAGGCTCTGGTAAGGTAAAATTCTCTCTCAGCTCAAGGATAAACAGTTTTTCTTAAGCAAGGTTCAAGGGCTGGTCCCAACCAGACCCACACATAGTCCACAATCCTCAATATAACTTACTTTGCTCAGCTGTGTACCAAACATCTTACACTATCAGCTCTTCTAGTAGTCCTTGCCAGATTTATTGATTTCCCAAAGCTTTTCCTCAGCCCACAGCCCTCTCACAGTCTCATAAGAATTCATCTGCTTCCCAGGGTTCTCCTCAACTCACAACTCACAGGGTTCTCTAGTGGAAGTCCTTTCCTCAGGACAAAATAAGATAACACTCTTTTCAGATACAGCAGCAAAATAGCGCTCAGAATTTAGGAAATTGGTTGATTGGGTTGAGAACTTTTCTGCATCCCCTCGTAAATGCGTGCTGCTATTATCTGCTATCTTGACCTCTTTTGACCTGGGTGTTGTCAAAACAGATAACAAAAGAACAGAACCGGCTGTCTTACTAAGAGGGCATCAGTTTTTCTCTATAAAAGAGAAAAACTCAGCCCATAGAATTTGAATCCAGTTTCGTTGCAACAAAGGGACAGCCCGGTTCAGTTCTCCTCTCCTATCAATCGCTGTGGATTCCAGATTGTGAGGGATAGTGATGTCCGGAAATACGGTGATGTTATTCTATTTTTATATTTATCTATGCATGTAATAAAGTGTTATTGTTTAGGCTTTATATAGTCTGTGTGCTTTTTTTGAGTGTCACTGATCATCCCATTGGGCAGAAATAAGTGGCGGAACACCAAGTCTCTTGCCATTCCTGCTCCCAGACTCCCATTTTGGAATCTCTGTGCACAATCGGCCTAGCCTGCAACCAGCACAACCTGTAATACTGTCTTTTCCTAACAGGTCCACTCCAGAGTTTCCAGAGGTTTATACAGCTTGGAGATTCTGACTCCCTGCCTTGTCCCTGTTCCTGGCTGTAGTCTGAGTTGTTTTCTTTGGCTGCTTTAATTTCAGCAGCCAGCTTTCCCCTTTACTCTGATTTAGTAGCCTCTTCTCTTTTACCAGAAACAGACTTCCTTGCCAGTTCCTATCAGCTGCAATCAGTGTAGCTAATTAGGGAAGCCTTCTAGTATGTAATCATTTTCCTTAAACCACAGTGCACTCCACTGCACTTCTGAAAGGCATAGTTTACTTTTAAATTTTCCTCTATCTCTTTTCTTTCTTATTGATTAGGCCTAACTTGCACAACAGCCCCCAAACCTCCTTCCACCAATTTTCCTGGCTACTCCAGACCAGTGTTTTTTCTTTCCTGCTTTTGTCAGTATCTGCAGTTTTCACGTTTCAACTTCTCAGGAAAAAAATCCTGCTTTTCCAGCACTGGGTAGCTGTTATCCTGTCTCTTTCTTTCTAAGGCAGAGCTAGTCTGTTGAAGAAAACCTTTTCCCTTCTCTGAGGGCCCAAACTCTGGAGGTATCTAGGTCTAGTATCTTTGTAACTCATATCTTGGGTTTCAGCACAATATGTGATAGAGTCCAGTTCGGGTTTTCCTGGACCCTATGCCCACTCGCACAAACAGCATGGATACTCTTGCCGGTATGCTAGTTTTTATAAAATTAAGGACAGACCTGAGCCTGTTACCTCACAGGCTCTGGTAAGGTAAAATTCTCTCTCAGCTCAAGGATAAACAGTTTTTCTTAAGCAAGGTTCAAGGGCTGGTCCCAACCAGACCCACACATAGTCCACAATCCTCAATATAACTTACTTTGCTCAGCTGTGTACCAAACATCTTACACTATCAGCTCTTCTAGTAGTCCTTGCCAGATTTATTGATTTCCCAAAGCTTTTCCTCAGCCCACAGCCCTCTCACAGTCTCATAAGAATTCATCTGCTTCCCAGGGTTCTCCTCAACTCACAACTCACAGGGTTCTCTAGTGGAAGTCCTTTCCTCAGGACAAAATAAGATAACACTCTTTTCAGATACAGCAGCAAAATAGCGCTCAGAATTTAGGAAATTGGTTGATTGGGTTGAGAACTTTTCTGCATCCCCTCGTAAATGCGTGCTGCTATTATAATGAAAATGGACCACTTTGTTTATGACAACTTCATGGTCATCTTGTGAAGAGTTCAGTTATGAACACAATTTAAAAACATTTTTAAAAATTCTTTGAAATTGTGGTGGCTACATTGTAGACTTTATGAATGCTTGATGCTTGAACCTCGAAGATGCCACACTAGGAAATTATTTGCTGTGGTGAAACAAGTAAAAAAGCCTTTCTCAGCATGCCAATCAGCCATCAAAGACTGTAAAGGGAATGAAATTAGTGACCAGCAGAACATCAAGCAGAGATGGAAAGAATACACAGAGAGGAATTATACATCAACACTAGCACTGACTACCCTGAAGAGCTTGGGGGTCAAGAAGAAGCAGAACTAGACTTATTGAAAAGTGAAGTGGATTGGACTTTGAGGCAGCTGCCAAAAAACAAAGCACCTGGCATTGATGGAATTCCTGCAGAGCTGCTCAAACCAGTCCCAAGAGCCACACTGACAGCACTATGCCAGAAGATCTAGTGGACCTGCACATGGCCAAAGGGCTAGAAAGGATCAGTTTTTATCCCATTGCTGAAGAAAGGTGACACCAGGAACTGTACCAACTATAGAACAATTGCCCTGATCCCCCAAGCCAGCAAGGTGCTTCTAAAGATCATCCAGAGATGCTTGGTCAACATTCTTGATGCCCAAGCTGGATTTTGTAAGTGCAGAGGGACCCGTGATCACATTGCAAACTTGAGGTGGATCATATAAAAGCCGAGAGAGTACCAGAAGAAGATCTACCTGTGCTTTATTGATTATACCAAGGCTTTTGACTGTGTTGAGCACGACAAGCTTTGGAAAGCACTTAGTGAGGTAGGAGTGCCAATGCATCTGATCAGGTTAATCAGATCACTCTACTGCGATCAAGAAGCTACAGTGCAAAGCAGGTATGGAGATACAGAATGGTTCAAGATCAAAAAGGGTACAAGACAAGGATGCATCCTCTCTCCTTTTTTTTTTCAACCTCTATGCAGAAATAATCATGAGGAAGCTGGACTTAAATGGTTCAAGTGTTGGGGTGAAAATAGGCAGAAGAACCATCAGCAATCTGAAATACGCAGATGATACTACCCTGCTGGCAGAGAGTGAGAAGGACCTCATGAAGTTGATCCTGAAGCTGAAAGAAGAAAGCAAGAAGATGGGACTTTACCTGACCTTCAAGAAGACCAAAATCTTGACTATCACCAATAAGAAAGTCCATATAAAGATCCACAATGAAGGAATAGAAGTGGTTGACAGCTCCATTTTCCTTGGGTCCCTGATTAATCACAGTGGTGGTTGGACAGCAGAGATCATAGTGGGCATGGACCAAATATGGAAGTGCAAGGACGTCTCAGTCACCATAAAAAAAAGACTGATCACTTTCATTGTGTTCCCATACATGACATATTTCTGTGAGACATGAACACTCACAAAAGCAGATAAAAGAAAAATTGATGCCTTTGAGCTGTGGTTCTAGAGAAGACTTCTACAAATCCCATGAACAGCTAGAATCACCAACAAAGATGTTCTTCATCCAGAGTTGTCCCTGGAAGGCAAGATTATCAGACAGAAAGTCACCTATTTTGGACATGTGATGAGGGTGAATTCACTAGAAAATGATGTGCTACTTAGAACGGTCAGTGGTAAAAGGACATCCAAATATATATTCAGGAATAATTAATTGCCCCAAGTGCACTAAACTGCAAACAGATATAAACTAATATGCACACAGGTGATTATAACACACACTTTCTAACACTTCTTAGTGCTCAAAGAACCGTTTTTAGTTTAAGAGACCGCTGGGTAAGCAAACTTTTTTAGCCCACTACTGATACGTCTCAATTCTCAATCATTGCACTGGTCCCTGTAGTATCTATAAGTATAATACTCTCTCACTTTTTTTGATCTTTTTAAAATACTTTTTGTCTTTTTAAAAGCTCAACTTAAAAACAGACTTAGCTTTTAATGCAGGGGATTCAATGGGTTCTGATGCGTTTCGCCATGCTGCCTCAGAGAACCCGCATCAACATGAACTTAATTCTGCCCCCACCATGTCTGCAAAACATAAAAACAATACAAACAGTATACCCAATGTTCTAACTAATTTATCTCTACTATTCTTATATAAAATTCTAGCACACGCTGACATACAGTACCTGTTTTTACTTCAACCGCTCTTGCTAAGATGCTGACCCTACAAACTCCACCCCTTTTATACAACATCCACCCAACCAGGATGCGACCCATCTAAACTTCACCTCCTGCCCTCCTGATAGGTCAATGCTCCTCACAGAATGTCAATCACAAACATTAAAAGTAATTTTAAAGAAAATTTTAAAGAAAAACCCACCAATCTGGACCACCCTGGTTAAATCATGATCCCAAGAAAGCTCGCCATTCTACTTCTCTGTTTAACCTCTTGGGTTCGACTATCTGCCATCTAAAAATCCATTCCTGCTCCCTCCTCCACAGTCTGATTGCCAAATTACCTCCCCGGGGCAGGCACATCTCCTCCAAAATAAAATAAAGAAATAAAAGAGGCTGAGGGGTGGTAGACTCAAGAGCAATGTAAGGAAATTATTCTATACGGAGAGGGTGGTGGATGCCTGGAATGTGCTCCCGAGAGAGGTGGTGGAGAGGAAAACGGTGACGGAGTTCAAAGAAGCGTGGGATGAACACAGAGGATCTAGAATCGGGAAATAATAGTAAATATTGAAGAACTAAGGGCATTACTGGGCAGACTTGCACGGTATGTGTCTGTATATGGCCTTATGATTGGGGATAACATAACATAACTTTATTCTTCTATACCTCCACAATCAAACGACTTCTAGGCGGTTCACACAGAAGAGAGCTGGACAATCAGCGAAGTACAAATAGTTAAAAATACAACATGTTTCCTATGCATACACAATATAAAATTTTTGTTATCAATGAAACTTCAATTAGGAGATGAATTTATCAAACAATACTGTCTTAATTTATTTTTGAAATGCACCATAAGACAGCATGGTTTCACTAATGTAACTACCCAACCAGGACTGCTGCTTACTTGCTTGAAATGCAAGAGTCCTATCCAAAAAAGACCCGTATTTGCAGCCAGTAATTTTTGGATAGGCAAATAAATTGCAATTCCTAGTTATCCTCGTAGGGCTGTATAGCACAAAATGGGATAGAAAGTAGGTTGGGGCCAATCCCCAAACCAGCTTAAAGTAAATACAAGAGAATTTAAATATTACTCGTGCTTCCACCGGTAGCCAATGCAAGAGTCGATAGTAAGGACTAATATTATAATTTTTCTTCAACCCAAATATTAGTCGGACAGCCATGTCTGTACTATTCTTAATTTTCTCAGGATTTTCTTAGGAACTCCCAAATAAATAATGTTGCAATAATCCAGTATAGATAAGACTAATATCTAAAAGATAGTGGATCAAAGTATTTTTTAATGGTCTTTAGTTTCCATAGCGCATAAAAGCACTTCTTTATCACTAAATTTGTATGTTCTACCATAGTTAAATGAGAGTCTAGTGCAACTCCTAATATTTTTTTAGATTTTGAGATCGGGTAGTCATGACCATTTAGATGAAGCGATGATCTAGTTATTTTATCCCTTGGGCTTGCTAGAAAAAATTATGTATTTTCTGTATTAAGTTTCAATTTAAAATTGATTGTCCATTGTTCTATCTGAGTCATGATATGAGAGATTTGTTCTAGAATTTCATTAGTTATGTTATTTTAAGGAATTAAAATAGAGATATCATCTGCGTATATATAAAAATTTAAATTCAACTTTTGCAGTAAATGTCCTAAAGACAAAATATAAATATTAAATAGCGTGGGTGACAACAGGGAACCCTGAGGTACTCCAGATGGATTTCTCCAAGAACAAGAATATTTTCCATCATAAACCATTCGATGATCTTTTTGTCAAGAAACCCCAAAACCAGTTCCAAACTCTTCCTGAAGGTCCCATTCCAGGATGGGCTGGGGAGGGCTTCAATGGCTGGGAGGGTGTGGATGGACTGGAGTGAGCTTTGACGGAGACGTCGGCAGTTGGAGCCCAAGCACAGTACCGGGTAGAGCTTTAGATTTTTGCCCAGAAATAGCTAAGAAGAAAAAAAAAATTTTTTTTTTTTTTTTTTGACCCATCACTAAATTTTAATCATTTCAGGACCAACCAAAGCAAACAGAAAATATATCAATATGTGTCTAAGTTAACATGCTGATAGCAAATGACAATAGTAAATATCTAATAGGCTTTAACAAGTTGGGCAGACTGGATGGACCATTCGGGTCTTTATCTGCCATCATCTACTATAGTTACTATGTATTTAAAATTAGATTGATGGTTAATATTAGTTGTTAATGCTTTCCACAGTTTTGCTGCTTGATATGCCTATGTGGAGTTAAAAGTTCTATTGTATCTAATGTTCCTAATAACTGGATACTGAAAAAGAAACCCTGATATATCCTGTAAAAAATGTTTTTTTGTGTGTCTACATGTGATCTGGGCACTTAAGCCTCCATTGCCTCGGGTACAAAACCGTGCTAGCGATTCCATGCGACAAATGCAACGAAGCCCACTCAGATCCTATCAGCTTAATCACATTTGCCATACAGGAACTGCTAGTGTGGCTTTGTAAAAGGAGCCCTTAGATTGGAACCTCTTTGGGGACTAAGTAATAACTGGTGTACCGAAATGCAATTCATCTTGAGCCACTACTAACCCCATCTTCATATTGAGCCACTACTAACCCCCTCTTCTACTAAACCGTGCTAGCGGTGTCAGCGTGGTGAGCCGCGCTGCTCCCGATGCTTATAGAGTTCTTATGAGTGTCGGGAGCAGCGCGGGTCATTCAGCATGGCTCCTGGCGCCAAAACCGCTAGTGTGGTTTAGTAGAAGAGGCCCTAAGTGAGGTGTGAGCTAAATCCAAATAAATACTAACAGTAACAGATACAGTTAGATATGATTTTCTAATATTATCACAAGACTGCCTCCCAGAAACAAATGCAGTTTGACCTGAGCCTATTCTGTTAATATTTGGTTTATTTGGTCAGCCAACATAACATAATCGCAAATATTTAGCCTATGTGAACTGCAACCTTTTGGCAATAACTGTGACCTCAGCTTCCGTCATGGATTCTGGTAATTTACCATCTTCCAGGAACTAACTCATTGAAGAGAGAACACACTTGTTTTGCCAGCAGCTTTTCAAAGGTCTTGCAACATTTGTCAGTAATATCATCCAGTTCTGGGGACTTATGCAACCTGAGTGTGGTTATTGTTTCTATTATTTCAAAGCTTGTAATATGAGATTCTAGGGATCCAAGATTTTTATCTTCTAGCATAGAAAAATCTTTTTCATTCACGTACTCAATCTGTCTTTATCTGGCTGACCTTTATTCTACTGTGTATAATTGTATATTCTAATTCACAAATTGTAATCTTTTTATTCAGCTGACCTTGAATAAACGCTTGTTTATTGTTTTGTATTTGTCTTTTCACTTTTAGTGCTAATAACTCATCCATCTTTTCCTTTCATAATGGCATTTTTGTTTTTCAGAAGGATGCATGCTATTTTTCAAAGGGCATTTGACAAAGTACCTCATGAAAGACTTCTGAGGAAATTAGAGAGTCACGGGATAGGAGGTAATGTCCTATTATGGATTAACAACTGGTTGAAAGTCAGAAAACAAAGAGTAGGTTTAAATGGTCAATAGTGGGGTTCCCTAGGGGTCTGTGCTGGAACCACTGTTTTTAACATATTTATCAGTGATCCAGAGATAAGAATAACTAGTGAGATAATTACATTTGCTGATGACACAAAGCTGTTCAAAGTTGTTAAATCGCAAGCAAATTGTGAGAAATTGCAAGAGGGCCTTGTGAGATTGGGAGACTGAACATCAAAATGGCAGATGATGTTTAATGTGAACAAGTGCAAAGTGATGTATTTGGGAAAGAGAAACCCGAACTATAGCTATGTGATGCAGGGTTCCACATTAGGAGTCACTCCCCAGGAAAATGATCTAGATGTCATCATTGAGGATACCTTGAAACCCTCAGCTAGAGAATGACACGGGGAAAAAATCTGTCCCTGTCACCGCCCCGTCACCGGCCCACCATCCTCTGCACCGCCCCGTCACCGCCGTTCCCTTCACCGCCCCGTCACCGTCACCGCCATCCCTTTCACCGCCCCGTCACCGCCACTGCCATCCCATTCACCGCCCCGTCACCGTCCCCGCTGCATCCATATAAGCCTTAGTACTGTAATATTTAGCTTATTCCTTTCTTATAAATCAAAGTTCCTGCTGCTGAACTAGAGAAAGAGATGTTCAGCTGGCAGGGCTTTGTTTATAAATTTTTATCAACACAACTAATATACTATTTTATCCTAAAGCAAAAAATAAATAAATAAATATAATTTTTTTTTCTACCTTTGTTGTCTGGTTTCTGCTTTCCACATCTTCTCATTGAATTCCTTCCATCCACTGTGTGTCTTCTCTCTGCGTCTTCCATTTGCTGTTACTGTGCCTCTCCCTTAACCCCCCCCCCCCAATTGGTCTAGCACACATCTTCTTCCCTCCGCTCCCGCATAGTCTGGCATCTGTCTTCTTCCCACTCTGTCTTCCACATTTCCCTTCGGGGTCTGTTCCTCTCCACCCTCCTTCAATGTCTGTCCTATTCCTTTCCACCACCACCCTTCCCTCCCTCCTTTACCATCTGTTCCTTTCTACTACCCTTCAGCTCCTCTCACGTGGCTTATCTATCTACCTTCCTCCCTCTTATTTTCATGGCACGTTACAATGTAATTTGTGCAAGCCACTGGAGCCTGCGAGCTCGGTCCCTGTCCCATCCCCACAAACCATCTCGCTTCTGTGCTCCTATTTTCTCCATTTCTAATATCTCCCCTATGTATCTGTCATTGCCCCCCTGTGTCCATATACCATCCCCATGGCATGTCCCCTTTATGTCTCTGTCCCTATGCCCCATGCACATAATTTCCCCTCTTTCTGTTACCTTCCTGTGTCCAGATTTCCCCTATCTTCCTCTTCCATACCAGTGTGTCTCTTCTTTTCAACCCCATCTAGCTTTTTTCCCTCTTTCTTCCCCCCCCCCCTGCTTCTAGCTTCTAGCATCTGGCTCACCTGCCAGTCCTTCCCTTTCTTTCCTGCTGTGGGTTTTTCTTTCCGACTTCATCCCCTTGGCCCAGAATCCTTTTCCCTTTCACTCCCTCCTTCCAATTTGAGCCGGGAACACTAGCGATCGCACGGTCCCCGCAGCTCACACCCGCCTGCCCAATCGATTCTAGTGTTTAGCCAGCTCTCTCCCTTCTCCTCACCTTAGTTTGTAGATTTTCTTTTTCGGCGACCCGCACGCGCGGCTGCTCAGTGTTCAATCTTCTGCTCTGCTGCAACTTCCTGTTTCCGGTTGCGTCAGAGCAGAAGATTGAACACTGAGCAGCCGCGTGTGTGGGTCGCCGAAAAAGAAAATCTACAAACTAAGGTGAGGAGAAGGGAGAGAGCTGGCTAAACACTAGAATCGATTGGGCAGGCGGGTGTGAGCTGCGGGGACCGCGCGATCCTTCATGCCTCACTGCGGGGACAAGACCATTCACCGCCCCGCGGGCAGTGAATGGCCTTGTCCCCGTCGCCGCAGCGACTGCTAGTTTTCTTCCCCGTTTTCGGCGGGTGATCCGCGGCTAAAATGCGGTGGCCGCGGGTAAACCGCCACCATGTCATTCTCTACCCTCAGCTCAATGTGCAGCAGCCACTAAGAAAGCAAATAGAACGTTAGGAATTATCAGGAAAGGACTGGCAAACAAAGAAGAAAATGTTATAATGCCCTTGTATTGCTCTATGGTAAGGCCGCACCTCTAATACTGTGTGCAATTCTGGTTGCCGTATCTCAAAAAAGATATAACAGAATTAGAAAAGGTATAGAGAAGGGTGATGAAAAGGATAAAAGGGAAGGGACAACTTCCCTATGAGGAAAGGCTAAAGTGGCTAGGGTTCTTCATCTTGGAGAAGAGACGGCACAGGGGTAATATTATAGAGGTCTATAAAATACTGAGTAGAGTGGAAAGGGTAGATGTGAATCACCTGTTTACTCTTTCCAAAACGACTAGGACTAGGAGGCATGCGATGAAGCTACTAAGTAGTAGATTTAAAACAAACCGGAGAAAATATTTCTTCACACAACGTGTAATTAAACTTAGGCATTCATTCCTGTAAAATGTGGTGAAATCAGTTGGCTTAGCAGTGTTTAGGATAAGCAGCATAAAATCTGTACTTGGGACCTTGCTTGGCCAAGGTTGGAAATAGGATACTGAGCTTGATGGGACCTTTGTTCTGTCCCAATGGGGCAATTCTTATGTTCTTAACAGCTTTCTGGCTGGAATTTTATGCTTCTTTTCCAATCTTCTTGCCTCCTTAGGCTTATTTTAGGGATCTCTTTTTCCTCTCTGCTATCCATTCTCCAAGTTTTCTTGATGATACCTCAATCTTACTCCAGGATCTTCATGGCTTCCTGATGTCACTGTATCCCCATGGTGCAATAAAACAATATGAAGCCTTTGCTACTAGTTGAACTGACTGTAATTCCACAGCCTCTGACCCAGTTCTGATCCTGAAATTCAAGACTTTTTACACTGGCATAACAGCCTCTGAACCTGTACCTTTTCCTTTGGGAGTCAGACCCTGCTCTGCTTGACTTTGTTTGCACCACTAGGTGTCACTGTGTGTTTGTGTGCGTGTGTGCATGGGAAGGGAAAAGGAGGGAGGGAAGTGCCCAAGATATTGCTTCACTTCTAGTGTTAAGGCATACCCGCTGGAGCTTGCTCCTACTTTCTCACTTCCTTTCAGTTTTGCCCACTGCATTTCCACTCCTTTCAGACATTCCCACCCAGACAACAATTCATTGACGTAAACCCCCATCCAAACAAAGTTAGTATTTTTAAAGTCTAGAACCTTTGCTTTTGAATGAGCCTTCTCTATACCCATCTTAATATTAAACCGTATCATGCAGTGATCACTGGATGCCAGATGATCACCCACTGTAACTGAGGGATAGGCACCAGGCCAGCATTCCTTCCCTTCAAGGGTCACCTGTGGAATTTGATCTCTTAAGAAAGTCCTCAGAGTTCAGTTCTTCATTTTCTAATTAGAGATCCTCTATGTATATCCCACTCTTTTTTAAATTCCATTACCATTTTCCTCTCCACCTCTTCCCTCAGAATTTCCTAACATTGCTCCTGAGTCTTCCACCCAGCAACCTCAAATTATGCCCTCAAGTAGTTTTACCATTTTCTCTTCTCTGGAAAAGATTTGGTTTGATATTAATACCTTTCAAGTATTTAAACATCTGTATCTCCTCTGTCCCTCCTACTCCTCCAGAGTAAACATATTTAGGTCATAGAAACATAGAAAACATAGAAAGATGACGGCAGAAAAGGGCTAAAGCCCATCAAGTCTACCCACTCTACTGTCCCACCCCATTAAGTCAGAGTGCTGCTCGACCCACGTAGAGATCCCACTGGATGTCCCATTTATTCTT
The DNA here is from genome assembly GCF_902459505.1 of Geotrypetes seraphini. Taxonomy (NCBI): domain Eukaryota; kingdom Metazoa; phylum Chordata; class Amphibia; order Gymnophiona; family Dermophiidae; genus Geotrypetes; species Geotrypetes seraphini. The sequence continues at coordinate 67,813,473 of NC_047094.1, read as the reverse complement.
AAAGTCGAGCACGCTAGTGGCCTTGATCACTTGCACCACCGGTAGTTTGTTCCAGTGATCCACCACCCTTTCTGTAAAGAAATACTTCCTGGTGTCACCACCAAATCTCCCTCCTCTGAGCTTGAGCGGGTGCCCCCTTGTGACTGAAGGTCCCTTAGGAAAGAATCACAAGGGGGCACCCGCTCAAACTCAGAGGAGGGAGATTTGGTGGTGACACCAGGAAGTATTTCTTTACAGAAAGGGTGGTGGATCACTGGAACAAACTACCAGTGCAAGTGATCAAGGCCACTAGCTTGCTCGACTTTAAGAATAAATGGGACATCCACGTGGGATCTCTACGTGGGTCGAGCAGCACTCTGACTTAATGGGGTGGGACAGTAGAGTGGGTAGACTTGATGGGCTTTAGCCCTTTTCTGCCATCATCTTTCTATGTTTTCTATGTTTCTATGTTTCTATGACCTAAATATGTTTACTCTGGAGGAGTAGGAGGGACAGAGGAGATACAGATGTTTAAATACTTGAAAGGTCTTCCCGTCTCTTCTCATACTTCTTTTGGTTCAAACCCCTTACCATTTTTGTCACCTTTCTCTGGACCACTTCAAGTATCTTTATATCCTTCACCAGATTTGGCCTCTAAAACTGAACACAATACTCCATGTGTGGCCTCACCAATGACCTATATAGGGGTATTCATCTTTCTATATAGCCTAGCATCCTTCTGGCTACAGCCACCGCCTTATCACACTTTTTAGATGCCTTTAGATCCTCAGACACAATCACCCCAAGGTCCCTCTCTGTCAGCCTCTCACATTCCAGCACATAAAAATCCCTTGGATTTCTACCTCCCAAAATGCATCACTCTGCACTTTGCATTGGATTTTAGTTTCCAGACGTTAGACCATTCTTCTAATTTTTGCAGATCCTTTTTCATGTATTCCATTCCCTCCGGGATGTCCACAAATCTTGGTATTTTCTACAAAAAAGCTAACCCTACCCTTCAGCAATGTTGCTCACAAACATATTGAATCAGTCCCAACACCGATCCCTGAGGCACTCCACTACTCACCTTTCCCTCCTCTGAGCGAATTTCATTAACCACCACCCTCTGGCTTCTGACCATCAACCAGCTTCTAATCCAGTTCACCACTTTGGACCCTAACTTCAGCCCATGGAGCCTCCTATGAGGAACCGTGTCAAAGGCGCACGTCCTTGATCCAATTCTCTAGTGACCCAGTCAAAGAATTCAATCAGAGTCATTTGGCATGATTTATCTTTAGTAAACCCATGTTACCTCGGATCTTATAATCCATTAGATTCTAAGAATTTCACTATCCTTTCCTTCAGCAATGTTTCAATTATTTTTCCAGTAACTGAAGTGAGGCTTAGCAACCTGTAGTTTCTCGCTTCCTCTCTGCAACCACTTTTGTGAAGAGGGACCACATCTACTCTTCTCTGCTTGTTTCCAACAAGCTGGAATCTCCCCATTATTCAGACAATTGCGTACCATATTTAAAGCTACAGCTAATAGTCCATGTCTGGAACTTGAGAGCCATTGAGATGGAATAGGATCTAACTTACAAGAAGTAACATGCATTTTATCCAAAGGTTTTTCTAAATTCATTAAAGAAGGAATTTGAAAAGTTGACCAACTTGATTTCCCTAGGCTAACATTATTCTCTTCAATTCCTACTATGCTTGAATCATCAATATTGTAAGTTACTGAATAAATCTCTCCATCTGCACGTAAAGATGAAATTTTAGAGAGAGAAAAAAATCTGCTAAATCCTCTGCTCTTGGCCCAACTTTGTTCCTAATATTTGATTTCTCTCCTTTCAAAGCTGATACAATAGAAAAGAGTTGTTTAGTTGGAACTTTAGCATTTTTTAATTTTCCATATGAAATAATCCTTTTTTGCTTTCTTTAACTCCTTGAATATTCCTACAATGACTCAAAGCTAATTTAGTTCTTCTCCTTTTCCAAATCCTTTCTGCCCTTCTAAATTGCCTCCTAAATAAGGATAATCTTCCATGAAACCATCTATTATCTTTTACCCATTTCCTCTACCTTTAAAGGTGCTATTTCATCTAAAACCTCCTTTAAAACTGTATTCCAAATTTTAACTTGATCCGATAATGAAACTTAACAAAAATTAGAAGGACATTTTTGAAAGAAAGGAGGGATATCATTTAACTGAAGAGAATGTAAAGCTCTGTGAGAAAAGCGCTGCCCACAAGATGAGTAAGACTGAGAGATTTTGAGTAAAGTAATGCAATTAAAAATTTAATTACTTATTGGCCCAAAAAGAGTGCCCTCTGCACACAAATTGGCAAATGGACACACCTGGCTTAGTATATTAATTGAATATATAGTGAGTACAATCTTTAGTTAGCACCTCTTGCCTGTCTGCTCATTGGATAGAGCAGTACAGTGCAATCCATCAACAGATTTCTGAGCAACTTTCCATTGTCACTGGTAAAACATTTAAGTTCTAGCACTTCCCCTGAGGAAGCCCATTGGTGTGAAACGGATTTGGCCTCCGTCGGGTTTAAAAAGATAAGTGCCTATATTCAGTTTTATCATAGTGCCAGATTACTGATGGTTGCCTGCTCTATATTTAAAATTTGGGAGAAATAGAAACATAGAAACATAGAAAAAAGCAGCAGAAAAGGGCTATAGCCCACCAAGTCTGCCCATTCCAAGTATCCCCTCCCCTGAATTTACTCCCTTAAAGATCCCACGTGAGTATCCCATTTTCTCTTAAAATCCGTCACGCTGCTGGCCTTTATCACCTGGAGTGGGAGTCTGTTCCAATGATCCACTACTCTTTCGGTGAAGAAGTACTTCCTGGAGTCGCCATGAAACTTCCCTCCCCTGATTTTCAGCGGATGCCCTCTGGTGGTCGAGGGTCCCATGAGCCAGAAGATATCATCTTCTGACTCGATGCGTCCCGTGATGTACTTATATGTTTCAATCATATCTCCCCGTTCTCTTCTTTCCTCAAGTGAGTACAGCCGCAATTTTTAAAATCTTTCTTCATACGTGAGATCCTTGAGCCCCAAGACCATCCTGGTGGCCGTTCGCTGAACCGACTCGATCCTCAGCACGTCCTTTCGGTAGTGTGGTCTCCAAAACTGAACACAGTACTCCAAGTGAGGCCTCACCATGGCTCTGTACAACGGCATCATAACTTCAGGTCTCCTGCTGACGAAACCTCTGCGGATACACCCCATCATTTGTCTTGCCCTGGAGGAAGCCTTCTCCACTTGATTGGCAACCTTCATGTCCTCACTAATGATCACCCCTAGGTCGCGTTCCGCCGTGGTCCTAACCAAGGTCTCACCATTTAGTACATAAGTTCTACGCGGGTTTCTCTTACCCAGGTGCATTATCTTGCATTTTTTAGCATTGAAGCCTAGCTTCCAAGTAGTTGACCATTGTTCCAGCAACAGTAGGTTGTGTGTCATATTATCAGGTAATAAGCTTTTGCCTACTATGTTGCAAAGTTTGGCGTCGTCGGCGAACAGTGATATCCTTCCTCTAAGTCCTTGCGTCATATCTCTTATGAATAAGTTAAATAGAATCGGGCCCAGGACCGAGCCCTGCGGCACTCCACTGATCACGTCCGATGCTTCGGATGGGGTACCGTTCACCACCACCTTCTGAAGTCTACCGCTCAGCCAATCCCCAACCCATGTAGTTAGAGTGTCTCCTAATCCTATCGATTTCAGCTTGTTCAGTAATCTTCGATGAGGGACGCTATCAAATGTTTTACTGAAGTCCAAATATACCACGTCCAGTGACTCTCCGGCGTCCAGTTGTCTAGTAACCCAGTCAAAAAAGCTAATCAGATTAGATTGGCAGGATCTACCCTGGGTGAACCCGTGTTGGTGTGGATCACGCAGTTTTTCTTAGTCTAGGATTGTGTCAAGATTCTGTTTGATCAGTGTTTCCATGAGTTTACACACTATAGACGTGAGACTCACTGGTCTGTGGTTTGCTGTCTCTGTCCTGCAGCCCTTTTTGTGGAGTGGGATTACGTTGGCGGTTTTCCAGTCCAAGGGGACCCTTCCTGTGCTTAGGGAAAGATTGAAAAGAACAGATAATGGTTCTGCCAGGACTTCCCTTAACTCCCTGAGCATTCTGGGGTGTAGGTTATCCGGTCCCATGGCTTTGTTTACTTTGAGTCTTGATAGTTCGTCATAGACGCTACTGGGCGTAAATTCGAAATCTTGAAACGGGTCTTTCTGGTTATCTCCCGTCTGCAGCTGTGGACCAGCTCCCGGCACTTCGCGGGTGAACACTGAACAGAAGTATTTGTTTAGTAGTTCTGCCTTCTCAGAATCTGATTCCGCAAAGTTACCGTCCAATTGCTTCAGGCGTACTATCCCATCTTTGTTTCTTTTTCTGTCACTAATATAGCTGAAGAAAGATTTATCCCCTTTCTTAATTTTCCGTGCTAGCTCTTCCTCCATTCGGAGTTTGGCTTCTCTGACTGCTGTTTTGACAGCTTTAGATCTGTCTAGATAGTCCTCTTTCGCCCCCTCTCTGCCTAAATGTTTGTAGGTGATAAATACGTCTTTTTTCTGTTTAATTAGGTCTGAAATTTCTTTACCGAACCATTGGGGTCTTTTGTTTCTCCTGCGTTTACTTACTGTCTTTATGTATCGGTCTGTTGCTTCGTGTAGGATGGACTTCAGAGACCACCACATATCCTCCACATTGTCAGATATTGCTTGTTTATGTAGCTCCTGATGGACAAAATCTCCCATGCGGTTGAAGTCTGTGCCTCTAAAGTTGAGAACCCTTGTTGCTGTGTTTGTCTTAGGGAAACCTTTCTTGAGGTTGAGCCATACCATATTATGGTCGCTGGAGGCCAGTGTGTCTCCTACTGAGACTTCCGTGACGCTATCTCCGTTGGTGAGAACTAGGTCTAGTAACGCCTGGTCCCTGGTGGGCTCCAATACCAATTGCTTGAGACGTGCACCCTTTATGGAGGTTAATATTCTTTTGCTGCTACCTGTAGTCGCGGAGAGTGTGTTCCAATCTGCATCTGGCATGTTGAAGTCTCCTAGCATTACTGTGTCCCCGCGCAGTGTGATGTTCTCTATGTCCTCGATTAATTCCATGTCTTTGTCCTCCTGTTGCCTGGGAGGTCTATATATCACCCCAAGATATAGGCATTTTTCATTCCCTCTGGCCAGGTTCACCCAGAGGGATTCCCCGGTGTATCTAACATCTGTGATTCTGGTGGTTTTGATGCTTTCCTTAGTGTATAGCGCTACTCCTCCTCCCAATTTACCCTCTCGGTCGCAATAATTTAATGTCCAATAGATATTGGACATTAAATTATTGACAAATATAAAGTATTTAAAAATTAACACATTGATAAAAAAAGATTAAATTAATTTAAAAAAATCATAACAAAGGTTTTTGACCTATGATGATACCCTAACCCTAGATCGGAGTCCTTCTATTGATTGGAGTCCAAGGGTTGTTTGAGGTCTTTTTCCTCTGCTTTCCAAAAGAATTATGCATTATACATAATTTGATAGTGTTCTATGTTATTTATGACAATCTAAGGATTTTTGGAATTTGAACACTTGCCAGGATTTGAACTAATGGCTTCTGGAAGATGAGCACAAGGCTTTTACCCAGTGAGCCATAGCTGCTTCCTTTCAGTTATGGGGATTCCTACCATGAGAGCTTAGTGATTCTAGCCATGTGTAGGTGAAAATACCTGACAAGATCATAGCTTAGCAGATCCCTAAGCTATCATATCAGATGTGGGGAACCGAATAGACATGGACCCCTGCACTCCACAACTCACTCAGGTGGGAAAGGAATCTGAAATCGCTGGCAAATAGCAAGATTTCTAGCAAAATCAAGGGGAAGCGACAGAGCTCAACTTTCAGTGTCTGCTCTTGATCATTGCACTACGTGATCTCTCTACAACACTTTTTACCAGTGTCCTCTTTGGAAGTTGAGTTTCATCATGAGACAACTGTTTTTTTCCTTAAGGTTGCCTCTTTACCTTAAATCAGCTGAGCATTTATTAGTTCATTAAGCGTTTTGATATACTGCCATTCATTCCAATGGGCGCAGCAAGGCAGTTCACATATAAAATAGAAAAAGATAGAAAGATGCCTTTGTAGATACCATCCTGCCTCTCATCAACACCTCTCTACAAACAGAAATAGTGTCCGCCAGCTGGAAGTCGGAGGTCATCGGACCAATCTTGAAAAAGCCCACATTCGACCCTAACGTGTCCAGCAACTTTAGACCTGTCTCCAACCTACCCTTCATCTCCACCAATTACACTCTTTAATTGACAAACAAGGAGCCCTATCTGCCTTCCAGTCAGGATTCAGGAAATTTCACAGTACTGAAACCGTCCTCCTTGACATCATCGATGGATAAGGGTAATGATGTCTTTCTGGTACTGCTGGATCTTAGCGTGGTGTTCAACACTATTGACCATCCTCTCCTCCTTATGCAGCTCTCTGAAACTGGTATCCAAGACGCTGTGTTACAATGGTTTTCCTCCTTCCTTAATAGATCCCAAAGTGTGCTGCTCAACGGTGTGCTATCAAAACTAAAACCAATCAAATATGGTGTTCCACAGAGGGCTCTGCTATCCCCTCTATTATTCAATCTCTACATTAGACCTGTCCTAGACATAGCCCGCAACAATTATACAGATTCACTCCTTTGCAGATGATATCCAACTGTACTTGCCACTAGGAGAAACCCGTGATGTCCAGATCGCAAAACTCCTGAACTGCCTCTTGGAAATCAAAAACTGGATGTCCATCAACAAATTTCAACCAAACGCCTCCAAGAAGGAACTCCTTTGGATCCACAAAGAACACTGCAACTACATCTGTCCCTCTCTACTAGACTACCATAACTGCAAAAGACCAAGCGCACAGCCTAGGCATACTCCTTGATTCCAACCTATTGCTCTCCCATGGCAGGTGATTGAGGTTCACCACACAATTGTTTCCCACGTACACACCTTTATAGGACCCCCAGGGACCCCTGAAGAAGACTTTTTGTCGAAATGCGGACCGTGTTGGGACCTGTATCCCTAACGGACTAGGTCCTTTAAGGCTCTTATGTGGATGATTTACTTTTATGTGGATGGAATTATTTTATGTGGATGATTTTAGTGTACCTTTGGAACTTTGATACTTTCAAATAAAATCCATTTAGGAACATCGTCACTCCACAGAGTTTTTTTGGTTTTCTCAGGTGATTGAGGCCAACAGCGTGGCAGATTTCAAAAATAAATGGGATATTCATGTGGGATCTCTAATGATGTAAAGGCAGGGGGTGGTGAGCAAAATCAAGGAGAAGGGTCACTAGAGTGAGCAGACTTGATGGGCTTTGGCCCTTTTCTGCCGTCATTTTTCTGTTTCTATGTGGTATCTTCCTCATTTTACTATCTGTGACAACTCTGAAAAATAAGGAACTACTTTTCTGAGTCTGACTTCATCCAGCCACTCTATGCCTTAGTCCTCTCCCGCATGGACTACTGCAATGCCCTATTTAACGGCCTCACGGCGAAGAACATACGACGTCTCCAGTGTGTACAAAACATGGCGATCAGACTTCTAAAGAACCTCCATCTCTGTGACTCGATCTCTCAGGCTTATCATTGGCTCACTGCCTGCCCGTAGCCAAATGTTGTGTCTTCAAGGGCCTGATGTTAGCGTTCAAGTCCTTATATGACATGGCGCTGGGCTACGTGACGGCCAAGCTTCCTCTGTACAGGCTGAACAGGTCCCTCCGCTCCCACCTCAAAACACCCCCTGGTCATGCCCTTCAACTGCAAATGACAATCCTACTCCCACTTCATACCGATCCTCTGGAATCAACTGCCCCTGCAGATAAGACCCCTTGAAGGACTCTTCAACTTTATGAAAGCAATAAAAACATACCAGTTCTCCTAATCCCCACAACTGATAGATTACAACTGTATATTGAAACAAGATCCTCCGTATGTTTATGTTTATTAAAATCTTTATATACTGCTTATACAGCCAAAAAGGATCAAAGTGGTTTCCAATATAACTTAATCAAAATTATGAAAAGAACTCCATTAAAATAGAAAAAGCAAAAAAAAAAAAAAAAATTTCTAATACATAATACCCTATAACAGGGATCTCAAAGTCCCTCCTTGAGGGCTGCAATCCAGTCGGGTTTTCAGGATTTCCCCAATGAATATGCATTGAAAGCAGTGCATGCACATAGATCTCATGCATATTCATTGGGGAAATCCTGAAAACCCGACTGGATTGCGGCCCTCAAGGAGGGATTTTGAGAACCCTGTCCTATAACATCCAAATTAATATATAAAATTAAAAATGTGTCACATTAGGTTAAAAACTTGTATCGCTAAATCTTGTACTGTAACTGACAATTTTAACCTGTAAACTATATGTATTACAGATATGAATATCAGATGCCTAGTATTTGTTGTGGTAGGACAAAATCTTGTACCCCCCCAAAAAAATTGTACTATAACTATGGCAAATGTAACCTGTTAACTGCATATTATATGTGATAACCTGTAACCCGTCCTGAGCTCTTTGAGGACGACGGGATAGAAAACAAATTAAATAAATAAATAAATAAAGGAGGGAGAGAGAGAGATATGTAGCAGTTCATTTTACCCAACCCTGCATGATTCTGAGGGTATTGTAGCTCCCAAAATGCTTGGAAACAGAGAAAAATCTTTAGAGCAGCTTGATGTTGCCCCATTCCATGCTTGGAACTGCAATTTTAGTTTTGCCATTGGTGGACTAACTTGGCAACCACACTATTTTCTTTTACAGAAATCAAACCAATCATTCCATGCATGTGATGGGGCAAAACCTAAACTGGATCAGTTTGTTCCATTGACCTATTGAGGGTAAAGCAGCCACTACATTTTTGCTTCAGAGATTGCCTGCAGTGCCATCCCTCCTAGGACTACTCTGATGGACATGGAGGGTTGAGATGTAAAGTTATCTGAAATTCAATTGCCCTTGTCTTTAACACGTCTTTATGAAGTTGATATAAAACTCCTGTTAACTTTGACTAGAGCCTTGCTCTATAATTGTAAATGTAAAAACTGACCAGTGAGGAGAAAGCGAAAAACTCATTGGATGTACGCTCAGAGAAGTGAAACTCTGAAGAGGAGGTGAAAACCTCCTCTTAGGGTAAGAGTTTACCGTCCAGTCATTGCATATATTTTATGAATGATCACTCTCTGAACACTGGTAAAATGTTATATTGGTTGTTAAATTTTTGTTGCAAGATTGGCGTGAATTCTTTCTAAATTTCTTATGCCAAAAAACTCACTGGAATGCTGGTATAATTCACTTATCTTGTGAATATGACTCTTAGGGGTCTCAACGTGGCCCCGTTTCGTGTTCTGCTTCAGGAGACCCAGAAACACTCATTTAAACGATGCACTCATTTAGACACACTGTACAACTGTAGTGACTTTCCATGAGATAATCATTTGCAAAATTCAAAGGTTGCTTGGAACCTTTGAATTTTGCAAATGATTATATATTATTATAATGATTATATATATTGCACTATATAACATGATGATTTTACCAAAGTGTCTGTATATACTATTACTACTTATCACTTCTATAGCGCTGAAATGTGTTGTACATTTTGACATTTTAATAGATGGTTCCTGCTCAGAAGAGCTTACAATCTAACTTGGAAAGACAGACATGACATATAGGGTTGGAGGGGAGCGAAATGGCTAAGTTTGCCATAGTTCTCTATAGAAACTGCACAGTAATAGAAATAGTGCACCTTGGTCACACACTCAAAACTCAGACCTTCACCAAATACTGTACAGTACAAGTACCACAAATCAGAAATAGAAATATGAAGACAGAAATTGAACTCAGAACCTCAAGAACTGCAATACTAAAGAAAGAGTTTCAAACTGCAGAAGAGATTAATTATCTCTACAACAAGGCGTTCAGACTTTTCTGTGGAGGGAAGGTAGGGCCTGATTTAAGATACTAATTTATTCTCAGCGCAATGGGGTTCTTGTCTTATCAGATTTAAATTTATACTATAGGGCTTGTCATTATAGTCAAATTATTGGTTGGTTAACAAACTTGAACCACTATATGCCACTCTTATGAACAGACCTTTACAACCTTGACAACAGCTTATGTTTTGCATGCTTCAGCAAACAAGCTACCCAGGCTTTTGAAGTGTAGTTGTTTGATTTACTAATTTCAGACAGTCTGGCAGTGGCTTTGCAAGAGCAAACAAATAAATAAAAATGTCTTCGTGTAGCATTGCAGATTTCCCAGTGGGTATGTCTAGCAAATCTTTCCAATGTTGAACTAGGAGAGGCATTACTATGGTGAAACATTTGTTTCTCCTTTGCTTAGCTTCAGGAACATTTTCAAATCTCTCAGTCTGACCAATTAGCATATTTCCCAGTTAAACACTACATTACTTCACTCCCAACAGCAGCTTTCACTGTGGAGGAACTTTTTTTCTTAAAAGTATTGTGTGCTGATCTGCCTCCTTTGGGTTACCAAAATGGGAAGAAGCTTGATCCAGACTTCAGTGTTGTTCTGCCACTGGCCGCATCATACTAGTTTTATAACATAGCTGTTAGATGTGTTTAATGTTATTCGCATTTCTTAGAATTGTAGTGCTGCTGCCAGTTCCTGCTATGGTGTGTGAGCAATGCATTGTGAGCAATGTAGTCTCGTGCATGTTGCAGCCATTGTTATTTACCTGTATAAGCTTCACTGCCAGTGGTCTTTTCTCCTAAGTCCTTTTCCTCTCATCTAAGTGGTCTCATCTAAGTGGTCTTTTCTCCTAAGCCCTTTTCCTCTCATCTAAGCTTGAGCCCTTTCTCTCACTGCTGCTACTTCCTGGTCATCTCTGCAACCTTTGCTCTGATAGGTCTACAAAGGTATGACCTCTCTCTGCTACCTGTTGCTCTGCTCCTATTGGCCTCTTCTATCCTCTCCTCTAGCCTTATGGGTATTCCCTGAGGATCCTTTGTCTCGGGAGCCAGTTATACAATCTGAAATACAAGTGACTCTAGTCCCCAAAGGACCAGTCTTTACACCTTAAGCTATCCAACTACACACATGAATAATTCAGCATTTCATCTCTGGAACTAGGAATACCTTACTGTTTAACTATTCTCTCACCTTTGCTACAAAGCTTCTGTTCTTCATATCTTTCCTCCAGCTGCAATATTCAAAAATCTACCAACTGTGAGTACATATAAAATATTTATTCAATAAAGTATATTTCAGAAAATTATAAGGACCTTCCATGTGTGCATTAGTGTAGTAAGGTTTAACTTTCTGGAGAGTATAGCCTGTGTCTGTTTAGAGAATCCTGGACTGCGGTAGTCCAGAATAAGTATGACCATCTCAGAGGATATTTTGCGTGACCTAATCTGCAAGCCCTTAGTCAAGTTAACTTTTGTGACTTATCAAGAACAGCAATACAAGTTTATTTACAGAGCTTAGATTTCTCTAAAAAGAGCTTGCCCTGATTGACAATTGATTGAAATGCAGTATCACATTTGCCTCTTTAGGCTGTATGTTTTAGACATGTATGTGTATACAGCAATTCTGGAAGGACATTGCTATAAAGGTTGCACATCTCTTACATATACTGTAACTGTCTCCCTCTCTCCACAGATTTTCTCATTTGATGATTCTCTTACCCAGAAACCAGACAAAATTGTGCGGATTCTTCTTCACTGTTTGTTTTTAGTAGCGTGGCATGTAATATTGCTCCGTTGGAGCGATGTGCAAGCTCCTCATATTATACAATGGTAAAATCTGGTATAAGCTTCTATGACTTTTGGAGCATCTCAAGGCTCAATGGTTTCACTCTTTGCGATGGAGGGTTTTCAGAAGATTGTGAACCTGTTTGGACAGTGATGCCAAACTATGCAAGTATTTGGATAATCAATTATTGATGATCTCTGTTTCATTCACTTATTCCTAGAAAACTCACTTGTTTTGGACCTGGATAAAAATCTACCAGGACCGAAACAATATAGTTTTTTTTTAAGGGGGGGGGGGGTGGAGAAGGAGGGTTGTGTCAGGATTGACAGGTGAAGGGGAGGAAAATTATATTAAAAATAGGTTGAATTGTTGTTATACAACTACATATTATCAGTTCATTGCTAGTGACTGTTTATATTTCCTGCCTTTTAATAAAGATGATTTAAAAAAAAAAAAAAAAGTTCTCCTCTGAGCTGTTTCAACAGGTCAGTGGTTACCTAGATGGCAATATATAGCAGTACTGTGGAGGTTATTTTACAAGGCCAGTTTATCTTTTACAAGCAGTGGCGTACCTAGCATATATGACACCCGGGGCCCATCATTTTTTGGCACCCCCCATCTGTACAAAAAACATGATTTTTAGTAACAAGCCACCTGTCACACATGAGTACCTAGGAAAAGGCAGCATCTTACATACTGCAGTGAGCAGTACAACATCAATACACCCATTGTAAAACTAAACAAGCCAGACTAGTACAGATCAATCCTACACCGTCAATCCTAACAGAAAACCATGTCTTTCGAACACACAGAACACAGAAAACAGCTTTGCCTAGTATGGAATATGTCATCACAAACTAACCCCTCCCCCTTTTACAAAACTGTAGTGTGAATTTTAGCTATGGTGGTAACAGCTCCGACGCTCATAGAATTCTGAGCATCAGAGCTGCTACCACCACGGCTGGTGCTAAAAAATGCTCCACAGTTTTGTAAAAGGGGGGATAAAATAGAAATACATAGACAAAGGTAAAATTGAACCAGCAAGAAGCTGGACTCTGCATACAATGCAACACCACAGAAACAGTGACACATGTCTCCTAAAGCAATAAATAAATAGAAAATTTTTGTTCTACCTTTGTCTTCTCTGGTTTCTGCTTTCCTCATCTTCTTGTTACTCTCTTCCTTCCATCCACTATCCCTCTTCTCTCTGCATCTTCCATTTTCTCTGTTACTGTGCCTCTCCCTTTCTCCCTCCTTCCAAATTGGTCTGGCACCCATCTTCTTCCCTCCGCTCCTCCCATAGTCTGGCATCTCTGTCTTCTTCCCTGCCAGTGTCTTCTCCCAACTCTCTCTTCCCCATTTCCCTTCAGCATCTTCTCCCCACTCTCTCTTCCCCATTTTCCTGCAGCATCTTCTCACCACTCTTTGTTCCTCATTTCCCTTAAGCATCTTCTCCCCACTCTCTGTTCCCTATTTCCATTCAGCATCTTCTTCCCACTCTGTCTTCCCCATGTACTTTCAGCGTCCTTCTCCCCCTCTGTCTTCCCCATGTACTTTCAGCGTCCTTCTCCCCCCTCTGTTTTATCCTGTTTTCCTCTCCACCCCACCTTTTCTTCCTTTCTCCCTCCCTGCCCCTTACTTTGTGGCGCTTTCTCCCCCCCCCGGCCCGGACAACAGGCCCGGTCCGACAAACTTCCCTGCCCTGTGGTCGGCGATGTCTAAACTGCCTTCTTACAGCAGTCGAAGCGTTGTAGTTGCATATGGCTGCTATAAAGGTCGTCTCTGATGCAACTTCCAGTTGCATCAGAGATGACCTTTACGGCAGAAACACGCAACTTCAACGCTCTAGCTCAGGGGTGCCCACACTTTTTGGGCTTGCGAGCTACATTTAAAATGACCAAGTCAAAATGATCTATCAACAATAAAATTAAAAAAAAAACACAAAGCACACTGTATGCTGAGAAAATATTAATTATTATTCTTATTCTGTTTTTTTTTTCAAAGAGGTCAAGGCAGATGACTCTATGCACTGTCACCTCAGTAACAACCATACAAAAATAGACAAATACCCCCCATTTTACTAAAGCACAATAGCAGTTTTTAGCGCAGGGAGCTGCGCTCAATGCCCAGCTTGTGCCACCAGCTTGTGGCATTTTTAGGGTTGCAAACTTGCTTCTTTTTTTTTTTTTCTTTAAATTGCTAGGGGCTTTGCTGCTCTGTGGTTCCTCATTTCCTGATCAGTTCTGGCCTCCTTTTTTTTTTTTTTCCCAGTGACATATTTGTTTGCCCTTCTAAAGCCGCCGCCACCCCAAGTTCGTCTTCCCTGCGTCGGGCCGACCAGCATTCATCTCCCCGATGTCAATTCTGCCGTCGGAGAGGAAGTTCCGCCCAGATAGGCAGCGATTGGCTGGCCCAAACTTCCTCTCCGATGGCAGAATTGACGTCGGGGAGAGGCAGGCTGATCGGGCCGGTAGAATTTTCTGGACCTAGCCGGCTGTGCACCCTCCCTAAGACTGCACCCGGGGCAGATCGTCCCCCCCCTCCCCCTTGGTATGCCACTGTCTACAAGTGCAAGTATATGTGAACATGTGAACAAAAGGAAAAGGCGCTTCTTATTGGGCAGAAAAAACTGTGCCATGAACAGGGTGTCCTCATGTGTAAAATTGGGCTTTCACCCCTGTAGTGCCCTTCCCTGTGCCATCCATATGCAAATGTGAAAACACACAAAGCATACACATATATGCTGAATGTACATACCACTACTGATTCACCTAAAGCAGGGTGGAGCCACCAGAATAGGTGCAGCCCCCCGATATCCTGCACAACTGAAATCAGTGAATGGTTATCACATCAGAAATGCGGGCCACTGATATACAGTTACTTTGCCAGGCCACTGGCCCACCAGGGTTTTTTCTTTGTTTTGGATTTTCCCTTTCCCTTGAGAGCAGATCTATGAGCATTGGGTCTCTTATGAGACTAGGCAAAGAATAAAAGGTTAGAAAAATATTTTAGAGAATATGTGACATTTCTTGTACATTTTATATTTGTTGTTCACCGAAGAGGCAGATATTGCTGAATTTGCCAGTGGCAAAATTGTGTTGCAGAGTGTGAAAATATGTAGGAGTCATAGCAGCTACTTGGGAACGTTGCAACATCCAGAATCTTCATTTTTGCATTGCACACATCCTGAATGTTCATGGAGTATGACAACTTTCTGCAGTGGCATTAGGGTTACCATATTTGGAGCCTCACAAACCTGGACGTATGGTCCTGCCCCATCCCCGCCCAGTTCTGCCTCAAGTTCCGCCCCCAGCACTGCCCCCTCAAAGCCTCATCTTCTTCCCCGAGCTCCGGCCCTATCTGGAGGGCCTCAAGCATGTGCAGATGTGTGTGAAAACTGAGGACTCTCTTCCCTGATTTATGTCTACAAATGAATGGTGAAGAGTTTTGCCTTTGGTTTCTGTCCCTCTAAAGGAGAGATGAGAGGCCCCTTTCTGATTTCTCAGTGAGAGCAATTATGAAGGGTAATTCCTCTCTGGGAGATATTCCTAATCATTCAACAAAGATCACAAGAAAAAAAAGAGATAATCATTTCATTTATTGATAAACTACAGGAGTACCAAATAATGCAAATAATATTAATACCTAAATAGTATTAACAATAATAAAAAGAGATCAGAGATTGCTATTAATAACTCAATGCTGGAATTTAGGTTTGGGAAAGCCTTGAGTGACTCAAGGCAAGATAAATATAAATAGGACTGCAGTGTATTCTGGGATTTATAATCTTGGATTCTCAGTTCTGTGCCATTAGGAGTTTGAAAAGCGGGTTCTTGAATTCTGAACATTTGAAACAGAGCTTATGGCCCCCTTTTACTAAACTGCGCTAGCGTTTTTTTAGTGCCGGGAGCCAGGCTGAATGATGCGCGCTGCTCCCAATGCTCATAGGAACTCTTTGAGTGTCAGAAGCAGCGCACAGCATTCAGCGTGGATCCCGGTACTAAAAAATGCTAGCAGGGGCCTATGTGTACAATGTGTGTGCATTAGATATGACCTTTCCTATTATTATTTCCCTCCTTGTTTCTTTTTCTTTACATATTATAGTTCCTCCCACTACCCCAATCGTTTGTCTATTGTTAAGTTGTTTGTCTACCAAAACATATTGTTTTGTCATATTCTATTTTATATTTTAATTTGTACATCGCTTTAAAATCTTTTAATAATGTGATAAAATCAAACTTTTAATAAACTTGGAAACTTGTGTGTGTGTGTCTCTTCCTACTGCACTGCTGGACCAGTGAGTTCTCATTTTTTTATAGCAATAGAAGGACATTGCTTACTGTTGTCCTGCTTTCTGAATCCATCTGTGTGGCATTTGGCTTCTCAGTGCCCCTTGGATTCTGCACAGACAAGATCTCTGAGAGCTTCATTTAGGTGCCAAGGCTGTGGGCACAGCATCCTTTCCACATTCCAGAGGGTTACAGAGTCCCACAGTCCTGCACTGTAAGAGGTCCTGGTCCAAGGACTCAGGGTCCTTGGAACTAGAGGGGCTCTTTTTATCCCTTTACATCATCTCCCCTCACTCCAAAGACAACGTATTCTGTTAGCTCCTAGTAGGGTCAAGAACTGTTGAAAACTGCATTGAGATTTTTCTGGTAAAGGGCCAATGGCCAAAGTAAGACGGGATAAACAAAAGAGAGAAGGAGACAATTGATGGGGCCATCTAGGTTTCTCTGGGTCAATTCTTCATCTTCAGTTCCCGGGCCATCTGGCAGAGGGCACAATGCCCACAGAAGCACAGGCAGAGAAAGTCCTTGCAGATACTGCCCTATAAAGAGAGAGAGAGATGTCAAAGACTCTGCTTCCAGTTTGATATTCTCTCTGTCATTTTGTCCATAGCGGAGAGTCAATGTCCAAGATGAAGGCTTTATTCATATAAATAAATAATTCACTTAAAAATGTCTAGGGCCTGAACCTCTGGTGAAACATATGGACCCAACATGGTCCGTGTTTCGACAGTATAGTCTTCAGGGGTCCCTATTTGGTCCTAAATGCAGGCATGTGGATCAAATCATGAACGCAAAGTCTCACTATCGAGAGCATCTCTACACGTCAAGCCTTCTTTGGATAAATATAAAAGTCAACTTTTTATGATAACGCCGGGAATAGCTATCCAATTTATTACACATAATTGGAAGAGGTATGACAGACTAAATTACATGTTTTGGTGGACAAATGTTTGTACTATGTATAAATATGAAAAAATGAATGCAGAGTGTTTGGGGTTTATGAGCCCATTAACTATATTTGTAACATCATAATAATTGTAATGTATTTATTTATTTTATATATTTTTTTGAAGTTGGTAGAATTCCTTACACATCCGGGGGAGGGAAAGATATTTTGTTTATTAAAATACTTAATTATAATATTATAATTACATAATTTATCTTATTGTAGTAATTTGGTAAGCGGGGTGGGAGGAGAAAATGATTGTTCTAAGTATAAATTGTATGTTTAATAATGCATTTTATGAAATATTTATGTTCAGATAATTGTATTGCATTGTCAAAGTTTAAAAATCAATAAAGATTTATGAAAAAAAAAGAAATTAAATATTTCCACGTTAGAGTGCTATTTATATGGCCCATCTAGACATCTAATTTTGACATATAGCAACTAAATATTGCCACTTAGATATACGAATTATAGGGGCAATTCTACAACAGGGCAACCCGATAATGCAAGTGAGAGTTTAGTCTGTGTCTACATAGAATACTAATGCATATTTAGGAACCTCCATTAACATTGGCCTTAGACCCGGGGTAAACAGGGTACCTCAATGTAGCCCCACTTATGGCCTGCCAATGCTCTGCCCTAGGAATCATAGGCAGCGGAACACTTTTTTGTTTGGGAGGGAACCAAAAGCTCCTCCCAAGTGTGACATCTCTCCTCCCAACCCCCTTCTGGCCCTCAGTCCATATCCCTTCTGCCTTTCCCTGTCATCTCTTCTCTTCCTCCTCTGCTCTCACTGAGTAGTCCATCTTTCCTCCCCTGAATCTCCTTCCCTTTCCACATTTTGCCCTCTCCACCAAATCCATCTCTCCCTCTCTCCATTTTGCCCCTCCATAGCCATCGCTCCCTCCCTTTCACCCCCTTCTACCATCTCTCCTTGATCCCCTCTGCCTTCTCCATGTCCTTTTCTCCTTCTCTTATTCCCTCTGTCGTCCTCCAAATCCATCTCTCATTATACCCTTTCTACCTCCCTCTGCCACCTCTCCCTGTGATCCTTCTACCCTCTCTGCCGTCTCTGTCCATCTCTCCCTCACAAATCTGACATCTTTCCCTTCTCCCCTTATCCTATTCCTGAGTGTCACATCTCTCCCTCTCCCAAGTTCTATATCGCTTCCTCATTACCTTCTACCCCTCCCCCAAATCTGGTGGCACCAGGCAGCACTTTGGTGGAAGTGGCAACTTCCTGCCGGCCAGCCCACCCGCTGGTAGGCTCTATCCGCCGCGAACCCTCCCCATCTTTTCCTCGCCCCCACGCGTCTACTCCACATTGCCTGCAAATGTCGCCGGCTGGAGGAAACGACTCTCAACGCCGCCCTGCCACTGTCAGCAACCTCTCTCCACTACCTGCCACAGCAGAAACAGGAAGTTGTCAGAGGGGGCGGGGTGGGCAGTGGACTGAAGACGCCGGCAGCAGGGCAGAACCGAGAATCGGTTCCACCTCCTGAAAACATCTGAAAGAAGTACTGTACTTTGAAAATTAAAAGCTGTACTACCACCAGCTGCACAAATATATTTGAAAATCAGTCTCTGAGTACCTCAATATGGTAGCGTTCCCTTATGCCTGTGCGCAAAGCCAGGAGAGAACCAAACAGCACGGGCAGACAGCAGCATTCACCATAGTCCTGTGCCACCCGACAGGCTAGGATACAGGGGACGAAGGTGCCACAGAGACCTGCGGAGAGATGGAGAGAGGGGCGCATCAGTATGCAAGGCAAGTGGGAGAGGGACGCTTGTTAGGGCACCCTTCTGCACTGATATGGTAATCATAGACACCTTCCCCCAGATTCTATCAAGTTTCATGCCCAAATCTGAACATGCAAGTTTATAGAACAGTGCCAGTTGCGTGCCTAACTTACTCCCCCACTCCCCCTTTTTATGAAGCTGCATTAGGCTTTTTTTTATCGCCGGCCACGGCAGTATTGGGAATTCTATGAGCATCAGAGCTAATACTGCCGTGTCCGGCGATAAAAAAAAGCCTAACGCGGCTTCATAAAAGGGTGGAGTGTGTTAATTGTTACATTGGGAATCCGTTAGCCTTATAATAACCCTTAATTGATGTTAATTTGAGCAAATTGGCATTAATTTATAGATACCTGCCTAACTGCATTAGATGATATTCTATAAACTTACCTCCAAATTCTGTGTAAAGCACCATAAGTTGTGCGTGCAAATTGATATGCACAGCCGATGGGCACATGCAACTGAATTGTTTAACAATACCAATCAGTGTCAATAATTGACTATTAACACCTAATAATTGATGCTAATTTGCACTAATTAGAGGTAATAGTAAAGTTAAACTCCACTCCTTATGACTGAGAGCACTATCCCCACGGAAGAAAAAGCCTCAGGTTTTGTTATAGGCAGAGCCTGAATGCTCAAACCTCCTCCACCCACTTCATCGGCAAAAAAACTTCCGTAGGGGATGTGCAGTGCCACGAACTGTATCGGTGCAGGACTAAAACAACTATAACCTATATATCATAAGGAACTAAGTGATAGTAAAATAAAGCCGACGTTTCACGGTAAAGACCGTTTCTTCAGGGCTTGTAGGTTTTCAGTTTCCAATACGTTTTTTGAGTTGCTTGCTTTTGTTCACCTGCGTCCTGTCACTAATTAGAAGTTACACACACAACTTGGTAGGCACAGTCTATAAAGTGGTGCATGTCATTTAATCTCAAAAGAGGGCATGGAAAGGGGAGGAGCACAACAGCTGCATCCATTAAAAAAAAAAAAAGCAGCCTCTGCTCTCCCTGCTTGCTGGATCAGGCAGGGAGAGCAGGGGCTGCTTTTTTTTTTTTTTTTTTTTTGCAAGCAACCAGGAGGAGGAACTGTGTTGGCGATTGCTCTTCTGAGTAAGGGCCAGACACAGTTCCTCCCCTTCTTTACTGGTGATTGTCTGCACAAATAGAACATAAGAATAGCCTTACTGGATCAGATCAATTGTCCATCTAGCCAAGTATCCCTTCTTCACAGAGGCCAGTCCAAATCACAAGTACCTGGCAAAAACCAAAATATTAGCAGCATTCCATGATACCAATCCAGGGCAAGCAGTGGCTTCTCCCATATCTGTCTCAACAGTAGTTTATGGACTTTTCCTCCAGGAACTTGCCCAAACCTTTTTAAAATCCAGCTACATTAACTACTCTTATCACATCTTCTGGCAACACATTGCAGAGCTCAACTATTCTCTGAGTGAAAAAAATATTTCCTTCTATTGGTTTTAAAAATATTACTCTGTAATCTTGATGCAGTAAAAAATCGATCCACTTGTACCCATTCTGTACCTCTCAGGATTTTTTTGGCTTTGATCATATCTTTCCTCACCTGTCTATTTTCCAAGTTGAAGAGCCCTAACCTCTTTAGTCTTTTCTCATATGAGAGGAGTTCCATCCCCTTTATCATCTGGGTTGCTCTTCTTTGAACCTTTTCTAGTGCCGCTATATCTTTTTCGGGATAAGGAAACCAGAACTGAATGCAATACTCAAGGTGAGGTCACACCATAGAGCAGTGTCTCTCAAACTTTTTCGAGCCGGGGCACACTAAAGGGAGTGGCCACGGCTTGAGGCACCCAGAAGTGCGCGGATGTCGCCATGATGACATCACGCATATGTGTGACAGAAGCCCTCCAGATGTGCCCTGAGACGCCCTGTGCCCTGAGGGAGTGCCAGCAGAGAAGAGGGTCAGAGAGAAGGTGCCAGCTGATTGCCTTTAGCAATGTTTCTTAACTACTTCAAGCTAAGTACCCCCTAAGTCTAACAAATATCAACTGAGTACCCCAACCACAGACCTCCTTAGGTCCACCCAAGCTCTGCTCCAGATCCTATCCTCTTTACTAATTGTAATGCAATTTTTTCCATTCAATTTTCAAATACACACAAAATATACAGCGGATATAAATTCTCAAAACTGACATTTCAATCACTATATAAAAATAAAATCATTTTACCTACCGGCGATCCAATGCAGGCTGCTGTAATTAGCTTTAAAGGTGAGACTGGGAGGCCAGGGGGGAAGCTGGAGTACGCTAGAGAGAAGGGGGCCTTCAGTGAATCGGGCAGCACTGGCACTATACCACATAGGGAAGTCAGCTGGCAGGCGCCTCTCTTCCTCCTCAGTGTGCCACGGCACACTTGGAATCTCAGGAGGCACACTAGTGTGCCTCGGCATCTTTCCCTCCTCCCCTTACCCTATTCCTGAGTGTCACATCTCTCCCTCTCTCAAGTCCTATATCGCTTCCTCATTACCTTCTACCCCTCCCCCAAATCTGGTGGCACCAGGCAGCACTTTGGTGGAAGTGGCATTTTCCTGCCGGCCAGCCCACCTGCTGGTCAGCACTATCCGCTGCGAACCCTTCCCATCTTTTCCTCGCCCCCACGGGTCTACTCCACATTGCCTGCAAATGTCGCCAGCTGGAGGAAACGACTCTCAACGCCGCCCTGCCACTGTCAGCGACCTCTCTCCACTACCTGCCACAGCAGAAACAGGAAGTTGTCAGAGGGGGCGGGGCGGGGCGGCACACAGTTTGAGATATACTGCCATAGAGAGATACAGAGGCATTATAACATTCTTAGTCTTGCTTACCATCCCTTTTCTAATAATTTCTAGCATCTTGTTTGTTTTCTTGGCCATTGCCGCGGTGATGGGACAAAAGCGCGCGAGACTTCAGTGCGCCAACATTGCAGTGCTGACAATTCGGCGCAAGACCCCAGCGCGCCGCCAAAAAAAGTTACTTTTAAAGAGCTCCATCGGGGGGTGTAGGGGGAACCCCCACTTTACTTCATACTCTTCACTCAGCCGTTGTGGGGGGGGAGGTGTGGGGGGTGCAACCCCCACATTTTAAAGAAAACAACTTTTTCCTAAAAATCAGGAAAAAGTTAAGTTTACTCTATAATGGAGGGTTCCAACCCCCCAACCCCACATCCACGGCAGTGCGAAGAGTATGAAGTAAACTGGGGGGGGGGGTCCCCCCTCACACCCCGCGTCGCTGCTCTTTAAAAGTAACTTTTTAGGCGGCACACTGAAGTCTCTCGCGCGAATGACTATGAACCGTCGCCGCACATTGGGTGGAAGGTTTCAGCATATTGTCCACGATGACACCCAGTTCTTTTTCTTGAGTGATGACCCTCAAGGTGGACCCTAGCATCCAGTAACTATAATTTGGATTATTCTTCCCAGTGTGCATCACTTTGAATTTGTCCACATTAAAATTTTGTCTGCCATTTGGAGGCCCAGTCTTCTAATTTCCTAAGGTCTTCCTGCAGTTTTTCACAGTCCGCATGCATTTTAACAACTTTGAACAGTTTAGTGTCATCTGCAAATGTAATAACCTCACTTGTAGTTCCACTTTCCAGATCATTTATAAATAAGTTAAATAGCTTGCATATAATTTGCATTCTATTGTGCTGAGGTTCACATGCAAAACAAAAATTGCTCCCACCATGATATTTTTTTTACCGAGGTGTCAGAGTTAGAGAATCTGGCCCTGAGAGTTATAAGATCAAGAGGCTCTTCTTGTACCTCAGCACATATCAGCACAAAGTCTAAAGCCCTGTCCGATGTTATGACAAACGAAAACTATATTAAAAAGTTTTGATATCACCTCAGTAAGGCCAATACACAAATCCAGGACTTTAGCATATCATAACAGCACTAACTTTCAGAATTCAAAGAGCAACAATCATATGCACTGTAAATATTACACTAGGTCCTAAAATATTAATACAGCACCTTGTAAGAAAACAGAACAATGGGATTTCTGCAATATTTTTACACAGAACCTACATACTAGCAGAATACTACACCCTGCTCACACACGCAAGACACATGAAACAAGGGTTATACAACAGTAAACTACAGAAAATCTGGTGGTTATCTATTAATTAAATCCAGTATAACCAATATAAACCACAATGACACTGAAGGTATTTTTATATATAAGGGAACAAGTCTGAGATTATGGAGTTTCACCCATTCCGGGTTTTCTCAAAGAGACAAACAATTCTGTTCTCTTACTCCTGCTTGCATCACCGTCTCTTTGAGAAAACCCGGAATGGGTGAAACTCCATAATCTCAGGCTTGTTCCCTTATATATATAAAAATACCTTCAGTGTTGTTTACGTTGGATTTAATAATATGAAACAAGGGGGCCACAGATCAATAATAGAGATATGAAGGCAAAAATCTTAACTAGAAACCTTAAGAAGTCAGACTCAGCATATGCAGCAATACTAGAGAAACAGAAACTAAAATAAATATAATCAAGAGATATGCATTTCCAATGACTAGCATATTCCAATTAATAAATTCAGAATGAAATACTTTTTTCTACCTTTGTTGTCTGACTAGCAGACTATGGACTTTTCCTCCAGGAACTTGTCTAAACCTTTTTTCAACCTAGCTACGCTAACCACTGTTACAACATCCTCTGGAACTCGTTTCATTTAAAATATTCAAAATAAAATGATTTTTTTTTTCTACCTTTGTTGTCTATTCTGGACATTTTAGTTTTCCATCTTGTTTGTTCCAGTTTCTCTTTTCTGCTGTTCTGTCATCTGCTAATTCTTCTTCAAGCAGCTGCTGTTCATTTATCATTTCTCCTCTCTCCTATCTACTCGTATTCTCTCACTACACCTGCCTCTTCCAAATTTATCAGAACATTTTAGCTCTTTTCTGCCTCTCTCACCCTTCTTCTCTTTACTTTTCAACTATTTCCATCTTCTTTCACCCGTTAGCGCTCCCATTCCCCATCTCACTCCTTCCTCAACCCTTTATTCCCTTTCATCTTTAATTTACGCCACATTTCTACCCTCACTATCCTCTCTTTCTATTCCTTGTCACCCCTCTCCTTCCCCTCCTGACCTCGCCAATAGGGTTCCACAATTCCCAGCATCTTCCTCCGTCCACTCTTCTATTCCAGTATCTGCCTCCTTTCCCCTCTCTGCCCTCCTAACCTGGCATCTCCCCTTCCCTTCTCTCTTCCCTCCTGACATCTCCCATCCCTTACTCCCATTGTCTGGCATATATCCATCACTCCCTTCTGCTCCTGGATTCAACATCTCCCGCTTTCTCCTTTAGAAGTGCTGTGCATCTCTCCCTCTCTCTCATACACCCCAATGTCCAGCATCTCTCTCCCTCCCTTGTTCCATAGTTCCAACATCTCTCTTCCTCCCCCATGCAACATTCTCTACCTTTCCTCCCCCATGTCCAACATCTCTCCCTCTCTCACCACTTTTATCCCTCCTGCAACCATTTTCCTTCCTTCCTTCCTTCCCCACTCTCATCCCTCCTGCAACAATTCTTCTTCCTTCCCTCCCACAACCCTGCTCACAACCAACATGCTTTCTCCCCATGTACCATCTCTCCCTCCCCTCCAGCCCATGTCCATTTTTCCCTCTCTAACCCCTCTCATCCCTCCTGCAACAATTTTCCTTCTTTTCCTCTTCCCCAACCCCACTCACAAGTAGCATACATTGCTCTCACTTGCTCCAATGGGTTAGCGGCAGCAATTCATACACGCTGCCTGCTGCTAACCTGGAAGCCTATCCTCTGTCGTGTCCCTCCCAGGCAGAAACAGGAAGTTCTGACAGAGGGCAGGATGTGGCAGGGGAGAGGATTCCGGGTTAGCAGTAGGCAGTATGTATGAATTGCTGCCACTAACCCGTTGAAACAAGAGGAAGAATAGTTGGAAGATACAGGGATAGTGGGAGCTCAGCCTGCTCTTCAACACAGGAAGCAAAATTAATTGCAGGGGTGGCGGTGATGAAAGTAGTGGCTCCACCAAGGGTATGAAGAGAAAAGAGGGTGGGAGACCCATGTGGCACTGCGTAACCCCCCCCCCCCCCCCGCAGTTCACATACCCCATGGGGTACGCATACATGTGTTGAGAACCTCTGTTGTAGACAATACGCTGAATCCTTCCACCCAATGTGTGGCGGAAGCCAAAACAGAAAACAAGATGCTAGGAATTATAGAAAAGGGATGGTAAACAAGACTATGAATGTTATAATGCCTCTGTAAAACAGTATTGCTCCATGGTGTGACTTCATCTTGAGTATTGCATTCAAATGTGGTTGCCTTATCTCAAAAAAGATATAGTGGAACTAGAAAAAGTTTAAAGAAGATCAACTAGGATGATAAAGGGGATGAAACTCCTATTGTATGAGAAAAGAATAAAGAGGTTAGGGCTCTTCAGCTTGGAAAAGAGACAGTTGAAGGGAAATATGATTGAAGTCTACAAAATCCTGAGTGGGGTAGAGCAGGTACAAGTGGATCAATTTTTTACTCTATCAAAAATTAGAAAGATTAGGGGACACTAAAAGTTACAGGGAAATACTTTAAAACCAATAGAAGGAAATATTTTGTCACTCGGAGAATAGTTAAGCTCTGGAACGCATTGTCAGAGGATGTGTTAAGAGTAGTAAATGTAGCTGGGTTTAAAAAAGGTTTGGACAAGTTCCTGAAGGAAAAGTCCATAGTCTGCTATTGGGACAGAAATGGGGGAAACACTGCTTGCCCTGGATCAGTAAAACAAAAATAAAGTCACCACTAGTTCATCAATACACTTAAGGAACTAATTTTTGTTTAGAACTCTGCTCAGAGACATGAAGGCTAAAAACTCAGCCTCACCTACCAATCATTGCAGTGTTCAAAAAGAATTTTAAATTTAAAGTACCTTTGAATATGCTAGCTAAAAGCTATGCTGAGAGTGTAAATACTTCCATAGGTTTTATAGTTTTGAAAAAAGACTTAGCTTTGAATAGTGACTGGTTCCCTGGATCAGTAGCATGGAATGTTGCTATTTGGGTTTTTGCCTGGTACTTGAGACTTGAATTGACCGTGAAGATGGGATACTGGGCTGGATGGACCATTGGTCAACCCAGTATGGCTATTCTTATGTTCTTAATTTCGCCATCACAGTTGTTGATATGAGTCAGTGTGTTGTCCTGGTGGAAGACAACATTTTTCATGGCCAAATTAGGATGTTTCATCTTGATTTTGGAGCTTAGAAATTGTAATAAGCCAGTATAGTGTTGACCATTAATAGTTTTTCTATTTTCCAGATAGTCAATAAAAATTATCCTGTGGAAATTCCATAAGATGCCATCATCTTCTCAGCTGACAGAGCCGTTTTCACTTTTTCGGAGTCAGTTCACCTCTTGTAGTCCATTGTTTTGATTGTTGTTTTGTCTCAGGCGTATAGTGATGAACCCAGTCTCATCCACAGTCACAAAATACCACACAAAGTTGTTCTAATTGCGCTTAAAGTACTCCAGAGACATTTTTAAAGTACTCCAGAGACATTTTTGAAATGTCCAGTTGAACTTGTTTTTGGTCAACAGTTGACAAATGTGGTACCCATTGTACCCTCAATTTCCTCATGCCTAAATATTTGTGTAGGATGGTGTGTGCATGTTCTGATGAAATGCTAGCAGCTGCTATCTCATTTAGGATCAATCGGTGATCTTCCATCATGATTCAGTGAACTTCATTAACCATTTTGTCAGTTGCTGTTTTTGGATGTCTGGAGCATTCTTCATCAACAATGCGTGTTCGGCCATATTTAAACGCAGCAGTCCATGTTTTAACTGGTGAAAATGAAGGAGACACATCACCATACACTGTGTCTAACCCAGATTTAATTTTGGTAGGCAATTTTTCCTTCAAATGAAGGAATTTTATCATGCATGATATTCAATTTGTCCATAGTTGTTCACTTCAAAAAGCTGACATGACAAAACTGGGCATTAAACTGACTTAAAAATCTAGCCATAGACATTTGTCAATGCCATCTGCCGGACAGTGATAGAATTGTGATGTTAATCTTGCTCTTTCTTGATCAGGTCAGAAACTTTTCAATTTACCCTCATAGATCATTATTTACAAGTGTGTGTGTGCACATGTTAAAGAAAAGTAGAAATGAACTTACAAGAAGAAAAGATCTTCAGTGTGTGTGCATTAATATTTACAGAAGTAAGTGTGTGCATGTGTGAGTGTGTGCATGAGAGAGAGAAAACATACCGTGAACTATTAATTGCAGACTTTTGATACCTGTGTCTGTATGTATGGGAGGGGAAGCTATGTGTGCATACGAAAGTGTCTGACATGCTATGGGTCATTACTTACAGATGCCCATGTCCTGGAAGCAGTCCATAATATCTGAGCTCCAAGCTGTCTTTTGGCTTGTGTAGATACCTTGGCTTCCCTGTGGTTGGCTGGTGATGGGATGAGCCATGACTGAAACAAAATATAGAATAAGATGCATGATGGAGGTAATGGAGATAAAACATTTTTTAAGTACATTTTTCTTTCATTTGGTTTTTTTCCTTATAAGTAAGATAAACTATCAATACGATAAAATAAACTGCATGAATATCATATGGCTCCAGAAAAAGGAGGACGGACTAAGGTGAAAAAACAGTGCGACAAGGCAGTGGCTGCTGCCACAAAGATGCTGGGCTGTATAAAGAGAGGCGTAACCAATAGACGAACGAAGGTGTTGATGCCCCTGTACAGGTCATTGGTGAGGCCCCACTTGGAGTATTGTGTTCAGTTTTGGAAGCCGTATCTGGCGAAGGACACAAAAAGGCTTGAAGTGGTCCAGATGAGGGCGACGAAAATTATAGGAGGTTTGTGACAAAAGACATATGAGGAAAGACTGGAAGCCCTGAATATGTATACCTTAGAAGAAAGGAGGGACAGGGGAGATATGATTCAGACGTTCAAAAACTTGAAAGGTATTAACGTAGAACAAAATATTTTCCAGAGAAAGGAAAATGGTAAAACCAAGGACATAATTTGAGGTTGAGGGGTGGGAGATTCAAGAGTAATGTAAGGAAATTCTTCTTTATGGAGAGGGTGGTGGATTCCTGGAAAGCGCTCCCGAGAGAGGTGGTGGAGAGTAAAACTGTGACTGAGTTCAAAGAAGCATGGGATCAACACAGAGGATCTAGAACAGAAAATAATAGTAAATATTGAAGAACTAAGGCCAGTACTGGGCAGACTTGCATGGTCTGTGTCTGTATATGGCTGTTTGGGGGAGGATGGGCTAGGGAGGGCTTCAATGGCAGGGAGGGTGTAGATGGACTGGAGTGAGCTTTGACTTTAGTAGTTGGAACCTAATAACAGTACCAGGCAGAGCTTTAGATCCTTGCCCAGAAATAGCTAAGGAGAAGAAACACCCCCCAACAACCTCAACAAATTTTTAGATTGAATCAGGTTGGGCAGACTAGAAGGACCATTCAGGTCTTTATCTGCCGTCATCTACTATGCTACTATGAAGGCATGGAGAGGGGCAAAGGAAAATACTAGAAAGGGAAGTATAGGAGACATAGAAGGGAGATGCTGAACATGGGGAACAATACATACACAGAAATAGAAGATGGATGGTGAGCATGGAGAAAGAAGAAATGTCAAATGGTCAGGAGAACCTGGCAAGCGAGTTAAAGGGAGACATAAGAAAACAGAGACCAGTGCCTGAGACCAACATGATTTGAAGAATATAATGATGAGAGGATATACGTGTGACATGGAGCTCTCCTCTAACGCCTGTCTGTTTCCCAGTTTCCCCCTTACTTCTGTCTTTCATTCGGGAGCGGCTATGTGCCGCCCGATTAATAAGTTTCCTCAGCATTAAAACCGCATTGAAATGGGGAAAAGGAAGGGAGATACCCGGCCAGTTCCCCCGGTGTCCAGGAGCTCCAGAAATCTAATACAGGCAACATTGGATTGGCGGCCCCCACGCCAAGAGAAGGAAACAACTCTAACTTCAGGAGGCATGACAAATTCTACGACAAGCCTGTTTGGATTGGGTTTTTCTTAGTCTGAATCAGGGGCAAGCTCCTCTCCAACCTGGAAAAGAGAGCCCCACGGAGAGTAAGGCAGTGCAGTCTGTCCAAGGTAACAGGCTGCTAAGCCCTGGAGGAGCAGTGTGTAGAGAGTTGGAGGAGCTCATTGGAACCTTGACATTGATTCTCACTGTGGAGCCAGGAGAGTTTTTATCTTCCGTTCATAAAAGTGACCAGTTTGGAGAGTTAAACCTGCTGTGGTCAACTTGGATGAACTGTGGAGAACTATAGAAATCATGGACTCCAACCTTTGAAAAGACAGACAGACAAATTGTCATTGATTCCCTCACATGCAATATCTCATCTACCACTTTTAGTTCTTTTGGCCATCTCTCCCAATCTGATTTACCTACCAACATAATCTCTGTCTTCTCTACATTCAATCACAGACCTTGCCTTTCCATCCGCTTGGAAATTTCACTCATATAATTACTCATCTGTTTCTCTAGCTCATCTCCCCATACACTCACTGGGAAGAAAAAATAATATTGTCTGCATATATTTGATATTCGACCCCTAATGATTTTACTACCCTCCACTTAAAATATATAGATAACACACTTTTTTTTCCCCATTAGCCACAGTCAAAACAAGAGCTGGCACTGTAATGGCACCCCTGGACCAGTCGCTGCTCTTTGTCACCAAAAGCCGATGCCGCTCTTCGAAAATGCCTCAGCGATTTTTAAAAATTCACCAGAGGGCTCATTTGAATGTTAAAGAGCACATTTGCATGCCATTG
Organism: Geotrypetes seraphini; assembly: GCF_902459505.1. Classification (NCBI taxonomy): domain Eukaryota; kingdom Metazoa; phylum Chordata; class Amphibia; order Gymnophiona; family Dermophiidae; genus Geotrypetes; species Geotrypetes seraphini. The sequence continues at coordinate 67,783,804 of NC_047094.1, read as the reverse complement.
TCAGAGATTACTATAAACCTCGCTAAAGACAGAGATAATCCATTTTGATAATCCGCCGCTACAATGCGTGCAGGATAAACAGCCGGAAAACAGTTTATCGATGGCATTAACGTTTTGAGAACCTTGCCCAGAATTCGGTGATGCACTGCACTGGGAATTTCTCCAGAGATGAACTCTGTCAAGTACAGATATATTTTATTGTAACAATCAAAGGGCATTAAAACATTTTCTTCAGATATAACTACTGTAAGGCACCTCCCCCTGAGAAACAAGATGAGGAGGTACAGTCATAAAGAGACAAATAAATGCAGAAGAAAGGTTTAGAGAATAGGGAGGAGATAAAGACAGAAATATAAAGGGTATAGGCTAGAAGAAAGGGAAAATGGAGAAAGACAGCAAGGAAAGAAATAGGGGAAAAAAGGAAGAGAGGAGAGGATGAAGGGGAGAGACTGAGGGAGAGACAGAGGGGAGAACTTGATGACAGAAGGGAGAGATGGAAGGGGATAGGATGAGAGGAATAGAAATAAGAAATTGGGGGAAGAGGAGAGAGTGATAAGGAAAGAAAGGAGAATGAGAGGGTCATAGAAAGTGAAATAAAGAAGTGAAAGATAAGGAGAAGAGGACTGTCTTCTGTCCTACCTGCGTGGATGGGCTCTGGGGTTTCTTCTTGTCAGTACAAGCACAACTTTGACTAGCCAGGAGTGAAACTTTTTATACCTGCAGCTGCTTCCCTCTCATTACAAAAAAAAAAAAAAAATTTTCAAATGATCCAACTGAGCAATTCAGAAAGGTGCACATGCCACAGGAAAATAAAGGAAAAAATGGTCGCACCCATCTACTGCCACTTCCTCCTTTGTTTGGCCCAACCTTTTCTGACAACCGTTTTACACATTCTTTTCTCTCCCTCTCCTGTTTCTCTGCTTCCTTCCCACCTCCCTTTTTTCTGTTACTACCTCACTCTCCCTCCTTTTTTCTGTTTCTCCCTCTGCTCTGTTTCTTAACCCTCCCACTCATCTTTTCTCATTCTCATTCTTGCCGACTTTTTTGAGAGAGGGGATGCACAATAGTTTTCAGGCAGGAAATGCACCTGGAGGATGAGGAGGTGAAAAATTGGGGAGAGCTGATGGTTTAGAATAACAATAATGAGCACATTATTTATTATTCACTGGATGTCCCGGGCAGAAGGTATTTGCCATCCTGCTGAGTCGCTGTTTGGGGATTTTCCTGACTTTATCAATCAACAGATAAGTGCCTTTCTTTATAATTATTATTTTTTAAACATACACATGTACATCTGATGTGGAATAATGTAATTATGCGTGTTTCAGGCACAATGGAAGGCCAGGGACAGTAACAGTGCAATGATGGTCTCCAGCTGTTCATCCTTCAAGTTTATTAAGTATTTGATTTATCGCTTACTCAAATATCTAAGCGATGAACAAATATTTCAAATTTACAGATAATACAGGGGTTATAAAAAACAGGTGAACACTGAACAAAACATTTTAAATTAACGACTAACAAAATAAACAGAAAAGGAAAACAAAGGGAAAGGCAGGGTAATGAAATACAATAATAATGATAGAAAGAAGAACGATTAAGGTAAAAAAACAATAGGAGGGAAATAAAAGAAGTAGCCTTATGAAAATAAGCGAAAATAGGCTGGGACTCCTAAATATCATAAGCATCTTTGAAAAAAAAGCTCTTAAGTTTATTTGCGATTCAATTGCAGCAGGTGAGGGTACAGAGCATATTACACACTTAATTTATTTCAAAAAAATCCCTCCCCCAAAATACCACAGAGTTAACATACACAAATGGCAAAAATAATGCAAAACAGTTTTGCCATGTTGAGTACATTAGCACTTAATGTGGCTTAATATAAGGAACCCTTAATTTATAATGACAGTAAAAGTGTACTGTTTTGTCATGCCAAAATTGGAGAAGTTCCAGAAGACAGGGAAATAATTCTTTGTATGGGGGTTATTTCATAAATAATGCACACTATTTTTTAAAATTTACATGTTGGTTGTTTTTTTCAAGTATTTCTTTACAATCCTTCAATATAGTCTCCCTTCTTTGCAATGACCGAGCCCCAACATCTGGGAAGCTTAATTATTCTATCCAAGACGCTGTTTTAGTTTAGTTGCCAAATGGCTCAGGTACTGGCGGAAGAAAGCTCTTCCAGAGATGCAAAACGATGTCCACGCATAGGTCAGTCTGGTGGTCTCATGTCTGGACTGTAGGGAGCATTTCATTATTTATGAAATGACCCTCATACATTTTCACTGAACGGTCAAGCAAGGAGAGAGTAAATCCGTTTGATCAGCACCTTTTGATAATGTTTTTTTATGATGGTTTCTGAGCGGGAAAGGGAAAATTTGTGATCTCTCTGGTTATAACAAGAACTAAAGAGTACAGGCTTTGATACTGCATAATTCTAAACCTTAGGTAAATCTCTGCCAACAGATAAGATGGGCATTTCCTTGTCAAACTGGAAAAGTGAAAGATGCACGATTCTCACGCAGCTCAGGTGAGGGTTTGGAATTGGCTTGCTGCAATCTGAAAAATGTTTGAAATGTGGACCTGGGTAAGGCTCATCATTTCCTTGAATGTAAAAAGATTTTAAAATGTTCTGTGGACATTGCATTATCTGGAGACAATTTAATAATAGAGAAAAAAGTGAAGAAAAAAAAAGAACAATATCTAAAGTTCCAAAACATCAGGGCTATAAACTTTTCTAAAGCTGTGTTTGTTTCTAGTATGGATTTAGTTTAACAAGTATTTAATATATACAGTGGTGCCTCACACAACGAACTTAATTGGTTCCAGGAGCAAGTTTGTTATGCGAAAAGTTCGTTATGTGAAACGCGTTTTCCCATAACAATACATGTTAAAAAAAATAATTCGTTCTGTAGCATAAAATATGCTAAGATGACATAAAAAAAGATAAATTTTTTGTTATTATTTTTATTTAGATACATCTAAAAACATAATTGTTTTTTAAAACAACACACATTTTTTAAATTTAAAGACAGACTAAGTAGAGTCTAATTTTACAGTGAGAGAGGGCAGAGTCTCAGCGGCAAAAACTGGGACTTAACTGTTCATTTTTTTTTTTTTTCTAGCATCGGGGAAGCGGTGAGAGTAGCTCCGCCCCCCCAACGCATCAGCAGTAGGCGCCGGGCCCCTGCGAGCCGACGGTCCGCCACTGCACAGGGAGCCAGGCGGAGAGAGGGCAGTTAAGCGCAGTGCCTGCGCGGAAGGATGCAGCTCGGGCGACTTCGTTGTAGGAAGCAAGACATGAAGTTCGTTGTGCGCAGCGTTCGCTGTGCGAGGCGTTCGTTATGCGAGGCACCACTGTAGTTTAAAAGTTCTTGTGGAGCCTTTTCTACCTCTAGTAAGAGAAGACTTAAATGATTCTTTAAACTGGAGAGTTTGAAAAATCTATCTTGCTTCCTTTATCTTGGAGCGCAATAGATCCACCATATTAAGATCATCGCTACAAAACCTCCTTTTGGGGGGAATAAGATCAAGATATATCCAAATGTTATCAAGTGATACCTTCCATTCTGATCTGGGAAATAAACACAATTAAAACAAAACAAGGAAAAGAAAATAAGATGGTACTAAAGAATGACGCAGGAACAAATTTGCCCCCGTCCCTGCAGGAACTCAATTTTCCTGTCCTGTTCCCATGAGTTTTGTCTCTGTCCCTGTCCCTGCCCCATTCCTGTAAGCTCTGCCTTGACCGCACAAGCCTCAAACACTTATGATTTTATAGTGTTTGAGGTTTGAGCAGATGAGGACAGAGCTTGCAGGAATGGGGCAGGGACAGGAAAAGAACTCGCCAGAATGGGACGGGAAAATGAGTTCCCTTGGGGATGGGGAAAAATTTGTCCCCATGTCATTCTCTAGATGGTATCTTTTTATTGGACTTATATTTTTTTTTATTAGCTTTTGAAGACAATACCTTCTGCAGATCAGATCAGAAGAAGCTATGACCTTCCAAATCAAATCAAAAAATGTATTGTTAGTCCAATATAAAGGTATCACTTGTTATTTTATTTATTCAATTAATTTTATTTTCTTTATTCTGTTTTATTTCTATGTATTACCTTTAAAAGGAGACTAACATGGCTGCCATAACACTTTATCCTGATCTGAGGAAGTGTTAACTTCCAAAAGTTAGTGCAATAAAAAATATAATACCTATATATGTTTTGTCTTTCTTGGTTAAACTTGGTTAGACACGAAGGAGGAAGTGAGCTGTCACACTTAACAAAAACAAAGGGCTCCTTTTACTAAGGTGCGTTAGGGTCTTAACGCGCGGAATAGCACGCGCTAGACCCTAGCATTGAGCTGGCGTTATTCTAGAAGCGTAACGCGCAGTTTAGCGTGTGGTAATTTTGTGCATGCGCTAAAAACGCTAGCACACCTTAGTAAAAGGAGCCCAGGGTTGGTAGTATTCTGAATGCAGATTTTGTTTGATAATATGAGAGGGTGCTGACAAGTCCTCAGCCCAACCAACCAACTTCCTATATTCTGAGCGTTATTTTACCACTCTAGCTGAAGAGAGTGTTATCTCATTTTGTTAAGTGCCAATTTGCAGAAACAAAATTCTACGTGTTGACATTGTTTCAGATCAATGATTAAACCATATCCATGTCATTCTCTTCTTGGTTGGGCCGAGAACTTTTTAACACCCCCCCTCGTACCTGCCATTTGCAGAGATAATACTATCTATTTTTTCTGGGATCCAGTCAGATGTCTTTTATAGTGAAGAATCCCACAATGTTTCACTCTTCTTGAGCTCTGATTTACCTTGGTTTCATCATTTTTTAACATCCCCCTCCTTTAGTAATGATAATCAACATGTGGAACCTAAGCATGCTACCGGGCAGGGCTCTGGGTTTCTGGCTCAGAAGGTAAAAGAAGATGATAGTGAGGTAAATCAACCTTGACAAGTCCAAAACTCCACCTCTGGCCCAGAAATATCTAAGAAAAAGGACCATTTAAGCCAGGGATTAGAGAATGACACGGTGAAAAAATTGGTCCCCGTCACCGCCCCGTCCCCGTCTCACCATCCCCGTCACCGCCCCGTCCCCGTCTCACCATCCCCGTCACCGCCCCGTCCCCGTCTCACCATCCTCTTCACCGCCCCGTCACCGCCACTGCCATCCCATTCACCGCCCCGTCACCGTCACTGCTGCATACATAAAAGCCTCAAACGGGTACGATTTTATATACTTTTCTAATATCTCCCCTATGTATCTGCCATTGCCCCCCCCTGTGTCCATATTCCATCCACATGGCATGTCCCCTTTTTGTCTCTGTCCCTATGCCCCAATGCACATAATTTCCCCTCTTTCTGTTACCTTCCTGTGTCCAGATTTCCCCTATCTTCCTCTTCCATACCAGTGTGTCTCTTCTTTTCAACCCCATCTAGCTTTTTTCCCTCTTTCTTCCCCCCCCCCTGCTTCTAGCATCTGGCTCACCTGCCTGTCCTTCCCTTTCTTTCCTGCTGTGGGTTTTTCTTTCCGTTTTCATCACCTTGGCCCAGAATCCTTTTCCCTTTCACTCCCTCCTTACAGTCTGAGCCGGGAACACTAGCGATCGCACGGTCCTCGCAGCCCCCACCCGCCTGCCCAATCGATCCTAGTGTTTAGCCAGCTCTCTCCCTTCTCCTCACCTTAATTTGCAGGCTTTCTTTTTCAGCGACCTGCACGCTTTCCCAAAGAGCCGCACACGCGCGGCTGCTCAGTGTTCAATCTTCTGCTCTGCTGCAACTTCCTGTTTCCGGTTGCGTCAGAGCAGAAGATCGAAACTGAGCAGCAGCGGGTGCGCGGCTCTCTGATAGCGTGCGGGTCGCCGAAAAAGAAAATCTACAAACTAAGGTGAGGAGAAGGGAGAGAGCTGGCTAAACACTAGAATCGATTGGGCAGGCGGGTGTGAGCTGCGGGGACCGCGCGATCCTTCATGCCTCACTGCGGGGACAAGACCCATTCACCGCCCCGCGGGCGGTGAATGGCCTTGTCCCCGTCGCCGCAGCGACTGCTAGTTTTCTTCCCCGTTTTCGGCGGTGACCCGCGGCTAAAATGCGGTGGCCGTGGGTAAACCGCCACCGTGTCATTCTCTACCAGGGATCTCAAAGTCCCTCCTTGAGGGCCGCAATCCAGTCAGGTTCTCAGGATTTCCCCAATGAATATGCATTAAAAGCAGTGCATGCACATAGATCTCATGCATGTTCATTGGGGAAATCCTGAAAACCCGATTGGGTTGCGGCCCTCAGGAAGGGACTTTGAGACCCCTGATTTAAGCTAAATAATTAATTTATGGAGCATATATGGTTGGACAGACTGGATGGACCATTCGGCTCTTTATCTGCCGTCATTTACTATGTTACTATGGGCTCCTTTTATTAAGCTGCGCTAGCGGGGTTAACGCGCGCGATGTTTAAAAACTACCGCCTGCTCAAGGCCAGAAATAGATAGTATTACCGCCTGCTCAAGGGAGGCGGTAGCGGCTAGCGCGGCCGGCGGTTTAGAGCACGTTATTACGCGCGTTAAACCGCTAGCGCGGCTTGATAAAAGGAGCCCTACGTTACACAATAACAATGTACCTAGGAAAAGGCAGCATCTTACATACTGCAGTGAGCGGTAGAGCATCAATACACCCACTGTAAAATTAAACAAGCCAAGCTAGTACAGATCAATCTTGTCTAGTCAATGCTAACAGAAAACCATGACTTTTGTATACATAGAAACACCCTCACCCAATATGGAATATGTAATCACAAACTAAAAATAGAAATATGTAGACAAAAATTACACTGAACCACAAAGAAGCCAGACTTTGCATCCAATGCAACGCCATAGAAACAGTGATGCATGGCCCTAATATTGTGCAAATATAAAGATGGCAGATGGAAGTTTAAAAAAACCTGAGAAATAGCAATCATTACTTTACAAATTAACAAATAAAACATAAAATGGAAAATAAGATAATACCATTTTATTGGACTAATACATTTTTCAATCATCTCTACTGATGACAATAAACCCTTGGGCACTCCATTACATGCCTGGGCTGACATGAATATTCTTTTTAGCGAGCTGTAGTTATTTGATGCGGTCCAGTTTTCCCAATAGATGTACGAGGTCTGTTCAAAATGTTCCAGGACTAATTTTATAAACATTTCTTAAACAATCTTACAGCATATTCCATTCGGTCCCCTTCAAAGTACTTCCGCTTCCCTATGAACATAGTTTTTCCAACGTCATTTCCACTTCTGGAAACCGTCCTTAAATGCATCTTCAGGAACCACCAAAAGTTGCTATGTCGAATTTTGCTTTATGTCTTTAATGGTGTTGAATCATTTTTCTTTCAACGTGGATTTAAGTTTTGGAAATAAGAATATGTCAGCAGGGGTCAAGTCAGGAGAGTAAGGTAGCTGGAGAACTGTCATTGTGCTTTTTGCACAAAATTTAGGAATTTTGACACATTCAAAACACCTTCTACAACTCATGACGTGTTCCACATAAGCCACTTTCAACATTTCATAAGTTTCTGTAGCACTCTTACCCAATTTAAAACAGAACTTCACTCTGTAGCGCTGCTCATTAAGGTCACACATGATGAAAAATAGCTGATCATGAAAAATCACTTTCACAAAAACTGCTGTAGCTCAGAGATGAAAACAGAAATCAACAAACGGAAAAAAGGAGGCAACTCATGAGGTTTCAAGCTACTCAGCGCCACCTAGGGTGTCTCAAAAGAACTTCCCATTGGTGCACAATTCAAACTGTCCTGGAACTTTTTGAACAGACCTCATATTGATGTTTTAAGTCTCTCTAGACAGTCTAGATTAAGACTAGGTCATAGCTACAAAACCATATTTAGTCACTCTACTAAATCAGCTCTAGGTTACTCTAGATAAGGGTAAGATTATTATTTTAGTATCTTTAGATCTTACCAGTGCCTTTGACATGGTTGATCATTCTATTCTTTTAACCCAGCTTCAGAAGTTTGGTGTGAATGGCTGTGTTCTTTCATGATTTAGCTCCTTTTTAAGTGATCGTTCCTTTTTTGACATTTTCTATAACCATCAATCAAATGACTTTCCCATTACTTGTGGCATTCCCCAGGCTTCAGTGCAAAGCAACCAAACTTAATCTTCACCCATGCCTCCATTGGCAACCAATGCAGTATTCAATAGGAGGGTGTTATGTGATCATATTTCTTCAACCCCCAAATAAGCCTGACCGCTGCATTTTGAACCATGTGCAATCGCTGCATATTCCTCTAGGATATTGCCAAATAGGCAATAGTACAGTAATCAAGCTAAGTATATGGGACTGCGCCAGAATTCTATAAATGATGAGACATCAAAATATGTCCTAATGGATCGAAGCTTCCAGAGGGTAAAGAAGCCTTTTCTAAAAAAAGAATCCACCTGGTTCTTCATAATCAAACCCTGATCTAGTATTATACCCAAAATCTATATGGCAGATTGGATAGGATAACTGAATTTATTTATGTCTTAGTACAGTATGGGCCTGGCGAGGCTACAAAAAAACTTTGTTTTTCCTGAGTTAAGCTTTAGTTTGAATTCAGTCATCCATTATTCCATTAAACCTAATACTTCTGTTGTCATAGGGATGACTTCTGAAAGAGAATTAGCAAAAGAAATAATGATCGTAAAGTCATCTGCATAGCTAAAGAGTTTTATCCCCAATTGAGACAGTTGCACACCCAATGATGACATATAAGGAAAACATCAAAGCATTTTGGGGATAGGAAGAGGGAGGGGTGGGTGGGCAGGATACATAACAGTGGCAGAGTAGTTTTAAATGTCTTTATAGTGGGAAAGAAAGCCCAGATCTCTGTTAAGTCCTGTCTGGTAGGTATCAAAATACCTTATTTTAAGAATATAAGAATTGCCATACTGGGACAGACCAAAGGTCCATCAAGCCCAGTATCCACTGTTTTCAACAGTGGCCAACCCAGGTCCCTGGGTTGTATGTCACTACCAAGGGGATCTGGTCTGTCTGGACCCCCTTGGTAGCGACATACAATCCAGAGCTGGAAAAACTTAAGAAAAATTATAAGAGATCTACAACCACTACTCCAGGAAGATGAAGTACTAAAAGAAATATTCTCAGCACCACCTGTGCTAGCCTTGTCAGCCACCTAATTTGAGAAAAAGGGAGATAAATGTCCAAGACAGAAAACAGGGGTGGGGGGGGGGGGGGACATAAAATGAAAGGTTAGTTTCAGAGAGATGTAGAGAAGGAGAAAGAAGAAATGGAAAAACCAATCTGGAAAATAATTTAGAAGACTGACACATGGAAAATGGAAAAGAAACTGGGACCAGCTCAATTACAAATATAAGATGCTCAGACATCAAAGACAGAAAATAAAAAAATATTTAATGCTTTTTGTGAAATGTACATTTTTTTTCCATTTTTGTATTTTGCAGAGTACAGGAGAAAATACATTTCTGTTTTTCTTTTACCAGAATTTGCACTGCTTATAGTCTGGCTTTCTTGAGGAGATCTCTAAGCCAGTTTAGTTTGCATGTTTTTTGTGGCTTCTTATTGTGTATCATGTGAGGGTTTCTGCATGTAAAACTGAGGTGACGGATTCTACTAGTTTGTCTGAATGGGAATGTGAAACAATGATCTAGGGCCCAGTGTAATATTTATAGCACTGTCTTTCATAAATATTTAATAAAAAATCGTTAACACTAAAAAGACAAATAGAAAATGTTAAAAAAAGTGAAGGTTTTTTTTGTGATTTTATTTTTTTAAGGAACCCATTTGAGGCTTGGGAAGCTTGAGTAAGAAACCCACATTTACTGGCTTGGGAATCACTGGCAAGAACCCGCTGAGTTCAAGAACCCACATTAAAGATCATTTGGGGGAGATGATGATTCAATTCACCTTCATTTGGTGAATACTGATCCCTGACTTGTGGCTGGCCTTGCTGGATATTGCGAATGACCCTTAGGTGATGGGGTTACCAGTTCACTGAAATGGCAGTGCAAAGCCACTACGGACCAATGCAAGGATGATGAGAACCTATAATAGTAATCCAAAATATATTTATAATGTACAATGCATCACGGAACATTCTTGTGTTTCAAACAATTTTAAAGGCTATAGAAGGTCTGGGAGCAAGATGATGATCATTGTCCTTTGTAGAAGAAAAGATGCTCTCTCTTGTGGTATAAAAAAGAAAAAAAAATCTAATATGGCTCATATGGAGAACAAGGCAAAATTAAAGCACAAGTTTATGAGGTCATTTTTACCATGCCATATTTTTGCAGACTCTTCTGGACATAATTTATATATGCACAGAAACCAGCATTGTTTCAAGGGGCCGCTGAAAAGTTCTCAGTCTAACCAAAAAGAGAATGACGTGGAGCCATGAAACTTACAAGTTATTTCACACTTTTCTCGACACTTTTCGTTTCATATCACTGAAATAAAAAGTGTCACGAAAAGTGTTGAATAACTTGTAAGTTTCAAGGCTCCACATCATTCTCGGTTGGGTTCAGAACTTTCAGCGGCCCCTCGTAATATATTTGTAAAGTTCTGAGGCATTTGATAAAATACTTTCAAAGTTATTGATAACCAAAGTATGAGCCTCATTTTGTGCGATTAATTTTTTGGCCCATTTTGCGCAATAATGAAAAGAATAATCTAATTTGGGTAATTCCATCAGTATATCTGAATTCAGTGTCAAAAGCTGTATAGATAAGCCAAATTTTGGCTTTCTACCAGTTTGGATTTATGTATTGTAGCTATCGAAAATAGCCACTTTTGTCGGTCTGCATGCGACCGGAACCAGAGCACCCCTCACATTAGATGCTCTAGTTCAGGAACAAATACATATCCAAGTCTAATATTTTGCACGGCTTAGTTTAAGATCTTAGGCTACTCATACATAAAATTTCATTGAATTCCGAGACAGTCGACTGGGGACCACTTGACATGGAATGACCTAATTCTATAAGTAAGTGCTTCCATTTGGGTGCCTTGATACTGTGCAGTGAAAGCTTATTCAGAAACCAGCATCTGTGCACCCAGATTCCATTTTAGAATACTGGCGTAACCTGCAGTTAGGCCAGCCATAGATCTAGTACAATTGCAATAATGTAAATGAAGCAGAAGTGCACATAATTTACACTATTTTCTAAATTACATTAAGTAGCAACCAGAGGCCGTTATGGGGGAAAGCACCCTTCAGGGATTCAAGAAAAGGTTAGATAAGTTCCTGCTGGACCAGAACATATGCAGGTAAGGCTAGACTCAGATAAGGCATTGGTCTTTGACCTAAGGGCTGCTGTGTGAGCAGACTGCTGGGCACGATGGACCACTGGTCTGACCCAGCAGCAGCAATTCTTATGTTCACCCATATAAATACCCATTCTATTTATGCACTGCGCCACTCACATAGTCACCCCACTGTCACTTATATACAAAACTGCTACTATTCTGTACTTGAATGGTGTTTAAATGCAGGTGCTCAGTTATAGAATTGCCCCTCACATGTCCAACTCACTACAGGAAGTGTTGGGTGTAGGCCAGAGGCGTGCAGAAAAGGATTCTGTGTGAATTAGTTGTGGTGTACAGAAGCATTTTAATGCCTTGTCTCCCTCAACCCACACCCAGCAGCCAGACAGTATTTCCTGGGTACAAATAACATTTGTCTGAAATGTAAAGCACCTTTTTGTGAAAGCCACAATATATACGGTAATCCCTGAGGGTTATAGGAAGAACTGAGGAACGGAGAGTTGTACTTTGGAAGGGCAGCACCACTGAGGGTAGAGAATATCCAACCAATGTTAGAAGCACAGAAAACATATGCCCCAAAGAAGAAATCACATTTTTTTTTCTTAAGCAAATTTCAAATACAATTTAATTAGAAAACACCTGGTTCATCTCTTGATCTGCAAACAGTCTCTTTTACAGAACCTTCCCTATGAAAACAAGAGGTAGCAGAGGGGTTGTAGATAGTATGTGTCTGCTGACATTGGTAATCTCATTTCCCTTCTCCATGTCCCTATTACATTTCAACTCGTTTCAATGGTGGTACTGCCACAGTATCCACAGACACCAATACACAACAGGAATTTTTTTTAAAAAACATGCTTCCTAACCTGTGCAACAGATACTATAAGTTATACAGTACTTATAATGGCAACATTACCCCTTCATCTCTCCTCGGAAAGCTCCAGCACAATGTTACACCTGTGCAAATCCTGCCCTCAGGAATGCCTACACTTATTCTGGATAAAAGTACACAGGTAGGCCTTCTGCACATACTTTTATGTGTATATCCCACAGTGTTATAAGGCCTTTTCCTGTATGTAAAATGTTGTTTTATGTAAAAAAAAAAAAGGGTGTGTGTATGGAGCCTTATAAAATTATTCCTACCGGGTCTTGCCTTTATCTGCATCTTCTAAATAAAAAATCATTATGACATCACTTCTGGTGCCATCAGTTACCTATTTACTAATTCAATTCAACTATCATAGGGGCCCAACTTTAAAACTGTATCAAGTATTAAAATACACACTGCAAGATTTCCACTAGATTTAGTAAATGGCACGGAGAAAACGGTTCCCCCCCAAATCCATGGAGAGCACTATTCTATATTCTATGCACAGTTTACAGAATAGTGCTTACAGCCAATTTCTGTGCCAAAACAGGGGCGCAAGGATTTACACCAAATGAAACCTGATGGGAATCCTGGCATGTAAGCTAGGCCCGGATTCCTAGTATTCATCCTTGGTGAAATCACTGACTCACACACAGTTACGCCCCCTTTTGAGTTTCACAAGAATCTTTATAGATTAATGCTTAGCAAAATGTGTATGCAAATCCACCAAAATGTTCCCAATAAATGTTAGTACCCAAATTACTGGCTCTAATTTAGTTGCGTACACAACTCAGGAAAGCACGCAATTTTGTACGTCATTTATAATATCCGAGGGTAACTGTCTCCCTTTGCATCACTTCCTATGATATGTAGACATATACATAAAACCAAATACATGGTTGTGTATAAATGCTTCATGAAAGCAGGGTAATATCCTAGGTTAAACCACTGGTTTGGTTTGATGACTTCAAGAGAATGTTATAATGACCGTTCCTCCCTTTGGTCTTAAGTGGTTGTCAGTCTCCAATCGTCTTAAAGGAGGGGATACTTTGCTCATATTCCTAGCTTGCCCTTCATTGCCCTGAGTCTTTATAATTCTTTGTGACAGCTGCTATAACCCATCATAGCTCTGATAGAGTTGAAGGCAGATGGCAAGAAGTTGGAGTCAGATATGGAGGCTCTATATAAACACTCACCATGCTGGGAGCAAAGTCAAGATAGGAAATTCCTTTCTCTCATTCCCTGCAGTGCTGAGGATGTTTCTATCAATAGGTAGAGAGGAGGGTGCTTGAAGAAAAAGCTGACACCTCAATTTAGCTTAAGTAGATTCCAATCAGCAGCCATAGCAATACTACTGAAACAGACCCATATGTGCCTTCCTCTGCAACTTCTTGGGCCTTGCCCATGGGCTGAGCATGGCTCACATTACCCTGGTACCCAAGGCAGGCTTTTCATCTCTTCCCTACAAGAGGCAATAAAAGAGACCTCACTCAGACTGACAAGCTTTGTGTGGGAGCAATAAAATTACTAAGAAGAAACTGAAACTTCCAAAGGTGTCTTAGTAATACAACTCCCAAAAACTAAAGGAAGTCAATTGTGTGGAAGGGAAGATGGGATGAAATTTCAGTATAGTGGGATGGAGCTAAATGTTGTTTGTTTATTTATTTATTTAATTTTCTATCCCGTTTTCCCAAAACAGCTCATAATGGGTTATAGATTAACATACATAATATACAGTTAACAGGTTACAATTTGCCATAGTTATAGTATACGTTTTTTCGATACAAGCTTTTATCCTAACTCAAAACATACTAGCTTGCAGGGCAGGGGTGGCCCTATAATGAGGCAAATTGAGGCAGTGGCCTCAGGCGGTACTTTACAGGGGGTGGCAATTTTGGCACCTCTCCTTCCATCCCCCTACGTAAACATGGCCAACAGCAGCAGTGGTATACAAACACTGCCCTGCTGCCGGCCCTAGTCTTCTTGCCACCCCTGCATTCCACCCCTGAGGAATAAGGAAGTTAAGTCTGAGAGGTGGAATGCAGTGCTGAGAACACTCCAGGGTCGGCAGCAGGGCAGGAAATGCTCCGATGACTCTTCTGAGGACCAGCGTCAGTGTCAAGAACTTCTTCACGGCAGCAGAGCTCACAATTCACGGCTGTCGGCATTGGGCCTTCCTCTCTACTGGATCCTGCTTTCATGAAAACAGGAAGTAGGCGGGACAAAGCAGAGAGGAAGGCCTGACGCCGGCATGAGCAGCGAATTGTGAACGTTTTGCTGACGATTAGAGGATGACAAAGAGAGGCAGGGAGGGGGAGATAAATGCTGCACCAGCTTGGGTTGGGAAGGAGAAGGAAGACCAGGGAAGGGAGAGGAGATGAAAGAGAGATGCCAGGACTATGGGGAAGGAAAGGAGATGCCAGGCCATGGAGGGGGAGGAAGAGATGCAAAGGCATGGGGAGAGGGAAAATAAGGAGACAGAGATGCCAGGGACTAGAGGGGGGGGGAAAGAGACAGAAATGTCAGACAAAGCAGAAAGAAAGCAAGCAAGGAAGGAGGGAGGGAAAGGAAAGACAAGATATCAGAATATGGAGAGGGAGGGAGAGATGGAAGAAGAGAGGAGAGAGATCTCAGGGCATGGGGAAGGGAAGCAGATGCCAGACCATGGGGTGAGTTGGGGATGGGAAGGAGGGAAGGAAAGGAAAGGAGAAGGGAGAGAGTGGAGTGGGGGAGGGAGTGGAAACAGAAAAAAATGGAAGGGACAGAGAAAGAGGGTGGACACTAGATATAATGGAGAGTGAAGAGATGAGGAAAGCAGAAACCAGAGACGACAAAAGGTAGAAAAAATATATATATATTTTTTGTTGCTTTAGAATAAAGTAGTATTATAGCTATATTGATAATGGAAATAAGGCAATCTTTTTATTGGACTAATTTTAATAAATGTTTTACTAACGTTTGGACACCAAAAACCCCTTCCACAGGCAGTAGTGTACCAAGGGGAGTGAGGGGGAGAAAGAAGCGGCCCTGGGTGTAGCTTCTAGGGGGTGCTCCTCCAATCTCTTTTTATATGGGAGGGTATTAAAAAATGATCGGCCACGGGTGTCACATACCCTAGGCATATTACTAGGTGGAGGGGTTGGAGATAGGAGAGCACAAAGATGGTAAACAAACCAGAGAGGAGACTCCTCTTCCTCACAGGTGAAACATCTTTAATCCTCCTCCCTCCTGCTCACCTTTCCAAACTTCCCTGGATCACTAGCAGTGGCGAGCGCAGGACACTGGAAAGGAGTGCTCGACACCGGTCATAAATGACTGCTTCTTGGAACAACTGGTTCGGAAACCGACAAGAGGGGGTGCTATTTTAGATTTGGTCCTTAGTGGAATGAAAGACAGTACAGGAGTTAACTGTGTTGGGTCTGCTTGGAAACAGTGATCATAACATGATCAAATTTGAGCTGATACCGGAAGTAACATAGCAAAATAAATTTACTGTAGGGGCGTTTAATTTTCGAAAAGGGCGACTATGATAAAATGAGGAAAATGGTTAAAAAGAAGCTAAAAGGATCAATTGCAAAGGTTGGGACTGTAAACCAGGCGTGGATGTTATTTAAAAATACCATTGTGGAAGCCCAGACCAGATGTATTCCATGTATTAGCAAAGGTGGAAACAAGAGCCGGTGTGGGTAAAAGGTGGAGTGAAAGAGGCTATTAGAGCCAAAAAAACATCCTTTAAAGAATGGAAAAAGGATCTGAATGAAGAAAATAAGAATAAACATAAGCACTGGCAAGTTAGATGCAAAGCTTTTATAAAGACAGCTAAGAAAGAATATGAAGAGAAACTTGCAAAAGAGGCAAAAACTCATAACAATTTTTTTTAGGTACATCAGAAGCAGAAAACCTGTAAAGGAATCTGTGGGACTGTTGGATGATCAAGGAGCAAAAGGGGTGCTCAGGGAGGATACGGCCATAGCGGAAAGATTGAATTAATTCTTTGCTTTGGTCTTTACGGAAGAAGATGTAAGAGATCTACATGAACCGGAAATGGTTTTCAAGGGTGATGATGCAGAGAAACTGAAAGAAATCTCAGTGAATTTGGAAGATGTACTAAGCCAAATCGACAAGTTAAAAAGTGATAAATCGCCTGGACTCGATGGCATACATCCCAGGGTACTAAAAGAACTCAAACATGAAATTGCTGACCTGCTGTTAGTAATCTGTAACCTGTCGCTAAAATTGTTTATAGTACCTGAAGATTGGAGGGTGGCCAATTTTACACCAATTTTTAAAAAGGGCTCCAGGGGAGATCCACGAAATTACAGACCGGTAAGCCTCACTTCAGTGATGGGCAAAATGGTAGAAACAATGATAAAAAAATAAAATTGTGGAACATGTAGACAAACATGATTTAATGAGACGGAGTCAGTATGGGTTCAGCCGAGGGAGATCATGCCTCACCAATTTGTTTGACTTCTTTGATGGTGTGATAAACATGTGGATAAAGGTGAGCCAGTTGATATAGTGTATCTAGATTTTCAAAAAGCTTTTGATAAAGTTCCTCATGAGAGGTTCCTGAGAAAATTAAAGTGTCATGGGATAGGTGGCAAAGTTCAGTTGTGGATTAGAAATTGGTTATCTGATAGAAAACAGAAGGTATGGTTAAATGGTCATTTTTCTCAATGGAGGAGAGTACACAGTGGAGTGCTGCAGGGGTCTGTACTGGGATTGGTTCTATTTAACTTATTTATAAATGATCTGGAAATTGGAACGACGAGGTGATTAAATTTGCAGATGACACTAAACTGTTCAAAGTTGTTACAATGCATGCAGATTGTGAAAAATTCCAGGCGGACCTTAGGAAATTGGAAGACTGGGCGTCCAAATGGCAGATGAAATTTAATGTGAACAAATGCAAAGTGATGGAAATTGGGAAGAATAACTTGAATCATAGTTACCGGATGCTAGGGTCCATCTTGGGGGTTAGCGCCCAAGAAAATGATCTGGGTATCATTGTAGACAATATGATGAAACCTTCTGCTCAATGTGTGGCGGTGGCCAAAAAAGCAAACAGGATGCTAGGAATTATTAAAAAAGGGATGGTTAAGAAGACTAAGAATGTTATAATGGCCCTGTTTTGCTCCATGGTGCGACCTCATCTGGAGTATTGCGTTCAATTCTGGTCTCCTTATCTCAAGAAGGATATAGTGGTGCTAGAAAAGGTTCAAGGAAGAGTGACCAAGATGATAAAGGGGATGGAACTCCTCTCGTATGAGGAAAGACTAAAATGGTTAGGGCTCTTCAGCTTGAAAAAGAAACGGCTGAAGGGAGATATGATTGAAGTCTACAAAATCCTGAGTGGAGCAGAAAAGGTACAAGTGGATCAATTTTTCACTCCATCAAAAATTACAAAGACTAGGGGTCACTTGATGAAGTTACAGGGAAATACTTTTTAAAACCAATATGAGGAAATTTTTTTCACTCAGAGAATAGTTAAGCTCTGGAACACATTGCCAGAGGTTGTGGTAAGAGCGGATAGCATAGCTGGTTTTAAGAAAGGTTTGAAAGACTTCCTGGAGGATAAGTCCATAGTCTGTAATTGATAAAGACATGGGGGAAGCCACTGCTTGCCCTGGATCGGTAGCATGGAATGTTGCTACTCCTTGGGTTTTGGCCACCGTGAGAACGGGCTACTGGGCTTGATGGATCATTGATCTGACCCAGTAAGGCTATTCTTATGCCTTAATTACTGCTGTTGATAGTGATCCAGGCAGATTTGGATATCTGGGGGGGAGGGGTTTGAGGGGTGGCACTGGACACATTGTGGAGGTGAGGTGAGGGAGCTGTGCTAGATCTGGATAAAGAGAGATCTGCTAGATCTGGATAGGGTATAGGGAGAGGAGCTAGTGGGTACATGAGGATGTGCTGGACTTTGCTTGGGGCGGGGGGGGGGGAGATGTGGGGATGTGCTAGACCTTGTTTGTGGGGAAAGGAGATGGGGCAATGCTAAGTACCTTGAAATTCGGTTAAAAACATCATTTAAACCGTGTTTTGTTTTTTACTGAGCTTGGGCACCTATTGTTGCCTAAAACATTGGTACCGTTTAGAGAATCCACTGACTATCTCTGTAATAAGCATTTATCCAGTGCCTTATAATATCAGCTCCCATATAACTAATTTTATTATGGTGTGTTAAACTGAGCCTTTTTTTTACTCTTCTTCTTTTTGCTTCTTATTGAGCTCTTGCATCTTTGTGTTTTTGCAAAAAAGCAGGTTAAAGTATATGAGGATAGAAACACCGAAACATGGTTCTTTGAGTTTGGCAGGATTTATTGCTTTGCTGATACCCTCTAAGAAGCTGCTTCCCTAGACAGCTGGTCAGTCTTACCTAGTAGTTGGGGCAGCTCTTTCTCCACCCTCACTTTAGATGTGGGGGTGGAGAGCGCCAACTCATTCCTTGTCCCAGGCAGCAGATTGCCTTGAGCCGCACCTGGTGCAGGGTCATGGGAAATAATTACAGGGGAAGTACAGGCCCATACCTGTTTCTAAAATAAACTGCGGTGAACAAGTTATGCCTCTTTGTGGAGGAAGAATAACTGTTGAGAATGGGAAAGGGATTAACAGACCTTGCCATGCCCAGAGCAAACAGAACACAGCTAACAACCCATTAGAGATTTCCCTGATGGATGAGGCAAAATTCAAATACCCCTGATGCTTCAAAACTACTACCCATCAGCAGTTGTAGGGGTAGAGAGCTCTTGGCTTCACACACAATTACAAGACAGAATCCTTTACACCATCTCTGACCCCATCAAGTGCTCAACATCACATCTATCCATAGCAATCACAGAGATGACAAGTACTTAATGTCACTTGTGCTCCTCTATCCTAGCAACAGCTGAAGAAAGAAGCCAAGTGCTGTACAAAACCCACACCCCTTTCTCAGGAGAGCACCCTGCACCCCCTCCCCCAATTCCTAATGGCTGCTAGCTAGAGCATGCTCTGGACTACATAGTGATGCAACAGATGATTCTGTACCACCCACCCCTTTTTCTGCCAGCAAACAATGCACTCTCTCCCCTCCAATCAGCTGCTGGCTGACTCTGTGAGAAACAGATAAGGATCAATCTGAGATGGATGCTGTCAGTTCAAAACCATCACTTCACTATGTGGATGTAGCAAGTAATGCTTAACATATGTATATTTAGGTACAGATGGGAGCAGGGCCTTGTCCCATCCCCTTCCTCAAATGATCAGTCAGTGAAATCCACAAAAAATGAATATTTAGCATTTTGGATCTAGGCTATTTCGTTTTTCCCTTTCCCCACAGCAGGCTCAGTGAATATGCACAGTGAGAGCTACAACACCCTGAGATATATGAAGTCTAAGAGATTTCCATAATAACATGGAGGGAGAGTTCAATAGAACTTAAATTAATCTCTATTTCCTTACTGGTAAATGTTCACACCCTGCCAGATCACTTGAGGGCCATAGTAATCTCATGCTTTACCTGGAACTCACAGTGACTGCCTCATGGTTAATGTATAAGCTGTGATAGATACTAACAGGGGGCTTTTAGTGGTCCAACATGTAGCAAGCAGCTAGAAGCCAACAGTGACCTCCTCAATCTCATTGCTATTGTCCACACTGCTCTTGCCATGGAGTTCCTTCAGATGGCGCCGCAGGCCTGGCTTGTGGGTAAAATGCACATCACAGTAATTGCACTTGTGGGGTTTAATGCCATTGTGGAGGTTAAGGTGATCCTGCAATGTAGCATTTTGTGTGAAGGACTTATGGCATACAGCACACTGGAAAGGCTTGTAGCCTGTGTGCACACGGCTGTGGCGGGTCAGGTTGCTCTTCTGAGTGAAAACCTTGCCACAACGCAGGCAGAGAAAAAGCTTGTGTTCTCTCACATGGCTCATGAAAGCACCTAGGTGCCGGAATACATTCTCACATCGTGGACAACGGTAGGAGCACTCCAGATCTGGCTCTCTCCTGGAGGATCCTGATTGTACACTGACCCTACGCATCTTCTCCATACCATGCAGGCGCCGAATTGGGAAACTCCGCTGAAGTGAGGAGGTTTGGTTAGAGTCAAAGCCCTGAATGTGGCGCTCTCCTGCTGCACTGCTCACTCTGGAGTCCATGACCTCCTCCTCTTCATAATAGCTTTGCAGATAGCTCCTGGTGATCTCCATAGCAGAGTTAATGAATGACAAGGAGATTTTGGGTGAGGGACTGGGGATCACTGTCCCTGCAGACTCCACCTTGCAAGTCAACTTTGAGTTCATTTCACTGTCTGAAGTGTCAGTCACCGTTTGACCATCCTCGCAGTCTGGCATCTCTTCCTCAGACAAGGTGAGGCCTTGCTGCATCACAGACAAATTATCTTCCTTACACTCCTCAATTTTAGGTGCCAGATAACGGGAGACTGCTTGGGTGCACTGTTCCACAATGTGGCCCATCCGCAAGAAGCTGGCAGCTGCGAGGTAGCTGACCAGCTCTTGTACAGGTACCTCCAAGGCTCCTGTGTAACAAGACAGCAGCAACTGTCGCCCTACCCCAGGACTCTGGGAAACAGAGAACTCCAGTTCCCGTGAGCTATCTAATAGGAACTGGTCCCGAAGGAAGGGTGAGCAGGCTGCAAAAACCACACGGTGGCCATGCACAGCTACACCATCAATTTGTACAGTCACATCACAGAAGCGCTCCTGCTGCCGCAGCTGCTGCATCTCCCGCATCACTGAATCACCGAAGCTCGGGAACCGAAAATGTAAAATGTCAGAGGGAAGTGGGGGCATCCTTGCAAAAACTCCTAGGAAAAATAAAACAAGAGGATGTATTTATTCTTGTATATAGGTAGTTATACAGACATCAGGACTAAAAAGCAGAACATCCTGCCCCCAAATATTTCTGGAACCTATGTTCTGTACATCTCTGATATCCACATGGAGGACACAGGGACAAATTTGTCCCCGTCCCCTTGGGATCCATCTCCATCCCGTCCTCATCTGCACAAACCTGGAACACTTTAAAATCATGTGTTTGAGGCTCGTGCAGTTGAGGACAGAGCTTGCGGGGGTGGGGCAGGGACAGGACGCGGATTTAGACAGATCCTGCGGGGACAAATCTGTCCCCGTGTCATCTTCTATGCATTTCACTCATCTCTGTTACTGTCTCCTGGTGGTGTTTGCCCCGCTTTCTGGGGACCCCTTTGTTCAAAGAGCCCGTATCCCTTCCGGTATTGCTCCCCCTTAACTTCCCCGGGTCCCACATCGCTCCCTCATTCTCAAACCCGTCCTCCCGCATCCTACATTCAAACTTGGTTTTGAAGTCGCCGGCCGCGGCAGCAATTCCAACAAGTTGCAAGCAGCAGCCCTGGAGCGTCCCTTCTGCCGCGTCCCCGCCCCTTTCCGGAAACAGGAAGATGCGTCAGAAGGGGGCGTGGACACCGGTTGGTCGCCGCCGTTGGCGACTCCAATAAACGAGTTTGACTGTAGGACGCGTAGAGCGACATAAAGTATGTCGGAGCCGGCGGGGATTTTGTTGTTGTTGTTGAATGTCTGCTTCCTCCTCTTTGCCTGGAACTGCGCTCGTTCGCGTGTTTCCAGTGGTTGAAGAGCACCACGAGCCTGCACGGTGTCGCCCAGAATAGTTATGTACTTGCACACGTACTGTAGGTTCCCACGCTTACAGCCTTTCCGTTTGTAATTTCCAAGACCTTTCTACACGCTGTAGTTCTATTTTACCGTTGGTGTGAGTCTGAAAAAGAATTATTCCATTTAAGCACTTTGAAGATAATGCCATGTTCTACAGGTGGAAGTATAGGTTCCACCCTTTTTGTCCTGTCTGTCATAGATTGTACACAACAAATACACTAAATTTTTGCCAAAAATCCTACAGTAGAAATAACGTAACGAGGCAAATCAAGTCACATCAGGGTTTGTTTGAAGGGCGCTCAGGAAGCTAAACCTATATTCACAACTCACAACCAGAATCGTGTGATTTGCCTCGTTACGTTATTTCTGTCATAGATTGTAAGCTCTTGCGAGCAGGGACCGTCTCTTGCATGTTTCATGTACAGCGTGGCGTGCGCCTGGTAGTGCTATAGAAATAATAAATGGTATAGTAGTAAGTAATAAAATTGCATAGATGTAGTAGATATGTGTGCAGGTATACGTGCCAAGAGCATGTTTGTTTTTAAGAAGTTTGCCTTAGTGTCCGAGACCTTTTTTAGGTGGAGTTGTTTTATATCTGTGTAATTTATAAAATATGACCATATTGGCTAGGACTTAACTTTTTTTTATTTATATCTTCTTTATATCTTGTATTTAAGAAAGAATACAGAATATTAGATAACACCTCAATTAATAAAAGAAAAATTACATAATTCCAATCAAGTCCACTTTAAGGGAGAGAAGCATAACTTATCTTTTACAGAAAATAAAGAAGAAAATATCTTCTCATCATTAAAGGCACAATATTACACTTTTTATTTCCTCATTTCACCAGTTACTGCTGCTCTTATGATTTAAGAAATAGTTTAAGTTGTAAAGAATCTTCAAAAATAAAATTGTTTCGGAAACTTTAGAAAAATAAAGTTGCATCCAAGGCCAAAACTTTAGGTTTCAAAGCTTTGTCTCCTAAATTGGATGGCCCTGGAGACATTTTGCCCCACAAAAATCTACATCTTTTTTTCTTAAAGTTTCATAATCAAGGTTTATCTAAAGTTAATATATTTGAATCCACATTTATTGTTTACAACTTCCTGAGAAAATCTCTGATTCTGAGCAATGACTGATTTTAACATTCCCCCCATACCATATTTTATATCCCATAAGTCCTTTAAAGTAATAATGTCCTGTGGATCTCCACCTCCTTTCTTCAGTCCTGAGACTTCATCAGAAATTTCAGAAAAAACTTGTGATATTTTTTAAAATGACACTCTAATTTGATGTGTCTCAGGTTGAAAAGGGTTTGGGGATTTAGAACCTATTTGATGTTATACTGAGCTTTTCTTTTGCTTTCTTTGCTCCTTGTTGTTTGAGCATTTTATATCTCCTTTCTGTTTTTGCTGAAAAGCAGGTTAAAAGTATGTGCGGTTCTTTGTGTTTGTCTGGCAGGATCTATTGTTTTGCTTTAAACTTCACAGCCCACTTATAGAATAAGTTGAAGTTCATTGGTTCTGTCTCCATCTGCTGTGCCAGTTTAGAGGGGCGCTATGGAAGTCTGCCTTATTTGAAAGGTGCCTGCTCGCTTTGCAGGTAAGAACAAGCACTGATGATTCTTTGAATTATGTGCCTGTCAGGGCCTGGACAACTGCTCTTTACCACTCAAGGCTATGCCTAGTCTGCCTTTTGGTTAGACTTGCCCTGGCAGTAGGCGAAACCTTTTTAATCAGATTAGCTTCATCTACATATGACACGCTTCTTTGAGTACATCTACTGAGCTGTCATTGTAGTGATTTTTTGTAATCGCTTATGGTATGTCTATAAAGACTGATAAACCTTTTAACTTTTGGCTCATTTCACTGCTTTAGCACTCCCTATACATTTTTTCAGTTGCCTCATGTACAGTACATTTATAACAAGCTCATATTAATAATGCTTCATTTTGAATGTCTTTATATATAGGCCTTACAATAATGGAAACTTCAAGAGTACAGAACAGAAAACATTTGAAATTAGAATGATCAAGAACTCTGAAATGAACACAGAATGACCCAGTACAGAGATTTACTTAAATCAGAGTTATATCGCCAACAACTTAATATAGCAGGGTGTATAACAATAAGCAATTGTAAATTTCCACCCTACAAAACCATGTCTTTCTTCAGAACCAACAACATAAACCCCAAAGGAAATATTTGGTACTTGAAAGACACAATCAATTAAGGTAGGACATGGCGCATGTCTAGTGAGCAACCTGGCTTCTTCGGTAAGATTCAATATATAACCAATCAATTAAATAGCACCCTCAGTGTAGGGTTGTAAGCTCTAAAGAGCAGCTCTGATGCTTGCTAGGAGCAGAGCCGGCAACGCCATCCCCACACCATCATCGAGGCGCTCACGTGTGCAAATTAGTGTAATAATAAATGAAAACAGTGTTCACATAAATAAAGTGCCAGGAATAAAATTATACCTCACTTGGCATGCAATACCCCAATGTAGCCAAACCCGCAGACCCAAGGCAAAAATGTATAATAATACAAAAATGTGGCAAAAAAAACTCCTGGTACTTAGCTGAATAAAAATCTGCAGTAATGAATCACCACATGTGATACCTTAGGCATGTCCTACCTTAATTGATTGTGTCTTTCTTCAGAACCATAAATATAAAGGAGTATAGATTTCTAAATTGCCGGTAGTCAAACCCATTCAGAATTATTCTTGAAACTTGAACTTAAAACCCCCCAACACTTTTCTGGTTAGTTGTATAGGAGTGCCCCTGCCAACATAGTCATGTTTTGTCCACCGCATAAGGGTAACTGCTTCTATAAGCAAACAAATATCACTATCTCACCCTCAAATATTTATTTTATTTATTCAGTTTTCTATACCGTTCTCCCCAGGGGAGCTCAGAATGGTTTACATGAATTTATTCAGGTACTCAAGCATTTTCTCTAGGCTCACAATCTATCTAATGTACCTAGGGCAATGGGGGGGATTAAGTGACTTGCCCAGGGTCACAAGAAGCAGTGTGGGTTTGAACCTACAACCTCAGGGTGCTGAGGCTGTAGCTATAATCACTGCGCCCTCTCTCCCCAATAAGCATATCAAAAAACTTTTCAGAAAACTATATATGTGGAAAATCTCAAGCTTGCCTCAAACTTCTTCAGAAACACCACAAAGAAAACATTACAGCCAGTATGAGACAACATAAGTTCTAATGAGTTTGTACTATTTAAATTCAGTGTAATTTCTTCACTGATCTGATGAAAAAAGGATAACTGTTAAATTTAAGGATTTTAGGTTTAGCTCCCACCAGGTGAGTTACATTTAGGTATCTTATCCCTGGAGAACTTCTAATCTAAACCCGCCCTCCCCCTTTTACTAAACTGTAGTAGAAGTTTCTACCATGGCCCAGAGCGCTAAAATGCTCCCACGCTCATAGAATTCCTATGAGCCTCAGAGTATTTTAGCGCCCTGGGCTGCAGTAGAAACCTCTACTGTGGCTTAGTAAAAGAGGGCATGAGTTTGTACCTGAGGCAGTGGAGAGTTAAGCTATGGCTTCCCTTATTCTCAGTCCGTTACTTTAACCCTTATGCTACTCTACTCTAATCCTTGTTATTGCCCTTATTTCCAAACTTTCTTAGATTCAATTCAGTGAAAGTGGGTAATAAATAATAATGCATGAACCAACTCCACTATGTTTAATTGAGAGCACTGTCACCACGGAAGAAAAAGCCTCAGGTTCTATTAAGGGCAGAGTAAAATGCTCAAACCTCCACTTCCCACATCATTGGCAAAAAACTTCCGTAGGTGATGTGTAGTGTCACAACCTGTGTCGGTGCAGGACTAAAACAACTACTCAACTAACGTACTGAGTGTTAATGAAATATAGCCGACGTTTCACGGTAAAGACCGTTTCTTCAGGGCTTATGGATTTTCACTGTCCAATGAGTTGCTTGCGTTTGTAGCAGAAGTGGGAAGCAGGAGTACAAACGCAAGCAACTCATTAAACGTATTGGACAGTGAAAATCCATAAGCCCTGAAGAAACGGTCTTTACCGTGAAACGTCGGCTATATTTCATTAACACTCAGTATGTTAGAGTAGTTGTTTTAGTCCTGCACCGACACAGGTTGTGGCACTACACATCACCTACGGAAGTTTTTTGCCAATGATGTGGGAGGTGGAGGTTTGAGCATTTTGCTCTGCCCATAATAGAACCTGAGGTTTTTTCTTCCGTGGCGACAGTGCTCTCAATTAAACATAGCAAACTTTCTTAGACACACAAGAATTATATGTCCTGATTGCTTGAGTAAAACCAGGATTGGTTCAATGCATCCCTTAGGAAACACCTTATTTCTCAGATAAAAAATATTGGAAAGATTTTAAATGGTTTTGCCTTAGAACCAAATTGCAATAGAGGTTCAAAAGGATGCAGGTTTTTAAGATGACACACTACACACACAGATGAGCAGTGACTTCACTTGGGCACTAACCACTTGTGCAAACAATTGTCCCCTGTAGTGGTGAGTTACAAGAAGCAATTTCCAGCTCACCTAAACTACATGTCCTAATTCCTGGTACAAGCTTATTAAAGAATCTCACCACAACCACTGGCAACAGAGGCCAATGATAGATTAAAGAGGTTATTTATTTACAAATTTTTCCAGAACTCACAGAAGAATTGTGCAAAGATATCCTGAGGGGACAGGGGATGGGGGTTTGGTCCATTCTTTAGAAAACCAGTCTCTTGGGGTTTATTTTTTCTGAAACAGGGTGGTTCACTGTTGCAGTTAAAGAACCAAGAAGTAACAGTCACCGTAGACCTCCCGTCCCACCAACTTAGGTGCACAGTTAAGAGATATAATTCAGGCATCAGGCCCATTCATTCCTGAGTCAGATCATATGGTTTCATGGTAGGTCCCTTGGAGTGGCACCCTGGCTGTAAAGG
This sequence comes from Geotrypetes seraphini, assembly GCF_902459505.1. NCBI lineage: Eukaryota > Metazoa > Chordata > Amphibia > Gymnophiona > Dermophiidae > Geotrypetes > Geotrypetes seraphini. The sequence goes on along the minus strand of NC_047094.1, from coordinate 67,757,016 downwards.
GACCAACCAATATAACAACAATAAAAAGAACTAAAAGCAGGATAGAAGTAAAAGAGGCATGTCCCAACCCCATTATTCTGCTGAGTTCCCAAGAGCTCCCTTCAGTGTTCCTCACTCATCACCCACCCCTTCTGAAATGTCATTGCTCTGGGGCCTCAAATTGATGGAATGGGGAGGGTGGACACAAATGTGCATTCTTCTTATTTTTTTATATGAGCATCTGCATTTGTGCAACAGCTTCTATACATCAGAACAAAATGGAAGTGGCAAGCTAGGGCAGGGCAGCACCATAGTCACTGGAATGGCCCAGAGCTTGACTAGGCCCTTCTGCTCCATATTCACTGATATTAAGATATCAGACATTTCTTCCTTGCAACCTAACATGGGCCAGATCAGTGGGTCCATATTTCTGAGCATACATCCTTTTCTAGCCAACGCTGGGGAGTTTGGTGTATGTGCAGCAGTATGAATGAACAAAGTGTATTCCTTTGTTCCCTTAGACACTTAAGGTAAGTTTAGAATCAAAAGGGCTGCACAGGGTATATGGCCTGCAGCTTTTTTCCTAACGTAAAACAGGGAGTCACCAAAGTTCTCTCAGGCTCCTTTTCTTTAGTAATGAAGATCAGCTGGTAGCAGAAGAATCTTGCATGAAATTAGCTCTGTACTCTTAAACACTCTTTTGGTTTTGAACTCCAGTCCCCCTTCCCCTAAACAAAGGTGGGCTCTTTGCCCATTGTCATAGATCTGGAGGAGGCAGCATGAAATCATACTTTCCTCTCCCTCCCATTATAATCCTTACCACAGCTATGGAAAGGTTCCGATACTTTCCAGAGCAGAAAAACACAGATACACTTTGTCCCCCCCCCCCTTTTTCCCCAAAAAAATCCTTCCCCAGCGCTGTCTTCCTATCTTTGAGTAGAAGAAAGTGCAGAAGTAGGGGCAGGATGGACCTTCTGTTCCACTTCCAACTTCACAGGAAGCAGGAGTGTACACTGTTCAACTGTTCTGTCCTCTTTCCTCTCCCCTAGCCTGGGAGAGTCTTGTCCTCATCAGTCTGAACAGGTTTGTGCTTTGTTCTTTTAATGGACTTTATTGGTGAGGAGAAGGGGTTATAAGGCTTCCTAATGCAAGGTGTCAGACCATATGAGAATGACTGCACTCTCCTCCTACAGTACAGAGACAGCATTTCACAGATTTTTATGCCCCAATCTCTCGCTCAGCCACAGGTGTCTTTCCTTCATATGGTAGTGCTGGCATCCTCTCCAGCCGACGGTGCTTTCGGACCACGGGAGGTGGGGGATCTGCCAAGAAGATTTGGCGGATGCACTCAATACAGACTGTAGTTGCTTCTTTGGTCTCACGGGACAGTTGCGAGAGACTAAGGAAGCCATGGGGCAGGTCTTCAACCACCTGCAGTGTCACTGGTTGCCCCAGGGCCTGTAGCCGCTTAGCAAACATCACAGAGTCATCAAGTATAGGGTCCAGGGCACAAGCCTGTAAGGAATGAGAGCAAGATTTAGGGTAAAGTCAGGAACAGAAGTCAGTGGGAGACATAGAAGGAAACAGGATGAAACTGGGGTCTCTATATGAGGTCCAAAAATGAGGGACGCAAAAAGTGCAAGGGAGACAGAGTTGGGGTTCTGAGGTTTATGTCAGGTCAAGAGTAGAATACTGCAAGGGTAGAAAAAGAGGGAAACAGGGGGTGAGATGGGAGATTGTAAAGTACAGTGGGCAATTCAGAACACAGGTGCACAAGGAATAAGATACTAGCATATCAAAGACAAAAAGGACTGAGGAAGAATTAGGAGTTTGTATGATGTAGGGTCCCAGAAATTTGAACTAGGTGGTGAACTAGGGTCAAACAGCACATATAGAAATAAATCCCCCAATCAGTTTAGCCAAGATAAGAGAGGTTTTGTTATGGTCCAGTCCTATAGGGTAACTACTATTCTGAAGAAGAAACAGAAAACAATAAAAGACATGAAGATGGACAACTAACTTAGAAGCAAGATAAGCATTTCTAGACATAGCTTTCCAATAAACCCAGTGTCTTGGAAGCCATTTATAGACTTATGGTGATAAAAGAAATGGATCCAAGAACCATGTAGCATTGTCATATGACACAATTTTATTTGGCATGTCTATGAGAGCTAAATGTCAAATATCTGCTAATAATAATAAGCTTTTATTGATATTAACAGGAGTTGCCATCCAACAAATAACACATAATTGGAAGGACTGTAGAAGACTAAATTATTGTTTTTGGTGGTCTTCAGTTTGTCATGTGTATAAAATGGAAAGAGCGTTGGCTGTTCAAAAAGGTTATTATAATAAATTTAAGGATGTGTGGGGACCTTTATTAAATTATAGTAATGAATAAGTTACACTTTTCCCAATCTTAATACACATGTGGATTTGGGGGGGGATTTCTTGTTTTTCCATTAAGAATATATAGATGATTGTCGTAAGATATTATTTTCATGTGGTATAAGTTGTATATGAATTTGGGAGGGGGTGGGGGTTAAATCTTCTTGGTGAATGATATTGAAAATTTTTCAAGTGATGTTGTATTATATTTGGTTGATATTTACTGTACATTTGATGTAAGTTTAAAAATGAATAAAGAAATTATAAACCCCCCCCCAAAAAAAACCCAATAAATTCTGGCCTTAATTAATAGAGAGCTGTTGTGGCGTGTTCTTAAAAAGTTTTGTGAAGGTGAAAACCCTGACATGAACTGTGCATTAAATATTGGATTGGGGGCAAAGATAATTATAACATTCTTCTTATCCATGTGGATAGGTAATCCACACATATCTTTATGAGCAAGTATTTCTCCATTATCAGCAGTATAAATCCCACCCAAGCAAACTGCAGTGTTCGTGGACCCCACTTATAGCTATTCCTATATTTTCCGAGACAAAATCCCTGCTCTGGGAGCCCTTCCCTATATTTTGCTTGGGACCCTTCATTTTGAACTTCTGTTATGGCCTGACGTATTCAGTGCAGTGCAAAATTCCCAGGACTACTTGAATTTGCACACACCTGATCCCCGAGGTTCAGCATCACTCTCCCCTCCCCCAATGCACCAAGGCAGCCCAGTGGTGGGGATCACAGCAGAGATTGCCTGAAAGCTGCCATACCGTTTGGTGGGGCCTTTCCTCTGTCACATCCCATCTCTCTGATGCCACTTCCTGTTGGCGGGACATGGCAGAGAAATTTTAGGTTCAGAAACCCAGGTTCCACACCAAGCTGGTGCATGAATACATTTCAAGATATTTCCATGCCTCGTGTTAGTGTTTCACCATGCTGAAGCTTATTTTTCTTCTTCACAGATTAGCTTCTGATGAACTTTGATGGCTGATATTTTGTAATACATTATTTTGTTTATATTTAATGGGTGTCAGTTTTTTTTGTTTTTAATATATTTAGTTTTTCTACCACACTATTTGTAACCTGTAAGCTACCCTCATCAGAAGAGGAGAAACAAACTTGTCAGAAACCATTCAAATTAACAGCATGCAAGATGACGTTTTGTTATTAATTGGGTAGCTACATGTGTGGTAAAGTGACAGCTTTGGGATCAATTAGGAGAATAAGCTGGGGCACCACTAATCAACACATAAATAAAGAACTATGGAGAGCAATGAAAAGGAGAACTGAAGTGGCATCAAATAAATTCTTGTGTCAGGTGTATTAAGGGAAAGGAGATGGGATTTGATATACCGCCTTTCTGTTATTACAATCATATACAGCTACTTATTTTGTTTCCGGGACAATGGCAGGTTAAGTGGCTTGCCTAGAGGCATAAGGAGCTGCAGTGGGGATCAAACCCAGTTCCCCTGGATCTCAGGCTACTGCAATAACCCATTAAGCTACTCATCCTATTAGCAAAAAAAGACTGAATGAATTATGGGTCAGCCACGAAATAAGAGAAAAAAACATAGCAAAACAAGTAACATCAGGAAATAAACACAGGAGGACAAGAGAATTACTAGAACAAACAAAAGGGAGGTATTTAATTTATTTATTTTAAAAATTCCTACACCGCCTAAGACCTAAGTAATTTACAAGGAAAACATAAATAAGAAAGAACAATTATACAGGAAAATGATCAGAGGTTTGAGAGGAAAATATTGCCCAAATAAATAAACAGATATAAGAGGATGACGACAAGAAAACTACCAGAACAAAAGGGGTGGGAGGGTATTGAGGTAGGACATTAAAGACAATTAGATAGGTAAAGGCTCAAAGAGAGGAGAATATTGCCCAATCAGAAGAGACAGGTGATAAAACCTTTTGATAGATATATAAATGAGAATAGAAAAACCAAATGGGGGAAGAGTACACATTAACAAGGAGGATCAGAAGCAATATCTGGAAAGCAATGTTACTTACCGTAACAGTTGTTATCCAGGGACAGCAGGCAGCTATTCTCACTAGTGGGGGTGACATCATCCAACAGAGCCCCGATGCGGACATCTCACAAGCATAAGTGCTTGTAGAAATTCTTAGAAGTTTCGAGTTGCCCACACCGCGCATGCGCAAGTGCCTTCCCACCCGATGCACCGGGCGCGTCTCCTCAGTTCAGATAGCTAGCAGAGAAGCCAACCAAGGGGAGGTGGGTGGGACGTGAGAATAGCTGCCTGCTGTCCCTGGATAACAACTGTTACAGTAAGTAACATTGCTTTATCCCAGGACAAGCAGGCAGGTATTCTCACTAGTGGGAGACCTCCAAGCCAACCCAAATGGGATGGTGGGAGAGTTGGCAACTTAGGAGAATAAATTTTGTAACACTGTTTGACCAAACTGTCCATCCCGTCTGGAGAAAATATCCAGACAATAATGAGAAGTGAAGGTGTGAACCAAGGACCAAGTGGTAGCCTTACAAATCTCCTCAATCGGTGTCAATCTGAGGAAGGCAACAGAGGCAGCCATTGCTCTGACCTTATGGGCTGTGACTTTACTGTGAAGGGGTAATCCAGCCTGGGCATAGCAGAAAGAGATACAAGCCACCATCCAGTTGGAGATGGTACGCTTAGAGATAGGGCGTCCCAACTTGTTCGGATCGAAGGAGATGAAAAGTTGGGGAGCAGTCCTGTGTGGCTTGGTGCGTTCCAGGTAGAAAGCCAAAGCACGCTTACAGTCCAGAGTGTGAAGAGCTGATTCTCCAGGAAGAGAATGAGGCTTGGGAAAAAACACAGGAAGAACAATGGATTGATTCAGATGAAATTCCGAGACCACCTTGGGGAGGAATTTGGGATGAGTGCGAAGGACCAACTTGTCATGATGATACACTGTAAAAGGCGGATCCGCAACCAATGCTTGAAGCTCACTAACTCGACGAGCAGATGTGAGGCCAATGAGAAACACCACCTTCCAAGTGAGATACTTCAGAGGAGCCTTGTTAAGAGGTTCAAATGGAGGCTTCATAAGCTGAGAAAGAACAACATTGAGGTCCCAAACGACTGGAGGCGGTTTGAGGGGAGGATTGACATGGAAAAGTCCTTTCATGAACCTGGAAACCACAGGATGTGCAGAAAGAGGTTTCCCTTGAAGAGGATGATTGAAAGCAGCAATTGCACTAAGATGGACTCGTATCGATGTAGACTTGAGGCCAGATTGAGACAGGTGCAAAAGATAGTCCAAACAGAGGACAAGGAGGCATGTTGAGGCTCCTTGTGATGGAGAGGCATGTGAAATAGCAAACCTCTGGAGAGATTGGAAGAGAGCATCCACCAGTGAAGAGACTGCAGGAGAGCAGGAGTGACCTGAATGTGTCGAGTCAGAGGGTCTGAGGTCTGCGTCCATTGAGATGCCAGGGTCCACTGAGGAATCCGCAGGTGAAGTCTGGCAAAAGGAGTCACGTGTACTGTAGAGGCCATGTGGCCCAGAAGCACCATCATGTGTCTCGCCGAGATGGATGGGCGAGAGGAGACGGAGTGACAAAGATGAAGAAGAGCCGCCAGGCGTTGAGGAAGAAGGAACACTCTGAGTTGAATAGTATCCAGAACAGCTCCAATGAAGGGAAGAGTCTGGGAAGGTTGCAGATGGGATTTGGGAAAGTTGATCTCAAATCCCAAACTCTGCAGGAACCAGATCGTCCTCTGGGTCGCCTGGACGACACCCGGAGACGTGGAATCCTTGATGAGTCAGGACTTCGAGGTAGGGAAACACCTGAAGACCATGGTTCCTGAGTGCTGCGGCCACTACAACCAGGCACTTGGTGAAGACTCTGGGAGATGAAGCCAGGCTGAAAGGGAGCACTCTGTATTGAAGATGAAGATGTCCCACCCGAAATCTGAGGTATTGACGGAAGGCCAGATGGATGGGAATATGAGTGTAGGCCTCCTTGAGATCCAGAGAGAATAACCAGTCGTTCTGTTCAAGGAGGGGATAGAGAGAAGCCAGGGTCAACATGCAAAACTTCTCCCTGACCAGAAACTTGTTGAGCACCCTGAGGTCCAAAATAGGACGCAGGTCGTCCATCTTCTTCGGAACAAGGAAGTACCGGGAGTAAAAACCCTTGTTCTGTTGGTCCACAGGGACCGGCTCGATGGCACGAAGCCAGAGCAAAGCCTGGGCTTCCTGAAGAAGAAGGGCGGTCTGGGTCAAGTTGGAAGGATACTCTCTTGGAGGATGTTCCGGAGGACATAAGAACATAAGCAATGCCTCCGCCGGGTCAGACCACAGGTCCATCCTGCCCAGCAGTCCGCTCCCGCGGCGGCCCAAACAGGTCAAGACCTGTCTGAATCCCCAGATGGGGTCCCCTTGCCACCCTGGTTTCCCATTTAAGTCCTAGCTTCCCATCGAAGTCCTAACCCTCCAGTCTTGCACATGCACGACCTGGTTGGGTTTCTATACTTATTACCTGGTTAGCTTTCTATACCTGTGATACATCCCAGCACCTCTCTCAGTATCCCACGATCCCTTTATCCCTCAGGAATCCGTCCAATCCCTGCTTGAATCCTTGTACCGTACTCTACCTGATCACTCCAAGTGTCCACGACCCTTTGGGTGAAAAAAAACTTCTTTGCATTTGTTTTGAACCTATCTCCCTTCAGTTTCTCCGAATGCCCCCTCGTACCTGTTGTCCTCTTCAGTCTGAAGAATCTGTCCCTATCCACCCTCTCCATGCCCCTCATGATCTTGAAGGTCTCTATCATATCTCCCCTGAGCCTCCTTTTTTCCAGAGAGAAGAGCCCCAGCCTATCCAACCTCTCGGCGTATGGGCAGTGTTCCAGCCCTCTTACCAGTTTGATTGCTCTCCTTTGGACTCTCTCAAGTACCGCCATGTCCTTCTTGAGGTACAGCGACCAATATTGTTTTTTTTTTTTATTTTTTTTATTTTATATTTATTAGATTATTCATTACAATATCTTAGTAACAAACCTACATGAATGAACACAAATAGAACAAATGTAAATTCCCAAACGGGAATTAACATCATATATAAGGAAACTAATACAACTATATCCTAGTCCACATTAAAGCTGATCGCCAGTACTAATAAAACATCAAAGCAAATCTTTCTATCTACTATCTAGGAACAGGCAAATGGCTTTTATATATATTATACATCATCCTCCAAAAATAAACTAAATATTAGAAATTTAAACTTTCAACAAAGGTTTCTCTTTAATAAAATCTTCCACCTGGGCTGGCTCAAAAAACACATATTTATCACTTTCATATGAAATCAGGCATTTACATGGAAATTTTAAAAAGAAAGTAGCTCCGACTGCCAAAACCTTTGGCTTTAGCTGAAGGAACTGTTTCCTCTTAAACTGGGTTTGTCTAGAGACATCTGGAAAAATTATCACCCGTTGACCACAAAACATCTCTTGCTTTTTCAGGAAATATAATTTCAAGATATCTTGCTTCTCAAGCTCTGTCTTAAAGGTCACGAGAAGAGTTGCTCGTTTCTCAATTATGTCTTTAGATGACTCCAAAAACTGTGATACATTCAAACTCTCAGGTGATACTATTCTATCCATTCCACCTTCATCTACCTTTTCTTTGGAATCTCTTGAGATGTAATATAAATTTTCGACCTCAAAGGTCTCCACTTTATTATAATGTAATATTTCCCTCAAATACATTCTCAAGAGTTCCATTGAAGAGAGGTAATGTGTGATTGGAAAATTTAACAAGCGAAGATTCTTAACTCTAATAGCATTTTCCATTTTTTCTAATTTAGCATGTATCATCATACTATCCTTTATATTAGAAACAGCACTGGCTTGTAAATTACCTACTGCCTGATCTAACTTTTCAACCTTTACAGCTGTTTCTCCAATTTTTTTATCTTGTTCTTTAATTTTCACAGTTACATCAGATGAAAATTGACATAAGTTCAAAACGGTTTTTTGTAAAGATGACTCTATTCTGTTAATGCTAAGCCAAACATCATTTAAAGTGATCACTTTATCCTTGGGGAGAACGTCCGAGCTTTGCCCAGTAATCATCTGCACTGGGGTTAGTTCTTTAGCTTGCCCCAGGGATTGTCCTGAAACCTCCAGACCAGATAATGACAATGATTGGGGGGAAGAAGAAGTTATTCCTTCCTTAAAAGGGGAAGGAGATTCTTCTAACCGTAGGGAATATAGCGACCAATATTGAACGCAGTATTCCAGATGTGGACGCACCATCGCTCGATACAATGGCATGATGACTTCCCGCGTCCTGGTTGTTATGCCCCTCTTTATGATGCCCAGCATCCTGTTGGCTTTTTTTGAGGCTGCTGTGCACTGTGCAGATGGCTTCAGTGATGCATCCACCAGCACACCCAAATCCCTCTCAAGACCGCTGTCTCCCAACAATGCCCCCCCCAATTTGTAGTTGAACAACGGATTCTTTTTCCCTATATGCATGACCTTACATTTTTCCACGTTAAAGCGCATTTGCCATTTGTTTGCCCACTCTTCCAGCTTGTCCAGGTCCCTTTGCAGGAACTTGATGGAACTGAAGAGAGTATCCCTCTCTTATGATGGAAAGGACCCAGAGATCGGTGGTAATAGTCGTCCATCAAGGATAAAAATGATGGAGACGACCTCCGATGGGAAAAATCGGGGAGGGCAGAACGATGGAAGTTATGCTCCCTACGAGACAGTCAAAAAGGCTGAGGAGCCTTGGGGACAGCAGAAGGCTGAGGCTTTTGTTGGGGCTTCTGCTGGTGCAGTCTCTTCACAGGTTGACGGATGGTGGGCGCCTGCTTCGGCGGGTAACGCCGCTGATAGATCATAGGCGGGCGAGACGGACGAGCGGAGAATAGATTGAAAAGACTTTTCATGTTTCGACAGCTTCTCCGTCGCCGCCTCGATGGACTCGTCGAAAAGGTCTGCTCCCGCACATGGAACGTTCGCCAGCTGGTCCTGGAGATTCGGGTCCATATCAATGGTCCGGAGCCACGCCAGGCGTCGCATGGCCACCGAACAAGCAGCAGCTCTGGCAGAGAGTTCAAAAGCGTCGTAAGACGATTGCATCATCTGCAGGCGGAGTTGGGACAACGACGCCAGGACTTCCGAGTACTCAAAGCGAGCCTGAGAGTCTAAATATGGCAGAAACTTTTGTAGAATTTTGTAGGTCGCAAAATGAAAACTATAATTCAGGACTCTAAGAGGCCATCAAAGAGTTCTGGTAGATGCGCCTGCCAAATCTGTCCATGGTCTTGCCCTCCAGGCCAGGAGGAGTGGAGGCATAGACCTTGGAGGGATGAGACCGCTTCAAGGAGGACTCAACCAAGAGGGACTGGTGAGAGAGCTGTGCACCGTCGAAGCCCTTATGGTGCACCGTGCGGTACCTGGCATCCAACTTCCCGGGGACAGCGGGGATGGAGTAAGGGGTCTTGAAACATCTCATGAAGGTCTGTTCCAGAAGCTTATGGAGAGGCAGACGGAGAGACTCAGCAGGAGGTGGGGGAAGATGCATCGTCTCCAAATACTCCTTAGAAAACTTGGAACCCGAATCCAGGGTAATATCCAGATCCTCCGCCATCTGCCGCAGGAAAGATGAGAAAAATAATTGGTCAGCCAGGGCCGGGCCTCGAGACGGGCTCGATGAAGTTGAGGCGTCCTGATCTGGCAGGGAGAGAACGATCCCACAATGTCCTCGAGTTCCGGCATAGGAGGAGGAGGCGAGTAATCCGGTGAAAACTCCCTAAAGGGCTGCTTACGACGAGGCGAGGCATGCCTCGAAGAATGCCTCGATGAATGTCTCGAGCGACGACTCGAACTGTGTCTAGAAGCAGGCCTTGAACGTCGAGGCGAGCGAGGCCCAGACGAGGCATCCAGCGAGTAGATGGGGCTGGAGGCAGTGGATCAAAGCAGAGGAGGCTGAAACGAAGCCCTTTGAGGCACCCCCCAGGGCTCGAGGCTCGGCATCGAGGAGGAAGGTTCTGCTCCAGGCAAGGTGGAAGATTCAGCGCCATGCATCGAGTGAATTGACGACGGCATGGGCAAAGACTCTGCTCCTTGCGATGCATGCCCCGAAGCCAGACCAGACATTTGCCGAGACTCGGCTCCCAGCAGCGAGAGTGTGCGTCGAGGAGGCACCGGAGGCGGCTTGACCTCGCGGGAGGCTTCCGTGTGCCCAGGCCGAATTTGGGAGAGAAGCGTCATCCCAATCTTAGTAAAGAGCTCGACAAATCTCTTCTCCATGGAACGAAGCTGGCATGGAACGAAGCCGGCAAAGAGGGATCCGCATCCGCAATGGGACCTCCAGCAAGGACATCGCTAATTCAGCCGCCAGGGGGCTTGGGCTTAGAAGCCTTGGGCACCTTGAGCATCACTGGAGGAATGGGAGGCTGCGTTACCTGACCTGAGGAGACAGCGAAAGGCACCGCAGCAGGTGTCAGAGTCGAAGCCGGCACGAACGAGGCAGGCTTGAGCAGACTCAAGGCCGAAGAGGTTGAAGCGGATGTCGAAGGTGTGGCGCTCTGCGATGAAGGCAGCTCCGGCGACGCCTCCATGCTGAACAGCGACTCCCACAAGATGCAGCGACGCTTAAAAGCACGTGCTGTAAGTGTGGAGCAAGGCCGGCACGACTTCGGAAGATGTTGAGGCCCGAGAAACTGAATACAGCGTCGGTGAGGGTCCGTCAACGAAATCGCGCGCTGGCACTTGACACACTTTTTAAAACCGGTGACAGACCGGGACATAGGCCGAAAGAGCTCCGCCGCAAGATCGAAGCCGCGGGGCCGCGGCCACGTGGCCTGCCCGGTCGAACGAACAAAATTTTTTTTTTTTTGGAAAAAACAAGAAAACGCAACGTGAACCAACGATAATGAGCACATAAAATTCAAAACTGCGGACACAGAAGGCACAAGTGAAGGGACTTCGCGCAGAGAGTTGAAGACGGACTTCTCAGCTCCGTGGAAGAGTAAGAACTGAGGAGACGCACCCGGTGCATTGAACGGGAAGGCACTCGCGCATGCGCGGTGTGGGCAACTCGAAACTTCTAAAAATTTCTACAAGCAAGTATGCTTATGAGATGTCCGCATCGGGGCTCTGTTGGATGACGTCACCCCCACTAGTGAGAATACCTGCCTGCTTGTCCTGGGATAATAACTATTTCTGTTTGATATATACAGGACTTCTAGCTTTCCTTTCCCTCCCCAAGTGAGATGTTTTCCATGACTATCCTACTCCCTATTCCTCAGCAGAAACAATACGCATGGGATATCCTCCTCTTAGGTCTCATTTCTCTCTTCTCCCCAGTTCTTATGGGGTGAACTCCTCACCGATCCCTGAGCTCTCCCCAGACACTTACCACAATGTGGACAGGCGGCAGCCCCTTCAGCATACTGTCAGGTGCAAGTAGTGGTGACATGAATGGGTTCTTGACAATAGGAGATGTTTGCAGTTTAAGGTCGGCAGCAGGCTGATCAGAGCGCAGTGGCTCAAAACCCTCAGGGAAATCCAGGAGTGGAATACTGTTCTCACTGTTTGTCTGTTGCGTAAGAGTCTCCTTCTCGCCTTCACTCTCCTTGCTCAGGAAGAAGTTGACTTCCAGGCCCTTTTGTTCATCAGGGGCATCCTGTGACTCCACAGCATGCTCCTCACTGTCCACATTGGCATGCTTCCCCAAATCCTGGCATGTTTTGCTCTTTGTAGTGCCGGTACAGCAGAGAAGTGGGTCCTCACTAAAGGCGGCTTCTGATACGCTTTGCCTTACAGTATCTGAAAGCCAAGCATGGAAAGCTGTCACATGTACAGAAAGTATTCATTGCCCTGGTCTCTTCCATCCATTCTTGGTGGCCCCGAGATTGTGTGTGCATACTGATGCATGTGTTATATATGTACAAATACATCTATGTTATTCAGAGTACATATGTGTGTGTGAGAAAATCTGCCCCGTTACTCCATTCCCTTAAGCCCTAAGAAGCTAAGTGAACACACATGCAAGCAGTGCACATGTATATGAGCAAAGACTGGTCTTTATCCTACCTATTCTCCAAAGAGGAGGCTGCCAGTGTGTATATGACTGAGAATTAGTAACTGCCTATGATTTCAATTTAATATATTGTCTCTAATATCACCCAAAAGTAGTTCACAAGAGGTAAAAAACACCAAAAAACAACATAAAATTACGAGTGTGTATCAATTCATGAAAAGCAGTACTTGTGAACTTTAAGACCCTCTTGGAGGGGAGAGAGTGCCTGCCATTAAACACATGCAGGCAGCAGCAATGTGCTGAATTCTTTATTCACACCCAGCATGCCCCATGGTTTTGTGTTTTGCATTCTTCTGCAGACAGGCTTTGTCTCAGCTGAGGAAACTGCAGTGTGCTACATGATTATTATTTAACTTGAACTGCACTTGAACCCAACGGGGGAACAATGCAGCTAATATAGATAAACTAGTTCACCTACATGTAAACCTGTCCAAAGCCATTACTAACAATTAATAAAGCTATTAAGAAAATGTGTCGGGAATTTTCAGTGTTTTCATAATGTGACCAGAATAAATAACAAGTGGTTCAAAGATAAGTGGTTGGAGTGATTTTCACTCATTGATATTTACATTGCTGCTTACTAGGTTTCTGGCCCAGAAATATCTAAGAAAAAGAACAATTTAAATTAAATCATTAATTTATAGAGAGTGTTTGTGGTTGGGCAGACTGGATGGACCATCCGGGTCTTTATCTGCCGTCATTTACTATGGGTCCTTTTACTAAGGCACGCTAGTCATTTTAGCGTGCGCTAAATGCTAACGCGTCCATGGATGAGTTAGCATTTAGCGTGCCTTAGTAAAAGGACCCCTATGCTACTATCCCTAAGGGCTCCTTATACGAAGGCGCATTAGGGCCTTAACATGCGGAATAGTGCGCGCTAGCCACTACCGCCTCCTTTTGAGCAGGCGGTAGATTTTCGCTAATGCACCTTCGTAAAAGGAGCCCTAAGAATCATTATAATACAAATTGTGTTTCCTTATTGAAGGCTGTCACAATGAAATAAAATTAGTCAACTATCAAGACACAAACTTTTTTTTAATGTTAGATTATATTTTATTGACTCACTTATTTTCACAATGCTGGGACGTGTGCATGGAGCATAAGTGCATTGCCTGCATGGGGCAACATTCATTGGTCTGGCTCTCTGAATTGCTTATTATTTATTTGATCTCATTATTGGAAAAAAAATTGAAAATTCCCAGCATAGTTTCTTAATAGATTCATTAAGTGTTAGTAACTATTTTTGATAGTTTTATATCAGTGGTCTCAAACTCAAACCCTTTGCAGGGCCACATTTTGGATTTGTAGGTACTTGGAGGGCCGCAGAAAGAATAGTTAATTTCTTATTAAAGAAATGAAAATTTTGCATGAAGTAAAACTCTTTATAGTTTATAAATCTTTCCTTTTGGCTAAGTCTTAATAATAATATTGTAATTTATAGGTAAAGAGACATATGATCAAAACGGTTTTATTTTACTTTTGTGATTATGATAAATATACCGAGGGCCTCAAAATAGGACCTGGCAGGCCGCATGTGGCCCCCGGGCCGCGAGTTTGAGACCACTGTTTTATATAGTTCTTCCACAGTATAATTTAATTTGATAATGCTAAGTAATATGCTAGACAGCTCCAACCTCCAAGATGGCTTAAAATAAAAAAATAAAAAAAAATTATATAATTATAAAAAACAGAGCTAAAAACAAGTCTTTTTTTTTTTGGGGGGGGGGGTGAATAAGCAAAATAAATCATTAAGAGGAAGTAGCCATACCTATAGCACCAAATCTGCAAATACAAGGAACAACCAATGGGTTTTAATCGGATGAGCCATGCAACAGGCATGCTGGTTCCCAAAGACCAAGCTGGGAGTGCGTCACATGCTTCATGGAGCAGCTGCACCATCCACCAAAGGAGAAGCAGCATTATGAGGCACATTGAGCATGCGGCGAGTTATGATGGAGCTACATCCTACCAGAAGTCAGAATGTTAGTAATGGTGGGCTGCTTCTCAATACGCAGGAAACGCATCAGAAAGGCCAATGGTCGCCTGAGGCACGCCCACAGGCGACTTCTCACTGCAGAGACAAGACTAAGACTGAGAGTAGAGACGTGTGAATGAGAGGAACAGAAAGGGGTTAGGGTGGGCAGGTGAAAGAATGGGCAACAGTGATAGAGGTGGGCTGTTTTAATGGGATGGGGGGGAGGGTCTATGGCATACCTGTGCTGTTTCTCTTGGCTTCCAGAAAAGAGCTTATCCAAGCAGAAGCACTCTGTCGCAAGTCCCTGAACAAAAGTGATGTGTCCCGCTTCACCAGGCTCATGGTGTTCAGCTTTTGTGCATCCAGGTTCTCGGTATGCATAGGATCAGTACCTGCAGAAGTAAGCGGATCCCAAAAGGTCAGTAGTAGCATGTTACAGAGTCGCACCCATCCAACCCTGACACTTTCCCCTCCCAACACACCTCTGATCATGCACATTCACAAATCAGGTGTGTACTAATGCCAAGTACACATCAAGCCTACCGCTCTCAGTTTCCCACAAACAACTCAAAGGTACAGTTATTTCACAAAGCAGAAAAGGTTGTTAGTATGGCAAAGAAGGCAAGGTGGAAAAAGGATTTGAAAGGACTTTTTTCCTGGGTATGTTTGTGAAAAAAGGAAGGGCAAAGGTCAGAAGAAAAAAAGAGGAATGTGTGAAGGGTTATGAGGCAAAAAAATGGTCAAATAATTCTGTTCAGCATTCAGAGCATACATTGAGGAAAGATTACCAATTATTGGTAGAGATATGATAATGGGCTAGGTGCCATATCACTAACAGAGGTAGTTTATATAGAACTGGCAAAACTGAGAGTGCATAAAGAAATAAGATCGGATGAGATTCATGCTTAGATATTATAGAGAGAGCACAGAGCCTAAAAAAGGGAAATGACCTATGCATTATCAATTAGTATCACTGTTGAATCTGGATGTTATGGTCTTGGTGGCTATTTTGGCAGCAAGGTTAAATAAAATAGTCCCAGAATTGGTAGCTCCAGACTGGAAAAGATTTGTGATAGAAAGATATGGCATTCAAGGATAGCCCTGGGATCGGTAGTGTAGAATGATGCTACTGATTGGGTTTTTGCCATGTACTTGAAACCTGGATTAGCCACTGTGAAAACAGGATACTGGGCTGGATGGACCATTGGTCTGACCCAGTATGGCTACTTTTATGTTCTTATACTGCAGTTTGTACTGAACAAAAGGGAGTCAATTAGGGATTAGCACTCATCTTAGCAACACATTGTATGTTCTGGGTTTGGTAAGATGGAAATTAAAGGAGATACTCTAGATCTATACAACAATAAAACCCATATAACCCTGGAGTTTGAGCACACAAGTGGAAAAAGAAAAGATTTTCACCATCTCCAATTGGTAATAAAAACAAGGAATCTGAAAGCATTCCAGAGAATACTGGTATGTGCATGTCTACATATAAAGCTGTTGATGTTTCTATGCACACTTTTTTCAACATTTAGGTTTTCAGGGGCTTAAAAATAAAAAATGCTAATAAACTGGAGATTATATTTTTATTTTATATTACATACTATTTGCAAGCTCGAAAGCTATCAAAATGGCATACATTAAAAAAACGATGGGCTGCTATCGAATTTAAAAAAGTGAGTCATTCTCCCAAAAATGCTCATGTAAATGAGGTTGGCAAAGAGTAGCAAAGATTCGCTAAGTTTGCATGTGCCCATCATTTGTGATAGCAATGGGTACATGTGCAGATAAAAAAACTAAAAACACAACAGCAGGAGAGATGCCCATTCTCTCCCGCTGCCACACAACCCCATTGTTTTGGACAATCAAGGACTTCCTTAGACTCCTTCCTAAGGAAGTCCCTGATTGGCTCAGGCACCTCAGGCCCCTCCCAAGGGAAGAGCCTGAGCCAATCAGGGCCTTAGACCCCTGCCCATACATCACATGATGCACCAGGGTGGGGCCTAAGGCCAGCATTGCTGATGGGTGGCTGGCGGAGGAGCAGAAGGGACTGAGCACCCCTCCTACTTCCAACTAAAGTATGGGGAAGGGGAGGGGAGTGACAGCAATGAGACCCGACCGGCAGGAGGGAGTGGGCATCCTCCTGCCATTTCGGCATGGTGCGGGGGTGTTCGCCGTTGGGCAGGGGGGGAGGGAGGAGGGGCTGATGGCAAGAGGGAGTGGGCATTCCTCTTGCCATTTCTGGGTCGCCACGTGCCAGGGGAGGGATTTTTTGACAAGTCTGCTTGTTTTTTATTCTTTTTTTTATGGGGCAGATATTTTGTGTGTGTAATAAACGTAAAATATCTGTGCTATGGAAAAAAAAAATGAATAAAAACAAACAGGCAGATCTGTCAAAAAACGGGCAGACCTGTCGGTGACACAGTTACTGACGGGTCTACAGCAGTCAGGTTTTAGGATTGTAAAACCTGATGCAAAATAGCCAAGCAAATGTTAGTGAATCAATCGCTTGGCTATTTTGTATGGGGTTTTATTCATTTGCATGGGTTGGGTTGGATCAGATCGGATCAGAAAATGGGGAAAAACATGTGGTGGGCCATTTAGTGATTCGGGTGGGTAGCAACGATCGTCGCTAAATCTGTGAATCGTGGCCCAAGTCCAGATTGCATTGAGCATTGGACCCTATGTATGTAGGGAAGGAACAGTGGTTCAAAATCACCTACCATTCCTATGGGAATTGGGTCATATGGAACAATTCTCAATTTCATTTTTCTAATAGCTTTCTGAATACCTTGCAAACTTGGCACATTTAAAAGATGAAAAGGTGCTAATAAGATCTATAAAGGAGAGGAATTAAGTTGTTCATGCAAGCTAATTTGAAGAGCTGATACAGCAACAGACAAGAAGGGTGTGAGAATTCTATAATTGTTGGATTTTATTTGCAAAATAAGATTCAAGATCGGCAGTTGTAGGCAAAGTTCCTAAAAGAGATGAGGTGGCAGTGTTCATGACTGAATGAAGAATTATGTAGTAACTGGCAATGTTTAAAAGCTTATAGTAATATTGGTATAAATGAGAACCTAAGATATCCTTCACTTACTTTCTTACCTTTGCTAATCTTCTTTCTTGTAAATCCAGAATGTATTCCTGGACAAGTGGGTTATGCATGAGACTGCTTCTAGGAAGCCTCATTTACATAATTTTTTAGACCCGCCACTCTTACCTCAGGAGTGCCCTCAGGTACTCAGTTCATAGAAAAGCAGTCAGTCACCTGTAGACACAGACAAAAAGGGAGGAGTATGGGGAAATTCCCCAACAAGTAAGTCTAATCTGCTCATAACATGAAATTTCATAATAAACACAAACAATTGAAAACAGGTTATCAAACATCATAAACCTGAAACCGTGATATAAAGAGACACAGCATGTGCTAACGGAAAGGGTGCTACCTCTGGGGACCCCAAACTTGAAGTACAGAATACATTTGGATGGTACTCTCACAAAAGGCTAGTCAAGCAATCATAAGGTCAGCTTAACAGTACACATCAAGGCAGACGATCGGCCGATCAGCAATTTATAGGGTGGGTTCCAGGAACAGAGTGTAGATTTACAAGAACAATTAGTAGAGGTAAGAACCTAATTTTTTGTTCATGTACAATCCCACACTATTCCTGGACAAATGGGACGTAACAGACCAGTCCCGTAGAGTCAGGGTGGAATCAAAGCAGCACCCTTCTTGGCTGCCACATTGATCCTAGAAAACTGAGTAAAGGAATGCAAAGAGGACCAGGTAGCAGCCCTTCAAATCTCCTCCAAAGAGATTGCTGACGAAATGGCTCAAGAGTAGGAAACACCTTTAGTAGAATGAGCCCCCACTGAAAATAGGTTCCTGACTGGCAATAATGTAGATAGATGAGATAGCCTTATGGATCCATCTGGAAAAGGTGGCTTTGGAAGTTTCAGGATCCAGACCTGGGAGAGATTCTGGATCTAAGGAGAGGTCTCCATGGTGTGGTGGTGCTTTAAGCCCGCAGCTTTGGGCGGGCTCATAACCAAATCACTCCAGGAATTAAACTTGGAGGTTGGGCAGTCAGCAATAGCGGCAGGCTCTTTTTTGGGAAGCACTAAGCTGCAGTCTTCTTCATTCCTGATCATCTGGACTTAGCAAGGATGCTTATGGATCCCTGGAAGGTGCCAAAAGGTCCTCTGCGAGTGGCTAAGAGCCGTGTCAAAACTCTTCCAAATGGCGGATGTGTTTACTCAGCGTCTGGCATCGCCGAGAGTGGATTCCCTAGTGATGGCGGTATTGTGCTCAAGAACACAGGACCCAAGGATTTTGTCCTTTAAAAAGTTTTAAAAATTTTTTATTATGCAGCCTCAGGACTGTGGCGATTTCTTCTATGGCCAGAGCTTACCGTTCAAAGCTTCGCCATGATCCTGCCACTTTTGTGCTTCGAGGTATCTTCTTTATAATCTCAGATGCCTTTGTATGAGCTCTTTAGAGTGGTGAGCAAGCTGTTGACATATTCTATTTTGACATGCAGGATGTTGTGGATCCAGCAGTGGTCCAGTGACTCATCCTACACAGTGACCCTAAGCAAACTGCTGCTTTGGGGAAATTTGCTGTATTGAAAGGGTCTTGATGACCTCATGGCCAATGTGCAAGACGTAAGCCCATGCAAGATGTAAGCCCAACAGCAGGCCCCTGTCCTCTCAGGGTCTGGGTCACTCTAGTTTTTTGCCCCTTTGGGTGCTTCCATCAGTATTATCGAGGCTCCTCTGGGCAACAATCCTTTCAGTTCACCAGTGTTCGGTGGCACCCATCATCCTCAATCTTCAGAGTTGCATCTACCCCTGAGAAGCAGATTGGAGGAGATGTCTTATGGCCTTCCTGAGGGGCAGCTACGAGCTCGACTTTCATCGACTCCTATCAGAGCTCCTTCTAGACTCCCTGGCAGGGAGACCAGAGAGAGCAGTCTGGGTGGACGCTGCTGTCCAAAGGTTGCTGATCATTGGGGCCATCGAGCCCATTCCGGAGCACCAATTGGGTTCCGGCAGATGTTCGCTTTATTTCATCGTTTCAAAGAGAGCCTACGATGTATGGAGACTGTTTCTGGACCCCAAAGCGGTTTCAGAATGGAAACTGTACAATGATCACTTCGGAGGATCCAGAGGAAGTCTTGGCTTCCCTGGACTTGAAGGCGGCTTAGCTTCACACCCCCATCTTTACAGAGCACAGATGTTACCTGTGGTTCCATATGCTGCATCATCATTTCCAGTTTGCAGCCATGCCTTGGTCCCTGGCTCGACAGCTCTATGAGCCTTGGGAGTGGGCATCTTTGTTGGATATTCCTGTTCAGACAGTTTTCCTGGTGGCTATATCTCCAGCCCACAGACTTTTTGAGCTTCATACTTTTTCCTGCAGGGTTCCTTTCTGAAGGATTCCAGACACCAGCGTGTTTCTGCAAGCTGTTCCCTCCTTTCTTCCAAAAGTGGTCTCTAGTTCCCACATCAGCCAGGAGGTCCAATTTTTATTTCATTCACTCCGGTTCAAGTAAATAGGGCCGTATGTTGTTGTCGTTGAATGTTCGCAGGTTCTTGTTGTGGTATTTGGAGGTCCTGAATGAGTTTCGGATTTCAAACCACCTGTTCGTACTGGTGGGTCCTGCCCAGGCTGGCCAACATACAAAGCCACCTTTTCCAGATGGAACCATAAGGCTATCTCATCTATCTACAAGGATTTGGATCATTTGATTATGTCCTTCAGTTCTTACTTGGAATTTATGAGGCATTTAAAAATACACTTATTTGTCAAATATTTGGGTAACTAACTTTCCATCTAATTGTACATCTTACTTTTTGTAAATGGTCCTACAGTAAGCCGATTGCTGTTATGTTATGAATCCCAGCCATATTTCACTAGCACTGCAAATGCACTATCCATGGGGGCCCCATTTCGCCTTTTTCAGAGGGGCTCTGGCTGGAGTGAGTGTCAAGACCCTCTAAAAGGGTCGAGGGGACTTGAGCTGGAGAAAACTCTTCCCCCTTCCACGCCGTGGAGCACAGCTGATCGTCACACAGCCATCCACCGTAAACAGGGCATAAATCTGAAGCATCCTGCCCTGGAGAGTCCATCTGAGTAGTTTTCTTGCAAAAACGAAGCTTGCAGAGACATGAAATAACTAAATCCAAATCAGGAAAATTGAAGATGGTCACTGTGGGTGCAGTTTTCAAACAAAAATAACTTGGAAAAGCAAAGGAACCACCAAAACAAGGCACATTTAGGATTTTAGGGGTGGGGTGACTAGGGCTAACTCCCAAACATGCCAAAACCCACTTTTGAAGACCCCCCCTAAAAATCGCTCTAACAGGTTGTCAGCTCTATACTCACTGTGCCATGTGATGCTGGAAGCTGAAACAGCAGTCAGGGAAATCCTTTGCCTCAATAAGCATGCAAACTGGACTTCTGACTACCCCATTGGCCCGATTCCAGTGGCTGGGGCCTCTACCACCAATGGACACCCTGTGAACACAACCTGGTGGAGGAATGAGGTTGGCTCTGATCCCGGGCGTACCTCCACATAGCCAAGCAGCCTGCGCTCAAACCCATTAGCGGACAAACTTGGGATGAGCCAACTCCCAAGTGAAAGGACCCTGAATCCCGATCTGAAGGTGCAGGCTGTTAGAAGGTGCACTGCTAGGCAACCAACTCTCTGGAGACAGACTACATCCATCAGTCTGTGATCTCCTGCAGCCAGATCTGTCCCCGCAGGGAACCTCTGCAGCACAAAGATGCAAAATGCATAAAAAAAATACTGCTCAGAAGAAAAAAATAAACACGAGCAGAAAAGACTAGCTCCTACAGTCTTGCTTGTAGGAAAGCAACTGAATACCTGAGAGCAGTCCTGAGGTAAGAGGGGAAGGTCTAAAAAATTATGTAAATGAGGCTTCCTATAAGCAGTCTTGTGACTGAAGATGAATAACCCACTTGTCCAGGAATAGAGCGAGTTTGCATAAGAACATTCAAATAGTCAAACAGAATACAGTATGCCAGAGAATATGAAAGACAAAAGGGAGGAAATAACCTCAGAATCCAACTTTCACTCTTATTATAGAGATTGGAATTAATGGGGGAGTTTACTTCATTGGTATAAAAAAAACCTTCCAATATATGCCTATTCAGACTCTGCAATGCATACATTAATACTGGTAACCCCCCACAAAACTGACATTAGTGACTTAATTTATAAGTACCATTGCTGGTAATCCACCTTAAATCTCACAGTGGATTACCAGCAATGGCACTTACAAATTAAGTCACTGAGGGAGCAGTGATTGAAGAAAGCCCGAGTGGCCACTGGATACTTAGCAGCTAAGATTCAATTGGGGGGGAGGGGGCAATCCAGAAACATTCACTTGAGTAGTAAAAATCCAAAAAACACTATATATGTGTGATGAAATACCAATATATACCAACTGAGGTCTCAGTATGGTCATGATAGTGGTAACAAACAGTGTGATAAGGCAGTAGACAGAGAGATGCTGGGATGTACATGGAGAGATGACTCTAGAACGATTCATCGCGGTTGTTTCATCACAGCTGTTTCAATACTGTCCCATGAATCGTGCCGTGATGAACATGGTATAAAAAAACCCAAACAATCTCCCCTCCCCATGGTCGGTCAATTCAGTGTTTGGGGGCAATGCAATCCGCCCAAATAAAATTCTTCCCTCCCCCTCTCCTTCATGTCCGCAATCCATCTTATTCTGCATTTAGGGGGGTGATTCCCACCATCTATTCCAGCACTGAAGTGCTTTGGATATTCCAAGCCAAAACCCCGCACTTGTCCTTCCCATCACTTCCATTTTGTCACAGAAGGAAATGAGAATCGTGAAGAGTGATGCTATCAAATAGGAGGTACCAGGAAGAAGGATCTTTAATTAAGGCTGACCACAACAGTGATTGAACAGAAATCCTTGACAGGCTGCTGGAGTTACAAGTGCATGGTGAGGGGGATTCAAGGACGGAAAGGAGGGTGCTTAGAATTTGATACTGGAGAGGACTGCACAAATTCTGATGTTTTATTTAAGAGATTGGGTGCGAGGAAGAAACATTATGGCAATCAGCAAAGTGAGCCCTGCAGAGCTTGTTTGCCTGAGGCTTCCAGTTCATAAACTCATGGAACAATTTAGCGCAGCTGCGATGAAACATCCCATGATGAATTGTCCCATTCTTGAAGACATATAACCAATATGGAACTGGGGACCTTCTGCTTGGTACGATACTACTACTGAGCCATCCCAACAAACTAACCTATTTGAGAGGAAAGAATGCACTACAAAAGATCAAAGGGAGGAGGGTAGACTCAGAAAATATTTCTTCTTGAAAAGGGTTTTGGACAGAGAAGTGGAGAGATAGGGAAGAGATAGAAATGGAGGATCTGGAGAGAAGATCTGAATGTGAAGGACACTGCTCCTCCTCTTGCACATCCAATCCCTCTCTCCCTATTCCAGGTGCCTGTCACCTCTCTCTTTCTCTCACACACAGAACAGAACCCTGCTCACCAACCATTCATGTCAATAACTTTTCTAGTCCCTCCTTTTATCTGATAAGAGTGAAAGTGCCTTGGGCCATGTTTTCCATCTCTAGGAGTTGGGTTACAATTGTTATTTAGTTCATATCCAAAGTCAGGCCGTGGCAGAAGAAGAGTATAGAACCTGAGGGGCTACCACCCTAATCCTCCATTTTGTACAGTAGAGCAGTTCCCCAAGCCTTGCCAGGTGAAGTCTACCAGTGTCTCTCCTTCCTCCCCTTTCCAGCAGACATTTCAACTAGAGAATGACACGGTGAAAAAAATTAATCCCCGTTCCCGTCCCCGCGGATAACTGCGGGAAACCATCTTCATGTCATTTTTTAAGGAGAGAGGGAAGAATCAGAGTATGAATGGCCACAACCACTGACCCTCAAGATTTGCGTTGAAGAATGCTGGGGTAGAAGGACTGAGGTTGAAATAGACACTACAAAATTACATGGAATTATTTCCCGCGGTTATCCACGGGGACGGGAACGGTGATGAATTTTGTCACTGTGTCATTCTCTAATTTCAACATCTTCAACTCCAACCCCCGCCCCTCCATATCTTTTAACCCTTCAATTCTTTGCCAGCAGTAAGCAGTGTCTCACAATTGTGTGGATCCTGAGCTTCCCTCTGATTCAACTTCCTGTTTCCGTATAGGTGGAAAAACAGAGGGAAGGTTTGGGACCAATAGAAGCAGTGAGTACAAGTCACTGCTTGCTGCCAGCAAATAACTAAAAGAAGGTTAAAAGGTACAGAGAGCAGGGGGATGAGTTGAGACATCCAATCACTTAGGGAGAATCTTCTTGTACCCACCCACTGTAGGAATGCCAATGCCAGGTTGTTATAATATTTTATAACAGAATCCGGGCACCCAGATGCCATTATGGACTTTCACCATGCAGCACTAGATTACCTAAAGGGGGAGCCCGATTAAAGAACAATCCCCTAAGTTAGTTGGAGAGGACACTTGCTGAGAGTAGGGGCATCTCCTGTTACCTGCATAAGCACTGAGGCACTTAGAAAGAACACTGAGGGGGAGTAGTGGATCCATGAGTGTCAGCAGACGTGAGGGTGATGCTGTAGCTTGAAGTAAAGTTGCTGGATATGCAGCCATGATCCCATCTGGCATGCGAATGCCATATGAGGCAGCTCGCATAGACACTGTGATACAGAGATTTCCTCCAGCACTATCACCTGCCAGACAGATCCGCTCTCCTGTAGCTCCTGTAGGAAGGAAAGCATTAAGGGAAAGTCAGACAAAGGCACACACAGACATGCACTCATGTTTGCAAGGCAGAGATGTGCATGGGAACGCTGGACCAAGGCACCAATAGATTTCTGTAGAGCTCCAATAATTTCAACAAATGCTGGGGTCTCTTTGGGTAAGATCCAGTGAGCTCCCATGTAAGCACATTCTGCATACCTTAGTGAACCTAGTGGTAGAGCTGCTGCCTTAGCACCCTGAGGTTGGGGGTTCGAATCCCAGCACTGCTCCTTGTGACCCTGAGCAAGATCACTTAATCCTCCATTGCCCCAGATACAAATAAATACCTGTAAATATGTAAACCGCTTTGAATGTGTAACCACAAAAAAGGCGGTATACAAGTCCCATTCCCTTTCCCTAATGAACTCTGCTTCTTTCTTAAGAGACATCAATCCCTAATGGTACCATGCATGCACACATACCCATGCATAACCTTACCACTTCATTCTTATCTAGAAATAGCAGTGCATGCCTTCCCCCCTGCCGCTACTGTGCATGCATAGTACCATTAGGGATTGATTTCTCTTAAGAAAGAACAAGCAATTTAGCACCTTTTGCAAAACTGCACCTTGTACATAATATACACCATGTTTAAGACCTTTTAAAATTTAATAACATTTAGAATCCATAAATAGACAAAAGTGTGATCCTTACCGATAAGGATATATAATAACCCTTAACCTCCTACCAGAAATGACGCTGGGCTGCTACCCACCAGACTTGTTAGGCAGGAAGAGTTACAAAAGGAGTGTATAATTTATTATATTAAACTAATAAGTTTAGATATCATTAACAATAAAGCAAACTCCATTCACTATATTATGATGCACCAAATATAATAGGGAAATTATTAAATTGCACTTAAAACTAAATATCACCTAAAAGTTGCCAATATAATTTATTTTATTAGAATTTTTTTTCTAATATGAAAAATCCTGATAAGATAAACAGTTTGCTCAAAACTCCATATAAACTATTCTCACCACAAGTGAATTTATAGAAAAATTGGCAATGGGTCACGAGCGGAGCTCCACAGGGGTCGGTGCTGGGACCTCTACTCTTCAATATATTTATTAACGATCTGGAGACAGGGACGAAATGTGAGGTTATCAAATTTGCTGATGACACCAAACTCTGCAGCAGGGTTAGAAACACGGCAGACTGTGAAGACCTGCAAAGGGACCTAACGAGACTGGAAGACTGGGCAAAAAAGTGGCAAATGAGTTTTAACGTAGAGAAATGCAAGGTCATGCATGTAGGGAAAAAGAACCCGATGTTCAGCTACAAAATGGGGGGAACACTGCTAGGGGTGAATAACCTTGAAAGGGACCTGGGGGTGATGGTCGACACATCACTGAAACCATCGGCACAATGTGCGACAGCCTCAAAGAAAGCAAACAGAATGCTGGGCATCATCAAAAAGGTTATCACAACCAGGACGAAGGAAGTCATCATGCCACTGTATCGCGCGATGGTGCGCCCGCACCTGGAGTACTGTGTTCAATACTGGTCGCCGTACCTCAAGAAGGACATGGCGGTACTCGAGGGAGTGCAGAGGAGGGCAACTAAACTGATAAAAGGTATGGAAAAATTGTCATACGCTGACAGGTTAAAAATGCTGGGGATGTTCTCCCTGGAAAAGAGGAGACTTAGAGGGGACATGATAGAGACCTTCAAAATCCTTAAGGACATAGAGAAAGTAAATAAGGACAGATTCTTCAAACTGTGGGGAGCCACAAGCACTAGGGGTCACTCGGAGAAATTGAAAGGGGACAGGTTTAGAACAAATGCTAGGAGGTTCTTTTTTACCCAGAGGGTGGTGGACACATGGAACGCGCTTCCGGAGGATGTGATAGGCCAGAACTCTGTACAGGGGTTCAAGAAGGGTTTGGATAGGTTCCTGGAGGATAAGGGGATAGAGGGGTACAGATAGAACTTGAGGTAGGTTATAGGAATGGTCAGAGACCACTTCACAGGTCACGGACCTGATGGGCCGCCGCGGGAGCGGACCGCTGGGTGAGATGGACCTCTGGTCTGACCCAGTGGAGGCAACTTCTTATGTTCTTATGTTCTTAATTAATATCGATACATATCAGTGTTGCTATCCCACCACCAAAAATGCATGCCATAAATCTGAACAGGCAAATTTCACTGTTCAAGTGAAAAAGTCCGACCAATCAATATATCACTTAGCTGTGGTTGTGCATGATAGCAATGTGTCTTTTGTCCATAATATCACCATTATAAAGTCACAGTTCATAAAAAATATGTTCTGTCCTCAAAAACTGAAGTAGAGATAAAGAACAATGTTTGATATCCACAAAGTTCTGTCATCGAAGTAAAAAGCGAATCATTCCATAATTATAAATCCATCTTTTCCTCAACTCGGCATGTGTTTCAAAAAATTTTCTTAAGATGGAATGACCCATTATCTAACATCACATTCAAACAAATACACAGAAATATATAAACATATGGATATTGTAGTATATTGAACATTAAATAAATAGCATTAATGCATCCAATCATACAAACCCTGTAACACTTATACAAATATGCAAAAAGGCTACATATAGTTAGGGAATCCTGATTACCATCAATGATTTGACTCACTAACAGTCAAAAGATGCAAACATTAGCATCACAGCAATCCAAATCTCATCAAGCATTGAAACCTTCGCTCATATGTAATAAATGGACTTCAAATACATCTTCTTTCTATTCCACAAGATACCCAATCAAAAATTGGCACAATATAATTATTCAGCTACCTATTCATTATAGCTAACAGGTTCATACTACGGGCCATTCTATCTCCCTATTCAATTCATCGGGGGAATCATTTTGCAATTACAAATGAATCATTCTTCTTTGTAAGACAAAATTTAAGTATAATCACCCCCTCTGGCCACAAATCATAAGTCAGAAATT
Organism: Geotrypetes seraphini; assembly: GCF_902459505.1. NCBI lineage: Eukaryota > Metazoa > Chordata > Amphibia > Gymnophiona > Dermophiidae > Geotrypetes > Geotrypetes seraphini. The sequence continues at coordinate 67,729,811 of NC_047094.1, read as the reverse complement.
AAATGACCATATTGAATTCAGTGTTGACGCAATGGAGTGTCCAATCTGCATGTTCTAATATTGCTTAAATGTTCAGCAATACATCTTTTTATTTTACATTGAGTACTGTATGCCCAATGTAGTATTTACCATATAAGAACATAAGCAGTGCCTCTGCTGGGTCAGACCAGAGGTCCATTATGCCCAGCAGTCCGTTCACGCGGCGGCCCGTCCAGGACCTATATAGTAATCCTCTATCTATACCCTTCTATTCTCTTTTCCTTCAGGAAAGCATCTAATCTTTTCTTGAAACCCAATACTGTACTCTGTCCTACCACCTCCTCTGGAAGCGCATTCCAGGTGTCCACCACCCTCTGGGTGAAGAACAACTTCCTAGCATTGGTTCTGAATCTGTCCCCTTTTAATTTTTCCGAATGCCCTCTCATTTTTGTAGTTTTCAAAAGTTTGACGAATCTGTCTCTCTCCACTTTCTCTATGCCCTTCATGATCTTGAAAGTCTCTATCATGTCCCCTCTAAGTCTCCGCTTCTCCAGGGAAAAGAGCCCCAGTTTCTCCAATCTTTCAGCATATGAAAGGTTTTCCATACCTTTTATCAATCTCTTTTCTGAACCCTCTCGAGTATCGCCATTTCCTTCTTAAGGTACGGCGACCAATACTGATGCAGTACTCCAGATGTGGGCGCACCATTACCCGATACAACGGCAGGATAACTTCCTTCGTTCTGGTTGTAATACCTTTCTTGATAATACCTGGCATTCTGTTCACCTTCTTAGAGGCCGCTGCGCACTGTACCGACGGTTTCATTGTCTTGTCTACCAGTACCCCCTAGTCCTTCTCTAGGCTACTTTCACCCATTACCAGCCCTCCCATCATGTAGTTGTACTGTATACCACCCAAGAACTATTACAATCTTTGTGAGACTTCAAATAAAATGTGTTGGTTATTTGGAACATTCAAGGATTTTATCTCAAAACATTACATATAGTAAGCACAACTCCCACAGCGATGACCAGAAGCTAATGTGTTTACTTATTGGATGCTTTAAAAATTTCTCCAAGATTGTGACTCCTTTTATATACAAATTGTGGATACTGTATCAGTTGTGGGTGCATGCTAACTATATGCCAATTTTTTTAAAAAAAATAATATTACATACTTGGTAAGACTTAGAAAAAAAAGGAAGTACACATGTAACTATCATCATTAGTAGTCAAATCCTTTCTTTCTCTTCCAAAATGTTTCCATTCACTTTGTGAATATAAGGCCCTTTAAAAGGCTCTTTTCAATAATGTGCTGAGGGTAACCCCTCTTCACAAATCTTTGAGCCATTATTTTTGCTTGATGTTTAAATTCACGATCAGTTGACCATAATCGTTGGGTATGCAAAAATTGGCCCATTGGTATATTATCTTTTAGGGCTTCAGGAGGGTAACTTGTATAATGTAATACAGTGTCTTTTTTCTATATAAGGATGTAATAAACCCACGCTGAATAGAAAAATGTATATCAAGGTCCAAAAACTGAATGTGCGCATGATCATATCTATTTTCAAATTTAATGTTAGGGTTTACTTCATTAAGGTAATCAATGAATTAACATAATTCATCCTTTTTTTATGAAGAAGCAACTTTATAATGGTGATCTTATGGACAAAAGACACAGCTAAGTGACTATACGGATTGATTGGACTTTTCTATTTGAACAGTGAAATTTTCCTGTTTAGACTGACATGCATTTTGTGGTGGTGGGATAGCAGCATTGATGATATATATTAATTGTTCTATAAAATTCACTTGTAGTGAGAATAGTTATATGGAGTTTTGAACAAATTGTTTATCTTATCAGGATTTTTCATATTAGAAGAAAAGATTCTAGTAAAATAAGGAAGAATTAAGTTCTTATCTCGATAATCTCCTATCATGTAGAACAGTATACGATTCCTTATGGATGGATTAAGCATCTCAACTCGCGAGTTGCTTGCAGAACACATCAATCATTTTCTTCTCGCTGACCCCTTGTGTCTCTAGGCAGCGCTCCCTTTCCTCAAAGCAAGCGATAGCCCCTAGGAGAAGAAATTAAAACAAGGGGGGGGGGTTGTGGGAACTCCCCGATCCAGATAAATTTGATCTGTTCTGCAATAGTAAACAAAAGACTGTCTGAATTCAAGAAAGCCTAGGATAGGCATGTGGGATCTCTTAGAGAGAGAAAGAGATAATGGTTATTGCAGATAGGCAGACTAGATGGCCTATTTGGCCTTTATCTGCCATCATGTTTCTAAGTAAAAGTTAATAAACAACAGGGCAATAAATAATGATGGAGAAATAAACTACTTACCTGTGTGCAACCAGCACTAACACTTGTACAGCTCTTAGCAAAACAAATTGTGCTGATATCGATTTCATTTATACCTGTATTTGAAGGAATCTTTTTTTTTTTTTTTTAATTTCCCCTTGGCTGCCTCAAGCCAAGCCACTGGATTCTCTTCCCAGCCTACAAACCAATGCAGGCATAGCAGACATCTTACAAGGCAGGGTGTAAGGGATCGTATGCTGTTCTACAGGAAAGAGGATTATTGAGGTAAGAACCTAATCCTTCCTGCAACTTCTCCATTGATTTGGTATTTCTTTAAATTGATTTTTCTTTTCCTTTGTATAATTGAAATGATTAAGGTAGGCTTAAATAAACAAATACTGCATTCTTTGTAGTAAATTTCACACCTCTTAGAATTGCCCACACCAGCCCCAGCGCCACAACCTTGGTGTCGGTGTCAGCTAGGAGAAGAGATAAGAAAAGAAATACTGGTTTTGGAAGAGGGGGCAGGGTGGAAGAATGCACCCATTAGTAGCCCGCTCTAGACTCTAGAAAACCATGAGCTAGATTCACAAAGCAAACCGATTGTGTACCAATCGGTTTGCGACCCGATTTCCCTCAGGCCCCATTCACTAACCTCTCCTGTGATCTGCTTCGAATCCGTTCATGCAAATGAGGAGAAACACATGCAAAGTAGGCAGGGACGCGATTCACAACACAAAATTCTCGATCCAACTGGGCTGGCCGATCAATTGAAGAAGGGTCTGCTGGGGACCAATCGAAAACGTCTTTCTGAGACTGGAAGCCCTGCTCGCTGCCCTCTCCTGCTGGCTCACCGCATCGCCGCCCTGGTTCTCCTGCCCTGACTTCCTCGAATCTCTCCTGCCCTTCCCCGCCCTGCGAGCCCGTGGTTTTAACCCACGGGTTTAGAGCAGCTTGGGTTTGCTACAGTGAGCCATTTGATGTTATTGTTCTTCACTACTGTTGCCCTCCATGTTTTGTGTTTCTGCTTTCTTCCCTACTGGTTGTATGTGCCATTCGCAATTGTTAATAAAGATATATACATTAAAAAAAACAAACAAACCATGGGCTCACAGGGCTAAAAACTAATAAAAAAGTTTAAAGTATATATTAAAAAAAAAAAAAAAAAAGATTGCGGCTCTGACAGGCATGCGCAGACCATCTACAGATGGTCTGCACATGCGTGGGGATCGCAGAAAAGCGATCCGTGCTGGCAGATGGGGGGGTGTTCTTCCAATCGCCCCCATCTGCATATTTTAACTTCCAGAATTCGTGGGATCTGCCCGGATCGGGCAGGTTGATGAATCTAGCCCCATGTTTGTAAAAACTGCCCAGGCATTTATTTAAAAACAGTTTGTTCTGCCTATTTTAATAAGGCAAACAGGCACCTGTGTGTCTTTATAAAACACTAGGGATAACAATAAGACATCATGCATGGCTAGGTTGAAGCTGTGGACACTTACAGCAGCTTGGAAGCTGGTGTAAATGTACAACCTCATACATTTTATCAAAAATATGCATATTTCCGTTACTCATTCTACACTCTGCCCTAGACCATGCCTACAAATGGGTCACACAGAGCTAACAATTATTCCATAAGGTAATTTATAAAAGCCCTTTTACACATGAAAAAAGTTATAAAATTACTCTTGGCGAGTAGTTCTAGAATAGGACACCATGCCTTAAATGCAGGCGCCATCACTTACACTTGCTTGAGATCTGGAGTAAATGAAGGTATGCAAACACATAAATTTACAAGAGAATGAGCCATTCCCACTTTAGCTCTGCTCCAGTATATGCCAATGTGTCATGGAATGCATTTCTACACATTAATATTTCATAAGAGATCATTTGTAGACTTATGTGACCACATATGCAAAAGAATGATTTTCTATTACCAACTTAATGTACCGGATGGACTTGCCTGCTCCTGATCTCCCACTGGATCAAACTATTAAATGATGTTGTCCCTATCACATGCATATTCTTCTGTCACCCTCCCAGGCTCTCCTGCTTGTTTTCTGCTCACTTTCTTACCCTTCTAGACATCCTTGTCCACTGTTATCTCCAAATTTCCCTTGCTCTTACAACCTTCCTATCCCTTTTAGCCATTTGCTCATCCTCCCCCAACCCCCCCTTGCTCATTTGTTCATCTTTCCAGCTCTACTTGTTCACTCTAACACTGCCCCAGTCTCCCTTGCACTTTCAACCTCCAGCCTTCTTTAAGCAAAAGATTTGATAGAGCAATGCCTCTCAAACTTTGTGTCAAGGCACAACGGTGTGCCTCGAAGAGATTCCGGGTATTCCAGAATTTTATTTTTAAAAATTCCCTTCATAAGTATACACTAGAATGCAAGAGTCTGTCAATGTTATGAGCATCTATGTGTGTAAGGATACATAATTTTTTGGCATGATTGGTCCTTGAAATCTAACGGCAAGTAATTTAATTTTAATTTTTTCATGTGGTAATTAACATAACATCGTACTTATAAACCGCATAACCGTAAGTTCAATGCGATAAACAAAAAATTAAAAATAACATAACCCAAAGATGATTTGGATTAGTTCACCAAGTATTTTGAGAATAGATGAGTTTTCAACTGAGTTCTAAAGTGCTTGTAAGAACAAGCACTACACAACAGTGGCCTGAATTCCCTGTCATAAAAAGCAGCCTGAAATGCTAGTGTATTTTCCAAGGATTTCTTGCTCTTATATCCTTGAGCAGATGGAAAATTAAACAATTCATGTGATTGTCTCCTATGTTTATGGAATGCTATGAGGAATCTATCAGACATATAGATTGGAGCAATACCATACGCAACTTTGTAACAAAGATAGCCCAGTTTAAACAAAACGCACGCCTCCACTGGATCTTCTTATCTTTGCAAACTTGGATTTTCAGCTCTGACAGAAATTAAATTGAAAAAAAGAGAATGACTGCAGATGGTGGATGATGAAATGTGTGTTTGCTTGTCAACTATCGAGCTGCATTTTAATTTGAACTCAAAAACAAGCACATCAATCGCATTGATTAGCAATTCTATTCTATCTACTTTAGTTTCACCATTTTAGCAATTATCCATACATAGCTTAAAGAACTTTAAATAAATAAATAAATAAATCTTACATTTTAAAAACAGTTGTTGATTTTGCAATTTTATAAATTCAATTATAATGTGCCTTGAAAAACATTTGCTCCATTTAGTGTGCCAGGGCTAAAATATTTTTGAGAGACACTGTGATAGAGGGTGGTGATTCTCCCACGTCCTCTTTCCAACCAGGCACTTTTGCTCCCAGCCTCCATTTACTTTTTGCTCTCCCTGATCTGACTTCATCCACCCTTCTACAACAGTTCTGTCACTGCTTTTCTTATCTGTGATTGTCTGCTTCCTCATCTACTGATTCAATGAAACATAGGCCCTGTGCACATTTAAACTTCTTGAGTAAGCAAGCAGGCAATTGCAGAAATGCAGCACTGCTGCTAGTCCCCTCCCTTCTCTGCTGAAGATAGTGGGAAGGTGTGGTGCAATGCTGTAAGAACTCCAGTATCCATAAGCCAAGGCTACTTTGACCACAAGGTCACTACAGCTTTGCCTTTGCTTCTTACCGAGTAGGTGACAGTTCTTGATGGCCCAACAATAGGCATAGAAGCACTCCTCCAAAGCCCGGGGAAAGGGGGCAGCTGGGGCCAGTGAATAGTCAATGGACAGGATGGGGGCATTGAGCTCATGGGCCCAGCTCTTCAGATAAGGTTCATGGGATTTGGAAGTCTGTGCCACAAAACCGCCGCCGTGGAAGTGGACAATCAGGTACCGAGACAGTGGAGCTCTCTTATTCTTCAGGCGTAAGTCTAGGCTTATAGAACTTTCTGACTTGGCATAGCTGTTTAACTCTTCACTGTCCTAGATGGTAGAGAAATAGACTATGTGACATGGTGACAATCATGAAACAGCCCATGTGTATATGCACATATAGACAGAAAATAACAGTGGGCCCAATGTTCAGCCAGCAGCAGACTGACTTTGATTGACTGCCACAGGCCTTCAACCCAGATATTCAATGCTGTGCCATTTCCGGCGACTGGCATTGAACATCTGGTTTCATTTTTGGCTGCAGCAACTTAACTGGTTAAGCCAATATTCAGTGCTAACTGGTTAAGTTCTTAGCAGTTAAAGATAGGCCACATAAATAATAGGCCTATTTTAACCGCTAAACATAGCCAGTTTGGCGCTGAATAGTCAGGTATGTCATATGATATAGCCGGTTATCTCTTGCTGAATATCCACAGTTAGGTGCTAAAACGCTATTTAACTGGCCAGAAGCTATTCTTGGCCAGTTAAACAGCTTTGAATATTGGCCAGAAGAACATGTTTCAGAGTACATATGTCTGTAGATCAAGTAATGAGGTCTGTGATTTAAAACTTGGGAAACACGTATGCATTCATGTGACATTGTGCATATGAATATCTACATAATAACGTGTTCTAAACTCTTCCATATATGAACATTTATTTTTCAGTGTTGCACAAAATTAAGACGTGTCAATCTGGATAAAACAATTAACACTCAAAAACACAAAGTAGGGGGGAAATCCCTCCTCTGAAGAGTTTAAAATTCAAGCTTGTATGCAGCAAACCAGATATTGTAGTGTATGCATATGGAATTAGCGTGATACTTCTGTATGTGCAGGGTAAGTATATGCTGTACAAGTAAGCAAATGCAAGCATACATATGCCTCTGTGTAAGTGAATGCACAGGGCTAAGGATGAATGAGTTTATGCTCATGGTCGCAAGCACACACATGTATGTGCTGTGCACTTTCTGGATCTCACCTGTCCCTCCCGCAGCTCATAGGATATTAAGCGCATGTGCACAGCGCCCGGGCCTGTATGTGCCACAGGTGGAGTGATAGTGACAGTCAGCTGAGAATCAGCAGCCAGAGGTAGTTCAAAGGTATTAGGAGGTAAGGTGAGGGTTTTGTTCACACGGACAGTAGTGGATGTCATGTTTGCAAGGGACTGAAAGACAGAAACAGTTAATCATTATATGTCCAAACAATGATAGCTTTAGCCCTTAGGCAGATTTGGTGTACAATTTCAATTTCCTCCACTGATCCAGACCTCTGGAGCTGCCTCCGATACCTATTAAATCAGTTTCTGGTGACAGAGATAGCAGCAGCAACTAGGGTTCACTTTAGAGAGAGTAGCTGCATTAGGACCCGCACCTGGAATTCTGCCACCCTGCAGCCTTGCTACTGACACTAACTTCCACTATATGACCTTTGGCATTGATTTATTCAGAATTGCGGCAGCCATTTTACTGACTTTCAATCTCATGTCTGTCACCAAAACTCTGGCTCCCTTTATCCCCTGTCTACTCACCGCCAGCACCTCTATCTCTGTGATGTTCCAAAAATTTTTCCAGAAATTCACATCTAGATTCTGGGTGATGCGCTCAAACTCCATACCGCGCAGTTCTGGGTCAATGACATATTTCCCGCTGGTGAAGAAGGAGCTGGCAGCGACACCTGAGAAAGGGGTGGAAAAGGAGGGTGAGACAAGCCTCTTTGAAAGCTGGCAAGAGGTATACCATCAGAGCAAAAGATAACTTACCATACTGCACAATGCTGCTTCCCTCCACTGGCAGCAGAGAGAGCATTGGGGGGGGGGGGGGGGGAGAGGAGGACAGCATGAGCTACAAGACACATGCAAGGACTGAAGTTCCAGGGCCTACTCCTCGGTCAAATTTGCAGAGGGATGGGTTGAAGAGGCCAAATACTCAGGACATTTACCTTTCAGCTGTTTTCTGACCAATTAAGACTGAGAACTTGCAAGGAACAGGATTTGTTGGCACATATATGAGGGGTTTACATGTGAAATGTGCTCATTTCTGTCATACTTAAGAACATAAGAATAGTTTTACTGGGTCAGACCAATGGTCCATTAAGCCCAGTAGCACATTTTCATGGTGGCCATTCCAGGTCACTAGTATCTGGCCAAAACCCAAGGAGTAGCAACATTCCATGCTACCGATACAGGGCAAGCAGTGGCTTCCCCCATGTCTTTCTCAATAACAGAGTATGGACTTTTCCTCCAGGAACTTGTCCAAACCTTTCTTAAAACCAGCTACGCTAGCCACTCTTACCACATCCTTTGGCAGCACATTATTGTTGTTTATTTTGCACACTTATGAGTACTGACACTGGGATCAGCAATCTAGTAACTGAGTTCTTAACTCCTGCACATGTGTGTATTACCACCAAATCAGGATTTTTGTCATTTGTACAGTGTACATCCTTAACATATTCATGTACTCACTAATGCCAGACTCGTGCTTCTTATAATTTTCACCAAACGACACCAGTCCAATGGAGATAGTCTGCAGGAAGGGGCGAATTGCAGGCGTGAACTGAAAGAACAGAGGATGAGCAAAGGTTATCTATATAGGGTTTAACTGATTTTCAGTCTCTGGTTAATCCGCTTGAGCTGAGCTGAAATGAGAGGGGAAGTTCCAGAGAGGAGCAGGCAGAGTCTGTGGAGAGCGAGGTCCTTATTAATCATCTCTGTGCCCCACCTACCTCCATCTCAGAGCTCCACAGGCTCCTGTGGAGAAGAAAAGCTCTCCCTGATGTCTGAGCCCTTGAGAGCCCTTGTGAAGAACAGGATGGTCTCTGTATCTAGAGCACAGGAAGAGGAGAAATCCCTGAAAACAGGGATTCCACTGAGGTCATTTGAGCAGTTCTGTGCCAGCTGGCAAAAATGCAAGGTCATAGACTGATGACGCAAAGGAGTGACAGAAAGAGAAAGCAATGGAAATAGTGACACAGAGAACAGAAAATGAGTGATACATATGATTGCAGTGATAGGGGGGAGATTTACAATACAGGTTGACACAGAGAACAAAGGGTGAGGGATTTATCCATATACCCAAAATGACCTGAAGAATGGAAGCAGAGGAACATGCACACATTGTGACACAGAGAATGATTTTTTTTGGGGGGGGAGGGGAGGAGATGACAGAAGAGAGTCAAGCACATAGGAAATTTAAGGAGAATGGAGAGGATGAGAGATACAAACACAGAAACTAAAGCAGACAAAATGAGAACTGAGGCAGCAATGGGAGAAATAAGAAGCAGAGTCCCCATGAGTTTACCTATGCAGGTTCAATTTACTTACCTGGAATCCCAGGCACCTTCCATAGAAGCACCCCTTATACATGGTGGCATACTGCCTCAGGAACTCTTCAGACAGCCCTTGGTCCTCCTCAAAAAATAGGTTGCCATGCCGGTTGGCGGTGAGCAGCCTCTGGGCGAAGTAGACAAGGGCACGAAGCTGGGTTAATGCCATGCAGTAAGCCTCCAGTTCGGCACAGTTGTGGCTGGCACGGAAGAAGACACTGCGGCAGTTGGCAGCCACATAGCGGGATTTGTGAATGATATGCTGCAAGCAGGCATTGACCACCTTCATCAGGCTGCGGTATCCGTTGGCCGGGGTCGCCATGTCAAAGTCAAAGATATGGTAGATGCTGGAGAAGTTGCTTATGATGGGCTCCAAGCTGTGTGCATGTTCCTGGATCTTGAGAAAAGCCAATACAAAACGTTTGGCTGTCTCTGAGGGGTTATCACGGAAGAAGGCAATATTCTCGTCCACTGCCGTGTGCAGCGCTTGAAACATGGGCCGTGCATCCATGGTCTCGGGGGTCAGGGGACCAGCAGCTGTGGGGGAAAAAAGATGAGGCATCAGTGACCAGGGACATTCATCCCTTACACAATTTCAGAGACAGCATATCTATCAGTCGGTTAGAGGGGACAAATCACACAGATAGAATACACACACATGAAAACACACAGTTCTCAGACTGTAGAAAATTTCAGCAGGTAGGTTGCAAACAGTAGTACTAAGAAGAGAACTGGGGTTAAGATCAGGATTGTAGAGGACTGGGTATTTGTGCTATAAGCAGCACAGAACCTCTGACTGTGGCATTGTTGGGGAGTCCCATATGTGTGAGAATTACAATATCTACAGCAAGAGATGAGCCCGGAGTGTGAGACAGTTTTAAGAATGAGCTTAAAACGAGGGACAGGAGACACACAGTGAGAAAGTTGAAAAGGGCAAGACTGAAAGGGAGGGAGCAGGGTCTGACTCGATGTCATAGAACTTCCTGCCATCTAAGCAGAAGATTTTACTAAGGAGAACTACAAGACAGAGCTGCTGTTCCATCAAAACCCAGATCTGCTGAAAGATACACACATACTAGCAGAGAGACAAACTACCACCACCTGCATTCCCGAGAGGGAGAGAGACACACATACTCTAGCAGAGAAGGTAACACACAGCCTCTACCCTAACAAAACTGGAATTGTATCAGAAAGACAGGGAGAGACACAGCAGAGGCTTCCTAAACCTGTCCCACTCACCCCACATCCAGTTGGTTTTTCAGGATATCGATAATATGCAAGTTTATGTCTTAGATAATTATTGTGGATATCTTGGAAGTCTGACAGACAGGCTGTGGGGTCAAATAGGATAGGCTTTAAAACACACTATCACATAGTAACAGAGAAAGCAAGCACCAGGGAGTGAAGCAAAAGACAGAGAAACAGAGCACGACAACCAGAAAGAACTGAGAGCAGTGTAAAACAGATTTGAGAGGCAGGAAGAGAAGGGTCTGAGTCACTTCCTACTCACTCCAAGGTTCTCAGATTCTAACCTTTCTGCAGTCCCATAGTTCCCCGTTCTTCTACACACAAATCAAGAGTCCTCACTCAGACACAGCTCCAACAAGTACCTTAGCAATTATTAACTGGATGGCACTATAAAAAGGTTGAGGAGACCGGCATCTAAACCCCACCCACTGGAGAGGGACAGCTATATCCCTCCTACTAGAGGCACAGCCACACATGCAGATAATTTAAATCCTTCCTAATGTAGACAGCCAAGTTCCTCCTACTGGAAAGAGAGTCACAGATAAATCTGTCCAAACAAATCACCTCCTATTGGAGGCAGGGAAGCATGTATGGACAGATCTAATGCATTCACACTGGAGAGAGATGCACAGATAGTCCATCTCAAGATATATGGCTAGATTCACTAAGCTCACCAATCGTGTCCCGACCAGTTTGTGAGCCTTCTCTGACCCCGACCCGATTCAGTAACCTGACTGATCCTATCCGCACCCGATCCGATCATGCAAATGAGGGGAAATGCATGCATAAGTAGGAAGGCAGCGATTCACTAAAAAGAAGGCACACCGATTGGGCTTGCCGTTCCAAAAAGAAGCGACTGCCGAGGACCAGTCGCTCATGTCCTTGCCGACTGTCCTGCTCTCTGCTGCCCTGAAACCCAGCCCCGCAATCCCAGTATCAAAATAAAAAAATAAAATAAAACCATCAAAATTGTGTAAAAAGTGCAGTGGTTTTAACCCGTGGATTTAAAGCATGGCTGCACAGCGTGTTCTGTTCCGTGTTGTATTAGCAACTGAAGGGAATCAAATGGCTTCTTCTCTAGTCTGTATCCCTCTATCTAGAGTGTCTGGCTGCAAAGCGTGTTCTGTTCCTGAAAAGTCCACTCGTGGGGCCAGCGAGTGCAGCCAACCCCCCCCCCTTTTGTTTTGACCGCGAGCTTGTGTGGAAAGCAAGCGCATGCGCGGATCGCATCTCGAGGCAGAGAGGATGGTCTGCGCATGCGTCTGGATCGCCCTGCAGCGATCCGTGGGGTCGCTAAGGGAAGTGTGTCCGATCACTCAATTTGCATGGGGACTCTTTAGTGAATCGGTCGCCCGGCAAAGACTCGGCCACGGATCGGCCAAAAAAAAAAAAAAAAGAGTTTAGTGAATCTATTCTAGCCCATAGTCAATCTCCTCCCACCGGACAGAGAGAAACCAGTCTGTCTCAGATAAAGTGTTAATCTCCTCCCACTGGAGAGACAGAGAAAACCTAATTCTTCACAGTGGTGGCGATAGTAGTGGGGAGAAAGACTAAGACTGATGGGATGATGCAGAAAGCCACACAGCTTCTCCCATAAACCTACTAAGAACAAATACTGTGCCAATGCAGTAAACCTATGTGCAAATTCAAAGCATGCAGAGAAGCAAACATAAGAAAAGCTCAGCACAATGCCAGGGCTTTAACTCCAAGTCTGAGGATACGAGTTAGCTTATTTTTCCGAAGTAGCATCTGTGAGGATATTAATTTTAATTTAATTCTTATATACCGCTAATAACCGTGAGGTTTTTAAGCGGTTTACAAAAATGAATGCATTAAAAGATACAATAAATAAAAATAAATAAGATAGGTACTGACATTACTGACATTTTCACATGTGACATGGACAAGAGGTCATAGCCTGAAACTGAGTGGCAGCAGGTTCAGGACAAATGTCAGGAAGTTTTCTTTCACACAGCGCGTGGTGGATGCTTGGAATGCACTCCCGGAGGAGGTTGTGGAGGAGACTACTGTACTGGGATTCAAGTGCAAGTTGGATGCATACCTTCTTGCATATCATATTGAGGGATAAGGTAAATCCGGGTCTCCATAAAGGAGTACCTAAATGGGCCGCCGCGTGTGCGGATCGCCGGACTAGATGGACCTCGGTCTGATCCGGTGAAGGCGTTTCTTATGTTCTTATGTACTTGGAAATTCCCTAACTGTCCCAAAGGCTCACAATCTAACTAAAGTACCTGAAGAGACAATTTATGAAAAATAAAGATAAAATATAAAGACAGAGATAGAGATAGAAATGAATATTCCACCAAGTAATGAATAAATAAATATTCATATCTGTTTCTTCTTTTTGCTACAAGCATAAGAATTCACATAACACAGAACAGAGAGGCGAGTTGGAAGAACTGGCTCTGTGATAGCCAGAGCTGTGCACAGAAAAAAAATTGTATCGGTACCTGGATTTGAACAGTTGCATATGCTGGAATACTATTCTGTTCTGCCTATGATATCATAAATCCTTTCATTTACTTTACTTGGGGTCAATATCAGAAGATTATAGTCTTATCTTCCCAAGTCACATCCACATATTTTTTTTTTTTAATTCTTACTTTAGTAATTCACAATCACTTCTTCCAGACCTCAGCAATACAACACCACTCACCGCTCAAATACTTTCACAGCGGTACAGCTTCATGTGTCATATCGTCATCGGTCCCTCCAACATGGAGATACAGTTTGCACTTCTCAATTCTGTTATATTCTTAATCTCTAATCCTAAATACTCAAAAATAAAACAGTTTTTTAACTTATCTTTCCAACTGCTCTGGGAAGGTTGGATCCAACATGTTTTTCTAAAGAGCTTTGTCCAGGATCTTCCCCAGAGCTGTCCTTTGTCCAGACTTGATAAGGCTTATGAGGTCAGATGGCAAAGAACGGCTGTGGGGAGGATCCTGGACAAAGCTCTTTAGCAAAACATGTTGAATCCAACCTTCCCAGATCATGAAATTAAACAGTTGGAAAGATAAGTAAAAAACTGCAGATTTTTGAGAATATGGGATTAGAGATTAAGAAATTATTTGAGCGGTGAGTGATGTAGCTGAGGTCCGGAAGCAGTGATTGTGAATTACTATTAAAGTAAGAATTAAAATAGGGGGTCACGTGATGCTCTCAGTCTGAACAGACGTTTCTGGCTACCTCTCCCGACCCCGGAGCTGCACTACCTTTTTTTTTTGCTCATTCTTGCTTAAGCGGGGTCTGAAACTGCCCTAGTCGGCTGGAGCAGGTTGCAGGGTTCCTGCAGTTCATAGTTTCTGCTGAGGTAACACGGTATGCCGACAAAACTCACGAAGGCTACTAAAAGTCAGAGAGGCCCCTCGAGTCCGGCTAAGATGGCGGCGGCACAGTCTCCTGCCCCAGTACAAATAAGCCCGACCATTACATTGCCGGCTGATGCTTTTGAGGAGCTCAAAAAATACCTGACCGCGTTCCTGGATGACAAACTTACCAGGCTGCAGACTACCGTCGATGGCATCAAAGATACGGTAGAGAGACAAGCCGCCCGTATCCAACACGTGGAAGATCGGGTGTCCACACAGGAAGATCGCACTGTGGCTTTAGAAGCGGGAGCCCAATTACTGGAGGAGAAGGGCCGTCGGCTGGAGGAACGGGAGGAAGATCTTGAGAACCGGAGCCGCCGGAACAATCTTCGATTTATCGGCCTACCGGAGTTTCTCCTGCCTGCGGATCTGCCCCGCGTGATCTCCACGTGGCTGTCTGCTGAACTGGGCATGGACGCCGGAGGCCTCCCCCTGACAGTTGAGAGAGCGCACAGGCTGGGAGGAAGCTCAAAGACCGCGTCCGGTGATTGCCCGACTCCTGAACTTTGCTGATAAACAGCGACTTCTGGCCAGCTATAAAGCGAAGAGCACAATCTCCTATGAGGGGCATAAAATTCTGCTGTTCCAGGACTATTCTCCTCGAGTGTCTGAGCAGAGAAATTGGTAAAGAACTCCCGGGGAGAGAGTTTTACCCAGGAAGCTCACATCCAAGAACAATTTGTGGAATTTTATAGCGCCCTCTATGCACGGAGGGACTTCACAGAGGAGGATAGGGATCACTTTTTTCGTGACATTCAGGTCCCCCGATTATCTGAGGCGCAGGTGGCGCAGCTGAATGCTCCTATCTCTCTGGAGGAAATACGGCAGAGGATCCAGAAGCTGAAACTTACCAAATCTCCGGGACCGGATGGGCCTATCTACTTTAGAGAAGTGACGAGTCAATCTCGCCACTGTAATGGGATGAGAATGAGGAAAGGAAACATGAGAGATAGTAAATTATATTAAGAAATGGTCTGAGTTAGCTGTTAGGGAGGAAACAGAAGTCGATAAGTTGAGTTGGGTAATCACCAGGTCCAAGGAGTGTCCTGCTCGATGAGTAGGTGTATTAACGGACTAAAACAGATTGACGCTGGTTAACCAGAACATGAAAAATTTTGCATGGGGGTGATTGAGATCATTGATGTGCATATTAGTCTCCCAAGATGACTAAGTTGGGGAAACAGATGGATGTGTCAGCAATAGTTTGGAGACAGAAGTCTACTGGTAGGGCCAGAGGGCAGTAGAATAGAATGTGTAGGGGCTCATGCAAGTCAAATTTCAAACGAGCAATTCAGGATGGTTAAAGGGTGAAGCAATCTCTTTGGCAGGAAGTTTGAGTAAATGACTGCAATGCCACCTCCTGCTTTGGATGAACAAGAGATGGTGATGACTTCATACCCTTCAGATAACTGATTAGAAGGGACTCCTCACCTGGTTTTAGATAGGTTTCAGTAATGCAACAGAGGTCACAACCAGAGGTTCTAATTATCTCATTTTAAAAATGTTTACTTACGCAAGGTCCTACAGTTTAATAGTAATATTTTTATGGAGAGGGGCTTTATTGGGGGAGCTGAAGCAGCAGTGAGGAGCTGAACTAAGAGGTGGGGAGGGCTGAATAGCCATTGTTTGGGAGAAACTGGAATATGCAATCCCCATATAACAAGGAGAAGTTGTGAAGTCAAATCTGACAGGGAATTAGTAGCATAGCATGAAGGTGAGAGGTAGCTTAGTAAAAGACTTACCAGGAGGGTTCCTTCACAAAGAAGCATGGTTATGTCCGCATCAGTGGTAGGAAGGCTAGGGTTAAGTCTGAATAAGTAAGCAGGGCTGGCCCCACAATCAAGCAAAGATCGGGGGACAGATATAAGGTGTCTTTGAAGGAGATATAAGGTGTCTTTGAAGCACACACTGGCATTGGTCATAGGAAAGAATCCGGAGAGACAGCAGGCAGTCTCTAGGGCTTAATGGGGGGGGGGGGGAGGGCAGAGAAATCTAGCAGGTAACTGGTGTTGGTTATGTGAAGGAATCAGGAGGAACAAAGGATAACATACATCAAGAAGTAATGAGTTCCAAAGCACAGGGGCCAAAATGTAGGCAGCTCTGCTGCGGGTAGAGTAAAGTCTTGTTTTTAAATGTGGAGGAACATAGAAACACGATGGCAGATAAATGCCAAATAGCAAATGGACAATAAAAGTATTGCCAAGGAATTTAAATATGTGCTAGGCTGGTATAAAAAGCTGTTTGTGCTAAAATTTATATTTTGAATCTAATTCTACAATAAAATAGGAAGCCAATGTGGATTAAAGAGCAGGAGAGTCACATGGTCAGAACATCCTGTTTTAACTGTTATATTTTGCAAATGTGGAAAACTTTGCAAATAGAAAGAAGGGACAGCTAGTGAGCTATTATAACAGTCAATTTAAAATAAAGGCAGACTAACTCTTTTGGAACTACCTACCTGGGAACATTTTACTGGGGTGAGGGGGTGGGGAAGAGGTGCTTTCTTTTGCACCTGCTGTATTTGTGGATACATTTACCAGTGGAAATATATTTGAAAACTGTTACATTATATTGCAATGCATTTCTTATATACTGTATCATTCAATATAGTAAACAATTCACGCTGGTTTTTACTAAACTGCAGTATAGCTTCTTACCACGGACCAGCAAGGTAAACGCTCCGACAATCATAGGAATTGAATGAGTATCGAAGCATTTACTTTGCCGGCTCGTGGTAAGAAGTTCTACAGTGATTTAGTAAAAGAAGTCTTCAGTCTTTACCAGTGGAAATCAGTTATAGAGATTTTTTTTTTTAACGCTTCGCTTTCCTAGCCCAAGAGTAGTAAAATAAACCTTTGGGTATCAGGCAGCAAAGAGTGTTCTATCTGATGAACTTTAAATTGGTAAAAAAAAAAAATTGGAAGATTTTGGGAAATCGTTGAAAACATCTGTTCCAAACATTTATGACAGCAAACATTTTACTTTTTTTTATTTACCAAATCCGAACTGTGAAATAAATTGCCTACTGATCCAAAATGCAAGTACTGTACCTTTGTATTAGTAAGCGATTTATTCCACAATTGGGGTTTGGTGTAGGATCACATGCTTTTGTGCTGTGGATAATTTCCTCATTTGAAGACTGGTTGTGACTTTTTTCTTCAATCATTTTAAATTTAATTAGAAATCATTTTAATTAATCTGTGTCATGTGGGTCATAGGTGTAACATAGGACGTGCAGCGCTTAGTGCACGCTAATTTCTTTAGCACAGGGATCTCAAAGTCCCTCCTTGAGGGCCGCAATCCAGTTGGGTTTTCAGGATTTCCCCAATGAATATGCATTGAAAGCAGTGCATGCACATAGATCTCATACATGTTCATTGGGGAAATCCTGAAAACCCGACTGGATTACGGCCCTCAAGGAGGGACTTTGAGACCCCTGCTTTAGCACATGCTAAGCATTAGTAAAAGGGCCTCTATGGCAGCGTTTCCCAAGTCAGTCAGGTTTTCAAGGTATCCACAATGAATGTGTATGAAAGAGATTTGCATATAATGGTGGCAGTGTATGCAAATCAATCACATTCATTGATATCATAATAATAATAATAATAATAAAGCACAGTTACTTACCGTAACAGGTGTTATCCAGGGACAGCAGGCAGATATTCTTAACGTATGGGTGACGTCACCGACGGAGCCCCGGTACGGACCTTTTTAACTAGAAAGTTCTAGTTGGCCGCACCGCGCATGCGCTGGTGCCTTCCCGCCCGACGGAGGAGTGCGTGGTCTCCAGTTAAGATAAGCCAGCTAAGAAGCCAACCCGGGGAGGTGGGTGGGTCGTAAGAATATCTGCCTGCTGTCCCTGGATAACACCTGTTACGGTAAGTAACTGTGCTTTATCCCAGGACAAGCAGGCAGCATATTCTTAACGTATGGGTGACCTCCAAGCTAACAGAGAGGGAGGGGGGATGGTTGGCCATTAGGAAAATAAATTTTGTAACACAGATTGGCCGAAGTGTCCATCCCGCCTGGAGAAGGCATCCAGGCAGTAGTGAGTAGTGAATGTGTGAACTGAAGACCAAGTGGCCGCCTTGCAGATTTCCTCAATAGGCGTAGAGCGGAGGAAAGCCACAGAAGCAGCCATAGCTCGGACCCTGTGGGCCGTGACAGCTCCTTCCAGCGACAGGCCAGCTCGAGCATAACAGAACGCAATACAGGCAGCAAGCCAATTGGACAGCGTCCGTTTAGATACAGGGTGACCCAGACGGTTAGGATCGAAGGTCAGAAAGAGTTGAGGAGAGGAGCGGTGAGCCCTGGTACGGTCAAGGTAGTACGCCAGGGCACGCTTACAATCCAGCGTGTGAAGAGCCTGTTCCCCAGGATGAGAATGGGGTTTAGGGAAGAAGACAGGCAGTACGATGGACTGGTTGAGGTGAAAGGCTGAAACCACCTTAGGAAGGAATTTAGGATGGGTACGCAGAACCACCTTGTCATGGTGAAAAACAGTGAACGGTGGATCGGCGACCAGTGCATGTAGCTCACTAACCCTCCTGGCAGAGGTGATGGCAATGAGGAAAAGCACCTTCCATGTGAGAAGTTTGAGCGAGGTAGTAGCAAGAGGCTCAAAAGGAGGTTTCATGAGGGCTGACAAAACCACATTGAGGTCCCAGACGACGGGGGGAGGCTGAAGAGGTGGTTTGATATTGAAGAGGCCTCTCATGAACCGGGAAACCAGAGGATGAGCCGTGAGGGGTTTTCCAAGAATAGGCTCATGAAACGCAGTGATGGCACAGAGGTGCACTCTGATTGAGGTCGACTTGAGGCCAGCGTCGGAGAGAGAGAGCAAATAGTCCAGTACAGTTTCCACCGCCAGGGAGGTGGGATTGTGATGATGAAGGAGACACCAAGCGGAGAACCGGGTCCACTTCTGATGGTAACATTGGAGTGTGGAGGGTTTCCTGGAGGCATCCAAAATGCGACGGACCGGCTGAGACAGGTTTGCTGGAGAGGTCAGCCCGAGAGAAACCAAGCTGTCAGGTGGAGGGAAGACAGATTGGGATGTAGCAGAGACTGATGTTGCTGCGTAAGCAGAGAAGGAAATACAGGAAGAGGAATGGGCTCCCTGGCGCTGAGTTGAAGCAGGAGGGAGAACCAGTGTTGTCTGGGCCACCGAGGAGCGATGAGAATCATGGTGGCCCTGTCCTTGCGGAGCTTGAACAGGGTCCGCAACATCAGAGGAAGTGGAGGGAAGGCATAGAGGAACCGATCCGTCCAGTCGAGTAGGAAAGCATCCGGGGCCAGACGATGTGGAGAGAAGAGTCTGGAGCAGAACTGGGGCAGCTGATGGTTGTGAGGAGCTGCAAAGAGGTCCACCTGTGGAGTGCCCCATCGAGCAAAGATGGAGTGGAGAGTGGGAGGATCCAGGGTCCACTCGTGAGGTTGAAGGATGCGGCTGAGCCGGTCGGCCAGGGAGTTCTGTTCGCCCTGGATATAGACGGCTTTGAGATACAGATTGTGGGCTGTGGCCCAGGTCCAAATTCGGAGGGCCTCCTGACAAAGGAGACGAGATCCGGTGCCTCCTTGCTTGTTGATGTAGTACATGGCGACTTGGTTGTCCGTGCATAGGAGAAGAACTTGAGGATAGAGAAGGTGCTGGAAGGCCTTGAGAGCATAAAACATGGCTCTGAGTTCCAGGAAATTGATGTGATGTTGACGCTCCTGAGGGGTCCAGAGTCCCTGGGTGCGTAGATCCCCCATGTGAGCTCCCCATGCATAGGGGGAGGCATCTGTGGTGATGATCATGGAATGAGGGGGCGGATGAAGAAGGAGGCCCCTGGAAAGATTTGAGGAGTTCAACCACCATTGAAGAGATTGCTGAAGAGATGATGTTACAGAGATGGGATGAGAAAGAGGATCCCTGGTCTGTGACCATTGGTTGGCGAGGGTCCATTGTGGTATTCTCAGATGGAGTCGCGCCAGAGGAACCACATGGACTGTCGAGGCCATGTGACCCAGAAGAATCATCATCTTGCGAGCAGGGATGGATGGTTGGAGGAGTACCTGTCGACAGAGGTGAAGCAGTGTCCGGTGCCGGTCGGCAGGAAGGAACGCTCTCATGGAGTTGGTATCGAGAAGAGCTCCGATGAACTGAAGGCGCTGCGTGGGAAGCAGATGCGACTTGGGATAATTGATCTCGAACCCCAGGAGATGGAGGAAAGAGATGGTGTGGTGAGTGGATTGCAGCACAAGTGGAGCGGTTGTTGCTTTCACCAACCAATCGTCCAAGTAGGGGAACACTTGTAGATTGTGGGACCTGAGAAAGGCCGCTACCACAATCAGGCATTTGGTGAACACCCTGGGCGATGATGCGAGACCAAAGGGCAGCACCTTGTATTGATAGTGGTGATTCTGAACCTGGAATCGGAGGTAGCGACGTGAAGCCTGATGGATTGGAATGTGGGTGTAGGCCTCCTTGAGGTCCAGGGAACATAGCCAGTCGTGTTGAGAGAGAAGAGGATAAAGTGTGGCAAGGGAGAGCATTCTGAACTTCTCCTTGACCAAACACTTGTTGAGGTTCCTGAGGTCGAGGATAGGACGAAGATCTCCCGTTTTCTTGGGTACCAGGAAGTAGCGGGAGTAAAAACCTTGACCCCTCTGGTCTTGCGGAACTTCTTCGATGGCATTGAGGAGGAGAAGGGATTGGACCTCCCGAAGGAGGAGAGGAATTTGGGAGGAGTGAGAAGCAGACTCTACGGGAGGATGATCTATGGGTAGAGTTTGGAACCTTAGTGAGTATCCGTGACGGATGATGTTGAGAACCCACAGGTCTGACGTGATGGCCTCCCAGCGGTGGAGGAAGATGGTGAGGCGGCCTCCGATAGGCTGAGGAAGAGGCATGGAAGGTTGGAGACTGGCTATGCCCTGGAGAAACGAGTCAAAAGGGCTGAGGGTTTTTAGTCGAAGGGAGAGGCTTGGTCGCCTGGTGGGACTGAGAACGAGCCTGCGTGTGTTGTTGTTGTTGGTGGCGAGGCCGGCGGGATTGTTGCTGAGGAGGATTCAGCGGCCTGGCAGAGAATCGACGTTGATAAGAGGACTGAGGCCTGTATGGTCGTGCCGGTGGAGTCTTCTTCTTCGGCTTAATGAGGGTGTCCCATCTGGTCTCATGAGCCGAAAGTTTTTGTGTTGTGGTATCAAGAGATTCCCCAAAAAGTTCATCACCAAGGCAGGGCGCGTTGGCGAGACGGTCCTGGTGGTTCACATCAAGGTCAGACACCCTCAACCAGGCTAGGCGTCGCATGGCTACAGCTAGTGCAGAGGCTCGTGAAGTAAGCTCGAAGGAGTCGTAAATCGAGCGCACCATAAATTTTCTGAGCTGAAGGAGGCTGGAAATCTGCTGTTGGAAAAGTGGGATTTTACGCTCGGGTACATACTTTTCCAAAGCAGAAAGTTGTTGGACCAGGTGTTTCATATAAAATGAAAAATGAAACGAGTAATTGTTGGCTCTGTTAGCCAGCATGGCATTCTGGTACAGGCGCTTTCCAAATTTGTCCATAGTTTTTCCCTCTCTGCCAGGAGGGGTGGAGGCATACACACTAGATCCCTGAGATTTCTTTAGAGTGGACTCTACGAGGAGGCTCTCATGGGGCAATTGGGTTTTATCAAATCCCGGGATCGGGATGACCCGGTATAAACTGTCCAGTTTTTTAGGGGCACCTGGGACAGTCAGTGGGGTTTCCAAATTTTTATAAAATGTTTCCCGTAGGATATCATGTACGGGGAGTTTAAGAAATTCCTTGGGAGGTTAGTCGAAGTCCAAGGCTTCTAAAAATGCCTGGGACTTCTTGGAGTCGGACTCAAGTGGGATGGAGAGAGCCGCAGACATCTCCCGAAGGAATTTCGTGAAGGAGGATTGCTCGGGCTTGGAAGTGGTTTCAGCCATAGAGGGTTCCTCATCGGTAGAAGAGGCATCCTCTTCGGTACCGAGTGGGGATTGCTCCCACAGGTCTGGGTCCCTGACAGCCGGTTCAGTATGGCGTGTTTTAGAAAGGGACTTGCCAGATCGCATGGATACGGTGCCGGGGGATGAAGACCGGCGTCGATCCCTGTCCCTGGAGGAATGGTGCCCATCCCGGTCCCGAGATGACCGGCGTCGATCTGGGGCCTGGGTCGGGTCCTCTGCCGAGCAAGTCTGAAGCACAGGCTGAGCAGATAAGACCGGCATGGATGTGTTCAGCGGTACCGAAGGGGTGGATACCGGTGGGGCGGTACCAGGCTCGGTCTGGACTGGTACCGGAAGGAGCGGTGCCAGTATGGTTGGAAGGAGCTGTTGGAGTTGCTTCTGTAGCTGCTCCTGAAGTTTGTCCTGGAGGATGGCCGAGATCCGGTCCTCCAATGGGGGCACCGGTACCGCTTTAGATTTCTTCGGTACCATAGGTGCTGCTCGACGCTCCGGCGATGAGGAGGCCGATGACGAGGCACTCACCGTGATCGGAGCGGAGCGTTTACGGAATCGGCGGGACGTCGGAAGAACCGGTGTCACCGCTGTAACAGGAGGTCGCTCAAGGGAAGTGGAAGGCTTCTTAGCCGGCTTACCTGGCGCTATCGACCCCGAAGGAGGATCAGGCGGTGTCGATGTGGCCGGTGCCGATTTAGGCGGTGCCGTCGACGTCGGGGCCTGCTCCATGGTAGAACCGGCACCGAAAAGAATATTTTGCTGTATTTGCCGGTTCTTAAGTGTGCGTTTCTTGAGAGTTGCACAGCGGGTGCAGGTGTCAGCCCGATGCTCTGGACCCAAACACTGAAGGCACCAGTTGTGTGGGTCAGTCAGAGAGATCGGGCGTGCACACCGCTGGCACTTCTTGAAGCCCGGTTGCGGGGGCATGAAGGGAAACACGGCCTCCGCGAAATCAAACCCGGAGGCTTGTATGATTACAACAGGCCCCGCCGGGGCCGGCTGCAAAAAAGCAAAGAAAAGACACGAGTTTTTTTTTTTTTTTTTTTTTGAAAAGGAAGGTAAAGTCAAAAGACAAAATATAGAACAAAAAGGATCAAAAAATCGCGAGCGGGAAGGCAAAATAGAGTTTTCAACGGCCGTTGAAAGCACATGCGTCTTCTTCGCTCCGCGGAAACGAAGAAACTGGAGACCACGCACTCCTCCGTCGGGCGGGAAGGCACCAGCGCATGCGCGGTGCGGCCAACTAGAACTTTCTAGTTAAAAAGGTCCGTACCGGGGCTCCGTCGGTGACGTCACCCATACGTTAAGAATATGCTGCCTGCTTGTCCTGGGATAACTTTATTTTTCTATACCGCCATAGTCAGACGACTTCTAGGCGGTTTACATAGTAAGAAGGCTGGACATTCAGCGAATATTAAAGGTTTTAAAACAATACAAAACAAAACAATAGATCCACATACAATACGATATTATACAATACCGTGAGTCTGAATAACAATACTATACATTAAGTCTAAATACAATACTATACATTAAGTCTAAATACAATATCATGTAAACCTGACTGGCAAGGGGTACTCTCAACTTGGGACACACTGCTCTATGGTACTTAGAGGCATTACCATAGAGCAGGGTTTCTCAATCCAGTCCATGGGGAACACCAAGTCCCATTGGGTTTTCTGGATATCCACTATAAATGTGCATGATAGATTATCATGCATATTCATGGTGGATTTTCAGAAAACCTGATGGGACTTGGTGTGCCCCGAGGACTGGGTTGAAAAGCCCTGCCATAGAGTATATTAAAAATTATAGCACAAGATTTAAATATTACATGTGCTTGATATTCAATGGTATACCATATCAAATGCATATGCAAGCATAATAAATGTGCTGCTATATTTACCTGGACTGCAGTTTCCTCTGTATCTGAATTGCCCACATAATAAGTTATAGCAATCTAAATTGGGAAAGTATCAGTGCCTGTCCTCTCATGAAATAATTTTTCCATATTTTTGCGTGCTTGAGTATTACATTTGTTTTCTTTAATTTCACATCTTTTTAAATTGATATTTTATTAAATTTCAACTGCAGAAAACAATTTGTTGACATGTTAACTCTCAAATCACCACATTTTCAATTCTATTTATCTCCTCCTCACACCTCTCACTACTAGTCTTTTGCCTTTCTAAAAGGTACTTTCTCTTGTCTATCTTTTCCTTATACCCTTCTGTGCTCCCTTCTTTCTCAGACTTTGAGAAGGCTCTTATCCTATGGTCACATCCTTTTTTTCTATTCACCCTTTGACTTTCTGCTCATGCAGTCTCACCACACAATCTCCCACACTCCCCACCTTCACCATTCCTCCTCCTCCATCTATTTCCCAATCCTTAGTCCTCTCTTCCTGTTCACCTATTTCTAAATTCCAAGTTAGTTTTCCACCACCCTCATTCTCTATCCTTTCCTCCAGGTTTCCTCATATATATTACTTGAGCTCTCTTTTCCACTTCTCCCCCAACTGACCAATCCAATGGCTCCTTCCTTCCCCTCTCTGGCAGAAAGAGAACAGTTCAGCAGGGAATCTTAGGACTGAATGCGAACGCTGAATAATTATGCAGCAGCTTACATGAACCCTTGAGAAAGCTGATAATTGTGACAAAACAGGTCCCATCGGGCTGTGGTTGCCTGCAACATTTAAGATAAGTACCTTGAAGATATAGTTAATATCATTCATATGAATATGGTGTTAATGAAAATTTAATGGAGAAGATTTTAAGACAAATTACAATAAAACAATTAAAAATCACTACAAGTAAAAAATAAAAAAAAATAGGGAGGAGGAGGTTTTTCAGGATCAATGAATGAAATTGCGGAATCTTGTCAGACTTGGCTGAGGTTTATTCCCTGTCACCAAGCAGGTTTTTGAGATCCTTTTCCTCCCCCTATTTATACCCTATGCTTTGAAGTGTGGGACTTTTTTTCAGTCTGAAGTTTTCAAACAGCCCATTTAACACATAGACAAACATGATTTAATGAGACAATCAGCATGGGTTTGCTTGCCTCATCAATTTGCTTGACTTCTTTGAAGGTGTGAATGCACATGTGGATAAAGGTGAGCCGGTTGACATAGTGTATCTAGATTTTCAGAAAGCTTTTGACAAAGTTCCTCACGAGAGGCTCCTGAGAAACTTAAAGAGTCATGGGATAGGTGGCAAAGTTCAGTTGTGGATTAGGAAATGGTTATCGGATAGAAAACAGAGGATAGGGCTAAATGGTCATTGTTCTCAATGGAGGAGAGTAAACAGTGGAGTTCTGCAGGGATCTGTACTGGGACCGGTGCTATTTAACTTATTTATAAACGATCTGAAAATTGGGATGACGAGTTGGGTGATTAAATTTGCAGATGACACTAATCTGTTCAAAGTTGTTAAAACGCATGCGGATTGTGAAACATTGCAGGCAGACCTAAGGAAATTGGAAGACTGGGCATCCAAGTGACAGATTAAATTTAATGTGGACAAATGCAAAGTGATGCATACTGGGAAGAATAACCCAAATCAGTTACCAGATGCTAGGGCCCACTCAAGAAAGGGATCTGGGTGTCATTGTATACAATACGATGAAACCTTCTGCCCAATGTGTGGCGGCAGAAAAAAAGGAAACAAGATGCTAAGAATTATTTTAAAAGGGATGGTTAATAAGACTAAAGATATTATAATGCCTCTGTATTGCTCCATGGTGCAACCTCACCTGGAGTATTGCATTCAATTCTGTTCTCCTTATCTCAAAAAAGATATATCAGCACTAGAAAAGGTTCAAAGAACGACCAAGATGATAAAAGGGATGGAACTCCTCTTGTATGAGGAAAGACTAACAAGGTTAGGGCTCTCCAACTTGGAAAAAAGAAGGCTGAGGGGGACATATGATTGAGGTCTACAAAATCCTGAGTGGAGCAGAACAGGTACAAAGACTAGGGACACTCGATGAAACTGCAGAGAAATACTTTTAAAACCAAAAGGAGGAAATTTTCACTCAGAGAATAGTTAAGCTCTGGAATGCGTTGCCAGAGGTTGTGGTAAAAGTGGATAGCGTAGCTGGTTTTAAGACAAATTCCTGGAGGAAAAGTCTATAGTCTGTTATTAAGACATGGGGGAAACCTCTGCTTGCCCTGGATTGGTAGCATGGACTGTTGCTACTCTTTGGGTTTTGGCCAGGTACTAGTGACCTGGATTGCCCACCTTGAGAACAGGCTACTGGGCTTAATGGACCATTGGTCTGACCCAGTAAGGCTATTCTTATGTTCTTATCTTCTTATATATACATAAACATATACACATACAAATAATGAGGACAATTCTGCACAAGGATAGCCTGGTTTGATCATGATATCCTAGTTTGATCATGACTTATTTATTTGGATTTAGCTCACACTTTTCAGTAGTATCTCAAGTTGAGTTAAATTCAGGGACAGTAGGTATCTCGTTGTTCCCAGAGAGCTTATAATCTGTATGTGAGGCAAAGGAAGGTTAAGTGACTCCTCAGGATTTGAACCTGGCTTTCCTGGTTATTACTAGACTACTCCTCCATTCTGAGTTTAATTATTAAAATCTTGGGAATAGGGGGAAGAGAGGAGCTAGAGAAATACTTCCCAATGGTTTTGTGGCTGTGACTCCATGAATGCAGCCCACTAAGATTCTGTGAGCCTCTGAAGTGCAGAATAATGTTGTATTGGAGAACTTATCTAGGACATGACCCCAAAGACAGGTTTTGTGATCCCCATTTGGTGTCCTGACATAGAGACTTGACTGTTAATTGATAGAGGTTTACCTAGAGACAGAGAAATTCACCTTGAGCTAAATGCAAATACTACCCTTGCATTAGCCCCAACTCTTGACAGTTCTATTGCTAAAAAATGCACTTCAACATGGACCACAAGGTACACAGTAGATCTGCAGTCATGCTGCAGTACTGAATTAAAATTAAGTTCAGAGAAGCAAGTTTGTTGACCTCATTCAATTGGGAAGGGGGGGGGGGGAGAGGGATTGGGACTTGTATACTGTCTTTTTGTAGTTTTACAACCACACTCAAAGCGGTTTACATACAGGTACTTCAAAACATTTTCCCTATCTGTCCCGGTGGGCTCACATTCTGTCTAATGTACCTGGGGCAGTGGAGGATTAAGTGACTTGCCCAGGGTCACAGGTAGCATTGTGGGGTTTGAACCCACAACCTCAGGGTGCTGAGGCTGTAGCTCTAACCACTATGCCACACTCTGCTCCACGCAGAGGGAAATGTAAACTGTCACCAGGAGAAAGATTGGGGAGCTACGCCCCTTTGATTTCACATGCTGTGCTGGAAAATGACCTTAGTTATTTGAACTCTTCCTTCATCTCTCACAAAGCAGTAAGCTAGGACAGGGTCATATGGAGAGCGAAGAGCCTAGTGCCGTCATCTCCAGTCTGAGGTTACACAGAGATCGCTCACTGTTGTTGCAGATCATGGGATTTAGCCTTGCTGTGCTTGATTCAGGTGGCTGAGCAGCCACCTGACTGCAATGTAACTGTGAGGCACAGAAAGCAGGGTCATGGTCCTTATTTGTATGTCAGGCCTAATGGAACAGTATGACTGAGATAAAGTGATATATGCTGCAGAGAGTGACAGATCAGAAAGGTAAGTGTGGTCTTCAACATACCACCAAGCACAGGTGCTAACAGCAGCCCATTGAAAACTTCCATTCAGAAAAACAGGGCAGTGGGATCCTGTGACTTCTGTCCCAGATCTGACTCTCTCAAGTTGCTGTTTCTCCCTGGAAAAGTGTTTACTAGAACTATCAAATAGCTAGAATGTACCCTCCGACCGAGTGCGGGTAAGCAGTATTGTTTATTACATTTTATTTACTGCCTGCTCCTCAGGGATCCCTCAGCTGTTAGTAAACAGGGACTGAGGGCTATACCAGGGCAGCAGCCTCTAAGCAGAAAGATCTGGCCAGCAACAGCAGCTAAGACTCTATTTCTGATCATATGCTCCAGCTTGTGCAGTTCTTAGTAAATTCAGAATATTTAAGATTGGGGGGGGGGGGGGGTGAGTGAATCTTTGCAACACAGCAGAGGTTTAGTAACACATACTGAAGAACTGAGACTTGTAAAACTGAAGCAAAAGGATGTGGGTACATAAGGAAAGATTAGGTTCTTACCTTGGTAATTCTGTCTTGTAAATCCACACTCTATTCCTGAACAAGTGGGTAGTCAATTCTATCTTGCGCGATCTCCTGTAGGAAGCCTCATTAGCATATTTTGCTCCTCCTCTCTTACCCCTAGACTGCCCTCCAATGTCCAGTGTGTGATAAAGCAGACAGCTATTCCTGTAAAGGATAAAGAAGAGAAAAAGGTATGGGGAAAGTCCCCGAGAAACAAGTTTAATCTGCTCATATTAATAATAAACATAAGAACACCAATCAAACAGGTTTTATGGACATATTAAACAATAAAACCTGAAAACAAGGAGACAGCCTGCACCAACAGTTTGGGGGCACAGTGGTAAAAGATCCCCTGGAGCAAAGTGCACCATTTTTGCGGTTGTTAATATTGAAAAAGGTTAGTCAAAGAATCAGAAGTCCAATTTACTGGTACTTATTGAAGCAGACAAATCGGCGAATCAGCAACTCCCAGGGCAGGCTTCAGGAACAGAGTGTGGATGTACAAGAAAGAAGATTACCAAGGTAAGAACTTAATCTTTCCTTCTTGTGCAATCCCACACTGTTCCTGAACAAGTGGGATGTAACAGAGTAGTCCCTCAAATTTAGGGTGGGACTGATGAGCCTGCTGCCAGAACCAAAGATCTAAATTAGAGAATCCCATGGTAATCTGAAGAAACGGGGAAAAAAAAAGATTGGTAGCCTTTGGCACGATGAATATATTGAGTATCTGCCTGAGCCCAAGTTGGACTCTGGAATGGGCTCTATGGCTGCTAGATCCAGTTATCTCTGATGGGGAGTCCAGAAAAAAGCTCCAGAAGGGGATGATAAAACTCAAGCCTGTACCCATCTCACAGAATCCAGCACCCAGCGATCTGTGGTGATGTCCGCCCACTCCTCTGGGAATGCTGAGAACCTCCCTCCAATTCTTGGAGGATAGCCTGAGGGCCTGGTGTCATAAGTGCTTCTTTGAGGCAGAAGTAGAGCGTGCTCCTGAAGACTGTGGGTGCCTAGCTCCACCAAACCTCTTTGCCTGTTGCTTTGATAAGAACTCCAACCCGAGGAACCTCTGGAATATTGATGATAATCTTCTGGAGGAATGAAAACTGGGATGCCCAGGCACCTTAGAAGACTGAGGTCTGCTGTCCAGCAAGGACTTAGGTTTACAGTCCTGCGCACTAGCCATAAGGTCACCCAGACCTTTCCTGAACAATAACTGCCCCTTAAATGGCAGTTTACCAAGGGTCGCCTTGGAAGAATTACCAGGCACGTGGAGACAGAACAAGCAGAAAACTTGCTCACCACCCTAAACCTGTCATACAGGGAATCAGTCCACTATAGAAATCAAAATAAAAGATATTTATCCACAGTACTATCAGGATCGTGATGCAGCTTGGAGCGACAGGCTCTGGTGACAAAGGATGCGGCTACGGAATCAAAAAGCCTTTTGAGCACAAAATCGATTCTGTGGTTTTTGGCATCCTTCAACATCACACCACCTTCACTAGAAAGAAAAGTGCGCTTAGTAAGCTGCGCTACCAAGACAGCCACCTTAGGAGAAACAAAACACTGATTAAAGGTATCAGCCATCGGACAGAGATTAGAAGTAGCCTCGGTCACTCTCAGAGGACCTTCTGTCACCTCCCAGTGATCCATGAGCATTTTTGTGATGTCCGGATGGTCAGGAAAACAGGAAGACTGCAATTCTGTGCTACTTATAAGAGAGCACTGCACTGTTAAGGACCGAGTAGTCTCTAATTTCAGTTCCTGAAGGAATTCTGAAATGATCCCTATCAGTGTAGAATGTTTGAAAATTCCCCACACAGTGGGGTCTTCCCCAAGATCCAGAGCTTCCCCCAGGAGTTCTGTGACTGCAGCCACTGTGGAATTGCCTGTCAGAAAAATTAAAGGCATGAGAACATCATCCGGATCATCTGAGTCGTCTGCTGGCAGACTGTCCCTCGAATGTCCATGGCTCTGATGCTGAGGATCCGTGCCCTTGGGGAAAGGGACCCCCTGCGCTAACAGATTTCTGAGGTGGGGGGACCAAGGACTAACTTCCAAACCACCCAAAACCTGAATTTGGAGACCCTCCAAATTTATCTCACAGGCTGTCAGCTTGTTACTGACTGTGCCATGATGTGTGCTGGGAACTGCAAGATGATAAGCTGAAACAGTTTACAGGGATATGTTCTGCTTCAAGAAGTCTGGAACCTGGACTACCGGTATCTTCTGACTGCCTCTCAGGCCCAACGCATCCCTCCCAGAAACCTGCGCACGCTTAATAGATGAACACAGTTTGCCTCGCTCCTGGATACACAGCCACGCAGCCTGCACTCAAACTCACTAGCAGACAAACCTGGGGTGAACAATGGTCCCTGAGCCCCGTACTGAAATTTCAGTAGCTCCTACTGTCTCGCTTGTAGGAAGACAACTGGAAGTTGGAGGGCAGAGAGATTAAGAGAGGAGGAGCAAAAAGTTATGCTAATGAGGCTTCCTACAAGAGATCTCACGAGATGGGATTGACTACCTACTTGTTCAGGAATAGAGTGGGATTGTACAAGAATGGCAAATTGCAATAAGCTGCCAATGGCAAAGGTACATGGATATTTCTGTACCTGCTGAAGTGTAAGCTGGTTTTCAAAATGAAACCATTTGCACTGACTGATTAATTAATTGCTGGAATGTCAAAGCCAACTTCTGGCAACTATGTATTGACTTTCTCAAGAAGATTCTGTCTTCTATTTGGGTTTTTAACAGAGCATTTGTCCCAATTTATTTTATTGTTGGCCTTCTAAGCTCTCTTAATTTTTTAACTTTTCTTAGCATAATTGCTTACTAGGGATTCTGGCTGTCTCATAAGGTGGCCGAAACACGATTGCTTCAGTCTAGTCATGAGAGCTTCTATTGAGAATCCATCTATTCAATTTCCTGGTTTTCCATGATATTTTTAAACAGTCATTTCCAGCATCACAACTCAAATCATTTCCCTTTAAAACCTGTCTGAAATTTACTCATCATAGGTAAGTATTTTTCTCATTGCCCTCCCCCTCAACCTCAGGAATGTCTACTTTTAACATTTACTAGTGAAATGGGGGGGGGGGGGGAGTTAGGACTGGGGGGGAGTTAGGCTGGAAATCGCCTCTAATGAGTACTTAAATATAGACCTATTTAAGTACTCATTAGAAGCTATTTCCAGCCTCGCTATGCAGCTAGCCAGTCCTGTGTTACTCAGCTAGACCCTTTCAAAACTACCCTCCACAATGGGCAAGTATAAGGAGTGCACTGCTACAGAATAGCCAAATATATGGGTGCAACAGAGAAAGGAGTACTGGGGGCCACTGCTACAGAAAGGCTAAGTATATGGGCTGCAACATATAGCGGTATACTGGGTTCTATTCCTATAGAATGGGCAAGTATATGGGGTGCCACTGATGTAGATGGATGTACTAGATGCAGAAAAAGTATAACTATAATTGGCGTACCTGGTATAGGATTGGGAGAATACACTGGATGCAACGGGTGTGTATGTAACAGGATACTAGGTGCATTGGATGAAACAGGGATGGAATGAGATATATACCAGGTGTAACTGGTGAGCATGAGAGAGAATATGAGGTATAACAGATGCTGAACATATATAGTAGAATGTATCAGTGCATAAATTACCTGTCGCAAAATAGCTCACAGCATCCAGATGCTCTTGCCACTCAGCCTCTCCCATAAGGAGAGAGTCGTTTACATTAGAGCCAGATTAGCCAAGTCAGCTGCTCATTCCTAATATGTCAAGAGCTCAAAGACAACCCTCCCCCCCAAAATCCATCCCAGAAACAGAATCCAAGCAAACATTGTCAGAGTCCCGAGGATGCTGTCTGCTGCCAAACTGCTTCTGTGACAAAGGGCAAAGCATTCCAGCTGCTACAATTGACAGCACTTTCTCCATCCATGCCAGCAGCTAGAACATGCCATGCTCCCAGGCCCAGGTCTCTTCCAGCATCTACAATCTAGACTGCCCTCCGGCATCTACTGCACCAGCAGGAGTTAAACAGTGCACCAACTATCAGTTTCAGAACTGCCAGGGCTTCAGGTATACTTGCTGTACTTTAAGCCATTTATAGAGATCAAGGGACAAATACGAGGGAGAGCTAAAAAGTTCTCAGCCCCAATCAAGAAGGGAATGATGTGGGGCCATGAAACTTACAAGTTATTGTACATGTTCACCCCTAAATTTCACACACTTGGTACATCGTGTAACCCTTCCAAAAAGTTCTCTGATGTCTGGTCACCTCCGAAGCACTTGAAAATTGTTGCTCTTTCAAACTCTTTTTAAGGTTTGGAAACAGAAAATAGTCAGATGGAGCAAAATCCAGTGAGTAGGGTGGCTGGTCTATGCACTGAAATCTCAACTATATCAAAACATCCATCGTTTTGCCAGCCTTGTGAACAGGTGCATTGTCTTGACCCTCTCTTTTCTTTGTTTAGCGCCTCCTTTAAATCGGCACAGCAAGTTACAGTAGTATTCTGCATTAACTGTTTGGCTCTTTGGAAGATAGTCAGTCATTAAAACACTACATCTTCCTGATCCCAAAATACTGTGGCCATGACCTTTCCTGCTGACTTCTGGGTCTTGAATTTCTTTGGCCTTGGAGAACCTGAGTGCCACCATTGCATGGAGCGTTGTTTTGTCTCAGGATCCTAGTGGTATAACCATGTTTCATCAACAGTAACTGTCATTCCCAAAAGTTGGCACTAGATAACTGAAAATGCTCCAAAATCAACTTGGAAGTGTCCACGCAAATATTGTTTCTCGTCAGCATTCAAACATTTGGGCACCCATTTGGCTGACAGCTTTTGCGTACCCAGCTACTCATGGATTATACATCCAACAAAATCAGGTCATGGACATGGTCATCAATTTTAGAAGCTGACACTGATTGAGGCCTCCCAGACCTTGCTGCATCTTTGGTCTTGAAATCTCCATGCTGAAAGTTTGTACACCACTGTGGAGTATGATGGACAATTGTCACACAACATTTGCATCACACATTCATGGATTTCCTTTGAAGTTTTCTTCTGCAGGAATAGGAATTTCATGAAGGCTCGGAGTTCCACACTTGAAAAATTCCACACTTTTTGTTGATGTGGTTCAATCAATGATCTGAAACAATCATGATTCTGCAAATTGTCATTTTGCACAATAAAATAAACACTCTTTTCAGCTACAGCAGCAAAATAATGCTCAGACTTTAGGAAGTTGGTTGGGCTGAGAACTTTCTAGCACTCATGGTTACCCAGGAGGTACACATAAAGAGATTAAATAAAACAAAAACACAAGAAGATTCTTTTTTTTTTTTTTTTGTATTATTCTACCTTAATACATTTGACTCACTTTCAAAGGCAATGCTTTCTTCAATTCAGAAAAAAACCCCATTTATCCTTTCTTATTTTACTATTTCTATTTATTATCTTTTAAGTGGACTAACATAGCTACACATTATTTTATCCACATACAGAGAAAGCATTAATGTAGCAAAGAGAGACAGACAGAACCTCAGATCCTTAAAGGCTGGACTTCAGCAAGGACCATTAGGACATGTCCTGAACTCTAATCTCTTTTTTTTGCATTGCCTCTGTACACTTTATGCTATGCTCCCTCACTTCCCCTGTGCCCCTTCCCCAGTCGTGAGTGATAGGGAGAAAGGGGCCTGGGACGCTGTGAGGGAGAAGCAATGTGATGTGGCAGCTGACACCACCAGCACAGTGATATGAGGCTGGGTGCTGAGTGGCTGAGAATATATCCCAGTCCTGAACGCGTGGGCACAGCTCCACCCACCACCTGCAGCCTTGATTATCTCTGGACATGGCATGTAGCACAGCAGTGTTTACAAATGCCCTGGCCAAGGACAGTGTTGTGTCTGCTCTCAGGGGAGGAGAAACAGAAACACACAGACCTTCAGAGACTCTGCAGTGTTGTGCTTGTGACTTTCCTGGAAATGAATTCTTGGCAGGAAACAATCCAGGGCCAGGAAGGGGAGGGTATCAGAGGCAAGTATATGACAGACAAATACTGTAACCTACAGACATGGAAACATACAGATACATGTCCTGTAATTTAAGGATTAAGGGCTAGATTCACTAAGGCCATGATTGTAATCACACCCCCCCACCGACTGCACAGATCGCTCTCCAGTAATCCTGACGCATGTGCAGACCATCTCCTTTGCCTGTAGTTG
The DNA here is from genome assembly GCF_902459505.1 of Geotrypetes seraphini. Classification (NCBI taxonomy): domain Eukaryota; kingdom Metazoa; phylum Chordata; class Amphibia; order Gymnophiona; family Dermophiidae; genus Geotrypetes; species Geotrypetes seraphini. The sequence goes on along the minus strand of NC_047094.1, from coordinate 67,695,286 downwards.
GTCTGCGCATGCTCACCGCGCTTGAAACTTTCTTTTTTTTAAATCAAAAAGCTGGAAACGTTCGCAAGCCCGTGGATTTAACCCGTGGGTTGAAAGCGGAGCTGCACCACGGGTTAAAACCACGGAGTCAGGGCAGAGAGCAGGAGATCAGGACAGAGAACAGAGAAGCAGAATCGGGCAGAGAGCAGAGTTTTTGCTCAGGTGACAGGTCCTCACCAGTCGCTTGTTTTTGGATCGGCCAGCCCAGTTGGTGTGCCTTCTTTAGTTTAGTGAATCGCGTCCTTTCTACTTTGCATGCACGGATCGGATCAGAGGATGATCGGCCACGAGGTTAGTGAATTGGGTCGGAGGAAAATCAGGTCACAAAGTGGCGTGTCTAGCCCTAAGTCAACTTGGAAAAAAAACAAGGAACTAACAATATTTTGAGAGAGATCCAAAAAGGACTACATGAAATATTGAAGAGATTTCTAGTAAAGTGTAACTGTTCTAAATTAGATAAGTCAAAAGGTGTTTTTACTTATTTAAACCCCAAATGCTCAGAGATAGATGTGTAGCCCCGCCAAGAGACGTGGCTCCAATAGCGGGACCCACTACCCAATCATAGCAGCTGTAGGTAGAACAAAATGTCAAAAAAGTATATATTAGTTCAAAATAACAAACTTTCAAATATGCTTTTCTGAAGGTTCACTCATTGACTATCAAATTTATCAAACACCACCTCTTAGCTTTTGACAGAGGCTTAAAGGTCAAAAGCTAAGTGGTGTTTAATAAATTTGATAGTCAATGAGTAAACCTTTTATCAAGCATAGGATTAGCATAGACAGCTCAGCATTTAGCTCGCACTGCTCAGCAGCGCAGCTAGATAAAAGGAGGTTAAATGGACCTTCAATATCTGCACTTTATCATGGAAAATAACAGAAATTTAATATACTTCGCTAATAGCTAAACACGTACACTTTGGTGTAGTCATCTACCAATGGCGTTCCAAACACTCAAGCATTCAATTTGATAAATGGATTTTTATGGAATAAGGTTTACAGAAGCTTATCTATTTTAGTATAAATAATCTGTATTGTGCATACTTTGTTTGAATGAGTTAGGGTCATACTTTGTCAATTAGTATCTTTTATTGAATTGTGTTATTTCCTTTTATAAGACACTGTTATCTTAAAGTATTTTAAATACTTTGTAATTTATTGTGTAAACTGCCAAGAACTGATGGTGTGGCGGTATACAAAAATAAACTATTATTATTATTATTATTCTTGAGATAGTCAGGATAAAGTTTGCGATGCTGTTCAATGCCTTGCAACAAGGCCTCATGCTGTACTCATTGCAGTGTGAAGCCTTGTCACAAGGAACTGAACAGTATCACAAGCTGCCCCTCTGGAAACATTTACAAATTGTGCTAATCGCCCAGGACAGTGTCTCACAAACCTTCCGGCCGCCAGCACACTAAATCCAGTGCCTTGGCCGAAAGGCACCCGGAAGTGCACGGAGGCCCATCCGGCCACGACCTTCTTCGGTGAAGGGATCCGGGAGGTGCTGGGGGAGGAGAGATGCCGGCCAGGAGAGTCATCTGCGCCGGCTGACTACCTACAGGACGTGACTCTCACCGCGAAAAGCACGTCTTGTAGGCAGTCAGCTGGCGTTGGCGACTCTCCTCCTCGCCAGTGTGTCGCGGCACACCTGAAATCTCAGGAGGCACACAGTTTGCGATACACTGGCCCAGGAGCCAAATGAGTTTAGAAATTAAAAGCATGTATAAATAAATGAGTCTTCAAAAGCATTTGAAATGTAAAATAATTTATTTCTAAGCACAGTGACCTGAAAATGGAATTCCAAGGGGTTAGGGAGCTGCAGAAAAAGGCTTGCAATTTATTCCTAGCTGTTTGCATTCCTTCATTATGAGAATGCTAAGTACCCAAGATGGCGACTGGCTAGAAGTGCTGAGAGCATCGCTCTAGAGCCGCGCTTTTCTCTAAAATCTAACTTCTCCCTCCTCTCTGACATCCTAGCTCTCTAACATTCTTCTTCCCTCTGATCTTCATCTAACCCTTTCCCTGGAGTTCCTTTCTTATTACAATTCCTGTAAACGGTGCCGAGCTCCACAACCATGGAGATGGCGCGGTATAAAAACCTAAGGTTTAGTTTAGTTTACTTACAAGATGCTGAAACAGAGAGGTTGGAGCGCGGCTGCCGCCTTGCGGCACACCGGGGTGCCCATTCTCAGGAATATCAAAGAGCTCTTGAGATGGATGCAGGAGGTGTCGGTGGAGTCAGGAAGCAGCCTGTAGAGGACACAGGGAACAGGCGAGACCATGGTGGTTCCTCCCGGGCTAGAAACAACCCTTCGCCCTGAAGTAAGGGCCCCGCCCCCGCAGTCTCAGATTACCAGCTCTCCAAGGGGTCTGGATATCCTGAAGCTCGGGGTGTTTCACTCTCCAGAGGCGAGTAATAGTTCAGTGATGAGTCTGGAGCAGACATGGGCAACTCTAGTCCTGGAGGGCTGGAATCCATTCAGGTTTTCAGGATTTCCCCAATGAATATGCATTGAAAGCAGTGCATGCAAATAGATCTCGTGCATATTCACTGGGGAAATCCTGAAAACCCGATTGGATTCCAGCCCTCGAGGACCGGAGTTGCCCATGTCTGGTCTGGAGGTTGGAGCTCCAATTCAAAGGAGCCCAATTGAAAGGTCTGGGGCAATTCCAACTTTGGAGGATGGACTGGGCCAAGTGGGGCAACAACAGGAAAATCTACAGATTGGTGAACATTCTTACACTAGCAAATTCTTAATACCACTTGAAAAACCCTCGGTAAGCCTGGAGTCTTTAAGGGATCTTATGGCCGGTTTGGTGAAGACCATAAGTCCCAATCTTCAGCAAATTGAAGGTAAATTTGCTTGAACATTCTAAAGAGTTAAAAGACTTGAAAACTGAACTGTCTGCCTCTAATTCTTTGCTTCAGAAACACGAACAGGACATTACAACTTTTAAACAATTGCATGAGACTTTGATGAAGGATAATACCAATCTTAGAAGAAAATTGGAAATGCTTGAAAATAATTCAAGGTATAATAACTTGAGATTGATTAATCTCCCTAGGCTTACGTTGGTAACTCCTAGAGAAATGGTTAAGAGATACTTATTAGGAATTTCAGAGAAAACCTTACCTCCATTTTCATGTGTATATTATCTTCCTGTTAAAAATCAATCTCCAAAAAGCCCTTTAGATCAAGAGCTTATGAATGTATCAGAAATGTTGGAGATATCAGATAAAGAGGCAGCAGTGTCATCTACTTTGATTATATCTGTAGCTCTATCAATTGATAAAACATAGTTGTTGAAACTTTTCTTTAAAAAGAATTTATGGGTCTTAAAGTGCAAATGTTTCCTGATTGGTACGGGAGATGCAGAAGCGTCGCCGTGAATTTCTTTTGATGAAATCTGGGGTTACGGCATCCTTGTAAATGTATTGTTTGCTATCGTGCTGTTAAATATGTCTTTTTTGAGCCAAGTCAGTTGACAACTTTTTTGTGCTTTGAGAAAGAAAAAACTTGAGTCCTAGTAAAATGAAATATGCACCTTCGTACTGAGCTCTATAACCAGTATTAATCTTTAATATATTTTCTTCTTCCTCGCTAAATCTTAACATTCTGGATCTTATTGGAGGACTTGAGCATAATTAGCCAAAGTTTATTTTTCTTGTTCTTTATTGTTAAAGTGGATACTTTAATGAAATATGTAAATGCCTAACATTTGCTTTCTGTACAAGTTGTGCTTGGAAATTAAGTTTGAAAATTATTAAAGAAATAAAGAAAAAAAAAAGAGAATACTAAGTAAGTACTTTGAGAATGCCAAGTAAGTAAACATCGCATGATTTAAGGTGTCCGTTTCTCTTCTAGGTAACCTGGGACCAAGTTATATCAGGTTATATAAACCTGAGACAAACTAAAATCTTGATCTGAAGAACAAAGCCAGCCAAGTAATCATACAGTTTATAAGGAGTAATGTGGGCCCTAAAAATACAACCAGAAGCTGATTGGGAAGCAGCGTTCTGGAAGTTTTTGTAATAGAAACATGATGGCAGATAAATAATAATAATAATTTTATTCTTATAGACCGCCATACTGAAAAAGTTCTAGGCGGTTCACAACAAGGTGAGCTAATACATGGGATACAAATAAAATACAAATTAGAATAATGGACTTAAAAACAGATAAAGACAGAAAGCATTTACAATATAATGCAGAAAATGGCCAAATGGACCATCTATTCTGATTGTGATATAACCAACAAAGGTAAAGCTATACGTAATTGAGAGTTGGCCTAAGAACTTAAGAAAGGTCATGCTGAGTCCAACTAAGGTCTATCAAGCTGCATCCTGCCTTTGCTAGTGGTGCCACAAGTACCCTAAAGGTAGAAGTAAAGAGAGAGCGAGGTAGAGAGAGAGAGAGGAGTTACTGGGTTGTGGGCCTGAACAAATGCGGGATCCAGATGTGGGAGGGAGGGGAGAAAGGCAGCCACTGCTGATTTGTCTTGGGTAGGCCTGTGCCTACCCAGGCCCACCTGTAGCTACAACATTGCCCAGGACAAGTTCAGGGACGACTATTATAATTTAAACAAAACATGAAGGCTACACCCAAACTTAATCTACATTTCTGGAGGGATTTGAGACCTTGCAGTATAAAGAATCTCTGTTTTTCAAGGATAGCCTTCATCCTGGTTGCAATAGTTTCCAAGCACTTGTCATTAACATACTTAGAAAAGTCCTCTAGACTGTCCTTCAGGGGACAATAGATTTGTAGTTCTAACCTTTGTTAATAGATATATTTAGATATTTAAATAACATTAGGGATAACATTGCTTCCTTAGGGACACAGGGGAGATGTCCCCCAGTTCCAAGTGATTTGGAACAGACAGCTTTTTTTCATAAGAGCTGCTATACTTGATTAGACCAAAGGTCCATTTAGCCAAGTATCCAGCTTCTAACTTGCAGGATCCCAAAAAGTAGCAAGCTTTCATGGTATTTAATCTCCAGGCATAAGCAGTGTTTTTTCTAGGACTACTTTAATAACAATTTATGGATTGTCTCTAAGAATTTGTTTAAACCTTTTTTTTTTTTTTAAACCAGCTATACAAATTGGAGACGGGCATTTGCAGATATCTGTGCACCCTATGCACACATTAGTATGCCCTTTCCTTACAGTGTGCACTCTTTCCCAATGATGCAGGCAGGCAGGCGTCATCGGGAAAGTGCATACTCTTATCCACCAGCAGTGAGTTCCAGAATTTAACTACGGATTGAGTATAAAACTAATTTCTCTGATTCGTTTTAAATATACTACTCAGTATCTGTATTGGGTGATCCCTGTCTTTCTGCTTTTTCAAAGAGTAAAAAAGATATTCATGTCTACCAATTCCACTCCACTCAAGATTTTATAGACCTCTATCATATCTACCCTCAGAAGTGTCTTCTTCAAGTATGCCATATATACTCGAATATAAACCCCCCAAAGGGGGAGAAACTGATAACTTGAGTATAAATCTTGGGGGAGGGGGGTTTATATTCTGTCTTCTGTATCTCTATGTACTCCCCTCCCCCCAGATCACTCCTCTTCTCTTCCGCCTTCTCCCAACACTGACACCAGCATAGCAGCCAACATTTCCCGCCTCCAACCTCCTCAGCAACCAACATTTCTTTCCAACCCCTCCAACTCCGATGCTACTACCACAGCAACTAACATCCCCCCTCCTTGATCATCCGATAATCAGGTCTTCGCTTCCCGGCATTTGCTGAGGTCCTCCAACGCCAACACCAGCATAGCAGCCAACATTCCTCACCTCCAACCCCCTCGCAGCAACCCCCCCCTTGTCTCCGATGCCACAGCAAAAAAACATTTTCCTCCCCTTCCCCAAAATTCAGCTCTTCACTTACTGGTATTTGCTTTCCCGGCACATGCTGAAAATGTTATGCGCTAATTGGATTGGAGCGGAGTCTTGTGCATCTATGCATGCTCAAACGCTTGCCAGGTTTTGCCTTCTCTGAGAGTCTCGGAGAGGGTGGAAGCTGGCAGATGTGCAGATACTCAATACCCCTCTCCAATCCAGTCAGTGCATAACTTTTTCAGCATGTGCCAGGGAAGCAAATGCTGGTACGTAAAGAGCTGATTATAGAATGATTGGGGGGAGTTTAATATTGGTTGCAGTGGCATTGGAGTTTGGGGGGGGGGGGTTATAAAGAAATGTTGGTTGCTGCGAGGGGGTTGGCGGCAGGAAATGTTGGCTGCTGTGCTGGTGTCAGTGTCAGGAGACATCAGCAAATACCAGTAAGTGAAGAGCTGATTATCGAATGATCGGGGAGGGGCTAAGGAATATCTGAACAATGGGCTAATAGGGCAGAAGAGAGGAGCAGTGTAGGGGCCAGATGCACTAAAGTCAGCTATTGTCTATTATCGCTAAACCAGTTTTGACTGGTTTAGCGACCCGATGCAGAAAACAGCTCACCACATGGTTTTCTGAACGATTGCTATTTCTCCAATCCGACCATGCAAATAAGCTCATTAATATTGAAATGCAATGTAAACTAGCAGAGTGATTGATGCTCTAACATGGCTTCCAAAAAAAGCAACTGATCATGACCATAGTTTAATGTAACAAACAAAATTGGCAAATAGCTTTAAGCTACCTGTTGCAAATTCACACCTGTCTAACGATACTTAAGCATTAAAGAACTTAAATATTAAGGAACCTCAGTACGGGCTCAATCAACCCTTCATATCCTGAATTCAGCCCCGGGCTAGTGCCCATTAGGTGGCAAAAAAATTTTAATTTATTATTTTTATTGGCAAAAAAAATTTTGGTTTGCTTGTAACCATAGTTTAGTCATCTTTTTTTTAATTAAATTAAAGCAGCTTCCATTACTGCACAGAATCATACCAACTTACCACCACTGCCTCAAAAAATAAAACCCAGGAATAAATGGGTCACAGTAGGCTCAGGTATACTGTGACACAAAAACATCCACCATCACAATTATTACTCATATGGAATTCCTTTGTTGCATTAGAACATTGCAATGCTCAAGAAAAAAGAATTGAGGTGTAACAAGACCCAGTGAAGGTAACTCGAGATGAAACGCATACTCTAAGCACAAATAAAAAGGCCAAAACCAGAAAACTATTGCTGCTAGGGAATTCCATCATTAGAGGAATTAACCTTGGAACACTAGTCAAGGAGCCCAAAATAGTAAAATGCCTTCCAGGATCCTTGGCCACCACTAACTCTAATTAGGGAAGAAACCAAAAATTCTAACACTGATGTTATTATCCACCTGAGAACAAATGACCTGAGAACAAATGAACAAATGACCAACAACTCCCCACCTTTAGTGCAAAAAGCCTTTTAGGAGCAAGGAGAGGGTCTAAAACCGATTGTAGCTTTTTCAGAAGTATTGCCTACTTATGGAAAGGGAGAGGAAAGAGTACAAAATACAGAGAACTTCAATAGGTGGCTCAAAGTCTGGTGTCATCAAGAAGGCTTTAGGTACATAGGAGGATGGGGTAATACATGGTAAAAACAAGAAACTATATTGCAATGATGGGTTACATCGTACTATAGCAGGAAAAAGAATCCTTGCTGAGAAATTCAGGCAATATGCTTCTAGGCATTTAAACTAGAAGGTGGGGATGGCATATGTATGCAGGACAATTTTGGTGGCCACATCCAGCAAATGACAAGATGTGATGGTAGTAAAGGTGGCAATGTAAATGACAATCATAGCAAATCACTATTTAGCAATGAAACAGTTAGTGAAATGAATTTTTAAAAAACTACAGAAAAAATGAGATTACTGCTGAAAGATAGTTGGAAAGCAATGACCACAAACGCTCGCAAGCTCTGATGTTAGGAGCAGACTGATATTGTTGCTATCACAGAGACATGGTTCAGTGATTCCCATGGATGGGACGCAAACATACTGGACTATCATTTTTTTTTAGGAAGGATAGAGATGGGCAAAAAGGTGGAGGAGCAGTTTTCTATGTAAAGACCAATATCTAAACACCTGAAATGCAGGGAAAGGAAGTGATATGGATCTTCTATCTACGTGGGTGTTGTCTACAGACCTCCAGCTCAATCGTAGCACACTGATAAAGACCTAGTCGCAGATATACAAAAGTTGAGAAAGAAAGGGGGAGGTGCTATTGTTAGGTGACTCCAACCTGCCGGATGTAGACTGGAAAGTTCCATCAGCAGAGTCGGAAAGAAGTAGAGAAATCGTGGATGCCTTTCAAAGGGCTCTACTCAGACAACTGGTGACAGAACCCACAAGGGAAAAAGTGATACTTTAATCTGGTCCTCACAAATGGAGTGAGGGTCTCTAATGTCCGAGTGGGTGCCCACATAGGAAGTGGTGATAAAAACAATTTGGTTTGATGTAACAGCTAAAGTGGAAGGCGGCCACATAAATCTCAAAGACCTAAATTTCAAACATACGGACTTTAGAAAAATGGGGGAGTGCCTGAAGAAAGAGCTGATAGGATGGGAAGGCATAACAGAAGTGGAAAAACAGTGGTTCAAGCTGACAGGAGCAATAAAAAAGGCCACTAAACTTTATGTGAGAAACATAAACAAAAACAAGAAAAGGAAACCAATATGGTTCTCTAAACTAGTGGTGGAGAAAATAAAGGCTAAAGAGATGGCATTCCTGAAATATTTAAAAAAAAAATAATAATAATAAAGAGGCATACAGAAAGGACTATTGGATGAAACTGAAAGAAGCCAAGAGAGAGATATGTCTGGCAAAAGCACAGGCAGATCAAATGACTAGAAATGTGAAAAGAGGAGACAAAAATTTTTTCAGGTATATTAGTGAAAGGAGGAAAACAAAAAATGGAATTGTGAAACTGCTACGTGGAGAGTGATGAGGAAAAAGCAAATGTACTAAAGAAGTATTTCTGTTCTGTATTCATGGAAGAAAATCCTGGAATAGGACTGCAATTGGCTGGCAAAGTTACACATTAGAAGAGAGTGGATACCACACTGTTCACGGAGGAATGTGTTTATGAACAACTTGAAAAATTAAAGATGGACAAAGCAATTGTACCAGACGGGATCCATTCCAGTATACTGAAGGAGCTCAGAGAGGTTCTGCTGGGCCCTCTTAAAGATCTGTTCAATAAATCCTTGGAGACGGGAGAGGTTCCTTTGGATTGGAGAAGAGCAGATGCAGTCCCTCTTCACAAAAGTGGTTGCAGAGATGAAGCTGGAAACTACAGGCCAGTAAGCCTCATTTCTGTTGTTGGAAAAATAATGGAAGTGCTGCTGAAGGAAAGGATAGTGAATTTCCAAGCATCTACTGGGTTATAAGATCCGAGGCAACATGGGTTTACTAAAGGTAAATCATGCCAAACAAATCCAATTGAATTCTTTAATTGGGCGACCAGAGAATTGGAGAGAGGACATGCGCTAGATGTAATTTACTTAGATTTCAGTAAAACCTTTGACACAGTTCCTAATAGGAGGCTCCTGAATAAACTTGATGGACTGAATTTAGGACCCAAAGTTGTGTATTGGAAACTGGTTGACAGACAGACGTCAGAGGGTGGTGGTTAATGGGATTTGATTGGAGGAAGGAAGGGTGGGTAGTGGAGTGCCTTAGGGATAGATGCTGGGCCCAATTCTGTTCAATATGTTTGCGAGTGACATTGCCGAAGGGTTAGAAGGTAAGGTTTGCCTTTTTGAAGATGATACAAAGATTTGTGACAGAGAGGACACTCTGGAGGGAGTGGAAACATGAAAAAGGATTTTCAAAAGTTAGAAGAATGGTCTAAGCCTGGCAACTAAAATTCAATGCAAAGAAGTACAGAGTGATGCATTTAGAGATTAGAAATCCAAGGAAGTCATATGTGCTGGGACGTGAGAGGGACCTTGGAGTGATAGTGTCTGAGGATCTGAAGGAGCAGAAACAGTGTGACAAGGCGGTGGCTGTAGCCAGAAGGATGCTAGGCTGTATCGAGAGAGGCATAACTAGTAAAAGAATGGAGGTTTTGATGCCCTTGTACAGGTCATTGGTGAGGCCCCACTTGGGAGTATTGTGTGCAATGTTGGAAACCGTATCAGGTGAAAGATATGAGACTTGAAGAGGTCCAGTGAAAGGCAACAAAGAGGGTAGGTGGTCTGAGCCAAAAGACATACAAAGAAAGACTGGAAGACCTGAATATTTATACTCTAGAGAATGGGTAGGTAATTCCAGTCCTCAAAAGCCACAGGCAGGTCAGGTTTTCAGGATATCCACAATAAATATGCATGAGATAGATTTGCATCTCAAAGGAGGCAGTGCATGCAAATCCATCTCATATATATTCATTGTGGATATCCTGAAAACCTGACCTGCCTGTGGCTCTCAAGGACCGGAATTGCCTATCCCTGCTCTAGAGCAGTGTTTTTCAACCTTTTTACACCCGTGGACCAGCAGAAATAAAATAATTATTTTGTGGACTGGCACACTACTAGGACTAAAATGTAAAAACCCCGGTTCCACCCCATCTCCGCGAGCTCGGTCACCTCAGTAACTATAGAAAAATAGACAAATATAAAATATAGACAGCAGAGATAAATTCTCAAAACTGACACGTTTTGATCATTAAATTGAAAATAAAATAATTTTTCCTACCTTTGCTGTCTGGTGATTTCATGAGTCTCTGGTTGCGTTTCCTTCTGTCTGTGTATCCTTTCATTTCTTTCTTTCTGCACTCAGGTCCAACAATTGTCCCTTTCTATTCCCTCCCTCTTTCCTTCCCATGTCTTTAGTGCCCCCAGTGCCTCCTTCCCATGCCTTTAGTGCCCCCAGTGCCTCCTTCCCATGTCCTTAGTGCCCGCAGTGCCTCATTCCCATGTCCTTAGTGCCCCTTCCTATGTCTTTAGTGCCCCCAGTGCCTCCTTCCCATGCCTTTAGTGCCCCCGTGCCTCCTTCCCATGTCCTTAGTGCCCCTTCCTGTCTTTAGTGCCCCCAGTGCCTCCTTCCTATGTCCCTCTCATTGTCTTCCACACTTTATCCCACCCCCCACCCCCGAAGCCAGCCTGTCTACCTCTCTCCCTCCCTCCCTGGCCAAAGCCAGCCTGCTTGCCTGACTACCTCCTTCCCTCCTTGCTGGCAAAAAAAAAAAAAGCCTCCCTCCTTCCTTTCCCCTGCTCTTACCGCTCTGTTGCTGCTGCTAAACCCAACAGGAAATCTTCTTTCCAACGGCAATTCAGAGAGGACATTCTGGGCCAGCCAGGCAGCGATTGGCTGGCCCAGAACGTCCTCTCCGATGTCAGAATTGATGTTGGAAAGAAGATTTCCTGTCGGGTTTAGCAGCAGCAGCAGCAGCAGCAATCTTGCTGGCCCTCTGCGGACTGGCAGAAATTTCCTGCGGACCGGCACTGGTCCGCAGACTGGCAGTTGAAGAACAGTGCTCTAGAGGACAGGAGGGGCAGGGGAGATATGATACAGGCATTTAAATATTTAAAGGATATTAATATAGAACCAAATCTTTTCCGGAGAAAGGAAAATGGTAAAACTAGAGGACATAAATTTTGAGGTTGTGGGGTGGTAGACTTAGGAGTTTAATATTAGGAAATTCTTTTGCCTGGAAAGCCCTCCCAAGGGAGGTGGTGGAGAAGAAAACAGTGACAGAATTCAAAAAAGTGTGGAACGAACATGGAGGCTCTCTAAAATGAAGGATATCATTGGAAGAACTAAGGCCGGTACTGGCAGACTTGAATGGTTCATGTCCTGTATATGGCTATTGGGCTTATTATGGTCTGGGGAGGGCTTTGATGGAACTCCATTAATTTGGAATGGTCTAGATAGGCTAGAGCAGGGGTATCAAACTCGAATCACATAAGGGGCCAGAATTTTTATTAAGATATTACCCCAGCCTTTGCTGACCGTAGGTCCCGGGTCCGATGCTCACAGGACTTCTGTGAGTGTCGGATCAATCGCCGCCAACACCCATGCTGCACGCCAGCAAAGAAGGGGATTAGTCTTAATAGAAGTATAGGGATACAACCTCTCCAACCCCATGCCGGCTACAAAATAAATAAAAAAAGAGACTTTTCCTTTCTTTTAAGTCCTAGTTCATGCTTGCTGTCTAACACCAGCTCTGGCAGGATACACATTTCAAATTTGACATATTGTAATCACAAAATAGAAAATAAATGTTTTTTCTACCTTTTGTTGTCTGGTCATTTTGCTTTTAGTCCCAGTTTCTCTTTCTGATTTTGTCTATCTTCTAATTCTCTTTCCAGTGATTTTTCCCTTTTAACTTTTCTCCTTTTATCTTTTCTGCTTCTGTCCACTCAAATCTTGCCCTCTTTCTCATCTTTCTCCTTTTTAAATTTTCAGCTACCTATCAATTTTCCATCTTCTCTTATTCTGTAGCTCTCCCATTTCCCATCTCACTCCTTTCCCAGCCTCCTATTTCCTTTTCTCTTCTCTCCTCTTGGTCCAACATTTTGCTCCCTCTATTTTCTGTTGTTCTTTTTCCTTCCCCCCTTGATGCTGAACAATGAGATGTAAGAAAAAAAAAAAAATGAGATGCTGCATCTCTCTCTCCCTTCCACTCCTAAGCCTAACATTTCTCCCTCCCTTCCATCTCCAACTTCTCTCCCTTTTTCTTTCCAACTGCCCCATCCCATCTCTCCCTCTGTCTGCATGCCTCCCTCCCTCCCCCAGATCCACCATTTCTCCCTTTCTCTTCCCAACGGTTCTCCCTTCAAATATCTTTTTCCCTCTTCCTCTACACTACCCCAGGTCCAACCTCTCTCCCTTCATCTCGCTCTCCTCACAGCCCAGCTTGCCTTTCCCTCCAGCGACGATCCCTCTCTCCTTACAGCCCAGCATGCCTTTCCCTCCAGCGCCGGTCCCTCTCTCCTCTCAGCCCGGCATGTCTTTCCCTCCGGCGCCAGTCCGATGTCGCCGGCAAGCCAAAGAATCTGCCGACCTCAGATTCGGGACTGTTGTACTTGGCTCCTTCTCCTCCTTTTCGCCTGCCGCCATCTGTCTCCAATGGCGCGCAACTTCCTGTTTCTGCCTGGATGGACCGCGGCAAACGGAAGGCAGGAGGGGGAGCCACGAACAACACTGCTGAAGCCGGCAGACTTTCTGGCTTGATGGCAACGTCGGACCAGCGCGGGAGATAGGACACCCTGGGCTCTGAGAAGGGGAAGTTCAGAAGCATTGGCGCGGGCCACATAAAAAAGCCAGGCGGGCCGGATTCTGCCCAAGGGCCATGTGGGCTAGAGTGATTCAACGGCAACTCCAGTAATTGGAACCTAAACACATTACAGGGTAGATTTCTACAGTATATGACCCAGAAATATCAATTAACAAAGACAATTAAATTTAATCATGGATTTGTAACACATATACCTACTGGGAAGACTGGACGGACCATTCAAGTCTTTCTTTACCTATTGTCATTTGCTATATTGATCTTTTCTCCAGATCGTTTATAAATTTGTTAAGTATCACAGATCTCTGTACAAACTCCAAAGGGTGGAGTATGTAATGTTATTTATTTATTGATATTCTATTTCTATCTAAGGCTTGCAAAGCCCTAAGGTGGGCTACATGCTATACTCTTTTCACAGAAAGTTACCTAAGGGTCTGAGGTACTAAAGGTTCTTTCCCGTTGTGTATTATCTACACAAATGATGCACTGTCCCTTTCTGCAAATTCTCTGGTAGTGTCAGATGCATACAGCAACCTCATTTTGTGTTATGGATAATTTATCACACTGTAACTTCTTCCTTCTTCTGTTACTTTCTTACACAGAATCCCTAGGGATGTCATACTGTACCAAGGGATTGGATAACACAAGGATCCCGCAGACCGCGGACCTCACAGATCTCTACCCCACGTCCTTAAAAATCTGTTTACCTCAAGGATGAGCAGAATCTGTGAGGTCCACGGGAGTTAAAATGAGGAATCCTGCGGACCCCATGCCAGAGTCGCTTTCTTTTTAAGGCTGGGTGCTTTATTTTCACGGGCTCGCAGATAGAAGGTATTTGGGGTACTGGGGTGCAGAAAAGTGGGCACAACAAAAGGGAGAGGCAAGATGAGGCACCAGCACCAGCAATCCCAACCACAACCAGAAAAGAAACCAGCAAATGTAGTAGTTAAAACGCGGACCCCATGGAACTAAAGGCGCATGGCCTTAAAAAGAAAGCGGCCTGTAAGTGTGGAGTCGCCAGGATCCTCGTCTTATAACTCCTGCGGACCTCACGGATTCCTTTGGAGGGGGGTAAGAGTGGGATCCGGCAGGTCCGCGGGAGTTAAAACAAGGATCCCTGCGGATCCCAAACCACTGCCGCTTTCTTGTTAAGGCCATGCAGTACAGATCCACGGGGGTCCTTGTTTTACCCTGTACCAGAGCACGCCATTTCTCTGGGGACATTATTCCACAGCATCAGTTGACTCGTTCTCGCCCCGTTCTGTTCACCAAATAGGTCACGCAGTGCTTCTCGGTTGAGGGGGGGGGGGTGTTGTTTACACTGTCCCACTTCCTCTCGCCCCGGTTACCTGGTGTGGGCCTCCGCTGCTCGCGGCTTTCCCCGGAGCCGGCCCCCGCAGCCCCACTGCTGTCCCCGGGTTCTAATTCCGGGCCTCGCATCCTCCACCGCTGTAGTGACCGCTGCCCCTGCTGCCTCCTCCGCCACCAATCGCTTCCTGCTTCCTCCTCCAGCACGCCGGCATCCCACCCCCATCCGTCTATGACATCATCGTACACCACCAATAGCGGCCCGCGACCAGTTCGGTCGACCCTGCATAACCCGTCTCACTGAACCTTTATTATGCAAATAAGGAATCCACTGGTATTCAAATGATTTTATTACACTATCAATTACGGTTGCATTTTGATTAAAATTTAGGTATGTATGCATTTTCCATTGCAGCTCTTTATGACTTTGGGCAAGTGACTTAACCCCCCTCTGCCCAAGGTACAAAATAAGTGCCTGTATACAGTACAGTATACAATATATAAATTGCTTTGATTGTTGCCAAAGAAAGGTGGTACTGTATATCAAATCCAAAACCCCCTTCCCTTCACTATAGGACTGATAATATCCCTCCCTTCCCTATCCAATATCTCTGCCTTTCTCCTCTAATCTAATCCATTACAGTAAAACTTTGGATTGCAAGTGTTTTGCAAGACAAGCAAAAGATTTTATTAAATTTTAACTTGATATGCAAGTAATGTCTTGCAATACAAGTACATACAGTATGCACACATAAAAACTGAGCCAATGGTTCTCTCTCTGACGCTGCAAGAGTGTAGCGACTGTTCTAAAGAGCAAAGTTTTGCAATAAGAGTACGTATAATATACACACATCACATCATCACAACTGAGCCATGGTTCTTCTCTCTCTGACACTGCAGGAATGTAGCGACTGTTCTAAATGAGCGAGGTCTTGCAATACAAGTAGGTATAGTATTTTGTATTAAAGTTTTCGGGTTGTGAAACGAATTGTCTGAGTTTCCATTATTTCCTATGGGGGAAATTCGCTTTTTTTGGATTACAAGCATGTTTTCGGAATGAATTATGCTCATAAACCAAGATTTTACTGTATTTCTGAGTCACACTATTTATATATATATATTTATTTCATTTTCTATCCCGTTTTTCCCAAAGAGCTCAGAACGAAGTCACAGATCAAACATACATAATATAGAGGAGAAACCAAGATGGAGGCAGCTAGGAGCCGGTGTTGGTAACAAACAGCTGAGTTCAGGAGCGTTACTTTCAAGATTTTTTCAGCAATGCCGCACTCCAAGCGTAAGTGTCTGTTCCGAACCCACTGTGGTGAGACCATCTACCCCTACACAGAGATCTATTCTGGACTTTGCAGCTGCTTCCCCTAACCCCCGTGGAGTACCTGGAGGATTGCTTGGGCTGTCTCTGGCTGAAGAAGTAGCTGGGGCCTTGGAGCTGGAGATTTCTCTCTCCCCTCTAGAGGCTATGCCGCCGCCGTACCCTGCTCAACTCGTGGTCTTGTTGGGGGAGCCCTGCCTGGATGTGAATGCAGGGGAAACTCCGTTTCAGGAGACTGGACTCATGGGAATTCAAACTAAGCAAGAAGTTTTGAGAGCCAACTTACCATCCGGCATTGAAACAACAAAACCAGCAGCAATTACACTCGAGAGAATATGGGAGTCTCTCATGTGTTTGAATTCCACGGATGCCAGGTCTGCTCAAGAAATTACCACACTTGTAAGTACTGTTGATGGTTTGGGAAAATCATTGGATAAAACTAAAGAAGAATTCTCCACGGAAATTAAAAGTGCAAGAGACAATATAAACTAAACTAAACTAAACCTTAAGTTTGTATACCACATCATCTCCATAAAGATAGAGCTCGACACGGTTTACATGCCATTCAATAAATGAGGGAAGGACATAAGAAATTAGAGGTTATGAAGAAGATAGCTAGCTTTACATTTTAAATAGATAGCTTTACGTTTTGGAGAAAAGCCAGGTTTCAGATGCTTGCGGAATAATTGGAATGAGCCTAGGTTCCGCAGCGGGGCAGGGAGGTTATTCCAAAGCTCAGTGAATTTGAAGAAAATGGATTTCCCTAATTTACCTGCATACATGACACCTTTTAACGAGGGGAAAGATAGTTTGAGTATGTGGGCGGATCTGGTAGTGTCAGGTCTTGAAAAATTTCAGGATAGTGGGATTAGGGGAGGAAGAATGCCATGTAGGATCTTGAAAATTAGGCAGGTACATTTAAAGTGAATCCTAGAAATCACCGGAAGCCAGTGAAGTTTTGACAGAAGCGGGGAAACATGATCAAATTTACTTTTTGTGAAGATCAACCTAGCCGCAGTGTTCTGGATCTGCTGAAGTCTTTGAAGATTTTTCTTGGTTAGACATAGATAGATGGAATTACAATAGTCCAGTCTGGAAAGAATGATTGATTGTACAATGTAGCAGGTATCCAAGCTGTAACTACTAGCCTGGTTAATTAAAGAATTTTACTGAATAGAAAAATTGAACAGATGGAAAACTATAACCGAAGGTTAAATGTCCGACTTTTGAATTTTCCAAATGCTTTTGGTGTAGCGCCCACAGAAATGTGGAAAAGATATTTAATTGAAGTATTAAAAATGTCCCTGGAACATATTCTGCCATTAAATTGAATTTACTATATACCTATTTATTTATTTATTTAGATTTCTATTCCGTTCTCCCAGAAGCTCAGAAAAAATACATCTGATCTGGGCTTCCACAATGGTATTTTGGAAGCTCAGACCAGATGTAGTCCACATTTTAGCAAAGGTGGAAAGAAGAAGAAACGAGAGCCAGCATGGTTAAAAGGTAAAGTGAAAGAGGCTATTAGAGCCAATAAAATATCCTTTACATAATGGAAAAAGTATCTGTAACTGTCTCCCCTCCCCTTATCCAGGGTTTGGCATCTGCCCCTCCCCCATTTATACTACTCTTACTTATTCCTATAGCACTGGCAGACATACACATGTAAGAGACAATTCCTGCTTGATCTGCCACCTTTCCTGGTCTACCTTTATGTTGATCTTCTGTTAGTTCACAACAGCAGCGGTGTTGCACATATGCTACCTGTGGCTTGGTCTGAAGTTGTCCCTTGACATCACTTACAGGTTACATGTTTTATTCACTTCATATATCACTAACTTATTATACAGTGGTGTCTCTCAAACTTTTTTTTAGTTCCGGCACTCTAAACAGGGCAAATATTTTTCTTGGCACATTATAATTGAATTCATTAAAATTACAAAACCAATAATAAATTAAATTTGAATTATTTATTTAAAGTTCTTTATGCTATGTACTGTATGGGTAATTGTAACAACAGTGAAACTAAAGTAGATAGAATAGAGCTGCTAATCAATGCGATGGATGTGCTTGTTTTTGAGTTCAAATTAACTCAAAATGCAGCTCGAAAGTCGACAAGCAAACACGCATTTCATCATCCACCATCTGCAGACGTTCTCTTTTTTTATTTAATTTCTGTCAGAGCTGAAAATCCAGGTTTGCGAAAATAAGATGATCCAAATGGTTACAAAGCCTTGATTGCTTTGTTGCTCAAGTTAGGATAACTGCTGTATAAAAAATAAAAATAATACTAAAATTACTTGCCGTTAGCTTTCAAGGACCAATCACATCAAAGAATGGTATCTGGGCGGTTGTATCCTTTTGCACACTGATACTCATAACATTGACAGACTTTTGCATATGCGACATACATGTCATTCCAGCAATAGATGAGACATTATAGACAAATGGGTAGTGTCCCCATGGTCGTGTGCCATCTGCAGAAGGAATCCAGTTAGGATTTTTCTCTGTGCCTCTTCTGTGCTTCACTAAGCTCCTTAGCGCCACCTACAGTTTTTCCCTTTCTGCATGCATGCCTTCAAGAGTGTGTTCATTTTGATGCAGATCTGATACATCTTCGCTAGGGTTGAGGCCTTCTGTTGAGCATCCATCCTGACCTACTTATGAAGGGTTCAGTCTGCAAAGAGGACTTGGGTGTTTGCTCTTATGGCATGGCTCTTGAGCATCAGCTTTAGATTAGAGAATGACACGGGGTCAAATTTTTCCCCGTCCCCATGGGAACTCATTTTCCCGTCCCGTCCCTGTGAGTTTTGTCACTGTCCCTGCCCTGCCCCATTCCTGTAAACTCTACCTTAACCGTACAGGCCTCAAGTACTTATGATTTTGAAGTGTCTGAGGCTTGTGCAGATGTGGATGGAGCTTGTAGGAATGGGGCAGGGGCAGGAAAAGAACTCATGGGAACGGGATGGGAAAATTAGTTCCCACGAGGAAAGGGAAAAATTTGACCCTATGTCATTCTCTACTTTAGATCACAATGCTCTTCTGATGTAGTCCTTGGTACTCTTCTCTTGTCTAAGCTGTCAACTGCTATATTTGCTTCCACTATGGCATGGAAGACTTTCCAGTATTGGTGCGCCCAAGACCAAGCAGTGTCGTATTCCACTCCTCTTTCGGTGGTACTGGCCTTTCTCCAAGTTGGTCTTGATCAAGGCCTCTCTGCAGCATCCCTTCAGGTCCAAGTGGCTGGGCTCTCTTGTTTTTGAGCCTGGGGCCATTCTTCGTCTTTGGCATCTCGCCCTGACATTGCCAAATTTCTGAAAGGGGCTCGTCACATTGGACCACTGATTAATCTGACGCTCCTTTCCTGGGACCTCAACTTGGTGCTGTCTGGTCTATCCAAGACTCCCTTTGAGCCCTTTTGGGATGCTTCCCTTTTGGACTTCTGTTCAAAATACCGTAATTGGCCAGGTATTTCCTTAGAAAAATCAATATATTATTTTATTAAAAATGTTTCTAAGGTACTCATCAAACTCCCCTTCCTAATTTAGTGAATGATTCAACCATTTCCTTGATCAATTTCTAGAGACCTCAGAACCATAACTCCTCTGTCCCACCAAGGTGTTTCAACGGGGAGATTCAAGTGGTGAAATCCTCACCGGTCTACTGTTTTTAAGTACTGTATGTTTCTTATCATTTTTTACTTATAATTACTTATCTCAGTAATGGTGAGTTATTCATTTCTCAGTATGGACTAGCGGTGAGACCCGACATGTTTCACAACAGTTTCGTCAGGGGTCTTCCCACCACCGCAACTGTCCACCTCTTATCCTTCGTTATTTGCAAGTCCCTTTTGGACTTGGCATTTGAGATGGTCTTTCTGGTTGCTCTTTCTTGAAGTAAACCATTCCTCCAAAGCTTGGAGATTGGGATTTCCTTGTGCATGGTTCCTTTCTTCCTGTCGAAGATGGTTTCAGCTTTCTATGTTAACAGGGAGTCCATTTGCCTGTTTTTCTGCCTGTTGGTTCAAAGACACAGGATCATGTTTTGAGGAACCTAAATATGCATGGAGTGCTTCTTCGCTATCTGGAGGTCACAAAAGAATTTTGTCTTTCTGACCATTGGTTTGTGCTGTCTCATTCAGTCAAGCGGGATGCTCCCGCTTCTAAGGCCATGATTTCCAGATGGATCAGTGAGGCCCTTTAGTCAGCCTACATTCTTTCTGGGAAACAGTCTCCTGTTTCTGTCAAGGTGCATTCTTATAGATCTGTGGCTTCTTCGCCACAGCTAGAGCTGTCTCTCCTGAGGAGATTTGCATGGCAGCAACGTGGCCCTCTCTATACACATTTGCCAAGTTTTACAGAGTGGACGTGGAGGTGAGACAGGACTCTGCCTTTGGGTCCTCAGGCTTGATAGTTGGCGCTGTAAGCCTGCCCTAGTTTCTTCGGGACTGCTTTTGTATGTCCCACATGTCTAGAATGTCTCACCTATTGCACTGGAAAAGGAGATTATGTACTTACCCTGACAAGCTCTTTTCCAGTAGATAGACGAGACATTCTAGGCTCCTTCCCTGTCCTTCCTGCACCTGACTTCTGTCTCAGTTTAATTCATGCATCTCCAAGTTGTAACTTGGATGCCAGTCAGCCCTTGGGGGCTGGGGAGTATACTGTATAAATGTTCCTCTTTTCTGTGGGAGTAGTTTCTAAGCTCCTTTGAGGATTTTGCTGGCTGTTTGCAGCTGATGTTCTCAATTTACCCATTTGAGCAGAACATATATGACCTTGATTGTTATGGGTGTCTCTACTTCGTGTTGGTTTGGTAGCCCTTGGTGCTTGGGTACTAACAGTAGGTGGAGCTGAGGAGCTCAGTAAAGTACAGAAGAGGCACAGAGAAAAATCCGAACATGGGGCCATGGGGACACTACTCACTTGTCTAGAATGTCTCACTTATTACTGGAAAAGAGCTTACCAGGGTAAGTACATAATCTCCTTTTCTAAAGTATACTTATGGAGGGAATTTTTAAAAAATAAAGTAAGGCTGCTAATTTTTCAAAAGTTTAGGAGGCATTAGATGATCGAGTTTACACAACTAATCACAGTAAAGTATGTTAGTTTGCATTCAGTGAATTCATTTTCATTTTATTTTTTCCAACATTAATCATAGCAATCCAAGTATACGTGTAACAGAAAATAGCTTGGAGAAGGTAAAGCAAAATATACAGAAGCAAACCCAATTTCCAAATTAAGAAACAGGAAATGAAAGCAATAACCTCCATTCAGCTATTCAGTCCATGATTGTTAGGGGGCATAACCAATTTAATTCCAGGAAATTTGCTGTGAATTTATTTTCAAAGTGGTACATGCATAAATAGAGTTCCACAGGAAGTTAATTCTATACTATCCCTTTCTTCTATGAAACCGCGTTAGCGTTTAGTGCAGAGAGAGAACAGAGAGCCTCGCTGAATGGCCTGTGCAGCTCCTGATGCTCATTGAGTTCCTATGAGCGTCGGGAGCAGCGTGGGCCATTCAGCACGGCTCCCCACGCTAGAAACTGCTAGCACAGTTTTGTAGAAGAGGGTGTATGTGTCCATGTGTATAACCAGGATTTATGTCTCTCTTTCATTATTTTAATTTCATTTACCGCATTTCACCCACATTACACAAAAGTCTCATAATGTTTGATTGTGTTGATGTTTAACAATATTTTCTTGAAAATTGTCTTATTAACTCAACTGTTTCCATATTAACATTTTGTTTGCATTTTGTAATAATCATACTGCTTGATTCCAATTATAAGTTTTTGTTTCTTGTGTATGTAATCCAAACTATTCCATTATTTTCACCATATTAAGATTAATGTGACTATGACATACTGTACCATTAGTTTGGTAACAATGGGGTCAATATTCAAAGTGATTAAACTAGGCAAGAAAGGTTGATATTCAGCAGCACTTAGGGGGAAGTCATTAGTATGGGCTACTGTTATGTCAGGTAGTGTCTCATTGCATAAAATGGGACCCTGTGCTGAAATAACTCAACTTTTGATGAAATAGCCCAATTTAATAGTAGCCCTTGCTGATAAGGGGGGGGAGGGGTGTTAGCTACATAATGCCACTGAATATTAGCATTAATCGTCAAATTCATAGTTGACAATTTTTTGGGTGGTCCAAGGGCGGAATCGGAACTAAAGTGGTTTAGTGCCAGACAAATAGGACTGCATAAAATGTATTTATTTATTTATTTATTCAATTTTCTATACCGTTCTCCCAAGAGAGCTCAGAACAGTTTGCATTTGTCTATTCCAGTTTATGTGGTTAAATGCTGAATATCATACTCAACCAGATAAGTGATATCCAGCCACATAGATCTAAATTTTCTGTATATGTATCTCTTTCTCTCTCTGTATATATCTATATATAATATACTGTATGTATAAAAATATGGCCATCAGTGGAACTGTGGGGATAGGGGAAAGGATTAAGAGCTAGTTCTACAATGGCCTCTGGTGACGAAGCAGGAACTGCCTCTCAGGACCTTAAAAAAAAATCTAGTAAAGAATTTCCCCATTTTGTGATTGCAGCTCTCAAATATTTATTTCAGTATATCGAGTTAGTCCAATAAAAAATATTTAGACTGATAATTATGCACTCTGTCTATTAAAAGCTAAAGGAGGTTTCAATGGTTCTTGTGTGTGGTGTTCTGAAATCTTTTCCTTCCCTTAGGCACATTAACAGTATAGTTAACATTTTTGAGGATCTAACAATTCTGGTGGTTGATGTGCTGTTTTCCACATAACTATAGGTATTTGCTTCTAAACATGCTCTTTCTCTAGCAGAGGCTTCCTTGTGGTGTATATTTCAAAGTAGTTTTCCAGAACAAGTTTTAGAATTTGGTGTTGTCATTTGATATGCCAAAGCCACAAAAAGGTCATTCCCTGCACCCTTTTAGTGCTTCTCTCTCTCTCTCTCTCTCTTCTTCCAACCCTTCTCCCCCACAGGTGTTTCTCTCTCTCTCTCTCCTTCCAAGCCCCCTCTACTGTGAGTGCTTTTCTTTCTTTCTCTCCATCCAACCTCCTTCCCATGGGTGCCCCTCCCTCTCCTTCCAACCTTCTCTCCTGCTGTTTCTGTCTCTCCCATCCAGCACTACTCTTCTCCATGCTCTTTTCTCCAGCATTTGCTCCATTTCATAATGCTTCTCTAGCCCTCCTCCCTCTTTTCCTCCATCCATGCTGTTTCTCCCTCCTTCCATGCTGTTTCTCCAGTCCCCTCCAAAACTGCTCTCTAGCTCCCAACTCCCCCACCTACCTCTTCCATGGGCCAGCTGCTGTAATTGAATCTTTGGGCAGCTGGCAGTGGCAATGAGGTAAGCCTGATGTCACCAGCCTGCCCTGGAAGCTGCCTCTTTGCAAGTCCCGCCTAAGCAGGTACAGGAAGTCCCAGTAGAGAGGCGGCTTCTGGGGCAGGCGGCGCAAAAGGCTTACCTCGTTGCTACTGACAACTGCCCAAAGATTCAATTACAGCAGCCGGACCCGGGGGAGGAGGTAAGTGGGGGAATCAGGAGAGCCAGTTAAACCCAGACAGATTCCCCCAGTTTTGAGAGAGAAAGAGATAATGGTTACTGCAGATGGACAGACTAGAAGGGCCATTTGGATAAAGACAAAACTATAATAAGTGGATTTCTTGCTAGACCTCAAATACCCAAGGCACTACTTATAATTCTATTCATGCCCTTGCTGGGATGGTGTTTTCATCATTGGTCCTAGCAAATAGTGTGTGCAGTAAATCTTTTTGTTAATTTTTCAACAGGCTATAAATTATAAAGTGCATAGAGTGCTGTAAAAGTGCTCTAAAGTGCTGTAATGAAAGGCACTTATCTTTGCGCCTGATGGCTGCCCAACCGTTCACTTCTAGTTTCGTCAGGGGCTATGCCTCCTTAGTTACAAGCACCGACATCTACAGAAAAACATGAATCCCTTAATAAATAATTTAATATAAAGTGACATCCTAACAGATCTAGCTTAACATTAAAATAATTATTTCATTAGTAAATTATTTAATCATAAATTTATCAAATCAATTTAATAAATAATATAAATTTCCAATTTTAAATCTAAACTGTTAAATTTTAAGTTTAAAAAACCTGAGATTGCAAATTTACTCTTAAACCCTAAGGAATTTGTATAAGGGATGGGAGGGAGTGGAGGAAAGATGCTGCACATGTGGGGGTGAGAAAGGAAAGAGGAAGAATTGGGGTGAAGGAGAGGAAGGGAGAGATGATCATGTACATATTCCGAAAATAAGACCTAGTGCGTTTTTGGGGCCTAAAACTAATATAAGACACTGTCTTATTTTCGGGGAAGCATGGTAGCAGGACTTAGTACCTCAATCAGACAGCAGAGGATGCCACTATCAAACAATGTCACATCTCAGACTACACTAATTGAGGTCCTTTAAAGGAAACAGCAGAGCAAAAGCAACTTTAAGAATATTTGCAAAGAGAATCTTGCATAGCACTTAACATCTTTTCTGTCTGAGCCATCTCTATAATGTATGGACTTAGCAGACACAAAACACATCAGATATGACAGCATAAAAAACCTGAACATATCACATGATAGAAATTAGAGTTCCTTGTGTGATTAAAATTTAATATTTATCTGTTAATCTTTCACCTCAAGCAGAAGTAGTGAAAACCCCCTGAGAGGCTGTTATATGAGATAGAGCAGTGTAAGTCACAGCACATTGAGGAATCCAGATCCTCTTTCCCTCAGAGGTGATCTCACTGTAACTTCTGCATGAGGAATGGGCATCTCTTGGGGTCTTTCTGCCAGGATTCTCCAGCTCTCAACTTTAGGTCAGTGTTTCCTGTGAGTCTCGTTTGTGCATGTCAGATTCTTTTATTTATTTATTTTAAAAATTTCTATACCCTCTTTTTTATATCAAAACGGTTTACAAAATGATTACATACATAAAATGTTGAAACAAATCTGGACAAGTAGAAACAGACAGCATTAATTTTAATAATCAGTACTCAGAAAAATGCATCTTAATATCTCTGCAGAGTACATTCACTCCACATCCCTCAATAATGGGGATCTGCATATTTTGTCTTCCTTGAGAGGATGATTTTCAAAGCAGCTTATCCAGAGGGAAATTAGCCAGGTTGAAAATTGCCTGCTTAAAAAAAAAAAAGAGTTAACAGTTCTTTCTTAGAAATATTAAAAATTGTCCTGATTTTCAAGCATATTTTTTGTGCATTTCACAGGAGAATTAGGTCTTTTTAACGTATGAAGCTCTGATAGCGCAGGCCACTTTTTAGCACAGCTTAGTAAAATAGCCCCTATATGAGTTATCTTAGATGCAAAACTAACCTTGAAATTCCATATCAATGACTTGGCTAGGAGAATGTTTTTTAAGCTAGGTCAGCTGAGGGCTATAAGATCTTCCCCCAAACCTGGGCAGCCAAAATCCATGCAGGACTTACACCCTTAATGGTGAGATCCTAACAAAAACTGAAGCAGAACGAGACTTAGGGGTGATCATAAGTGAGAACATGAAGACTGCCAATCAAATGGAGCAAGCTTCATCCAAGGCAAGGCAAATCATAGGTTGTATTCGTAGGAGTTTCGTCAGCCGTAAGCCTGATGTCATTATGCCATTGTATAGATCCATGGTGAGACCCCATCTGGAGTACTGTGTGCAGTTCTGGAGGCCGCATTACCGCAAGGATGTGCAGAGGCTTGAGTCGGTCCAAAGAATGGCCACCAGGATGGTCTCGGGACTCAAGGATCTCCCGTACGAGGAACAGCTGGATAAATTAAAGCTATACTCACTCGAGGAACGCAGAGAGAGAGGGGTGACATGATCAAGACATTCAAGTATCTCACGGGCCGCATCGAGGTGGAAGAAGATATCTTCTTTTTCAAGGGTCCAGCGACAACAAGGGGGCATCCGTGGAAAATCAGGGGCGGGAAACTGCACAGGGACACCAGGAAATTCTTTTTTACTGAAAGGGTGGTTGATCGCTGGAATAGTCTTCCACTTCAGGTTATTGAGGCCAGCAGCGTGCCTGATTTTAAGGCCAAATGGGATAGACATGTGGGATCTATTCAAAGAAGATAGGTAGGGGAGGGTCATTGGGGTGGGCAGACTAGATGGGCCTTGGCCCTTATCTGCTGTCTATTTCTATGTTTCTATGTTTCTCAAGGGTGAACAATCCCTGATTTCCGAGGCGTTCTTTATAGCTCAGATTTTCCATACCCTTTACTAGCTTCGTAGCACGCCTCCGCACCTTCTCCACTCCTGGTGCAGCCCATAAGGGGGTGCTCCTAGGGCCAGTATCTTCCCCTTCCAGCAGCCGCAGCCCCAGTAGCAGTGTTCACAACTCACTGCTCCACTGGTGTTGGGCCTTCATATCTCCCAGGTCCTGCCTTTACAGAAGCAGTAAGTAGGTGGGACCGGCAAAGAGGAAACCCCAATGCTGGCCAGAGCAGCAAGTTATGAATGCTATCACTGCTGATAATAGAAGACAAGTTTTTGGTAGTGATGAGGTGACAATGAGAGAGAAAGAGTGAGAGAGAGGGGGGTAGGGAGGGAAGAGAGGAAAAGGAAGACCAGGGAAGGAAGAGGAGAGGAGAGAGAGATGAACATAAGAATTGCCACTGCTGGGTCAGACCAGTGGCCCATCATGCCCAGCAGTTCGCTCATGTGGTGGCCCTCTCGTCAAAGACCAGCACCCCAACTAAGACTAGCCCTACCAGCGCACGTTCTTGTTTAGCAGAAACATGTCTAACTTTGTCTTGAATCCTTGTAGGGTGTTTTCCCCTATAACAGCCTCTGGAAGAGTGTTTCAGCTTTCTATCACTCACTGGGTGAAGAAGAACTTCCTTACGTTTGTACGAAATCTATCCCCTTTCAACTTTAGAGAATGCCCTCTCGTTCTCCCTACCTTGGAGAGGGTGAACAACCTGTCCTTATCTACTAAGTTTATCCCCTTCAGTACCTTGAATGTTTCGATCGTGTCCCCTCTCAATCTCCTCTGTTCGAGGGAGAAGAGACCCAGTTTCTCTAATCTTTCGCTGTACGGCAGCTCCTCCAGCCCCTTAACCATCTTAGTCGCTCTTCTCTGGACCCTTTCGAGTAGTACCATGTCCTTCTTCATGTATGGTGACCAGTGCTGGATGCAGTACTCCAGGTGAGGGCGTACCATGGCCTGGTACAGCGACATGATAACCTTCTCTGATCTGTTCGTGATCCCCTTCTTTATCATTCCTAGCATTCTGTTCGCCCTTTTTGCTGCCGCCGCACATTGTGTGGATGGCTTCATCGACTTGTCGATCAGAACTCCCGAGTCCCTTTCCTGGGAGGTCTCTCCAAGTACCACCCCGGCCATCCTGTTTTCGTGCATGAGATTTTTGTTACTAGCATGCATCACTTTACATTTATCCACGTTGAACCTCATCTGCCATGTCGATGCCCATTCCTCAAGCCTGATTATGTCATGTTGCTAGACTTTAAGGGAGGGAGAGAAAGAAAGGAAGTATTGGAGAGGCTAGGAAACAGATGCCAGTCCATGGGGTGGGGAGGGTTAGAAAGAAGGAAGGAAAGGAAAAGAGAAAGATGTCAGAGCATGGGGTAGGAGTTGTGACATAAAGGAAAGAGAAAAAATGGAGAGGGAGTGATGCTAAAATGGATCATATATAAAGGAGAGAAGGGGCACAGACTAGATTTAAGGGGAAGGGGGTAGACAGTTTATGGAAGGAGCATAGAAAGAGGGAAGTTGCTATTTAGAAGGGGAGGAGAAAGAGGGCGGACAGTGGATGGAAGCGATAGAGAAAGAGTGGACAGTGGATGGAAGGGGCAGAAAAAGAGGGCAGTTGATGGAAAGAAAAGAGTGAAGAGAAGATGAGGAAAGCAGAAACCAGAGATGACAATAGGTAGAAACATATATCTATATCTATATCTATCTATCTATCTATCTATCTATCTATCTATCTATCTATCTATCTATCTATCTATCTATCTATCTATCTATCTATCTATCTATATATATATATATATTTTGTTGCTGTAGAATAAAGTAGTATTGTAAATGTGTTGATAAACGTGAAATAAGGTACAGGATACTATAACTATAACAGCAGTATACTGTATTGACCTGAGAAAGGAGGTTTTGATTTTTGAAAGCTAGTTGAAAAATGTATTAGTCCAATAAAATGGTATTTTCCATCCTTTGTTTTATTTCTACTTGTTAATTTTTAAAGTGATGATTTGTCATTTTTTTTTCAAATTTACATCTGCTATCTTTATATTTCGCGTAGTATTAGGGGACATGGCTCACTGTTTCTGATTCTGTGGTGTGGCACTCTATGCGGAGTCTGGCTTCTTGGCAGCTCTGTTTAACTTTTGTCTACATATTTCTAATTTAAGTTTGTGATATCTTATTCCATACTTGGCGAGGGTATATCTGTGTTCTATGTGTATGAAAAAGACATGGTTTCCTGTTAGCACTGACTCCAGGATCAATCTATACTAACCTGGCTTGTTTAGTTTTACAATGGGTATATTGATGTTCTAGTGCTCACTGCAGTGTTTAAAATACTACCTTTTCCTAGGTGCACCCTTGTTGTGTGACTTGTGAATTATTAATAAAAATATATTTTTTTTTATATAAAGGAGTGGGTGTTAAAATGATCGGCCCTGGGTGTCATATATGCTAGGTACGCCACTACAGACTTCACAGCAAGGTTGACTCAATAGGTTGACAGCTGTACATTTTGGAAAGTATCCCCCTCCCTTAATAATGCGTAGCAAGGGTTTTAGCACTGGCAGCGGTGGTAACTGCATGAGCGTTGAAGCAGTTACCGCCGCTGCTGGCACTAAAACCCACGCTATGCATTAGTAAAGGAGGGGGTATATCAGATCACAAATGTAACCATCACAATTAAAGGACAAGTGAAGAACTGAATACAGGCTAATGATCTCAATTAGCTATTGATGTCTGAGAAACCTCTAAAGAAATCAGTGACTAGTGTTTACAGACCAATAATCCTGTTGTCAAAACTCAACCCCCCCCCTAAAAAATCACAAAAAACCCATTGCAAATTGATAAACAATGAGGGGCATTTTCGATAAGTTGTTTAAGTCTGAGGTTGGACATTTTGGGCACAATGTCCACAAAACCAGTAGAAAAAATGT
This sequence comes from Geotrypetes seraphini, assembly GCF_902459505.1. Taxonomy (NCBI): domain Eukaryota; kingdom Metazoa; phylum Chordata; class Amphibia; order Gymnophiona; family Dermophiidae; genus Geotrypetes; species Geotrypetes seraphini. Next base: position 67,666,231 of record NC_047094.1, on the reverse strand, counting down.
CCATTTTCAAAGCTGCCGGACGTCTATTTTTTATTTTCAAAAATGAACTATGTATAAGTTTTGGTCCTTAGGATGTCTATCTTTTTTGGCCATTTTCAAAAATTAAAACGGCCACATGAAAAATGCACACAAGCAAATTTTGTAGATGTACCCATCTACCTTGTTTGATTGTGGCAGGAGAATCCTCATCAGTTGAGCCAGTTTGGGGAATTCTTGCTGGCTCAGCTGATTCCTGATTGGCCAATTAGGGCCTTAAGCCCCTCCCACTGCATCCCAAGATGCACTGGGAGGAGGAAGACCCATCATTCGCAGCACACGGCGCTGTAGGCAGGAGGGAGTGGGCTTCCCTTCTGCAGATTTTGTAGTGCAAGGTATGAGAGTGTCAGGTGATGTGGGGAGGTGTTGCCAGTGCTGTTGGGTGATGTGTGTGTGTGTGGGGTATTGCCAGTATTGAGGGATGTTCGAGGGAGGGGTGTAGTGTGGGTGCTCTCTGTATAGGGAATTGGGGGATAGGTGTCTGTGAGGAAGGGAGGGAGGAATCTCCCTGCCAGTTCATCTGATCCTGGCAGAAGGAATCCCCATCAACTGAGCCAGCAGGAATCCCCGAAACCGGCCCAGCTGAGGGAAATTTCTCTGCCTTGATCAGCTGATGGCAAGCCCTCAATATGCTGTTTCTTCCCTCCCCCCCATTTCTGGGTGGTGGGAGGGGGTTGGGATTTGTGACCACTGGGGGAATAAGGGGGGATTATACCTTAATTTCTCCAGTGGTCATCAGGTTAGTTTTGGCAGCTTTGGGGCACTTAGATGCAACTAAAACAGGTCTAACTGCCGGTGTCTATGTTCCCTCTAGGAAAACTTTGATTATTGCTGCTGTATGTCCAGGTTTAAGCCCACCTGATTAAAGCTCATAACATACCTCCCCTTTGAGCTCTGGACGCACTGCAGCTTAAAAGTGCTGCTGCATATTCAGAAAATTGATTTTGATTATTGGCACTTGTATGTGTCTGCTATTAGAATGTCCAAGTGCTGACTTAGGCAGGTTTTTGGACATTTTAAAGTTTTGAGTATGCCCTCCAATGCATGTAGATCTCAATGTCAATGCTGTTGACAGGCTCTCAAGCTGCATTACAAAGTTATTGGCCTATAGCACAAATGATGAATATGCCATCATGCTGTACTTGCAAAATGGCAGGTTATTCAAGAATGACATGAAAGCAGTGGCGTACCAAGGAGAGGGCGGGGGTGAGGGGGGAGGTCCGCCCCGGGTGCACACCCCAAGGGGGTGCACAGCCGGCCACCCTCCCTATTCTGCCGCTGCTGCCTTTCCTTAACCAACAGCAGCGGCAGTAAACAGGGGTGTCCACGGGTGCTCACCGGCGTTGCTCAGGTTCTGGTTGGCTCCCCTGCTGAAAGCCGCGGGTGTCTGCTCCTTGCGCGATCCGCAGCTGCATCTGAATAATTCTCTCTGACGTCACGATGTCAGAGAGGCTTCCGCCGCAGCCGCAGATCGGTGAGGTGTAGATGCCCACGGCTTTCAGCAGGGAAACCGGCCAGACGTGCTGGGCAAGGAAGGGGGGAGGGTAGAAATGCTGCACAGGGAAGGGGGGGAGGGTAGAAATACTGCACAGGCAAGGGGGGAGAAATGGAGACATGCTGCTGCTGCACAGGGAAGGGGAATGGTAGAAATACTGCACAGGCAAGGGGGGAGACATGCTTCTGCTGCACAGGGAAGAGGGAGGGTAGAAATACTGCACAGGGAAGGGGGGAGGGTAGAAATGCTGCAAAGGCAAGGGGGGACATGCTGCTGTTGCATAGGTAAGGGGGAGAGAAATGCTATTGCTGCACAGGCAAGGGGGGAGGAAGAAATGCTGCACAGGCAAGGGGGGAGAAATGATGCTGCTTCACAGGAAAGGGGGGGAGAAATGCTGCTGCTGCACAGGGAAGGGGGAGAGAAATGCTGCAGCTGCAGCACGCAAGTGGGGAGAGAGAGGGAAGGAGGGAGAAGGAAGACAAGGGAGAGGAACCAGAGATGCCAAGTCCATGGGAGGGAGGGAAAGGAAAAAAGGAAAGGAGATACCAGTCCATGGAGGGGGAGGAAGAGATGCCATGGCATGAGGGAAGGGAAGGAGATAGAGATACCACACCATGATGTGGAGTGGGAAGGAAGGAAGGAAAGGAGAAGAGAAGAGAAAGAGAGAGATGCCAAAGCATAGGGGAAGGGATGGAGACAGAAAAATGGAGAGGGGGTGAAGCTGAAATGAATCATGTGCAAAGGAGAGAAGGGACCCCAGACTTACAGTTTATTGAAGGGACATAGAAAGAGGAAAGATGTCATATGGAAGAGAGAGAGGGTGGATAGTAGATGGAAGGGGCAGAGAGAGTGTGGGCAGTAAATTGAAGTGGTAGAGAGAGGGCAGAAGCTGGGTGGATGGGGCAAAGAGAGGGCAGATGTTGCATGGAAGGGAGAGAGGACAAACGCTGTATAGAAAGAAGAGAGCAAAGAGAAGATGATTAAAGCAGAAACGACAAAAGGTAAAAATATTTTTTTGTTGCTTTACTTAGAATCAAGTAGTATTGTAACTGTATTGATAAAAGTTTATAAATAGGAAATGGAAATAAGGCAATTTTTTGGACTAAACCCCTTTCCTCAGGACAGGATACCATAACAGCAGTATACTGTACTGTTCTGAAGAAAGATTTGGCCTCTGAAAGCTAATTGAAAAATGGATTAGTCCAATAAAATGGTATTTTCTTATTTCTCATTATTTGTTTTATTTTTATTTGTTAATGTGTAAAGTGGTGATTGTTATGTATCAGTTTTTTCAAATTTATATCTACTGTCTTTATATTTTGCACAGTGTTAGGGGACATGTGTCATTGTTTTTGTGGTGTTGTGGTGTTGCATTGTATGCAGAGTCTGGTTTCTTGGCGGTTCAGTTTAACTTTTAACTTGTTTAGTTTAACTTGTCTACATATATCTATTTTGTGATTATTCCATATTGGGCGAGGTTGTATCTCTGTTCTGTGTATATGAAAAGGACATAATTTTCAGTTGGCATTGACTACAGGATCAATTGACTGTGCGGGATCTGGCTTATTTAGTTTTACAATGTATGTGTTGGTGTTCTAGTGCTCACTGCAGTGTTTAAGATGCTGCCTTTTCCTAGGTACACTCTTGTTGTGTGATATGTGCATTGTTACTAAAAATCATATTTTTTATATAGATGGGGGGGGGGTGGTGTCAAAAAAATGATGGGCCCCGGGTGTCACATATGCTAGGTATGCCATGGCATGAAAGTGCTTGAGTGCAGTTTACTGCAGATTGGTGAAATTTCCCTTTGTTTCACAGCTAGTTTGACAGAGTAGTCCTGAAAAATCAATGTCCATTTTTCTTCCCAACAGGTCTCCTTCCTATTTTATGCAGTATAATCTAATGATTGCTGACTTATGAGTGAAATTGAGAAAGTCTGCAAGAACTATTCTCGAGCAGTTAGCTTCCGTTCCTTGCTGCCCAAGTAGATGTGCATGCTCAACTCTGTAAAGACATGTTTTACCAAATCGCAGTAGAGATTCCTGGCATGGCAAATGTGATGAAGCTTTGTGAAAGGGGCCCTAAGTTTCACCAAGTTTTCCTCCAGTTTCAATTCCTCTGTATGCCAGCATTCAAGAACTCATGCAAGCTCACTATCTGGATGGATTCTGGGAACTCTACAAAGTGCAGGTTGCAATGTTGTGACCTATTCTCCAAGTCCTTCAGTTTCTTCATTTGGTTGATAAGTAGGACTTACATTGATCCAGGTTCTGCTAGATCCTTGCAGAATCCAGCTTTAATACCTCCTGTTCAAATTTAGAGATCTCTGTGATAGACTGAATCATAGACCAGAGTCAACCAAATAATTTATCAAATTTTGAATTCAGTACTATATATGGCTTGGATGAAATCAAACATCAGAGTATCACCTACCATCAGTGTGGGGCTTGACAGCATGGCATTAGCTATCACTAGGCCTGTTTTGTTTGTCCTTTTTGAATAATTATGAGGTCATTATCAGGCTCATTTTAGTAGCATACTTGTCCATGCACGGATGGGTTTCAAAATCAACTCAAGGAAAATGGTGTTGATAGCAAACTAGCTGTATGAGCCGTTGTACACTTTCTGTGATTTATGTTTTACCTTACGGTAGAGAAAATGGGGAAAGATTCCTCTCCCCCTACTTCAGCCCATCCCTCAGATTTTCCAGTGAGGGGTCCAATAGATGCCTTTGTGAGCTGCAGACTAGCTGCAGAGAATGTCTCGGTGTAGCTGCTTAGTAAATCGCTAATGCTGGGAGAGATGGTGTCCCCTTAAGTGCTGGAAATATCATTAACCCCTGAGATTTGCAGTAACTTGAAGTAGCCTGGTGGTGTTTCTACTCCATAATCAGTACTTGGTAGAATTGGAGAGGTGCAGTTTGAGCCAAACTTGATGGCATCTAATTTGGTATGGTATGTGGAATGGAGGAAAATATTGAAAGGAAAAGGGATAGAGCTTAAGAAGAGACTATTTTCTCTGAGAATGTGAATTTAATTGGACAATTTCTTTTACTACTTTCTCAGAAACTTATAGTAATTACTCATGAAACTTTGTGGACTACCATTGATAATGTGGTAAAGTATTATCATCATGATTTGAATTTGTTGAAAAACAAGTATCTGGTATTGCTGGAACTGTATCTGAGCAAGCTCTCACTATAGATCAAGGAAAACATTTCGAAGCACTGGAATTGAAGGTGGATAAATGTCATTCATTAGAGGTAGTGCTATTATAAGCAAAGGGCCCCTTTTTTTCAAAGCAGCGGGCGCGATTCTGTAGTGGCAAATGCACCTAATCACATTCACTTCTTATGGGCTTCAGTGTATTTGTTATGGGAGAATTGCTCCTGCGTCTTCTTATAAGGGGCCCAAAATTTTGATTCAGAGGAAATTTGAATAGGTGGAATATTTCTTTATAATGAAAAATCTTGAAGAAAAATTTCCTTGACTAACTGGTATTTTTGATGAAAATATGTTAAAAAATGACCGAGATTTTGGCTATTAATATTGACTCCATTCCTGTTATAACGAGGGTATTTTATGAACCTCTCTCTAGGAAAGGGATTCTGAGGAGCAATATTTGCAACAGAATTGCCTGAAGATAGTTTAAATATTTTAGGATCCACCTAGTTTGTCATCTTCATCAATTCTGGTAGCATCATTTGTATCAGAATCAGTAAGAGAAGATTTTGAAACTCTTCTTTAAATATAGAACACAACAAGCCAATAATCAGATAGTGGCCATCAGCAGTTTTTAAAATGTTGACCAAATCAGCACTGGATATTCAGTGCTGGGTGATGTGTAGGCACCAGCACTGAATATCTGGGGCTAAATGTTCCAGTGTTGACTGCTGGAGTTTTTATGGGTCTTGGCCAACATTCAGCCAAGTCCTGGAATTCTGAGCCTCCTGCCCCCCTATCACAATACTCTGATTCCCCTTCCTCCTTATCCTCAACCATGCAAACCTCTCATCCCTTCTCACCTCACCAACATGCAGGATAGCCTCCCCCCAGGCTTACCTGTAATCTCAGGTGCTCCTGGCCCATGGGTACCTTTCCAAAGCCACTTCTTCTGCCTTTTAGAAGCAGCCTCGCAGTATTTCAGTAGTACCATGCTAGAGTTCTTTTGAAGTGAAGTATTCCCTTTTGTTTTATCCTTTCCCTTTCCCTCATTTTATATATATTTTTTTCTCTATGTATTTTTTTACTACCTCTTGTTCCTCTCCACTGTCATGTTAGTTCTGTATGGTTTTGAAAAACCCCCTCCATTTCTTCCAAGATGCTTAATTGTCATACATGGATACTGTTTTTATTTTTGTTTTAAAATGTTTTTATTGCTTGTAATGTGACAAACAATAGTTCCACCCAAGCTGAATATCAAAAAATATCATAAAGCTACTAAAATGATAATTACATACTCTATCCCCTTACCAGAGACTTTAGTTAGGCAGGTATCTAAAATATACAGAGAAAAGACCTCAGTGTTCCAGGAGAAAAACGCAATTATATAATTGTCATAGGAAACACATCCTTGGTCTAAGAAAAACTTATCTTTAAAGGTGTCTTTCTATCCTCTGGTGTGGGCAAGATCATTGCAGCGCAGTGAATAAAATCATTCGGTGCTGTTTCAATTAATCTGGTATAGCACTGGAAATTATCCGGAAATTCCCGACAGGCCCTGTTTCACGACCATGCTGCATCAGGTGCCTCTATCCTATTACATGTAGGTATCCTATTACATGTAACAGGTATCTTATTACATGTAATAGGATAGAGGCACCTATGGTGCAACATTGTTTAGATATACATAATTCATTTGAAGACATGCGCTGCTGGATCATTGAAAAATTTTTTCCATCAGAAGCGAGAACAGAAATGGATTTTTAAATTACAAACCTGCATTCTGACGGGTTTAAATGCCCGAGTAGAATGGAGAGCCATTTTTTAGTTCTCCCCGTAATGATTGGTTGTTTCCTCTACCTGTGACATGATTGGCTTAATAGAACGGCAGCACGTCTCTTTAAAAGCTGAGCCAGACGCCGGGTCACCATCTTCTTAGAGAAGATCTTTGAAGCAGCGGCTCATTTCATTAACTGTAAGCTTTTATCGGAATGTTGTTTTTGTGCAGTAAGTACTGTGTATATTAACTTGGATTTTCTTTATTTTTTTAGAAATTCCCCTGATGTAGCATGGCTGCGAAACAGGGCCTATCTGGAATTTCTTGATAATTTCTAGTGCTATACCAAATTAATTGAAACAGCACCGAATGATTTTGTTCACTGTGCTGCAGTGATCTTGCCCACACCAGAGGACAGAAAGACACTTTTAAAGATAAGTGCAGGTTCTTTATGTTAAAAATTGCTGGAAATAGGCTCTGGTGAGAATAAGTTAGAACAGAGTTTTTCCTATGACAGGATGTGTTTCCTATGTCAATTATATAATTGCCATAGAAGTTGCCTGAGTTTTTCTCAAGTTTCAAGTTTATTAAAAAGTTTGTTATACCGCTTATACAAATTTCTAGGCGGTGTACAGCAATAATAAAAAGAAGGAAATCTTTAAAAATAACAAAACAAATTAGTATTAATATATTAAAAGCAAGACAGTGTTAAAAAAACAACAACCCCAAAAACCATTGACTGAGACTAAGAGGTTAACTACACACAAATAGGGAAAAGGGAAGAACTACAATATTTAAAATAAAGCACACTTAAGGGCAAAAACAGTGGGTAGGGAGAGAGACTGCCATTAGTTTAGTCCTGAAAAGGACAGTTTTATCCGAAAGCATCCTCAAATAAGAAGGTTTTGAGTTTTGCTTTAAATTGCTTTAGAGAGGATTCCATCCGCAAATGGAGAGGCAATGAGTTCCATAGAGTAGGAGCAGTCACAGCAAAATTATTAGATCTCAAAGTGTTGATCAATTTGAGAGATTGTACAATTAAAAGATTCACCGAGGTCTTTTCTCCGTATATTTTAGATATCTGCTTAACTAAAGTCTCTGGTAAGGGGATAGAGTATATGAATATCGTTTTAGTGGATTTATTGCTTGTAAACCATCTAGATAAACTTTGATAGACCGCATATCAAAGAAATAATAAACTTGGAAACTAGGGTTACCATATGGCTCCAGATAAAAGAGGATGGCTTGAGACATCCAGGTTTTACTTCCATTGAAAGCAATGGAAGTAAAACTCAGATGTCTTAATCCATCCTCTTTTCCTGGAGCTATTTGGTAACCTTACGCGAGACTGAGGTAAGAGGAAAAGTTTTTGAATTGGCAGAGATTTGCAAGGATTTGCAAAAGGATCATGTGAGACTAAAACAATGGGCTTCTAAACAGAATTTTTCATGGATAAGTGCAAAGTGATGCACATAAGGGTTACATGTAATTACAATTATTTTTCCCTATCAGGCTGGAGGCCTTTGTAGCAGCATATTTTGGTTGGCAGACTGGGGGCACAACTTCAGAGAGGTAACACTGGTTTATAGGTTTAACTATCTAGGAATTTGATCTGGATTCCAGTTTGGCAGCAGTACAACCAGGAGGTTGTTAGCACCAAAATCTATTTTCTCCACACTTTTCCTTCCCTGATAAATCAGTCCAGGCCCGTTATAGTTCTTAACTAAGAATTAACTGAATGTCTTAAGCTACAGTTATTGAGAAAAGACAAATAACATCAAAGTAGAAAACTTGTAAAACAGTTACTTGGAGTCTCCTATACAGTATATGGGAAAAATCCTTCCTATCTCCTTCCCTAAAATATCTCATAGAGCTGGAGCCTGAATTCAGATAGGGAGCAGATATTTGGCTTGCAGGGCTTGAGAATCCCAGCCAGTAACACTAAAATACACCCAATTTTGGGTGGGCCCTGACCCACCTGTGGCTACACCTCTGCTCCCACCAAGGTCTCAGTGACATTGGAAATGTAAACAACTGCATATGTTTACAGCTTCTTTTCTCTCCTTCACTTTTAGTGTGTCTGGGTTTGTGGAGTCAGCAGATTTTTGCTGCAATATCAATTGTCCTGAAACCGAAGACTCCAGCAATGGGAGAGGATGTCTTGCTCTTCACTGGTGGTGTCACTGGGAATATTTCATTTTTCATCTGGTACAGAGGGGATAAAATAAATTCTTCTAGTCAGATACTGTTTTATAACTTAGCTACACTTCCTGAGCAAATGTTTCCTCCCTATGAGGGGCGGGTGAGAGGATTTCCAAATGGTTCCATGGAGATCACAGGACTTAATAGAAATGACAGTGGCAGTTACACTGTGCTAATTCAAACAACAACACAACAAGAAGAAGCCACAGTAACTATAACAGTCTATGGTGAGTTTATATTTTATTATTATATCTCCTTCTCCTCTCTGACATATAACCCCATCATTGGTGGTTCTCTTTCTGTTTTACTCTCATTCTGTTCCTCTTTGACTACGATAAACATTACTACTGACAACTGGGAAAGATCCTCCTGAGTAAATTCAGACTTCTTGAAACAGGAAACTATGGGAGTGTCCATGGAAGTCACCTTTTTTACCTGATGAAAAAACAAGTCACAGCATAGCAGCCAGCTCTGTGGGTGCCCGAGCACCCTCAATATTTTCCCCTGCAACAAACTCTATGCGGCAGAGCTACAGGAAAATAGAGGAAGGAAGTGCTTCTGTATCTTAGTTACTGCGCCCGCCTTCCATGCACCTGTTGGCTGGAACCCATCCAATAGACTGCAGGGGTGGAAAGAGTTTCTTATAGCTTACCAGCAGTAGGGTTACCAGATGTCTGGATTTACCTGGACATGTCCTCTTTTTAAGAGGACTGTCCAGGCATCTGGACAGCTTTTCAAAACCTGGCACTTTGTCATGGTTTTGAAAAGCTTCAAGTTTGGGGCTGCATCTGTGCATGTATGGATAGAATACGGTGGTCTCACATGCATGTGATGTCATTGCATCACACCTGTGCAGGCTCAGAGGCACTTTAAAAATGGTCCTGAGCTTGAGGAGAAGAGGTTTGGGGGCAGGGCTGGAGCAGAATGGGGCAAGACTTGGGGAGAACAGGGTGGGACTGGGTGGAACTAGGTGGGCCTGGGAACAGGAGCTGCGTGTCCAGATTTTACAGTTGTAAAATCTGGTTACCCTAACCAGCAGCCAATGGGGAAGGCAAGTGCAGCATTGACTGACAATGAACAGATAGAATAAGATAACTTTATTGATGACAATTTTACCTATGTTGCCACAGTAATACCCATATCTAAGGTAAAAAGAAAGACAGAAGTACTGAGTGAGGAATAAAGGAAACAAGGAAAGGGTAAAGCAGTGGCGTACCAAGGGCGGGGCTGGGGGGTGGTCCGCCCTGGGTGCACATCCCAAGAGGGTGTACAGCCGGTATACTGGTTCCGGAACCTCTCGCCCTACTCTGCTGTGGGACCTTCCTGCACCTCCCGGTGGCTGCTGGTCCACCCCCTCCGACGTCACTTACTTGTTCCTTAGCAGAGCCTACAGCTGTGGGGAGGTGCAGCAAGGTCCCATGATGACTGTGACTGCTGGTTCTGCTCTGGAATAAGTAAGTGCCATCGGAGGGGGTGGTCCGGCAGCCGCAGTCATCGCGGGACCTTGCTGCACCTCCCCACGGCTGCCGTGACATCACATACTTGTTCCGGAGCAGAGTCAGCAGCCGCAGTCATCGCAGGACTTTGCTGCATTGCAGTGGGATGAGGGGAGAGAGAAAGGAGCAGGATACTTGAATGGAAGGGTGGAGGGGGAGAGTAGGGAGCAGGATACTGATATGGAAGGATGGTAGAGGGAGAAAAAGGGGGTAGATGCTGATGGAATTGGTGTGCATGGAAAGGGGAGAGAGAGAGAGACATAAGGGGGAAGTATACTAGATGGAATTGGGTTGAAGGGAAAGAAAGGGGGCACATGCTGATAAAAGTAGGAGGAAGGAATAGACAAGGGGCAGATGCTGATGGAAGAATGGTGGATGGAGAGAGACAGAAAGGGCAGACATTGGATGTTAGTGGGGAGGGTAGAGGGGGAGCCTATGCTGGATGGAAGTGTGGATGGGAGAGATAAGGGAGCAGATGCTGGATGGAAGTCGGGAGGAGAGAGAGAAAGAGGGGAGCAGATGCAGGAAGCAAGTGGAGAGAGGGCAAGATGCTGGATGGAAGGGGTAGAGAAAGAGGGCACATGATGGAAGAAGGGGATAAATAAAAAGAGGGCACATGATGGAGGAAAAGGACTGAGTTAGTGAAATACTGGAGAGGGTGAGGGAAATAGGTGGCAAGCTGTAGGTAGACAGTGAAAAGGGAAATTGATGACAGGGTAGTAAGAACTTAATCTAGACAAATGCAGAAAATAAATTGAGAAGGAAGATGAGGGAAGAAAGAGAAGGGAGAGGAGAGAGTGAAATGCTAGACCATTGGGGTGTGGGAGAGGGAAGGAGAGAAGAGAGATGCCAAACCATTGGAGGAGGGGAGGGAAGGGAAGAAAGATGGAAGGGGGAGGCATACAGTTTTTGGAAGGGGCATAGAAGGAGAGAAGATGCTATATAGAAGGGGCAGAGAGAGGGCAGACAGTGGATGGAAAGAAGAGAGTGACAAGAAGATGAGGAAAGCAGAAACCAGAGAAGACAAAGGTAGAAAAAAAATTTCTATTTATTTTTTTGATATAAGATAAAGTAATATTGTAGCTGTGTTGATAAAAATTTATAAATAGAAAATACATTTTTTTTTTTTTTTACTAATTCAGAGACCAAACCCTCTTTTTCAGGTCAGAACAGGATACTGTAACAGCAGTATACTTTACTGACTTGAGAAAAGAGGTTTGGCCTCTGAATGTTAATTGAAAAATGTATTAGTCTAATAAAATGAAATTATCTTATTTTCTATTTTTGTTTTATCCTCCCCCCCCTTTGGTCCCCTTTTGTGAAGCTGCATTAGGCTTTTCTATCACCAGCCGTGACGATATTAGCGGCGATACTCGTAGTAATTCTTTGAGCGCCAGAGCTTTTACCACTACAGCATGCAATAACCCCCCCCCTAACAGAGCTTCATAAAAAGGAGGGTGGGGCATTATTTCTTAATTTCTAAAGTGATGATCTCTTAGAGAGAGGAAGAGATAATGGTTACTGCGGATGGGCAGATGGGCCATTTGGCTTTTATCTGGCATTATGTTTCTATTTCTCTGTTTTTTCTAATTTACATCTGCCATCTTTATATTTTGCACAATATTAGGTGACATGCATCACTGTTTCTGTGGTGTTGCATTGTATGCAGAGTCCAGCTTCTTGGTGGTTCAGTTTAACCTTTGTCTACGTATTTCTATTTTATCCTTTCTTTCAGAAAACCATAGAGCGTTTTTTTAGTGCCGGCCATGATAGTAACAGCTCCGATGCTCAGAATTTTATGAGCATCTGAGCTGTTACCGCTGTGGCTAAAAATTGCACTACAGTTTTGTGATTGCATATTCCATACTAGGCGAAGGTGTTTTCTATGTTCTGTGTGCATGCAAGACATGCTTCTCTGTTAGCATTGACTGTGCAGGCTTAATCTGTACTAGTCTGGCTTGTTTAGTTTTTCAATGGGTGTTTTGATGTTCTGCTGCTCACTGCTGCCTTTTCCTAGGTGCACTCTTGTTGTGTGACGTGTGGATTGGTACTAAAAATCATGTTTTTCATACAGATGGGAGGGAGGTCAAAAAATAATGGGCCCCGGGTATCACATATGCTAGGTACGCTACTGGGGTGAAGGGAATGGGGGTCACTGGTTAGAATAATGAATGTTGCTCTGAAATACTGTAAGAGTCAGAAAGGAAATGTACGTAAAAAGGAAGAAAGCCTGTTGGTGTTATGGGAACAAAGATTCATCCCTGTTTTTGCATCGTCCCCGCAGTGAAGTACCTTTTTCATCCTCGGCTTCTCACTGTCCCCTCAGTCTTTCATCCCCGTAACTTCCCACTCAAAGCAGAAGTATGATTTTATGCAATTTTATGGGCTTAAGACATTGCAAAACACATTATGAGACAAATTCTATAAACAGCATCCCAATTGTAGGCGGTGGTAGGCATCCTACTGCTGTCTAACTAGCCAATTGGGATGCATGTAAAAAAAAATCATCCCGAGGCATTGGGAGGTGCCAAAGGCCCCGATTGGCTCAAAATGGCTCAAAATTCCATAGTCTGAAAATTGTTTTAAAATTGTTTCTCTTTGGCAGCTCTGAAATGCAGAGACCTATGATTGAGTCTTGGATTGAAAGGGGAACAGAGAGTTACACAATCTTCCTTTATTTACAAAAAATAAAGCGTTCATTCCCTTGTTACATCTTATAGGAGATAGTGGTGTGGGACTAAGTGGGCTCATTATGCTGTATGGTTTCAAAGAAGTAGCATGGTCGTAGCAGGAAGAGGTTACAGGAGAGATGGGGGAAGTCTAGAAGGGGATAAGGAGTTCTTGGATTGGATTTCTTCTTGGTTCAGTACCATTCTCATTCCTAGAACAACTCCCATTCCTAGAACAGCTTTGCTAAAGGCTAGCTTTTGGTTCTAAGACCTGTGTGGTTGTGCAGAGCACCACGAATGAGGGAGTACTGCTATAGAGATGTGTGCCACCCCATATCCTTCCAAAAATGTGGACCAGGGCATGAGGAGAGTGAGGGGATAATGGTGCTATGAAGGAAATGGATATTGTGCTGGAGTCACCGCTAATAAAGGAGGGGGCATTGTGCCAAAGTTGTTACCACCAAAAGAGGTACAAATTTCCATTATAGGCAGAAGGCACTAGAGTTAGCGCTAACTCAGCTCCCTAAGCCAACCACTTACTCTGTAACCATTAGAGCTTTAGTAGGTGAACTGGCACACATTGTCAGGACCGAAGCATGGGCTATGTGAGTGGTGCAGCTGCACAGGGCAAAATTATCTAGGAGTGCAATTCAGGGCTGGTGTTGGAAGTATAACAGGGCAACTGCTCTGGGGGACATCTCGTGAGCTGGCACGCCTTCCCCTTATCTGATCAAATTGGTTAAATGAGCAATTGTAAGAGTTTGTTTAAGAGAACCGCTTTTAAGAAGTGACCCCCTCCCCTACTTGTTTCTCTCCCCTCCCTTCTTACTGCCTTGTAATTTTGAATCTTCAGCTTCCCCAGTACCTTTTGTATCAGTTTTGTTCACATCTCTGTCCTCGTTCTGTCACTATATTGCCCCATTTTACTTTTTTATTTTAAAAAAATCTCCAATTTTAGCAATTATAAACCATCCAGATATTTGTTTGATGGTCGGTATATCAAACTGTAAATAAACTTGGATGTATGTTGAATAAGTTGTAATTTTTTCTTGATGTTTTTACTTCTTTTTTTATATTGTTTTTATTTCTTTTATGTAAACTTCTATGAACTTTGAGGTATCTGCAGCATACAAATAAAAATTGTATTGTATTGTGCCAGCCCAATGTTGTCCTTATCTTCTCAGTCTTGCTGACAAACTGGCTATGGTAGTGGTTCTCAAGTACTGCCTGTGGCTTCCTCCATGCTTTCCTTCTGCTGCGGTCTGCCCAAGCACACACTACTTTCATGCTCAAATTGCAGATCCATATTTGATGTTTCCATGTCTTCTGGGAGCCCCATGATTTGAATCTATGTTGTTTCACATTCTGTTGTTTTGATCCCCATGATCTTGTTCCAGGCTTTAAATTCTCTTAATATTGTGTCATAGCTTTTGCCTGCACCACCATTTGCTTCTCCAAAACCTCCATTCACTGCAACATCACACTTATCTGCTGGTCCACGTCACACTGGTCCACACCACACTTTCCTGCTGTTCCACTGTCCTGTTAGTCCACATCACTTCTTTCAAGGTTAGCAATGTTTCTTTATTCTCATTGAGCACTTCATTTGTAGCAGATCTCCCATAGCTTCCTTTCTGTATCTTTTTCAGGCTGTATCTTATGTGGTGGTGGTGTTAATGTTTGGTCCTCTTGAAACCCTTCTGTGAGGGAGTAACAAAATCTAGCTTTTGTTGGCTTCAATTATTCATACTCTTCATCATAACAACCTATCAAAAACTGCAATCAGTTCATACATTTTACAGTTGGGGGAAACTTTACATCCAGATAAGCAGGAGCTCTGGAACTATGTAGTCATCTTAAATCCTGCTCAGCTGTGCCCCCACCCATTAGATTTCTAATTACAGACAAATTGGGGTAGCTCTTATGGAGCCAAATTTTCAAAATGATTGTGGATACTACATGAAATGCAAATTACCCTTCACTTAGCCTGTGCAGTTTACCCAATCTTGGGGTGCTCAACTATCCACTATATCAACAGAGAAGTACTGTACCTATGCATGTCACCTATCTTAAGAGTAGAAAAATACATATATACATTGTGATTTTTATAGCCCACAACTTCCCACAACCAAGGAAGTACAATAATTTCATCTGTATGAAGCAGATATCTACAATCTTAGCTGAATTCATATCTCCTTGGAAAATAAAGCATCATGAAAATTCTCATACAAATTCCCAAATATTGTTCCTAATAGGACCTAATAGCTGGTGCAGAATATAAATAATGTAATAAATAAACAATCATAAAATTTCTAGGTGGATAATACGGTAGATACTTCTGAAACAGGAAAGTCTTTATAGCCCTCCTAAAGATATTATATATTTAGTTAACTAACATTCTTATTGAAGATGTTAATTAGTTAATACCAACATTTTATTTACTTATTTACATTTCACAGAAATCCTTTTGGACTGCTATCATGCTGATTATTTCCCTATGATATAGAGCTTAGAATACCTACTACAACTGGATATAGCTGGGTCGATATGCAAAAGCACATATATGGTTGGCAGAAGGTGCTAACTGCAAAAATAAATAAATAAAATAGTTTTGTTTAAATTTTACTTCTGGCAGAAATCAAAACTTCTGGCCATTCAAATTGCACCACAGCCAGAATTTATGCTTAGGACTTGAGGCAGGATAGTGGTGGAAGAAAAAGTTACTTAAGAGAGTGGTGAAATTCTGCCACTCTTCAAATAACTTAATTCATAAATGCAGATGTACAAATAGCGGATATAATTTTATGCATAAGCTGTGCATATACATTTACAGCTGCTGAAAACTGTATAATTTTATATAGGTATAAAGTTATGCAGTTGGCCCACTGCTGAAAATTAACCTCACCCTATTAGCACAGGACTCTGTTAGGTGTGACCTCAGAGTGCAGTGTACATGGTAAAAGTGAGGTAAAATGGCCTCTTCTGTATATGGAGTACTATACATAGTGCAGTCTATATGGATAACTGAGATACCATCCAGGCAATTTTCAGCCAGTACCGGGCAGCGTTCTGTTCGCCCAACACCAGCGCTCAACCTGGATATTCAATGCTGGGCAATTTCTAGCAATTGGCATTGAATATGTGTTTTTTGCAAGCTCTAACTTAACTGACTAAGTGAATATTCAACATTGGATATTTAAGTTAAGAGGGCAAAAACAGGACTGCTATTTATTTGGTTCAATTTGCCTACTACACTTAGCCGGCTAGTACTGAATTTTTGTGGCTAGCCGGCTAAGTTGCATGACATAACTGGCTAGTGGGTAGCTGCTAAACATGAATATTCAGCAGATATAACCAGCTATATCCCACTAAATATTAGCAGTTATCCAGCTAATACCATCTAACCAGCCAGGAGCCATTCCTGGTCAGTTAAATAGCACTAAATATTGGAGGAAGGGGTGTCATATTTCCTACTATATATAAAGTCATTGTATATGGATAAATGGGAGGTAATACCTAGCCCTGCTGTACATGTTGTCTATGATCACACAGTAAGAGCAACAACAGGAAGAACAAACTCTCCACAGTAGAAACAATACAACAGAAACAACAGAGTTCGACCAATGTGTATTGATGTTGTTTATTTCAAAACTTGACAGGGGCTGTGTTTCAGCCGAAAGACCTGCCTCAGGGGTTCTGAACAGTAATAAATAAATAATTCAATACATACCAAAAAATCATGTGCTGCTGAGGTAATGATTCCTCTAACTAAGCTTCAATTAAGAGACCATATAACCACTAACTAGTATCTGGAAAAATTCCCTTTCTCTTCTTAGCTGTCCTTCCCCCCTCAAATCTAGAAATTCTATCAGAGCCACAGTAGAAAGAACCAACACGAGTCTCCAGTAAAAGGCAGGACCTCAGAACATGGACGGTTACTTTGGAACAAAGGGCTGAGACATGATTAGATGGTGATAAGTCCAGGAGGATGGGGTGCCCAGGCCCTCCTGCTCGCAGGCCCACCACTCAAAAATGGTGGGCCTTCCCTTTCCTGGTGCATCCTGAGAAGCAGGGGGAGGGGCCTAAGGCCTTGTGAGGGGGTCAGGGATTCTCCCTCATGAATGATACCTGTTATACCTTTGGACAGCTGGGGGAGCTAGCCCAAGAGAAATTGGACTTCAGGTCCCAGAAGGCATCGAGCCTCTGCAGCTTAGTGCTGAGGCACATTGGGAGAATGATGCAGGCCAGCTGAAGCAAAGGGGTGGGACTCAGCTAGAAAGAAGGATATCTGTTCAGTGTGGGATTCATTCATCCAGAGGTCCTCGTGGGAGAGAAGCCCTAGAGAGAGAAAGGGCTCAGGGAAAAAACCTCCAGAGACTGCGAGAGAGAGTCTGTCTCGATGAGAGCCTGCTGTATGTATTGGAGGTTTGGACAATAAAGGTGTTGGCTAAGGTAAGCCAATTACTATTTGGTTGAGGCTGTGTAATGAAGAGCCTTACACTGCTGAGAAAGGAACATCTGGTGAAGGCTGGAAGCTGATTAACTGACTAGAACTGAGGGTTGCTGAATTGAATGTGAAATAATACTGCCTAGAGAACAAACTGTTACACTGGACTAAGAAATAAAATTTAAAGGTATAGAGTTTTGCTTTCCCTGAGCCTGTGGGGCAACAAGCTCAGGCACATGAATAAATAAAAATATTTCATTATACCTTCCAACAGTGTCTACATTGTGTATATATGTGCGAGTACAGAAAACCTGGCTAAGAACCCTACATGTGCTGGTAATGTGACAGGAGATGACCGCTCGGCACGTTCACAGTCCTGATTGGCTCAGATGCCTATGGCTCCTCCCAGGTCAGAAGTGATTGCTATTTTTTGTGCATAGCAAAGAGATGTTAGAGCATCGATTGATCACCTAGTTTGCATATTAACAACCTTATTTGCATAGCTGAGTCAAAGAATGAGTGATCGCACAGAAAAACCAAGAAGAGGAGAGCGGAAAGGACTACAGGGTGAAACTGAAAGAAGCCAAGAGAGAGATACGTCTGGCGAAAGCACAGGCGGAAGAACAAATGGCTAAAAATGTAAAAAAGGGAGACAAAAATGTTTTCAGATATATTAGTGAAAGGAGGAAGATGAAAAATGGAATTGCTAGGCTAAAAGATGCTGGGAACCAATATGTGGAAAGTGATGAGGAGAAAGCAAATGTGCTAAACAAATACTTCTGTTCTGTGCTCATAGAAGAAAATCCTGGAGAAGGACCGAGATTGTCTAGCAAAGTTACACGAGAAAATGGAGTAGATTCTGCGCCGTTCACGGAGGAGGGTGTTTATGAGCAACTTGAAAAACTGAAGGTGGACAAAGCGATGGGACCAGACGGGATCCATCCCAGGATACTAAGGGAGCTCAGAGAGGTTCTGGCGAGTCCTATTAAAGACTTGTTCAACAAATCTCTGGAGACGGGAGTGATTCCTGGGAATTGGAGGAGAGCGGATGTGGTCCCTATTCATAAAAGTGGTCACAGGGATGAAGCAGGAAACTACAGGCCGGTGAGCCTCACTTCAGTTGTTGGAAAAATAATGGAAGTGTTGCTGAAAGAAAGGATAGTGTACTTCCTTGAATCTAATGGGTTACAGGATCCTAGGCAACATGGCTTTACAAAAGGTAAATCGTGCCAAACGAACCTGATTGAATTTTTTGATTGGGTGACCAGAGAGCTGGATCGAGGACATATGCTAGATGTAATTTACTTGGATTTCAGCAAAGCCTTTGATTCAGTTCCTCATAGGAGGCTGTTGAATAAACTTGAAGGGCTGAAGTTAGGACCCAAAGTGATGAACTGGGTCAGAAACTGGCTGTCGGACAGATGCCAGAGGGTGGTGGTTAATGGAAGTCGCTCGAAGGAAGGAAAGGTGAGTAGTGGAGTCCCTCAGGGATCAGTGCTGGGACCAATCCTGTTCAATATGTTTGTGAGTGATATTGCTGAAGGGATAGAAGGAAAAGTGTGCCTTTTTGCAGATGATACCAAGATTTGTAACAGAATAGACAATGAAGAGGGAGTGGAAAATATGAAAAAGGATCTGTAAAAGTTAGTGGAATGGTCTAATGCCTGGCAACTAAAATTCAATGCAAAGAAATGCAGAGTAATGCATTTGGGGATTAATAATAGGAAGGAACCGTATATGCTGGGACGAGAAAAGCTGATATGCACGGACAGGGAGAGGGACCTTGGGGTGATAATGTCTGAAGATCTAAAGGTGAAAAAACAGTGTGACAAGGCAGTGGCTGCTGCCAGAAGGATGCTGGGCTGTATAAAGAGAGGCGTAGTCAGTAGAAGGAAGAAGGTGTTGATGCCCCTGTACAGGTCATTGGTAAGGCCCCACTTGGAGTATTGTGTTCAATTTTGGAGACCGTATCTGGCGAAGGACGTAAGAAGACTTGAGGCGGTCCAGAGGAGGGCGACGAAAATGATAGGAGGCTTGCGCCAGAAGACGTATGATGAGAGACTGGAAGCCCTGAATATGTATACCCTAGAGGAAAGGAGAGACAGGGGAGATATGATTCAGACATTCAAATACTTGAAGGGTATTAACGTAGAACAAAATCTTTTTCAGAGAAAGGAAAATGGTAAAACCAGAGGACATAATTTGAGGTTGAGGGGTGGTAGATTCAAAGGCAATGTTAGGAAATTCGACTTTACGGAGAGGGTAGTGGATGCCTGGAATGTGCTCCCGAGAGAGGTGGTGGAGAGTAAAACTGTGACTGAGTTCAAAGAAGCGTGGGATGAACACAAAGGATCTAGAATCAGAAAATAAGATTAAATATTGAACTAAGGCCAGTACTGGGCAGACTTACACAGTCTGTGTCTGTATATGGCCGTTTGGTGGAGGATAGAAACATAGAAACATAGTGGCAGAAAAGGGCTATAGCCCACCAAGTCTGCCCATTCCAAGTATTCGCTCCCGAATTTACTCCCTTAAAGATCCCACGTGAGCATCCCATTTACTCATAAAATCCGTCACGCTGCAGGCCTCAACCACCTGCAGTGGGAGTCTGTTCCACTGATCCACCACTCTTTCGGTGAAGAAGTACTTTCTGGAGTCTCCATGAAACTTCCCTCCCCTGATTTTCAGCGGATGCCCTCTGGTGGTCGAGGGTCCCATGAGACAGAAGATATCATCTTCCGACTCAATGCGACCCGTGATGTACTTAAACGTTTCAATCATGTCTCCCCTCTCTCTTCGTTCCTCAAGTGAGTACAGCCGCAACTTCTTTAGTCTTTCTTCATACGTTAGATCCTTTAGCCCCGAGACCATCCTGGTGGCCATTCGCTGAACCGACTCGATCCTCAGCATGTCCTTACGGTAGTGTGGTCTCCAGAATTGAACACAGTACTCCAAGTGAGGCCTCACCATGGATCTGTACAACATAATGACTTCAGGTCTCCTGCTGAAAAAACCTCTACGGATATAACCCATCATTTGTCTTGCCCTGGAGGAAGCCTTCTCCACTTGATTGGCAGCCTTCATGTCCTCACTAATGATCACTCCTAGATCACGTTCTGCCTTGGTCCTAGCCAAGGTCTCACCATTTAGTGCATAAGTTCTGCGCGGGTTTCTCTTACCCAGGTGCATTACCTTGCATTTTTTAGAATTGAAGCCTAGCTGCCAAGTCGTTGACCATCGTTCTAGCAGCAGTAAGTCCTGTGTCATATTGTCAGGTAATAAGCTGTTGCCTACTATGTTGCAAATTTTGGTGTCATCGGCGAACAGTAATACCTTTCCCCTAAGCCCTTGCGTCATATCTCTTATGAATAAATTGAATAGAATCGGGGCGAAGACTGAGCCCTGCGGCACTCCACTGAGCACGTCCGACGCTTCTGATGGGGTACCGTTCACCACCACCCTTTGTAGTCTACCGCTCAGCCAGTCCCCAACCCATGTAGTTAGAGTGTCTCCCAAACCCATCGATTTCAGCTTGTTCAATAACCTTCGGTGTGGGACGCTATCAAATGCTTTACTGAAGTCCAAATATACCACGTCCAGTGACTCCCCGGCATCCAGTTGTCTAGTAACCCAGTCAAAAAAGCTAATAAGATTGGATTGGCAGGATCTACCCTGGGTGAACCCGTGTTGGTGGGGATCACGTAGGTTTTCCTCATCTAGGATTGTGTCAAGATTCCGTTTGATCAGTGTTTCCAAGAGTTTACACACTATAGACGTGAGACTCACTGGCCTGTAGTTTGCTGTCTCTGTCTTGCTGCCCTTTTTGTGGAGTGGGATTACGTTGGCGGTTTTCCAGTCCAAGGGGACTCTTCCTGTGCGTAAGGAAAAATTGAAAAGCACAGATAATGGTTCCGCCAGGACTTCACATAACTCCCTGAGCACCCTGGGGTGTATGTTGGATGGGCTGGGGAGGACTTCAATGGCTGGGAGGGTGTAGATGGGCTAGAGTAAGTCTTAACAGAGATTTCAGTAGTTGGAACCCAAGCACAGTACAGGGTAAAGCTTTGGATTCTTGCCCAGAAATAGCAAAGAAGAAAAAATTAAAAAATTTAAATTGAATCAGGTTGGGCAGACTGGATGGACCATTCGAGTCTTTATCTGCCGTCATCTACCATACTATGTTACTATGTATGTTACTATGAACAGAGACTTTAGTGCATCTAGCCCCCTAGTCCATTGACTGTGTCAGCAACTCCAGCATCTGCCAGAACAATATTATTTGAAAAGCAAACCTAAAAAGTTTAAAATCTCCATCTACAGTATTTGTATCTACCACACTTCACATTCGGAGGCCTGGTATCTGGATATGCTATATTACATGAGCCTTCTTTCTTATTTTCTTGACAGGCAGAATCTCAAATGTTTCCATCACCAGTAATTCCACCTCTGCATACCTGTGGGCAGATAAGGACTCCGTCCGCCTGACATGCACAGCCCTGGGGGATGAGCCTAGATTCTCCTGGAGCAAAAACGGGACCTTCCTACCACAAGATCCACGCTACCATATCTCTGCAAACAATGAGTCCCTGACTATCAGCCCTGTAATTCAGAGTGATGCTACTGTCTTTACCTGTACAGCCTTCAACAGTGTGAGCCAGCGCAGCAGTTTCTTGACCCTCAACATCTACAGTAAGTATCTGAGACATAGAAGGTGAAATTAAATGGATTTGCTCAATATAGCATCAACAGTTATACAGCTCAGAAGAAGGGTCAGAAACAATGAGAAAAAGGTCTACATGTAAATTTGTCATTGTTATTATAAATCTTTAACTTTAACATTACTGCTGACAATATACCATTGCCAACTAGAGAATGAAACGGGGAAAAAAATTTATCACCGTTTCCGCCCTGTCCCCATGAGCTCAGTCCCCATCCCTGCCCCATCCACGTGAGCTCGGTCCCCATCCCTGCCCCATCCCCGTGAGCTCAGTTCCCGTCCCTGCCCCATCCCCGTGAGCTCAGCCCCCGTCCCCACCTTGCAAACTGTCAGATCCCATCCGCACAAGCCTCGAATAGTTATGATTTTATACTGAACTTATTTTATTAAAGTATAAAAAGAGACAATATTCTGTATAATTGTCACTTTATAACACAAATAATATAGAACAAGGATCAACAAAACCCTGTCTCCCCTCCCTTTCACAAATATCCCCTCCACTATTGTGAAAAATGAACAAACCAAATTACTACAGAATGCTACATAGAAAAATCAAGCTAACAGAATACTTCAGTCATACATGGCAGGAATAGTGTTAGGGGAGAGCAACTAGGGCAACTGCCTCCTGGTCAGAGAGAGAGCCCTAAGCCAGCTGGAAGCTAAAGAAGCATAGCCTGGGTTTTGCAGTCCCGAGTTATGTCTAATACCAACTCTAGCAGGATACATATTTCAAATCTGAAATATTCTAATCAAAAAATATAAAATAAATGTATCTGTTTCTACCTTTTGTTGTCTGGTAATTTTATTCTTCAAATCACATTGGTTCTCAGGCTTTGGTTTCTTCTTTCTTCATCATGGCATTGCTGGCTCCTGAAGGTAAAATAGGCACAAGAGGAGCTGGGGAGGAGATGCCGAGTCTGACAAAGGCACAATTTTTTTTACCACATGAGCAAGATTTTTCACCACTCCCACGGGGTGGTAAAAGGTCTTGTCCCCGTTCCTACGGTAAACCAGTTGCAAATGTCTCCATTCCTGCGGATTTACTGCGTGACCACGGTTTACTGCGGTAAACGGTCCCCGTGTCATTCTCTATTGCCAACAACACCCTCCGTACATTTACAACAGACTGATGGCCCCTAACAAATCCGGTCTGCTCTGGATCCACCAGATCTAGGAGAGCTGTTGCGAGCTTGGATGCTAAAACACTGGAAAAAAAGCTCAAGGTCCACATTTAAGAGAGAAATGGATCTTTAGGAAGAAATTAGCTCAGCAGGAAGTCCCGGCTTGGGCAACAAACTAATGAGAACCAAGTTTTCATGTTGCGGGAAGGCACCCATTTCTAAAACATCAGCATAATGTGCCAAAAGAGGGCCCACAACAGTCAGCTGAAGGATCTTATAAAACTCTCCAGAAAATCTGTTGGGTCTCGGTGCAGAATGCAATTTCAAATTAGTAATAGCATATAGGAGTTCACTTCCAGTAAAAGGTTGATTCAAAGCAGAAACAACCTCAGGGGATAATTTAAGGAGACCACTGCGTTCTAGATAGGATTGACTATCTGCATCTTCCTGAGAGCCCTATACAGAATTCAAAGAATGGAAAAAATTTATGAAGAGTTGTGCCATATCCTCTGGTTTATTAATGAGACCCCCTTGTGATGTATGTAAAGCAGCGGGTCCCCCCCACTACCTCTAACACCCAAGCTAACAGATGACCTGCCTTGTTGCCAAATTTATGGAATCTGCCTTTCCTATATAAAAGGTGGCGAGTAGTACACTCATGAACGAGAGAATTTAAGGTCACCTGCACAACATGTAAAGCTTCTTTATTGGTCTGAGTGGGGTGTCAAATATATTTGTTTTGTGACCCAAAACTGGGATTCCAGCCTCAAAATTCTACAAGCAAGGCGTTTATTACAGGCACCAACATAAGCTATAATGTCCCAAGCAACGCCATAGCAGTTATCCAAAATAAAGAAGTCTGCTCCTTGTGAAAATCATTAAAGGAGGCAAACTGTTCCCACTTTTGATGGAGATCATTACGAAAATCCAAGTTTGTAAACAAGCTGGAAAATGCCACCTCTAGAACCTCTGATAAAACATGGGCAAATCAATATCCATCAGAAATCTCTCCAGAGCCAATAGCCACCCCAGTAATCAGAGGAAAATAAGAAGCACTAAGAAAGATGTAGTCCAAATGAGAATTGGATCCGTGGGCCCTGGAGAGATGCAAAACGCTCTAAGAATCAACTAAATGTAATATATGGACTGAAGAAGCTCATGCAGATCTATCCTGGGCAGGGTCTATCACCATATTCAGGTCACCCACTACTATTAAATTATGAGATATGTAAGAGGAACACAGAGAGGTGATGCCATAAGAAGACAGAAGAATTTTGATTGGGGCCATATACAACCAATAAGATAACTTCTTGTCTAAATAAATGAAGTATTTGCCATCTGTATCTTTCTGTAATAATTCTGCCTTATATTGTACAGATTTATGAATAACAGCTACTCCTCCTCGTCAGCCCCCAGAAGAGAAATAAGACATCACCAACCCAGCCCTGTTTCAGCTTTAAATATTCCTCATTTGCAAGCAGGCTATAGCAGTCTTATGCCACCAGAGCATGTGCAAAATCTTACTACATTTAATCAGGACTGTAATTATACAGCTCAGAAGAAGGGTCAGAAACAATGACAAAAAGGTCAACAAGTAACAAATTTGTTATGTGTTAATTTTGTCATTGGATCTTGCTACATGTGTACTAATTCTTTATATTGTTCCACATGGACTCACCCTGATTCTCATAAAGTGTATTCTTTAAAACATTCTACTATACTACCCGTTTGTCACAGTGGATTATATATGTTATCTTTCTGTGCAACCTGTTACATGTGGGACATACTTCTCGCCAGAGTAAGGCAAGGCTACAAGAACACAAGATCAAGTTACACACAATCACCACTACAGCACCTATGGTACCCCATTGTTTGGAAAAACATCATAATGTTTTGATCTTAGCTGGTTTGCCATCAAAAAAATTCCGACCATCTTCAAAATAGCTCATCTACGATTGCGTTAGCAGTTTTGGATCTTTGAACTTAACACAGTTAAACCTTACGGATTAAATTATTTCATCGATTGGAACACCATTATTTAAGCTTTATTGTCATATGGGATCAAACAGTTTGTATATTATTACTGGGGGTGGTTCAGTTACAGTTCATTGTTCACTCTCTTGAATATATATGAATCATTTGGGGATCTTTATCATCAAAATTTACAATTAATACACATGAACTATTTGGGGACTGTTGCAACTTTAAACATCAATATTTATATTTACTTAGTCCACACATCTGCTTTCAGTATGTTACGGGGTCTTCTAATGTCAGCGAGTAATTAACCTCAATTAACTTTTGCTTTCTCATTTAAAATTTATGTATATCACTGATGTTTATGTATATCACTGATGTTGTCTCATTTCTTAACGTGTTGTGTTCCCTCAGACACTTCCCCTTCTCAGCCAGAAATGAGAGTTTATGGGTAGAGCCGCAGCATTTGGATTTACTGCGTGTCCATTCTAGATGAACTAATATACTTCAAGAGATATGCGACGGCTGAGGGGAGATATGGCCGCATTTGCTCCCTCTACCCCCAGCGAACTCAGTGCAGGGATGGTATGAGCAGCAATTCATATGCTGCACATGGCTGGCCCACAAGTATTCCCTCTGATGTCAGGTTTCTGGGTCAACTACTTACATGCAACGTGTGAGTCACTGCATGCGCTGTCTCTGCACAGAGTTCGCTGGGGCGGAGGGAGCAAGTGCGGCTCCAACAAGTATCTGGGTGGGCTTTGGGGGGGGGGGGTGCAGGTGAGCAGGCAGGGAGGGAAGGATCACTGGCAGTGGCATCAGCGGGGAGGGGGTTGGGCCAGGTGGGCAGGCAGGGATTCCTGGTGGCAGCAGCTTCTACTGACGTGCAAGGAATAGTGGTGGCCAGGCCGCTTATCCCCAACAAGCGGCCACGTGTTGAAAAACACTGCTCTAAGGTGCTCATTGGGAAATGGGGGGGGGGGGTTCTGTATATTAGTTCAAAGGTGAGACTCCTGTTGTGACCCATTGAGAAGATGAGGCATTCCAGTGCATTTAGTGTGATGACATCTATTAATCTTGGGTTGAGGCGAAATTTAGCAATGGTGGCTACCCCTTTTCCTCTAGCATCTTTGTGTGAGCAGACTAGTGCTTGATAGCCGGGGGTGGGGTGGGGGGGGGGGGGGGGGGGGGGGGGGACAATATGCTAATATTCAAGTTTCAAATATTAATTTGCTTTACCACTAGAACCAATCAGTCTCTATACCAATATGGGTGGTATTAATTTTATCTCCCCGCTTCGTCATTAAGTCTCTTCTGCCATCCCTCCTTGTCCACCCCACCATATCCCCAGATCTCACCCTTCTGCTGGTGCACACTGGATCAGTGGCTACGGGACATCAGTGAGGGTCTGGGACTTCCTGGAAAGTCTCTGCTGCTTTGCCATTCCTTGAGCTTCAGTTACACTCCCAAGGGTATGGTTACCATATTTGTGAAATCAAAAAAGAGGACACATGACCCTGCCTCAGCTCCACCCATAGCCTTGCCCCATCCCTATCCCCAGCTCCTCCTCTCACCTGTCTATTTCCACCCCCACATCTTTCACCTGTCTCACCCTTTCCCACCCCACTTTTGTATAACTCTATGTAATGACATATTGCTTGTATCCACCTAGAGTTATGATTTGTGAGGATTCAGTAGGATATAAGATTGCACATAACATAAGTTTGTGCAAGGACTGGTAACAGTGATTCAGGATGTGTTCTGCTGAAATATATATCAGCTGAAATGCAGAATTTAGAGCCACATTTTATAAAGCCACAGTAGCAAGTACCAGCATGGCAAATGCAATGCATAGGAATTGATTAGGTTGTATATTTATTTTTAGTGTTTATATACCATTTATAGCCTAAGGGGTTCATAATTAAAAAAAAAAAAATGGCCTGGTGTCCCAGAAAGTCTGCTTGAAAGCATAGGAATTCTAAACTATATTGATTATTAAGATTTTCCCAACCCGGCCCATGTGCCTAAGGCCCCACCCACAGGAGGGGCCTAAGACTCCCGGGCCTATTCTGGTTGGCCCAGGTGCCTTAGGCCCCACCTGTGGACGGGGTTTCAGCCACCTGGGCCAATCCGGCCCCATTCTGGAGCCGGCTGGCCTGCCGGACGGGTGGGCTTGGCACCCGTCTGTCCGGCCAATATTTAACAGGTATGGGGGTGGGATTGGGGGGGGTCGTGTGTCGGCGGGGGGGGGGGGGGTGTTGAGGGCAGGAGGGCCTGGGATCCCTCCTGCCCGTATTGTAGTGGGGTTGGGGGGTAGGGGGTCCGCCTGGGCAGGAGGGCTTGGGCTCCCTCCTGGCCCCATCAGACTCGGGGGGGAGATTAGAGATTGCAGGACAGGAGGGCTTGGGCTCCCTCCTGCCCCGATGTCGTCGGGGAGGTCGGGCGTGCCGCGGGGCAAGAGGGCTTGGACTCCCTCTTGCCCTAATCTTCATTGGGGGTTCGGGGGTGCCACAGGGCAAGAGGGCTTGGACTCCCTCTTGCCCCGATGTCGTGGGGGGGGGGGGTGGATTCTGTAACCGGTGTTGTTTTTGACAGACACCGGTTACAGAATCCAGCTTTTAGGCAAAGGACTGGCTCCTCCTTCGCCTAAAAAACCTTGTGTTGGACGTTTGAGGCTTAGGTGTTTTTTTGGTTCATTATGGGGTATAAGTTTAGACGTAGTGGTGGTCTGGGCGTTTAAACATCTGAACTTAGAGGCAGCCCATTATCAAAAAAAACCTTCTTTTGGACGTTTTTTTTGATTATGGACATTTTCCCTGCTTCTGCTTTCAACGTTTGAGGCCTTAGGCCAAAAAGGGACTTAGACGTTTTTTTGATTATGCCCCTCCAAGTGGTTTACATTCAGGTACTCAAGCATTTTTTCCCTATCTATCCTGGTGGGTTCATGCTGGCAAAGATTTTAAAGAGGTGCAAGGGTTGGGGAAAGGGGGTAGTGAGTATGGCATGGAGGGGTAGAGAGGTGCCGGTGCCCTCACCAATATAGGGCCCAGAGTGGTCCGCCCCCCTGCTCCCCCTCATTACACTACTGTAGATAACATACCTGTGCGTTTGTAGTTTGAATTTTAATTCTGTGCATTTAGAGATAATGGAAAGATTTTTTAATGCATATGATTATAATTTTTAAAAAATATGATTTGTTCTCAATTTATGTGGAACGATATGTCTCATGGCTGATGTAGTACTTGTTTTTATTTTCAGTTTGGATTTTTTTTTTTTTTTACAAGGATCTACACCAATGAGCTTTTGTATGTTTTACGATTGTTTAAATACTTTTTTAATGTGTTTATAAATTTTAAGATTTTTAAAAATTAATTTATTAGTACTAGAAGGTGATTAACTGAAAACTCTTCTCTTCGATGCCTAAACCTTCTTTTCTCTTAGCCCCCTCCAGCTGTCTGTCTTCTCTCTTTTTCTTTCCTCTCTTTCTCTTCTCCTAGTATATGGTCTGCCTTTCCCCCTTCTTTCTCTGCCATCTCCTCTTACATTTAAAACTCAATCTCTTCAAGTTGTGTCCTGTTTAAAACTACTCGGAATCACTTTTGATAGTAAGCTCAATTATCATCTTCATATTAGCACAGTGGTCCAGCGCCGCTTTTACCGGCTATGCATGATTAGGTCCATATCCAAATTGTTAGAACCCGTTTCTCTGAATATTTTCATCCATTCTCTTGTGATTTCCTGCATTGATTATTGTAATGCTCTTTATAATGGCATAACTAAGAAAGACATAAGAAGACTTCAGATTATACAGAACACTGAAGTAAAGATTATATTTAATGAAAAGAAGTTAGACCATGTCACCCCCCCCTCCTTCACAAAGCTCATTGATTGCCAGTAGAACACAGAATCACTTACTTTTAAAACTAGACAAAATAGCCAACCTAAATTTATTAATAATCTTCTTATCCCCTATAGTCCTTCTAAGACTCTAAGGGCTCCTTTTACAAAGGTGCGTTAGGGCGTTAATGCGTGGAATAGCGCATGCTAAAATGCCATGCGTACTAGCCGCTACTGCTTCCTCTTGAGCAGGCGGTAGTTTTTCAGGTAGCGCGCGATATAGCGCTCGCTAATCCATTGCATGCACTAAAAACGCTAGCGCACCTTTGTAAAAGGTGCCTTAAGATTGTCTGCCAAAAATCTTCTATCTATCCCGTCTCTGAAGTATATCAACACAACGAGGTCTACCATTTTCTCTGTCAGCGCTACATCTCTTTGGAATAATATTCTGGCCCATTTACGCGATTAATTAATTCTTCACCATTTTAAGACGAAGTTAAAAACATTTCTTTTCATTGATGCTTTTGAGACCTAAATGTCCTTTTCAGTGCTACATAGTTTTATTTTATTTTTTGCCACCCTTCCTTTTGTTTTCTTCCCTATATGTCTTTCTCTCTACTTGATCATTGTAGTTCTAGCCTTTTTGTTTCTGTTTTTTAAAAATTGTTTTTAATAACTATTATTGTTTTTAATGATGTGCTGTTTCCCTAAATATGTTTTTTAGTCAATACATGTTTTTATGACATTGTACACCACCTAGAAGGCTGATTGAGCGGTATATGAAATCTTAAATAAACTTGAAACATGTAAGTCGCCTTGAGCCTGCATAGGTATGCACGACTCACAAATAGAAGATTTGATTAAAGTTTGTAAGTTTTTTTTATAGTTATGTATAATTTTTTTTTAAATGCATACACTTTTTTTTAGAACACACCATACCTGAGAGTTATTTAAATGTAGTCTACACATTGAATATATACAATGTGTAGTATACAATGTGTATACTTCACATTTTTTTATATCTGTTTTATACTTGATTATCTATGGATTTAAAAAGACATTATTGCATGATCCCTGACAGATGACACTCACATACTGAAATTTCTAATCTCGGTTTATATACGAGTCAACCTTTTTTCCTCCTATTCTGGTGGGGGAAAAATGTTACCTCAGTTTATATTTGGATCACTTTATATTCGAGTATATAGGGCAGTAAAATTTCTCCAACTTCAGGTTTCTCTGGAGAACCCCCCAGTACCTATATAAACCTGAGATCGGATAAGTGTAAGTTCACTTTTATTCAAAGCAGTGTTTGAGGTTAGTTGTGGCCTTTTTATCAAGCATCGTTGCTGAGTGTGAAAACACAAAAGTTATATAGCTATAATATCATGAAATTTGCTCTTTTAAGCAAAAATATTAGCAAATTTTAAGAAAAAACACTGCTTTATGTAATCACTGGCTTTCAGCAATCCCAGGATGGGCTTTACTTTTTTTTAAAAATTATTTTCTGATCAAACACAATCAAATTCATAGGAAAAACTTCAATTCACAAAGTATTTCCAACTTTAGGGGGGTCTTTTACTAAGGTACGCTAGCCGATTTAGTGCACGCTAAATGCTAATGTGTCCATTATAATCTATGGATGCGTTAGCGTTTAGCGCACGCTAAAACGGCTAGTGCACCTTAGTAAAAGAACCCCTAGGTTTTGGGGACAACCTTATTCTGCTTTAATGTATTAGAGGGTAAATAATCCCTGTGTACTGAGCAGGTCTTTTTTTTTTTTTTACAAGAAGTATATATTCACATCTAATTCTACTCTTCAATGCAGATGTTGATGACTGCAATACCTTTTGGTGTCACTACAAAGAAGTCATTATAGTTATTGGAATCCTGGTGGGATTGGCACTCATTGGTCTGACTGTGTACCTTGTTCTGAGGAGCAAGAAAAAGACAAGTAAGACAGAGTCCTGTCATTCTCCCATTTCTTCTTTTACCAGACATAAGATTATAGGCCTTCTTTTACTAAGCCACAATACAGTTTTTTTTACCATGGCCTGGGGCGCCAAATGCTCCAATGCTGCTCCAACACTCATAGGAATTCTTTGAGTGTCAGAGCAGCATTGGAGCATTTAGTGCTCCGGGCTGTGGTAAAAACCTCTATTGCGGCTTATTAAAGGGGTGGGGGGTGGGGGTAAGTGAGGCTCAGAGTCCCATCATTTCTTCCATGACTTCATTAACCAATTATGGAAGGTCATTTTTAACATGTCATCTAAATCAGATTTTGGACATTTGGGGGGAAAAAACTTCCAAAAATCCAGTAGAGAAAATGACCATTTTCAAAACAGGAAAATGTATTTTTGTTTTATAAATTGCTATTTCCTAGAAGTTTGTCCTTAGTGCATCTGTCTTTTTGAACCATTTCCATAAAAAAGTCCAAATGAAAAATGCACAAAAACCAGCCATTAGGATGTAGGAGGGGACAGCATTCTTAGCAGACTGGCCACCCAGCAAAGCAGTGAGGCAAACTAGGGGGCACTGCAGTTCAACTTTACATAAAAGGTCCCAGGTACACATCTCACCATAACTCCTTTATATTGTATGGTGGGCCCTCCAAAATTTATCCAAAACCTACTATACCCAACTGTATGCCTTCCCAATAGTTCTTATGCCTGCAGGTTTCGCCTACTGGCAAATGTCAGTACAGTAGGTTTTGGGTGGGTTTTGGTGGGCTCACACTTTTCCCTACAAGTTAACTACTGTAGTTAGAGTGAAATATGGGCCTGGGTCCCCTTCTCTGCTGTCCACTGCACTGAACACTAGGGTACTCCAGACACCTGCTTACTGATCTAAGAGTACTGGCCATAACATCTTTGGTGGGTAAGAAGGGGTCAGTGACCACTGGGGAAATAAGGAGAAGCCATACCTTCATGCCTGCAGAGTTCATCTAGCCAGTTTCGTCAGCTTTATGGCAGTTGTTCATTACTGAAACAGGTCTAGCCTCAAACATCCAAGTTTTGCTCTGGACGTTTTCTGTAATGTTCCATTATTGCAGAAAAACATCCAAATCATGCGTCCTCCCCAATCCCGCCTAAAACATGCCCCTAAAACGCCCCCCTTGAGATTTAGATGCACTGCAGTCAAACAGCATAGAAGGAGGAAAGGCATAGAAGGACGGGAGATATGATAGAGCTTTTTAAATACATTTGTGACATAAATGCGTATGAGGTGAGTCTCTTTCATTTGAAAGGAAGCTCTGGAATGAGAGGGCATAGGATAAAGTTAAGAGGTGATAGGCTCAGGAGTGATCTAAGGAAATACTTTTTTACAGAAAGGGTGGTGGATGCTTGGAATAATCTCCCGGGAGAGATGGTGGAGACAAAAGAGTGTCTAAATTCAAGAAAATGTGGTACAGGCACGTGGGATCTCATAGGGAGAGGAGGAAATAGTGGATGCCTTTATCTGCTATCATGTTTCTTTGTAATTCCATAAGCCATGCTCTGCATGCTTTGCCCATTTGTTTTCTTTCTGCCATCTTCCTTTTGTCAAATTTTCTGGCATCCTTCTGTTCCACAGAAAGCAAACCAATGAAGGTCTATCTAAGTGTGGAGGATAATGTCTCAGAATACCACTAAAGGGATCATAATGGCTTTCACCCTTAATTTATGTGGTAATGGTTATCTTTCATTGACACCTCCCCCCACGCTCCTTACTACTCTATCATGAATAATTTTGTATTACTCTTAATTAATCATTCTTATTTATTATCATAAACTTTTCAGACTAATTTATTTTGATAAAAAATAAGCCAGTGAATATTTGCCTTTTAGCCATGGACACACACACTCTTTCTCTCTCTCTCCAGGTAACCCCGAGCAGACAGGGAAGATCTTTGATTCCTCTGATCATATCTACGCAGATGTGAATTACTGTCAGGAAAACAGTTCTATAAATATGACTGTTTGTCCTACCTACACGAATGTGATTAACAGTAGGGGAAACAACTTTGTAAATGTGACAGATTTAAATGAATATGTGGATATCTCCATGCATTGCCCCATCAGACCCTCGGTAAGTAATACTCATATGTACTGATCGGGAAGATTGGGGTAAGACTGGGATCAGGTTAAGGAAGATGTGGACCCAGGGGTCGATGCAGAAAACTACAGTGGGCAGAACCATGCATCTGTCCTACATTAACAGGTGCATAATGCAGTACACATAGAACCCTATTTTTTTAGGGATGACTTGGTATATAAATCTAAGATTAGATTAAAATGAATGGTAATTAGGCTATTAGCTATTCTGCCCTGATACAGAGAAGTACAGAAAAGATTAAAAGGTAAGCATAACATGAGAAATTTACCACCAGGTCTGAGGCAGTATAGAAGGGATAACATTGGGACAGAAAAGCTAATAGCTCTCCCCAGGCACACCTGACCACATATACCATACTCTATAATGACCTCTTCCTGATCTGTTGACTCCCTGATCTTTCTCAAACCCCCTACCCACTCAAAAAACATATATATAATAGCTCTAGTGTCCAGGGGATCTCCCACAGTAACCATCGCTTGACCCTCCCTAAAATATCCCTGTCTAGTGGCACCCCTCCTGAAATTCCCAGGATTTCACAAATAAATATCCTTGGTGTCTATTGGCACCCCTGACCCCCCTGGATGTTTCTTCAATAAAAACAGCAATGTTGCCTATTCACTCTTGACTCCATGCCATCATCTTGAGAAAAATGGTGATGCCTGACTCCCTATGGTACATCATGTGATGCACTGCATGAAGTTAGTCTGCCAAATTAGAGAATTTTCCTTGATTTGTTGCCTGGATGGAGACATAGAGGTGACTCCCAATAGGAGAATAGGGAGGGGATCCATTAATTGCCAGAGCTATTTATTTATTTATTTTTTTTTTTTTTTTTTGGGGGGGGTGACAAATTGGGACTCATTTCAGGGGGGTTCAAGCATCTGGAGTACCCAGGGAGGAGCTATTCCTTTACTTGGCAGACTAATACCATTCAGGGTCAAGTGCCCCCATTTTCCAAGATGATGATGCAAAGACAAGAGTGATAGGCATCATGCCTGTCTTTTCTTGAATCTACACCATGGGTGGGATCTGGGGAAGTTGGGGGATGACTGGAGGATCTGAGGTACTACTAGACACCAGGGATATTTTTTGTGGTGTTGGGGTTGCCACTAAGCACCAGGGATATTTGCTAGGGTGGATGGGGGGGGGGTCAAGAGATATCACTAGGTACCAGGGACATTTGTTTATGGGGTCTGGGGGACTCAAGGTGCTGCCACTAGACACCAGGAATATTTGTTTAGGGGAGAGCTGGGAGAGATGGAGGCGGTCAGAGGATGGGGCATCAGATCAGACAGTAGGAAATTCATTTTGGGAAGCATGTGGAAGTGACTCTTCATATGGTACCATATTTTTTAAAATGTCTTTTCATCTCAGTGCCTGATCCAATCACTGTTCATACACTAATAGGAAGGGGAATTTTTATCAATGAGCTGCAGATTACTGCAGTGCTGTGCACTATTTTTTTCTGACAGCACACTCTTTTTTAACATGGCAGTAATGTGAATGCTCATTGATTACTGCATCCCAGTGGTAAATTTTTGTAGAAAGCTTACATTATTTATTTATTGAGAGCTTTTTAAACCTCCTTTAACTATATATGCAGAGCAGAGCGGTTTACAATCTACACATTAGGTATTAAAAAAGAACTACAATTTTGGATAGGACAGAATCAATCATACCCAAGTACACTCATTAAACAGACACATAAAACAAGAGAAGAGAAGGAATGTCAGGGCTGGTTGCAATCAAATCCCCCAGGGTCATCCCTTCAGATTGAAAATGCCTGGCCAAATAGCCAGGTTTTTACTGCAGTTTTGGAAATTCTTTTTAGCAGCAATTCACTACAGATGGACAGTGGTAGGGAATTTCATAATGCTAGAGCAAGAAAGAAAAATGCAGAACGATGTGTTGATTCCAAAAGTGCATAACGTGGGGGGTTGGAGGGGGGGGGGGGGTAGAACTAATCAGTGATCGTCATATGGAATAGTCACACAATGGAGATATTCTGGAAAACTGTACCATAGGGCTTTAAATGTAAAAAACAGGATGATTTTCTTTTAATAGAGGGGGAACATTTACTTTGCATCTATTTACTTTGCATACCAAACGGATTGCACAGTTTTGGAGAGTCTGCAGTTTGCGTAATAGACAATGGGAGATACCAGCATATACTATATTGCAGTGGTCTAGTTTAGTTGTAAAGAGGGAAAGTACAAGAGTGGTGAATGTACCTGAGTTAAGCAAACCTCCGACTATGCGTAGTTACCTTAGAGTAAA
This sequence comes from Geotrypetes seraphini, assembly GCF_902459505.1. Taxonomy (NCBI): domain Eukaryota; kingdom Metazoa; phylum Chordata; class Amphibia; order Gymnophiona; family Dermophiidae; genus Geotrypetes; species Geotrypetes seraphini. The sequence goes on along the minus strand of NC_047094.1, from coordinate 67,630,924 downwards.
AAAACAAGATTTACTTAAATGTTGATAGTTGTGGGCAAAAGGATAGTTGGGAATTGAATGATACATCAAGATAATGAAATGTATGAACCGGTGTTATCTTAGATCCTAAGGTCGTTTACTGGGTATGGTTGATGGCCTGAGAACCAACAAGCCACAGTTTAATCTGGGTGTAGGGCTAATTGATGGTCAAACAGCTAAATTGAAATTTTACCAAGGCAGTCCTGAAGTGGTTGGAAATCAGGACTGGTAGATGTAGTGGGGTAGAAAAGAAGATTATCATCCGCATACATATGAAGCAAGAGACTAGCAAATTCTTGGATTAACAGGGCTAGGGGACTAGGCGACAAGTTAAACAGCTTTAGAAGACTTGAGGTCAGAGGTACTAACATGCAGCTTTCTGTACCAACTCCACAGTACCTTCTTTTGTCTGGGTTGTAGGAAGTTTCATCACCCACATTTCGCTCCCGGAATTTCCACTCCCTCATTTATTGCTCCAGGGATCTTTTGCCCCCACACTTTTCGCCCCCAGGAACTTTCACTCCCAATATTCACTGCAGTACTAAATTGCAATAACATAATCATTATATATTATCATCATTACCATTTATATTGGCCTTGCTGATTTGAATATGCCATTGAATATGCCATGAAAGTAAATTTTTATGGCTACTCAGCTTTTTTTTCATTGTGCGCATTTCAAATCTTTTGCTATATTGCAGTATTTTTTGACCCTTTCAAAAGGCCACAATGAAATTTTATTTTTCATCAAAAAGTCTAAAATCGAGTAACAAAATTGTAAAAGTAAAAAAATACATAGTAAACACAAAACAATCAAGTAAAAAGTCAAAGCAACAAGAGAAAAAAAAAAAAAGAGAAGTGCACAAATCAAAATGAGCCAGCACTACAAAATCATAAATCTTTGTTCACAGATTATACAATACTGGCATATTCAAATGAACATTCACTATCAAATGGGAGGTTGATGCTGTTCACTTGATCCAGCATCAACCTCCCGTTTGAAAGTGTTTGCTCATTTGAATATGCCATTGTAACCTGTGTTTACTGACCTAGCATTGATGCTCTCTGTGCAAGTCTTCATTCATCTGAATATGCCATTGTAGGCTATGTTCACTTGACCTCTCTGTGAGCTAGATGCACAAAACAGGGTCGGTAAGACTGTATGGATCCACTCTGATCCAATTTTGGCTGATTCCAAAAACGTTTGCATGCAAATGATGTGAGCGAAGGTTCGTCGTAATCCCCGTCTGATCCCGCAGATAAATCACTCTGACAGCGACTCTCACACATGTGCAGAGCCGGCAGGGGAAGCTCGAACAGCAGAAAGGCAAGGAAAATATGAGAGGAAATGCAATTCTGGACTTAATTCTAAATGGACTACGAGGACCGGCGTAAGGTGTAGAAGTAGAAGGGACGCTGGGAAGCAGTGATCACAATATGATCCACTTCAACCTGGACACAGGGGCAAAACATCGATGCAGAACGATGGCCACAGCACTGAACTTCCGAAAAGGGAATTATGAAGGGATGAGACTCATGGTGGGGGAAAAAGATTAAGAAGAGGATAAGTACTATAAAAACGCTAGAGCAAGCATGGCTCCTTTTTAAGGACACAGTCACCGAGGTGCAAAATCTAAATATATACACCGCGTATCAACAAGGGATCGAAGAGGAAAAAGAACAAGGACCTGGCATGGCTCACTGTAGCTGTGAAGGAAGCGATCAGAGACAAGAAGAATTCGTTTATGGAATGGAAAAGGTCAAAAATGGACAAAAACTGGAAAAAGCACAAACAACATCAAAGCAGGTGTCATAAGGCAGTAAGAGGGGCCAAAAGAGACTACGAGGTAAAAATAGCCAAGGAGGCAAAAAACTTCAAGCTGTTCTTTCGATATATTAAGGGGAAACGACCTGCGAAGAAGCGGTTGGGCCGTTGGATGACCATAGAATAAAGGGAGTACTAAAGGAGGACAAAGCCATTGCCGACAAACTGAACACATTTTTTGCGTCCGTATTTACCGAAGAGGTTATACACAACATATCGGAAGCCAACAGGCTATACGCAGGAAATGAAGATGGGAAATTGACAGGGTTGACGGTCAGTCTAGAAGAGGTATGCAGGCAGATTGATAGACTTAAAAACGATAAATCCCTGGGACCGGATGGCATCCATCCAAGGGTAATCAAAGGGACTATAGCTGAACTGCTTCAACTAATAGTCAATCTGTCAATCAAATCAGGAAGGATTCCGGAAGAATGGAAAGTGGCGAATATTACGCCGATCTTCAAGAAAGGTTCGAGGGGAGATCTGGGAAACTACAGACTGGTGAGTATGACCTTGGTACCGGGAAAGATGGTAGAGGCACTGATAAAGGACCGCATCACTGATCACCTTGACAGACACAATCTGATGAGGACCAGCCAGCACGGCTTCAGCAAAGGAAGATCTTGCTTGATGAACTTGCTGCACTTCTTCGAGGGAGTAAACAGATAGATAGACAAGGGTGACCCGGTCAACATTGTATATCTGGATTTTCAGAAGGCGTTCGACAAGGTTCCGCATGAACGACTACTTCGAAAAATTGCGAGCCATGGAGTGCCACAGGGTTTGTTGCTTGGATCCGTGCTAAACTAAACTAAAACTTAACCTTATATACCGGGTTTTCAACCAAAGGAAGCTCTATTCGGTTAACAATAAATTTAAAAAAAAAAAGTAAACTGAAATATAAGAGAGTTAGTTTTCAAAATGTTTAGCGAATAAAAAAGTTTAGAAGTTTACGGAAGAGTTGGAAGGAACTGGGACACCTCAAAATTAGGGGAAGTTCATTCCATAATTGGGGATATTTAAACGTCAGATAGCTGCTAAAATTCTTAACTCTTTGAATTCCTAGAAATTGGTACGATGAGCGAGGTGATTAAATTTGCAGACGATATAAAGTTATTCAGAGTAGTGAAGACACAGGAGGATTGCTAAGACCTGCAACATGACATAAACATTGAGAAATGGGCCGCGACATGTCAAATGAGGTTTAATGTGGATAAGAATAAGGTGATGCATGTCCGTATCAAAAATCTTATACACGAATACAGGATGTCCGGTGCAGTACTTGGAGAGACCCCCCTGGAAAGAGACTTGGGAGTACTGGTCGATAAGTCAATGAAACTGTCCGCACAATGTGCGGTGGTGGTGAAAAGGGTGAACAGAATGCTAGGAATGATTAAGAAGGGATTCACGAACAGATCAGAGAAGGGTATCATGCCGCTGTACCGGGCCATGGTATGCCCTCACCTGGAATACTGCATCCAGCACTGGTCGCCATACATGAAGAAGGACACAGTACTACTCGAAAGGATCCAGAGAAAAGCGACTAAAATGGTTAAGAGGCTGGAGGAGTTGTTATTCAGTGGAGAGATTAGAGAAACTGGGCCTCTTCTCCCTTGAAAAGAGGAGACAGAGGGGACATGATCGAAACATTCAAGATAATGAAGGGAAGAACGAGAGGGCACTCTCTAAAGTTAAACGTAAGGAAGTTCTTCTTCACCCAGAGAGAGGTAGAAAACTGGAACACTCTTCCGGAGGCTGTTATAGGGGCAAACACCCTCCAGGGATTCACAAAGTTAGACAAGTTCCTGCTGTGTACCACAATGTACACAGGTAAGGCTAATCTCAGTTAGGGCACTGGTCTTTGTGAGCGGATTGCTGGGCACGATGGACCACTGGTCTGATCCAGCAGCAACAATTCTTATGTTCTTAAGTGCCAGTTTTTAATGCTCTGAAATCTCCGACAGGTCTGCAGGTGCCGGTAGCGTTAAAAAAGCCAGCTTTTCCTTTTTTTATTGTGCATAGATGCCAGACCTGTTGAGGAGGTAAGGGAGGAGAGAAGAGGAGATACCAGACCACAAGAAATGAGAAAGGGAAAGAGAGAAATGTCGGACTACTGTAAGGGAGAGGGAAGGAGAAAGAAATGCCAGACTAGGTGAGGGAAGGAGGAGAGTGAGAGATTCCAATAGGGAGGCATAAAAAAGGGAAGAAAAGGAGAGAGAATGGGTAAAGAGAGAAGCCAGATCAAGGAAGGAGGAGGGAGAGATTCTAGACTAAGATAAGGGAGAGGGGGAAGAAGTCAGAGAGATGCCAGACCGTGGGAAGGAGAAGAGAAATTTGTCAGACCACCAGAGAGGGAGAGAGAGAGATGCTGCATAGGGATGGGAGGGGTGGGGAAGGGACGAGAGATGGAAAAAATGATGTTTAAGAAAAGATTGGAATAGAGGAGAGAAAGAGAGAGGAGATGGTACACATGGATGTAGGAGAGGGGAAGAGCAGAGAGAGGGAAGAGATAGTGCACGTGGATAGATGGAAAGGGAAGACATGGAAAAGTAGATAGATTTGAGAAGGGAGCAGAAAAATTGAAGAAACTTGAATATTAATAGTTAGTGCCAATGATGGATGTAGAGCCACACAACTTACTGCTAATTAATCTATATGTCTCAGTAATCTATATGTCTCAGTAGAGTGAACAAAGATATTCTTGTCCTCTAAGAGAAATGGAACTCTAATTGTGGTGTTAACCCGCCTGGCGGAGTTCACCATCCAGTCATTGCGTTCATTGATTTTCATATGTTCAATCTCCAAGACATAATGGAGATGGATGTAGGGCAGAAAGTGAAGAAGGAGAGGAAAACAACAAATGTATAAGAAATCCCTGGAAGCAGAGGTAAGAGCACACACAGAAGGAAGTGCAACCAGACAACAAAGGTAGGAGAAATGATTTTATTTTCAATTTAGCGACTGGAATGTGTCAGTTTTGAGAATTTACATCTGCTGTCTATATTTTGCACTGTTCAGGAAGAAATTCATTTCTTTCTGTTTCTCTGGTGTTGTATTATATGCAGAATTTGGCATCTTAGGGCTTCGTTTGTGTATTATGTGCTCAGTACTTTAAGTTTGTGGTCCTGTATTTGCATAGGGTTTATCTGTGTTCTGCATGTTTGACCGAGGCCAGGTAGGAATGAATGTCAAGAAGTGTTATTGATGTTATGACCCAAAGCAGGAAGATATTTGTTGGCTTTCCTTCAGTCCTTTTGAACCTTGAAAGATTCAGTGAACAGAGATATTCCCCCTTCTCACAGACCCATTGCTGTTTTACAGAAAAGCACACATAAGACACAGCAAAATAATGATGCTGAAGCTTGAGCCAGTTTGGCTGTCTTTGAGCGAGACACTGAAATTTCTATAATCTTATCAGCATTCTCCTTCTCTGCCCTGCAGACTAACACAGACTCCACAGCAGGAAATCTCCTTTACATGGTAAGAATCTTCTACACATAATGTATGTTTTTTTCCTTATGTGTATTTTGCATTACCTCTTCTCCAAAGACTGAATTTCCTACCCTGCTGTGCAGAAGAAACTGCTTCAAACGCCTCAAGTGTGAATTTGTTGTAAGGTACCATCGTCTCGTGTTCGAGTCTTAGCGACTTGATGAACATTGTAACCACCGGGGTCTCCACGGAGCAAACAGTGCCCCTGCTGGTCACAGCAAAACTGACCTAGACGCGCTACTCAGTAAGGGATTAGCCCTGTAGGGTTTGAGGAAAAACAAAAGACAAAACCCACAAAATTTTGGTTGCAAGCAAATATTCAATATAGTAGTATTAATGTTCAAGATGTGTTAAGACACTTCAGTCTGCTCAAGTTCAGTAAAAATAAACACCAGGAAAAATTCTTGTGTAGCTTTCAGGATTTTCAAGCTCAACAAAACTTTACTTTTTCTCTTAAACAGTTTCTTTTTTTCCCCAAAAAAGTTATTTTCCCTAGCCTACCCAACGCAAGTTACAGGTAAGTCCAGCTGCTAAGCTGTAGCAGTCCAAACATTTAAATATTTATCAAAACAAAAGCAAGGAAGCCTCCAGCTGTTAGCAAGCAGCACTGAGGCCAAGGAGTTTGCCACAAGTTTGCCTTTCCAAAAAGCTTTTCAAACTGCTTTAAAATTCCCGCCCAGGATTGTAGCAAACTTCTTCCTACTTAGGCAAAACCCAGCTTCCTAATAAACTCTGACTGCAAAGCAAAAGCAAAAACAAAATCCTTTACAGCCAGGAAACTGCAGTGTTCCAATGATAATGAAAGAGAACCCCCCCCCTCCTCAGTCCTTTTCTTTACTTTAGGGCACAAACTGGTGCCCCACCCCCACACCAAGTTCAAAACAATTGTGGGTTTTCCAAACACAGGGTACTTGACTGGAGTGCCAAAGCAGTTCAGTCAGTTAGTGAACTGCACAAAATATCACCAAAAGAAAACGGTGTCAGGTCAAAACCGCGGAAGACAAAGGTGCGCGCCGACAACTGAGTGCAGCGCGGAGGTGCGCGCCGAAGAAAATAACTGATTTTAGGGGCTCCAACGGGGGTGTGTGTGGGGGGAAACCCCCCCACTTTACTTTATACAGATCACGCCACGTTGTTGGGGCGTTGTGGGGGGTTTGGGGGTTGTAACCCCCCACATTTTACTGAAAACTTCACTTTTTCACTAAAAACAGGGAAAAAGTTAAGTTTACAGTATAATGAGGGGGGTTACAACTCCCCAAACCACCCACAATGCCGCCGCGATCTGTATTAAGTAAAGTGGGGGGGCTCCCCAACAAAACCCCCCGTCGGAGCCCCTAAAAACTGTCATTTTCTTCAGCGCGCGCCTCCGTCTTGCGCTCAGTTGTCAGCGCGCGCCTTTGTCTTCCGCAGTTTTGTCTATGAACCAAAGAAAACAAAGCCAATGCAGCAAGACACAGTCATTTCCAAAAACAATGTCCCAAACTCAGTCCTGCATTAATTAGTGCTTGGCAGCTAGACTCATGTCCATCAATTCAAGCTCCTGGAACAGCTCTCCTGGAATTAACTCCTGTAACTCCATTGTTTCCTCTTGGACTTGTGCTGCCAACTCTGGAGAGGCACCAGGTTCCTCTATTTCCATAGGGTCTATGGCATCACCATGGTCAAAGCTGGGAAACTTCTCCTTAGGGAGAGTCCTGGCTCTCTTCCCTAGCCTCTGTAACAGAGGAGCAAAATCTGCAGGCTTTTCAGTGTGAGAGCCACACCCTGACCTAGCTGAGCCTGATCTCACCTGGGCCTCTCTTGGTCTCCCCCGGTGGACACCAGGGAAATTACAGGGACCACAGGTAGTAACTGTGTTAATTTCTTTTCACCAGCTGCAGCAATGAACTATATATGAGTGTGTGGGAACTGATCCTTTGAAACTGATGGGGACTGGTGGTAGATATATGCCTTCCTCCTTCCCACAATCATTCCCATGTCATTTCATTGAGGTCCTGGGGGTTGTAGGTGCAGAGAAGAGGTAGGAGCATTGCATCTAGGACATGATAGGGGACCGGGGCAGTTGTAGGATTACTGTGTGTGTAATACTTACGTTGATCTCTGAGGTGCCATCTTATGTTCTGGATGAGGGGTGGGTTGTCACGCTGCATCTGCCTATATCAGCGCCTTAGGGATTCTAGGTCCCTGTGGACTCTAAAGCATCTACAAGACACAAGTTGATGGAGAATGGGGTCAGATGATGGGCCTTCTTGGTTTTACATACATGATCAGTAAAGGTGTTTTGGATGGGCAGGATTGTTTGGAATTTAACATTGGGGAGCCCACCTTAAAAGATGTATGAAATATTTGGCTTTAAGATTTGGTGGTGGTGCTATGGGAACACGATAATGTGCCTTGATGATTTCCATTGACTCCTGCAATCCAAAGTATGCAGGTTTATGAGGGCACTGAGCACATAATACAATATTTATCATTAATATTCTGATGATTCATTTATCTATATATTAGCAATAATTATTTAATCCTGTGCAATATTGGTGATCTAGATCAAACAGGTGGTTTTCGGAATTTGTCCTTTTTGAATTAAGGAGATGCTGTGAAATGCTCCACACGTGACCTTAGACAAATAGTGATAGGCTGCTTGCAGGGAGGGTTGAGGGGGGGGGGGGGGGCTGGCTAGTGGTGGCTTACATCATTGGAGGCCCCTCATATTAGGAGGAAACTGGTATTATGTGGGCCCCTGACAGCTCCTGAGGTCCTAAGTAGCATAGGCTGCCTGTGTCTAGGGTTTAGATAGTGGAGGCCACTGGCTGACACTCACCTTTGGAGGATGCTTTGGATGACTCTTCAGGCCCTCAGGGATACTCAATGGCGGGCCTCTGCTCATGCTATTAAAATAGGTGCTTCCTATACCAGAGGCACTGCTCCACAAGAGTTTCTATATCCCTCAGGTAGTACTTGGGCTCCCTTCTTTCCCCCATCAAATACTCTTTAACTCACACAGTCACTCACTCACACACACACACACTGTCTCACTCTCTTGCTCACACACTCTTGGAGTTACTCTCTCTATCACACCCTTTCATACCCTCTGTCTCTTGCTCTCACTATATCTCTCACAGTCTCTCTCGTTGTCACTCTATCTTTCTTTTTTTAATGCTATTTAACTACAACCACCGCTCTCTCCTACCACAATTTTTTTGCTCTGCCAACGAAGAATTGTCATTCCATGTGTAGAACTATATATAGATGTGTAGGACGCCAGTTACTACTGCGGTAATGTTTTGATGTCATCAGGGACATTAGGTAGGAAAAGTAATTGAACATCTACTGTAGACGTCTTGCAAGTCATATAATTGAACTTAGATGTATTAGGGGTATGATAAATGAAAACTCTGGACGTCTAGCAGAATGGTCTGCAGACAGCAATATTTCAGATATATAGCTGTACCATAATCTATGCATCCTGATCCTTTTGGATGTCTTTTTGATTATGGCCTCTAGATATTGGATGTGCCGATCTGGACGTAGATGCCCTATTGAAAATGGCCCTTCATGGCTCTGAAGAATGTTTTTTGTTTTTTACTTGAAAATTTATTGAATTTTTGTATGATACAAAAAGGAAAAAGGTGTACAAGTAATATAATAACAATAAAGGACAATCAGAAAACTAGATAGCGAAGAGTATATCCAGGAATAATGATAATGGAAAATACAATACAATACAATATTCAAGATTGTACAGTCATGGTACAAAACAAGGGAAGGTAGTAAAAGGAGGAAAAGAAGGCAAGTGGGGAAAGGGAAAGAAAAGAAAAGAAAAAAGAGGAGAGGAAAAAAGTACAGTCAGTGGGAAGGAAAGACTATCTGAGGAAAAAAAGGGAAAGGGAGGATAGTAAAGAAGAAAAAGTCCCTCATAGACCAAGGAAGGAAAAGAAGAAAGGGAGAGAGAGAAAAAAAAGAGAAAGCTAGTAAAGAGAATGAGAATGATAAATGTGTATGAAAAATGCAGTGAGAGAGACGGTTCAGACATAGATGTGGCAGCCAAAGCAGCACTGATGAACTACCCGATTCCATCTATTTTTAGCCAATTGGATGTCACCCTGGAAGACAAACTGATTAGCCAGAACAACAACTGTTACCCCTACAGAGTACTCATAAAACTGCTCCTCAATTATGGTGAAGGAACCCTCAAATCACATTTTACAAGTGGTCTTGTTTTATAAAGTTACAGCTGGACATCATGATGTGAGAGATATAGGAGCTCACAATGTTGGCTTTACTGATAGGGCCCACTTTACAACATCTAGTCACAAGGTGGAGCTGTTGGAGCATTTACACAGTAATCTATTTTTTTTTTTTTTAAGCTGTTTGGTTTGGATATCAAAATTAAATTGACTCATAACAAAAACTCCTTCTGTTTTATGAGGCGACATTGACCAAAATTATAAACTCCATATCCTAAGCACAGCCCTCATTGTAAAGAGAGTTAAAGTATTCCCTGGAGTGCTCTTGGGACATGATGAAGCTCTACTGAAAGCTAACGCCAAGTATGCAATAGACCAGGGGTAGGGAACTCCGGTCCTCGAGAGCCATATTCCAGTCAGGTTTTCAGGATTTCCCCAATGAATATGCATTGAAAGCAATGCATGAAAATAGATCTCATGCATATTCATTGGGGAAATCCTGAAAACCTGACTGAAATATGGCTCTCGAGGACCAGAGTTCCCTACCCCTGCAATAGACCACGTGGGGTTGAAGGTTTGGCATACCAACCAGTGCATGTGTGACTAACCTGGAAAATCTCTGTTTGGGTTAGTTACCAAAGCTCATTGTACTGGGGTTTGTGAATAACAATGCTTTCAGTGGTAATTATGCTAAAAACCCATTCAGTTTTTAATATTATATTCATTTAATTGCTCTGTACAAAGGGGTGCTGAAAAGTTCTCAGCCCAACTAAGAAGAGAATGACATGGATATGGTTCAATCAATGATCTGAAGCAAGTTCAAAATGCAGAATTTCATTTCTGCATATTGGTACTTAATGAAATAAGATAACATTCTTTTCTGCCACAGTGGCAAAATAATGCTCAATGGCAAAATAATGCTCAGGAAGTTGATTGTTGGGTTGAGAACTTTTCAGCACCCCCTTGTATGTGGATAGTGAACAAGTACCCGGGAAACCTCTTCAACCCAACTGTGAAAATGGAAATTGTGTGAGAGAATATATATGCAACTTGTGCAAACAACTGGCAAACATCTGAAAGATAAAGTGTTGCTGATTAATCATGAGGAGTTCCACAGATCACTACTTGCTGGTAACCTGTAGCTGAAATACATTTTGCTAGATCTTTACCATATACTGTGAACATGGTTGTGTATAGGGTTTTCAACAATGTGATAGAAATTAATTATAGAAGGAATGTTAGAAGCATAGAAGCATTATGGCCGTAGTATGTTTGTTTCTATTCTTAGGAAGAGGAGGAGATAATGGATGTTGTGGATGGGCAGAATGGATGGTCCATTTGGCCTTTATCTGCCTTAATGTTTCTATGTTCTTTTTGACCATATATGAACACCATTCAGATTGTCCATATTTTAAAGAAGGACCCCTGTGTTGCAGAACATTTTTTAGATGTTTTGCTCATTGACTGGCTAACTGATGCACAAATATCAGGGAAGCCTGTGGGTTTGGCAGTAAATACACATCCACACAACCTACCTGGGGAACACTGATTATGTGACTGGGGATGGAACAGGAGAATTTTTGATTCTTACAGAGAACTGTCAGATAGGTACACTTATCCAGTATTTTGTAACTACGTATGCATGTAACTTTTTGGAACAACCCTGACATGCCCATGCCCTTCCCATGGCCATGTCCCCTTTTGGGATATGCATTATGGGACTTAGGCACCCTACCTTGCAGAGTAGTGTGCATCCAGATGCATGTGCAATTTTTAATGAGTACCAATTAACATCAATAAATGACTGCTGGCACTCAATTATTGATGGTTAATAGCTCATCAGCCAATTGATTTGCATGTACATCTTGGAAGTGTGGCCCATTTTGGGTGACATACAATCTGGGAGGGGAGAGGGTAAGTGCAAAATCTCTCCACACTTTATTAAAAGAATTCCTAAATGAAAAGATGTGGTCAATAGTACCACAAATATAAATTAGTGATTTCATATGGGTAAATCAACTACAACTGGACTTTAACATGTAAAAAATTTAGGATGAGCTCCCATCTGTTTTTCTTCTCTCAGTACAATTCATAGTACTAAATTGATCACCTTATTGTTGTTTTCATATAATAATGATATATATTAAATCCAGAGATATTATTTATTTCTTTTTTTGAAACCTTTTGCTTCTTTCTCTTATATGCAGTATAATTTGAGTGTCTATACACAGCATGTGGATTGTTAGGATTTCTATCAACAGCTATTTCTTATGTCTTATTCCTAGGATCTACAGGTCAGAGATGTAGCGCTGTACAGGACTCTGAAATGAAGTTGACATCTACTTCTGGTGACCTCAGCATTAGTATCCTGCTCCTCTTCTGATGACTCCAACACTGACTTCCTCCAGTGAAAGCAGCACTAGCCTCCTCCACCTCTAGTTACACCACTTCCAGTCTCACCTACTTTGATGGCCTCCAGTATTTAGCTCTTCCTATGGAAGGAAAAAAACTGCCTAAGGATGTGATAAGAGTTACTCTAAAGGGAAGCAGCTAAGACGCCTTTGAATTTGCTGGTCTTTTCTGCTGAAATGGCAGATATGGAAATCACTTTAATTATATAATTTGCTCTATCACCAAAACTCTGCTCTGGACCTAGGGCTAAACTGGAACCAGAATAAGCAGGAAGTTCTATGTGTGTTTATAATCATAAATTGGAAAGTGATCCATATTTTTCAGGGATGTGAACTAATATCTGTTTAATATGGGGAATATCTCATAGCCACTAAGCATTATGTACCTACTTCGTCATTGTTCCATATTATAAATCTCTTCAACCCTTATTTTTATCACTGACATACAATTTTTTTTTATATAAATATAATCAATGTTCAAACATTATTTATCTTAATTTAGTGCAAAATTAATTATCTTAATTTAGTGCAAAATTAGCTAGGAGATGGTCCTTGAACAAGCCAGAAGGTGAAAAATGTTGGACGACAAGTTCCCTGGTCGATTTGGACCACTGTTCCCTCTAAGTTGAGTGGGAGTCCTCCACCCAAAGCTGACAATGAGTCATGGGTCAAATGGGTCAACAATTTTGGATGGGTCTTATGGGTCATGGGTCAGTGTCTTAACCCACTGATCCACAATAAAGTTATATTTATTTCCCTGCCTCCTTGAACTTGCCTTGCTTTCTGGAGGATAGTGGCCCTGATGGTTACTGTAGTGTATGCTTGTGGCTTGGCCCTCCTACAAAGCCTGTAATGCCATAGTGGAGGAGTGGAGTGCTGTTGCTGGAGGCCCGAGTTCTGCAGTTTGCAGCTGCAAGGAGATAATTTACTGCAGAGCTGCAAAGTTGCCACAGGTAATGCCTGCACAACTTAGCTGCACCTGTGGGGAGAAAGAAAACTGTGATGACAGAGCAGGTGCAGCCCAACCCCAATGCAGACTCCCCCACTCCCCAGTAAAAACAAAACACTGGTTCTGTGCACTGGTGGCTGAGGCCAAGGGTGACTGAGTGTGGCTGTACAGGACTGGACTGACTGCAGGTAGGAATCTGATTGATGGTCTGAACTGAAATTAGGTGGGCCTGGGTAGTCCAGCCCTGTGTGTAAGAGTAGTGAAATATCAGTCAATTGTGAACAATGGACAGTATTTATAATGCTATTCAAAATGATTCTGTTCTGAAAGAAAATGCAGACGATAAAGGCAAATGTTGGAAAATGTTCAGATTTGTTGAAACTGCAGATTGTGAGCAGATTTTTGGCTGGGCAGCCTGTATAAATTGTTTGAGTTGTCTACTATTTAAGTCAAGGTCAGACGAAGGATCAATTAAACAGTATGGGACAAAAAAATATGACAGATCATGTGCTGTCGCTAGACTAGGCAGGCAAGTGCTGATTGATCGGTTTGCGAGAAAGATTTCTGGTACAAATATTTGTAGAGCATCACCTAAAAGTCTAGGCCTAGCTGTATTAAGGTGATGCTCTCACCTGAAAGCCTAGCAGTATCAGCATTGCATAACAAGCTGTCTCGGTTGCCCGTTGCTTTGGCTAACTTGTCACCAGTGAAGCTCTTATCTTGTTGTTAGAAGCCTGCTGGGAATGGTTAGTGCTTGCTGGGAATTGAACCCTTATCAGTGAAATTAATGCACTTGGTATCTGAATTTTCACATACTGATAACAAGAAATAGATGACATGTTTCCCAGTTGTCTTTCCCTTGTCAAAGCTCCCAGCCTGACTGTAAAATGCTACCCAGTTTGTGAGGTTAGAGCAGGATTAGGGTTTTTAGGATTTCCCCAATGAATATGCATGAGATCTATTTGCATGCTGCTTTCAATGCATATTCATTGGGGAAATCCTGAAAACCCGACTGGAATACGGCTCTCGAGGACCGGAGTTCCCTACCCCTGGATAAGAGGATGCAGGCACAGGCAGCCACAGTAATATATTGTTTTTTTCTGTAAATAGCTACTATACCTATTCTTAAAAGTGTGTGATTTCTATTGTACAATAGAGAAAGCAGGTAAAAACTGTTTTGTACTGGCTTGTGACAGTCACAGCTAGGCAAAACAACTGTGTCTAGTTGTTGAGGCTGGATTATCTTTCTCTGTTGTTGAGAGTTCTGGTTTGAAATTGTTTGCCCAGCAAATGATTTTAATCGGCAGCAATTATAGAGTCAAGGGTTGATGATGTATTGTATGGACGCTTAACAGTAAGGGAAGCGGCCTTCAAAAAAATGAAACACTGCCGTGTGGAGATCAATAAACAAATTACGACTAGTTCTCTCCATAAAGCTGTGTTGTTCTGCACAGATATGATGATGTCAACAAGGATTCTTACAGCGATTTCACTGTGTTTTGGTTGAATAACTGGGTCCTGCAACTTGTAATGTATAAATGTGAGTATTTTCCAGAGAAACACATAGCAAAGAACATAGAACACTTCACTGACACTACTCTCAAAGAACTTGGACTGAATTTGGATGATATACCATGCACAACTGACAAAGGAACAGGCAGCCACAGTAATATATTGTTTTTTTCTGTAAATAGCTACTATACCTATTCTTAAAAGTGTGTGATTTCTATTGTACAATAGAGAAAGCAGGTAAAAACTGTTTTGTACTGGCTTGTGACAGTCACAGCTAGGCAAAACAACTGTGTCTAGTTGTTGAGGCTGGATTATCGTTCTCTGTTGTTGAGAGTTCTGGTTTGAAATTGTTTGCCCAGCAAATGATTTTAATCGGCAGCAATTATAGAGTCAAGGGTTGATGATGTATTGTATGGACGCTTAACAGTAAGGGAAAAAATGAAACACTGCCGTGTGGAGATCAATAAACAAATTACGACTAGTTCTCTCCATAAAGCTGTGATGTTCTGCACAGATATGATGATGTCAACAAGGATTCTTACAGCGATTTCACTGTGTTTTGGTTGAATAACTGGGTCCTGCAACTTGTAATGTATAAATGTGAGTATTTTCCAGAGAAACACATAGCAAAGAACATAGAACACTTCACTGACACTACTCTCAAAGAACTTGGACTGAATTTGGATGATATACCATGCACAATTGACAAAGGATAAAATATTGTGGCTGTAACTTCTACAAAAACTCACATAGATTGCTTGTGTTACTGGCTAAATACATACTTCCATTGACACAGCCTGGATGAAAGTCATGTCCGTGAATCCCGATGTATGCTAGTTGGACAACTATTTCGATGAATTGGTCAAATATTCAAACCATACGAGAGGAGGTAAGGGGAACCTTGTAGGACATGCGTTGTAAAGAGATGTTCATGTGTTTCATTATGCAGCTTAGGAAAATCAGGTACCTTAGATAGATTGTGAGCCCGCTGGGATAGAGAGGGAAAACTGCTTGAGTACCTGAATAAATGCATGTAAACCGTTCTGAGCTCCCCTGGGAGAACGGTAGAGAAAACTAAATAAATAAAATAACAATACATAGCACAATTTGTGCAATAATTAAGATAACAATAGGGTGGATTAAAACAGTAGGCGAATATCCAAAGAAAAGTTCTCAGACAGAGATGCAAGAATCTCGTAGCAAATTTTCAACAATTTGTGCAATCTGTCCATTTTCAAAAGTGATGGTATGATTCACTTCTTTGGAGGTTGTCTTAAGTTGTTCAATGTAGACATGGAGGTCTGTAAAATTCAGAAGCTTGTGAAAAGTCTCGTTCCCCATGCCAAGAGGGAATAGATGCACCTGACAGCGCAACCAGACCCAACACTATGGAGCAGGACCTACTGTTACTAGAACTTTAATATAAGAAAAAGAAATCCCTGAAAGGTATATACCATAGAAAAATACTATAATATCAGATCAATGTACTCAAATTACAAAGTTAGAAATATTGTACATATTTATTAATTTAAAATTTGCAAAAATATCACAAAATTTTCATAGAATAGCATACACAGAACACCATACAAACGATACAAACAAACCAGACAAGATATGACAACATATAACATATAACAAGCACTATCAAACCAAACTGGAAAAGGCCACACACACACACAAAAAAAAATCATACAATGATATATGAATATAGCTGTGTTCAAAAGTTCATAAATCACTTAGCTTGAAAATTCGAAGTCTTCCTGGAACAATGTCCACGAGGAATAAAGCAAGCAAGATGATTGTGGGCCATCCAGCAAGGAAAAAATCTGAAAACCAACATCCCAAACAGATTAGAGTTCAAATCCAACCTCCATATCACAAAGTGCAGGTGCAAGTGCAAACTTGCTGTCAGTAAACAGAATAATAAGTTAGATAAATCAAAAAAGTCTCAAACCAAGAGGCAGAGAGCATTTTCAAAGTCTTCACAAGCAGAGGTGAAATGCCATAACAGGCAACCAATCTTCTGACATCTCCTCACACTTCCTCACTTCCTCAACACAGGCCGTGTTTCGATGAAATCTTTGTCAAGAGGAAGAAAGCGGGTGGGGTTACTGCAGAGTTATACTTAAAAGATGGATTCTCAAAGGAGGGAGGGTTCTTGAGTGGACAGACTTGTTGGGCCACCGGCCCTTTTCTGCCATCGTACCCTTTTCTGCCATCATACTCTATGTTTCATTTGAAATAAAGTCTGGAATGTCCATAGAATCATTAGTTACCAGAGGTGTGGAATAGGTGTCCCATTAATAGTGATGGAGGACAGTGGTGAATGACTACACCAGGTATTGTTCAGTAAATAGCTTGAACTGTTTAGCAAAGTGTTCTTAGGAAGATGGCTGCCACGTACCCGGGGAGCCAGTGAACAGGAAACATTTTGTGGAAAGAACAGGTAAAAACAAAAGTGTCCAGCCCTGAGTTAATTCAAAACTGAGACAGTCATGGAGCTTGGGATGAACCAGTCTAGCAGGAGCTGTCAGTCTCTTTAAACTGATGAGGTTCACACTTGAAAGGAAATGGTGACTGCACACACACAGAGGAATCCACCGGCTTGAAAGAAGTCCAGGTGCCACCCAGCAGCTGTACCCCAGTGAGTTGATCCAAAAATAAAGAGTGAGAGAGAAACCATGTTACTGAGTGTGGCAACATTGTTAATTTATAACATTTATATACCATTTATAGTCTAAGTAGTTTACATTCAGGTACTCAAGCATTTCCCTCTGTCTTAGCAGGCTCACACCGCTTATTCATTGGGGGAAATCCTGAAAACCCGACTGGATTTTAGCCCTTGAGGACCAGAGTTGTCCACCCCTGACCTAGGGCAAAAAGGAGGGAAAGAGCTCCAAAAATGACCAATGTGTTATGTTTCATGGGGTATCCCATAAGTTAAAACAAATAGACAAAACAGCCCACACAGCACACACAAGATGAAACACACATTTCCTTTAGGCTTTAAATGTTTCTTCCATCTGTCAAGAATTCAGGGCTGAACTTAAATTTGCAAATTAACACACTGTTATACAAAAAATAAATAAAATAAAAATATATAGCTAGACATACTTGTGTGCACATATGAGCAAAGTATATGTACAAATAATGCATAGCCTAACCATCTGATAATCAGAAAAGGCACAAAACTAATGTCTCCATAGAACATCCCTGTCTCTGCAGTGACAAAGAGGATCCTTGGAGTACATTACATTAAAAATATATCTGTGTCAAAACTGGTCTGGGATAGTTGTGTGTGTATTCTAACTGTGGCTGCTACGAAAAAGAAGAAGAAACATTTTAAATCAACAAAATCATCAAAGTCTCTTAGTGCAAAATTTGTCTATGTTTATCTGATTTTCTTGTTCTGGTTCTGTGGCCTGTTTAACTTTTTCTGCCCTGCTACAAAACCTGTGTTCTGTTTCTCTATAAATTGACTACTTGGCTTATATGGTGGAGGTGCCAAAGGTGAAGAGGGCAAAATCTGTGAGGATACAGCATGAATCTGTCCCTTTAAATATGTCAATTCCGCCTTCGCCTCTTCTAATTGTTCATTTACAGCTATAAAGGAATTCATAGCTTGAACAATTTGGATTTGTAGCATAGAGATATTAATTAAGTCCCTAGTCAATTGATTGCAAAAGTGGCCAGGTCAGTATTTTCCTGTCTCATTCTATTGAGTCCCCTACATATACCTTGGATGAAAAGGCACGTTCGTTTGTTTGTTTTCTTTCTGAATTCTTTGGAATGATTAACCATTTGTTTTTGAATATCGTACCATGTGCTTTTTGGGAAATCACTTTCATATGGACTTCCCTTTCTCTCGAAATATTTCTCCACAATAGCTGCGAGTTCTTTAAATTCAAAAGCATCCATATTTGAAGCTGCAGAAGCCTGTTATGGTACTTGGGCCTTGCTTATATATTAATATTGCCTTAAACAGTATATGGCTCTATCTAAGTGTGTAACCTTTGATATCAAAATGTTCCCACTTATGAAGGAGGGAGATTTTTGTTATAGGCAGAAAAATGGGGGTTTAGTGTGTTAGGCAAGAGTTGTCAACATAAATACCGCATTTATGCCCCTACTTTGAGCACAAAGGATACTACCCGAAACAGGTAGAAGCTTAGCAGGAAAAATATAAGAAAGGTGTTAGACGAGCAGAGTTGCCCACTGTTAATTATTGCCCAGCATACACTGGTGCTTGCACCAAGACAGAGACTTACAGGAAATAGAATTGAAAGCAGAAAGTTACCAAAAGGAAAGGTGCTAGCATGTACAGATATAGGGTGTCTTAATTGAGTGACTGTTTAACTTAGTACCATGTCCAAAACACAGTTGGATTTTGTAGTAGTCAGTTCTAAGCAGCTTAAAAACATTAAACCAAATTTTGTGACATGAAACATACTCTGACAAGCCTATAATAGCAAATCATAAAATGCAAACCACATGGTGTCAGGCACAGGCAAGAATAAAAATCAAGGATTAATACAGAGCCTTTTGTTAAGGAAAATCTTACAAAGTCTAAAACCCATAATACATAGGTATTACTGGAACTTTTCACACATATCACTCTGCATGAGCACTACTAGTGTGCAGAGACTGTTCACTAAATTGTGTCATCCCGTCTAAAACCACAATTTTGATTCCTATCTTACTCTGACCTCAATAAATCTTCAATCAAGGACTTTTGAGTATAAAATACAATCTCTCATCTTGTCTATGCAGGATATATCATACTTAGTGCACAGTGATTACAAGAAAAATTAAATTCTACTTACCTAGCTGGAAAGCCTCCTAGAAAGGGACAAAGATGGAGCCCCCAAAATGTAAGGTTGTGGCCCTACAATCTGCCAGAGGTCCTGGGTTCAGTACCCTCAGAGGAGGTTCAGCAGGAGGTAAAATGAATGACAATGGCAGCCAAGAGTGATTGCATACAATCTATTGTGTAGAAATAGGCTTAATATAACAGAGATGTAATGCTTAGTAGAAAGATACATAAAAAATATGATTGGTTACTAATTACAGATATTCTATTATGTAGCTGCTTCTGTGCTCTTGTGAATGAAAGAGAAAAGATAGGCTCCTGAATAGGTGCTGTGAAGGTGAAAAAAGGAGACAGAGAGGGAGATAAGCAAGAGTCCAGAAAGAGGGGGATAAACAAGGGTCCAGAGAGAGAGAGAGAGAGAGAGAGAGAAAGAGAGGGGTGGTCAAGAAAGGAGGCTTTTATAGGTTGGAATCTTATTCTAAAAATAGCATCTATTGTTGTTAAGTATATATTTTCCAGTATCTTTCTGTTCATAATTTGGAAACTGTTTGAAACAATGATAAGCTTAATTGATAAGGAAGGTGTTACACTTACAGGAATGGTAGATGGAATTAGTCTGTCTAGTTTCTTTGTCCCATTCAAGTAGCATACCTTCTTGATAAATAATCAAGTCTGACTGAATACTTAATGTATGTGGGTTCTGTGCAGGAGCTTTTAAAGTCTATCTGCACTGTCATGTCCAAGATCAAATCTGTTTAATATAATCTCCCATAGGCCTTTACTGACATTGGTTAGGACAACAGAAAATGCTGACAGCTAGCCTTGTAAAACTGACACCTTCCACTATTGAGAAAATAGAACAAGCCAAATTTCTACAGAATGCTACATAGAAAAATCAAGATAGCAGAATACTTCAGTCACACATGGCAGGAATAGTGTTAGGAGAGTGCAACTAGGGCAACTGCTTCCTGGTCAGAGAGAGCTCTAAGCCGGCTTGAAGCTAAAGAAGCACAACCTGGGCTTTGCGATCCCCAGTTATGTCTAACTCTAGCAGGATATATATTTCAAATCTGATATAGTCTAATCACAATATAGAAAATAAAATTATTTTTTTTCTACCTTTTGTTGTCTTGTCATTTTATTCTTCTAATCATGTTGGTCTCAGGCTCTGGCCTCTGTTTACATTTGTCTTCTCTTAACTCACTTGCCAGGGTCTCCTGATCATTTGACATTTCTTCTTTCTCCTTGCTCATCATTCATCTTCTATCTCTATGTATGTATTGTATTGGATATACAAAAGGGAGAAAATATACTCACTTAAAAATGCAAACCAAGTAAATACAAAAGAAAGTGTAGCATAAATCCTCAATGTGTGTTAATATGGTCAGAAAAACAAGGAAAGAACTTCAAACACCTAGATACTACCAACAGGTTTGTACCTTTAATGAGGTATGAATATTATCATGAGTCCAAAAACCTTGTTAAATTTTCAAGTGAATTTTATTTTTGTGAATGTGCAACTTCCACAATCAGCAAATATTCTTTAGACTTAAATCATTATAGGCTTTTTTTTTTTGGTGTTCAAAATATTTTATTGGTTTTAAGTAAGTATACAAATATATGGAACAGTAATAACAAAGAAAATCTCATTGTGCAGAAATATAGCCAAAACAGGATATTGGATGCATATATACAGAAATGAATCACAATATGTTATACAAAGGCAATTTGATGTAATAACAATGATAAGTCAGAGAGTCATGCCAAAGGCTGTAAATTATATATTTAAATGACTGATTCACAATACTGAATAAGGGGTGACCAAATGAGAGCATAAATCTGTGTTTGGTTGTTTTTTTTCAGCTAATACCTTTTCATATTTTCCAATTAGGCAAATAGAATTCCACCAAGCATGAAATTCAACTTTAGAGAGATCTTTCCAATTGTAAAGAATGTTTTGGATGGCTGTAGCCATGAGTATAGTGAACAATCTGTCAGCATGAGTGGATAGTTGTTTATGAAGTCCTTGAGTCATGCATATTACAATAGAAAGCGATAACGGTTCAGTGATGTCTAGGATATTAGATATAGTAGACCAAACCTTGGACCAATAGTCTGTAAGAAATGTGCAGGCATATAGAAGATGTGATAATGAGCCGGGTTGTGATTTGCAGGACCAGCAATTAGGTGATACAGATGAGTCGATTTTGTTGGATAAAAGAGGAGTCCACGTGGCTTTGTGTAGCATAAAAAATATCGATTGGAGAAGGGAGGCTGATCTAATAGATTTAAAAAATAAGAGCCATACAGTTTGCCAGTCTATAGCATCTGAGGGAAGGTTCAATTCTTGAGACCATTTATTCTCAGTGGAATTACGGACAACAGTATGTAATTTGTGGATTATACCATATTAAAGCTTTACCACCAAGCAATAGTATTGTAATGTTATGTGAAATAAGACTTGGTACTAACTGCAAGGAGAGAACATTCGGATATGAGCTCAAAATACAATGACGTAATTGCCACCAAGCGAAATATTGATTTGGAGGTAAATGAAATTTGTCAGCTAATTCCTGAAAAGACAACCATTTGTTATGCATCAACAAGTCTTGAATGAAGTGAATTCCAGCATTTTGCCAAAGTGACCACGCTATGGGTTTATCTTGAATTTTTAGTTTGTTGTTATTCCAAAGGGGTATGAGACTTGAAGACGACCAAGATATAGGGTGGGAGTTATCAATTAAAGTTAGGACATCTTTCAATGACGTCAAAATGATATTTTTACGTTCACTTTTTGACAGAGTGATGCATGCAATGCATTGAATCTTGTTCCGGCCATACAAAGCCCATTCCAGAAATCATTATAGGCTTAAATCATTAACTTATGTCCAACGGCGGCTCAACCGTTTCACATTTAAATGCTTCTTCAGGGATAATTGCTTAATATTCTGACTGTCAACACCATTCCATGTTGCCTTCAAAAAACACATAATGAGAATAAATTTTAGAAAGAGATGGCAAAAACTGGTTGTGCAATGCCTAACTGTCAAACAACAACACCTTGATCCCTCATTGGTAACATCAACCAGACACTGCTGGCTGAATAGTTGGTTAACATGCTTTAAACTTCTAGAACTCAAAGATCAAATGTTTTTTTTTTTTTTTTTTGTAAATCTTTATTCATTTTTATACGTACAATAAGTGTGACAATACATAAACACATTTGCACATTGAGAATATCACTTAAATATTCAGCAATAATACCAATCATAAAATCTTATCTCCCTCCCTTTCCACCCCTTCATAATAAGTAATTAAATTACTTTATATAAGATGTTATACTTAAAATCCCCCCTCCCTGAAAAATGAACTTTAAGAATTAAGGGAAAAGTAACAACTAATCATTACAAAATTTTGTTAATGGCTTCCACACATCTTGAAATTTCCTAATATATCCTCGGTGTGTTGCTATTATTCTTTCCATTTTATATATATGACATAATGAATTCCACCAAAAATTATAATTTAGTCTACTCCAGTTCTTCCAGTTATAAGTAATTTGTTGAATGGCAACCCCAGTCATTATGAGTAATAGCTTGTTATTATTTGATGATATCTGACTCTTTGCTCTCATTGACATACCAAATAATACAGTATCATGTGACAATGCCACTGGATTTTCTAATAAACAATTAATTTGGTTCCAAATTGATTTCCAAAAAGTCATAATAAATGGACAATAGAATAATAAATGATCTAAAGTCCCTGCTTTGAGATGACAGTGCCAACATTTATTAGAATTAGAGCTATCCAATTTTGTAATTGAACAGGGGTCCATAATGCTCTGTGTAACAGAAAAAAACATGTTTGTCTCATAGATGCTGACACTGTACATCTCATTTATTTATTTATTCGATTTTTTAGCCCGTCCTCCCAAAAGAGCCCAGAATGGGTTACAATGAATATATTGGTGCATTAAAATTATAAGTAAGATAGGTACTTAGAAATTCTCTTACTGTCCCGAAGGGTCACAATCTAACTAAAGTACCAGGAAAAATGACAATTAGAAGAGTAATAAAGAAAGAAAATAGAGATAGAGGAGAAAATAAGAAAATAAACATACTAATAAGATTACAATGATCTAAAGGAATTTGAAAGGTTAAAAAGAGGGGAGATAAGAATAGATGCAGAGGGAGAACCGTTGAAGCAATAGAATTCTGGGGAAATTTAAATGAAATTTGAATGATAAAATAAAACAAAATAAGTGGTAAAACAATAAGTGAGATTAAAAAATATATCATAAACTAAAAAGAAGTGAAAATAAAATCAAAACAGTCAAAACTGAAGTCCAGCTTGAACGGGCCCCCGAGCCAACCGTTGGTCTGATGGCCGGACTGCAGCCCTCCTCCGTCGGCTCTCCCCTGCTGGAATGGGGGGGAGCGAAGACAGTGTTGGGTGCCCCGCTGGAACGGGCCCCCGAGCCGACCGTTGGTCCAATGGCCGGACTGCAGCCCTCCTCCGTCGGCTCTCCCCTGCTGGAATGGGGGAGGAGCAAAGACAGTGTCGGGTGCCCCGCTGGAACGTGCCCCCGAGCCGACCGTTGGTCCGATGGCTGGACTGCAGCCCTCCTCCGTCGGCTCTCCCCTGCTGGAAAGGTGTTAGATGGTGTTACAGGGTTTGGTTTTGGTCTTTTGCTTTTCCCATCTGCAGCAAATACAGTATCCAATGTAAGTTGTTTTCTTGAAGCCATCTGAAATCACTTTAGTAAAACTGAAGGGATTAAATGGTTATAAAATCTTTAGTGAGAATGTCCAGGGAGAGGAGCTCTGCACTCAAACTGCCATCCTCCTCGCCTCCAAGTTCCGGAATCCTCCAAGTCCAAATTTGTGGTCATTGAGACGCAGAAATTTGATACTTGATCTCAATGCTCCAAATGTCTCTCAGACCAGTGTTTGGTTTCTTTTTAATTAATCCAATCAGCAATTTATACCACTGGGCAGCCTGGTGACCCAGGAAGTCCGCCTGAAATCATAAGAACTCCATACTATATTGATTATTAAGGTTTTTCCACTCAGGGAACCCCGCCTGAATGGCCTGCTTCAGTTGCAACCATCTAAAACTTTCTGATTTATTGAGGCCATATTTATGTTGCAACTGTGAAAACTCAAGCAGTTTACCATAAGAGATAACATCATCCAATAAATGTATTCCTGCTATCATCCAATGCTTCCAGACGAGCTTTTTTCTGCCAATTTGAATCTTTGAGTTCAGCCATATAGATTGATTTGTAGATTTGTGAATTGGAATAGTTGTTAAATTACTTACATATCGCAATGTTTTCCATGTATCAACTAATATTCTGTTATCTTTACAGGCATTTTGATACTGAGAACATGGCATAGATGACGTATAGGAGACATGAGTTGCCATTCTAACCACAACCAATCTGGGAGTTTTTCCATGAGTTCTGGGAGGACCCAATACATACCCTGGCGCAAAGTATAGGATTGATGATACCTATAAAAATTGGGAAAATTTACCCCTCCCTCTGAAATCGGCTTTTGTAAAGATACCAAAGCAACTCTAGGAGTTTTACCCAGCTAAACAAATTTTGTAAGAATGCTATTTAATTTTTTACAAAAGGACCCTTGTTATCAGATGGGTAAAGATCAAATGTTAATGTTAATAGGGAATGAAACAGTTTATTCACCAATATGGTGATAAAAAAATATACTGACTGCTGAAATCTTTATTTTAAACCCCCAAGGGATAACTTGTATCTTTTTTTTTTGAAAGATATATTTTATTGCTTTTTCAAGGTAAACAAAAGGCTCAACTATACATGGTGGTCAACAGAAAAATTGAGTACCCATACACAGCTCGATTTCACCATTTACCTGAGCTACCCCCCCACCCCCTCCCAATACCACTCCCAACCCCCCAGCCAAACCAATAAACAATGTACAAAGTCCAGTCCAGTGCAGTCTCTATAAGATTCCTATACATTCAACAGATGACTACGAGCCCTAGGTGTTAAAGTGTCCCAGAATGGTGTCCAGCAGAGACAAAATGACCTGCCCAGAACAGAGTCCAATGAAGAAAAGCAAAGCCTCTCCATGGAAGCTTGGTGTATCATCAAGGTACGCCAGCATGAGAGCGTAGGTGAGTCAGTGGAGATCCAACAGAGCAGGATCGCCTTCTTCCCCAACAACACTGATCTAGAGAGAAAGCTCCGAAATCCCTTTGGAGCAGACAAGGGAATCCAGTCCAATGTAAACAACATGTCCGGATCCAAAACAAATTTGTAATTCCACATGGTTTGAATATGTCCACAAAGCTGCTGCCAAAATGCTGCCACCCGAGTACAGGACCAAAACTGATGTCCGAGAGTAGAAGGAGAGTGAGAACACTTGAGGCATTGGTCAGACAAACACATTTTTGCTCGGTATTGGTAGGAAGTAGACCGATAAAGCCGGTGCAGAAATTTGCAGTTCATTTCAAACAGGAGTACACTGTGTGACACACAGGCTGTCCGAAAGGCCCCCCTCTGAATCATAGAAGCAGTCACTTTGCAAGAAAGGTCTTGAGACCATTTCAGCGCACAAGAATCATAGGAAGGCTCACCCAATTGTTCCTGGAGGTGGCGATGATGATATCTCAATGGAATTGATACCTGAGCTGACAGACTCAATGCCTCTGACAAGGATTCCGTATGGCGGTCTGTAATAGAGTCGCGTGGTAAAGATCAAACATATGAGGAAAGTTGAAGGTAAGATAGCCAGTCCAATGGTCTCCAACCAGAATCACGTTGAAGTTCCTCAAATGTCTTCAAAGAGCCATTAGAATGTACCATTTGAAATATATATTGATTAGTTGGTATAGTCCACACCGGAGATGAGACTGGGTCCATGCCCGCTGGGAAGGCCCCATTGCCCAGCAGTGGTAAATAAGGAGTCACCTGGAATGAAATCCGGAGCTGTGTACACAGTCGTTTCCAAAGACGTCGCAAGGGCAATAAGAAGAGATCTCGTGCAGTTGAAGTTTTCCGTGGCAAGTGAGGAGCATGAAGCAGATAACTAAAATGGTATGGAGCACAAAATAAGAGTTCCTGACTGGAGGCCGAAAAATGGCCAGTCCCTCGAAACCAATCATTCAGATGTCTCATCTGACATGCCTGAGATAGTAAACGAAGACTACGGAGACCCAGGCCACCGCGATCTCTGGGACGTGCCAGATGGGACAGGGTCAATCCTGCTCTCTTTCCATTCCACAAATACTGCTGTAAGTGTTTACCAATTAGTTTATCATGACGGACAGATAACAAGACAGGTATCATTTGAAAGACATAAAGACACTGAGGCACCAATACCATATTATACAATGCTATTTTACCCATTAAAGAAAGTGGATAGACCCTCCAATTTTCCAACTTATGAACCGTAGTTAAAATTAGAGGGTCTATATTAAGGGCGTACAGTTTCGAAGGGTCAGGGGAGATAACAATACCCAAGTATGTAAGGTGTCCCGGCACCCAGACAAGGGGAAAATGCCCCTGCCACTGCGTCTGTACCTCCGGAGTCAAGGGCAACACCATGGATTTCAGTTTATTTAACACCATTCCCGAGTACATACTAAATTCATCCAAAAGTTCTAACGCCCTAGGAAGAGATAATTCAGGAGATCCCAATGTTAATAAAAGGTCATCCGCATAAGCCAATACTCTCAATTGTGAATCTCCCTCCGGTAGGCCAAGTAAAATGTCATCCCGCAAAATGGTACACTGGAAAGGGTCTAAATACAGCAAGAAAAGAAGAGGGGAAAGCGGACTACCCTGCCGGGTCCCAAGAGCTATCGGAAAAGCGGGCGTGCGGGTGCCATTGACCAATATGCATGCTGTGGGGTCAGTATAAAGCAGATGAAGCATGTCCAGGAACCATCCATTAAACCCCATATAAGTGAGCACACGGAAAAGGTAGTCCCAATTAACCTGATCAAAGGCCTTAGCTGCGTCTAATCCCACAAGGATCCCCTGAAGCTTAGCATCTCTTGTACGTTGCAAGGCAATAAGTAGTCTACGGACATTTAATAAGGAGTGTCGTTGCACAAAACCCACTTGTTCTGGTACTATCAAGGTGGGTAACAATGTAGCCAATCTGTTAGCTAAAATTGTATTCAAAATTTTTATATCCACATTGATTAATGATATGGGCCGGTATGATTCAACGTCCGTCTCGATTTTACCAGGTTTAGGTATTAAAGTTATAAAAGCCTGATTAGCACCCGGCGGGAACGAGCCTCCCTCGAGGGCTGCTGTGTAGTATGCCTCCAGAGGGCCACAAAGGGAAGGAAACAGAAGCTTATAAAACTCGGGGGAAAACCCATCAGGGCCTGGCGATGTACCACCCTTAAGCTG
This sequence comes from Geotrypetes seraphini, assembly GCF_902459505.1. Taxonomy (NCBI): domain Eukaryota; kingdom Metazoa; phylum Chordata; class Amphibia; order Gymnophiona; family Dermophiidae; genus Geotrypetes; species Geotrypetes seraphini. Next base: position 67,603,307 of record NC_047094.1, on the reverse strand, counting down.
TTTAACTGCTACCTGAAGTTCCTTCCCCTGGATAGGGTGATTCAAGTGAAGACGATCAGGCGAGGTCAATCTGGGAACCCCAGCATCTGTTAAATAGTCTTCTACATCAGGCCCTCCCCGCCCATCCCTGGATGCATAAAAATCTGTATAATACTGAAATAAACTATCCGCTATAGCCGGGATTGCTTTGAGTTCCGCACCCGAGGGATGTAGAATGTGAGAAATATGACGATTAGGGCGTGAAGGTTTAGTCAAGTTAGCCAAAAGACGCCCCGCTCTGTTCCCAAATCTATAAAATTTAAACCTACAGTAATGAAAATAATACTGTGTGCGTTCATGTAATAATGTATTCAGAGCAGTCTGTGCCGCCACCATCGCCTCCTGGGATTGTGGGGAAGGATTGACAAGATGGGATCGCTTCAGGCATTTGTACTCACTCTCTAAGTGTATTAGTCCTCGGGAAATACGGGCTCTGTGTGCACTGACATAGGAGATAATATCCCCCCGAAGCACAGACTTTGCTTCCTCCCAAAACAATAATGGGGTTCCCTGATGTTGGGAATTAAAAACCACATAATCGTCCCATTTCTGTGCAAGATATTTCCGAAAATTTGAATTTTGTGATAAATAGGACGGGAACCGCCAGGTTCCCCCTGGCACACTATCCGTACCACTCAAGATGTCCAGCCAAATAGGGCAATGATCAGACACAGATAGGGGGCCCACCTCCGAAGATTGTATCTGTGGTAAATAGGTAGATGATGTCAAAATGTAATCTATGCAGGAAAATGTTTGATGTGCTCGGGATTGATGTGTATAGTCCCGTTCCGTAGAGTGTAACACACGCCATGGGTCTATGAGGTCTAATGTATCACACAAATAAGGTATACCTTTGGAGGGACCAAAAGACTGATTAGAACCCGGGCCCGTTCTATCTAAAGTGGGATCCAACACCTGGTTGAGGTCTCCCAACAGTATCAGGGGATGAACAGGATCATGTGACCCCACCCCCGCCAATTTAGTAAAGAAGGAGTGATCATATTGGTTGGGAGCGTATGTCATTAACAAGTTAAATGTGGAGCCTGACATAGTGACCTTACACAATAGAGTCCTCCCCAATACATCTCTGTATTACCAGGAAATCCCTTTCGAACCAACAACACCACACCCGCCTTTTTGTTTGGGGAGGAAGCATAGAATACCTGTCCCACCCAGCCTCTCAGAAGCTTAGCATGTTCAACGTCCGAGAGCCTGGTCTCCTGTAAACATGCCAGATCAGCTCTATGATGTTGAAGACGCTGAAGAATCTTACTTCTCTTGATAGGGAAAGAAATGCCACACAAATTCCAAGAATGTATACGGAAAGTGTGAGGGCTCATGTAAATGGAAGAAAACCGTTAGTTGACCAGTCCTCAAACAGGCTCTCCCTGGCTCCCAGCCAGACCGGGGAGGAGCCAATAACAAACAAGTCTTGTGTATAGGAAAATTACTCATACATAGATTGCACTCAGGAACTGCACTGGAATGGTACAAACTAATAGTGTCAACAAGTCCTACCCCCCCAATCCAAACCCAAGACCCCCCCTCCCCTACCCCAACAAACCCAACCCCCCCTCCAACCCCCTGTCCTACCCCCCCCCCTCCTCCCCACTTGGTTCTGAGCTAACCTAAAACCCTCCAGGTCCTAGGAAAGCAGATCATGCCATTGAGGCTGTCAGAACCCTGCCTTCCATGAAAGTAATTCAAAAAATTGCATATATCGTAAGTAACATACAATCAGTCATAGTAAACCCCCCTATACCAGCAATGCCAAAGTAACACAACACAGCAGTCAAGTGGCTCCAGCAGTAGAATCAGCACAATTAATGAATTCACCCGCTGAGTCTGCAGAGTCAAATACATGCCATTTCCCATTGTGATGGATTTTTAGAACTGCAGGATAGAGAAACATAAACCGACGCTTCTGGTCTACCAGCTTTGAGCAAAGAGGATGGAAAACTTTCCGCCGTTCAGTCAGCGCTGCTGAGTAATCCTGTCCTATGCGCACCGGTAAGGTCTCATATGTCAGGGGCTCTTTTTTGGCACGAAAGGCACGCAGCAGCTCCACTTTATGGCGATAGTTGTGCAGCTTGCCAATTACCACTCTTGGGCGCTGATCCGATCCTGCTCGAGGGCCCACCCTATGTACCCATTCAAAACGAGCCGGGCCCAGGGAAGATGGCATAGGGAGCTCACTTGCCAACCAGGACTCCACCACTGAGAGAAGCACTGTATCCAAAATGGTTTCAGGTAAGCCAATGAAACGCAGGTTTCCGCGGCGGGACCGATTCTCCAGATCTTCAAGTTTATCCTGGCAAAAGCGGAGCTGGTTTGAAAGGGTCGCCACTGTGGATTCCATTTCTGTGGCCCCATCCTCCACCGCCGAAACCCGCGTCTCCAACTCAGTCACTCTCGTGGAATTATCTTCCAATAGCGATTCCAGTTTAGTCAATTGCGTTGAAATTAACTCCATACGCGGCTCCAGCGCCTGCAAAATAACCTGCTGCAGCTCCGCTACCATTTCGGGGGTAAAAGCTGCCGCTGGCGTGTCCGCATGAGGCGCGGACGCCATCTTGTCTTCGCTGGGTCGCACCTTCTCCCGGTCTTTTTTTGCTGATTTTGAGGCCATGGGAGCCGCTAAATGCGCTAGGTACCTGTCCATACACTTTAGGAAGAATCCGCTGTTAAAGGGGGTTGAAATCGCTAGCGATTATGCACAAATTGTGGCGGTAGGAAGTGCAGGGCTCTAGAGCCGATCGAGTGTGCAGCCGACCAGCTCACAGCATCACGTGATCTCTCGGGATAATTTGTATCTTAAAAGTTACTAGATGTATTATAGTATGAAACTTCAAATAAGATACAAAATAATTTCTACTTATATTGCTCCTGAAGTGGCAGCTTGACTTCATGCTAACACTTGTGAAAAAAATGTAGCAGTGAATTTTAAACCCAACCCCTATGTTAGCTGACTAGTAAAATGCAAGTGTGTCAAATTACCTCTGAAAACTTTAAAATAAAAGGTAAATCAAAATTGTTTACTGTTTTTTTCATATAAATGCCTTAAATTCCATAAAATGCCACGTATTTAAACCACCGGGTTCCAAACTGTGCAATTTGTGAATCCAGCACTGCTCAAGTTGTGTGAGAAATCTATTTAAATATCCACCTCTAACATTATCTGTAATTACTTTAATAATGAAACATGTCAATTCAGAAAATTTGTGGTTGTTATCCAGACAATGTTGAACTAATGGTGCTTCAATCCTTGATCTTTAATGCAGGATCTTCCTTCTGTGTTCTTATTCTCCCCCATGTCTAGCCATCTTCTCTCTGTGTCCATATACCCTCCCATGTCTGCATTATCCCTATGTGTCCATATACCACACCCATGCAGCATTCCACCTTTTGTCCATGTTCCTATTTTCCCATCCATGCCCACCAACACCCCTCTTTTTGTATATCTCACTGTGTCCAGCTTCTCCCCTCTTTTAATCCCTTACACCAATGTGTCTCTCACCCTCTCTTTCCTTCCTCCCTCAGCTATGTTCAATATTTCACTCACTCTTCCTTTATCCCCATGGTTCAACTTTTCTATTTCCCTTCCCTTGTCTCTCTTCCTCCCTGAAGGTTCTTCACCTCTCTCCTTTCCCTCTAGCCCCTTCCCCATGGGTCCAACAGCTCTATCCCCTCCCTTCAGTGCCCAGGTGTAGGTCTCTCTTCCCTCTAGCTCCAATCCCCCCACCACATGGGCCCAGAACCTCTTCCCCTTCCCTCCAATCCCCAGACCAGATCCAGCACCTGTCTCTCTTTCAGCTCCAGCTCTGGAGCCAGCCAGTCAGCACCCCCCCCCCAGCAGCCCAAGCAACCCCCTCTCACCTTCATGGGTACAGCAGCAGTCCCCCATGATCTCAGGTCCAGCAGCCTCCCTCCCTTGCAATCGCTGGTCCTGCAACGCCAGCAAACCCTGTCCTCTTTAAAAGTGGCAACCCCCCCAAACCTGTGACTCCCCTATGTAGTCGGCCCCTTTGTGCTTCCTGCCTCAGGCCTACCAGTGTTTAAGAAGCTTCAGCAACTAAAGAGGCAATGTCGCAGGCCTGCTCCAGGGCCTTCTGGCCAAGTCCCTTCTTCCGTTGTAAGACTGTAAGAACCTTGGGAGACTGGGCATCAAAATAACAGATGACATTTAATGTGAGCAAGTGCAAAGTGATGCATGTGGGAAAGAGGAACCCAAACTATAGCTACATGATGCAGGGTTCCACGTTAGGAATCACACCCAGGAAAAGGATCTAGGTGTCATCATTGAGGATATATTGAAACTCCCAGCTCAGTGTGTGTGGTGGCTATGAAAGCAAATAGAATGTTAGATGTTATCAGGAAAGAAATGGAAAACAAAGATGCTCTTATATCTTTAGGCAATTTTTCCTTTCATAGAAAGAGCTAAATGGTGGGGACTTCAGAGGAGTTGAGAACTGGAAGTGTTGTAACTAGAGGTGGAGGAGGCTAGTGCTGCTTTCACTGGAGGAAGTCGGTGTTTTGAGTCATCAGAGGAGGAGCAGGAGGTCACCAGAGGTACAGGTCAACTTCATTTCAGAGCCTTTTACAGCAACATATCTATGACCTGTAGATCCTTGGAATAAGACACAAGAAACAGCTATTGATAGAAGTTCTATCAGTCCACATTGTGTATAGATAACGTGACCATTTATTTTTTTCGTCAGCTGCGCGGGGAGAGTGGGGAGTGCTGCTGCTGGCAATTCCAGCGATGGAGTCGGCCGCGAAGGTGAGGGAGATGGGCTTTAATCCAGCCCTGAGGGAGGCTTTTTTTTTTTTTTACGCGGCAGGGATGGACAGGAAGCGATCGCCTGTCCCGTTGTCCCCGCACACAGCTTCAGGACGCTGTCGCTGAAAATGAGACATTTTGGCGTCCCGAAGCTGTGTGTGGGGACAACGGGACAGGGGATCCCAAAACGGGACGGTCCCGTTCAAAACAGGACGTATGGTCACCTTATATATAGAGAGATACATAGATTACCGATATACTGCAAATACGAGAAAGAAGCAACAGGTTTGAAAAAGAGAAATAATAAATAATATCTCTGGATACATGACCCCCAGCCTTGTTAAAACAGATGAGAAAAATTCTATGAATGTGCAAATGCTATGCATGAGGCTTGAACAGACATGGGCAACTCCGGTCCTTGAGGGCCGGAATCCAATCAGGTTTCCCCCAATGAATATGCATTGAAAGCAGTGCATGCAAATAGATCTCATGCATATTCATTGGGGAAATCCTGAAAACCCGATTGGATTCTGGCCCTCGAGGACAGGAGTGGCCCATATCTGGGCTAGAATGTTTTTTCTGCTATCTCCACTATTACCAACTATAGATACTCTACGGATGATATGCAAATGATTTACTCTTTAAGTTCCTTCTATGCCAGATTCAGAACAATATGAAATGATTTATCCTGTAATTTTGTAAATGGGCTTCCTTCTAACAGAGGAAGAATGCACACTTCAGTGGACCTTTGAAATTTAACTGCATAACACTAGTCAATTTATCTGACATCTGCCCAAAATAGATTTTGAGCAGAAGAATGTAATTTGTGTATATGCTCCAATGCTCCTGTTGGAAGTTCCTTTTATGTCTTCCTCTCAGTTTCTAGAGAATGTTGGGTAGAACAGAGAACATTATGCCCTAAATAAATATTTACCCCCTCTTCTATGAAACTGAGCTAGAATTTTAAAGCGCTGAATGGCCTGCGCTGCTCCTGATGGTCATAACCAATGTTCCCTCTAAGGATTGATGAGGTGTGTGCAAAAAAAAATATACATGAGCGACAAATTACATACTCCACAAATTTATGAGCAGGCGCAGAGGACGAGTGCCCATGAGATTGTGGGAGGGTTAAATACTCAAAACTTAGAAGAATAACAATTTACTTAAAGTTTTTTAATTACGTCTAGTCGCTATTGTATTCCACTTTCATGCAAATTTTGCACTTAACACCATCAGTTTCTGAGTAATAAAAAATGTCCCCAAGTAGCATGTGCTGTGCGGTGCCATGCGGTAAATCCGTTTCAACATAGCATTCAGTCAACCACTCTGTTTTAAAACCCAAGCACCTCTTCTTGCCTGTGTTACATAAACTTTCCTCAGCTCGCCGCTTAGACATGGCCCTGAATTCTTTAAAAATAGTGAATTCTTTGATATTTAAAGTAACTTAATCCTATATAATAAAACACTCTATCTTGAGCAAAGTAAGCATTTGCATTTGCCACTGCAACAAGCTGGGAGGGCTAGACTGTAGCCAGTTGAGCAAAATAACCTTTTTTCCCATCAAAATGGCCTTCCTCCAAAAAAGACGATATCCAAGGATTGCAAGAAGTACAAATCAAACAAAATCAGAGTTGATCCCACAGGTCCTATCTGCGTGTTCTGTGAGGTGTAGGTACTTGGAGGGCCGAAGAAAAAAAACAGTTAATGTCTTATTAAAGAAATGACAACTTTGCATGAGGTAAAACTCTTTATAGTTTACTAGTCTTTAAGCCCGTTACATTAACGGGTGCTAGAATAGATGTGTGTGTCTGTCTTTCTTTCTTTCTCTCTCTCCCCTTGGCCGCTGTCTGTCTATGTTTATTTGTTTTTCTCTCCTTGGACACTGGCTGTCTCTCCTTAGACGCTGGCTGTCTCTCCTTGGACGCTGCCTGAATGTCTTCCTTTCTGTCTGTCTCACTGGCCCCCTGTGTGTCATTCTTTGTGTCTGTGTCCTTGTGTCATTCCCCCGCCCCCCCCCAGAGCAAAGCTGTCTGCCCCCAGCATACCCCTTCCCCCAAAGCAGCCCCCTTTCACTTTCCCTGACCCCCTTCTGTCTTCCCCCCTCCCACCCCCCGAGCAAAGCTGTCTACCCCCCAGCACACCTCTCCAACAAAAGCATCCCCCTGTACCTGCAGCACTGGCACGACACCCTTCAGCCAATCGTGAGTGCTCAGAGCGCGAGAGGGAGCGGGGCCTGCATCTTCTTCACCATTGGTGAGGAAGGAGAGGTTGGCCCAACTCTCCGCAGGGGCTTTGGGTCTTCTGCGGCTCGAAGCCCTCCTCCCAGCAGCCACTTCCAGCAGCACTCCATACTGCCTTCCTCCCGCCGCCCAGAGTAGATGTCTGTATGTCTGGGTTTTTTTTATTTGTCTCTCTCTCCTTGGATGCTGTCTGTCTGTCATTCTTTGTGTCTGTGTCTCTCCCTGGTCCCCTGTCTGTCCGTCTTTCTTTCTGTCTGTCTCCCTGGCCCCCCCTGCTTGCCAAAGCAGCCCCCTTTCCCTCTCCCCCTGTTCTGCAATGCCTACCTGCTCCATGGCCCTCTTCTGTTCCTCCCCCACCTGATTGCTGTCTGCCCCCAGCACACCCCTCCCCCCCAAAGCAGCCCCCTTTCCCTCTCCCCCTGTTCTGCAATGCCTACCTGCTCCATGGCCCCTTTCTGTTTCCCCCTCCCCCATGATTGCTGTCTGCACTCAGCACAACCCTCCCACCTAAACAGCCCCCTTTCCTGCCTGCTCCATGGCTCTTCTTTTTCCTCTTCCCCTCCCGTTCTTCCCCTCCCTCCATCCATGGTTCCTGTCACCGCTGCCATTCCTATTTAAAGCGGCCTGCTGAGGTTTGCGGCCGGCTGTAGTGAACCTCGCAGGCCGCTGTCCACCTCAGTAGCATGTTCCTTCTGACGCGATCGCGTCAGAGGGAACGTGCTACCATGTGGAGAGTGGCCTGCGAAGTTCGCTACAGCCGCCGCGAACCTCAGCAGGCCACTTTGAACAGGAGCGGTAGTGGTTGTTGCGGGAAGGGGGGGGAGTGGGCCCCGTGCAGCAGGAGCTGAAAGCAGTGCTGAGGGCTCGTGAGATGAGCCGCCGCTGCTGACAGCCAAGGTAGGTGCTATGAAGGCTGGGGACTCGCGCATGCGCACTCCTGTGGCCACAGACCTACAGCTCACAGAACACGCAAATAGGAGTGCGCATGTGCGGCTAGCTTTTTATTATATAGGATAAATCTTTCCTTTAACAGTTAAAGGAAAGATTTATAAACTATAAAGAGTTTTTTACCTTATGCAAAATTGTCATTAACTATTTTTTCTGCAGCCCTCCAAGTACCCTATTTTTTCTGCAGCCCTCACATTTAAAAGTTTAATATCTTTCCTTTCTCAAAACTGACACATTTCAATCACTATATTGAAAATAAAATCATTTTTCTTACTTTTGTTGTCTGGTGACTTTATTTTTCTGTGCATTTACTATGTTTCCAGGGCCTTCTTGTCCTTTGGTTTTCTTTCCGTCTTCACTTCACTTTCTGCCTTGCATCCATCTTTGGCATTAACTTAATATTCAATTTTTCTGCTTTCTTTTCAAAATCTATGTTTCCATGTCTTACCTTCCCTTCTATCTCTCTCTTCTTCTGTCTCTATTTCCATAATCAGACATCTCTTTCTTTCCTTTCTCTCCCTCCTTCCTTCCTTTCCCCTGGTCTGGCATCTGTCTCCTTCCCTCCCCCAACTTTTTATTTCTTTCACCCTGCCCTTCTTTCTGTCTTTCTTTCTCCATGCCCCTTTCTGTCTATGTCCCGTCTCCCTTCTTTCTTTCTGTCTCCCTTTCTTTCTTTACTTCTCTCTGCCCTCCCCCAAGCCACTACCATCAGGGAACAGGCCACCACTGCCACCGCCGCAATCGGGGAACAGGCCAGCACGTGGTCTTACCTCTCCCTGCTTATCTTCCCCAGTGCGGGGCCGACCAATTCTCTTCACCCGACGTCAATTCTAACGTCGGGGAGGAACTTCCGGGCCAGCCAGGCAGCGATCGGCTGGCCCGGAACTTCCTCCCTGACGTTAGAATTGACGTCGGGTGGAGAGAATTGGTCGGCTCCAAGCTGGGGAAGATAAACTGGGAGAGGTAGTGGGAGGGCAGTAGATTAGAGAGGACAGATTGCAGGGATCATGAAAGGAGCCGCCGCTGCTGCATCTTAGGCAAGCAGGGCAGACTGCCGCCGCCGCCGCTTCCTCTCACCTCCGCTCAAGTGAGCGACACCAGAAAAAGCATGAGCGACGCCACTGAAAATAGTGAGCGATCACTCATGCGCTCACCTTAGAGGGAACATTGGTCATAACCCATTGATACTACCTGACCCACTCTTGGAAATGACATGTGATCTTACTTTGTAACCCTCCTTTTATAACTCTTTTTGTAATCCGCCTTGAACCGCAAGGTAATGATGGAATAGAAATCTTGAATGTAATGTAACATTGTCACCACTTGTGAGACCTGGTGAGCAAAAGTAAGATTGGAGTCAAAGATGACCCCAAGATACCGTAATGTTTTAACTGGCATGATTTCAATATCAAAAAGCTTTATAGAAAGTGTTGGGACAGAAAGTGAACCTGTAATCCAGCAAGCTGTAGTTTTGGTTGGGTTGAGGACTAATTTTTGGGTGACAAGCCATCAGGATAATGCATGTAGGCAAGATTGAAGAGGTGATAGGTCAGAAGAAAAAGGGGTTACTGAAAAAATCAGCAGGATGTCATAAGAACATAAGAATTGCTACCGCTGGGTCAGACCAGTGGTCCATCGTGCTCAGCAGTCCGCTCATGCAGCAGCCCTCTGATCAAAGATCAGTGCCCTGAGACAAGCCCTACTTGAGCACGTTCCGGTTCAGCAGGAACTTGTCTAACTTTGTCTTGAAACCCTGGAGGGTGTTTTCCCCTATGACAGACTCTGGAAGAGCGTTCCAATTTTCTACCACTCTCTGGGTGAAGAAGAACTTCCTTACGTTTGTACGGAATCTATCCCCTTTCAATTTTAGAGAGTGCCCTCTCATTCTCCCTACCTTGGAGAGGGTGAACAACCTGTCCTTATCTACTAAGTCTATTCCCTTCAGTACCTTGAATGTTTCGATCATGTCCCCTTTCAATCTCCTCTGTTCGAGGGAGAAAAGGCCCAGTTTCTCTAATCTTTCACTATATGGCAACTCATCCAGCCCCTTAAGCATCTTAGTCGCTCTTCTCTGGACCCTTTCGAGTAGTACCATGTCCTTCTTCATGTAATGCGACCAGTGCTGGACGCAGTACTCCAGGTGAGGGTGCACCATGGCCCGGTACAGTGGCATGATAACCTTCTCCGATCTGTTTGTCCCTTCTTTATCATTTCTAGCATTCTGTTCGCCCTTTTCGCCACCACCGCACATTGTGTGGACAGCTTCATTGACTTGTTGATCATAACTCCCAAGTCTCTTTCCTGGGAGGTCTCTCCAAGACCGCCCCAGACATCCTGTATTTATGCATGAGATTTTTGTTACCTACATGCATCACTTTATACTTATCCATGTTGAATCTCATCTGCCATGTTGATGCCCATTCCTCGAGCCTGATTATGTCACGTTGCAGATCTTCGCAATCCCCCTGTGACTTCACTATGAATAACTTCGTATCGTCCGCAACTTTAATCACTTCACTCATTGTACCAATGTCCAGATCATTTGTACAGATGTTGAAGAGCACAGGTCCAAGCATCAAGCCCTGCGGCACCCCACTGGTGATGCTCTTCTAGTCCGAGTATTGTCCATTTACCCCCACTCTCTGTTTCCTATGCTCTAGCCAGTTTTTAATCCACGTGAGTATTTTACCCTCGATTCCGTGGCTCACAATTTTCCGAAGTAATCGTTCATGTGGAACCTTGTCAAACGTCTTCTGGAAATCCAGATATACAATGTCTGAAGTGCAGCAAGTTCATCAAACATGATTTGCCTTTGCTAAAACCATGCTGACTGGTCATCATCAGCCTGTGTCCGTCAAGGTGATCAATGATGCCTTATCAGTGACTTTACCGTCTTTCCTGGTACCAAAGTCAGACTCACCAGTCTATAGTTTCCCGCATCTCCCCTCGAACCTTTCTTGAAGATCGGCGTAACATTATCATAAATAAAAAATTAGATATCAAAAATTTGAATGGAGTAAAGCCAATAGACTGAGGAAGATGTTAAATAATGGAGAAGACAGGAAAGAACCCTGGGGAACACCACAATTCAGGGGTATAGAAGATGAAGCTATAGATGCAGCGGAGACTGCATCATTTCTTTCAGAAAGATATGAGGTGAACCAGTCAAGGACAGACCCTGCAACTTCAATAGACCAGAGAAGGGAAAGAAGAAGCGAATGATCGACCAATTCAAATATGGCCAAAAGATCAAGTGAGACAAGGCTTAAAACCTTACTAGCATCTGAAGCTTTACAAACATAAGAACATAAGATTTCCCGCTGCTGGGTCAGACCAGTGGTTCATCGTGCCCAGCAGTCTGCTCATGCGGCGGCCCTTATGTCAAAGACCAGTGCCCTATTTGAGTCTAGTCTTACTTGTGTATGTTCTGTTCCAGCAGGAACATATCCAACCTTGTCTTGAATCCATGAAGGGTGCTTTCCCGGTCTTGGCACTGTGGAAAGAACAAATCCTGTTTGACAAGGATTCAAAATATAAAGTTTATCTGTGAGTTATAATAACTGCTCAAAAATAATTTGTTCAGTGATCTATGATAGAATGCAAAGATTAGAAATAGAGCAGTAGTCAAAAGTCGGTCTTGATACACATCTAAAGGTGTTTTAAGGGCTAGAGAGCCAAGGATAAGGTTATCATAAGACAAGGAGTAAGTAATATGAAAGATTTCAGTTATCATAGGCCAAATGGAAGACCAAAAGGTCGCGACATGGGGACAATCATAAAACATATGACGTACAGAGCCATCCTGGGACTTGCAGGTCCAGCAGCAACTGTCAGAGGATCTAGTAAGTTTGGCAATTTTGTTGGGGGTCCAGAAGGCTCTGTGGTAAAAGAAAAATGCAGTTTGAATATGTGAGGCAGAGCGGAGTGATTTTAGTAATCTAGGCCAAATATCAAGCCATGTGTGCGAAGTGAATGGTGTCTGCAGTGAAGAATTCCATTTGTTAATCGGGTCTTGAAGATGAGGGAAAAGTTTAGATTGAAAGAATTTATATAATTTGAAGGATTGTCCTTTGGTTGAAGAAAAGATGAGAGTCATGGAGTGTAGATCTGGAGATGTGTGCAAGGAAGAGGGAGAGGAGAAAGTTGCAGTGAGACAGTGGTGTAATTGTATCCAGTGAAAGTATTGTGATGGGGGAATATGGAACTTGGCCATGAATATGGAACTTGGCCAGGTATCAATGGATATTAAATATGCAAAGCTGAAAATGCTTTGACGCTGCCACGCTTTCTAAGCAACAATGTCATTATTAATTTTAATTCTAGGGTTGTTCCAAATCGGGGCTGAAAATGAAGCTGCACATCTTTTGTCTGATAGGGTGTCAATAGTATTGAGTGTTTGCCAGGTACTAAACAGAATTGGATTTAATTTAGCCTATGAGGAAAGAGGAATAGTGGGAGCATGACAGAGTAAAAAGGGATCAACGATAGTATGTTCTAGATGCAGCCAAGAAGGAAGCTGAGGTGAAGTTTGGAGATTCAACCAATGAGATCCTTGAGATAAAAGAAAAGCGAAATGATATTCATGAAAACTGGGGAAGTTGACACCACCCTGATCTCTAGGACATTTCAGCTTGCGTAGCGCAATGCGGGGTTGCTTGCCCTGCCATAAGAAGCCAGTAAGAAGTTTTTCAATACGAGAGTAAACAGAGTGGGGAAAAAGAAAGGGCAGCATACTAAGGATGTAGTTAATCTTAGGGGCAATCATCATGCGTATGGTGGAAAGCCTTCCCCACCAAGAGAGATTAAGAGGGGACCATCTAGTAGTGCAAGAATGGATAATGGAAAAAATAAATTCTGAATTTAGATGAGACGTAATATCTAGGGAAGGTCCGAAGTAAAGACCAAGATATTTAAGTTTAGTGGGAGACCAAATAAAACCATGAGTAGTAGAGTCAGTGTGCGCGTCAATGCAATTTAGAGGTAAGAGTTCAGATCCGGTAATGTTAAGCTTATAGCCTGAGATGGCCGAATAAAGATGAACTTGTCTAAGAACGTGAGATAGGGAGTGAGGAGTAACATAAAGGAGGACATCATCAGCATAAGCAGACAATTTAACTTAAAAGGAGCCAGAGTGGAATCCTTGAATGTTAGGGTCAAGTCTAATAGCAGTCAAGAGAGGCTCAAGGGCAAAATTAAAGAGTAAAGGAGAAAGGGGGCATCCCTGTCTCATACCCCGGTCGGAAAGAAAGGTTGTGAAAGGTGACCATTGATCATAATCCTTGTCATCGGGTTGGAATACAGGACCCTAATCACCTTTAAGAAGGAATCAGAAAAGCCGTACCATTTTAATATATGGAATGGAAAGTGCCTTTCTATGCGGTCAAAGGCTTTTTCTCGTCAAGGGCCATGATCAATAGTCTATCAGAGTGAAAGGAGGAGTGATGAATAATATGGGAAAGAAGAGTATTGTTGGAGGAATAGCGTTGGTTTATGAAACCTGTTTGATCAGGAGAGATAAGTTTAGGAAGAATAGATTGTAGTCAGGTTGCTAAGATCTTGTGTATCAAGACTGAATTTGACAATTTTACTATTTACTGCTATCCATTCCACTAAACTTGAATTCCATCAATGGTGGAACACTGTATGCTTACTAGTTAAGTATGAATGACATATCGCTGAACGTCATAATTCTTTATCTTCCTATACCAAAACCTGGTCCATGTTAACGGACTTCTGTAATTTAGATCTTTGACTTACTGTACATTGAATGATGAATACTAGATTAATCACCTTGTTTACCTACCTGATTAATTGTTTCCCAGACCTCTCACTGGCTATGTATTGTTTCCTATCTGAACATAGTATACCTGCTCTTCTCCGTCTGTATTGATAACTTCATACGACCCTTATCCTTCGTATTGCTGTATTGCACTACTCCTTCTTTCTTTTGTTATGCATAACTCTCTCCTAGTCTTGTGATCTGATATACCAGTTGAGTGTTGTATTTTTCTTCCAGTGTATATTGCTGATTTTCGTAGCATATACACATTGTATTGTTTTTGCAATTTATAATATCATAAAATCAATAAAGCTTTGAACTTAAAAAAGAAATAGAGCAGTAGTGCTCTGGAGAGTGAGGGTCTAATGTAGTTTTCTTAAGGATTGGTTTCACAATAACCTTTTTCCATGATGACGGCATGATATCGGTTGAGAGACTGAATTTGACCAAATGAAAGGCTAAAGGAAGCAAACTGTGTTAAGGAATTTTAATCCAACTAGATGGAAGAGGGTTACCCATCATTGGGTAATACCATAAGTGGGCACCTCCTTTTAGGCTCACTGATGCTCTCAGTGAGCACCTATCCTTTAACAGCACCTGGGTGCCTAGATTCCATTACAGAATACTAATGTAATTCAATATTGGCGTGCCTAACATTTAGGCTTTTGAGGTTACACCAGTTATAGACCTAGGGCTCCTTTTATGAAGGTGCGCTACGGTGGTTAGCGCATCAGACATTTCATCACGTGCTAACCCTCGCGGCAGCCTAAACTCCTAATGCCTCATTAATGGAGGCTTTAGGTACTAGCGCAGTAGGCGGTTCAACGCGCGGTATTCCATGCGTTAACTGCCTACCGCACCTTGAAAAAAGGAGCCCCTAGAGTATCTAAAAGTGCCCAAATACAGCAAAGGCACCTGTAACTTACTGTATTCTGTAAATTATGAATGTAAATGGAAGTCCTGCCCATGCTGCACCCAAGTGAATGGCCCATGTATGCACTATGGGCTGGATTCTATATATAGCGCTTTGAGTTGTGCATGCAACTTAATTGATTATTATTATTATTATTTATTCTCTTGATATACCACAAATTACCACCACAGTTTTTCTGTTCAGTTTAAATAAAAACAGCTGCAAAGGTGAGGGACATAAAGTACAAATGGTAAATAGCTGGAAAGGGGTGGGGGAGAGATCATGGGAAGGCTAACTTAAGAAGATGAGTTTTTAGACCTCATTTAAATGCGGAGAGCCAATCAGTGATGATAATTGGTACTAGTTAGAATTTACGTGCACAGATTTCTAAGGGTATTCTATGAAAAAGTGCATGTAAATTCTAGTGTGTGGATTTCAGATGGGGACATGGCCAGGGGAGGAATATAGATAGTCATGGGCATTCCTAAAAGTTAGGCATACTGCTATAGAATATGCCCGATCTGCACATAACTTAGATGCAAACATTTAGGCCTGGTTTTCATTGGCACAAATGCCTGCAGCTAAACATTAATTGTACAGATATGCATTATGCATGATTTCATAAACAATACCCAATTCCAGAGGCGGTTTATATAAGCACGTTAAGTGCTGACTTATTCAGTGCCAATTTTTAGGAGACATATAGAATTTTGGCCTATGACACTTATGTACACCCTTACAGAATAGCATTTGGGTGTTTTGCTGCCACTTACATTAGAAAGTATAAACTTAATGAATGTGATAGCATTTTGTGCATTTACATGCTCAAGTACAACATAATTGTTGGGACTCCTGTTATAGAATTGCCCTTCAGATGATTTATTTTCTTAAACAAGCCCAACCTGGTGTGTTGTGTGCATTTATTGAGATTTGGGTTGGACAAATTCAGAAACCTAGTGCCCTGAAAGATTTCAGACCAGACATACATAATAGCCTAGTGCCCTGAAAGGTTTTCTCCTTCCCTGTGCAAAGACTGAAATGCAAGCATAAGCTAGCAGCAGATAAAAATCCAGAAAAAGGCAACTCTCCTAACAGGCCCATTATCAGGAGGGGTCCTACAGACCTTCCAAGCCACCCAAGCCACTCACTCCTGGAAGATGTGGGAGATTTAGCTGTAGAGTATCTAACCACTGATATTAATAAAAGAGTCGAGTGGCTGGTGGCACTACTAAATTAATCCTAACTATATTGATGGCCCTACCATTGAATGGCTGTACTTTTATGCACATGGCTATGCTTTTCTGTCCTGATTTTCAGCCCCTATTGACTTATGCAAATGAAGCCCCACAACGATTCTCTGCATATGCCCCTGCATCTCTCTACACTACCAGGAGTGACCGCGATGCATGGTTTCCCTTTTTTAGATTTTTAAATGAGGTTAATGTCAGCATAGCTATTGCTAGCATTCAGCATTTTCAGTTGGCATAACTAATGTCAGTGAAGGCCTATGGGAAATTATATCAATCTCACTCTGGAATGTAGATGCAAATAGATCCTGAATGCTTATTTACAGAAAGCATCCAGGAAGACGGTTTTAAGTAGCCCTGATTAAATCATGATTAGCTAAAAGGTGTTAATGTGTTAATGTCTGATTAAGAGAGTGCTTAGGACAATGGGTCCAGGTGCACATATAACTAAAGTTAATCAGAAACTATTGTCAGAGACATACTGGAAATACATATATGACTACAGCCTATTTTTCTCCTGTCTACGAAGGAGGGGGGAGATTTAACTTCTATTGAAGCTCAATAGATTCTGGGTTTTAGAATAAGTTTCCAAACTATAAAAGCCCCCTCACAGCATCACCCCCCTCTCTTGGCTCTTGGCACTCTGGTCCTCTCTTGTTTCTCTTGAGCTCTCTCTTTCTCTGTCTATCCTTCTCCTTATCTATGGAACCCGAAACCTAGACCATCACCCCATCTCCCTTTCTCTATCTGGCTCTCCCTAGAACTTCACGCCTCTCTTGTCTCTTTTCCTGTAAGGCAGGGAAACTGCTTTGCTCTCTCCTTAATTGTAATGCTTCATTGTAACCATTCTGAATATTGCTTTTCTGTAAGACTATTTCTATAATATATTCTTTATGCAATCATTCTGGCTGTGCTTCTTATTTGAGTCTACTTCCTGGTGAATCTTCAGTGAGGGAACTGAACCTGGGACCTGGCGTGTGTAAGGGCGTCTTTCACAAAACCCCTACCACCTCACCTTGTGGGGGACCCTGACTAACAATCCTTACATTTTGGGGGCTCATCTCGGTCCTTTCTGATGATTTCATTTGGGTAAGTAGAATTCAATTTTTTTTTATTTATTTTTTACTTTTACTTTTTTATCTTGTGTTGTTAATTCTATTTCTTGTCAGTCTCTGCCCTGGTGAAAGGCTCAGTGCACACTGGACTGGAACTGGCAGCTGGCTTCTCTCCTCTTTCTTATATTTTTTCCTGCTAAACTTCTGCCTGTATATTTCAGGTAGTAACCTTTGCATTTAAAATGTGGGCAAGTGTGGGCATAAGTGTATTATTTATGCCAATGACTCTTGCCTAAGACGCTTTACCTCATTTTTTTTCTACCTATTAACTAAAGTCTCCCTCCTTCATTAGTGGGAGCATTTCAATCTCAAAGGTGAGAGGAGGAGGGAGATGAAAAGAAGAAAAAGCATGGAAGCTCTGGAAGAATCCCTCTGGAAGAATCCCTGTAAGTCCTGACGTTATTAAACCAGGTGAAGTGTGGGATGGGGGAAAAAACCATAAGCTCACAGAAACTGTTCTCTCTACAAAAAACCCTTCTAGCAACTAGCATCTTATCTCTGCAGCTGATGGAAACAGTAGATTAACTGTAAAAAGATATTTTACACAATTTACCAGAAGACATGCACGAATAAAGAAATACCCAGTTTCTAAGCAAAGTTAACTACTGTGTCAGCGAAACTTGAGAGAAAATAACAGGTCCTGATGCTGCGGTCTGGCATCAGGCCCACCCAGCCAGATACCATGAAGAGATAAACAGACCATGGTCCGAAGATAGAATTCTCAAGAGATATCATCTACAGTGTCAGAGATATTTACGGTTGGGAGGGGGTCTTGTGCTCGGAAATACTAATATGGTGGGGAAACAGGCATTTCGGGGAACAGGTTAGGTCTTACGGTAAACAGAGTGAACATATAACGTGACGCAGGTCAACCAGCCAATAAAGGAATGTAACTAGGCAGTAATGCATAGGAAAGTAGCCAATAAAGATATATCATGTGATCTAGGCCAACGTGATGTTGGCCACTAAGAAATGTATAAAAACCAGGCCTTTAGAAGGGAGAGGGGGAAACAGACATCAGAGGACCTCTAGGCCTAGAGATCACCTTCTGTTACGCTACATACTAAATGATTTATTCCTGTAAGCTGTTATTGATTGGTAAAATAAATATATACTTATTGAAACCAGTATATAGCGTTCGAGGTCTCATTACCGAGGTAGGCCTGGACAGCTGCTTACATCAAAGGCTACACACAGACAGGGATGAGCAAGGCCCATGTACCAAGGCAGACTGCAGCCTCAAATATGAACCCTTTTGATTTTCAAGAACTCACAGATATTGTACACAAATATTTTGACAAGAAAGGGGGTCCATATGAGGGTAATTTTCCAGAACACACATGGCACGAGATTCAGAAACAAATGGTTACTCATTCTCAGGAGTTTAGAAAGAAAACAAATAAACGAAAATGCCTTTTCATTCAAGGCTTATGTAGAGGACTTCGTAGCATAAGACAAGAAAATACTGACTTGAACACTCAGTGCCATCAGCTGTCCCAAGACTTAGATGAGGCACAAATTAATATATCTATGCTAAGAACTCAAATTGTTCAAGCTACAAATTCCTTTTTAGCTGTAAATGAACAATTAGAAGAGGCCAAGGCAGAATTAAAGTATTTAAAGTCAAAATGTGCCTCACAGGGACAGGTTAATGCTATCTCCTCACAGATTCTGCCGTCTGCACCTGTGCCACCATCACCATATAATCCATGTAGTTAGTTTATAGAGAAACAGAACACCGTTTTTGTAGCAGGCCAGCGAAAAGGTAAACTAGCTACAGATGTAGAACAGGAAGAAGAGCCGACAAATGAAGAGGAGGAAAATTCATTACCAGGCCAGAGCAATACCAATAGTACCCCTATAAGTGACACAGCTCCAGTAACTGTAGTGCTGCAGAGCCACCAACCATACATTGTGGGACCCACTAACAATCCTTACAGTTAAGTATTGATCTTAATAAGATTTGCATTTTAGGAGATTTTAATATTCCTATAGAGCCAGTTGAAACCGGGAGAGTAGGTTCAGTGTAGTGATGGAGATCTGATAAGTTCTGATCCAGGGCATCAGAACACAGGCAAGGTCAGCATACAGGCAGTTCTGAACCAGGCCAGGTCAGCATGCTGATCTAGGCCCTGTGTATGGATCTAGGCCCTGTGTAAGAATCTAGGCCTTGTGGAAGGCTTTGAGGCCCTATAAAGAAGTATGAATCTTTTCTCATTCCCTGCCAAGTCGACATTCTATTAGCAAGGAAAATGCTAGCACCTTGTGACAGAATGCTGAGGCAGTCCTCCCTCCCCTTTTGTCACAAGACCAAGACTCTCTCGCCACATATTAACCTGACACAGGTTTACCCTTATCTTATCTCTTATCTTGTTTAAGCATCCCTTATATGGGCAACAATCAGACTTTGCCTATGTGCAGGCCCTGAGCTTAAGGCTAATCAAGAGAGCTTAAGGAACATGCATTATAACCTTTGGACTGTCACATACTATAGCAAGATGTCAGACATATTAGAAGTGTACACATTGGGAATCTTTATTGTAACTTTTATGATGTATTCAGATGTCACATGAGATAGTAGAATCACATGAAATATGTAAACAAGGAATTACCTTGGTATAATCCTTACTGTATATGCATGATGTAATTAAGGGAGGTAAGATTCTCAATAAAAGGGTGAGAGACCATCCATTAGGGAGCGCCTCCATCCCGACTCTAAGACTGCGTGTGTGTGTTTCCTTTGTGGCATTCCTACAGTTTAGAACATGTTGTTTTTGTGACACTATCAACATTGATGTTGCAGCAGATTGTAAAAGAAAGCACTCCTCAGGCAGGTCATGTCTTAGATTTAATCTTTAAGTCTCAGGAATGTATATGTCAGTTTGATGGCACATTACAGGTAGAACAAGTAGATTGGTCCACTTATGAGCTTAAGAAGCAAGTGGAGATACGTAGAATAAGACCTCAGTATGGCATTAAAGAATTAGAAAGGGAATGGTTGCCACATATAAAATTAAATGAGATGGATACTGTAGATGCAATGATAACACAATGGAATGATAGTTTGGTTAATACTTTAAATGTGGTGGCACCAGAAAAAGTTATAGAGTTAAAAGGGAAATATAATAAATCTTGCCCATGGAGATCTGAGTCGATTTTCTAGGATAGGAGTGAGGTGAGAAGAGTAGAACATTTATGGCATAAGACAAAAGATGTCGATGATCATGAAAGTTTTAAATTACGTCTAATGGAATATCCTATGCGAAAATGAAAGGAATCGTTATTATAAAGAATGAGTTGGTAGGTGCTTTACATCAACCACAAGAATTATTTGCTACAGTTAAATATTTGATTGATGGGTATGATGGTGCTGTTGAATGTTATGACATTGATAAAGAGAAATATGCAGGATTTTTAGTTAACAAAATGGTAGGAGACCAACTCTTCTACTCACTGGATGATAGTTTGGTTAAGGAGGCAGATAATGAGAAGGGAATATGGGAGGTATTTGATGATGTAGACGAGAAAGAGGTCTGTAATGCCATTCGTAGTTGTACACCTATATGTGCTATTCAAGATCCATGTTAATCATCTGTCATGAGACAGATGGCAGAGAAGGTGTCTCCTGAAATTACAAGAATAGTTAATAAATCATTGAGAGAGGGAATTTTTCCAAAAGATTATAAACAATCTACTGTAAGACCGGCTTTGAAACGGAAAGGTCTGGATATGAATGTTATGAAAAATTTTAGACCAATTTCGATAGTACCTTTTATAAGTAAAATTTTAGAGAAAATTGTTTTGCCTCAGTTAGACGATTTTGTGCAGGAAACTGGTTGCTTGGATTGTAACCAATTTGGTTTTTGGAAAGCTCATAGTGATATCAGTATGAGACACCTTACGTTTAGGATTGGACCATCATGTAACTTTTTGCTTAATATCCTTAGATATGTCAGGAGCTTTTGATTCAGTAGATTTCCAGAAATTGCTGTTAAGATTGAAAGATTTTGGGGTGGGTGGTACCATTCTTAAATAGCTTAATTCTTATTTGATAGACCGCTCTTTTCAAGTAAGGAATGGGAATAAGATCTCGAGTAAATTTCAGGTGAGGAGTGGAGTCCCCCAGGGATCGGCGCTTTCGGCATTATTATTCAATATTTATATGGCCTCAATTGGTCAATTGTTCCAAACTTTAGGGGTTGAATACTGCATATATGCAGATGATATCATCTTCTTCTTCCCTGCGTGTGTATGGGGAGATGGGTTAGAGAAATTGATGAGTAATTATATGAGTGAAATTACTGGATAGATGGAAAGGCAAGGTTTGAGATTGAATGCAGAATAGACAGAGGTAATGTTTGTGGGGAAATCTGACCGGGTCAGTTGGCCAAAAACATTAAAAGTGTTAGATGAGGTATTGCTGGTGAGGAAGTCAATGACAGTCCTGGGAGTAAAATTGGACCCAGGACTTACAATAAGTTGTCAAGTGGTAAAGACAGTGCAAGTATGTTTTGCACAGATACATTTATTGTATCATTTAAAACTAATGCTGTCACCAACTGACTTTTGTGCTGTTGTACAAGCAATGATTTTGTCGCGGCTGGACTACTGCAATGTCCTGTACCTGGGAATAACTAAGACCAGGTGCAGGGCATTGCAGGTGACCCAGAATGATGAGGCTAGATTGATAACTGAAACGCCAAGATATGAGCATATTACTCCATATCTCCAACAACTGCATTGGCTGCCAGTTGTATTTAGAATCCAATATAAAACAATTATGTTATGTCAGCAATTTCTATATGGCACGATCCCTGAATTGATGTCTGGTTATCAACCATTAACCACTGTTGAAAACAAAGGCTAATCCTAAATATGTGGAAATAAATGCTATGACCATTTCATGTGTAGTAGGAGTAAAGTTGTGGAATAGCCTTGTTGGTCAAATTAGAAAATGTAGTGACAAGAATTAATTCAGGAAACTGTTAAAACACAACTATTTGTTGATGCATTTCTTTGAGCATTTGAATTTTTGTAAGGATTGAATCTTTCTGCTTTTGTTCCTATTTGTTCTTATCTGTTTTAATATCTTATGTATGTAACCTTTTTATAAACCATTTTGAATAAAACGGTATAGAAATTTAAAAAATAAATAAATACACCAATGTCTCGCAAACTTTCCGGCAGTGGCACACTCAATCCAGTGCCCCAGCCAGAAGGCACCCGGAAGTGAGCGGACGTCGATGCGATGACATCATGCTCATGCGTGACATCATCACATTGATGTTCGCACATGCGCGGAGGCCCATCTGGTGAGTCGCTTCAGTGGAGGGATCCAGGAGGTGCGGGGAGAGGAGGAGAGACGCCGGTCAGGAGAAGAGTCATCTGTGCCGGCTAACTTCCTACGGGAAGTGCCTCGCGCTGCGAGAGGCACGTCCTGTAGGCAGTCAGCTGGCGTGGATGACTCTATTCTTCGCCGGTGTGTCACGGCACACTTGAAATCTCAGGAGGCGCACAGTTTGTGATACACCGCTCTATACTCTCTACATGTTCTATGGCTTGTCTCTGAACATACTTGCCAATTACTCCACCAACAGTTCTTAGCTATAGCAGTAGATTTGCTCTATTCTTCTCTATATGTTTTTCCCTAGGCCTAGGCCTTCCATATTCTCATCTTCCCTCACTGCCTGATTGCCTCTCTCCTCAGAAACCCTATACATAGCTCACCTCTCCATAAGCAGCTTAGGGAAGCTATATACAGTAGACTGATCTTGAGTATAGCAGCAGATTGTGAATGACTGTAAGAACTAAATGCTCATAGACTTTTGGAATTGCATTTCATTGTTCACTTTTTCAAATCCAGCTTCAGGCCCCTGTTCCAGATGACTTACAGTCCAAGAGGTCAGTGTTCACCAGATTGGCCAGCACATAAAATATTGGATGATTTATTAATCTATCAGAAGGATTTTAACAAAATCCCTAATGAGAAATGTCTGCAGGGGTGGAGGAATAAAGGAGTGAATGGAGGTAACAGCTTACAAATCTATTTTTTAAATGTTTACTTAACGTATGAAAGGGCAACCACAAAATTTAATTTTATTTCATTTGCCATGTTGTTTAAAGCATTTTTCATTCTTGTTTGGGGGACAGTGGCATTCAGAGTGCACACTATTAGTAAACATTAAGGGCTCCTTTTACAAAGGTACTCTAGCGTTTTTAGCGCACGCTATAGCATGCGTTAGCTGAAAAAGTACCGCCTGCTCAAGAGGAGGCGGTAGCGGCAAGCACGCGTGGCATTGTAATGCGCCTTCGTAAAAGGAGCCCTAACAGTTCATGCATGCACAATGATTAGCGTAAATGCAATAATAGTGCAAAGAGTGTGCATTATTATTAGTGAACAACCCCCTCCCCCCAAACAACCCTGTTCTTTCTGCTCATTTTCATTGATATTTTCCAAGTCATTGCAAATGGCTGCTCATTCCTAACCTGGAGCCAAATATCATGATAATTTGGTCCTGGTTATGACACTGATTATGCAGTGGAACCATAGTTAACTTTGTGGAACCAAAGTTAACTAGCAGCGCATAGTACCCCAATTAGACAGCAGAGGATGCCAGTATGAAACAATGTCACATCTCAATCCACACTAATTGAGGTCCTTTAAAGGAAACAACAGAGTGAAAGCAACTTTAAGAATATTTGCATAGAAAATCTTGCATAGCACTTAACATCTTTTCTGCCTGAGCCATCTCTGTAATGTGTGGACTTAGCAGACACAAAACACGTCAGATATGACAGAATAAAAAAAAACAAGCATATCACATGATAGAAATACAAGGGGCCGCTGAAAAGTTCTTAGTCCAACCAAGAAGAGAGTGATGTGGAGCCATGAAACATACAAGTTATTCCACACTTTTCTTGACACCTTTCAATGATATGAAATGAAATGAAAAATGTCAAGAAAAATGTGGAATAACTTGTAAGTTTCATGGCTAAACATCATTCTCTTCTTGGTTGGGCTGAGAACTTTCCAGTGGTCCCTCGTATGTCACATGATAGAAATTATAGTTCCTTGTGTGGTTAAAATTTAATATTTATCCATTAATCCTTCACCTCAGGTGAAACTAGTGAAAAATCCCTGAGAGGCTGTTATACGAGATACATAGCAGTCTAAGTCACAGCACTAAAGAGGAATCCAGACCCTCTTTTCCTCAGAAGTGACCTCGCTGTATTTCTGTATGAGGAATGGGCATCTCTCTGGGTCTTTCTGCCAGGATCCTCCAGTTCTCAACCTTAGGTCTGTATTTCCTATGAATCTTGTTTGTTCATGTCAAATTCTCTAATATCTCTGCAGGGTGAGTGCATTCACTCTGCATCTCTTAGTAATGGGGATCTGCATATTTCTTCTTCCTTGAGAGGGTGATTTTTCAAAGCAGATTATCCAGAAGGAAATTAGCCTGGTTGAAAATTGCTCTGGAGGTCAATATGGGGGTAAAATTAATAACATTTTGGAATCATCAATTCCTTTAACTTATGAGGCAGTCATTTGTGGTACAATATTACATGGTAAACACCCTTTAGGTCAATATAGAGGCCGTCTTTTCCAATAATGACTGGAAGAGCCATCCAAATGATCACCCGAAATTGGAAGAAATGTGATCGTTTAAATTTTTCGTTCTGGTGGGCAAGTCTTTGCTCTAGTTATAGATTTGAAAGAATAAATGCTGAAAATTTAGGACATGGTAATATATTTAAATTAATATGGGGCCCATTGGCATCTTATGTTACCTCATTGTAATTGTTTGTTGACTGTGAATCAGTTTGTTCTTTACTATGGAACATATCCAGGGCAGGAGGGAGAGGGATTCTTTATGTCATAAATTGATTTTTGAATATTTATAATTGGGAGGGGTGTGAAGATATCATTATTCAGAATAGATAGGATATTTATGATAATATATGTTTGTGTTATACGGAATGATAATTGTTTGGATGGATGGGTAAAAAAGGATGATTATGAACATGTGAAAGATGAATGTGCTTTTATTGTATTACCATGAGTTGCATTGGCTATAATGCACTGTTGTAGTTTTGAAAATTAATAAAGAATTTTTAAAAAAAAGAAAATTGCTCTCTTAAAAAAACAGTTAAAAATCCTTTTTTAGAAATTTTTAAAATTTTCCTGATTTTCAAACATAATTTCTGCGTTTCACATGAGAATTAGGTCTTGTTAATGTATAAAGATCAACTGTACACACATTAATTTGTAGATTAATGAGCATCAAGTCAGTTTTGTGAACACAGGGTTCCTTTGGACATGCATAATATTTTCAAAACATACGCATGCTATTTTCTCCCTTTTTTTTGCTATCTGCCCAAAAAGAACAGATACAAAGCACATGGACAGTTTTAGCATGTACATGAGGGGGTGCTGAAAAGTTATCAGCCCAACCAAACAATTTTCTAAATTCTGAGCATTATTTTGCCACTGTAGCTAAGTGCCAATTAGCAGAAACAAAATTCTGTGTTTTGATATTGTTTCAGATAATTTATTGAACTATATCCACATCATTCTTTTCTTGGTTGGGCTGAGAACTTTTCAGCACCCACTCATAATGTCTGAGAATATTCTAAGGGGAAAGTAACGTGTATGCTATCTGAGAATACTTCAAGGGAAAGTAAGTCTGTGGTTTTAATGTATATACTAATTCTCTGTACCCTCATTGCATAAATACAGTCCTTATCTCCTGTAAACTACTCTGAACTGTTTTCTGATACTCTGTAACTTCGCTGTATATGTACAGTCTCTTCTCCTGTAAACCGCTCTGAACTGTTTTGTGGTATTGCGGTATACAAAAATAAAGTTATTATTATTATTATTATTACTGTCTGAGAAAGTTCTTTTTTTCTATTTGCCTTTAAATGATACATCAGAGAGAAAACTTTGAAAAGAAATCCAGAAAATAATAACACAGGGACCCAAAATTAAATACCAATAATTATTCAAATGTGTCTAGTCCACATCATCTAAACAATAAGGAGGAAAAGAAAATATTCCAAAATAGGAAACAGTGTAGAATATAATATTCTATCAAATCTTCTGTATACACACAGCCAAAAGTCATAATACATAATCTAATCTATGTTAAGAAAATCCTGCAATTGAATTTGATCCCAAAGAACATCACTGTTTTCTCCATACTTAACAAGACATTTACAGGAAAATTTTAGAAAAAAAGTTCCTCTTGCTTTCAAAGTCTTAGTTGCAGCAGGAAGGTTTCCTTTAAAACCTTGCCACCAGTCACTCAGAGGGGCATAATAAAAAAAACAAAAACGTCTAAGTCCCCTTTTGGCCTAAGGCCTTAAACGTTGAAAGTAGAAGCAGGGAAAATGTCCATAATAAAAAAAAAACGTCCAATTGGAGGTTTATTTTTGATAATGGCCTGCCTCTACATTCAGCTGTTTAAACGCCCAGATCACCACTACGTCTACACTTATACCCCATAATGAACCAAAAAAACGCCTAAGCCCCAAACGTCCAACACAAGGGCTTTTAGGCGAAGGAGGAGCCAGTCCTTCGCCTAAAAGCTGGATTCTGTAACAGGTGTCTGTCAAAAACAACACTGGTTACAGAATCTACACCAATCCCCCCCCGACATCGGGGCAGGAGGGAACCCAAGCCCTCCTGCCCCGCGGCACTGACCCCCCCCCCCCAATTACGTGTGGGGCAAGAGGGAGCCCAAGCCCTCTTGCCCCGCAGCACCCCGACGTTCCCCGACGACATTGGGGCAAGAGGGAGCCCAAGCCCGCTTGCCCTGGGCACCCGCGGCACCCCCTGATTACGATCAGGCCAGGAGGGAGCCCAAGCCCTCCTGGTCTCTCGCCCCCCACCCCCCTACATGATTGGGCAGGAGGGAGCCCAACCCCTCCTGCCCAGGTGGACCCCCTACTCCCCATCCCCCACTACAATACGAGCAGGAGGGATCCCAGGCCCTCCTGCCCTCAACACAACCCCCCAACGACCGCCCCTCGAACCCCTGATCGCCCCCCCGCTGACCCGTGACCCCCCGTTGACCCCAGGACCCCCCCCAATCCCACCCCCCATACCTGTAAAATGTTGGCCGGATGGGTGCCAAACCCGCCCGTCTGGCAGGCCAGCCGGCTGCAGAATGGGGCCGGATTGGCCCAGGCATCTGAAACCCTGCCCACAAGTGGGGCCTAAGGTGCCTGGGCCAACCAGAATAGGCCCGGGAGTCTTAGGCCCCTCCTGTGGGCGGGGCCTTTGGCACATGGGCCCAACCCGGCTTGTTTGCTTCTCCTGCCATTCATGGCTGAATGACTGCTGTCTGCTTAATATCACAGGTTCCTGAGG
Source organism: Geotrypetes seraphini (assembly GCF_902459505.1). Classification (NCBI taxonomy): domain Eukaryota; kingdom Metazoa; phylum Chordata; class Amphibia; order Gymnophiona; family Dermophiidae; genus Geotrypetes; species Geotrypetes seraphini. The sequence continues at coordinate 67,575,874 of NC_047094.1, read as the reverse complement.
AAGGGACCCTAGAGTTTCCGAAACCAGGCTGGTAGAACCTTTTGGCAGTGGGCTTTTTTGCCCTGCCATTGTCTTCAATTTCGGACTTGTCTGCAAGCTAAGTTTATTTTTTCTTTTACTTTTTCCTGGGAGTCGGCTGGGGGACTTTCAGAGTAGCTCTCTCTGTTTTTTCTTTTGCACTGTGAAATTGTGATTCATTATATTTACGTATTAGTTGTTCACTGATTGTTTGATTTGAGCACACGGCAGGGACCCGATGATGGTGTGCAGGTGGAAATTATTATACCTTCACCAGAACATGTGAGTGTTGGAGAATTCTCTCCTTTTGCTGTACCTTCACACTGAGGATCCCCCCTTCACAAATTAGTTGATATCATTGCATTATTGTATATCCAGTGCTTCAGAAAGTGTGGGCTACTTTGAAAGTCCATTTTACCTTTTTTGCTGCTATCTATGGTTTGTTTGTTTATTAAACATCACTCCTTTTGATAATGTGTGATTTCTTCTCTTGAAAAAAATGTGGGCTTTAAAAAAAAAGAGTCTTAAAAACAATTTTTCCTTTCACAATGATGTTTATAATTGTATGGTTTGTAATGAGACAAGACTCTTGATTTTGTTCAATAATTGTTTTTGTTGGAATATGAATAAATGATTAAACAAGAAAAAAAATAATTAATTAACTGACTGTTTTAAGCCAGAATTGTTGATAAAAGACAAATAACAACAAAGTAGAAAACTTGTAAAACAGTTACTTGGAGTCTCCTTTATATGGGAAGAATCCTTCCTCTCTATCTCCTCCTCTAAAATATCTCATAGAGCTGGAACCTGAATTCAGATAGGGAGGAGGTATTCGGCCAGCGGGGCTTGAGAATCCCCGCAAGCAACACTAAAAGAGATGCAATTTTGGGTGGGCCCTGACCCACCTGTGGCTACACCTCTAATCTCACCATGCTCTCAGTGACATCAGAAATGTAAACAACTGAATACGATTACAGCTTCTTTTCTCTCCTTCACTTTTAGTGTGTCTGGGTTTGTGGAGTCAGCAGATTTTTGCTGCAATATCAATTGTCCTGAAACCGAAGACTCCAGCAATGGGAGAGGATGTCTTGCTCTTCACTGGTGGTGTCACTGGGAATATTTCATTTTTCATCTGGTACAGAGGGGATAAAATAAATTCTTCTAGTCAGATACTGTTTTATAACTTGGCTACACCTTCTGAGCAAACGTTTCTTCCCTATACGGGGCGGGTGAGAGGATTTCCAAATGGTTCCATGGAGATCACAGGACTTAATAGAAATGACAGTGGCAGTTACACTGTGCAAATTCAAACAACGACACAACAAGAAGAAGCCACAGTAACTATAACAGTCTATGGTGAGTTTATATTTTATTATATCTCCTTCTCTTCTCTGATATATAACCCCATCATTGGTGGTTCTCTTTCTGTTTTACTCTCATTCTGTTCCTCTTTGACTATGATAAACATTAATACTGACATCTGGGAAAGATCCTCCTGGGTAAATTCAGACTTCTTGAAACAGGACTTGATTCTTTAACAGCCACAAAAAATCAGAGAGAAAGAGGTTATAATTGAACTAGGGGGGGGGGGGGCGTGTGCTGGACAAGATGGCCGCGAGTAGCTGGTGTTGAGCACTCACGAAGGCTCTGAGCTGCTAGTCTTTACCTGATGGTTAAACGAAAGTCTAAGCTCCGGGTTTTCCCGGAGGAATCTTCGGTGGCAGCAGTGGGCCCGATGGATGCTTTCTTCCAGCACGGGGCTGGAACGAGTTATCCGGAGTCTTCTTCGGCAGGGAGAGACACGCAAGCTGAAGCGTCATTTCTCTCCCTCGAAGCAACATCGTTGTCTCCGGAGGAGCGGAGTCCTCCGAGTCGCCCGGGTGCGTTAGACCAGCAGATGGAGGTCGGAGCGCCCCAGGGTGTTCCCTCACCAGCGCAACCGAGAACGGGAGTCGTCTCGGTGGGCGGAGAAGGGAAGCCAAGTGGGACATCTGAGCACTTGGAGAAATTGCAACTGAAAATTCCTCAGGATTTCCTGAAATTGAATGTATCTCCAGCAGAGGCTTTAGGTAACTCATTTGCAACAGAGGGGTTTGAACTAATTCCCATGCAGAGGCCCAAAGTTTTCACTATGGAAACATTATGGGAAGCAATATCTAATTTACAACTCTCTTTAGGATCTCAAATGCAGCAACTTACCACAAGATATACAACTGTTGTTTCTGAAAATATGGAAATGAAAAATAGACTATCTAGTGTGGAAACAAAAGTGGATGGTCATGAGACCAGAATAAAATCTGTGGAGTCCCAGGCCTCGGTGTGGGTCAGGGATAGTGGAAATCTTAATTTTAAAGTTGAAATGCTGGAAAACATGACCAGAAGATGTAATCTTCGGATTATAAATTTTCCAAAACTTTCAACTATTTCTCCACAAGATATGTTTAAGAAATACCTGAAAGAGATTTTGAAAGTGCCTGAAACCTCTTATCCACCTCTCACTAAAATATATTATTTGCCAACTAGGTCACTTGGTCAGGAACCAGGCCAGCAGAATTTGTCTGCTGATAGTTTGGACCTAACAAATTTCCTCGAGAGGTCGGATAATGAGCCACCGGCAACTGCGACGCTGCTAGTACAGTTTGCTATAGACTCTGATAGAGAATGGATGCTTAAGATGTTTTTTTAAGTTTAAGGACATACCATTTATGACAAAAACTGTGAGAATATATCCTGATATGTCAAGGTTGACCCAAAAGAGAAGAAAACAGTTTCTCATTTTGAGACCGAGGGTCTTACAGTTGGGTGCTACGTTCGTACTCAGATACCCCTGTAAATGTGTGATGGTCTATCAGGGGAATAGACATGTTTATTTTGAACCTCAGCAGTTGATAAAATTTATTTCTGCAAAAGAGCAAATTTAATATTCTTGAGAGAATTGTAGTTGCAACCTGCTTAGTTTAATTAGGTTCCCTGCCTCTACTCAATACCATCTGTATTTTCTTAGTAATGTTTGATTGAAAATTCAGCAAAAGTAGCTTTCTCCCCCTTATTGAGGTCTAATTTTTTCCAATCCAGTATACTTAGAATTTTAAAGGAAAAATTTTTTCCTATTGTACTGTACTATTGTTTTGTTTATTTTTTTTTCTTTTTATTTTTTTTTTTTACCTTCTTGATTATTATGTTAACAATGGTTGAGACTGGTATTGGAATATTTCTTTGAATTGACTGTTTATTATGTCAAACTATAAAATTAAATAAAGAATTAAAAAAAAAAAAATTGAACTATGGGAGTTTCCACGGAAGTCACCTTTTTTACCTGGTGGAAAAACAAGTCACAGCATAGCTGTCAGATCTGTGGGTGCCGAGCACCCTCAATATTTTCCCCTGTAAGACTGGGACAACAAACTCCATGCTGCAAAGCTACAGGAAAACAGAGGAAGGAAGTGCTCGGGCCACTGCTATTTAATATATTCATAAATGATCTAGAAACAGGAACAAAGAGTGAGATAATAAAATTTGCGGATGACACCAAACTATTTAGTGGAGCTCGGACAAAGGAAGACTGTGAAAAATTGCAAAGGGACTTGGACAAATTGGGAGAATGGGCAGAGAAATGGCAGATGAAGTTCAATGTTGAGAAATGTAAAGTATTGCATGTGGGAATCAGAAACCCGAGGCACAGCTATACAATGGGAGGGATGTTATTGAATGAGAGTACCCAAGAAAGGGACTTGGGGGTAATGGTGGACATGACAATGAAGCCGACGGCACAGTGCGCAGCGGCCGCCAAGAGAGCGAATAAAATGCTGGGGATAATCAAGAAGGGTATTACAACAAGAACGAAAGAAGTTATCCTGCCGCTGTACCGGGCAATGGTGCGTCCGCATCTTGAGTACTGCGTCCAGTATTGGTCACCATACCTTAAGAAGGATATGGTGTTACTCGAGAGAGTTCAGAGGAGAGCGACACGACTGATTAAGGGGATGGAAAACCTTTCATACGCTGAGAGATTGGAGAAACTGGGTCTCTTTTCCCTGGAGAAGAGAAGACTTAGAGGGGATATGATAGAGACTTACAAGATCATGAAGGGCATAGAGAGAGTAGAGAGGGACAGATTCTTCAAACTTTCAGAACATAAAAAAACAAGAGGGCATTCGGAAAAGTTGAAAGGGGACAGATTCAAAACAAATGCTAGGAAGTTCTTCTTTACCCAACGTGTGGTGGACACCTGGAATGCGCTTCCAGAGGACATTATAGGGCAGCGAACGGTACTGGGGTTTAAGAAAGGATTGGACAATTTCCTGCTGGAAAAGGGGATAGAGGGGTATAGATAAAAGATTACTGCACAGGTCCTGGACCTGATGGGCCGCCGCGTGAGCGGACTGCTGGGCGCGATGGACCTTAGGTCTGACCCAGCGGAGGCATTTCTTATGTTCTTATGTTCTTAAGTGCTTCTGTATCTTAGTTACTGTGCCCGTCTTCCCTGCAGCCTATTGGCTGGTGCCTGTCCAATAGACTGCAGGGGTGGAAAGAGTTTCTGTAGCTTACCAGTAGTAGGGTTACCAGATGTCCGGATTTACCCAGATATGTCCTCTTTTTAGAGGACTGTTCAGGCATCTGGACAGCTTTTCAAAACCCGGCACTTTGTCCAGGTTTTGAAAAGCTTTGAACTCGGCTGCGCATGAATGGATGCACCATAGTGATCTCACACACATGTGTGCAAGCATATGATGTCATTGCATCACACCTGCACATGCTGGGAGGCCCTTCAAACACGGCTGAGTGAGGAGAAGAGGTTCGGTGGCAGGGCTGGAGAGGAACAGGGCATGACTTGGGCAGTATTGGGCAGGGCTGAGTGGGACTGGGGGCAGGGACCACGTGTCCAGATTTTACGACTGTAATCTTAACCAGCAACCAATGGAGAAGGCAAGTGCAGCTCTGACTGACAATGAACAGACAGATTCAGATAACTTTATTGACATGACAATTTTACCTAAGTAATACCCATTTCTAAGTAAAAAACAAAGACAGAAGTACTGGGAGAGGAATAAAGGGAACAAAGAAAGGGTGAGGGGAATGGCTAGGATAAAGAATGTTTCTCTGAAATACTGTAAGAATCAGAAAGGAACTATAAAAAGGAAGAAAGCCTGGATGATGGGGACTAGAGTGATATGGGGACAAAGATTCATTCTGTGTCCTCGCATCATCCCCGCATTTTTCATCCCCAGCCCCTCAGTCTTAATTTTCATCCCCGCATCTCCACACTCAAAGCAGAAGGATGATTTTATGCAATTTTATGGGCTTAAGGCATGGCAAATAAACATTATCACATAACATAACATAACTTTATTCTTCTATACTATATTCTATATAACCAAACGATTATACTATATTCTATACTATATTCTATATAACCAAACGATTTCTAGGCGGTTTACACAGAAGACTGGACAATCAGCGAAATACAAATAGTTAAAAATACAACAGTTACTTAGATATACTCAAAGTAGAGTTTTGCTAACAATAGTACCCACGTTTAAGAAATAAATTTGTCAAACAGCGCTGACTTAATTTCTTTACGAAATGCACCATAAGACAACATAGCTTCACCAATGTATTTACCTAGCCAAAATTGATGTTTATTGCTTGGAATGCGAGAGTCTTATCCAAAAAAATCTTGTATCTGCAACCAGCAATTTTTGGATAAGCAAATAAATGTGAATTCCTAGTTTTCCTTATAGGACTATATAACATGAAATGAGATAAAAGATAAGTTGAGGCCAATCGCCAAATCAACTTAAAACAGATACAAGAAAATTTGAATAGTACTCGTGCCTCCACTGGTAGCCAATGCAGCAAACGATAGTAAGGACTGATATGGTCGTGTTTCTTCAATCCAAATATTAGTCGAACAGCCATATTCTGTACTATTCTCAATTTTCTCAATCCTTTCTTTGGAGCTCCCAAATAGACAATGTTGCAATAATCCAGTATAGATAAAACCAAAGCCTGCACCAATAGTCTAAAGGATAAAGAATCAAAGTAATTTTTTATGGTCTTTAATTTCCATAGTGCAAAAAAGCATTTTTTTTTTTTTTTTTTTATCACTGACTCTGTATGTTCTGTCATGGTTAGATGGAAATCTAGTGTGACTCCCAGTATTTTTATAGAGTTTAAAATTGGGTAGTCATAGCCATTCAAGTGAAGTAATGGTTTAGTTATTTTATCATTTGGACTGGCCAAAAAAAGTTTAGTCTTTTCTGTATTAAGTTTCAATTTAAAATTAATTGTCCACTGCTCTATCACAGTCATGATATGAGATATTTGTTGTAAAATGTCAGTAGTAAAATTATTTAAGGGAATTAAAATGGAAATGTCATCTGCATATATATAAAAGTTTAAATTCAAACTTTGCATAAGATGTCCTAAGGATGAAATATAAACATTGAACAATGTGGGTGACAGCGGGGAGCCCTGAGGTACCCCAGACGGATTACTCCAAGAATGAGAATAATTACCATCACAAACCACTCAATATGATCTTTTTATCAAGAAACCTTGAAACTAGAACCTAACTCTTCCAGAAATTCCTATCGTATCCAAGCATCTCAACAATATTTCATGATCTACCAAATCAAAAGTGCTACTGAAATCCTATTGCAGAATAAGCCTGTAGTAGTTTTTTTCCTAATTTATATTATATTGAAAGAACCAATAAAAGTACAGCTTTGTGAGGCATGCTGAATTCTGCAATGCACACAGAAAGCCAAACATCAGCTCAACTCCAGTGATATTTTTGTTCAGCCATCAATTTTAGTTCTAATTATTCACATGCAAAACATATCAAGAACAGCCCTCAAAATATCACACACAAATTTACTGTTTCTTTCCCCATTGTAAAAGCAAACCAATAGCGCATGGCTTAGTACTTTTTCTGAGTGTGAAGGCAAGCCAAACAGCACAATGTCCATGTAACAAAATAAAGCCAGCAGTGACAGGGCAGTAGCAAGGGCTATGCGAGTGGTGCAGCTACATAGGGCACAATTATTTAGGAGTGCAATTCAAGGCCGGCATTGGGGAGGGGGGGGGGGGGGAACAAGACAACGGCTCAGTCTGAAGGACTCCTCATGAGTCAGCATACCTTCCCCTTACCAGATCAGATTGGTTTAATGAGCAATTGCAAGAGTTTTAAAAAAGGTCTTGAAAATACATTTTGTTTAGGGAATATGTGTTGAATAAGTTGTAATTTTTTTCTTTTGTTTTCTTTTTTATATTGTTTTTATTTCTTTTATGTAAACCACTATGAACTTTTTGAGGTATCTGCAGTATACAAATAAAAATTGTATTGTATTCCCCCTTCTTTCGGTGCCAGTCCAATGTTGCCCTTACGGTTTTGCTGACAAACTGGCTGTGGAGACAGTTCTGAAGTACTGCCTGTGGCCTCCCCCATGCTTTCTTCTGTTGTGTTCTACCCAAGCAAAATTTAATTGAAATATATGCTCAAATTGCAGATCTATATTTGATATTTCCATGCCTTCTGAGAGCATTGAATCTATGTTGTGACATAGAGAGATTTGAATCTATGTTGTGACATATTCTGTTGTTTTGTTCCAGGCCTTAAATTCTCTTCATATTGTGTCATATTTTTTGGAGCTGCTCTACCTGCACCACCATTTGGTTCTCCAATACCTCCATTCACTGCAACATCACAAGTAGCTGCTGCTTCATATTACTAACCTTCTCTTGCAAGGTTAGCATTGTTTCTTTATTCTCCTTCAGCACTTCATTAGTAGGAGCTCTGCCATAACTTCCTGAGAAGATATAACTGAATCTTTTTCAGGCTGCGTCTTATGTGGTGGTGGGATTAATGTTTGGTCCACTTAATACCCTGTGATGGAATAGCACAATCTAGCTTTTGTTGCCTTCATTTATTCAAACTCTTCATCATAACAACCTGTCAAAAACTGCAATCAGGTCATAAATTTTACAGTTGGGGAAAACTTTACATCCAGAAAAGCAGGAGCTCTGGAACAGACATGGTAGAAGCCATTTCATGCCTTGGGTTGGTAGCATGGAATGCTGATACTATTTGGGTTTTTGCCAGGTACTTGTGACTTGGATTAGCCTCCGTGAAGATGGGATACTGGGCTAGATGGACCATTCGTCAGACCAAGTAAACTATTCTTATGTCCTTAACTATGTAGTCATCTTGAATCCTACCCATTAGATTTCTAAAAACAGATAATTGGGGTAGCTCTTGTGGAGCCAAATTTTCAAAATGATTGTGCGCAGGCTGTAATGGTAACAGCTCCCATGCTCATAGGAATTCTATGATTGTTGGAGCTGTTACCACCGCGGATGGCGCTAAAAACCACACTATGGTTTTGTAAAAGGAGGGGTTAGTTACCTAATGTTATTATGGAAGATGTTAATTAGTTAATACCAACATTTTATTTACTTATTTACACGTCACACCAGAAATTCTTTTGGACTGCTATCATGTTGATTATCTCCATATGATATATATATGTATAAAATCGGATGTATGTATGTATGTGCCACGATCACGCAAAAACGGCTTGACTGATTTGAACGAAACTTGGTATGCAGATCCCTCACTACCTGGGGTGATATGTTCTGGGGGTATCGCGGCCAACCTGCACACCTGGGCGGAGCTACAAACAGAAAATCAGATTTCACCCATTCATGTCAATGGAAAAAATGTAAAAACTGCCTCCGCAAAACCGGCTTGCCCGATTTGAACGAAACTTGGTATGCGGATCCCTCACTACCTGGGGTGATATATTCTGGGGGTCTCGCGGCCCAACTGCACACGTGGGCGGAGCTACAAACAGAACTTCAGATTTCACCCATTCAAGTCAATGGGAAAAATGTAAAAAGCTGTGGGACCGATTTGAACGAAAATTGGTATGCTGATCCCTCACTACCTGGGGTGATATGTTCTGGGGGTCTCGCGGCCCACCTGCATACGTGGGCGGCGCTACAAATAGAAAATCAGATTTCACCCATTCGTGTTAATGGAAAAAATGTAAAAAGCTGCCATTCTCACAGTAATTCAAAAACGGCTTGACGGATTTGAACGAAACTTGGTATGCTGATCCCTCACTACCCGGGATGATATGTTCTGGGGGTATCGCGGCCAACCTGCACACCTGGGCGGAGCTACAAACAGAAAATCAGATTTCACCCATTCATGTCAATGGAAAAAATGTAAAAAGCTGCCATTCTCACAGTAATTCCAACTACCTGGGGTGATATGTTCTGGGGGTCTCGCGGCCCACCTGCACACGTGGGCGGAACTACAAACAGAACATCAGATTTCACCCATTCATGTCAATGGAAAAAATGTAAAAAGCTGCCATTCTCACAGTAATTCAAAAACGGCTTGACCGATTTGAACGAAACTTGGTATGCTGATCCCTCACTACCTGGGGTGATATGTTCTGGGGGCCTCGCGGCCCACAACTCTATGTTGCTTGCTCAATGGTGGGTTCACCCAAGATTTTATATGTTCTTGCTCCTGGAGGTGAAACTAAAAATGTTGTTTATAATCAAGTTTTGCGTTAGTTGTATTGTATTCATTTTGTCAAATATTTCACATTATAACTTGAATATATGTGTGTGTGTGTATGTATGTATGTTCCAGCATAACTCTTCAATGCTGGACAGATTTCAACCAAACTTGACATACACATTACTTACTATCTGAGGACAAACACTGTGGGGGTGGGAAGGGGGGATATGTAAAAATGATTGAAAATGACAGATTTTAGTATCTACCCCATAGTGTTTTCGGGCTCACAGATGAATACTCAGCATAACTCTGAAACGCATGTAGAGATTTCAACCAAACTTGGTACACATAAGACTTACAATCTGGGGAAAAATATTGTGCAGGTGGGACGGGGTAAATTACTGTGGGGGTGGGAATGGGGTGATATGTTAAAATTATCAAAAGCGACAGATATTAATGTCCAACCCATAGTTTTCGGGCTCGCAGAGATAAATACCGACACTCCCGATGCCGTTTAAGTCTAAGTTCAGCCCCATAGAGAGGGACATTCCTTTGGGACATGTGGAGGGTAGGGGTTTGGGACATGGGGGTGGGGCATATGGGACATGTGGGGGGGGGGGGGTAACATGGGGGTGGGACATGTGGGACATAGGGGGGTGGGACATGTAGGGGGTTGGACATTTTGGGATAAATAAATATCCGGGCAACGCCGGGTAATCAGCTAGTAGAGTATAAAATATCTACTACAACTCGATATAGTTGGGTCGATATTCAAAAGCAGAAGGTGCTGACTGCAAAAATAAATAAAATAGTTTTGTTTATATTTTACTTCCGGCAGAAAACAAAACTGGCCATTCAAATAACAGCAAAGCCAGAATTTATGCATAAGAGTTGAGGTAGAACAGTGTTGGAGGAAATTCAGCCACTCTTCATACAACTTATTTCATAAGTGCAGATAAGAACATATGAACATAAGAATAGGCTTACTGGGTCAGACCAATGGTCCATTTAGCCCAGTATACTGTCTTTACGGAGGCCTATCCAAGTCACAAGAACCTAGCAAAAACCCAAATAGTAGCAGCATTCCATGCCACCAATCCAGAGCAAGCAGTGGCTTCCCCCATGTTTGTCTCAACAGCAGTCTATGAACTTTTCCTCCAGGAACTTTTGTCCAAAACTTTTATAAAACCAGCTACATTAACCGCTCTTACCACATCCTCAAAGGTTAACTATTCTCTGAGTGAAAAAATATTTCCTCCAATTGGTTTTAAAAGTATTACTCTGTAACTTCATTGAGTATTCCCTAGTCTTTGTAAATCCTGATGCAGTAAAAAATTGATCCAATTGTGTCCGTTCTACATCACTCAGAATTTTGCAGACTATAATCATAATTTCCACTCAGCTATCTCTTTTTCAAGCTGAAGAGTCCTAACCTCTGTTGTCTTTCCTCATACGAGAGGAGTTCCATCTCCTTTATCAAATTGATCGCTCTTCTTTGAACCTTTTCTAGTGCCGCTATATCTTTTTTGAGATAAGAAAACCAGAACTGAATGCAATACGCGAGCTTAGGCTAGACCATTGAGTGATACAGAGGATTTATAATATGCTTAGTCTTGTTTACCATCCGTTTTCTAATAATTCCCAGCATTTTGTTTGCTTTCTTGGCTACCACCTGCACATTGGCCAGAAGGTTTCAGCGTATTATCTATGATGACACCCAAATCTTTTTCTTGAGTGCTGACCCCCAAGGTGAACCCTAGTATCTGGTAACTATGATTTGTGTTGTTCTTCCCAATGTGTATCACTTTGCATTTGTCCACATGAAATTTATAACAGCGGGATCTGGATGGGCCCCTTTGTCACCCTATAATCCCACTCCCTTAACACCCTGATACTCGTCCTGCCTATTCAACAAAAACACACCAACTACTTTTTGGTAATTAGCCGCAGCTCAGTTTATTAATCATAAAATTAACATATTATAATTTCAATCACAACTTTAATTAACATCAACATCATTACCCCCCAAATGAATAATGAGCACATCCGGATGACGAGGGCAGGTCCGCAAATGCGCCAAAAACGGCAGAAGCTGATGCCATCTCATGCTGGGCTGCCCCCACCAGGATACCCGTACACCAAGATAGCCAAACCCAAGATGTCGACCTCCAGGGCGCAACAATGCCCTCTCTCCAGCCCAAAGCACAAAGGAATGGCCGATGATCCACACAGAACTGCGCCGCCAGCACCTTAAAAAACAAAACAAATTGCAACAGACAGGAGCTATGACTCCCCCCCTCCCCAACAAAACACAATCACTGACCCGCTGAACCACCCCCTCTCCCCCTAGCCGAACCCGATGGTCTAATGTAACCGCGGAAAGCCCCAGACACCCAGCGACCCAACCGCCGGATGCCCGCCTCCGACATACCAGCAGCACTAGCACTGGTGGCTGCCCCTATCCGAAATGAGTGCGTGCCATAGCTCCTAGGCTCCTCACCGCAGCGCACCAAAGCCATACGCAGCACAGCCAGGAACTTAAACCTGGAAAGAGGGGCCCCGTCCGCATGAACAAATAAGACAGGGGAAACCGCAACTCGCAACAACAAAAAATCCTTCAAACAAGACACCGGACAAGAAACACAACCCTCTACCCGACGGAGTACCAACCACTGGCCACGACCGACCTGATCCGTCTTAGAGCTAGCAACACGGATCCCTACTTCACTCTCACCAAGCCGCACGTGTTGAACTAACAACCCGCACCCTCTTGCCCTGTCAACTGCGCTAACTAACAACTCCCCCACCCGCAATGCCCCAAAAAAGGCGAGGGAAAAGGCCGCCCGAAACAGAGCCGCCTTGTAAGGAGAGCGGGCCAGATCGGGCAGTACTGAATAGGCAAACGGGAATCAGGCCTGGAAGGCACCACCCTCCCTAGTGCACGAAGCAGTCATTGCACCATGAAACCCGAGGAAGGGCAATTCCAACCCAAAGCCCGACAGAAAAAGGCAAACTCTGCCAACCGCCCCTGCACCACTCTTCTAGAGACCCTAGCCCTGCGTGAATCCAGCACAAAATCCTCAAGAAAGGACTCGGCCACATCCCCTGGAACCCAACCCCTGCTGAACAAAAAGGTAGAAACCACACGGAACCCAGCTGAGTAATGCGACCAGGTGCTACCGACAGACAGAGCATTTCCCACACTCCTTCTCGACCAGGCTCCACAAATGCTCCGGCATCGCTGAACCTTCCTCGTGAGCCTCTGGCGCCAGTCGACGAAACTGCGAAAAATGGAAACGAGAAAGAGCATCAGCAATGCCATTCTGCAAACCGGGCACATGCCGAGCCCTGAGAAACACATTAAGACGCAGACAGCGCAAAACCAACGCTCTCACCAGCACATTCACCGACAGGCAGTGTGCTGCCTGTCTGTTAACCACCTCCACCACCCCCAGGTTATCGCACCAGAACACTACCTGCCTATCCCTCAATTTGTCGGGCCACAGTTCACAGGCCACAACGAAGGGAAACAATTCCAAGAGCGTGATATTCCGCGTGATACCCCTTGCCACCCAAGCCTGGGGCCACCGTTCAGCACACCAGGCACCCTGACAGTACAGTCCAAATCCAACTCCTCCTGCCGCATCAGAAAACAACTCCAAATCCCCGTTAGACACCTCCGGAGCCTGCATAGGCAAGCAGCCATTAAAGTCACGTAAGAAACAAGCCCACATGCGGAGATCCACCCGTACCCCGGCCGACAGCTGCCAAAAATGTCGCTTATCCCTTACCCCAGCCATGGAAGCAGCCAACCGACGCGAAAAAGCACGACCCATGGGCAAAACCCGACAAGCAAAATTAAGGGAGCCAACCAAAGACTGAACTACCTGCAAAGTAGTTTTTGGAGCAGATAACACAAGCTCAATAAGATCAAGCAACTGCTGAACCTTAACCACCAGCAGGTGAGTCACCAACGCATCCGAATCCAACTTGATCCCTAGAAAAACTAGGGATGTAACCGGACCCTCAGACTTGTCCTGCGCCAAAGGTATCCCAAACTCCGCGGCCATTGCCTCGAAAACTCCTCTAAGGCGCCCACATTCATCCGAAGCCCCGGGGCCGATGAACAAAAAATCATCAAGATAGTGCACCATGGCATCCAATGCAGACCGCTGAACTACCACCCAATGAAGGAACGAACTGAACATCTCGAAATAAGCACACGAGATAGAACAATCCATAGGTAAACAGCGATCATAAAAATAAGCACCCTCAAAACGAAATCCCAACAAAGGGTAAGACTGAGGATGAACGGGCAATAACCTGAACGCAGATTCAATATCAACCTTCGCTAACAATGCACCACGGCCTGCCCTAAGGATAAGCCGCAAAGCACAGTCCACCGAAGAATACCGCACAGTACACAGATCCAGCGGGATACCATCATTCACTGAAGACCCAACAGGCCGGGATAAATTGTGAATGAGGCGGAACTTACTTGGTTCCTTCTTAGGAACGACCGCTAGAGGAGACACCATCATAACTGGAAATGGCTGTTCCCGGAAATGACCGGCAATCCGCCCCAAATGCAATTCCTCCTCCAATTTGCTACGGATTACTGCACGTAAATGAATAACGGACGACGCATTGCGCGCCCGCGCCCCAGACAACTCACCCCGAAACGGTATCTCGAAACCAACTGAAAACCCACGCTCCAACAGAGTAGCTATGCGCACAGGCCTGTAACGACGCAGCCACGGGCCCAACACACCCACCAGAACCAGCGTGGGAAGCGCACTCGACCTTCCCCTATTTGCCAACCCCCGAAGGCCCCCAGCCGGCTTCATGGGGCACTTAAGCAGGGAATGCGGCTGCCCACATTGTGAGCACGCGTGACGAAACCTGCAGTCCGTGAAAGGGCAGCTCGACTTGTTGAATCTCCAACATAAATCGTTGACCGCTCCCCCTCCTGACCCCACCCCCGCCCCGGACCGAAAGGGCCGCCTGCTGCCCGCCGCCCGAAACACCCACTGGCACACGACCCCCACTCACAGAGGCCGTCCCTGCTTTGGAGGACATATGCGTAAGCCACAGATTAACATCTTGCGAACCCCACGACATATGAGTGTTCTCCTCCATCTTATCCCTAAATGCCTCATCATAGTTCAACCACGTCCAGCCCCCAAAGCGCTGGTACGCATCAAACACAGAGTCAGCATACGCTAACAACAAACCATAATCACTAGGATGAGCGCGCCCCCAAACACTAGCCAGCCACATAAAGGCACGCATCCAATTGAGAATGGACCGTGCAACTGGCAAAGGATTGGAAGTGCCTGTCTCCCGCTTCGACTTCTTACGACTCCGCCGATGCACCCTACCCTCCATAAGATGAAAAATATCTATGCAGGAATGCCGTCTAATCTTACGCCGTAAAGCACGCGGCACCCGCTCCCAAAGTTCCATCAGGGCCACCAACGCTGGCACACCCCGACCCTCACTCTGCGGAGCCATGCTACTACTCCCTGAAAGACCCGCCTCCCCCACCGGCCCAGGAACCGGAGAAGAGGATGCCGACGATGAAGAGGAGGACGAAGATGAAGACTGACTCGACGAAGAGGAATCCCGCCTGCGCCGTTGCTTCCCCTTTCCCCTCTTCCTACATGTTTTCCCCCCAGCAACCACAGCAGGTGCCACCTTACCCAAAGTGGAAGGTCCCTCCACAGCAACAGAGATGCCACCAGAAGCAACCTCCGCCGACGCTACCGATTGTTGCTCCACGACAGTGACGCCACAGCCAGCAACCACCACATCAGACAAGGGACCAGCATCGCCTCTGCCAGCAGCCACCGACTCCAACGCAGAAGTCACCGACACTCTCTCGCTGTGCTGCCATTCCGAAACAGCACCAACGCTGCATGTCGAGGGTCCTGGAGCACCTCCAACTGTGCTCCAATGGGGCTCCGTCACAACCAGCGGACTCTGCGAAAAGAAACCACAACCAGGAACAGAACCCAGAAAACCACCCCCAGATGCCCCCCACCAACGCCCCCAGCCCCACTCGGCAATGAACCACCTGTCCACCCGGAAGCAATACCCCCGCCCCAGTATGGGGGAAATAAGCCAGGACTCCAACCTTGCTGCCCAGAACCCCACGGGAAGGAACTATAAGGCACCCCCAAATGTCCAGCTGAACTTGCACCCCACGCTCCAGCCCCCCAGCTAGTGGAGGGCTGGGGCGATGGTTGAAAAGCCCTCCCCTCCAAGCGAACCGACCCATCCACCCCCGAAACTGGGGCCGAACGAACTTCCACAGCACTGGCCCTAGAGGCTGTCTGAGGAAACCCTACGTGCTCAGAAACATCGCCGGAAGCCTGCAGGGAAACCGGAACCCCACTCCCAGCCTCCTGCACAAAACTAGGAGCCTCAGAGCTGCGGCCATCTGGCCGAACAGACTGCCGCCCGCCCGACTTACCCCTCCCACCAGTTTTCTTCTTCCCTGTCCCTTTGTGCGTCGCAGCCACATTTTTGTTTACTCCTGCTATGGGAGACCGCCCACCCACACGGCCCGCAGAGCCTGCAATCGCAATGGTCAAAAGTGCTTCGCGCTTCGATCTGCGATTAGGTCTACCCTGCACAGCCTCGCCTCCTGAACCCACCTGCTCATCCGGGTCCTCTACCAGGGAATCGCCCGCCCAGAACGAGATCTCCGCCTCATCCGAAAGCTGACCTCCAACCACCGCCGACCTCGCAGCCATGCCACCGCCAAAACAACGGACTCACTGGTAAGACCGTAAAAAACGCCCTGGAGGACCCAAACGGTTGAGTCCTCCACTGCCTCCCCCTTAAATCCCCTCGCCTCTGTCCGCACTCTGCCTTTCCTCCAATCAAATTTAAAGTTTGGCAAATGCCTTTCAGCAGGCCAATCAGCCACCACGTTAATTCCTCCGCCCCCCCAACCGCCCCGGCAGATGGGTGACATGAAGGCCCACCAGCCCCGTATTATATTTCGCCCATCGACACGGGGTCTCGGGCTCCCATATCTGCTCTTTGGATGCCGTCTTCCAATTTCCTAAGGTCTTTCTGCAATTTTTCACAGTCCGCATGCATTTTAACAACTTTGAACATTCATTAGTCATATAAAAAATTGACTACTGCAATGCCCTGTACAAGGAATCTACCTTAAAAGAAATGCGTAGACTGCAAATTCTTCAAAATACCGCAATAAAAATAATCACTAAAAAAAAAAAATTGATCTCGGAACTCCCCTTTTAAAAGAAAAGCACCGGCTACCTGTAAACCACAGAATTACATATAAAATAGCATAACTCACACATAAAATACTAATAAACAAAACTCCTGCATTCTTAGAAAGATTTCTAATTCCTTATACGCCCACAAAATCTTTAAGATCCGAAGAAAAATCTTAACTATTAGTCCCTTCGCTAAAATTCATTTATTCAAGGAGGGATATGATTTTTTCTGTTATAGCTCCTCAGATTTGGAACTCGCTCCCAATCAATATAAGAGAAGAAAAATTACTTAATAAGTTTAAAAGTCTTCTAAAAAGCTGGCTTTTTAAAGATGCTTTTAACTGAATCATTTAAATTCTATTATATTAGGATACTTTACAACTAGTAGTGCTAGTAAGCAAAAATTAAGTGGGTAATCTTCCCCAACCTCTTGTTTTATTACCTACCCCTTTTTATTTGTTTATTTAATCCTTTATATTTTTTCACCCCCTCTTTCACATGTTTTGTTTTGTTAAAATAGTTCCAATTGTCTTGTTTTGTGTGTTTTTTAAATCTAATTCTTAACTAAATGTAAATCGCATTGGATTTGGATTTTGCGATCAAATCAAATATTTTAATAAACTTGAAACTTGTCATCTGCAAATTTAATCATCTCACTCGTAGTTCCAATTTCCAGATCATTTATAAATAAGTTAAATAGCACCGGTTCTAGTACAGATCCCTGCAGCACACCACTATTTACCCTCCTCTATTGAGAAAAATGGCCATTTAATGCTACCCTTTGTTTTCTGTCCAATAATCAATTCTTACTCCACAATTGAACATTGCCTCCTATCTTATGACTCTTTATTTTCTAAGGAGCCTCTCATGAGGAACTTTGTCAAAAACTTTCTGGAAATCTAGAAACACTACAACAACCAGCTCACCTTTATCCACATGTTTATTTACACCTTCAAATAATGGATCTAGGGCTCCTTTTATCAAGGCGCGGTAGGCAGTTAACGCGCGGAATAACGCACGTTCAATCGCCTGCCGTGCTAGTCGCTAATGCCTCCATTGACAAGGTGTTAGTTTTTTTGCTTGCCGCGGGGGTTAGCGCGTGATGAAATGTCCGACACACTAATCCCCGTAGCGCACCTTGATAAAAGGAACCCCTAATATTATGCATAAGCTCTGCATATAAAGTTATATGTTGATTTTCATTAATGGCATTCACACATTTACAACTGCTGAAAACTACATAATTTTATATACTCTAGGTATATAGTTATGCAGTTGGCCCACCACTGAAAATTAACCTCGCCCTATTAGCACAGGAATCTGATGCTGAGTGTAGTGTGCATGGTAAAAGTGAGGTAATATGGCCTCTTCTGTATATAGAGTACTATATATAGTGCAATTTACATGAATAACTGAGATAATGAGCCAGGCAATTTTCAGCCAGCACTGGGCAGCGTGCTGTTCACCCAACGCCAGCACTCAACCTCAACTTTTTACTTGTTTAGCCATCTACTCTTTCATTTATATAATGGATAAATTTGTATTTGGATAAATGGGAGGTCTTGGCTGTTAAGTTATTGTTGGAAATTTCATACAGTGGTGGAGTGTGAGTGTGACCTTGCAGTGTCTCGAGAGATCCTGGCTGTTCCATTTGGGGGTATATTTGAGTAATTTGTTGAATGTGTATGCCCTTTTCCTTAGGTTGAGTGTAGGTAATACCTAGCCCTGCTGTACATGCTGTCTATGATCACACAGTAGGAGCAACAACAGGAAGAACAAGCTCTCCACAGGTGAGGCCTCATTTAGAATATTGTGTACAATTCTGGAGGCCACACCTTCATAAAGAAATAAAAAGGATGGAGTCAGTCCAGAGGAAGGCTACTAAAATGGCATGTGGTCTTCATCATAAGGCATATGGGGACAGACTTAAAGATCTCAATCTGTATACTTTTGAGGAAAGGCGGGAGAGAGGAGATATGATAGAGATGTTTAAATATCTACGTAATGTCGAGTCTCTTTCATTTGAAAGGAAACTGCAATGAGAGGGCATAGGATGAAGTTAAGAGGCTCCAGAGTAATCTAAGAAAATGCTTTTTTACAGAAAGGGTGGTAGATGCATGGAACAGTTTCCTGGAAGAGGTGGTGGAGACAGAGACTGTGTCTGAATTCAAAAGGGCCTGGGATAGGCATGTGGGATTTCTCGGAGAGAGAAAGAAATAATGGTTACTGTGGATGGGCAGACTAGATGGGCCATTTCGCCTTTATCTGCCATTATGTTTCTATGTAATACAAAGCAAACAGCAGAGGCTGACCAATGTGTATTGATGTTTATTTCAAAACCTGATAGGGGTCATGTTTCAGCCAAAAGGCATGCTTCAGGGGTTCTGAACAGTAATAAATCAATAATTGAATACATACATACATATATAAAAAGAATCATAAGCTGGTGAAGTAATGATCCCTCTAACCAAGCTTCAGTTAAGAGACTTTGTAACCACTAACTGGTATTTGGAAAAATTCCCTTTCTCTACTTAGCTGTCCTTCCCCCTTCAAATCTAGAAACTCCATCAGAGCCACAGTAGAAAGAACCAACATGAGTCTCCAGTGAAAGGCAGAACATGAGAAGTTACTTGGGTACTAAAGGGCTGAGACATTAGGTGGTGATAAGTCCTGGAGGGTGGGAGATCAGGGGGTTTCAGTCCATTGACTGCGTCATCAACTCCAACATCTGCCAGAACAATATTATTTGAAAAGCAAACTTAAAAAGTTTAAAATCTCCATCCACAGTGTCTGTATCAACCAGATTTCACATTCAGAGGCCTGGTATCTGGAAATGCTATATTACATGAGCCTTCTTTCTGATTTTCTTGACAGGCAAAATCTCAAATGTGACCATCACCAGTAATTCTACCTCTGCATACCTGTGGGCAGGCGAGGACTCTGTCCGCCTGACATGCACAGCCCTGGGGGATGAGCCTAGATTCTCCTGGAGCAATAATGGGACCTCCCTACCAAGAGATCCACGCTACCAGATCTCTGCAAACAACGAGTCCCTGACTATTAGCCCTCTAATTAGGAGTGATGCCAGTATCTTTACCTGTACAGCCTTCAACAGTGTGAGCCAAAATAGCAGTTCCCTGACCCTTGACATGTACAGTAAGTATCTGAGCCATAGAAAGTGAAATGAAATGGATTTGCTCAATATAGCACCAACAATTGCACAACTCAAAAACAATAACAAAAAAGACAGCAAGTAACAAATTCATTGTTATTGTAAATCTTTTACTTTGTATAACCATCACTGTGTACCATTTTTGTAACAAAATCCCTTCTCCGCCCCCACAATTTTACAAAGCCAGGTTAGTGCTTGCTGCTGTGGTATTCTCTCTGATGTCCATAGGGAATTAATGAATGTCAGAGTGTTTGCCATATAGCAGCTGCTAATGAGGCTTTGTAAAAGAAGCCCCCTTTTTTTTCCTGGGTTGTTCCTGGGTAATAAGTGTTCTTTCTTAATTGCTTATTCCCCTCAAACTTTGCTTTTGTATCCAGGACACAGATATTTTGAAATGTACACTTTTTGCAGAACATTCCAGATTGATTCCAAGTTGAGTAACTTAGGGGCCCTTTTATGAAGGCTGAAACATCCAATAGATGCATTTTGCTATATATGTGACCAATATATATGTTACCAGTTTATCAAGACATGAGGGAAAAAGTACTCCACAGAAGCATCTGCTAAGATGTGCATTGCCTAAAAGGCATATTTCGTCATGCCTGTTGAGGATCAAGACAAACATTGGGCACCTCACTTCACATGCGAGCACTGCCAAAAAAACTCTAGAAGGTAAGACAATTTTGTTTCTCACTAAGATGACGGAATTTTCTGCTATAAATTTTTTTAGAATGTCAAATTTTAAAAAACATTTAACTTTAAAATTTTCAATTTTATTTGAAAATATATCATGTATGTAATATGCTGTGAGAATCTCATACACATTAGTCATAGGTGAAATAAATATATTGTTTTCATTAACACAATTTCATTTTGTTCTTCTACAGGATGGTACAAAGGGGAGCCATGAAGTTTGCTATCCCAAGAATTTGGCGGGAACCCACTGACCACTCAAGCAACTGCTACTTTTGCTTAGTGGACCCTTCCAAATGTCAAACTGACAAGTACCCATCTACAGTCACATATCTGAACATTCCTTCATCCATCATCCTGGTGCCACATTGCCCTGAGCTCCCCATACCCACTCCCTGAGAGAGAGAGAGCAGATGCCTTCAGACGAGAGCAGTAGACATGGATACAGAATGGACTGCAAATCTCTGGTCAGATCACTACCTACTGCCCTTCAATCTTACCCTGTAGATGGAAAGTACATCCACTAAAGATACCAATAAAAAAACATTAACAAGAGGCATGATAAACATGAACCAATTCTGAAATAAAGCTTCTGAATTATTAAACACGTCTTCAAACAATCCTACAACAATGCTTACTAACTGGAACAACACAACTGAAGAAATGCTAGACACTACACCACCAGACACTACACCACCAGAAGAACTATCAAACCCTTGCCTTGGTTTACCAAAAACCTAATAACTGAAAATCAAGCTTGCTGAAGACTTGAGAAGCAATGGCAAAAGAGCAACCTACCAGAACACAAAATTGCCTGAAGGGATACAATCAATAAATACAAATTCAATATCACTGAAGTTGTAAAAACCCACTCCACATGCAAAATAGAAAACAAAAATTTTGATATAAAAAAACTATTTTGCCTAATGTGCACCATAACTACACTTCCAAAATTAGGTTTATCTGATATAATTCCCCGCCAAATGCCCAAATACTAACTGACTTCTTCTTAAACAAAATAAAAAATATACAAACTGAGGTTGATAAGACACCTGTCACTTTAACACTAGAAAACACACTACACCCAAGGACAACAGACCCCTGAACAGCTGACCGAATCTGGAATACCTTGCAGGCTCTAACAAGATTTGACACAGCCTCCCAGCTTAAAAAAAAAACCTATACACTAGCAGCATCCTTGACAAAACCTATGTATACCACGTATCAACAAGGGATCAAAGAGGAAAAAGAATAAAGAACCGGCGTGGCTCACTGTAGAGGTTAAGGAAGCGATCGGAGAGGAAAAAACCTCATTTAAGGAAACTGGAATAAGCACAAAGAACATCAACGCAGGTGCCATATGGCGGTAAAAGGGGCCAAAAGAGACTGCGAGGAAAAAATAGCCAAGGAGGCAAAAAACTTAAAGCCGTTCTTTCGATATATTAAAGGGAAACGACCTGCGAAGGAAGCAGTGGGACCGTTGGATGACCAAGGAATAAAGGGAGCGATAAAGGAGGACAAGGCAATCGCCGACAGACTGAACACATTTTTTTCGTCTGTATTTACCAAAGAGGATATACACAGCATATTGGAACCCATCAGGATGTATGCTGGAAGTGAAAACGGGAAACTGACAGGGTTGACGGTCAGTTTAGAAGAGGTATGCAGGCAGATTGATAGACTCAAGAGTGATAAATCCCCGGGACCGCATGATAGCCATCCGAGGGTCATCAAGAAACTGAAAGGGACCATAGCTGAACTGCTTCAACTGATAGCCAACCTGTTGATCAAAACGAGAAAGATTCCGGAGGACTGGAAGGTGGCAAATGTTACGCTGATTTTCAAAAAAGGTTCGAGAGGAGAACCAGGAAACTACAGACCGGTGAGTCTGACCTCGGTACCAGGAAAGATGGTAGAAGCGCTAATAAAGGACCACATCATCGATCACCTTGATGGACACGGTCTAATGAGGACCAGCCAGCACGGTTTCAGCAAAGGCAGATCTTGTTTGACAAACTTGCTGCACTTCTTCGAGGGAGTGAACAGGCAGATAGATAAAGGTGACCCGGTAGACATTGTATATCTGGACTTTCAGAAGGCGTTCGACAAGGTTCCGCATGAATGACTACTTCGGAAAATTGCGAGCCATGGAATTGAGGGTGAAATACTCATGTAGATAAAAAACTGGCTGGAGAACAGGAAACAGAGAGTGGGGGTGAATGGACAATACTCGGACTGGAAAAGTGTCAGCAGAGGGATGCCGCAAGGCTTGGTGCTTGGACCCATGCTCTTCAACATCTTTATAAACGATCTGGACATAGATACGACGAGCGAGGTGATTAAATTTGCAGACGATACGAAGTTATTCAGAGTAGTGAAGACATAGGGGGATTGCGAAGATCTGCAATGTGACATAATCAGGAATGAGCATCGACATGGCAGATGAGGTTCAATGTGGACAAGTGTAAAGTGATGCATGTCAGTAACAAAAATCTCATGCATGAATACAAGATGTCCGGGGCGGTACTTGGAGAGACCTCCCAGAAAAGGGACTTGGGAATTCTGATCGACAAGTCAATGAAGCCGTTCATACAATGTGCGGCGGCAGCAAAAAGGGCGAACAGAATGTTAGGAATGATAAAGAAGGGGATCAAGAACAGATCGGAGAAGGTTATCATGCCTCTGTACCAGGCCATGGTGCACCCTCACCTGGAGTACTGCGTACAACACTGGTCGCCGTACATAAAGAAGGAAACGGTACTACTTGAAAGGGTCCAGAGAAGAGCGACGAAGATGGTTAGGGGTCTGAAGGAGCTGCCATACAGCAAAAGATTAGAGAAACTGGGCCTCTTCTCCCTCGAACAGAGGAGATTGAGAGGGGACATGATCAAAACATTCAAGGTACTGAAGGGGATAGACTTAGTAGATAAAGATAGGTTGTTCACCCTCTCCAAGGTGGGGAGAACGAGAGGGCACTCTCTAAAGTTGAAAGGGGATAGATTCTGTACGAACAAAAGGAAGTTCTTCTTCACCCAGAGAGTGATGGAAAATTGGAATGCTCTTCCGGAGTCTGTCATAGAAGAAAACACCCTCCAGTGATTCAACACAAAGTTAGGCAATTTCCTGCTGAACAAGGACGTACCCTGATAGGGATAGTCTCAGTCAGGGCACTGGTCTTTGACCAGAGGGCCGCTGCGGGAGCGGACTGCTGGGCATGAGGGTCCACTGGTCTGACCCAGCAGCGGCAATTCTTATGTTCTTATGACAAATGCCTCACTCATTTATTAGTAGATGTCCCAGATCATATCATATCCTGGCTGACCAAACTCCTACTACAGCATAGCCAACCACCACCTCAAATGGGTCATATTGCCCTCACCCCTATTCCCAAATCTTTCAAATCCTTCCAATTACAGACCCATTGCCAGTAATCTAGAAGTGCATGTCTGCAAACAACTCTCAACTTATATTGAAAAATTCTCCTGCCTCCATCTCTCACAGTTCAGATTTTACTCACAACATAGAACAGAACTTCTTCTATTAATCTTAACTACCAAAATCAAACAAACCTTAAGCACGGGGACACCAAGCAGTTCTCCTCAAATCTGATATATCAGCCGCCATCAACCACCGCCTACTTCTAATCAAACTAAGTGAAACAGGCATTGAGGGTACTGGTTCAAAGATTTCCTACAGAAAGAAATACTTCGTATGGAAAGATGGAACATTCTCCAGAAGCTAAAACGCATTTTATGCCATCTCTCAAGGATCGCCACTCGCCAATACTATATAACCTCTTCATGAGCTCCTTGGGTCACATTAATTTCAACAGCAATGAATGCTTACTATAATATGCAGATGACATCCTCCTGCTCATCCCAATCAAACACAATGCACACGATGTTTAAAAAAATATCCAATCTTATGGGACTTATAATTACTAATTAATAGCTTCAGTTCTTATCCTATCACCATACAAGGAAGCTATTATCTTTATATTTCTAAAAAAAAAAACACACAACTTTAATTCTTAATTTCATTTTAGTTCAAATTATAATAATTATCTCTCCATATAAATATACATATATAAATATCTCTCCATACACAAATATACAAGTACATATACAATGGAAAGATGCTTATAGCGAAACACAGCTAGACTGCATATTATTCCCTGAAGGAAGTATTGAACTTTGATGGAATTCACTGGTTAATTAAAGATCATCTTGGAGCCTTAATGATTTGACTACCACATAAGGAACATCAGTTGCTCATATAGCTTGATTTGATGAATTAGGGATCTGCGATGGACATTGATAATTTGCAGGTTATGATGATATAGTGACCACTATTTAGTGGGTTGAATATGGGGGTTTCTATTGTGTCTGTATATTTGTGTATGCGGTTTATATGGAGAGATAATTATTATGAATCATAAATTGAAGTAAAGTGAAATAAAGAATTAAAGTTTCTGTTTAAAGAAATATATATTTTAAAAAAATATCAAATGGTATAGACCAGTGGTTCCCAAACCTGTCCTGGGGGACCCCCAGCCAGTCAGTTTTCAAGATATCTCTAATGAATATGCATGAGAGAGATTTGCATACCTGTCACTTCCATTATATGCAAATCTCTCTCATGCATATTCATTAGGGATATCTTGAAAACCTGACTGGCTGGGGGTCCCCCAGGACAGGTTTGGGAACCACTGGTATAGACAAACTATGTACCTGGGCTACAGTCAATAAAATCAAACTAAACACAACAAAAAACAAAGTCCTATGGTTTCACAACACCCCACAAACAGTCCCTATAACAGTCCCTCAGGAACCTCTTTAAATATAAACAAAACCTCTAAGGTCCTCAGAGTTATACTCGACTCTATCTTATGAACCCCAAATCTCTAACCTATACAAAAAAAAACCCTTCTATAAAATGAAACAACTAAGACTAATCAGATCCTTCCTCCATGGTCATCACTTTGCCATACTGACACAGATACTTGTGTTATCCCAACTAGACTATGGGAGCTCTCTCTGTGCTAGCATTAACTCTACCTTCATGCACAAACCACAAATGATACAAAGTACAGCAATAAGACTACTGTATATACTTGAATATAAACTGACTTGACGAGATAACCTTTTTCTCCCCAAAAAAGGAGGAAAAAAGGTTGACTTGAAAATAAACCATGGGGTTATATTCAAGTGCCCTGCCCTGCCAGGCTCTGCACCCAACCTCCCCCCCCATCCCTCCCTTGCCCTGTCAGGCTCTGTACCATGTTCCTCCTCCCTCCCTGCTCTGCCAGGCTCTGCATCCAGTCTCCTCCGTCACTTCCTCTCCTGCCCTGCTGGTCTCTTCAACCAGCGCCCCTCCCAATGCCTTACAGGCCTCCACTGGACCTGCTATAAGTCCTAGTGGGCCAGGAAAGTAGGGATCCCTCCCACCTCCTATCTCGGCTGACTCTAAGTAGTTTTACCTCCCTATCCCCCTCCCCCACATACCTTTCGAATCCCTGGTTGTGCAGCGGTGAACCATAGCAGGAGCGACCTTCATTTGCGACTAACCGTGCAGAGCCGCTAGATGATTGAGCGAAAGAAGGTCATTCCTGCTGTGATTCAAAAGGTAGATTGGGGAGGAAGAGGGAGGTAAAACTTCTTAAAGTCGACCAGGGCAGGAGATGGGAGGGATGCCTCCTGTCTCGGCCCACTACTGGACTACCAGGTCTTACGGCAGGACCAGCAGAGACCTGCAACATGTTTGGGAGGGGGTGAGTCAGCGCTGACCAGAATATAAACCGAGACCCTCATTTTTTGGTCCACAAATCTCAGTTTATATTTGAGTATATATGGTAATATTGAAAATGAAATAAACCACAATTCCATCTCACCTTACTATATAGTAGACTGCACTGGCTACCTAAAACACTCACATCACTTTCAAACTATTATGTGTAATGTTCCACATCCTTTATTCGTACTCCGCAGAGCCACTTATAAACCTTTTCATTATCTCTGTCAACTCCTGGTCAATATCAGCCAGAAAACTTAAAACATTTCATTTGATCCTTCCCTCTCCCAAAGGTGTAAAACACAAACAAATATTTAACTCACTACTCACCTACCTTGGCACAAAGACCTGGAACAATCTTTCAACAATTATCAAGACAGAACCTAACTACCCCAGATTTCAAAAGAAACTGAAGACTTTTTGAGAACATATATATACTGTATATACTCGAATATAAACCAAGATTATTGGGTCAAAAGAATGGGGGTCTTTGTTTATATTTGAGTCTACTACTGTAGTTTAAAAAATATTCAAATTTAAGCCTACCAGGCTGTAGGGAATGGAGTCGTGGGGCAGGGGCAGGTCCGAAATGCGAGGCAGGTAGCTGACTCCTCTTAGTGGCATCCACAGCAGTCACTATTTGATCTCAAGTGCCCGCAACCCGTTACCAGAACTTATCTTGGTTATTGGGCCTTCAAGCGGGCTATCATTGATCCGAGTCCTTCCCCCACTACTATTATTCTTTTTTTCTTTTTAAAGTGCACAGTGCAAGAAGCACAACATATGTACATCCCCAGATTTAGAATAGGGTGCAAAAAAAACAGAGCAAAAGATCCCGCATGGATAAACAATGAGGTGAAGAAAGCGATAGGAGACAAGAAAAAATCATTCCGGAAATGGAAAAAGGACCAAACTGGGGAGAACTGGAAAGAATACAGGAAAAGCCAAAAAGAGTGTCATCAAGTGGTTAGGAGAGCAAAAAGAGAATACGAAGAGAGGCTGGCCAGGGAGGCAAAAAACTTCAAATCGTTCTTCAGATATGTTAAAGGGAAGCAACCGGCGAGGGAGGAAGTAGGACCTTTGGATGATGGAGACAGAAAGGGAGTGATAAAGGAGGAAAAAGAGGTAGCCGACAGGTTAAACAAATTTTTCTCATCAGTCTTCACAAGCGAGGACACATCCGGTGTACCAGAACCCGACGTGATCTTCCATGGAGACCAAGAAGAAAAACTGTCGACAATAGAGGTGAGCCATGAGGATGTTCTCCAACAGATAGATAGATTGAAAAGCGACAAATCACCAGGCCCGGATGGTATCCACCCTAGGGTACTAAAAAAACTAAGAAATGAGATAGCAGGAATACTCCAACGAGTCTGCAACCTATCCTTGAAAACTGGAGAGATCCCGGAGGACTGGAAGATAGCAAATGTTACACCTATCTTTAAAAAGGGGTCAAGAGGAGACCCCGGAAACTATAGGCTGGTAAGTTTGACATCGGTTCCGGGCAAGACGGTAGAAGCACTGATAAAGGACAGCATCTGTGAGCACATCGAAAAAAATGGGCTGATGAAAGCGAGCCAACATGGCTTCTGCAAGGGAAGATCGTGCCAAACAAACTTACTGCACTTCTTTGAGGGAGTAAACAGTCAGTTGGACAAAGGGGAACCCATAGACATCATTTAACTCGACTTCAAAAAGGCCTTTGACAAGGTACCCCATGAGCGACTACTTAGGAAGCTGTGGAACCACGGGGTGGAAGGGGACGTGCACAGATGGGTCAAACACTGGTTGGCAGGCAGAAGGCAGAGGGTTGGAGTGAAGGGTCACTACTCGGGCTGGAGGAAGGTCACGAGTGGAGTTCCGCAGGGGTCTGTACTCGGACCGCTGCTATTCAATGTATTTATAAATGACCTGGAAATGGGGACGAAGTGTGAAGTTATCAAATTTGCAGATGACACTAAACTCTGTAGAAGGGTTAGAAATGTGGAAGAGTGTGAGGACCTACAAAGGGACCTAAACAAACTGGAGGAGTGGGCGAATAAATGGCAGATGGACTTCAATGTAGGGAAATGCAAGGTCATGCATATAGGGAGAAAGAACCCGATGTTCAGCTACCAAATGGGGGGATTAGTATTAGAGGGAAGTAACCTTGAAAGAGATTTGGGTGTACTGGTGGACACAACAATGAAGTCAACAGCACAATGTGCAGCAGCCGCGAAGAAGGTAAACAGAATGTTGGGTATTATTAAGAAGGGTATTACGACCAGAACGAGAGAAGTCATCCTGCCGTGTATCGGGCAATGGTGCGCCCGCACCTGGAGTACTGTGTTCAGTATTGGTCACCGTACCTTAAGAAGGATATGGCAATACTTGAGAGAGTCCAGAGGAGAGCGACACGAATGATTAAAGGCATGGAAAACCTTTCATACACTGAAAGATTGGGGAGATTGGGGCTCTTCTCCCTGGAAAAGCGGAGACTCAGAGGAGACATGATAGAGACCTACAAGATCATGAAGGGCATAGAGAGGGTAGAGAGGGACAGATTTTTCAAACTTTCAAAACATAAAAGAACAAGAGGACATTCGGAAAAGTTGGAAGGAGACAGATTCAAAACGAATGCTAGGAAGTTTTTCTTTACCCAGCATGTGGTGGACACCTGGAATGCGCTTCCAGAGGACGTAATAGGACAGAGCATGGTACTGGAGTTCAAGAAAGGATTGGACAATTTCCTGCTGGAAAAAGGGATAGAGGGGTATAGATAGAGGCTACTGCACAGGTCCTGGACCTGTTGGGCCGCCGTGTGAGCGGACTGCTGGGCAAGATGGACCTCGGGTCTGACCCAGTGGAGGCATTGCTTATGTTCTTATACTTATTTACTTTTAATAGTACTTATGATACTTAGCTCTGGTGTTATATAATGCCCGGTTATCCACTGTTAACACTTCCACTTGTTGGTACTAGTGTGCAACGGAAGATCTCCATTTCGTTCTTTTATAATACTAAGAGCTTCTTCAGGATAGAGCGTTATATAATGTTCATTTTTCTAAAAACGACAAAATGTGTTTTTTAAAAAAGATATATACCGTTATATAGTGCTATATTATAATTAAAGAACCCACTCATTCTGATTGTCACTGAAGTCTTCGAGGAAACCGCCCTCTGTTTTTATATATTAATATTATATATATATTTATAATTTTTTCTAAAGATCTTATATTGCTAATGTAACCCATATTTTAAGGGATACTTATTAATAGTCAGTTTACTTACTGTTTGATGTAACCACAATTGGGATCTATTTTGAATCGTATCCCAAACGTATACTTGCAAACTCTATTTATGAGAGCGTTCTACATCATTTCTGGTACTCTTTTACCAGAAGTGATGGATTTGTTACTTTGATCTTTTTATCTTTTTACTTTGTTTTAATTGATGACTAAATTTTATTAAATTTTATTGAATTTTTTTCTGTTGATATGGACTATTTTGACTGTAGCCATATTTTATCTATACCTTACCTGTTACCATATTTTATTTTGTTTGTGCTATAAATATATACCCGTTCTTCCATGGATGTACTAAGTTAACAGTGGATAACCAGGCATTATACAACACCCGAGCTAAGTATTATAAGTACTATTAAAAGTAAATAAGTGCTTTTAAAAAGAAAAAAAGAAAAAAGAATAATAGTAGTGGGGGGAAGGACTCGGATCAATGATAGCCCGCTTGAAGGCCCAATAACCAAGATAAGTTCTGGTAATGGGCACTTGAGATCAAACAGTCTCTACCCTTGATAAGATTAGGTAAGGAAGAGGGGGGGGGGGTGAGGAGTCAGTGGCACATCTGGATTGTGAGCAGCCGTGTCTTTGGTCCTGTCCCGGTCCCGCTAAACCGGCTGACAATAACGAAGCCAGACACTGTGGGGGCCTTCTCTCTTGCCATATCACTAAAGGCTTTGCCAGTCTTGAATCCGTCCCCCTCTGAAGCTCTTGATTTTGAGGGGTGGGATTAAGACTGACAGAGCCCCTGCGGCGTCTGACTTTGTTATTGCCAGCCAGTTTAGTGGGACTGTGATGGGACTGAAGGCAGGGCTGCTCACAATCCGGATGCGCTGCTGACTCTTCACTTCCCCCTCCTCCCAGCAGCTGACAAACAGGTAGGGAGGACCACCATGGCCACCGCCAGTAAGAATCATCTGCCTGCCTTGCATGTCGGACCTGCCCCTGACCTGCGACTCCGTTGGAAGAAGCAAAGTGTGATGGGGAGAGAACTTGGATGTAGGTGGAGGGTGAGAGAGAGAGATGAGGTGTTGGAGAAAAAAGGGGAGAGGATATGCTGGATGGAGGAGGCAAGAGAGGAGATACTGGTTAGAAGAGTGAAAATAAAGGAAAGAGAGAAAAAGAGAAGATGCTGGAAGGGGGAAAAGTTAGTAAATGAACTGGAGAAATAGAAGCAGATAGAGATGCAGAAAAATAAATGGAGGAAAACTGAAAGGAAAAGGTTAAAGTTAGAGAAGGATGCAGGAGAGGAAGTGAAGACAGGAAGGAGAGAAGAAGCTGATAGATTGCAGACCTTGAAAAGAAAATTAAGAAAAGACAGGAAAAAAGCAGAAACTGGGATAAACATGAATAAAATGTTCAGACAACAAAGGTAGAAAAAAAATAATTATTTTTTGTAATTTCATGAACAGAAAATGCAGTTTTATTGTAAATTTGCACTGCTCTTTTTATATTCCAAAGTGCAGAGTGCTGTTTCTCTTTCTCTGGTGTTGAACTACATATAGTTTCTTGAGGTTTAAGTGTGATATTTGTCTACATTTATTTAAGTTTGTGGTTGTTTAGAGTTGTGTTTTCCTATGTAGCGGCCTTGTGATATATGTGTAACAGATATTTGTATTATGTTTAGTGACTTATGAGATAGCTGATGGGGAGGGAGAGTGAATAGTCTTTATAGATTGGCTCACCATGATAACTCAAATTTCTAACCTCAGTTTATATTCGAGTCAACCTTTTTTTCCCCCTTTTTGGAGGGAAAAAAAGGATATCTCAGTTATATTTGAATCAGTTTATATAAGAACATAAAAACTGCCATCTCCAGATCAGACCTTCAGTCCATCAAGTCCGGCGATCCGCACACGCGGAGGCCCAGCCAGGTGTACACCTGGCGTAATTTTAGTCACCCATATCCCTCTATGCCTCTCATAAGGAGATGTGCATCTAGTTTGCTTTTAAATCCTAGAACGGTGGATTCCGCAATAACCTCCTCTGGGAGGGCATTCTAGGTGTCCACCACTCGTTGCGTGAAGCAGAATTTCCTGATATTTGTCCTGGACTTGTCCCCCCTTAGCTTCAGTCCATGTCCTCTTGTCCATGTCATATTGGACATTGTAAATAATTTTTTTTCCTGCTCTATTTTGTCGATTCCTTTCAGTATTTTGAAAGTCTCGATCATATCCCTTCGCAGTCTCCTTTTCTCAAGGGAGAACAATCCCAGTCTCTTAAGTCGTTCCTCATATTCCAAGTTCTCCATACCTTTTATTAGCTTCGTTGCTCGTCTCTGCACCCTCTCCAGCAGTTTTATATCCTTCTTTAGGTTGGGAGATCAATGTTGGACATAGTATTCCAAGTGTGGTCTGACCATTGCTCTATAAAGCGGCATTATAACTTTCTCCGATCTACTCGTGATTCCTTTCTTTATCATGCCTAACATTCTATTTGCTTTCTTTGCCACTGCCGCGCATTGTGACAACGGTTTCAGGGTCCAATCTATCAGTACACCCAGGTCCTTTTCTTGTTCGCTCTTACCTAGAGTTGCACCTGATATTTTATACTCGTGTTCCTTGTTCTTTCTGCCTAAATGCATTACTTTGCACTTTTCCACATTAAACTTCATCTGCCATTTCTCTGCCCATTTCTCTAACTGACACAAGTCACTCTGGAGTTCCTCGTTTTCTTTCTGCTATCTGATTGCCCGGCATAGCTTTGTGTCATCTACAAACTTGATGATCTCAGTGGATGTTCCTTCTTCTAGGTTATTGATGAAAATATTAAATAAGATGGGCCCAAGTACCTTGCCCTGGGGCACACCGCTAGTCACTTTTTCCCAGTCTGAGAACTTCCCATTTATGCCCACTCTCTGCTTTCTGTTCTCCAGCCTTTTGGCTATCCATCTTGGTATATCTCCCTCTATTCCATGGCTTTGTAGTTTCCTGAGAAGTCTTTCATGTGGAACCTTGTCGAATGCTTTCTGGAAGTCCAAGTATATTATGTCTACCAGTACTCCACTATCAATTTGTTTGTTCACAGTCTCAAAAAATTGAAGTAAATTCGTCAAACATGATTTCCTTTTCCTGAAGCCATTTTGACTGGCTCTCATCAGGTCATGTGTATCCAAGTGCCGGACTATGCTATCTTTAATCAGTGCTTCAACCATATTTCCAGGGACAGACATAAGACTCACAGGTCTGTAGTTGCCCGGTTCTCCTCTTGATCCTTTTTTAAAAATTGGCGTGACGTTCGCTATCTTCCAATCGTCCGATATCTGTCTAGTTCTAATTGACAGGTTGGCAAGTTTTTGCAATAGCTCTCCGATTTCAACCTTCAGTTCTTTTAAGACTCTTGGGTGAATTCCATCAGGTCCAGGGGATTTATCACTTTTAAGATTGTCGATCGGGTACTATATCTAGTCCAAGTCCACTTCTACTATGATGAGGCTGTCCTCTATTACTCCTTTGAACACTTTCACTGCTTCTGGTATTGTTGCGGTGTCCTCCTTCGTAAAGACAGATGCAAATAAGGAATTTAGTCTGTCTGCAATTTGTTTGTCTTCCTTGATGTACCCTTTTCTTCCATGGTCATCAAAGCGGTCCCACCACCTCTTTTGCGGGTCTTTTTCCTTTTACATATCTAAAGAAGGGCTTGAAATTTTTGGCCTCTTGCACTATTTTGTCCGCATAGTCCTTTCTGGTATCCCTCACCGCCTTGTGACATTTCTTCTGATCATCTTTGTGTTTGTTCCAAGCTTCGGTTGTTTTGTGCGTTTCCATTTTTTAAAGGAGTCCTTCTTTTCTTTTATGGCTTCCTTCACCTCTCTAGTAAGCCATGCCGGTTCTCCTTTGCCTTTAGTTTTCCTTTCTTTGGAAATCCGTGGAATGTAGAGATTTTGTGCTTCCGTGATAGTATTTTTCAGTAGGGATCATGCCTGATCTACCGTTTTAACTTTGTCCATCTTTATCTTGAGCCGTTGTTTCACCATGGCTCTCATGCTATTGTATCTTCCTTTTTTAAAGTTTAAGGTCGTGGTTAAGTTTTTGGTACGTTTCCCTTTCCCGATGTCAAGTTTAAAGTTGATCATGTTGTGATCGCTCGTCCCCAGTGGGACTGTGACTTCTACTTCTTTTGTCAGTCCCGTAATGCCATTTAGGACCAAGTCCAAGGTGGCATTTCCTCTTGTCGGCTCTCCCACCATTTGTTCCAAAAAGCAGTCCCCTAGCGCTTCCAGGAACTTGGCCTCCTTGCCGCAGTTCGAGGTTCCCAGGTTCCAGTCTATCACCGGGAAATTGAAGTCTCTCATGATTATTACATTACCTGTCTTACATTCTTGTTTAATTTCCTCTATCATTTCTGAGTCTGTCTCCTCCGTCTGTCCTGGGGGTCGATAGTAAAGGCCAATTTTTGTGTCTGCATCATTGTGTCTAGGAATCTTGATCCAGAGGGACTCCAGCTTTTCTGTCCTTTCCGTCGTAGCCTCTCTAACAGATTCTACTCCATCCTGAACATATAGGGCAATACCTCCACCTTTCTGCCCTACTCTATCTCTTCTGTATAGTTTGTATCCCTGTAGTTCTGTGTCCCATTTGTTTTCATCATTCCACCATGTTTCTGTTATGCCAATGATTTCCAGTTCATCGTGTCCTGCTATTGTCTCTAATTCTCCCATTTTGTTTCTCAGACTTCTAGCATTCGTATACATACATTTGAGTTCCCTTTGTGCTACCTTCATGGACTTTCTAAGCTTAGCAGTATACAGTATACGGTATGCTCTTCCACAGTATGTTACACACCATTTCACCCTTCCAGAAACCACAAGAGATCCCTCCCAAACTCTACATAACATAATCACACTAATTGTACTTCAAACTGCTGTACTGTAATTCTAATGACAGCTCAATGTTACCACCTATTGTTGTAACTTCTAAATGTAATATAAACTTCATGATTTGTAAGTTGCCTTGATCCTAGATAGGCATAGAGCAACCAAGAAATTGAAGATTAGCGTGAGAGAGACATTGTAGATTCAGTTTACAATATCAGTGATGTAGCTGATGGGAGAAACCCATACTATCCAAACCAAAAAGACCTCAATGACTTGATCAGAGATCTTGGTTTCACCAAATCCAATGCTGAGCTGTTGATGTCTAGGCTCATGCAATGGAACTTGTTGATTGAAAGTGTGCAAGTCAGAGATTAGAGGAAGCGTCACCAAACTTTTTCCACCTTCTTTACCGATCAAGATGGGCTCTGCTTCTGCCCAATGTGACCAGTTTATCTAAGGCAACTGGAATAGCCTGTAACCCGAAAGAAAGGCATCTCCTCATTGATAGCTCCTCCAGGAGCATCAAAGTCGTGCTGCTCCATAACAGGAATAAGTACCTGTCTCTTCTGCTGGTTCACTCAGTGCACCTCAAAGAGGATTATAGCAGCATGATGACCTTACTAGGTGCCTTGAGATATGATGAGTATGGCTGGGAGTTAATCAGAGACTTCAAAATGGTAGTATTTCTAATGGGACTCCATGGAGGTTTTATTACATTTCCCTTGTATTTCTGTTTTTGGGCAGCAGGGACACAAAAGTGCACTGTTAAAGGCAGGACTGGCCACAGCAGACTGAGCTCTCTGTGGAGGGAAACAAAATCAAATGGGAACCACTGGTGGACCCCTGGAAGTTGCTGATGCTACCGCTACACAGTACATATCAAATTGGACCTAATGAAACAATTTGTCAGAGCTCTAGATAAGGAGTCAGCAGCCTTCAATGACCTTCAAGACATCTTCCCTAATCTGTCTAAGGCAAAGGTCACAGTTGGTATCTTCATTGAATCACAGATAAAGGAGATCCTGGAGAACTATGAATTTCCCAAGAAGCTAGCTATGAAGGAGAAAGCAGTTTGGAACAGCTTTATCTCAGAGGTTCGGGGCTTTCTGGGCAATCACAAGGCCAAAAACTATGTGGCATTGGTGGAGAAACTGGTAAAGAATTACAGTAAAATGGGCTGTAGGATGTCTTTCAAAGTCCATGTCTTTGAAGAACATGGGAGCATACTTAGAGGAGTAAGGTGAGTACTTCGGGACAGTAAGGGAATTTCTAAGTACCTATCTTACTTTTTAATTTTAATTGTTACTGTTACTGGTTACTTTATCCTGGTTAATCTGACTCTGCATCTTCGCTATAAATGTACAGTCTCTTCTCCTGTAAACCTCTATGAACTGTTTTATGGTATTGCGGTATACAAAAATAAAGTTATTATTATTATTATTATTACTTCCACCAGGATATACTGGACTTAGAATGCTGCTACCAAGGACAATCAGTGGCATGTGGTCAAAGCCTTCAGGGGATTCACCTTACCCCCTAAAGGCCCTGAGGGCACTGTTCTGAATTTAATTGGCTGAGCAGGCAATAGACAGAAGCTGCTCAGCCAATCAAATTCAGATCAGTACTGTCAGGACCTTCAGGGGATTCAGAGAATCTCCAGCCCAAGAGCCTTGCTTTTTTTTTAAATGTAGTTTGACTGGTTGAGCAGGCTGCCTACTCAACAAATTAAACTGCATCAAGCAAAAAATAAATAAAATAAAACAAAACATCAGGGCTGTAGAACAGAGGAATCACTGACTCCCCTGAAAGAACTCACCACATGCCACTGAGAACAATCCAATAAGAACTTGATGGAAAATTACATCAGGGAGCTGATTCGTGCAAGTAACTTAAAATATAACAGCAAAATTTTAAAAACAATACTCACTTCTAAATCTTCTATGGTCATCTTTGTATAATTTTGATATAAATACATGTTGATTGTGGTTCATAAGTTGCTGTTTATGACTTAAGATGAAAATTCAGCGTTTTCACATTTTAAATAGATAAATTGGTTGAGCAGACTGGATGGACCATTCGGGTCTTTATCTGCCGTCATCTACTATGTTACTATGTAAATTACAAAATTTGACTATCCTGGTCACAAAACCAAGGTTTTATGAAAATAACAGACACTGTCTATACTTTTTATACATGAGCAATTAGGAAATTACACTTATTACCCAGGTTTTGGCCAGGTAAAAGTGACCTGGATTGGCCACCATGAGTACGGGCTACTGGGCTTGATGGACCATTGGTATGACTCAGTAAGTCTATTCTTATATTCTTATCAAAGATTGTTTGACTGGAGCTATTTTTGATAGAACATCTAAGTCCAACTTTGGACATTTCCTGCAAGACGTCCAAAGTCAGAGGCTAACATACGGCCATTTTCAAGACCAGCAAAACCGCTAGATGTCCCCCAGTTATTATTATTATTTTTTTTTTGAAAATTGTCTATTTCGATGTCTTGGCCACCAGAATGTCCAACCCTAGGATGCCTAACTTTATTCACCATTTTTTTTTACCACAAAAATGTCTTACTTCAAACCATCCAAAACCAGTCCATTTAGATGTGGGAGGGGCCAGCATTGTAATGGACTGGCCACACAGCCATACCAACAGAACAGTGGGGCACCTCAGAGGGCACTGCTGTGAACATCTCACCATAACCCCCTTCTAAAGTATGATGAGCCCTCCAAAACTCCCCTAAAGCCTACTATACCCATCTGTGTATCACCCCAATAGCCCTTATGGCTGCAAATGGCACCTATAATGCAGTATAGTAGGATTTTGATGGGTTTTGGTGGGCTCACACTTTCCACCATAAATGTAGTGGTTAGAGTGGCTTATGGGCCTGGATCCTCCTCTATTTGACTCATTAGCTAACCTACCAGACTACTTAAGACACCTGTGTGCTGCTCTACTAGGCTTTCCCATACCAGGTGCGACTGTTTTAGAGGTAGGTATGTACAGTTTCATTCAGAAATTTGGGGGTGGGAGTCAGTGACCACTGGGGGAGTGTGGAATTATCATTACTTAATTCCTCCAGTGGTCATATGGTCAGTTTGAGCATCTTTTTAGCACTTAGATGCTTTGAAAACAGGTCTAGCTCAGAGCAACTAAGTTCCATCCAGGATGTCTTGGGAAAGGTTTTATTATCGCTGAAAGACATCCAAGTCTAAGCCCGGTCAAAGCCCACTTCTTACATGCCCTCTCGCTCTTTGGATGCCCAGTAGTTAGGATGCCTCACAAGATGTCCAGAAAGATAGCTTTGAAAATCAGCATTTGGACGTTTTGGCGAGAAAAACAGCCAAGTGCCAGTTTATGCCACCTTTTGGACATCTTCATTTTTCATAAATACCCCTAATTATGTAATTACATAACTAAAAAATATTGAACATAAAAAAATGAACCCTCTTTCAAGAAATGTAAAATTTCCCTTAAGAGCCTCTATTTCTCACAGACATTCTCCCAAGATTACCAACTAATTTCATCCTTTTATTTCTGGTGTAGTTCTTAGTGAGGCATCATTGCTTGGTTTCCCATCTTTCCTTCTCCCATACTTGCTTGTGTCTAATTGTTTTTCTTCTTATCCCCTGAACATGTACACTTATTATCTTCTGTTCTTGACCATTTTCCTTTCTCTCTTCCTCTCCTCTTTTCTTTGAGCATTGTCCATTATCCCCATACTTACAGTATTATGGAGATAAGTTAGAAGGCAGATTCATAGCCTATAGGGAAATGTGTGTTTACGTACTTCTCCAGTAATCTATGCAATAGTGGACTATTGTATTTCCTATGCATCCCAGTTTGTCTAGTATTTAAGTCTCATATCCCACATCCAAACTGAACTATCTGACCATTATAATTTGCCACTTGCCATAGATATAGATTTGAAAAAATTCTAGTAGAACATAAGTGCTTCTATGAGATTAGTTTGTTGTATTTGATTGCACTTTCTGTATGTATGTTTTTCAAAATCAATACAAATAGAACTTAAAAAAAAAGAAATAATAAATATTCTATTTTTCTTTTTTTAAATCATATTTTTATTGAAATTTTTCAAATACAAATAATGTAAAAATGAAACAATACATTAAGCTGCAAATTCTCAAGTCATAAACATAATGGAGTTAATTGGGGTTGACATTCAAGTCCTTGCAAAATTCATCAAGAGGGGCCCAGATTTTGGTAAACCTAGCAATATTATTTTGTTTGAATGCAATAATTTCCTCATATTTCTTGATAACACAAAGGTGATTCCACCACTTGTGGAAACTAGGGGGCTCATAATCGAAACAGAAATATGTCTGAAAACCGGCCTAAATCGGCACTTGGACGATCAGTAATACAAGTTGTCCAAGTGCCGATAATCGAACCAGGTTTTAGACATGACTTAGCCCTTCACAGTGCTGCAGTATGCCCAGATCTAAAAGGGGCGTTTCAGGAGGAGTGTTGAGGGCATGATTTAAGCAGGACGTGGGCCATCCTAGACTTAGTCGTACTACATGAATAACCGAAAGTTTTACAACACTGCCTAGACAGAACTTGGACGTTGTGACTTAGGCCATCTAAAACCAAGTCTAAGTCCACAGAAGGTATCCAAAGTGAGCAGATAAGCACTGCAGACACAAAGTACAGACCCCCAAACACTGCCCAAGCGATCACTGACCCCCTCCCCCTAAAAATCGTAATAATAAGTTTGCATATCTGCCTCCAGAACATTAGCACCTGGAAGCCTGGCATAGGAAAGCCTAGTAGAGCTGCACAGAGGTGGCTTAAGTGATCTTAGGGATGGGTTAGTGAACCATGGAGAGGAGGACCCAGGCCCATAAACCACTCTAATCATTGCATTCAGGTGAAACTTGTGCACCCACCAAAACCCTTTTGTACTGCCATATAAGTGGCACCTGCAGCCATAAGGGCTATTGGGGTGGTAGATAGGTGGGTCTAGTAGGTTTGGGGGGGCTCACCATGACCTATAAGGGAGTTGTAGTGAGATGTTTATATGGCACCCTTTTTGTGACGTTCACATCTGTGCCCTGTAAGGTACTCCACTACTCTGGTATCATGTCTGGGTGTCCAGTCCATCACTTTTCTGGCCCCTCCTGCGTCCAAAAGGTCTTTTTCTATGCGTTTTTGACTTGGATAAATTTTTGAATGAAAATGGGGTATAAAGATGGTTGATCAGACGGTCTGGATGATCAGACGGTCTGGATGATCAGACGGCTGGACGTACAGTTAAACGATTTTCATTAAAAAAATATGTTGGACGTATTTTTTGAAAATGGACCTTTTCCCATGTCCAACTTTGGGCGACTAGCGACTTAGGCCCAAAACAGACTTAGACGTTTCTTTTGATTATGCCCCTCTAAGCCTAGAATTATCCTTCCAATTGCAGGTGATATGATAGATAGCTAAAGCAATCATGAAATTGAAATTTTTTAAATATAATAATGGTATTGAGACATCTGGGTTAGACTTATAAGACACTGGCACTTCATTATTAATCATGTGAATTATAGAAAGAATTTTAGACCAAATGCCTGACCAATATATTTGTAGGTTAGGACATGTATAGAGGAGGTGTAATAGAGTATCAGGAAGCTGATGGCAAGACCAGCAAAGATCTGAAGTTAAATGTAACACTGTTGCCATTTTAACAGGAGTCCAATAAGCCTAATGCAAAATAAAATATGTAGATTGGCAATTAGATGCCGACATAGTAGGTCTGGCTAAGAGTGTCCAAAAGGATTTCCAATTTATTTCCCTAGGGTTTGCATTAAGATCTGCTGGCCACATGTTATCCTTTTCTCCCTCAATTCCTTTTAAGATTTTATAAATATTCTCTTTTCTTAGTTCCTAAATTGTCAGTAAACCAGGGGGAGGAGTATTTGTAGGGATAGTATTTGATCTCTTTTGTATAGGGTTTTTACCTTTTGTATAGGGTTTTTACCTCTTTGTGCCAGTCCACAACTTGTCCACTGATTCAGAATTGAGTTTTAAAGTTTCCACTAGGTTGGAAAGTCCTGTGGAGATATCCTCTAAGTTGATAGCATCATTGTTGTATATTTTCTTATGTTGGGTTTGCTTCCGGTTGATAGTTGAGTAGTTGTGTAGGTGTGATTGAATGTAATCAAATGGTGATCAGACCAGAGTATTGTTTTGGTAGTGTAGCCAGGAGTTCCAGGGGTGAGCAGAATATCTTTTTGAATAAAGATTAGATCAAGGAGGTGGCCCGCAGAATGAGTTGGTCAGAGGCCCATTTGCTGGAAGCCTAGATCCAATAGTGAAGTGATGAAGTCTGCCAGGGATCTGGTCTCATTTGGGTAGCTTACAAAGTTAGTCTCCAAGTATGATGACCCAGTTGTATGTGATGACCAATTTGCTAAGGATAGATAGAAGGTCATTTAAGATGGCCATTTGAGAGTTTGGTGCTCTGTATATCAAAGCGAAGGTTAGGTTTTTGTTGTGACCCACTGAGAAAGTAAGGCACTTTAGCGTGTCTAGTGTGATGGTGTTTATCAGTCTTGGGTTGAGGATGGATTTAATGATAGCAGCTACTCTTCCACCTCTAGTGTCAGTGCAAGAGCAAGCTATCGCTTGATACCCTGTTGGACAAAGCAAGGTAGCTCCATCATCTTTAAGTCAGATTTCGATAATTAGAAAGATGTCCCAGTTATTGTCTGCAAAGAGATTGTTCAGTATAATGTCTTTGTTGTTTATAGACCTAGCATTTGCTAGTGCAATTATGAGGTTATTGGTGGGAGGATGTTAAGGGGGGGTGATGGGAATAGGCCTAAGGAAGCAGGGCCGGTGTACTAAGGATTTACTACAGGGAACGTGACTCAGGTCACCATATCTGCCCTGTGTCACACTTGTGCCCCAAAGAGCGTGGCGGGCAGCCAGGTAGTGACATGCTACTCAGCTTTGGCGTGATCACCCTGGAACTAGGGAAGCCCTTCAGGATTTTTATCCGTAGGCAATAGCCTAGAACTGCTCTTTCAGATGGTCTTTCAATAAACACCACTTAGTCAGGATGGCCGTAAGAAAAAAATGTAAGCTTTATTTGGCCAGTGGCCTCAAAATCGTAGTCCATACCATGAGTTTAGTAATGCAGCACTTTGTAACTGTAATGCTTTGTAACTGTAATGCAGAACTTTGTAACTGTAATGCAGAACTTTGTAAGCTCATCACAGGTTGTCATGAAAGCATCAACAAAATATAATCAACAGAAAAGATTTGTATTGTACTCCAAAATCAGGTTTAACCCAGTCACTGGCTCTGGGCTTGGCAAGTGAATTAATCACAGTCCTCTT
The DNA here is from genome assembly GCF_902459505.1 of Geotrypetes seraphini. Classification (NCBI taxonomy): domain Eukaryota; kingdom Metazoa; phylum Chordata; class Amphibia; order Gymnophiona; family Dermophiidae; genus Geotrypetes; species Geotrypetes seraphini. Next base: position 67,533,958 of record NC_047094.1, on the reverse strand, counting down.
CACCAGAGCCTTATTCTGGGAATGTTTAAAAATTTCCAACACAGTTCCTTTAGTTAATTGCTTTAACATTTACATTGGTCATCTTATTTCAACAGAGAGACAGCTTTATGGTATTTTTGCAGCAGATACACATTAATGGGTTTTAAGATTAGACTTTATCACAAACCAAGCTGGCGTTTAGCAGTGAAACATATAGCAGCATTCACTCTTAGAGCTTTTTACCATGTTTGTGAGAACCATGCAGGCTCAGTGTAATTAACAGGGCTACAATGGCAATGGCTAGCAGTTGGTGACTGTACATGGAGCTCTGCTATCAGTGATTCAGTAGAACAAAGCAAGCTGGGCTTCCTGCCCAACGCTTGACTCAGCTTTACCAAAGCTCTACTCAGTGAGAGATACAACTTCTTAGTTTAAGGCACAGAGAAAACATGCAGATAACTATACAGTCCAAACTTATATCTTTTCTTGCAGCACCCACAGTCTGCATAGCAGGGGAAAACAGCAAGGGAAAAATCTCCAGCAAACTCACTTTTGTCTTATACCACTTCCATTTGCTCTGACAAAACTTCAGCTGCAGCACTGTTGTCCTCAACAATCATAGCCTCACCTGGCTCTGAGGAGAAGAATTCTGGAGGCAACTAACCTTCAGCTTGCTCCTCTGTCATCTCCCAATCTATGCTGTATACCTGAGCTGCCTGGTCTGGGGTACGCTCTGTTCCACTCTAAGCTTCTTCCTGTTTCTCCATCAGCTCTCTCTTCAACCTCGCTTTAAGCTGAGGAAAACCACATCCCCTTGGCTTGGGGGGGAGGGGGAAAGGCTTTCCTTCCTCAGCCTGAGATGTTTCTCTGAGAGAAAACTTTCTTTCTGGTTTCTGCCTTACAGGAACAGGGTAATAGCAGGGCAAAGATTTCCTACTTTGCTTTGGCACTGCCTCAGGTAAGTCAAAATTTTTCTGTTCTATCTGTCTCATCTTCATTGCACATAGGGTAGTCAGTTATTTTACTGTCATGGGCTCTGACCTGGTCTGCCCTTCTGCACTGGGGTTTGTGTGAAATTCTATATTTTACTGTGGCAAACTTAGGAATTGCAGTGGGTTTGTCACACCTGGCCTGTGATTTCTGGGATGGAGGAATACATGCTAGTAAGGAGAATAATTGGCATGAAATAGGGGAGTATAGATTGTGGCATTAGTATTGTGAAGGCAGTGTAATTATGAATGACTGTGCTGGCTAGGCTTGGGTATAGAGCTTTGGTCTATACCTTTGTAGTAATACTCTTAAGGCTATCTCAGCTGTTTGTTATGGTATGACTGTGATAATTGTGTACAATTATCCAGCCTACTTCAAAATTAATTTGTGTAAGTTTATTATTTTGATGGTAGATGGGTGGAGAGAGTGAAAAAAATGGAATCGCTGGGGCAGTGCTGTGGTTTGAGCTCTTAGTTTTAGGGTGGTGAGGAGGTAGTTTGGTTAGGATTGGTAATGGAAGCCTTAATTAGTGCTAATTTGTAGTTGTGGGTGTATAAATGTAGTGTGAGCCTAGGGATGGGTGGGATGAGGGGCAGGGTGGGCAGGCAAAGGCTTCGGGCATGTGAGAATGATGTAGCTATGGAAACTATCTCTAAAAGGTGTCCTAGAAGTCAGTATATGCTTTTTAGAATTCTGTGTTACAAGTCAGAAAATGACCCAAGTAGAGAGAAACAGATATAGCTAGATTGAAATGAATGCAGCTTTAGCAGGAAACTGTTTGTATGGGGCTCCTGGAGTCTGTTCAGTGGCTAACAGATTTGCTAAGAGTCTGGAAAGATAGCAGGTAATTAGAGTGTCAATGAGACAAGTTTGGAAGAGTGCTAGCAAACATTTTACAATTTAAACAAGTCTTAGAAAAATCATACATACTTTTTAGTTAACAAATCTGATACAGATGCATAAAGGAGGTCATTAACAAGACTAAGATGTAGATTTCTACTGAAAGCTGGTAATCAGGTTGCATCCTAAGACTGAACCATATCTTTTGGTCGTAAAGGAGTTCCTGGTAAGGAGCATAAATTGCTCAGTGATTTGTTGATAGGTGCTATATCAAATATGAGGATAAATAACTGCTATAGTTAGAGCTCATCATTGCTGACTTATCTAGAGGAGCTTGGATGTGAATGGGTTGGAAGACCTACTATATATATGACAAACTGCAGACCTCACAGCATACCCTGAATAAAGTCACAGCATGATGATTAAAATGTTAGTTCTACCTTGTGAAGCTTTTGAGCTACTACTGGGAGATATTAATTTAGATCTGAGATGAGTATGGCATGGCTAATTCCTGATATGATGCACAGATGGATGTTAGCAGCAAACAGATATCATTTGATGTCAAAAAGTTGAGTAGTTTCACAGACTTGGCAGACCGAGCTGTTGGAGAGAAATGGGAAAGTATCCAACTCTGTGGCATTGTGCAGGTTTCTTTAGAGTAGATGATTTATTGGTCCATGAGATAAATTGGGATTTCTCAGTCATGAATTACTTGAACAATCTTGAGAACTGGGCTCTCAGTATCAATGGTTTTCAAGTGCTGTGCTAGAAAACAATGGTCAAAAGCACTGAATGGAGACAAAGAGGGTTACCATTTTGATCTGTATACAAGTGGATGCTGTATATAAGTGTATGCTAATTAGATGGATTCTATCCAATAACTTTTCTGATGTTGGATTAGTAAGCATGGGGAATATATGCCTTCTCCATGAAGACTAATAGCAGAAAGCAAACCACTTTCTCCTGTAGTTCACACATGACAGAGGGGATGAAGGTTGGGCAATAGTGAGCAATAATTTTGGTATCAGAGCCAACATTGAGCCAATATGGTATTCATTACAGAAACTATCCTGCTTCAAGTTACCAATGGATTTTGGAGTCTAATGGACTACAGGACAGTTTGATTCTGGAGGATCTTCTCTGCCTCTCTAGGACAGATCATCCTAAACCCATACAATTAAACCTATCCTTGCTCCCCTATTATTATTAGGAAAAGTAGATAAAACCAAATTCTCCCAATCAGTATATGGTAATAAAACTATCTTTACTGAAGGAAGGCGGTTATCAAACAAACAGTTTACACATCTACCCCCCTTTTATTGGGTTACGTTAGAGTGTAAAAACCTGGAATGGCCTCCCAGAAGCATTCAGGAAGTAGACAAACTATACCGCATTCAGGAAAAACCTGAAAACTCACCTCTTTGATAAGCTTCTGTATATCCTGGGCCTCTTCCCTTGCTTTTCCGAGTCCCCTTCCCTTCTCCTTTTTCCTCTTCCTCTTTGATCTGAGCTTGTATAGTATGGAAGATTAGATTAGATTAGATTTTTTAAATAGTAGGTCGCAGCAGTAAAAGCTCTGACACTCGTAAGAATTCTATGTGCGTTAGAGCTTTACCGCCATAACCTGTGATTAAAACCCCTAACATAGCTTGATAAAAAGGGGTGTGTGTGTTAATTTGCTATTTATTTATTTGGAACTCTTTCCCTACTGAGATCTGTGTTACTACTGCATATACTATGGGCTCCTTTTACAAAGGTGCGTTAGGGCCTTAAAGCGTAGAATAACACGTACTAAAATTCCATGCGTGCTAGCTGCTACCACCTCCTCTTGAGCAGGTGGTAGTTTTTCAGGTAGCACGCGCTATAGCGTGCGCTAATCCGATGCGTGCGCTATAAACACTAGCGCACCTTTGTAAAAGGAGCCCTATGTTTCACAATCTTAAAACATGGCTTTTTCAGAAATCTTTGTGAATGACTCAATGCATTTAAACTCCAAATTGAATAATTCCACACTGAATAATGATCATTTCTACCTGCTGTTTATGATAATGTTTCCTGCAACTAGCTACTTTCAAAGTCTCTACTAATTCATGTAATCAGATTTTTAACATGTACTCTATGTAAAGATCTATATATACCTTAATTTAAACTAGATTTTTAGCACACTTATAGAAGGCTCTAGGTAAAGCTGATACGAACTGTAACCCACCTAGAGCTCCATTTTGCAAGGATTTACTGAGATATAACATAAAAATTATCTGTTTTAATAGAGCTAATAATTGTTCTCTGGAGGGCTCCAGTTTGCTGTCTTTATTTTGCTCTCTTTATTTGCCCTGCTTCCTGTGAACTATTTCTCTTTTTTTCCTTGTCAGCAGTGGAGATCTCTGTATTTCAGTGCACAGTGTGGAATGTTTTATCTAAAATTCGAACTCGTTTCTTCTTAACAGGGACACCGGATGGAAAGATCCAGTGTGCGCATGACACTAAGGAACAAGTCATGTTACGATGTTCCTGGCCTGGGGGATCTCCCGCTGCTAATGTTTCTCTCCAGATCCTAAGTATTAATGATACTGAACAGAACGAGGTGACAAGAAACATGCCCAAGCAAAATATTGTTTTCAATCATACACTTTTCTGCCATGGCTACCATATTAACCAAAATGATACATGCTCTCAAGGTGAGAACTTGGAGGTGTTTTTTTAAAATCTTCAATGGGTTTTATCTATAATGACATAGGATCATGAAACCAGGTTCCAAGCCCACAGTAAAGCATTTGTTACTGAAATCGATTCCATTAACTTAACTAACCCCCCCTAATGCTCCCCCTCTCCACATTAGAAAACAGATCGAACACTCCTCTTTGCATCAGACCAAATCCTTAACTCTCCCCTCCCCCCTCAACACTGCCCACCTTTCTTTACTTTTTCCCCCTCCTCCCCCCCTCCAAGATCCCTGCCCCCTCCCTCTCATATAATATGCTTTGTTCCTCCCTCTCATAAATTCAATTGTACTCTCTTACAGTACATACCGTATGTGCTCTGTATTAGCTCTTCCTTCACTTAAATTGTCAATGTAAACTAGTTTGACCCTTCGAATTGCCTTGTTATGTTCTTCTTTTTTCAATTTGCACTGTATGTAACTCATCTATTTGTTGTGAACCGCCTAGAACTCCCTGGGTATGGTGGTATACAAAAATAAATTATTATTATTATTTTATAAAACTGTAGTGCAGTTTTTAGTGCCAGCCGCACTAAACTCCAAACGGGATAAGATTAATTTGCTTAAATTTTATTTCTGGAAAAAAGGACACTCTTTTTTGTTGTCAAAATATCTAGATATTTGTGGAATGGCACAAACCACAGAGCTTCATTGCAAAGAGGTTTTGAAATTAAAGGATTGAGTATTAAAAATTAGAGCTTCATTTTTTCTAGTTTCTTTACAAATGTGTACACTAAAATTTAATGAGGTTAGTTATATTTAGTTTAATCTTACCCAGCTAGAAAGTTTTCTTTTTGATAAAGAATCAGGGTGAAAAGGAATGTGTAGTAATAGGAAAATGACTGGCAATATAGTGAACTTTGGATTGATAAATTGAAAAGTTATTTCATTATTTATGCTTACTTTATTTACTTGCTCATTTGCTCCCATTGATGTGGACTATTTTATTTTCTTGTTTCTGATTTAAGCAAATGTAAATAAAAAATTATGCAATAAAAAAGAGTATAGGTCTCCACTGACAAGAGAGAAATAAAAGGTTTAAAGGTTTTACTGCAGATAAAACAATGCTTAAACAATAAAAAGGGACTAACAGAGGGCTAGGGATTTATAATAATAATAATTTATTTTCTTATATACCGCCCCATCAGCAGTTCTGGGTGGTTACAACAAGAATAAACTGAGCAGTTCAGTGAATAATATACAATTCCACAGTGGTAATACATCGTAAACAATCAATACAGCAGTAGCTAATATACAATTTAAAATCCTATAATCTAAAGAAATAGATGCATAATATTAAAAAACAGCCTGCAACAAATTCTACTAAAAACTGGATCAGCTCTAGAAAAAAGATTTAAAAATTTTAAGGTATAGAATACTAATTAAACACATTGCAGTTAAAATCATCATTCTAGTTTATGAAATAAATGCATTTTAAAAAAAATTTTCTAAATGTAAAATAGGAATAAGTTTGAGCGATCAGTGGGTGTAACCAGGAATTCAACTTCCCGGCCTGATACTCCAATGTCCTGTCTAGAAAAGTTTAGTAACGGCAGGCCCTTGGGGCAGGGAAGACGAAAATGCCTGAATTTCTGGTATCTTTTGCTGAGCAAGACAATTTCAAATATGGAACCAAGTAAGATGGCAATGCTCCAAAAAGTGCCTTATAACATATACACCCAAACTTGTGAGCATCCTGGTACCTGGGCCTGATCTGTTATTTTGCATTTCCAAACCTTATAAGAACGTGGTAACTGTGGGTACACAGTACAATGAATGTTTTTGATAACAACAAAATTATTTTGAAAATGCGATGATTGGGTGGTGAGGCGATAGTTTTGGGGTTCGCCCCTTGTTCCTTGCCTTCATGTCTCTGGGCATAAGTTTCAATATAAGTTGATATAATTCCAAGTAAATGATTTAGATTTAAAGCTAGAGTGAATTTGTATTAAACTTAGCAAGGGTTTGAGAGCATGGTGTTAGACATCTGTAGGAGACTCACTGGTGTCTTGCAGGGAGCTGGCTGCATTTCACCCCCCCCTCCTTCTGGTAGCGTATCTGTTGGTCTGTGGAGATGGGTATATAGTCAGATGCCGTGTCTGCCTGGCACCCCGAAGATCAGCATTGAAGAGGAATTTTTGGCATGAGGCAGTGGTTCATCTCCTTTCCAGCTTCTGTAAGGAGCTGAGGTAGGCTGCAGAACATTGGCTGCACAGGTCACAGTGAGTAAGGCTATTACAGCCTATGAATTTTTTTTTTTTTGGGGGGAGGGGGTTTGAAAATCAGGTTTTTAAGAGTACCAGCATGCTTCTCTGTGTTTCCCCACCTGAAAAATACTAAATTCACAGATTTTTTACTTTAATAAATCAAATTTTTTTTAGCAATTTTAGGTGTGAAAATCTTGGATTGTGCAAATTATATGCCTCAGAAGCGTCCCTGGCTACATGCCGGCCGAGTGGACTGGAGAGGTGGGAGCAGCCAGCTTAACTTCTCCTCAGCATGCTCAGTTGACAAAAAGGGCAGCTAGCCTTTTGGGGTAGCCTTTTCTATTTTTGGGGCTTGGAAATTGTGACCGTTCCTTGTGAAATGACAAAGATGCTCCATAGCCCAAGAAACTCAAAGTAGAATCATCACAGGGGACTTCTCGTTCCCTGGTACAGCTTTCTTCTCAGAATTTCTGACTTTTTTGTGGAAAGCCTTTCAAGAGAGCTGTGGGCATCCTGCATAGTCCCACTATGTGTCGGATTTGCTTCATCAAGGCATAGCCTCCCAAGCCATATCTGCATCACAGCCTGCCGCTGTTCAGGACTTGAGAGACCTGTTTGCAGGGGATGCCGATGAGGATGATACTCTTATTGTCTAAGGGTGATCCTCCAATGGGATATACCCTGGAACTTTAGATCCTATTATGGCTTTGGAACCTGGGCTCGATCCCATGGTTCTGCATTTATTTCAGTCCGCTGCCTTACCAGATTTCATTTTGAAGCCTCTGCATGAGCTCAATTTAGACACACAGCCAGCTCCTTCTACCTCCTCCTCCTCCCTTATATGTGGAGTGAGGGTTCAGTCCTCGACGTTTACCTGGCATCCAGACATTAATGTCTTGATTTTGGAGATGTGGGATTCTCAAAGTAGCGAGAGCCATGTCATGACTGTAACCTATGGTATAGGAGCTTCAGCATCTTTTTAGCTTAAAGTGGATTCCTTGGTTTCACAGATTACTAAGCGCATTTCCCTTCTGGGTGAAGGCGGTGTGGTACTCAAGGATATGTAGGACCGCCGAGTGGATGTAGTCCTCAGGTATCTTTTGAGGCAGTGGCTTTGAGAATCACAATTGCCTTGGCGGTGTCCTTTCCCAGCTGTGCACTTTGGAGAGATGATCTTATGACCTATGTGGTGTACTGTCACCCCAAAACCTTGCCTGTTAGTACACCCAGAACCACTGGAGGCTCAGGGTGCTCATGTTTCATGGTTCCAGGCACTTTTGATGATATTCCAATTCTAGAAACATAGAAACATAGAAAGATGACGGCAGAAAAGGGCTACAGCCCATCAAGTCTGTCCACTCTACTGACCCACCCCATTAAGTCTGAGTGCTAATGACCTAGTTCCTTAATTCGACCCTCGTAGGGATCCCACATGGATGTCCCATTTATTCTTAAAGTCGAGCACGCTGGTGGCCTTGATCACTTGCACCGGAAGTTTGTTCCAGTGATCTACCACCCTTTCTGTGAAGAAATACTTCCTGGTGTCACCACTAAATTTCCCTCCTCTGAGTTTGAGCAGGTGCCCCCTTGTGACCAAGGGTCCCTTGGGAAAGAATATGTCGTTTTCCACCTCGACACGACCTGTGACGTACTTAAATGTCTCAATCATGTCACCCCTTTCCCTGCGCTCCTCTAGAGTATAGAGCTGCAGTTTGCCCAGTCTTTCTTCGTATGAGAGACCCTTGAGTCCGGAGACCATCCTAGTGGCCATCCGCTGGACCGACTCAGCTCGAAGCACATATTTCCAGTAATGTGGCCTCCAGAATTGCACACAGTATTCCAGATGAGGTCTCACCATGGTTCTGTAGATTGGCATTATGACTTCAGGTTTGCGGCTGACAAAGCTTCTATTGATACATCCCATCATTTGCCTTGCCTTGGATGAGGCCTTCTCTACTTGTTTGGCAACCTTCATGTCTGCACTGATGATTACTCCCAAGTCCCATTCCTCTGAAGTCCTAGCTAGTGTTTCTCCATTCAAGGTGTATGTTCTGCATGGATTTCTACGTCGCAGATATTCTCTCAGGGCTATAGGTGGAGGTTTTCAGGATCCAGGCATAGCTTCTTTCATCAACAAATCGAAATAACGCCAGGCCATGGGAGGTCCCTCTTCATCTATGTGGCAGTCTCTTGGTGTTTCTGTAGGCCTGGGTTCAGATTTCAGCTGGCCTTTGGGTTCTGGACATCATGCAATCCTGGACTTTGCTTGGCCTTTAACAGATTGGTTTGTGGACTCTCCTGCTTGGTACCCAGAAAAGGCGCTCCATCTTCAAGCCTCTGTGAGAAGGTTTCTTGATAGTCAGATATTAGAGCCTGTGCCTCCCAAAGTCTCAGGCTCAGGGAGATACTCCATATACTTTATAATACCACAGTAAGGATCTGATGATTGGAGACCCCATTCTGGACCTTGAGTAATCAGCGCTCAAGCTTCAAGTATTTTATTTGATATACCACTTAAAAAAGCCTAAGCTCAGAGTTCCTGGTCTCTTTGGATTTGATGGAGGTCTACCTACATATCCCTATATTCCCAGACCACAGAAAGTTTCTCAGGTTCATGTTCTGGAACATCATTCTCAATTGTCAGCTCTGCCCTTGGGTTTGGTGACAGCTCCTCGGACCTTTACCACAGTGATGGTTGTGGTAGCAGCTTACTTGCATGTAATGGGATTGCAAGTGCATCCCTACCTGGTTGATCAGAGTCCATTTGTTGTCTGAGGGTCAGAGCACAGTAGATATGGTGATTTGAGTCCTGGAGGAGTTGGGTTGGATTTTAAATTATTTAAGGAGAAATTTGACGTCGTTTCAATCCCTGGAGTACCTGAGAGTCTTGTTTGACTCAACTGCCAGCTACATCTTTCTTCCAGAGGCATGCAGACTGAAACTTTGCTCTAAGATTTCATGTCATCTAGGAAAGTTAGCTCTGTTGGAGTGGAACTATCTTCAGTTCCCGGGATCCGTAATGGCCACAATAAATATGGTGCCTTGGGTAAGAGTACACATGCACCCTCTCTAGCACACATTACTCTCTTGCTGGTCTCCCCAGACATTACAGAAGTGTCTACCCTGCATGCTGGAGGCTCGAGCAAGCATGGATTGGTGGCTTTGTCCTCAGTCTCTCTCAAGGGGCATATCTCTTCGGATAGTTTCCTGAGTGGTCATGCCCACAATGCCGATCTTCTTGGATGGGGAGCCCATTGCAACCATTGCTTGATTCAGGGGCATTGGACACTCTCGGAGGAAGTGGTTGATCAACAGGCTGAACTGCGGGCCGTTCAGTTGGCTCTAGTAAAGTTGCAGCAGACTCTGCAAGGTCAAATGGTCAGAGTCTTCCCTGAAAATGCTACAGAGGTGACATATTTCAATCACCCGGAAGGCACCAAGAGTGCATCTCTAAGTTTGGAAGCCTGCATGCTCTTCCACTAGGCGGAACGTCATTTCTAGGCACTATCGGCAGTGCATGTCGAGGGAGTGGGCAATATTCAATCAAACTTACGCAGCAGACAGATCTGGGATCTAGATGAGTGGATGCTGTTGTTGGCAGTGTTTCAGGCCATTGTTCAGCGCTGGGGTTGTCCCCACTTTGACCTAATGGCAATGGTGAAGAACAAGAAGGCAGACAGGTTCTTCAGTCACTGATTCGACCCAGAAGTGAGGGTCTCAATGCTCTGGTCCAGCTGTGGCCTCCAGAATCCCCTAGCTTTTTTCCCTGGGCATGATTGAAACATATAAACATGATGGCAGATAAAGGCCAAATGGCCCATCTAGTTTGCCCATTCGCAAAAACCATTATCTCTTTCTCTCTCTGAGAAATCTCACTTGCCTATCCCAGGCCCTTTTGAATTCAGACAGTCTCTGTCTCCACCACCTCTTCTGAAAGTCTGTTCCAAGCATCTACCACCCTTTGTGTAAAAAAGTATTTCCTTAGATTACTCTGGATAGAAACATAGAAACATAATGGCAGAAAAAGGCCAAATGCCCAAACCCTTGAACGGATAGCACCTCATCAGGGAAGAGTCATTCTGGTGGCTCCCAATTGGCCTTCCAAGCTGTAGTACAAACATCTGAGGTGTCGCTGAACAGACCACAGGTTGCAGGTTCATCATGACCTCCTTTTGAAGGGTCCAGTATGTTTGTAGGATCCGGATCACTTTGCTCTTACAGCATGACTATTGAACATGAAGCATTAGAGGGCAAAGGTTTTTCAGGAGTGGTCATTCCCACCTTTCTCAGGTCTAAGAAGTCATCCTTGACAAAGACCTTAACTACCACGACCAAATAAGTGCAGTAACCCAACAATGTTTCTACAAACTGAGATCAATATGTTCTATAACATCTCTTCTTAACCCCTCCTCTGTTCATATTATGATTCACTCAATCGTCATTTCTCACATCAACTACTGCAATTCTTTATATCATGGTATAACACAAAAAGAAACTCGCAGACTGCAATTCATTCAAAATACGGCTATTAAACTCATACATAAGGCAAGGAAATACGATCACCTCACCCCTTTATGCTGCAAAGCCCACTGGTTACCCATTTAGCATTGACCAATATAAAATACTCCTATTTGCCTTTAAGATCAAACTTACTCACTGGCATTTTTTGACAAATATCTTATCCCTTATATTTCACCTCGAGCCCTTTGAGCTAACAGTCAGAATTTATTAATTATTCCTTCCATAAGAGAGCTATTTTACGATACTACATACAATACTATATTCTCCTTCAGAGCCCTCACCTTATGGAATACTCTCCCAATATCAGATTAGAAGAATCTCTGGCCAAATTTAAGACCAAGCTAAAAACTTTCTTATTTAGGGATGCATTCCTAGCAAAAGAATGGGCGATATATCTAGCCTACATGCTCAGTGTGCAATAATAAATAGCAACCTTTTTTTAAGAAGTGTTATCCCCCCTCTCCTCTGGTTTTCTCCTTGCTCTTTTACCTCTCTTTTTTATTTACTTTATCTTGATGTACTTTACTTTTACCTAACCCTTGACCCTAATGTTTCTGTTCATTTATGTCTTGTCTATTGAACTTTTTTTTTCTCTTTTAAATTTTTAGCATCTCTTTTAAATTTTTAGCATCTAGGTACAAGTTGATAGACGGTATATCAAGTACTCAATAAACTTGGAAACACAGTCTCTGCCTACACTATAGCGTGGAATATCTTCCAGCACTGATGTGCCCAGGAATGCGTGGAGCTGTTTTCAGCTTCAGCTTCAGTAGTTTTGGCTTTGCCATGGCTTCCCTTCGGGTCCAAGTAGTAGGGCTCTCTTGTTCAGAGCTGGGGACCGTGAAACTATGCTGGCAGCTCATCCAGTCATTCTCAGATTTCTGAAGGGTGTTCTCTGCATCAGACCACCAATCAAACCACCGTTCCCATCATGGGACCTTAACATAGTTCTGCAAGGTCTCATCAAAGGTCTGTTCGAGCTGCTGGAGGAGGCGTCCCTCTTGGATTTGATGCTATAGGCAGTTTTTCTAGTAGCGATGACCTCTGCGAGATATTTCTAGGAACTCCAGGCTCTTTCTTGTAGAGAGCCTCTTCTTAAAATCTCAGGAGACTGGACTCTCTCTACACACTATTCCTTCTTTTTTGCTGAAGGTAGTTTCAGCATTTCATGTAATCAGGAAGTTAACTTACCTGTATTCCAATCTATTGGTTCTAAAAAACGGGACCATTTTGAAGAAGTTGGACATCAGAAGAGTGCTTCTTCAATATCTAGAAGTTGCCAATGAGTTCAGACTCTGACCATCTCTTTGTGCTGACTCATTCCTCTAGCATGGCTCATCCTCTTCCAAGGCCACAATTTACAGATGGATCCATAAGGCCATTTCGTCAGCCTACATTGTTTGTGGGAAACAGTTTCCTGTTTCTGTCAAGGCGATGCTAGGGCAGTTTCCCCTGAGGAGATTAGTAGGGCGGCAACTTGGTCCACTCGAGGAAGGAGTGGCATAGTGGTTATAGCTATAACATCAGCACCCTGAGGTTGTGGGTTCATATCCCACACTGCTCCTTGTGACTCTGGGCAAGTCACTCAATCCTCTATTGCTCCAGGTACATTAGATAGATTGTGAGCCCACTAGAACAGAAAGGGAAAATGCTTGCTGTTTGTAAACCACTTAGATAACTTTGATAGGTGGTAAATAAATACCTAAAAGAAACATTTGCCAGATTTTACTGAGTGGACGTAGCGCCAAGAGAGGGATCTGCCTTTGGTTCCTCAGTTTTATGGTCTGATGCAGTCTGCCTGCCCTAGATTTCTAAGACTGTTTTTGTACGTCCCACTTGTCCAGAATGACATACCTATTGCAATGGAAAAAGAGATTATGTCCTTACCTTGATAATATATTTTCCAGTAGATAGGTATGTCATTCTGGTCCCCTACCCTGTCCTTCCTGCACCTGCCTACTGTCTCATTCTGATTACTAACTTCCCAGGCTGTGTCTTGGATGCCAGTCAGCCATTTGGGCCCTAAAGAATGCTATATATAAGTTTTAAGCGTCTACAGAAGTTCTGCCTGAGCTCCTTTGATGCTTCTGTTGGCTGTTATTTGTTCATTGTTGGTTCCATATTATTGTATTTGAGCAGAACAGGGTATTTATATGGGAAGTTTTCCAATTGTCCTTACTTCACATAATTAGCAAGGAGCTCTTATATTCTTGGGTACTAACAGTAAGTGGCAGTAGAGCTCCCAGTGAAGTAGGAGGGTCACATAAAAAAAAAATCCAGAGTGGATTCTTTCTGCATATGGCTCACGGTTGTTGGGATACAACCCGCTTGTCCAGAATGACACACCTATCTACTGGAAAAGATATTATCAAGGTAAGGACATAATCTCTTTTTAGTGTTTCCTTTATAGCAGTGGCTCTCAACCTTTTTTCAATCAGGACACACCTGATAGTCAATGCTCACATATGTGACACACTTTATTCATGATCTTCACAGACCTTTGGTCTGATAGAGTATGGTAATTCTTGTGGATGCAGAATATGTTTACATTTAATTCATAAGAACCCTATCCCCCCTCCCCACCCCCCATAAACATATACAGATAATAACTTGCATGTTTTCTCTATGGAAGTTTCCATACAAAAATTATTATGTCATGTGCATTCTGTATATTCTGATTCTCATGCCATCAACATAAATCTCTCTACCACCAGACACATTGTGAAATAATATAAAACCTGAAAAAATTCTAACTCAGCATATATTTAGTACACCTACCATACAATAGTATTAATGCCTATTATTCACATATGAACCCTTCCTATAGATAGGCAGCACTACAAATATCACACAGGTCTTAGAACACCAATATATCAACTACTGGTAAACTGAACAAGTGGATTGCTACATACAGTAGGTCTACACAGAAACTACATGCAAACAGAATAGCACACTTTGGCCACACACAAAAGATAGAACATTGGCAAATACAAAACAAAGAATCACAAATTAGAAACAGAGATGCAAAGAGAAAAATGGAAGTGGGAACCCCAAGAAGTCAAACTAGGTAGGAACTGCAACATAGAAGAATAACATGGAAATGCATTTTCAACAAAATTTAAAGAGATCTGTGATGCACATTTCTCAAAGCTAACATATTCCATCCAAAAAATTCAAAATAAAATACTTTCCTTCTACTTTTGATGTCTGAGTATTTTATTTTTCCAAGCATGCTAGTTCTAGTTTCTTTTTCTGTTTTCATGTCTTATTTTGTCTTCTGCTTTTTTTCCCATTGGGTGCTCTCCATTTGACTTTTCTCCATTTTCCTTTTAGGACATTTTCAATATTAGATTATCACTATGATAATGCTATGTTGAAAACCTGTAAATAAGAAAATGAAACTGATGTGTTAGTGTCAATATATGTAAATAAGTAAGATAAATTGAAAATTAAGGCACAAAAGGCATTTATATGCAATGCAAACACATAAAACTATTATCAGAATACTTAAACATTTAAGTAATTTGTGTATTTTTGCATAATTTCCTAGAAATTCCAGGTAGGTAAATAACATATCACAAAAATATAAAGCTAATTGTTCTTTTTCCATATGAAATTGCACCATTTTTTCACTAGTGCCTTTTGAAATTATGACATCTCCAAAATTAACACACCTAACTCCTGTCCCTTTCCCTGTGACGCTGTCATTGAAATGCTTGTATATTTCACTTATACATTTCAGATATTTGTCATATTTTAATTATTTCTGACCTAAAGAAGAAGGCAATGTCTTTGAAAGCTTGTTAAAAATGTATTTAGCAAGAACATGATCCCAGTTAGGAGTTTCAGCCTGCTTCCAAAAAGGGGCTAAGCACATTTGAGCTGTTATTAGAAATGATTTGTATTCTTTGTTGTATGGTTTTGCAGTTGACAATCTTCTTGTGTATGATTTATGTTTAATTTATCAATTCTCTCTCTGGATGAACTCAGGACAGACTCTGATGTGAAACAGCAAATAGATTTATTTGACTCTCTTCATACACACACAGCTAACTGCAGCTTCACATTATACAATATACAGTAGTTTGTTCTTTCATCTTAGTCTCTCCTGTCTATGTACCCATTGGTCAGGGTAGAGGTAGCTCACATCCTTAGGTAACCTATCAACTTTTACTTATTGAACTTCCTTTTGTCCCACCTCTGTATACTTCTCCCACTACTCCTGCTCTCTCCCCCATTTGGATGACTTATTTACTTTTACCCATATATGGTATGTACATGTCCTTCAGTTTGCTACTATCTATTCTGGCAGAGACTATGGGGCAGATTCACTAACCTGCCTGATCGTGTCCGATCCATGTGCAATCCATGGCAGGCCAACTGATCCACAACAAGTCCTTATTCAAATGAGGGCAATTAGAGGAATGCCCCCCACCGACGACATGGATCGCTGGAGAGCGATCCTGATGCATGCACAGTCCATCTTCTTTGCCTGTAGATGGTCTGCGCATGTGCTGGCCCTCCATGCCCGGCAGAGTTGTAAACTTTTTTTTTACTTTGCGAGCCCATGGTTTTAACCCGCTTTAAACCCACGGGTTAAAACCACGGGCTCACACTGCAGGGGTGAACAGGAGGGTCGGGGCAGAGAGTAGTGCAGCCGAGAGCAGGAGAGTCGGGGCAGAGAGCGAGGTGGCAGAGAGCAGGATAATCGGGGTAGAGAGCTGGGCAGCCGAGAGCAGGAGAGTCGGGGCAGAGAGCAGGAGATTTGGGGCAGAGAGCGGGGCGGCAGAGAGCAGGAGAATTGTTTTGTGAATCACGTCCTTCCTACTTTGCATGCTGTTCCCCCTCATTTGCATGCGCGGATTGGATCAGGTGCGGTTCGGATCGGGAGTAAGGTTAGTGAATTGGTGTCGGGGGTCGCAAAGTGGTTGCAAACTGGTTGGGACGCGATCGGTGTGTCCTTAGTGAATCTAGCCCTATGCTCTCTAGTTGCTGACAACACAGTCTCAAGCAGCTGCAAAGAATGTCTTATCTCCCTTGCTTCTCAGACAGGCTGTCAGTTTTTCTCCCCCTCCTTCCTTTCTCTCTCCTTTGCTATTCCTTTATCCATCTGCAACAATTGACACCAGAGTATAACTGTGTTGACACTCTCTACCAGGTGGTTTTTTTAAAATGTCATAGCAGGGTTCTTCCTATTTGCCTTACTGTGATACTGTGATAGAGGGCATATAGTCCCTGTGTACTGAGCAGGTTCTTTTTTGACAAGAAGTAAGCAATCACGTTTTATTTTACTCTTCAATGCAGAAGTTTATTACTGCAATACCTTTTGGTGTCGCCACAAAGAAGTCGTCATAGTTATTGGAGTCCTGGTGGGATTGGCATTCATTGGTCTCACTGTGTACCTTGTTCGGAGGAGCAAGAAAAAGACAAGTAAGACAGAGTCCTATCATTCTTCCATCTCTTCTTAACCAGATGTAGGACTATAGTGAAGCTCAGAACAGAGTCCTTTTATTCTACCTTCTCTCTATTAGGGCTCCTTTTACTAAGGTGCGCTAGTGGTTTTAGCGCGTGCTACAATACCGCAAATGCTAAACGCTAATTCCTCCATAGAGCTTGCGTTAGTATTTTTCGTTTAGCGCGTGGTTAGCACACGCTAATCTTTAGCGCGCTCTAAAAACACTGGCGTACCTTAGTAAAAGGAGTCCTTAATTAGACACAGGATTACAATAAAGTTCAGAGTCCCATTATTCTCCTGTCTCTTCATTAACCAGACATGGGATTAAAGTGAGGCTCAGAGTCCTGTCGTTCTCCCATTTCTCTATTAACTAGATAAAGGATTACAATAAGGCTCAGAATCATATTCCTTATAGAGAAATTTGGTCCCAAGATCTATGTCAGAATGAACTCCTCAGTGGAACTGTGAATTCTAATATTTTATTTATTTTTTATTTTATTATTTTCAGGTCATGAGGTAAACACAATCAGGTATGAAAACATGTTGTAACTATAGAAAGAGATAGGGGCTTGGGGTGGTGGTGGAGAGCAGGAGGTTATTTTTTTTTTAACTTTATTCATTTTAAAACCAGCATAAAGTGCAACATATTATCAATCAATTAACTCAATAAACAGTACTCAATTCCTTCTAATGATACAATAAATACATAACCCCCTCCCCATCTCTACCCATCCTTCCTAAAAGTGTAAAAACATTTAATATAATGCAAATGAACAAGATAAACAACCTTGCAATCCAATAATTTATTAATTACATACCCCCCTCACACCCACCATCCTGGCTAAGTAGAGCATTGTAACAGATTTGTGTAAATCACCTCAAGTATCTTGTGCATCCAGTGAGTGGTTGTGCTCTTAGGACACTACAGGGATTCAAAGAAGGTTTGGATAAATTCCTGAAGAATAAGGGGATTGAGGGATACGAATAGAAGTAATGATAGGTTTTTTAGGATGAGGCAGGGAACACTTGACAGGTCATGGACCTGATGGGCTGCTGCGGGTGCGGACCGCTGGGCGCGATGGACCTCTGGTCTGATCCCGGTGGAGGCAACTTCTTATGTTCTTATGAGAGGATCTTTTTGTTAGGGAAATATATAAAAATAAAAGGTTCTCAAAAGAAATATCAGATGAAAAGATAAAGGACAATATAGGGGACATCTTTTAGATATGTGACAGGAGGAAGTGCCAAAGTGGCATTGTGAGGCTCAAGGATGAAGGGGAGCATTACATGGACACTGATAAGAATAAAGTGAAGGTTTGGAGGTAGGACTGCAGAAGACAAACTCTAATAGGAACAGATGTGTGGTAGACCTGGATCGATTCTCAGAAGACTGTGTTTATGATGAGTTCATTTAGAGGGCTATTTTCGAAAGGACATCTAAGTCTGACTTTGGATTTTTCCTACAAAACGTCCAAAGTTGGAAATATCCAAGTAGCCATTTTTGAATGGTGAACTGCTAGATGTACAAATATAATTTTTTTTCCAAAAATCGTCTACTTGGACATCCAGGCCTCTGGGACATCCAAGCTGCCAAAACGTCCAACCAAAATTATACCCCATTTTCAATCCAAAAAACCACCTGTCTACTACCTCAATAGCCCTTATGACTGAAGGTGGCAACTATGTGGTAGGGTTTTGATGGGCTACTTAAACCATAGATTTTGTGGCTAGAGTGCCTTATGGTTGTGGCTCCTCCTCTCTATAGTTCACTAGTCCACCCATCTGGGTACTTAAGACACCTGTGTGATGCTCTACTAGGCTTTCCATATTAGATGCTGCTATTCTAGAGACAGGTATGCACTTTTTCATTCAGAGTTTTGTGTGGTGGGAGGGGGTGTGTAACTACTTGGAGAGTTTGTGGGGGGTGTCATTACTTAGTCCCTCAAGTGGTCATCTGGTCAGTTTGGGTACCTTTTTGGCACTTAGATGCTTCTAAAACAAGTCTATCCCAAAAGGTCTATGTTCCATCCAGGACGTCTTAGGAAATGTTCGATTATAGCTGCAAAACGTCCAAGTCTAAGCCTGCTCATTTATACATCTCCAACCCGCTCCCTTGATCCTTGGATGCATAGCAAGCAAAACGTCCCACTAGATGTCCAGAAAACCAGTTTCAAAAATCGGGGCTTGAACGTTTTGATGAGTAAAATGTTCAAGTGCCAACTTAGGTAGTTTTATGGACGTTTCTCTCTTTTGATTATGCTCCTATTTGAATACTTTTTGTTTAGCTATAAGGTCTGATACGATATATCCGAGGGTACTGAAAGAACTCAGAACTGCTAGTGACCTTTTCAATGCTTCCCAGAGGACTGGAGAAAGGTGGATGTGTTCCTTTCCACAAAAGTAGAAGTAAGGAGGAGGCTCGGAACTACAGGCCTGATAGACTGGCCTCTGCAGTGAATAAATTAATAGAAACATTTCTAAAGCAGATTATGAGGTTTCTAAAATCAAATGGATTGCAGGGTCTAAGGCAGCATAGTTTCACTAGAGGCAGGTCTTATTAGATGAATCTGATTAATTTCTTTGATTGGATGACCAAACAGTTGGATTTACAGTAACTTAGTAATATAGTAAATAACGGCAGATAAAAGGAAGAGCACTGGATATGGTGAAGCCACTGGATATTTAGCAAAGCCATTCACATGGTTCTGTATAGGCGACTGATAAACAAACTGAGTATTCTTGGTATGGGTCCTAAAGTGACCGACTGGGTTAGAAACTGGTAAAGTGGAAGGAAACAAAGGGTAATGGTAAATGGAGTTCACTTTGAGAAAAAGGATGTTGTCAGTGATGGTGTCAAACCTTGGGCCAGGTCTTTTTAACATCTTTATAAGTACTATTTGATTGATTGTGTATTCCTTGACATTGGGTTGCAAAAGTTGCGCTCGGCAACTCAGCATGACCTAGCTAAAAGAGTTGAGTCTGCAAACTGTGAGAGTGGGAGTTTTTCATGTTGTGGTTAGAATTCAGGGCTACACAAAATAAAAATATTATCCATCCTGGGTTAGATATCACACATGTATCTGAAGTTGAATTTACTTGCTAAATATTTGACCTAAAGTACTGCCAAAGTTGGGAAGTTGTGGTCTACTGATTAGATCAGGAAGCTGAGAGTCAGAATTTTTTGGGTTCTGATCCCCATTTTGATACCTTTGTTGTGAATTCTGGGACCTCAGAGTACAATAATGCAATCATAAGCTGTTTTTTTCTTTCATTGGCATATCTTGACATTGTCATGTGGAGGGGCATTTTAGAAAGGATGTCCAGCTCAGAATATGGACATCCCAGTCAGTATGTCAGAAGTGGATGCCCGTCTCCCATGTAATGTAGAAAGGACAGAGCTTGTTCTAAAATACATGTGAGATGGATGTCCATGTGCTGGAGATGTCCAGCATGAACATCCGTTATACAAATTGAAACATTCAAATTATGAATGGGGCAAAATGAGGGACATGGACGTCTGTGTGGCAAAAAAGAAACATCCATATTATAAAATAGCCACATATCAATTCACATTGACATCTAGCCTAATGGTTAAAATAGGCACCTAAAACCCAGAGCAGTGATCTGGAGGTTGCTCAATCAAGTCCCTGTATATTCTATAACATTTTGTAATGTTTGGTTCTTTTTACTTTTTCTTAAATTGTGAGCACTCCAGGGACAGGAAAAAACCTACTATGACTTTCTTTATCTCCATTCAGTGAATTGCTCAGAGCTGCTTTCTGCAACCTGGATATGACAAGTACTCAAACAAGGTCTAAATACGGGCATCCATCTTCTTAGGCTTGGACATCCCTTCCCCTTCTGTGATCAAAGTTGACTGTCCATATTTTGGGCCCTTCTCAATCCTGCCCAAAACATGCCCAGACTGTGTCCCCTTGCCATATGAATATACTACCGTGTTAGGCATCCATATCCTATCCTTGTAAAACTAGGATTTAGAAGTTCATGCAATATGGATGTTTTAATATCAGTTTTCAGATGTCCAAAACATAAATAGACCTTTTAAAATAACCAGCATATTATATGGCCATCCACCTCTGGATGGCCATACAATATGGCCAATATATACAACTGGGGAAAAATTAAAAAAAAAGATTTGTTCCCAAAATATCTGAATAGGCAAACAACTAGTAAAGGAACAGGAGCTGTTCCTTTACTAGTTGTTTGCATATAATATGGCCATCATGGCCATCCACCTCTGAGGTGCCTGTAATTCATCTGACTAAGCTAAATAAGAAATATTAGTCTAAATAATGCTATTGATAATGGCCAGTACAGTAGGGGAGAGGATGGGAACAGAAGTTCAGGTAGTATTCTTCATGTTACAATTCCTAACTATGTTTGTTCAATACTACTTACAGGTCACAAGCTGCAATTCCCCAGCCAGGTATAAGTCATACTTTACTTCTAAGAGCTAATCTGTATTATAAACAAGAAGAGGTCAGAAAGATGAGCCAGAGACAAGGAAAATGATTGGATAACTCAGGGAACAGTAATTTATGGTACAGAAAAAATTAGATCAACCCTTAGGAATATCACTTTTAAATCTCAAAATGTGGGTGACTGAGGCAAAGTTGCTCCACCCCACTCCACCATGTCTCCCAGCTGATTAGCCTCTGGAAGTACAGGGGCCACGTTCTGAAATAGAATTGTCAGTTTTGCTGCACCAAATGTGGAACTCAGCCATATACGTACTAGAGAATGACATAGTAATGGATACCGTGATAATGGGGAGCCCTGGACCAACATGCCTGGTACTACCGCAGTAGCGGTAGACCATTCCATGGTAATGCCACGGGAATGAAAAATGCAGCTGCGGTAATACCGCAGCACTGGGGACAGAGCACAGCCCTCCCCAAGCCTACCTTCAAAACTTTCTTGGTGGTCTAGTGGCCTCATCGGGAAGGGCAGGAAGAAAACCAACTTTTTCCTGCCTCTGATGTCACTGTAACTGCAACCGCTACCAAAGCTTTCAAAATGGCTGCCTAGACTTCATGCGGCAGCCTCATGAGATTTTACAAAGTCTCGGCAGCCATCCTGAAAACCTTTGGAGTGGTGATGGCGGCTATAGCGGTGGTGGGGAAGAAACGATTTGGATTCTTTCCTGCCCTTGGCCACTAGACCACTAGGGATGTTCAGGTAGTGTACAGGGGGGGAGGGGCAGTTGTCAGGGTTGTAACATGGAAGGAGGAGGAAGGGAATGATACTGGAGGAAAAAGGGAGGGAGGTAAGGAAGGATGCCAGGGCAGGGAGGGAAAGAAGGAAGGATGCCAGAGCAGGGAGGAATGGATGCATGCCAGAGGAGGGAGAGAGAGAAGGAAGGATGCTAGAAGAGGGAGGGAAGGAAAGAGGCCAGAGCAAGAAGGGAGGGAGAGATGGAGGCCAGAGCAGGGAGGGAGTGATGGATGCCAGAGTGGGATGGATGCCAGTGTAGGGAAGAAGGGAGGGAGGGAAGAAAGGAAGGAAAGATGCAAGGGGAGGAAGGGAGGGAGGGATGGATGAATGTCAGAACAGGGAGGGAGGGATGGATGGATGCCAAAGCAGGGAGGGAAGAAAGGATGGCGAGATAGATGCTAGAGGGAGGAAGGGAAGGAAGGATGCCAGGGGAGGGAGGACTGCCAGAGCAGAGATGGAAGGAAGGATGCCAGGGGAGGGAAAGCAAGAAGGGTGACAGAGTAGGGAGAAAGGGAGAGGGAGGGAGGAAGGAAGAGAAGGCAGAGGAGGGAGAGAGCGATGGCAGAGCAGGGGAGGAGTGGGATGGATGCCACAGCAGGAAGGGAGGGAGGGAAGGATCGATGAATGTCAGAAGAGGGAGGAAAGGAAGGAAGATATGATGCCACAGCAGAGAGGAAGGAAAGAAAGGATGCCAACCATCTTGCCTGCCTGCCAGCCTCCAGTTTGCCATAGCATGAAGAGTGAAAGGACTGAGATCCGGGGGGGGGGGGGAGGGAAGGAAGGAATACAGAGATGCCAGGGGAAGGGAAAGATAGAGATGTCAGGGGGAGGAAAGGGAAGGAGACAGATGTTAGGGGGAGGGATGGGAAGAAGGAGACAGAGGGCTAGATGTACTAATAGTCGTTAAACCAGTTTGACTGGTTTAACGATGAACAGAATTTGCCAGCCCAATGCTGAAAATGGCTCGCTACGTTGTTTTCTCTGTAGTCATACATTCTCTAATTCTGGCATGCAAATGAGGTCATTAATATTAAAACCAGACATCTGATCGATGGCCTAACATTGTATGCCAGAATCGGATTGGTACTATCGACCTGAAAAAACTGACTGTGTCTGCCTGTTTTTTCATTTTTTTTCTATGTGCTGAGTTGCATGCAAAAATTATAGTATAACACTTAGACACCTAAGTGTACACTCCCACATCAGTGCTAGTATTCCATAAATTGACATGTGCAAACAGCATGTAAATTTAGGTGACAACTTATATAATGGGGGGTAAACCTCTCCCATTATAGATTAAATTGAACAGATGCTATATCACTCCCATCCTCTTACTAACAAAAATTCAGTCTTCTGGGTACGTGATTCCCTCAGCCCCTCATTCAGTGTAATAAGAATTGCCACTGCTGGGTCAGACTGGTGGTCCATCGTGCCCAGCAGTCTGCTCATGTACCCTATTTGAGTATAACCTTACTTGCTTATGTTCTGTTCTAGTAGGAACTTACCCAATCTTGCCTTGAATCCCTGAAGGGTGCTTTCTCCTATAACAGCCTCCGGAAGAGCGTTCCAGATTTCTACCACTCTCTGGGTGAAGAGCTTCCTTACGTTTGTACGGAATCTTTTCCCTTCTAACTTTAGCGAGTGCCCTCTCATTCTCTTCACCTTGGAGAGGGTGAACAGTTTCTCTTTCTCTACTAAATCAATTCCCTTCAATATCTTGAATGTTTCGATCATGTCCCCTCACAGTTTTCTCTTCTCAAGGGAGAAGAGGCCCAGTTTCTCTAGCCTCTCGTTGTATGGCAACTTCCCCAGTCTCTTAACCATTTTTTTTTCCGCTTTTCTCTGGACCCTTTCGAGTAGTACTATGTCCTTTTTCATGTACGGCGACCAGTGTTGGAAGCAGTATTCCAGGTGGGGGCATACCATGGCCCAGTATAACTGCATGATAACTTTTTCAGATCTGTTTGCGATCCCCTTCTTAATTATTCCTAGCATTCCGTTTGCCCTTTTTGCCGCCACCGCACATTGTGTGGACGGTTTCATTGACTTGTCTACCAGTACTCCCAGTCCCAAGTCTCTTTCCTGGGGGATCTCTCCGAGTATAGCTCCGGATATCCTGTATTTGTGCATATGATTTTTGTGACCGACATGCATCACCCTGCACTTATCCATGTTGAATCTCATTTGCCATTTCGCGGCCCATTCCTCGAGCGTATTTATGTCTCTTTGTAGGTCTTCGCAATCCTTCTGTGTCCTCACTACTCTGAATAACTTTGTATCGTCCGCAAATTTAATCACATCACTCGTCGTGCCAATTTCTAGGTCGTTTATAAACATGTTGATGAGCACAGGCCCAATTACCGAACCCTGCGGCACTCCATTTGTGACGCTTTTCCAGACACATCCTCATCGTACTACTACTACTTATCATTTCTATAGCACTAGTAGACATATATAGCACTGCACACTAAACACATATGAGACAGGCCCCGCTCAATAGAACTTACAATCTAATCAAGGCAGGCAAACAGGACAAATAAGGGATTAGATAATTAACAGCTCCTTTTAACAAGCTGTGCTAGAGGTTTTTAGCGCAGGCTGGTGTGATAAATGCTCCGACACTCAGAATTCCTATGAGAGCACTTACCTCACCAGCCTGTGCTAAAAACAACTAACACATCTTGTTAAAAAAAGGGGGGGGGGGAGGGGTAAGTAAGGTGATTAAAAAAGAGATGGGGACTGAACAAATGAATAGGAGTAAAGGGTTAAAGACAACAGTTAAAGTTTCTGTTAATCTGTCCACTTCCTCCACAACAGCCTGCAGTTCATAAAACTCAAATGCACATACTGTATTTCAAGATCTTAACAAGAAATTGCAAATTCGTTATTGGTCTATAATTCATTCATTGCAATGGATGCAATCTTGGCTTCTTCAACCAATGGAATTATGACAGTATACCCTTTCTGATATAGCTTGACACAGTATTATTTCGGTAGGTCCTAAAGTCTCCTCAGAGTCAATTCAAAATCCCTGAAAAACAAGTATCAAGCTGACAAATGGCTTGTGCCAAATGATGTAAGGCAAGCATTGAATCTCCCCCTATAGGACACATTACAGTGCAGCTGGACTAACAATTGTATTTCAGACTTCTGCTGGGGGTCACTAAGCCGGGGCAGTGCGGAAAGGGAGAAGTGAAGGGAAGAGAGATGGGGGAAAGAGGACTGGATGTACAGTATACATTGAGCTTTGCTCTATTTCTTGTGGTTGGATGTAGTGCTCTGGTGAATGGGAACTGGATGATTGGTGAAAGGCAACAAAGGATTAGACGAGTCAATAAAAAAGTCTTGGAGGAATCCATAGGAGGAAATCAATAGAAGAGGACCTGAGGACTTAGTGAAAGTTGATCAGGTAGTATTTCACTATGTAGGGAAAGCTTTTACTGAGCTTTAACTGTGTGAGCAATGAGCTGCAGTGCTCTGAACCTTTTACAATTTTTGTTGCAGCTGAGATGATGTATGCCCATGTATCTAAAAAGTTTAAAAACCAAAGTGAGTGTCCTTTTCTCATTTTCTATTTGCAATTCGAATATGAAAAAAAAGCTTATAATTGTGTAAGAAATAATAATAGAACTTGTAAATTTAAGGGAAACAAGATTTTTCTAATCATTAAAATACTTTGTTAATGGCTCCCAAATATCTTGAAATTTCCTGAAACAACCCTGTTGTATTGCAATAAGTCTCTCCATTTTATAAATATGACATAAGGAGTTCCACCAAAAATTATAATTTAATCTATTCCAATTTTTCCAATTATATGTAATTTGTTGAATGGCAACCCCAGTCATTATAAGTAATAATTTGTTATTATTTGTAGATATCTGACTTTTTGCTCTCATTGCCATGCCAAACAGCACAATATCATATGATAATGCCACAGGGTTATCTAATAAACAGTTAATTTGGTCCCAAATTGAATTCCAAAAATTCATAATGAATGGACAATAGAATAATAAATGATCTAAATTTACAAGTTCAATTATGGGGTGGGAGGGAGGGTATTTTTATTGTTACATGTTGTATAAGTATTGATTATATGATAGATAAGGGTGGGGGGGGGAGATAAGAGAATATCATATGTATCATTGTTGATTATTAAGTGATATATTTATGGTTATTTGTATGTATATGTTATCACACTTATTATAAGTTTAAAAATGAATAAAGATTAAAAAAAAAAAAAGAAATAATAATATCAATATGCTCTCTTACAAATACTCCAGATTGAATTAACTACATGGAAAGGCACCTCAGCTTTGGTGTACTAAAATTGTGAATAAAGACTGCCTAAGAGAGCCATATGATGATTAAGATATGGATGTTGATTGTAGTAGTAATAAGATGGAATTATTGAAAGGGGTAAAGTAGTGGATAATGCAGAAGGTAAATATAGATAAGATGATTGATGATAATGATGGTGGTGGTGACATTAATGGTGCTAATGTTGTTAATGAAATTATTGGACATACCGATGATGGCTATCGATGAGGAGGGAAATTGTGGTGATGACATTATTGATGTGATTTGGGTGATATTGATTTATGATGGTGAAGTTAATTAATGATTCTGCTGATACTGATTGTGATGATAAATCTATTAATGGTGATTTAGGACGACTGATTGTGATGATGAGACTATTAATGGTGATTGCAGTAGCACTGAGTGTGATGGTTAAAGACAAATATTAAGAAAGACAATGATACTGGTGACAATGAAGATGATTTTGATACTAGCAATGGTGATATCTGTTATTGGCTAAAACTGTAACAATAAATTCTAAGTAAGAAAACATCAGCGTCACTAAGAGTGACCAGCTTTTCCTATTAATAACAACTGGGGAATAATCTAATCTAATTTAATGACAATCTTTTTCATTTACAGAAAACCCCAACTCACTGCCTCTAGAGAAACGAGAGCAGGTAGGTAGCTCACTCATGTTCAGTCTCTGCTTTGAAGAGACAGTCTCTCACAACACTCAAAGGCAATATAATAGGCGTATGAGCCAGCCAATTAACTAGATCTGTGCTCTCTCTTTCAGGAAAAAAATAATTATGCTGACCTCACACTGCCAGTTGTCCAGGCCAACATCCCAGAGTCAGCGTATTCAGAGATAAAAGACTTTTAGGGTCACAGACTCTTGCATCCCAAGCCTGAAGGAGATAAAGAACCACTTTTAACTTCAACAGTAACTCTTACTCACGTGTAAAGTACCAATGTCTCTTTAAGTTTTATCATTCCCTCTGTGAAAAATTCTCTAGCCCCTTTTTGTCCCATTTATCTGTTTTGATTAGATTGCAAGCCCTATTGAGCAGGGATTGTCTAATGTTTAATGTACAGCACTGTGTACGTCTGGCAGTGCTAGAGAAATGATAAATAGCAGTAATAAAAGAAGTTCACAAATCCAATGCAAGTGAAAATTTTGGTGATCACCAGAGCTAGAACAGTCTCTTTCAAAGGAGATGGATTTGACATCAAAGGAGCTGATATTTAAAACTATTTAACCCGTGGTGGTGGGGGGGAGGGGAGTGGGAAGCTCCTGCCTGGTTAAATCAGAGTAATTGGCCCTAGAGCAGATATTCAGTGGAACTTAACTGGAGAGTGCTGGGGCTTTCTTGGCCTGAAGAAGCCTGGAGTTGAGGTAGACCTGGAAGTTATTTGGACACTAGCACTACCAATATTCAGCACCAGTCCCAGGATATTGGCCAGGACTTGAATCACTGTTCCGTCTAAACCAGTGGTCTCAAACTCGTGGCCCGCCAGGTACTATTTTGAGGCCCTCGGTATGTTTATCATACTCACAAAAGTAAAATAAAACAAACAGTTTCTTGATCATATGTCTCTTTAGCTAAAAATTATAATATTATTATTAAGACTTAGCCAACAGAAAAGATTTATAAACTATAGAGTTTTACCTCATGCAAAATTGCCATTTTTTTTTAATGACATTAACTATTTTTTCTGAGGCCCTCCAAGTACCTACAAATCCAAAATGTGGCCCTGCAAAGGGTTTGAGTTTCAGACCACTGCTCTAAACTGTGCAGTAGTCCTCCACCTACAGTCCTGCCAGTAGGGGATGCTGTTTTACTATCACATTTTCAATAGTGAGGGACAGGCAACCTCTGCCAGACTCCAGATAGCCTGTCTGTCTCTAGTGATTGAAAATACAATATTGAAGGCCCACCCTTCACTGGTAGCAATGCAGTAGAAGGACTCCTGCTCAGCTTAGAGGAAACAGTGACCTGGATAATCACTGGTGCCCAGGCAAAACCTGGATATTCAGTGCCAGTGCCCTAATTAGTCCTGGCGCTGAATATTAAGGTCAGTTCTGACCGTGGCACTTAAACCCAAATTCTGTAACCAGCGCCTAAAGTTAGGCACCTATTTCGGAGGCACCCAACTAGATAGACGCCTATCTAAATTGAATAACAAGCTCAATTAAGCTTTTTAATCAGCACTGATTGAAACATAGGCACCTATCAAGAAAGCGCAATTCTGTAACAGGGCGCTTCTAAAAATTTAGGCGGTCTTCAAAAAAATAGGCGTTATGCATGTTAGGCGTGGACGTGGCTACATATTAGGCGCCTTGTTGCAGAATCACTACTCTTAAGCGTGCTTATGCGCTCAGCTAGACGCCTAATTTTTAGTTGTGCCTAGAGCTGGCCTATTTCTTGGGTGCCTCCAAAATAGGTTCCGCTCAGCATGATTCATTAAATAGCACCCAATTTTACTTGAATCGCACTGAACAGTGCCTAATTAGGCGCCTAACTTTTGGACGCTTCTTATAGAATTTGCCCTTTAGTGCCTTAAAAATCATTGACCATGGCTAGCTGCATATAAAAAAAGATACACCGACAAAAGCGCGCAGGACTTTGGTGCACCGACAATCCCACGGTGACATTTGAGCACAGGACATATGTGCGCTGCCGCTTCCGCCGTTTTGAAGCCTTCCTATTAGCACTGTGAGGGGGGTTGTGGGAGGGGACCCCTGCCAGTACATTTACAAGACCTTGCGATGCCATTTGGGGGAGGGTCAGGGGAACCCCTCCCCCCAAGTACACTGAAAACTCCAGTTCTTCCCGTTTTCTCTGTTCGGGAGTTTTTAATGTAGTTTGTGTGTGTGTGTGTGTGGGGGTCCCCCCACCACACCCCCCCCCCAATGGGAGCGCGAAGACTTGCAAATATAGTGGGGGGTCCCCCCAGAGTGCTAACATAAAGGCTTGAAAGTAGCAGAAGCGGCTGCACGCATATGTCCTGTGCGCAAATGTCACTGCGGGATTATCGTCTGTGCTTTTGACGTGCCACCTAAGAGAAAGCAGCAAACCACCAAATGTAGAATAAATACAAGGCTTTAATTTCCCAGAAATACCCAATACCTGACATGGCCACGTTTCACTTATAAGACTGTGTCAGAGGCAAAACTAAAAGGGATAATCAAAATATGCTTCCTTCAAGAGCTAGCAGTCAAGATAAATTAGCCTTGCATTGTGTTAGCATTCCATATGTCAATACATTATGGCATCTATCGGGTGGGACAGTCTACCCAGGAAGCACAGGTTAGAGAACAATATTTAAAAAATGTAAAAAGAAATTAAAAACTCCACAGAAGTTTTGACAGAGTTTCTGTATAAAGAACCATCCCTGAGGCAGCAGCAAAAGTATTCACTGCAAAATTCTAGCCATCATCGGTTGAGCCATTTTGAATCCTAGCTGTGGAACACTTCATAGTAAAGCTTGTATCAATGTCATTAATTTAAGAATCAAGAAAGTTAGAAGTGATTTATAAAATGTTTAACATTTTCTATACAAGAAGTTTTTATGTCGTTGATTATATGACACCCAAGAATGAAGTACGGTAATGCATATTGTGGTATCTGAGGCTTTTCCTCTGTAGTATACAGCATATAGACTTCTGTTCACATGATTTTTTTTCTGGAGGACGTATTTCTTTTTTTTTTTTTTTTTTTTTTTTTTTTTTTAATTATTTATTTATTCAATTTTCAAAATACAAATCAAGATTTACTTGTACAGAAAGCTTTAAGTCAAGAAAATAAAAACCACAACATTATAAATTCGGGGATACCAATTAACTTAAATCAGCTCAAGTCCACAAAAGATCCAAAATGTAATTTATAAACGGAGAAAAGCAAAGAAATATTATTAAAGAAAACAATGCAAGTCAGCTGGTAAGGACATCTTAAATATTCTATACACCTCCATTCTTTTCCCTCTCTAGCCGAGAAAGAGAAAGGAAAGTTGTCAATTGGTAAGGCTCAAAGAAAACATATTTTTGGGAATTATATTGTATAACGCATTTACATGGATATCGCAGGAAAAAAGTTGCTCCAAGAGCTATAATTCCCGGTTTTGACATAAGAAACTCTTTTCTTCGCCGTTGTGTGTCCCTGGCTAAATCTGGGAACATTTGTATTTTGAGTCCCATAAATTCTTTTGCTTTATTTTTAAAGAAAAGTCTCAAAATCCAATTCTTATCCATTGTTAAAGCTAAAGTTGCCACTAA
This sequence comes from Geotrypetes seraphini, assembly GCF_902459505.1. NCBI lineage: Eukaryota > Metazoa > Chordata > Amphibia > Gymnophiona > Dermophiidae > Geotrypetes > Geotrypetes seraphini. The sequence continues at coordinate 67,503,437 of NC_047094.1, read as the reverse complement.
TGTTGCAGGAGTAGCCATTTCTTTTTCTGATAATTCCAGTAATGCCGATACATCTATTGGTCCATGGCTATCTTCCTGTTGCTGAATTTGATTTTTCCTGGGAAGGTAGTACACCTGTGTAAATGGAGGTAATGAACCCTCAGGAACTTCTAATATTTCCGTCAGGTATCGTTTTAACATCTCTCGCGGAGTAATTGTTGTAATTCGTGGAAAATTGATCAGTCTGATATTGTTGACTCTTGAAAAATTTTCAAATGTTTCAATCTTCCTTCTTAAGTTTACATTGTCCTTAATTAAAGTCTCTTGAAGCTGTTTGGAGGATTTTAATTCATTTTTGATACTGTCCAAAGATGTATTTGAGTCAGCAATATCTTGTTTTATTAAGGAAATTTCTTTTTCTTGGTCTTTCATTTTCCCCTCCACTTGCACTTGTTGGACATTAATTGTTTTCGCCATATTTGCCACCAGGTCCCACAAGGCATCTAAGGTAACTTCTTGGGGCTTAACTATGGTAGGAATTTGTAAATGAGTATTCAAAAGTTTGTGCTCACCATTCGACCGCTCTCCTCCACTTCCCTCTGCTTGAGTAGGTCCAGTTTCAGCTGTTACAGCACTCCCAACCATATTCAGGCTCTCCTGCAGAACCTGTGTGCCTGAATCGGCTCCCTCAACACAGCTCCGCGCAGCCTCTAGGGGAGAGCTCATCCCGACTTCCGGTGAGCTCTCAACCCCTGGGGAGCTGGTTGCACGGGGGTGCAGAGGAGGAGGTCTTACGTCGGGGCTCAGAGTGGTCTCAAGACTTCGGTGAGACACCTCCGTTCCGTTCCCACGGGGTGTCTCTAACTGCAGTCCCGACGTCATCATGGTGCCCTGGAATCGCCGAAACAGCGCTTCTATGTTGCCGGAGGTAGGTGTTCCGGAGCGCTGGGAGGCCCCACCAGAGCTCTTTCCCCTTCTTTTCGGCATTTTGAGGGAAAGAAAAACTAAACAAAACAGCTCAAAGAGCTCAGAATCTTAAACAGTAGCGTCTGTTCGGCGACCTGCTTCAGCGGCTTGCATCCGCGGCCATCTTGGATCTCCAAGTCTTTTAGTTTAATCAGATCAAGACTTGACACGGAGCTGTGTTTGGCAGACACTCCGAGGACGTATTTCTTTAGTAGTTTAAAGATTTATTTCCCAAAGTTAACATATTCTAATTAACAAATTAAAAATTTAAACAACCCTTTGTTCTGCCTATGTTGTTTGGACATTATGTTGTTCAATAATGTTGGTCCTAATTTCTTTTTTCTGCCTGTTTTCTACTAATCCTCTTTCCAGTGGCTGCTGTCCATGTATCTTTCTCACCTCTCCTCATCTTGTTCCATTCCCTCACTACTTATCTAGTGACTGGATTTGAATTTCTGGTTAAGATTTGGCGTCATCGCCATCTTTTCAAAAATTCTTCAGTCAGCTTTGCGGTCAGTGTACCTGCTCCCGATGAAGGAGCGCTCCTTCCGAAACGGAGCTCTGTTGAGCAAACATTATAGGGCACTCTTGAACATTTGAGCTAAGTATATGGTATTTTTCAACTATGATATCAGCAACTTTATTGTGTCTGTGCTGTCTGAACTTTTTCATCTCTGAACTGAATATTCTTTTGAATTGAACTTTTCTAACATACATCAATTAGATGTTATTAGAGTCTACGGAAAACTCACTTTTTGAATTTTGATTTTGTGTTTGACTTTGCACTTAATACGCACACACTCATATATTGAAGGGTCCTGGGATGTTTTAGAACTTATTGCCTGTTTGGGTAAATGAGAACCAACAACTTGCCTTAACAACTCTGCCCAGGAACTCCTGTTAGTGAATTAATGAATATTAATAATAATACTACTACTAATAATAACTTTATTCTTGTATACCGCAATACCATGGAAGTTCAATGCGGTTAACAGATGAAGAGACTGTACATTTACAACGAGGTTACATACATGGCAATGATGAGGCATTTAACAAAGACGGGACATTTAGTTAAACTAAGAGATCATATTTCTTCTTTTTTTCTGAAATAATTTTGGTTTTCCGTAGCCTTTCAGATTGCAGGATTTTCTTCTATACACTGCCTTATAACATAAACATCCAAACTTAAACTGCACCCTTGCCTCAAAAGGTAGCTTGTGTAGCTCTCTATATATTATTGTTATATTGTCTGTCTTTCATAGAATAAATATTAGATGAACTGCAGTGTTTTGTATCAGTCTAAGTCGATAAAAATTATTTTGGAGACCTCCCAAATATACAATATTGCAATAATCCAGTATCCATAATATGAGTGTCTGAACTAATAATCAAAATGCATTATTGTTAAAATAAAGTCTGATTGTATGAAGCTTCTATAATGTAAAATAACATTTCCAAACCTGAGCATTAACATTAGAGATCATTGATAAGTTTTTATTCAAATGGATGCCTAATATCCTAATTGTTGATGCAATAGGGAAGGTAATTCCATTTAAAATCATTTTGTCCTCATCAAATTTTGATGGGGGTTGCCCAAAAAAATTTGGTCTTGTCTGTATTTAGCTTTAGTTTAAAATCCATCATCCACTCCTCAACCATTGCAATTATACATGATATTTGGTGTAAAACATTCAAAATCTGATAATAAAAAGGAATTACAATAGCTATATCATTTGTGTAGTTATATAATTTTATTCCATGATTACTTAGTTTTTCCCCCCAGCTATGCTAAGTAGATATTAAAGAGTGAAGGAGATAGAGGAGAGCTCTGGGGAACTCCGCAAGAGTTAGTCCAAGTTACTGATATAGCATCTTCAAAACAGACTTGATAAGTCTGAGAGCAGCAGAGGAATCCGTTAACCCACTGAAGCACCCTTTCGGAGATACCTATGTCATCTAGGCAATCAATCAATGTTTGATGGTACTGGAAGTGGTATAACTAGCAGTGGAGGAGGTTAGTGTTGTTTTGACTGGAGGAAGTCAGTGTATGGGTCTTCAGAGGACAGCTTCATTTTAGAGTCCTGTACGGAGACACATCTGTGACCTTTAAATCCTGGGAATAAGACACAAGAACACTGTCGATAGGCAGTTCTATCATTCCACATGCTATGTATATAGAGACACACAGATTATACTGTATATAAAAGAAAGAAGCAAAAGGTTTCAAAAATAAAAATAATAAATAATGTCTGGATTTAATACATCCAAATTTCCAATACTTTACCCAACCTCCAAAGTATCCAACGTTCTTATCCATGCTGCTTTGCGACCCTCTACAGCCCTGATTTGCTCTGCCCTTCTCTGATGATGTCATCAGGGACACGGCAGAGCAAATCAGGGCAGTAGAAGGCCGCCAAGCAGCTTGTTTAGAGTGCTGCGGCTGCTGCTAGAGTCAGGAGGTTTGTCGGGACTGCGGGAAAGGAAGGGGGGGGTGGAAAGGGACTAAGGGAGCCGGCCAGACCGCGGGGACGGCGCGCAGTAGCTTCAACAGTGTGTAGGCGGGCGGTGCGTGAAGGAGTTTTAGCAGGTGGTGGCAGTTTCGCTGGAGTTTGAGCTCAGAGAAACGGCTGGAAGGTATCGTGCCAGTGCTGCAGGTGTCCCATGCAGGTAAAAATTCTCGAAGGAGGGGGAGAGGGAAAGGGGGCTGCTTTGGGGAGGGGTGTGCTGGGAGGCAGACAGCTTTGCTTGGGGGAGGGGGAGACAGAAGGGGGCCACAGAGAGACAGTTAGGGAGGAACTGGAGGGGGAGAGGGAAAGGGGGCTACTTTCTAGCACCCGTTAATGTAACGGGCTTAAACACTAGTGTTGAATAATTTATAACCCTACAGATAAGAATGTTAGATACTTTGGAGGTTGGATAAAATATTAGAGATTTGGGTCATATGATTCCCAACCATTAAAGAAATAGATTTAAATTGTGCCATCTCCAGTGTGTGTGGATTTAATACATATCATTATTATATGAAAACTGAACAATAAAGTAATCAATGCTCATTACTGTGGTGAATTAGAGAAAAAGAGAAGATGGGAGCTCATCTTTAACTTTTTACCCAGCCAAGTCACTAATTTATAATCATGGTACCATCAACAACATCTTGTCATTCAGGAGTCCTTTTTAATAAAGCATGGAAGATTCTATATATGGCTGGGCACACTGCCAAGATGTGCGTGCAAATTAATTGGCTGATGAGCTCAACCATCATTAACTGAGTGCCAACACCAATTATGATGTTAATTGGCACTCATTAAAATTTGTACATGTATCTGACTATGCATTGTTCTATAAGGCAGAGCACCTAACTCTCATAATGCATATCTCAAAAGGGGACATGGCCTTTGGAGGGGCATGGGCATGGGCATGTCAAGGTCATTCCAAAAAGTTACACGCATACAGTGGAGTGTGGTCCGGGCCTTAAGGGGATTCACCCCACCCCTTAAAGGCCCTGAGAGCACTGCTCTGGATTTGATTGGCTGAGCAGGTAACAGGCAGAAGCGGCCCAGCCAATAAAATTCAGATCAGTACTGTCAGGGCCTTCAGGGGGTTGGGAGAATTCCTAGCTCAAGAACTTTACTTTTTTTTTTTTTTTTTTTACTTATTGTTTGATGCAGTTTGACTCCCATCCAGCATCCCTATTTCATTTAAAAATCAGTTGCTCCAGGGATTCTCCATGGGTCGGGATGTCCTTATCTTCTCTCTTCTCCCACCCCATTCTTTTAAATGCAAAGGGGTTGTGAGTATGGCAGAGTTTCTTTAGCGCATCTCACGGCTTCCTCGATGCAGTTCCTCTTCTGTGGTCTGTCCAAGTGGAAACAGGAAGTTACCTCAGAGGGGGGCAAACTGCAAGAGGAGCTGCACCAACGAAGCCGTGAGCAGTACTAAAGAATTGCTGCCATGCTTGTGACTTTCTGCCATTTTAAAAGGTGAGTGGGCTTCAGAATGGGGTAGGGAGAAGGGAAAGACATTTCAGCCCATCGGGATCTCCTGAAGCTGGGGGGGCCCAGTTTGCTCCCTCATAATGCCAGCTAATCACACAAGTAATAGCATACAGTAAGTACCATGAGCTAACTATAGTGTCTGCTCACAACTCAGCAGTTCCTGCCCCCAACACAGAATGTAGTCAACACACAAATTAGCATGCTCTGTCATGCCTAGTTAAAAAGTGTTGAGTAGGTCAGGAGCAGATATTCTGATAGTGCTGGGTGGTCCAGGGATAGAGTTCGGCAGATTTGCCAGTTATCAGGGCACTTGACTAACTAAGTAGGTAGGACCTCATAAAAAGCAATCCTAACTATGCCTGGCTAGTTATACAGGTACTGGCACTAAACATCAGCTGGACCGCTGAGCATGGCAGTGGCAAAAGTGCCATACCTGGATTAGGCCTGGCACTGAATATCTAGGTTTAATTCAGCCTACGATGGTCAGTGCTTTAAAAATGCTGCCCACTGTGGGTTGAAAATAAATCCTCTCCGTGCTGTCTTTTGTAGCCTCACAGTAACTAGATGACCACTCAGCTTCATGCATGAAATTGTGTCAATCATTCCCAGATTGCTTCACTGGAGTACATAAGATGAATTTTTTTTTTTCTCCACTGAATTGTGAGAGGAACGAATTGGTACATCTTATATTGGAGAAAAAACAATTTTAGAAAAGCTTTCCTCATTTCTAGGTAAGTTAAGTGGTATTTTTGACATGTTTTGTTCCCCTGAAGCAAGCTTTACGAGTACAGATCAAAACTTGCACCACGTTAGGACATGACTGACAGAAATTCAGAAAAGAATCTTCTCTGGTGTTTGGTGACAAAGCACTCCGAAGTCCATGTACAAAAGGTTTGTCCAGTTAACTATGGGAGCTAGCTGGTCAAACCTTAAGATTTAAAATTCTGCTCCTTTTCCTATTCAACAATCACAATTTTGTTTGTGCAAATTGTTGCGGCACAAAAATTATCCAGGTAAAAAAAGACAAGACTAAAAGCATCCTTGGACATGGTTTAACTTTAGCAGGTCAGTTATTATATTCAGTGCTAGTTATCCTTAATTAGATAGATAGCTCTAGTTGGACAAATAGTGGTCCTAAAGTTATTCAGATAATTTGAGGGTGAATCAAAAATTAAAGGCAATTGTTAAATTGCATAATAACTGGAACAGAGCTTACAAAATGCAACATATGTACTTGTACATTGCCTGTTGGATAGTTCGTCCATGCACAGTACAGTGCTCGGCCTTTAGTCGTGTGACAGCTATAAGGTCAGAAACATGGGTGCTCCATTACAAGATTGCATCATCGAAGAACAATGTGCGGTAGTGCGCTTTCTTTGGGCAGAGGGAGTGAAACCTGTGGAAATTCACGATCAGATATTGACTCAGTATGGGCGTAGCACCATGAATCAACGAAAGGTTGATCAGTGGGTAAAAAGGTTTAAAGCAGGAAGAACTGGTATAACCAATGAAGATCGTTCTGATCGCCTATTAACATGCACAAAAGCATATTGACAGGGTGGTTACTTTGATTAGAGAAGACTACCGGATAACGGTGTCTGAACTGGCTGCAAATTTGGATATCAGCTATCGATTTGCATTTGCCATATTGCATGATGATTTGGGAAACAGGAAAGTCTTCACACGATGGTTTCCCAAACAGCTTACTGATCTGCACAAGCAACAGCGTGTGGAGGTTGCGACCCAGTTCCTGAGAAGGTATGAAGAACATCCGAGTATTCTGGAGAGAATTGTCACCAGCAATGAGATAAAGGGGCATCACCATAACTCGGAGAGAATAAAACATAGCATGATGAAGTAAAGGAAGCGGTGCTCACCTGGCTTTGGAAATAGCCGAAAAACTTCTCTGCAGGAATGCAGAAGCTAGTTGAACAATACAACAAATGTATCATCTTGCATGGGGACTATGTGGAAAAGTGATATGTTCAGTTGGTCACAGTTGCTTCATTTAAAGCTGTTAAATATATTTTGCCTTTACCTTTTGATTTACCCTGTATTTTCTGTACTTTATTCAGTCATATTCTGTAGTACACTTATGTTACTCTGAATATTTGAGTAAAGTTATCCTGACATAGTTATCCACTTGAAAGATGCCTTACAAATAGGTGCCTGGAGGTTGCCTGGTAGGAGTCTAGTCTATATAGGGAAAAAAGGTACCTATTTTCCTTTTATGGAATACTTGCCTAGCAGGTAATATATGTGTGCAACATTTAGGTGTGAGCACTTAGGCAGCCATAAAGCTGGTATAACTATGGGTGCCTAAATGCCAAAAAATATATACACACTTTACTGTACAAAGTATGTACTTGTGAGTCCCGTCCAGGCTCCATTCACTGGACGCTGCCCTTGTATATTCATACAATGCAAGATACACATATATTTATAGACTAGCACTTAGGTGAAAATTTTGGGTAATTTTATGTGACTATTGTGTAACTCATACATAAAATATTAGCACCTGTTTTATAGAACTGCCTCTCCAGTACGTTTTTGAATAAGGATCCCAACATGTTTAGAGGGGGGGGGGGGAATGACTGTGTATAGGGAACAACTCGCAGACCTTGGCGGTGCTAATGCATGAATTTAAACTTTCAGACTAGGAAATTCAATCTTTGGAGAAGAGATAATGCAATGTCTATATAAGGGAGAAACAAACATTCTTACCGTGTAATGGGGATTTGCCACTGTGGAGCTTGTGTTAGTCTGGAAGGGAGAGGAGAAAGTTGATAAGAAACAAAAAAACATAAAACACAATGGCAGCTAAAGGTCAAATGGCCCATCCAATCTGCCCATTTGCAGCAACCACTATCTCCTTCTCTTGCTATGAGATTTCAGGTGCCTGTCCCACACTTTCTTGAATTAAGACACACTCTATATCTCCACTCTACTGAGATGTATGCCATATGGTCCAGGTGATTTGCTACACTTTAGTTCAGGGGTAGGGAACTCCGGTCCTCGAGAGCCGTATTCCAGTCGGCTGGAATTCCCCAATGAATATGCATGAGTTCTATTTGCATGCACTGCTTTCAATGCATATTCATTGGGGAAATCCTGAAACCCCGACTGGAATACAGCTCTCGAGGACTGGAGTTCCCTACCCCAGCTTTAGTTTGTCAGATTGCCCCATTACAACTTCCAGGCTTACAAAAATTTGTTTCAGTTCCTTCAATATATCATCATTAAATGCCATTTTTGACACTCTCCCACATCTTCTTCAGTGAAGGCCGAAACAAAGAATTTATTTAGTCTTTCTGCCGTTGCCTTGTCCTCCCATGGGTGCCCCCTTTACTCCTCAATCATCTAGTGATCCAACTGATTCTTTTACTGGCTCTTGTATCAATTTATATAAATGTTTTGCTTCCAAGGCAAGTTTCTTTTGTGTTTTCTTTGTCTTCCTTATCAGTTTTTCACTCAATGACAGCCAAACTGGCACCAGCTTAAGCATCATTCTTATGTTACCTATGTCTTATGTGTGCAATGTGTGCTTTTCTGTAAGAGAGAGAAGAAGTGAGATGACCTGTTCCGAGGCTGATGCAGAAAGGTTTGCAGTGGAGCCGTGAGTGGCTTCTACTATGAGCTTAATATCATACCATGCAGAAAGTTAAATGTATTCAATTTTAGGCACAGAAAACTTGTGACTAATGAAGAGGGGGGGGGGAGGAATGTGCCACACACATGCACACAAAGGTTTTATGGTAAGCACAGGTTTTATTGTGCTGTCCAAAAGAAAACAGAAGGGCCAGCACAAAGGCACCTGCCTTTGAAACTTGCAGGTGCTTAGCGGGTGGGGTAAATTTTCCAAATTTCTGTCGGTACCATCAAGCTTTTATTATGCGGCAGGGTATGTATTGGATCCTTCCTGAACTCATGGAGCATCTTCCGGATTGGCTAATATTAGAATGTCAACTCCTGTCCCCATTGCGATTGTGTCATGTTTTAAATATCAAGTTACCTAGAATTTATAAGGACAATAGAATTTTATTTTCCATATGGCAAACATTAAAATTTATTAATAACCTAATACCTATTCCAATTCATCAATCCATGTGTCAGTCCTTATGGTTGAACTCCAAGGGCTTCTTTTACAAAGCTGCGCTATGGCCTTAACACGCGGAATAATAATTATGAGAGCAGGTGGTAGATTTTCAGCTAGCGCGCACTATAGCACGCGCTAATCTGGTGCGTGCGCTAAAACCGCTAGCGCGGCTTTGTAAAAGGAGCCCCAAGATTCAAATTGGCGAGTCTACCATCCTAAGTCTAAGACTGATTATTAATATTACCCTTTGATTTCTGAATGTATGTTTTACACATCCAGGAAGTGAGGGGGGGTGAGAAGGGAGGTGATATGTCCTTTTCTTGTTGTTTGATTGTACTGTGTGCTGTTTATTGTACTAATTAATTGTGAATTTGTTGTTTGCTGGGGATGAATAATCTTTGTGAAACTAAATGGCAAACCCGAATTTTGCGTATGGGTTTGGCGGCGATCAAATGTCTTATTGCTGCTTACTGGAAACAGTCTCTGGTTCCCCTCTGAGCGAATGGAACGTGAAATTAGCTTTGATGGAGAAAATGGAAATATATGTGGCCAAACGCAGGGGATATTACTTGCAATCCCTACACACCTGGACTGTTATTACTCAGAAATTGCATATTTAGAACATTGGAGACTCTATGATCCTGATGTATGGTTTCTGTCTATGTGGTTGTATGCCTATGCAAATTTCTGTCATCATTAGTATTTGTCTTGGCATGGAAGGTGTACTCATTGTGCTATTTGCTTTGTTTATTCTGTTTGAAAAACCAATAAAAAGCTAAAATTAAAAAAAAAATAAATTGTGAATTTGTTGCACTTTATGATGGTTTTTAAAACAAATAAAGAATTGGTAAAAAAAAAAAAAAAAAGGAAACTTGCAGATGCTTTCTTCTGGTAGGAAAAAAAACAAACCTGGTGATAAAATTTCAAAAATTGGCATGAAATCCTCTCCACAAACCTTTTTATTCTGCCCTGGACATAGTAAAAAATTATTGTGTTATCCCTGCATCAAAAGCTCTGAGAATACCCTCTGTGTTGTATAGAATACTTAAACGAGCGCATTAACATACATTTTAATACAGTGTGTGATCATATCTTCTGCATGAGTTAACTCATGTGCCCAGCTCCTCTTTGCATTCTCCAGCAAATATGAGCATGCACCCTGTGGTAACCATGCAGATAGGCGTGCATAAATTTTTTTGCATTGGTCCCTCTGATTTTCCTTCTACTTGCACTGATACCTCAATGAGAGAGAGGAAATTGGCACAGCAGCAGGCATTGGAGTCACCATAAAGGAGACCCTAAGGCAGGGGTAGGGAACTCCGGTCCTTGAGAGCCGTATTCCAGTCGGGTTTTCAGGATTTCCCCAATGAATATGCATGAGATCTATTTGCATGCACTGCTTTCAATGCATATTCATTGGGGAAATCCTGAAAACCCGACTGGAATACGGCTCTCGAGGACCGGAGTTCCCTACCCCTGCCCTAAGGAGTGTGACTTCACCCTGCAATGCAGCAGGTGCCCCTACACCAAACTCCTTTATAGCAATGAACACTGTCAGGTAATAAATTACATTTGGGGGAAATTTTATATGACTTCGGCGTATAGAACAAGTTTTACATACTCAGGTAGATGCTTGTAATATTGCCCAGGGCTCTATACCCATAAGTTATGACCCAGAAAACACAGCAACTACTTATACCTGATCTGTAGTCAGCATTCCCAATGTATTGTTGATTATCCAAATGGGGAAGGGGCTTCAGATCCCCGTGCATTGTGAAGTATGTTAACTGAACAACCACACTGGAAAGGGAAGATACCTTATTGACCCCCTTTCCCTTCCCCTTTTGAATAATCAATACATTTGAGACACAATAGTGGGAGAAGAGCTTTTAGAGCCATCTCTTCCAAAAGAATAATACACACAGAAAAGAAACATAAAACGGAGGTATTTTTTTAAATAGAATTAGATCCCTTCTCTCTTATTTCCTGTATATATATTTTTTTTTAAAGAGCAGACTAAGGTCCCCTTTTACAAAGTTGTGGTAGTGATGCTGCTGTGGTAAGTGCACCAAAGCCCAGAAGAATTGAATGAGCCTCAGTGCATTTACCGTAGCACCATTGCTTCTGCAGTTTTGTAAAAGGAGCCCTAAAGAAAGTACTGTGTTAGTGCCACTGACCACATATCTTAATAAGTGAGCATACAAATTGCTGTTACATTAAAAAGTGTGCGCTGTCAGAAAAAAACCCCAGTGTGCATCATGACAGCAATCTGCAGCTCACTGTTAAAATGTTTCTTTCCTGTCAGTACTTGAATGTAACTCAGGCACTGACAAGAATAGAGATATTTAAAATAATCTGCTATCATACGAGGGATCACCTTTCTATTCCCCCCAAATTAACCCCCTATTGTCCAATCCGATCCCCCATCATTTGACCCCTCCCCCTACATCAGGGCTGCCCAAGTCCAGTCCTCGAGATCTACTGGCAGGCCAGGTTTTCAGGATATCCACAATGAATATGCATGAGAGAGATTTGCCTGCACTGCCTTCTTGATATGCAAATCTCTCTCTCATGCATATTCATTGTGGATATCCTGAAAATCTGGCCTGCCAGTAGATCATGAGGACCGGACTTGGGCAGCCCTGCCCTACATCTTTCCCACCTCTCCAAAGCAAATTTGTCTGGTGGCAACCCTGACATCACAAACAAATATCCTTGGTATCTAGTGGTACCCCAGACCCCACAGGTATCCCTCAACCACCCCAGATCCCACCCATGCTGTACATTCAAGAAAAGGCAGAGTGATGTCCACTCACTCTTTCCTTCACACCATCATATTGGTATCTGAACCTGCTCGGTGTCAGTCTACCAAATAAAGGAACAACTCCCCCCTGTGCCAATCCATCGGTTTCAATGTATTTGCCTATGCTGACGACATTCAGCTCCTACATCCATTAGATACTACCAATCCTCTGGATACATTAACAATTACTAAAAAGCTTGAACAAATACACCAATGGCTGGACACTAATAGACTAGCGCTTAATGTCAACAAATCAAATGTGATGCTCTTTCCTTGGAAAGACAGTTCAAAATTCATTTTCCCTATTTCTATTAAGGGTTCTCCCTTACAAACAGTAAGCAACATCAAGATTCTAGGAATTATCTTTGATTACAAATTAACTTTCCATGATCACATTAGTAGCATTATTAAATCTACCTTTTTCAGACTCCGCCAAATTTGTTCTGTTTCACAATTTCTTTGTTCAAAATCTCTTAACATTCTCATTCATTCTCTGGTGATTTCTAAAATTGACTATTGCAACACCCTATTTAAGGGAATTGCTCAAAATGAAATCAAGCGTATACAGATTATTCAGAATGCTTCCATCAAGCTCATATCTAAAGCCAAGAAGTTTGACCATGTAACACCTCTTCTTAAGAAAGCACATTGGCTTCCAGTAGCTCACCGGGTAACATATAAATTATGTTTGCTCACATTCAAATCTCTTCTCTATAAAACTCCTGCTTTCATTTATAAATTATTAATTCCTTACACTTCTAATAGGACGTTGAGATCTAATGAACAGCACTTGCTGACGATCCCCTCTCTTAAAATTATCAATACAAGACGGCAATTTATTTTTTCTATCACAGCCCCCCAAACATGGAATTTGCTTCCTATCTACTTGAGGGAAGAACACAACTTGGAAAGATTCAAGAGTAAATTAAAGAGCTTTCTTTTTAAAGACGCCTTTGATAATTAGCTAGCTAGTTTCCTAGCCAATTTTAACCTCCCTGTATAATCTTATTGAAGTATTTTAAATTCTCCTTCCCTCATGTACTCTCCTTGAATGTCTTGTTTTCTTTCAAATAACTTGTAGTTCTTTTCCCTTCCTTTCCTTGTGTTTTTAGTTTTGTCAAGTCTGTCAATAGTCCTGTAGGACATAGCTTTTGTTATGCATCGTATTGTTCCTCAAATTTTGTAATTTTACTATTGTATTCATCGCTTAGAATTAAGATTTAGCGATTAATCAAAATCTCTTTAAACTTGAACCCTCCTTAGATGAGTCCCAATCTGAAAACAGAAAAAATAGCACTGGCAACTAGTAGAACCCCCTATTCTCCCTTTGGAAGTCATCTCTATGTCTTCACCCAGACTACTAAAAGCGGTAAGGGAAAATTCCCATATTTGGCAGCCTGACCCCATGCAGTGTATCTCAGAATGTACCATGTGGAGTCAGGCACCACCATTTTCCAAGATGATGGCATGAAGGCAAGAGTGAGTGGGCAACACTCCTGTTTTTGTGAAGGAACATCGTGGGGGGGGGGGGGGGTTGTCAGGAGTGTCACTAGACACCAGGGATATTTATTTTGAGGTTCTGGGAATTTCAGAAGGGGGTGCCATCAGACAAAAAGAATATTTTTGTGTGTGGGGGGGGGGGTCAGATGAGGATTACTGTTGGAGTTCCCCTGGACACTAGGGCTATTTTTCTTTTTGAGTGGGAGGGGTTTGAGAGGGATCAGGAAGTCAGCATATTGGGGATAGGTCATCTTAGAGGGGTGGTATTGGTGGTATGGGGTAACTGGGGTGGGGGGGGCTATTAGCCTCTTACACTGCCTCAAACCTGATAATAAATTTCTCATATTGTGCTTACCTTAAAATCTTCTCTGTACTTCTCTGCATCAGGGTGGAATAGCTAATAGCCTAATTATTATTCAATTTAATATGCTATGTGCCAATGTGTACTGCATGAGTAAATTTATTAGCTATACCATTTCTGCATTATGCACCTGGTAATGTGGTCAATGGTGTCTTATTTACTACATGGTTCTGCCCACAATAGCTCTATGCATCGACCTCTGAGTGCACATCTCTCCCTTAACGTGATCCCAGTCTCATCCCACTCTCCCACATCTGTACAAGCAAATATTACTTACAGGCTGTCTGACCGGGCTATGCCCGGAGACATTCACGTATTCATTTTCAGGAAAATTGGTCGCATTTACATAGTTGTTTCCCCCACTGTTAACCACTTTTTCATAGGTAGAACAGTCAGTCATATTTACATAGCTGTTTCCCCGTTCAATAGCCACATTTGCATAGGTATGAACAGAGGAAGTTGTCGGTTCTGAATTACCTGGAAACAGAAAGAGAGAAAGAGAGAGAGTGTTGATGACCAACAGGCAAATCACTGGCCAACACTCATTTTGATGCCTCAAATGTTCGGCTGTTTCTGGGTATATTTGACCTGCTGAGTCCAAAAATGGCACCAGTTTTCTCCTATCAGTTCTAGTTTTTGAAATACAGAACATGTGCCATATACCACTCTTCACTCTGCTTGCCCATTAAAAAAATCAGGATATTTTAATGTAATGCTTAAATAAATATCTTTTGAGCATGAAGGAAACATATTAAAAATTAATGGCAAAGTGTACAACGTGAAAATCTACTTATTTCATACCAAAAGCACAAGTTTATGATACAAACTTTCCAGTCATTCAACACACAAGAAGCTCCTTGTGTAAGACTTTCGAGAATGAGATCTGCCAGGACAATCTCGCATAAGATTCAAACAATAGTCTGCTATAATGTGTGCATTCCATCTTCCTTGGTATCTGGCTTCCATTGTTTTTATGTCTTGGTAAATCTTTCACCTTGCTCTTTGCGTAAGTCATCAAGGTTCTCTGGAAAGTGATCTAAGTGACTGTGCAGATAATGGACTTTAACTCTCATGTTACAGCCAAGCCTGTTGAAATGAAAGAGCATATCCTCTACTAATTGTGTATAGTTGTCTGTCTTCTTGTTGCCAAGAACAATGAAGACCAGGCACATGATTCAATTTCATCATTGATGCTATGAAATGTGGGTCATTTATAAGTTTTCTGATCTTTGGACCATCGAAAATTTCTGCCTTCAATTTTTCCATGGTAAGTCCAGGTAACATACAGTATGTGCTATGCATTTAATGCACGAACTGTCTTTATTCAAAGCCTTTACAAATTGTTTCATCAAGCCTAGCTTTATATGTAGTGGTCCAATTATATATAGAGGAAAAAACGAATAAGCTTGGTACTCTACTAAGAAGAGTGATTGAAGGGAAGCATATGAAAATCAGAAAAAATCACTCCAAGAGATATATTAACAGACTGCAATGGTGAAACAGCAGCACTTTGAGGTCAAAAATATGCTCAGAGACACAGAGGCAAAAACAAGGCGCTGAAGCTCCAAGAATATCACCTCACCACTCAATCATCACATATTATGAAGTCAAGTGAAAAAATTGAAGTAGATCACTTCAGTCTAGCACAAAAAATATGTTTTCTTATACTTTAAACTATTTCAAGTGTAACACTTAGCTTGATCAAAGGTTCAGATGAGACCCGTTTCGATCCTGCGTCAGGGAACCGAATGGAGCATTCAGTAAAACCTTAAAGGTGGTGGTGTCTCTAAAAGCATAAATTAAAGCGCTTTTAATATTGTTAGAAAGAATCATGCATCTTAAAAATAACCATACTTTACACTATTTCCTGACAGAATAGAGGGTACCCACCAAAAGTTAAAGTGAAATTCCAACACACGAGCCTCTTCCACTGAGTTTTCATTTTACATTCTCCGTTTTTTTCAGATTTTTAGCATTATTCGTTTTTTTCACATTTTTTCATTTTTATTTTTAGTTATTCATTTTTCTATACATCTTGTGAGTGGGTTCTTATTGGTTGTAACTTTTGTCAGCAGTGATGTCATTATGCTGGTTATGTTTTTTGATGTTATCAATAGGAAGACGTGCCGAAGGTGTCTCTTAGTAGTAAAGGGGTGCGTTAATACTAGCTGTTACATTTTTTATGTGTTTGACGTCTACAGCGTCTTGACATCAGCGAGTCAGCTGTCTTTAAAATCAGTATCACGGTCGCTTCACGGCTGTTGAGAAATCAGTGAAGGAGGCTCGTGTGTTGGAATTTCACTTAAATTTTTGGTGGGTACCCTCTATTCTGTCAGGAAATAGTGTAAAGTATGGTTATTTTTAAGATGCATGATTCTTTCTAACAATATTAAAAGCGCTTTAATTTATGCTTTTAGAGACACCACCACCTTTAAGGTTTTACTGAATGCTCCATTCGGTTCCCTGACACAGGATCGAAATGGGCCCCATCGGAACAAGTTTCAAATTTATTAAAAGTTTGTTGGACACGCAATATCAAATACCTAAATGCGTATGACAATTTAAAATAAGGAGGCAAAAATAAAACAATTTATACAAATAAACAAACAATGTATATACACAAGTAATTAGCAATACAAAAGGAAAGAGGGTGAACTACAATCTTTAAAGAAAGTAAGAATACATTAAGGGAAAAAACAACATCAGGAGAGTGATGAAGAATGTTTTTAAAAATATGGCTAAGCCTAAAAGAGAGGATAGGGGAGATTGTGAGCTTTACATAAGGTCTGGTTAAAATTAAGTATTTGAGCCTGGGATTAATGATAGATGAATTATCCTATCTATGTCTCAAATGCGTCTCTGTACAGGTGGCATTTTAATATACTTTTAAATTTTTCTAATGAGGTTTCACCACGTAGATAAATTGGTAAATTGTTCCAAAGCTGGGGTGCTATGACTGAGAAAATTGTAAATCTTCTGGTACCTATTATTTTTAGAGAAGGGATAGTCAGCAAATGCTGTTCCATTGATCTAAGTGTCCTAGCTGGAGAATATGGTATCAAAAAACAATCCAGAAATATTGGAACCTTCGATCAAGCTAAGGGAAATCATGTTTAACGAATTTACTTCAATTTTTTGAGACTGTGAACAAGCAAATTGATAGTGGAATGCCGGTGGACATAATATATTTGGACTTCCAGAAAGCATTCGACAAAGTTCCCCATGAAAGACTTCTCAGGAAACTACAAAGCCATGGAATAGAGGGAGATATACAAAGGTGGATAGGCAAATGGCTGGAAAACAGAAAGCAGAGAGTGGGCAT
Organism: Geotrypetes seraphini; assembly: GCF_902459505.1. Lineage (NCBI taxonomy): Eukaryota > Metazoa > Chordata > Amphibia > Gymnophiona > Dermophiidae > Geotrypetes > Geotrypetes seraphini. Next base: position 67,486,415 of record NC_047094.1, on the reverse strand, counting down.
AAATGGGAAGTTCTCAGACTGGGAGAAAGTAACTAGTGGTGTGCCCCAGGGCTCGGTACTTGGGCCGATCCTATTTAATATTTATATCAATGACCTGGAAGACGGAATATCCAGTGAGATCATTAAGTTTGCAGACGACACAAAGCTATGCCGGGCAATCAGATCGCAGGAGGATAGCGAGGAACTCCAGAGCGACTTGTATCAGTTAGAGAAATGGGCAGAGCAATGGCAGATGAAGTTCAACGTGGAAAAATGCAAAGTAATGCATTTAGGTAGTAAGAATAAGGAACACGAGTATAGAATGTCAGGCGCAACTCTGGGTAAGAGCGAACAAGAAAAGGACCTGGGTGTACTGATAGATAGGACCCTGAAGCCATCGGCACAATGCGCAGCAGCAGCAAAGAAAGCAAACAGAATGTTAGGCATGATAAAGAAAGGAATCATGAGTAGATCGAAGAAAGTCATAATGCCGCTTTATAGAGCAATGGTCAGACCACACTTGGAATACTGTGTCCAACATTGGTCTCCCAACCTAAAGAAGGATATAAAACTGCTGGAGAGGATGCAGAGATGAGCAACGAAGCTAATAAGAGGTATGGAGAACTTGGAATATGAGGAACGACTCAAGAAACCGGGACTGTTCTCCCTTGAGAAGAGGAGGCTGCGAGGGGACATGATAGAGACGTTCAAAATACTGAAAGACATCGATAAAATAGAGCAGAAAAACAAATTATTTACATTGTCCAACGTGACACGGACAAGAGGACATGGTTTGAAGCTAAGGGGGACAAGTCCAGGACAAATGTCAGGAAGTTCTGCTTCACGCAGCGAGTGGTGGACGCCTGGAATTCTCTTCCAAAGGAGGTTATTAAGGAATCCACTGTGCTAGGATTCAAAGGCAAATTAGATGCACATCTCCTTATGAGAGGCATAGAGGGATATGGGTGATTAAAACTACATCAGGTGTATACCTGACTGGGCCTCCGCGTGTGCGGATCGCCGGACTCGATGGACCATGGGTCTGATCCGGAGATGGCAGTTCTTATGTTCTTATGTTACGCTTGAAATAGTTTAAAGTATAAGAAAACATATTTTTTGTGCTAGACTGAAGCGATCTACTTCGATTTTTTTCACTTGACTTCATAATATGTGATGATTGGGTGGTGAAGTGATATTCTTGGGGCTTCAGCTCCTTGTTTTTGCCTCTGTGTCTCTGAGCATGTTTTGACCTCAAAGTGCTGCTGTTTCACCATTGCAGTCTTGGAGTGATTTTTTCTGATTTTTATTTTTTTATGTAGTGGTGGCAATATGATTCTATCTCCTGTTACCAAAGGTTCATTGATTACATTTTGTTCTCCAACCACCATAAATTCATTTGGAGGCATCTTTTTTGTCCAATGTTCATGTTTGACTCTCCTATCCCAAAGGCATAGAAAGTAAGGATACCATATCTAAGAAATTAGAGCTGATGCAGTCTATACAATGCAATTTTCAGAATCAGCAACCGAAATAACCCTAGGAACAGGTCAAAAATCCAAGACAGCAAAAAAACCTTTTCTTTTTTTGGGGGGCCTATGTAATCACTGGCTTACAGAAGAGAGTCATTGGACTCAATCAGCACCATGCAGCATTTTGTAACAGCCCCAACAGAAAAGTAAAACATGATAGAGAAGGCAGGTTTTTCTTACTGTTATACAATTAATTGGTGGCCCTGAGAACGCCATCGGCGCCATTATTCGGATCGCCCCTGCACAAATATCAACATACACTCCTTCTAAGGAAGCCATTTCAGCAAAATTCAGGTCTGGGTAGGGAGTGATATGATGTTTTAATCTCACAGAGCACTTTATAACATAGCATACACCATGCAAAGAAAATAAAAATTGAAAAAATAGAACATCCCGAGTGGACCGATTGGGCTGAATAGCGATTAAACTTCCATCATCACTCAGAAGATAAGTGATATTTTTATAACTGTTTATACATCTCCATTGCAGTTATATTAGTGCATACATTCAGTAGTGAAGATCAGTAAACTTATAAAGTATAATATCACTATTATAGGACTTGGAAGAAAAGTGTGATGATGGTCCCAATTTGTTTTCCCTATCGGTTCACAACTGGAGGAAGCACTTTGATACTTAACACTTTTCACCATTATTATTAATAATCAACCAGCAATTTAATATACAATATGCTATATAATTTTGAGTAATACAGTTAATAATAACACTGAGTCATTTCATTTGTTGACCTGGAAAATTAGTTTAAGACAAACTCCTTGTTCACAATCATAATCACAATCCAATCGTCTACTCCACAAATACCCCAAGGAGTTCTATGTGGCTTATATCGAGAACGGACTGGGTATCCCCAGGAATTAGAGATTTGTACTTAATAAGAGCAGTTAATTTCCATAGGATACAAACTTAAAAATAGAAAAGTCTTAAGATTCTTTCTAAACCGACCATTGTTCTATATCATCCTAAGTTCTACTGGTATGTAAGACCACCATTTAGCAGCAAAATATTGGAATGTAACTGAATGCAATGATTTATAAACCACACCTCTCAAACTTGGGTATGACAGGTCTAAAAAATTTCTAGTTGTTCTCAATCTATTTTTATCTGATATCATGACCAAACCATGCATATAAGCTGAATCATATAAGTAGGGACATAATCAAAAGAGAAAAACATCCCAAAAAATGGCTAAGTTGGCACTTCGACGTTTTGATCGACAAAACATCCAAGTGCCAATGTTCATAACCGGTTTTCTGGATGTCTAGAAGGACATTTTGCCTGCTGTGCGTCCAAGAATCAAGGGGTGTGTTGGATGCGTATAAATGGGTGTGCTTTGGGCAGACCTAGATTTGAACATTTTGCAGTAATAATTATCGAACATTCCTAAGACATCCTGGACAGAACTTGGACATTTTGACCTAGACTTGTTTTAGAAGCGACTAAATGCCCAAAAGTTACCCAAACAGATCAGATGACCACTAGAGGGACTAAATAATGATACCCCCTCCATCCTCCCCAGTGGTCATAAAATCCCTTCCACCCCACAAAAGTCTGAATGAAAAATTACATACCTGTCTCTAGAATAGCACCACCAGTCTACTAGAGTAGTATATATGGTAGGTGTCTTAAGTAACCTATTGACTGGGTTAATGAACCATAAAGAGGCGAAGCCAGGCCCATAAGACACTCTAAGACAAATACCAACCGAGTATCCCGGCCCAAGCTCCGCCCCAGACCTGCCCAAGCTCCGTCCCTAACCCAACCCTCATAATAATAGTACTAATTGTAACACAATTTCTTTCATCCATTTTTCATATCCATACAATATAATCTTATTAATACATCATGGTAACCACAAAATTAAAAAAACACAAAGCATACTGTACGCAGAGAAAATGCTAATTATCATTTATATTCGGGCTTTTTTTCAAAGAGTTCAAGGCAGATGACTTTAAAATATGCAATCAGTAACAACTATAGAAAAATGGACAAATATAGAGCAAAATATAGACAGCAGGTATAAATTCACAAAACTGACACATTTTGATCACTAAATTGAAAATAAAATGATTTTTCCTACCTTTGTTGTCTGGTGATTTTATGAATCTCTGGTTGCATTTCCTTCTGACTGTGCATCCAATATTTCTTTCTGCCTTCTGCACGCTTCCTCTCCTCCGGACCCCATTCCCTTCCCCAACTAACATCTCTCTCTCTCTCTGTCCCTCTATGAGTCCAACTCCACCCCTATTGGCAATATGTCTCCTTCTCTTTCTCTCACTGTCCATCTGTCTTGAGAGATCCAAGCATCTTTCCCACCCCCTCTACCTCCACATCCAACATTTCTCCCACTCTCATCCCCTGGATCATGTGCAGCATTTTTCACCACTGCCCACCAGCCCCATGCCCATTTCTCCTTCTATCACCCCTCTCCAGCACAATGCCACATTTCTCACTCCATCACTATGTACAGAATTCCTCCCCCTTGCATCACCTTCAATATGCCTTCTCCACCAATATCTCTCCTCACTTCTCTCTCCTTATACACCTCCCAGAGAACTCCGTTCCTCAGATAAGTCATCCTAGCGTCATCCTTCTCCTCCACTGCCATTTCCTGACTTCAACTTCGTTCCTTTCATCTAGCTGCCCCCTATGCCTGAAATAAATTACCGGTACCTGAGTTTAAAAGCAGACTGAAAACCCACCTTTCTGATATAGCCTTCAATCCTTAACCCTACTCCTCTGCCCTCCATTCCAGCCAACTGATTAACCGTTCCCCTTAACTGTATCCATGACATCCTGTTTGCCTGTCTTGGCTGTTTATATTGTAAGCTCTTTCAAACAGGGACTGTTTCTTCTTCTTTGTGACTCTGTGCAGCGCTGCATGCATCTAGTAGTGCTATAGAAATAATTAATAGTAGTAGTAGTAGTAGTAGTAAACTGCACATTCCTATAGATCACAGGTGTCAAAGTCGGTCCTCAAGGGCCACAATCCAGTCGGGTTTTCAGGATTTCCCCAATGATTATGCATGAGATCTATTAGCATACAATGAAAGCAGTGCATGCAAATAGATCTCATGCATATTCATTGGGGAAATCCTGAAAACCTGACTGGATTGCAGCCCTCAAGGACCGACTTTGACACCCCTGCTATAGATGGATCCTTTTGTATAGTTATCTATTACAACCACTAGAGGGCTTTTGTCTTGAGTTCAGTGTGATTCTTCAGGAGAGAGCTGAGCAGTAAATACTTCCCATGTTCAGCTCCTATAACATCACCAAGGATCCCAATCCCTCAGCAAGCTCACAAGCTATCCAAATGCAACTAACAAGAACACATCCACAATTTTTACATTGCTGCATGTCTCTAATAGCATTGTAGAAATAATAAATATTATTAGCTGTGGGAAAAATAACAGGATTCTGAGGCTCATTATAATCCTATATCTGATTATTAAAGAGACAGAATGATAGGTCTCTGTCTTACTTGTCTTTTTCTTCTTCCTCAGGATAAGATACACAGTGAGGCCGATGAGTGCCAATCCCGCTAGGACTCCAACAACAATTCCAGCGATGGCGCCTGCAGATAGACCACTAGGATCCCCTGGGGAAGGGTCAATACTTGCATTAAAGATCAGAATTAGATATGAAAGTGAAATTTCTCTCAGAAAAGGAACTGCTCAGTATACAGCGACTATACTTTCTCTGTAACACAAGGATGAAAACCTCTTCCACAATGCACAAAGAAAAGGACATTCATGTATTAGCAATGGGCAACCAGAAAATTTCTGTTCCCTTTCTTTTCCCATGTCATTTATGGGGATTTTCACTGTATTCACGCTTTTCTAACTATTTTGACATTTTGCCAGTTTTTTTTAACTAGTGCACACTCTTTGGGAATAGTGAGCACTATGTAGAAAAAGAGTACACTCTTCTCCCAATAGGAGCATGCATGTGCAGTGGCGCAGTAAAAAGGTAGGGGCAGATCACCCGGGCACCGTCTGGATGGAGGCGCTTGCACCGGCAGCTCTCAACTTCTCTACTCACCCACCTCTTGAATTCTTCTCTGGCTGCAAGCATCACCTCCTTCCACTGGCCTAGTGAGGCTAATGTGGTGCCTCCCCCGCTCCTTCCGTATCCCCACACCCCAATTGCACCTGCCCTTCCCCCCTGACCCTTTTCAAATCTTCGCTAGCGCGAGCAGCTTCTCCATCCTGCTACTCACACCATTGTTGGCTTTCATTCTCACATCACTTCCTGGTCCCTCGACCAGGAAGTGATTTCAGAGGGGAGCCAGGCTGGCCCGAGCAGCAGGCCGAAGAAGTTGCTCACTCTGGCAAAGATTTAAAGAGGTACTGGGGGGAAGGGAGGGAGGGAAGGTATGAGCGTGGTGTAGGAAGGCAGAGATGTGCCGACGCCCCCACCATGACAGTGCCCGGGGCAGTCCACCCCTCCGCCCCCCTTCCTATGCCACTGCTTAACTCCCTGCTGTTTGTGCTGGCCTCGGCTCTCCTTCTCAAATGACTTCCTAGTTCCAGAAGTATTTTTATAGTAGTAATTGGTAATTCACTCTGATATACAGTAATTATTCTTTTTTATTTTTATATATAATTTTTCCTAAGATTTAATATTTTGAAGTCAATACTTAATTATTTGACATTAAGCTTTATCACCTTATTGCATTGTGGCAGCACCATTATCAGTCATGTCATCAATTGTAGAGTCAAATTCTTTTAATGTTGGTGCTTCAGCTATAAATCTTCACTAATGTGAGCTTCGGCTTCAGTGTTTAGATGCTACACATGTGACTGTCTCCTCGTCTGGGTCCTCTCTCCATTGGTGGCAGGTTACTTTCTTCTCTCTGGCCCATCTCTTCTTTGGTGGCAAGTGACTTCCTTTTCCTCTCTGAATTCTCTCTCCTTTGGTAGCAGCCTGACAGGTGATTTCTCTCTTTCAGTTTCTCTTTCTTTCAGCAGATAGGATGGAGGCAATGAAGGCTGGTAGCTCAGGTTTCTCTCTCTGGCCAGGTTTCAGCAGGGTGTGGGAGATGATAGAAGGCAATGATCAAACTAGGTTCCAGCTTCTTGCTTCTTGGCTCTTCTTAGCCCTGCTATTCTTCTTTAGCAGATTAGTGCATGCATGCAGGTAGCCCCATTCCAAGGTCTGTGTGAGTGGTGCAGCTACATAGGACACACATATTTAAGGGTACAAAATTGCTCCCAGCCCATCATCTTCTCTCATTGATGATGGCAACATGGATAGGGTGGGATGAGGTGCCTGTGATGAGTCACAAAGAGTGCAACTATAGCTCAATACAGTTCTAGATAGAAACAGATAATCCTTTCTTTAGTGAGGAGAGGTGAAGAAAGGTGGCCCCATTAGACACCACTCCTTTTTTTTCCGTTGGGGGAGGGGGAGGAGGAGGGGGAGGGAGGAATAAAAAAATGCTGAAGAAGGCTCCAATTTCTTTCTCCTCCAACAGGCATGCGGAGGAAGAGCTCTGGTTTCTCTTGTTTTTAGCAAATGGAAGAGTAGAGGCAAATGGTCATAGTTTCTATTTATAACATGAGGGCATGGGGGTAAGGGAGCTGGAAATGGGAGGTAGATGAAGACAACTATACATGATCCCAGCTACTCTCTTCTTCAACAAGCTGATGAATGTGATTCTTGTTTTCTCCCCAGTGAGGAAGAGGGTGAACAACTGTGGCTTCTCTCTGCAGTGAATAAGCTGGGGGTGAAGACAGGTACGCAAGTTGTATCTTGGACTTCTTTTTGAAGGGGAGGCACTAAGGAGGTGCTGGTGCTCTCTCTTGCTCCCTTCCCATGTGATGTCTTTGCTGGACTTTGTGCTCCAAAGAAAAACCCCCACTAATTTACACCCTCTGATAGAAGAAAGGTTTATGGTTACCAGGTTCCCAACTTGAGCTTATCTTGGCATGTAGATACAGAGTACAGATCTCTGCTAAATAGCAGGTTATTAATACTCAGCCTCTGTTTTTGGAGCAAGTCTAAGTGCAGGTCAGGAGAGTATCTGGAATCAGGTAGACAGGTCTGATAAAGCAGGTTTGAAGATGGAGTATCCCTGTGGGTTAACACTTGTAGTGTCTAGGTTCTATAGTATGGAGCTAGGTAGCCTTCACTTTGCTGAAAACACTTTCATGTTCTCATCAACTCCTTTTTGAAAAGTTGAAGGTCAATCTTATTCCTTGGAGTGTAGTTATTGGCTTTTACATCAGGTCCCTGTACTGTGCATAGAATTTAGCTCAGTCTACCCCATCCCTCCTCAACCTGACATTAGTTTTCCAAAGCTAATCTGTAGGGATGACTGTGCCTTAAACAGAAGCCACTAAGTGACAGATAAAAGCTGGACTGTATAAAAAACTTTAGAGAAAGGGACATTTAAATTACAACCCCTTGAACCTGTTTTACTGGGAAAAAAAGAGCATCTTGGCCTTCAGCAGTGAGGTTCTACCAGCCTATGTGCAGTAGAGTTGGTTTTTTTTTTAAACTATGTTATCCCTTTTTTTAAAATTATTTAGATATTTATTTTTCAATATAAATCCCTTTTAAGCTTTTCCTGTCAGTGGAGTCGCACAGCATACCATCTTAGGGAACTGCTCCCAGTCACCTTGTTGTGGGCCTGGGACCTGGTTTGGTGATCTGGAAAAATCTCATGGAAGATGAAAAACCTCCAAGCTCTCACCAAAATCAAGATAGCACATGTCCTCTTTGTCAATTTGAGAGCCATGGCAGGTAAGTTGATCTCCGGCAGCAACACTGTCCTTGGATACATCCCGCTTCACCTCGTTCTGTTCAGTGTCATTAATACTTTGGAACTGTAGATGAACATCAGCAGCTGGGGACCCTCCAAGCCAGGAACATCGTAATATAACCTTCTCCTCTAGGAGATCCGCTCCACACTGGATTCTCTCATCGGGTCTCCCTGTTAAGGAGATATGGGTCACAACATTAGATAAAACACTCAGCAAAGTGCTTGAGATATAGAGATCTTCACTGCTAACTAGGAAAAGCAGAGGCATCATTCATAAGAAGCAGAACAGGGATGACCCCTCCCCTCCCACATCAAGGTAAATCCCTTTTAAGCTTTTCCTGTCAGTGGAGACTGTGAATATACGGTAAATATACAAACCAGAGCCATGACATTCAAAGTAGAATTATCAGAACTATTAGCACAGATAATTTACAACTTACTTTTTTTTAAAAATCATCTTTATTCAGTTTCAAAAGAAAGCGGCAACAAAGAGAGGCTAAACGGCACCAAGATAACAAAAAGAAACTATCAGAGCCAAAGGAACAAGGCCTGCAGGAACCATTATATTGTAAGGAACAAATTATAAGCACATCCCCAATCTCACCCTCCTTCCTTCCCCCCTCCCCCCACTAATTCCCAATTCCTCCCTGCCCCCAATCCCAATCCCATGACAATTTACATTTTTAAATCTTATAGTATATGATAATTGCCCTCTACAATATAGGAAATGTTATCATTTTGATTGGGAGTGTTTGTTTTTATCTATGTTATACAGCCTTTTCCTACCTTTCTTATTAAGTATGGGGGGGGGGGAGGCTAGGTTGAATTAGAGACTTAGGGCTCAATATTCTGATTGCACAAGTTAGTGATGCTGATTGGTACCTGTGGTTGGTATTAAGCCCAGATATTCAGTGTTAGGCTTGTTTTCAGTGAACAGGATTGAATATCTGATCTATTTTTAGCAGCTAGAAACTTAGCCAGTCAAGGCAATATTAAGCACTGGCTGACTACGTTTTAGTGGCCAAAGATAGACCAAGGTTTTAGACTTGCTGGGGCCCAAGGCAGAAATTAAGAAGGGGGCCTCTTATCCCCTCTTCTCCCTGTTCCCTCTCCCAATCTCCCCAGCTGCCATTACTACCACACATAAAATTACTTTAAATGACTTCTTCATACACAAAACACAGATAGATTTTACCAAATACAGAACAAGGGGTCACAAATAGAAATAGAAACTGAACTGGAAACCCCCCAAAATTAAACACAACAAGTACTTCCAACAGTGGAGAAATAAAACCAAATATGAACTTCTTTTTGTACTGAACATACTGGGGTCCCTGGCCCAGGTCTAGGGTTTATAAGTCATTCAAACCGGAAGATGGAAAATCAAGAGAGTGTTGTTAGGATGAAGTTACTTTTCCTGCTCTGTATCCAGCTCAAGTGGGTTCTCTGAGGAAGTACAGTTTAAAAAAATACAACTTCAATGGCATTACAGAAAAAGATAAATAACAGAACTGATATGGGGGTAGAAATACAATCTATAAAGGATGGGAAACAAAAAAAGGAGCAAAACAAAGGGAATGGAGGTACAAGGATCTGATTCTCTTAGAAGTAGAGTGAGAGTCTATTGGAAAGGGAGCAGGAATATCCCAGGGGAGGAATTAAGTACTAAAGGCACCTTTAAAATGGTGTGTTTTAAGAAGAGCTTTAAAACGATCTGTTTTCTTTTCTGACAGGGATGGGAAGAATGTTCCAAAGCTGGGAGACTACCCCTGAGAAGCAATGGGGCCAGATGGTGTACATCACACTTTTTGGGCTTGCGAGCTACTTTTAAAATGACGAAGTCAAAATGATCTACCCACAATAAAATTTTAAAAAACACAAAGCACACTGTACGCAGAGAAAATGTTAATTATCATTTATATTCTTCCAAAGAGATCAAGGCAGATGATTTTATGCAATGTCACTTCAGTAACAAGTATACAAAAATAGACAAATATACCCCCTCCCTTTTTACTAAACCGCGATAGCGTTTTTTAGCGCAGGGAGCTGTGCTCTCGATGCTCATATGCTCCCTGTGCTAAAAACCATTATTGCGGTTTAGTAAAAGGGGCCCATAATGTAAAATATAGACAGCAGATATAAATTCTCAAAATGGCCACATTTTGATCACAAAATTGAAAATAAAATCATTTTTCCTACCTTTGTTATCTGGTCATTATTCAAATCTTGTTGGTCCCCGGCTCTAGTTGTCTTCTGATAACTTGCTTGCCAGGGTCTCCTTTTTTCTTCTTTCTCCGTGCTAACCATCCATCTTCTATCTCTGTCTTCCCCTTCCGTTTCCCTTCCCTCCCCTGGAAGTCTGGCATCTTTCCTTTTTTTCGTCTCCATCCACAGATCCACATTTTCTCAATTATCCTTTCATCTAGCATCTCTCTCTCTTTCCCCACCACCCCAGGGTCCACCATCTCTCCCTTTCTTTTCCCAACTACCCTCCTATCCAGTATCTCTATCCCCCCTCCACACCATCCCTTGTGTCCAACTTGTCTCCCTTTCTGTTCCTTCTCTTCCTAAATCCCATTGTCCACCATCTCTCTCCCACTCCTCTGTTTTTAGACCCATTATTTCTTCCCCCAAAAGTCCGGCATATGCACGTCTCTTTGAACCCCCTTCTCTCCCTCCCTCCCTTCTACACCAGGACTACTCCCCCCGGAAGGCCTGCGTGTTCCTCCCTGGCCTCCCGCGCATCCCTTTACCTAATTTTAGCAGGGAGCAACCTGCAGAGAGGATTGCCAGTACTTTAGCAATCCTTGCAGGTTGCCATAGGCTGCAGGAACTGTCTTCCCTCTGCCGCTATCCTGCCTCTGACACCAAACTTGAACTTCACATGCGCCTCCATAGAAGTCGGTAGGAAGGTGTAAGATGATCGAACTTCTTCAACCCACAAAGTAGCCTGACCACAGCATTTTGTACCAGTTGCAATCGCCGCATATTCTTCTGGTGAATTGCCAAATAGGCGATGTTACAGTAATCAAGTTGGCTCAGCATAAGGGATTGAACCAGAATTCTAAATGTTGAAACATCAAAGTATGCTCTAATGGACCGAAGCTTCCAGAGGGTGTGAAAACTCTTTCTAATTAAGGAATCCACCTGGTCTTTCATGGTCAGGCTCTGGTCCAATGTTACTCCCAATACCTTCATAGTAGATTGAATAGGATAGCTAAGATTACTGATGCACATTGATGTTTTAGTGTTAAGCGAGTGTGGCTAAGCTACAAAAAAATTTGGTTTTTCTGGATTAAGCTTTAGTCTGAATTCAATCATCCATTGCTCCATCAAATTTAGTACTTCTGTTGCTTTAGGGGTAGCGTCCGAGAAAGAGGTAGTGAATGGGATAATGATCGTAAAGTCATCTGTGTAGCTAAATAATTTTATCACCAGTTGGGACAATTGCGCACCTAATGAAGACATGTAGACATTGAAAAGCAATGGGGATAGTGGCGACCCCTGAGGCATGCCAGATGGATTGCTCCATGTATCAGAGAGATTGTGATTAAAACGTACTTGATAGGTGCGGGATATAAGGAAACCTCGAAACCAGTTTAACACCTCTCCTGTGATTCCAATTGCGTCTAAGCATTGTAACAGTTTCCCATGGTCTTCCAAGTCGAAGGCAGAACTCATGTCAAATTGCATGATCAGGGCGTTAAGGCCTTTACTGAACAAGAAACGCAAATTATCCAAGATAGCCGCCATTACCGTCTCAGTGCTACACAAAGGCCTAAAAACGGATTGAGTTGCATGCAGAAGAGAGAACTGGTCAAGATATTCCATCAATTGGGTATGTACCAATCCTTCCATAATTTTTACAATAAATGGAATGGATGCTACTGGTCTATAGTTGGTTACTGATGCTGGTAATTCTTTACGATTTTTTGGAATTGGGGTTATTATAATATGACCATTATTAGTGAGGAATTTTCCATTTTTTAAGTTATTGGTTAAATAATTCAGCAAAGATAGTTTGAATTTTAATGGAGCTGCTTTCATAATTTCTGGGGGACATGAGTCCAGAACACAGTATGATTTAGAATACTTGTTATATAATTTGATATAATATTCCATAAGTCTTGAAAGGATCTCCAAATCATGTCCGCTGGTGTTTCATTTCCTTGTATGTTAGTTAGTTGATGTTCGTATATGTCAATTGTCGAACAGTTATTTCTTAGGTTTTTAATTTTTGAATCGAAATGCTATGCTAAATCATTTGCTGAAGGTGGTTTAATATTATGCATGAGATGAGTGTAACGTGTGGTGTCAAATAAATTAGTAACCAGGTTAAACAATTCTTTTGTATTGATTCCTTTTGAGCTAGTATTAGATGAGTTAATTTTGGATGAGTAAAAAGCTTTACGTTTTTCTTTTATCAGCTATTTGTAGAGTTTTATGTTGGATCTCCAATTGTTCCGGTCTGACAGTTTTCCCGTTTTTTTCCAGATTCTTTCCAATCGTCTTACTGATTGTTTCATTTTTAGGAGTTCGGTGTCGAACCATTTGTTGTATTTATTTGAGCAGCTTTAACTTTTCCATTAAGGGGCAATTTTATTTAAAATGGATGTGCTAGTTTTCATCCAGTGATCATAGAAATCAACCCCTTCTCCTGTCTCCGCTTGTAATTCATATTGTGACCAATATTCCTCTGGATTGATATGACCCCTTGTGAGGTATTCTCTTTTTACCCATGGATGTGTTTTAGATTTTAAGTGAATCCAGATTAAATTGAAATAATAAGTAAAATGATCAGACTAGATATCATGGTACCAAGTACCATCAGATAGAGAGATGGAAGGGTCTAAAATCACATTTGTGGACATAGCTACCACATCTAAATGATGGCCTTTTTCATGTGTTTGTGTGGGTAAAGGGAGATTATAATTAAGCAAGAATAAAAAGTTTTTGAAGTCTTTCGTATCTGGATTGTCCTCTTGTTGATTATTCACGATTTTTTTCCACAGGCCCCCCCCCCCCCCAAGAATTGTTCATTGGCAGCCTGCATCGGAAAAATACGGCCCCTGGACTTGGATCGGGGCGAGAATGGAGGCAATCGGAGGAGGAGGGAAGTGGTCAGAGGCGGAAGGGGGGCGATTGGAGGAGGAGGAGGCGATCGGAGGAGGAGGCAAGCAGCCGCCCCAGGAGCACGGACCTTACCTGGTACTCTAGCGGTGACGTGGGGCAGGAGTGATCTTCCTACATTCCTGTCCCATGCAGAGCCATGCTGTGAGTTCCTGTGGTCTCATGAGACTATAATGGGAGTTCCTGTTGTAGTCTCGTGAGACCACGGGAACTCACAACACGGTTCTGCATGGAGCACAAATGTATGAAGATCGCTCCTGCCCCGGCTGTGCCCCTAACCCACGCGAATAGGGAGGGAGAAGACACTAACTGCATGGTTAGGAGAGATACTAACTGCATGGGTCAATGATTGGTTGAGTGGCAGACTTCAGAGGGTGGTGGTTAATGGTACCCTCTCTAAAACATCGGAGGTGACCAGTGGAGTGCCGCAGGGCTCGGTCCTGGGTCCACTCCTTTTCAACATATTCATAGGGGATCTGACTCAAGGGCTTCAAGGTAAAATAACACTATTCGCCGATGACGCCAAACTATGTAATATAGTAAGTGAATGTAGTTTACAGAATTATATGGCGCAGAATCTGCTTACATTGGAAAGTTGGTCCTCAACCTGGCAGCTAGGCTTCAATGCTAAGAAATGTAAGGTCATGCACCTCGGAAGCAGAAATCCATGCAGGACGTACTTCTTGAACGGAGAAACTTTAACTAGGACTTCAGCAGAACGAGATTTAGGAGTAATCATCAGTGCAGACATGAAAACTGCCAATCAAGTGGAGAAGGCTTCATCTAAGGCAAGGCAGATATTGGGTTGTATCAATAGAAGTTTCGTCAGCCGAAAGCCTGAAGTCATAATGCCGTTGTACAGGGCCATGGTGAGACCTCATCTGGAGTACTGTGTGCAATTCTGGAGGCCACATTATAGTAAAGATGTGCGCAGAATTGAATCGGTTCAACGGACGGCCACCAGGATGATCTCGGGGCTCAAGGGTCTCTCGTACGAAGAGAGACTGAACAAATTGCAGCTCTACACTCTTGAGGAACGTAGGGAGAGGGGAGACATGATCGAAACATTTAAGTACCTCACGGGACGTGTCGAAGTGGAAGATGATATTTTCTTTCTCAAGGGACCCTCGGCCACAAGAGGGCACCCGCTCAAACTCAGGGGCAGAAAATTTCATGGCGACACCAGAAAGTATTTCTTCACAGAGAGAGTGGTTGATCATTGGAACAAGCTTCCAGTGCAGGTGATCGAGGCAGACAGCGTGCCAGACTTTAAGAATAAATGGGATACCCATGTGGGATCCCTACGGGGGTCAAGATAAGGAAATTGGGTCATTAGGGCATAGACAGGGGGTGGGTAAGCAGAGTGGGCAGACTTGATGGGCTGTAGCCCTTTTCTGCCGTCATCTTCTATGTTTCTATATAAAGTTTTCAAGATTACAATGCAAAAACCTCAGCCAAACAATGAATAAAGAAAGGGGGAAGGAGTAGGGGGTGCAGTGGGAGAGGAGAATACTAAATTGCTGATGTGCATACAGCAGCCTTACTATATTGCTGATGTGCATACAGCAGTCCCTTATCTAATCAGAGATTTTCCTAATCACTAAACTAAAACTAAACTAAACCTTAAGTTTATATACCGCGTCATCTCCACAGAAGTGGAGCTCGACACGGTTTACAGGAATTAAAAACAAAGAAAGGAGCTCCAATGGAAGGAAGGAGGGCTTGGTAAACAGGAAGGGGAGGGGGGAGGGGGGAGGGGGAAGTTACATTTTGGAGAAAAGCCAGGTTTTCAGATGTTTTCTGAAGTGTTGTAGGGAGGTCGAACTCCGAAGATGGGCAGTAAAGCTGTTCCACAGTTCGGTGATCCTGAAGAGGAGGGACGTTCCAAGTTTTCCTGTGTGGGAAATGCCCTAATCACATCACCCTAATCACATCACAATGGCAGTAGCTTACATACTTACAGGAAATGTTGAGGGTCAGTGAGTTGTTCTCTTGGCTCACACTGTTGGTAGCTATACAGGTAAAGGCAAGGGCATCACTCCGAGCTAGAGGGCTGATAGTCAGGGACTCATTGCTTGCAGAGAGGTGATAACGTGGATCTGAGGGTAGGGAGGTCCCATTATAGCTCCAGAAGAATCTGGGCTCATTCCCCAGGGCTGTGCATGTTAGGTGGACAGAGTCCTCACCTGCCCATAAATATGCAGATGTGATGTTACTGCTGATGGTCACATTTGAGATTCTGTCTGCCAAAAAAGTCAAAAATATGGATCATGTAATATAGCATGTTCCAGATACCAGACTTCTGTGACATCTTGTTGACTGATATAGCTACCTTGGTATCCGTGTGGATTTTAAACTTAGATTTGCATTTTTAAAATAATAATATTAAGAACATAAGAAGTTACCGCTGCTGGGTCAGACCAGTGGTCCATCGTGCCCAGCAGTCCGCTCCTGTAGCGGCCCCCAGGTCAAAGATCAGTGCCCTGAGACCAGCCCTACCTGCGTACGTTCCAGTTCAGCAGGAACTTGTCTAACTTTGTCTTGAATCCCTGGAGGGTGTTTTCCCCTATAATAGCCTCCGGAAGAGCGTTCCAGTTTTCCACCACTCTGTGGGTGAAGAAGAACTTCCTTATGTTTGTACGGAATCTGTCCCCTTTTAACTTTAGAGAGTGCCCTCTCATACTCCCTACCATGGAGAGGGTGAACAACCTGTCTTTATCTATTCTGGCAGATGTTGGAGTTGTTGATACACCAATTATAATGCTGAAACTACACCAATTATAATGGACTGAAACTACACCAATTATAATGCTGTCTGGATATACAGTACTACCCCAAAATTCACGGGGGTTCCGTTCCAGAAACCCCCCCGAATTTCAAAAAACCACAAATGTGGTTTTTTTTTGCCTTTCAAAAAGCAGGGGAAGCAGGAGAAGGCAGCTGGAGAGGGCAGCTGGAGCGCCGGCAGATGAAGAAAATCACTCGTGGTCTGCTCTGACCACCTCTTCCTGTAGTGAAGTCGGGCTACACCAATCAGCAGCTGCTTTGACAAGCAGCTCCTGATTGGTGTAGCCCGACCTTACTACAGGAAGAGGTGGTCGGAGAAAACCACGAGTGAGTGAGTCCGTGAACTGCAAATTTGCGGGGGAACACTGTAATACACATGTCATATCTTAGGTTTCTTTCTTCACTTGCGTTAATACTGTATGTGAATCTTCAGACACCTACAGTAGGAGTAAGAGCAGTGCCATTAGTAACTAATGTAATGGAGAGGGGGGATTCTTATGAAACATTATGCATGTCTTTTTTTAAAAGACAATATATATGGCTTTTTTCATACCTTCTCACTGTTCCTAGGAATGTCTTGCTGATTAATTATTCATTTACCCCCACCCCTTTTAAAAAACAGCACTAGCGTTTTTAGCGCTGGCAGCGGCAGTAACAGCTCCGATGTTCATAGAATTCCTATGAGCATCCGAGCTGTTACTATCGCAGCCAATGCTAAAAACGCTAGGACAGCTACGTAAAGGATGGGGTTATTTATGTTTGTAAATGGTTATAATTCACTTTTTTTATGCTTTTAAGTGATTTTAATTGTTGTAGTTATTTATGTTTTTTTTAATATGATTTTAATTCATTTGTCACACAGGCATCCATATAGAGCAGAGGGGTAGCCTCATTTTTAGAGCACTCAGTTGAGATTCAGGGAACCCAGGTTAAATTCCACTTCAGCTGTTTGTAATGTTAAAAAACAATTTTGTGAGCCCTCCAGGAACAGAAAAATACCTATTGTGCATGAATGCACACAACTTCAATAGCCTTCAGGCTTCAGGTGTCTTATAAATGCAGATATAGTAGAGGTACAATATTCAGGTCATCTGCAAACCCAGAAATTCAATGGCAGGCTGTATATGGCAATCAACATTGAATTTATGGCTTTTTTGGGCTGCTAGAAACAATAGCCAGTTAAGTCATAGTGGGCAAAGAGAGACCTGCTATTTATGTGGGTTTATCTAGCTGCTAAACTTAGCTGACCAGCCAATGAGCACTGGTGCTAACCAGCTATGTCACATGACATAACTAGTGACTAGGCTAGCCGCTAAGCGCTAATATTCAGTTGCCATCTCACACTGCATGTCAAAGCAGCTACTGATTGGTGTAGCCCAACTTCACTACAGGAAGAGGCGGTCGGAGAAGACTGCGAGTGAATTTCTTGATCTGCCGGCGCTCCAGCTGCCCTCTCCTGCCTCTCCAGCTGCCTTCTCCTGCCTCCCCTGCCTTTTAATGTATTTATATCCCACATAATCTAATGTTCTTAGCGGGCTACAAAAATACTGAAAACAATAAAATGATTTTTTTTTAAAAAAACTTCAATTATTGCAAGAACCAAATAGGTTTCAATCCTTCACAATTAGCCAAAAACATCAAAGCTCAATAAAAATCCCTTATAAGAACATAAGAAATGCCTTCACCGGATCAGACCGAGGTCCATCAAGTCCGGCGATCCGCTCACGCGGCGGCCCATTTAGGTTCTCTATTTTGAAGACCTGAAATTACCGTATCCCTCAATATGATTTGCAAGAAGGTGTATATCCAACTTGCGCTTGAAACCCAGAAGAGTAGTCTCCGTCACAACATCCTCCGGAAGAGAATTCCAAGCGCCCACCACTCGTTGTGTGAAACAAAACTTCCTGACATTTATCCTGAACCTGCTGCCACACAGTTTCAAGCTGTGACCTCTTGTCCGTGTCACATCTGAAAATGTTAGTAATCCTGCTTCTTGGTCTATTTTATCAAATCCTTTTAATATTTTAAAAGTCTCTATCAAATCGCCTCTCAGTCTTCTCCTCTCGAGTGTAAACAGTCCCAGTTTCCTGAGGCGTTCTTCGTAGCTCAAATTTTTCATTCCTTTGACTAGTTTCGTGGCTCGCCTTTGCACCTTCTCCAACAGAGTTATGTCCTTCTTGAGGTAAGGAGACCAGTGTTGGACACAGTATTCCAAGTGTGGTCTGACCATTGCTCTATAAAGTGGCATTATGACTTCTTCCGATCTACTCGTGATCCCGTTCTTAATCTTATGAGGGTGCCTTCTTGGTGGGGATGCCACTTCCAGGGCCTTAGGGCTCTCGCCAATGGGAGGCCACTCCCATTGCATCCCAGAATGCACTGGGAAGGAGGCCTTAGGTGCCTGGGCCAATGAGGGCCTTAGGCTCTCCCCAGTGTATCCCAGGATGCACCAGGAAGGGGAAGGCCCGCCATTCTGAAGAGGCGATCTTGTTGGCCACAGGGAGTAGGTATCCCTCTGGCTGGACTTGCAGATAAAGGTACATGAGGCGGGGGTCCAGTATGTTTTTGGGGGGGGTGTTTGAGGGGGTGACGGCAGGAAGGAATGGGCATCCCTCCTGTCAGGAGTGGTTTCAGGGGTTCTGGCAGGAGAGAGTGGGCATCCCTCCTGTCAGTTGGGAAGGGAGTCTCTGCAGCAGCTGGCTCAGCTGATCATGGCAGGGGAATTCCCCCTCCTCCATCAGCTGAGCGGTAGGGAC
Organism: Geotrypetes seraphini; assembly: GCF_902459505.1. Lineage (NCBI taxonomy): Eukaryota > Metazoa > Chordata > Amphibia > Gymnophiona > Dermophiidae > Geotrypetes > Geotrypetes seraphini. The sequence goes on along the minus strand of NC_047094.1, from coordinate 67,467,450 downwards.
TCCCCAAAGCCGTGATTCTGTAACCAGTGCCCTTGAATGATTGACAGAAAATCCAACTTGGCTGCCGGTTACATAATCACGGCTTTGGGGAGGAAGGGGGGGAGAGAATCCCCCTGATACAATCAGCTGCTGCAGTCTAGCGGCAAAGATAAGCGGCTGAAATGTAGGCTAGGGTATTCCGGGTCTACATTTCAGCCATCTATCTTGACTGAATAGGCCTATTCAGTCAAGATAGGCGGCTGAAATGTAGGCCGCCGACTTGGGTGCCGACTTGGACACTGGTTGCAGAATCTGGCCCTAAGTCTTTTTCTGTCCAAGGAGGGCTCCCAATTTAAAAAGAAAGAGCTAAAGTGGGATTTGAACCTGAGTTTCTTGGGTCCATAGTATCTGAAACTCTCATAAAGCCTGATACCCCTTCTTTCATATTCAGGATGCCCACTTTCTCTCCCTCTACCACCCTTTCCACACAGCAACGGCAACGGGCCCTCCTCTTCCCTCCATAGCAATGGGCCCCTACCCAACGACAACAACAACGCCGCCCTCCCCACAGCAACGGGCCCCCACCCGATGACAACGCCGGCCCTCCCCCCAGCATCGACCGATGGCAATGCAGCCAATGAAGCTTGAAGAAGATCCCACAATGACTGCGTCTGCCGGTCCATCCCCCTCTGACGTCACTTACTAGTGCTGCCCGATTCAGGAAAAAAAATTTCGATTCGATTTGATTTTTCGATTCAGTTTTCCTGCCCAATTGGGTGTTTTTTTTAAAACATCCTGGTGGGTTTATTTTATAACCTCTTCACCCTTTTTATAGCCTCTTCATCCCCTTTGCCTTCTCCTAACCACACTGGCATTTTGGTGTAAACAAACAAAAAAGACTTTACCTCTCTCTGTTAAATCCTAGCTCACATTTGCGGTCTAACACCATGTCTGGCAGGATATACGTTTCAAATCTGACATATTGTAATCACAAAACAGAAAATAAAATGATTTTTTCTACCTTTTGTTATCTGGTCCTTATTCAAATTTTGTTGGTCCCAGGCTCTGGTTGTCTTTTGATAACTTGCTTGCCAGGATCTCCTTCTTTCTTTGTGCTAACTATCCATCTTCTATCTCTGTCCTCCCCTTCTGTTTCCCTTCCCTCCCCCGGAGGTCTGGCATCTTTCCTTTTTTTCATCTCCATCTACAGATCCACCTTTTTTCAACTACCCTTTCATCCAGCATCTCTCCCTCCTTCCCTACCACCCCTGGGTCCACCATCTCTCCCTTTCTTTTCCCAACTACCCTCCTATCCAGTATCTCTATCCCCCCTCCACACCATCCCTTGTGTCCAACTTCTCTCCCTTTCTGTTCCGTCCCTCCCTAAATCCCATTGCCCATCATCTCTCTCCCTCTCCTCTATTTTTAGACCCATTATTTATTCCCCCCCAAGTCCAGCATATGCACGTCTCTTTGAACCCCCCCCCCTTCCCTCCATCTGTGTACTTCTATACCAGGGCCATTCCCCTAAAGGTCTGTCCCCCCTGAAGGTCTGTCTCCCCCCTGAAGGCCTGCCTGCCCCCCCAAAGGCCTGCACCCAAGGCTTGCCTATCCCCCCTGAAGGCCTGCACCCCACCCCTGAAGTCCTGCACCCAAGGCCTGCCTGTCCCCCCTGAAGGCCTGTATCCAAGACCTGCTTGTCCCCACTGAAGGCCTGCTTCCAAGGCCTGCCTGTCCCCACTGAAGGCATGCTTCCAAGGCCTGCCTGTCCCCCCCTGAAGGCCTGCATCCAAGGCCTGCCTGTCCCCACTGAAGGCTTGTACAACCCCCCCCCCCTCCCGGAAGGCCTGCGTGTTCCCCCTGGCCTCAATTTACCTCAGTTCATCAGCCTGCATAAGATCACTAGTGTTAGCGATCTTTGCAAGCTGCCATCGGGTCCTCAAGCTGCCTTCTCAGCCTTGGTCCCGCCCCTCCTCTGACGCCCTAAGTATGCTAAATGTGCATTTCACTATACCTTGCAATATATTATTTTTCCTTGTAATATATCAGTTTTTCTGGACCTTGAAATGTATCATTTTTCTGGCCTGTCTTTCTCTCAAGAAAATAGTGACTGCAATAAGGTAATCTTTCTCCTATGTAAACATAATTCTTTTCATAGCACAAGAGACATATAATTCTTTTCATAGCACAAGAGACATATGAGTAGAATGAAAATAATGGAGAGACATCCACCTGTGACAGGTTATAAGTGGGAGATATAACAAATGTAAACTCACCGTAGACTTTTACTACTATTATTATGGCTTCTTGTATTCCATTTGCTTGAATCTGCACGGTGTAATGGCCACTGTCATTTGTATTAAGTCCTGAGATCTCCATGGAGCCGTTTGGAAAGCCACTCAGCCGGCCCTCATAGGGAGAATAAATTTTCTCTGGAGAAATAGCAGTTGGGATATAATTCAGCATCTGATTTTTATCTGTGGTCCCTCCTCTGTACCAGTCAAATGTCTGGATATCTCCAGTGACACCATAGACAGACAGCAGGACATTCTCTCCAACCAGTGGGGTCTTTGGAACTGGGACAATTGATATTTGTGCAGAAATCTGGGGGCTCCACAAACCCAGAAATACTGAAAGAGAAGGAACAAAACGAAGCTGTAAGTGAGATTCTGCTCCCAGCATTAGCTGATCTGACATCACTATGACAATGAAGAGTATAGTGGAAAAATGACAAGGGGCATCTCCATAAAGGCATCTCCATAAAGGCACCTAGGTTCTGTTTTAGCACACTAGCATAATCTAGAATCAATGTGCATAATATTTAGGCATGTGCACTTATGCCTATCAAGAGCCAACACCAAGTGCGTGTGTTTAAATGTGAAAGCTATATATAAATATAGCAAAAAAGCTCATGCCTTGTTTGATTTTCATAAGAACATAAGCAATGCCTCCACTGGGTCAGACCTGAAGTCCATCGTGCCCAGCAGACCGCTCACGCAGCGGCCCAACAGGTTCAGGACCTATGCAGTAATCCTCTATCTATACCCCTCTATCCCCTTTTCCAGCAGGAAATTGTCCAATCCTTTCTTAAATCCCAGTACCGTACTCTGCCCTATTACGTCCTCTGGAAGCACATTCCAGGTGTCCACCACACGTTGGGTAAAGAAGAACTTCCTAGCATTCGTTTTGAATCTGTCCCCTTTCAACTTTTCCGAATGCCCTCTTGTTCTTTTATTTTTTGAAAGTTTGAAGAATCTGTCCCTCTCTACTCTCTCTATGCCCTTCTGTAAAGTGTAAAAGTAAGAAATTCCTTAATCACTCTTTAGCATCTCAGGCAGCCTCTCACGAAAAAGACTTTCACTCATTGCTGCTCACAGCTGATTCTCATAAACATTTCAGAAAACAGCTAAAGACCTATCTTTTCACTAAAGACTACTTAATTCATTCTATTTCATGGATCATGTTTATCATTAATAATCTTTTGTAAATCACGTAGAACTTTTTGGTAATGCGGTTAATAAGTACAATATAATGTAATGTAATGTACAGTTCGTTTAATTCTCAAGGGTGTATGTAAGAGGCATGGTGTGGGCGGGACTAGGGCAGGCTTATGACTTGGATGTTTTTCTTATTTATTAGGACAATAGGCTTACACTGTATATTCTTACAAGGTGCTATTGATTATTCTCCTAAGGTGATGTTGTGGATCACCCTTAATACCTTGTAACTAAGGTGTATCAATCAACTTTTCATGGCCCTCAGAGATGTCACCCAGGGATCAACACGATCATATCCCTCGGCTTTACACACCCAATCGTCATCGGGTCAACTCTAATGTGCAAATAATGTATAAATTTTAACGTTTCTTTTTCTTTTTATCTTTTTTTCTTCTTTCCTTATATGTGTTAAACTCTTATTACTAATCTTAAAACAATAAATATAACTGTGAGTTTAAAGTGGATACTTAGCTTCACCGGGATGGTAAGTTGGTAAGGGATACATATGCCAACATGTTTCACCCCTAAAAAGGGGGTTTCTTCAGGGCTATTATCCCTTTTATGCTAGTTATACACGGCTGGCCACCCGATCTAAGTTTTTTTCAAGATCGGGTGGCCAGCCGTGTATAACTAGCATAAAAGGGATAATAGCCCTGAAGAAACCCCCTTTTTAGGGGTGAAACATGTTGGCATATGTATCCCTTACCAACTTACCATCCCGGTGAAGCTAAGTATCCACTTTAAACTCACAGTTATATTTATTGTTTTAAGATTAGTAATAAGAGTTTAACACATATAAGGAAAGAAGAAAAAAAGATAAAAAGAAAAAGAAACGTTAAAATTTATACATTATTTGCACATTAGAGTTGACCCGATGACGATTGGGTGTGTAAAGCCGAGGGATATGATCGTGTTGATCCCTGGGTGACATCTCTGAGGGCCATGAAAAGTTGGATGTTTTTCTGGCAGGCAAGAGCAAAGTGGAAATGTCCAATCAGATTGGTGCACAAAAAAGTGTCTTTCAACTCATTTGATAAATCCAATGGTCTTTATTAATCCAAAATAGCTCATACATCCAAAGCAACTCAACGACTTGATATGATCATATTTCGGCTACCCGGCCTGCATCAGGAGTCTACGAATTACATACATATAAACAATCATAAGTAAATAAACATAATTATACATTAGAACATGAACAGCAAATATTAAAAATATAAAAACATATATGAAAAAATGATGTTAAAAAACAGCAAAGAATAAAAGCAAATAAAATATAAAAAATACAAAAAAATATATAAAATACGGCATTTATTTAAAACAAAAATCTACTATGTCTGCATGAGTTATAAAACGCTTTTGACCATAACACTCTGCAATAATAATGCATAAATACATAAAGATTGAGAAGAAACATATTAAAACTAATACTCATAAATTATTCACTGATAAATGATCAATGCAAAAAAATATATGATGGAAATATTATAAATGACCGATGGGTTAGTGAACACAAACATAAAAGAGTGAATAAAACTATTTTCAATGTAATAAGATAAATGGCAGACAGTTTATAACTCAAGTGGTCGTCATGAATAGAAAAAATAAAACTAATTTAAATGTAATGAAATGAGTGACAAACAGTTTATAGCACAAGTAATCGTTATGGATGGAAAACATAATATGTATATGGAATGATGTTTTTCTGTCATAATCAAACATTTTAGAATACATCCGGGGCACAATTTGGATGTTTTGGGTTAGATCTGTTTTAACAATGAATACGTGTCAAAAAAGATGCCCAAACTGACCAGATGACCACTGTGAACTTCACATAAAAGATTCATATCTTACCATAACCCCCTTATATTGTATGGTGAGCCCTCCAAAACCCACCAAAAACCTACTGTACACCACACACAGTCCCCCACTGGTCGGTCACTTATCCCTTTCCAACCACCAAAGATGTGAATGAAACAGTACATACCTGCCTGTATTTCAGCTTCAGATGTTATGGCCAGTCCTAGTAGAGCAGCAAGCGAATCTCTGGAGTAACCTGGTGGTAAGTGTAGTAGACTGTAGAGGAGGGAACCCAGGCCCATATCCTCTAACTACTACCCTTGTAGAAAGTGTGAATCTACCAGGAAGCTTGTTTAAACCTTTTTCAAACCCAGTTATACAACTAGCCTTAAATATTCCATAGCTTATTTGTGTGAAAAAAATCAACAACATTTTCTTAAATTTTGTTTTAAATTTGCTCCTAGTTAGTTTCATGGAGTGTCCTCTAGTCCTAGCCTTATATAATAGACACATTTATTGCTTCCTATTTACCTGTTCCACCCCACTTATGATCTTACAGACCTCTCTTTCAAGGTGAGGAGTGGCCTAGTGGTAGAACAACTGCACCTAGAGGCTGTGGGATCAAATCCCAGCACTGCTCCTTGTGACCCAGTGCAAGTCACTTAATCTTCCATTGCCCACTACTGTGAATGTGTAACCATAAAAAGGCAGTATTCAAGCCCTATCCCCACCTCTTCTCCCAGATGAAGAGCCCTACTTTGTTTAGCCTCTCTTCATAGAGGAGGGGGTTTCATCCTCTTTATCATTTTTGTTGCCCTTCTTCATCTCTTTTTCATTTCTCCTACAGAATTCCACACAGTACTCAAAAATATGGTCACATCATAGATTTGTCCAAAAATACTGTGACATTCTCAGATTTATTCTCTATTCTAGCATAATATTAACTTTTTTGAGGTCTGCATATTTGAAGGACATGTAAGGTTGAGCATGTAAGGATACAGTTCAAGTGTGCATGTGTGGTTTTCAAACTCCTTTATGGAAAATTTGACTCTTTGATTCCCCTTAGTGGGAATTCCTTTAGATCCTGCTATTCAAGAATTACAACAATTCACAAATTAGCATTTCCTTCTCTGAAAGGTATTAAATGCACTGGGAAGCTTAGTAAATCTTTTACTTTTAAATTGGTGAGAATTTGGAATAGACTTCCAGATTCTCTAAGACTGGTAGATCAATTATTTCAATTTCAGAAAAGTTTAAAAACCTGGTTGTTTTCACAATAGTTAATTTGATTTTAGCTGTCATATAGTAATTTTAAGCAATTCAACATACTTTTTTCTAACTTTTTCCATCCATCTAATCTAACCAATTTCTGTTTTTATCCCACAGTTTTTACTTGTTATGTTTCATTTTTTAACGAACTGTAAACTGAGTAGAGCTCCTTAGGGAGTAGAATCGGTATATAAAATGAAGATTAGATTAGATTGATGCATTAAAGGCTGATAAGAGGAATATGGTAAAGACTCATACTGATTGAAGAACTCCTTAACATTCACACTTAGTGGATAGCAGATACATAGATCTTGGAAAGCAGAGATGTTAAAGAGTCTGAAAAGTTCAGAAACTTCACAGCACAGTTGAGACTCCAAGACACACTGACCTAAGGTTGAGAGCTGGAGGATCCCGGTAGGAAAACCCTGAGAGATACACATTCCTCATGCAGGAGATACAGTAAGGTTCCCTCTGAGGAGAAGCAGGTCTTGAAAGAGAGAAAGAGATGATGAATCCCAGGGTGTTATAACTTTCACTGGTTCTCAGTATGCAGCTCCTGAATGTGTGGTGGGCTCTCATTGCTCTCTGGAGCATAATCTCTCTGTTTTCCTCTGCCATAGGAATAGGCTCATAAACATTAATGTTTAACTAGGTAAAGAACTGTAATTTGTGTCCTATTTTGCATTTTCTGATCAGCAGTAGACCCTATAAAGACAGGTAGTAAACACACACAAGGAAACAGCTGAAATGAAAGTAACTTTCCAACCTGCATGTTGGCAGTTTGATTTATATCCTCATATCTCTATTTGTCCTCTATCTTCTCTTGACCTCATCTCTGCTTTCTTGTTTGTTGTTGGTGTCAGTTTTCTCTCTTTCTTCATTGTCTTTTTTTCAGACTGAATATTTTAATACTTTCTCTTTCATCTCTCTTTTTGCTTTCTTCTGCTTATCTTGTCTCTTCCTGCAAGCTGTTCTTTTTACATCCTTCTCCTAAACTCAATCCTTCAGTTTTCATTTCTTTACTTCAATCATTTCCCTGGATTGCTCCTACCCCTCCAGTCTCCAAATATAGGATCTCTCCTCACCTCATACCACTCGCTCTATCCTCACTCCGTGTTTGCTGTCCTTTCGTACCATCTCCAATCTTCTTTCTCTCCCCTCTTTCCTCCATCATGAGTCCTTCATCTGTTGTCCTCCATTCTGCATATGATTGCCAGAGCTCTGTGCTCTCCCTTCTCATTTCTCACCTCAGCTAATATCTCTCTTCCCTTCATTGCCATCTTGGGGAAATCCACTGCTTATTCTTAGGATAAGCAGCATAAAATCTGTTTTACTACTCGGGATATAGCTAGGTACTTAGGACCTGGGTTGGCCATTGTTGGAAACAGGATACTGGGCTTGATGGACTTCGGTCTGTCCCAGTATGGCAATTCATATGTTCAGTTTTCACTTTGTAGCTTTCTCAACATCTTTCAGCTCTCTAACCTAACACTCTTCTCATTTTTCTCTCTCCTACAAATTGTAATTGGTAGGATGGGATTCACACCTGAATCCTCATAGCTAGGATATGACCTATTGGTGCACTGCTGATCACCATCTCTCACTTTCTTTTAAACACAGTCCGGGTGTCAAAGTCCCTCCTCGAGGGCTGGAATCCAGTCGGGTTTTCAGGATTTCCCCAATGAATATGCCTGAGATCTATTTGCATGCACTGCTTTCAATACATATTCATTGGGGAAATCCTGAAAACCCGACTGGATTGTGGCCCTTGAGGACCGACTTTGACACCTGTGCTAGTGGTGTAGTCATGGAGGGGAGCCTGGGCCCCATCCTCACTTTGGGCTCAGGCCCTGTCCAGAATTCTAGCAACCCTTTAAACAGCAGCGGGGATACCAAAGCCCTACGAGCCAGTTCCCAAACTGCTCCCCTCCTCCTTGCGTTGCTTCTTTAGTGTAAAAGTTGGTGGCTTGCCACTGCCGTTGGGACAGGTTTATTGAGTCTGAACTAAATCCAATCCAGGTCTCTAGGAAAATGCTGGCAGATCCCAAAGAGTACATCCATATCTTGCTGCTCACTCCCTGGGTTAAGCAGTGACTTTTCCAAGTCTTCTTGATTAATAATTTGTTTATGGACATTTCCTTTTGTCCCCAGCTATGCTTAATGACTTGGCCACCTCCTTTGACAACTTCTTCAGCGTGATTGCACATAGAGTGAAAGAAAATATTTTTTTAAAAGTTTGTTTTAAATTGACTGATTTCATGTATGCCCTACTCTTGGTACTGTTGTGAAAGAGTATTCCTTATTTATTTATCTATTCTATACAATTCACAATTTTACAAACCTCTGGTTATATGTATGCATCTTCTGAGGTTAAGTTACAGAGTCCTGAGTTCTTTAGAGGACCATAGGATGCTTATACCACACTTAAAAAGAGCTAACTAGGTTCCCTCTTTGTGGAATGACCTTCCTCATTATGACTCTTTTACTAAACCACAGTAGAGGTTTCTACCGTGGCTCGGAGCACAAAGTGCTCTGACGCTGCTACTACTACTATAAATTATTTCTATAGCACTCCAGGCAGGGTTACCAGATTTTACTTTAGTAAAATCCGGACTCCTAGACCCACCCCCAGGCCTATCCAGTTCCACCCCCCCCCAGTCCCCCCCAATCCCACCCTAGCCCCCCCCCCTGCTGCCTGCTCTTGTCGGGCAGATGGACGTCTGCGCAGGCCCGGATACCTTCCTGTCCGACGTGATTTCAAGGAAGCTTTTCAAATCCCAGTCAAAGTACCAGGTTTTGAAAAGCCATCCGGACCCCAGACATGTCCAGGTAAATCTAGACGTCTGGTGACCCTACTGGCGCTGTACAGAGTCACACAGTTCCTGCTTGAAAGAGCTTACAATACCAACAGACAAGACAGACAAACAGGATGTCATGGATTTAATTAAGGGGAACGGTTCATCTGCTGGCTGGGTTGGTGGGCAGGGTTATGGATTGAAGGCTGTATCAAAAAGGTGGGTTTTCCGTCTGCTGCTCTGACGGTCATAGGAATTCTATAAGTGTCAGAGCAGCATCAGTGCATTTCATGCTCCAGGCCACAGTAGAAATCTCTTCCGCAGCCTAGTAAAAGTGGAGGGGGGTGGGGCACATTAGTGCAGAAATAAATTTAAGATACTATTGAAGATCTTATTTTTTATACAAGCTTTTGATATTGATTTAGAGGATGATAATAGTACATTTGCACTTCTGCACCTCACAGTCATAATGAAAAGTGAAACATTTATTTCGATATGGCTTGGCTCTTGAGTGAGTGTTTTTAAACCTTTCTATTAAATAAAAGGAGTTCTTTATGTTTTTATTGTATGTACAGTATATTTATTGTAAACTACTTTGCTTGATAAAAGTTAAGCGGTATATTAAATTTTTAAAATAAAAATAAATACTTTTCCTATAGCTAGTGGGCTCACAATCTAAGGTGGGCTTTTACAAAGCTGCGCTACTGAGCAGTGCACGCTAAATGCAAAGCAGCCCATAGGAAGAGAACGGGCGGCTCAGCATTTAACATTCGCTGCTCGACAGCGCAGCTTTGTTAACGGACCTGTAGGTTTCTAGCTGAGGCAATGAAAGGTTAAATGACTTGCCCGACATCACAAGAAGCCATGGGGTGATTTGAATCAGGCTCTCATATTTCTCACCCCAATTCTCTAGCCATTAGATTGTTCCTCTGCTCTCCCCAGAAATATATATCTGAAGCCACTGAAAGTTTTTGAAGGTCTCAGATGGCCCATCCCTAGAACATAATGTATTTCCATCAGACTGAGGAGGAAATGATGATATGAAAGAGTTACCAGTAATGTTTCCCAATAAGGACCAGTGAAAATTTTTATGATCCTCAATCTGCAGCAGAAGTCTCAGATAAACAGCAATCACGATCTTCATTAAGGTCACATAGGAGAAGCAAAAGCCAGATCTGAAGGACACTCTCTGCCTCTTGGTGTCATTCTCTGTCTCAACTCGCCCCTCCATGCCCCAGTTCAGGACTTTCTAAGATAGTTATTCCTATTCCCACCAGCATATCTTTCTTTCCAGTGGCCCAATGTTCTTTGGGGTGAGGACTTTTTGCCCGGTTTGGACAGTGTATGATACTGGAACTGCAGGTGCTAAAGAGCAGTTAAGGAACAGCAAGAGCAGATGTCTCTCTGAATGCCAGCTAGTCCTTGAGAGAACAGGCTCCTTAGTGTAGAAGCTATACATGTGTAAGTTCACACAGAATTTTATAAGCACCTAATAATGCCAGAAATGGCTTTTTAAAATTGCCTTCCCCCCCTAATTTGTAAAATGCCTCCAGGTATTCATAATTAATATTGGCTTATTGATTTATCTGTGCTCGAAGGATGGGAAACAAAATTCTGGATCTAGAAGCTGTGATGGAAGAAGATGAGTTGGATATAGTGGCGATCACAGAGACATGGTTCACGGAGAACCATGACTGGGATATAGTTATACCTAAAGTGACCATATGTCCCGTTTTGAACGGGACTGTCCCATTTTTAGATTGCTTGTCCCGTTGTCCCCACGCACAGATTCGGGACGCCAAAATGTCCCATTTTCAGAAAGAGTGTCCCCGAAGCTGTACATGGGGACAACAGGACAGGCGATCGTGGAGCCCCACTGACGCAGCAATAGGCCAGGCTGCCTGGCTGGCCCAGAACTTCCTCTCTGATGTCAGAATTGATGTTGGGGGAAGGGGGGGAGCACGTAGGCTTGTGCAGTAGTTGCATGCACCGGGCCTGTTGCTGTGTCAGCGGTGGTGGCGGCTTGGGGGGGCAGGAAGGGATAAAAAAAGAAAGAAAGGGGGCAGGGAGAGAGAAAGAAAGAATGCACAGTCAGAAGGAACCAGAGACTCATGAAATCACCAGACAACAAAGGTAGGAAAAATGATTTTATTTTCAATTTAGTGATCAAAATTTGTCAGTTTTGAGAATTTATATCTGCTGTCTATTTTTTGCACTATATTTAACAGGTTCCGGGGAAGGGGGGGGCTGTCCCATTTTGAGGGAAAAAATTAATGGTCACATTAGTTATACTGGGCTATAATCTGTTCAGGAAAGACAGGGTAGAAAGAAAAGGAGTGGGAGTGGTATTATATGTTAAAGATCATATAAAGCCACACAATTCAGGATCTGCAAAGCAAGGAAGAGGCACTGTGGATCAATTTGAAAAGAGGGAATGGTAAATATATTTACATTGGTGTGATAAACAGGCCTCCTTCACAGAAGGAAGAAGTGGACAGAGATTTAATACTAGACATTCAGAATATATCTAAAAAAGGGGAAGTTTTACTAATAGGTGATTTTAACATTTTAATTGGGGTATCCCTATTGCAGGGTCTTCTAGAAGTAGGGAGATCCTGGATTGTCTACAAGGAGAACTTTTCCAGCAGTTGGTAATGGAACCCATACGGGATGGTGTCTGTTTGCAAGCACTGGGCTTAGTGCTTACAAACGTAGAAAAGTGTTTCTGATGTTACAGTGGGTATCATCTGGCATCCAGTGATCACTGCATGGCACGGTTTCATATTAAGATGAATGGAGAGGGCTCATTCAAAAGCAAAGGTTCTAGACTTTAAAAAAACAAACGTTTGGATGGGGGTTTACGTCAAGGAATTGTTGTCTGGATGGGAACATCTGGAAGGAGTGGAAATGCGGTGGGCAAAACTGATAGCAATAATTGTAAGAGCGATAAATCTTTTTGTGAGGCATGTAAGGAAAAGGAAAAGAAGGCCACTTTGGTTCTCAAAAGTAGTAGCTAAGAAGGTAAGGAATAAGAGGTTAGCTTTCATAAACTACAAAAGATCACAGAAAGAGGAAGACAGGCAAAAATATTTGGAAAAGTTAAAAGAGGCTGGTTGTGTAGTCAGGAAAGCAAAGATGCAAATGGAAGAAAAAATAGCTGACATGGTAAAATGGAAATACAAGACATTTTTTAGATATATTAGTGATTCAATCTTAGAAGAAAAATGGAGAACTTAGAAAATAACTCTAGATACAATAACTTAAGAATCATTAATTTTCCTAAGCTTCCACTGATACCTCCTAGGGAAATGTTTAAAAGATATTTTCTTGAAGTTTTGGGGGCTTCAGAAGATTCATTACCTCCTTTATCACGAGTCTATTATTTACCTAATAAGGCTAAATTACCAAAAAAGCCGTTGGATCAAGGACTATTGGATGTATCAGAGTTATTGGAAAAATCAGATAAAGAGGTCGTAGAATCAAGTACTTTGATTATAACAGTAGCTCTCTCTATTGATAAAGTATGGTTGTTAAAACTGTTCTTTAAAAATAGACAGAAAGAATTTATGGGTTGTAAAGTCCAGGTATTTCCTGATTTATCACGAGAGACGCAAAGGCGTCGTCGTGAATTTCTTTTGTTGAAGCCAGGTGTTATATCTTTGGGTGCTACCTTTTATTTGCGACATCCTTGTAAATGTATAGTGCATCACCGATCAGTTAAATATGTTTTCTTTGAGCCTAATCAGTTGACTTCTTTTTTAGCGCTCTCCCGATTGGAGGTAGAGAAATCATAAGCTCTATGACTATTGGTTAATCCCAGCAATCAGCCTTCCAGCTAACTTTATGAAAGAATGTACATTAAGTTCAATTCTTCAGTTTTGGTTTATATTATAAGAAATCTTGGATCGAATTTGAGGACTTGAGCATTTTAGTTAATATATGATTTAATGTTATTGGAATGTTTCTTGCTTTATGTAGAAATGCTAATTTGCTTTCTGTACAAGGTATTCTTGATTATATGATTTGAAAATCAATAAATATATTTAAACATAGATATATTAGTGATAGGAAGAAGTGCAAAAGTGGCATTTTGAGACTCAAAGGTGAAGTGGAGAAATATGTAGAAGCTGATAAAGAAAAGGCTGAATTGCTTAACAAATATTTCTGTTCTGTGTTCACGGCTGAAGTGCTGGGAGTGGGACCGCAAAAGACAAAAGTGAATAGGGATGGAGGAGTGGTAGACCCTGATCGATTTTCAGAGGGTTGTGTTTGTGAGGAGCTAGCTAAAATAAAATTAGACAAAGCGATGGGGCCGGATGGTGTGCATCCAGGGGTACTAAAGGAACTTAGGGAAGCTCTGGTGGCTTCGTTGACTGACCTTTTCAATGAGTTTCTAGAGTCGGGAGTGGTACCGGAGGACTGGAGAAGGGCGGATGTGTTCCCTCTCCACAAAAGTGAAAGTAAGCAAGAAGTAGGGAATTACAGGCCAGTAAGTCTGACTTCTGTGGTAAGCAAAATAATGGAAACGCTTTTAAAACAGAAAATGGTGAAGTTTCTGGAATTCTGTGGATTACAGGACTGGAGGCAACATGGATTCACTAGAGGTAAGTCTTGTCAGACAAATCTTATCAATTTTTTTGACTGGGTGACCAGAGAATTGGATAGAGGGAGTGCGCTAGATGTGGTGTATTTAGATTTTAGTAAATCCTTTGCAGTGTTCCACACAGACATCTAATAAATAGACTGAGTGTCATTGGGATGGGTCCCAAAGTGACGGGATGGGTCAAGAACTGGTTGAGTGGAAGGCGATAGAGGGTAGTGATCAATGGATATTGCATTGAGGAAAGGGATGTTACCAGTGGTATGCCTCAACATAGGCAGCGGAACGCTTTTTTGTGGGGGGGTCCCAAAACTCCACCCAAGACTCCACCCCCAGACCTGCCCAAGCTCCACCCAGACCCTGCCCCATAATAATAGTACTAATTGTAAATGCCATTTCTTTCATTAATTTTTCATATCCACACAATATAATCTTATTAATAATACACAATGGTAACCACAAAATTAAACTACACAAAGCGCACTCTTTTTCCCCTCCCCACCACTGCACAGCATTTCTTCTTCTCTCCTCCACCCCTATGTGCAATGTCTTCCCCTCTCTCTCATTCCCTCCCTTGCTGCAAAGGGAGTGGGGAAAGAGAGAGAGAGGGATCTAGGGTGCCTTTCTCCCACTCCCTTTACTGCCACATCCAATATTTTTCCCTGTCTTATCTCCTGGACTGTGTGCAGCATCTTTTGCCCCTGCCCAACAGCCCCATGTCCAACATTTCTGCTTCTATCACCCCTCTCCAGCTCCATGCCACATCTCTTCCTCCATTCCCTCTACACCATGTCCAACATTCCTCCCTCTTGCATCCATTTCCATCTGTCCCACTGTTTCCTTTCCACCACCACATCCAACATTTCTCCCTCTTATCTCTCTTTACCTCACTTCTCTCCTATTACCATGTCCAATAATTCTCCTTTCTTCCTTTCTCCATGTATACCATCTCTTTCCCTTCCACCCCAGATCTAACATTTCTCCTTCCATCCCTCCCTCCTTCCACTCCTTCTATCCCCAAGTCCCTTTCTCTTCCCAAATGCCCTTCCATGCCATATATCTCCCTTTCCAACTATCCTATTCTATATATCTCCCTCCCTCTACACCACCCCCAGGTCCACCATCTCTGCCTCTTTCCAACAGTCTTCCCTTCAAGTATCTTATTCCCCGTTCCTTCACAGCACCCCATGCCCAACTACTCTACTTTTCTCTCCCTCCACAACATTGCCCACCATCTCTCTCTCTCTGGTACCCTCTCTTCCTGGCCGCAGCAAGTTCTTCCCCTTCACTCTCCACCCCCATTCTAACACATTTTGGAAACCCATCCCCCATTCTGCCTTTAAAAAAAAACAGTCCAGGAGGCTTCCTGGTCCAGCACATCTTCCCCCTTCACTTCCACTCATATCCGTTTTTATGGCAGGGGAATGTCGGCTCGGCAGCAAATCTAAAACACAGCCTGCGGCCTCCCTTCGTACTTTCCTTGTGCTGCGCTTCGCCTAAGTTGAAAACAGAAGTAGCATCATTAGTGGGCTGAACGTGGCAGAAGGAAAGCGCGAAGGGAGGCCGCAGACTCCGTTTTAGAGTTGCTGCCATAGCCGACAGTCTCCACTGCAGCCCGCCCTCTCTGACAACTTCCTGTTTCTGCTAGGGCTGGCCACAGTGGAGAGCAGATACCGGGACCACAGCGCTTTTCTAAAAAATTTAAGCTAGACATGCATCAGGCGAGAGGAGTGGATGCTGACGAAGGGGCATGGCAAAGACTGCTGACCAGCCAGGCACGCTGGCTGGTAGCAAAGTGCTGCTCCCAGCCTCCCAAGAAGTGCTCCCCACAGGATCCCTCACAGGACGGCAATTTGTGGGAAGGCCATGGCCCCTGTGGCCCCCCTCCATTCTACCTATATGCTTGTTCTTTTTAACATTTTTATAAATGATATTGCTGAAGGTCTCTCAGGTAAGATTTGCCTCTTTGCGGATGATACCAAAATTTGCAATAGAGTAGACACCCAGGATGGTGTGAATAGCATGAAGAAAGAAGAAGCTTGAAGAATGGTCTGAAATTTGGCAGCTAAAATTTAATGCTAAGAAATGCAAGGCTATGCATTTGGGCTGCAAAAACCTGACGGAACGGTACAGTTTAGGGGGGTGAAGAACTTATGTGCACAACAGAAGAGCGGGACTTGGGTGTGATTGTATGTGATGATCTTAAGGTGGCAAAACAGGTTGAAAAGATGATGACGAAAGTTAGAAGGATGCTAGGGTGCATAGGGAGGGTATGGCCAGTAGGAAAAAGGAGGCATTGATGCCCCTGTATAAGACTTTGGTGAGACCTCATTTAGAATATTGTGTACAATTCTAGAGGCCACACCTTCAAAAAGATATAAAAAGGATGGAGTCGGTCCAGAAGAAGGCTACTAAAATGGTGTGTGGTCTTCGTCATAAGGTATGTGGGGACAAACTTAAAGATCTCAATCTGTATACTTTGAAGGAAAGGCAGGAGAGGGGAGATATGATAGAGATGTTTAAATATCTATGTGATGTAACTGCACGAGGCGAGTCTCTTTCATTTGAAAGGAAACTCTGCAATGAGAGGGCATAGGATGAAGTTAAGAGGTGATAGACTCAGGAGTAGTCTAAGGAAATTCTTTTTTACAGAAAGGGTGTTAGATGCGTGGAACAGTCTCCCGAAAGAGGTGGTGGAGACAGTGATTGTCTGAATTCAAGAAAGCCTGGGATAGGCATGTGGGATCTCTTAGAGAGAGGAAAAGATAATGGTTACTGCGTATGGGCATACTGGATGGGCCATTTAAGATAATGGTTACTGCGTATGGGCATACTGGATGGGCCATTTGGCCTTTATCATCATATTTCTAAGGTTCTATGATATACCAAATTTTCTAGCATATGGATCAATGCTGTTTACAATAAAAATATTTTTTAAAAGAAAGAAGAAATTACCAATTTTGGTAATGCCTTACCACGATTGCCAAATTTTGTCATACTATGTTAATCATGCTTTGTAATACTATGTTTGCTGTGCTATGTTTTGCTGTATTATGCTCATCATGCTATGTTTCACCATACCATGTTTTATCGTGGTATGTTTTACCATGCTTTGTTAACTATGTTTTGCCATCTTCCAGACAATGTGTGCCATGCTATCTTCTACCATACTATGTCTGAGAGTGTGGCACAGGGTCTAGAGCTACAGCCTCAGCACCTTGAGGCTGGGGGTTCAAACCCACACTGTTCCTTGTGACCCTGGGCAAGTCACTTGGCCCCCCCATTGCTACAGGTATATTAGATAGGTTGTGAGTCCGCCAGGACAGACAGGGAAAAATGCTTGAATACCCGAATACATTCATGTAAACCATTCTGAGCTCTCCTGGGAGATCAGTATAAAAAATTGAATAAATAAATAAGTTAAATACTCATTTAAAACAAAGAATAAAAAAATTTGGCCCTGATTCTATAAATGGTACCTAAATCATAGCTGCCATTAGGCATGATTGCCAATCATCCGCTAAATGCCATTTATAGAACTGTGCCTAAGCATTGTTAGACACCAGTAGGTGTTAAATTCTTAGGTGCATTGCCATTGGCCTAAATGAATGTGCATAATGTACAGTTGGTGCCTACCACAATCCATGTCCAAATTCAGCCCCAAATCTGCCCCAACTAGGCCTACTTGCTGGTAAGAACCTCAGAGTAGAGGCCTACTTCCAAGTGGTAGGTGCCTACTGAGTTAGGCTCTTACAGGCTAATTACATTTTTTAAATCATTTTTAAAATTGATTTTTAATAGTAGACAAATTATCAGCACTGTTTAAGTCAATTAAAAATTTAAGTTCAGAGCCTAGATTGGCTAGACATGCCAATCAAGGAACCTAACTTTTGGTGTCTTTTATAAAATCAGGGCCTTTGTGTATCTCCATTTCTCCTGAGGTATATACCTGGCAAGCTCACCGTAAACTGTCAATTTTAAAAGCCTCATGAAAAAAATAAGATTTCAACAGAGTTTTAAATTTGGAAAATGAAGGCAGATCATTCTATAATTTTGGAGCAATAAAATAAAAATCTGATGCTCATCTTGATTTGTAATGAGCCTGTCTTGCTTTTGGAAGAACAAGTCTATAAGCATCAAGTTGGCTCATGAAAGTGTGGGAAAGGTACGTGGGATCTATCAGGAAGAGGAGGAGACGGTGGATGCTGCGGATGGGCAGACTGGATGGACCATTTGGCCTTTATCTGCCAACATTTTTCTGTCTTTCTATATTTCTAAGAGCATGGACAGGAGGGGGATAATCAAAGCAGCCAAATTAAGGGCTATTTTAAAGTATTACATACTGGATTTGTATTGTATTTTTGAACTGTATTTTACCTGGTATAAGATGTTTTGGGAAATCTTTGTAAACTTGGCAGACAAGGTATGAGGAGAAATAGCAGTCATATTGACTTGCCTTTATGCACACTTTTAATTTGCTCTTCTTTTAGCCCTTGAGTAGTTTTGTCTAGAGCTGTCAGTATATGGGAGTTACTCAAACTAATAATCTGTAGTTGAACGTCAGGGTAGTAGAGTTTCTCTCTGGAGTCTTTGTGGTTATCTGCTAAAAATTATGAAATCTACAGATGCAGCAGGACGTTGCCACACTGGGTGATGAGCAGAAGCTCAGAACACAAGAGCTGCAGTTCGGGGAATGGAAGTAACTGGGCCCAGCACCAGGTACTGTATGTCTGGGAGAGAGAAGGGGGGGGGGATCTGTAAATACAAAGGGGAAAGAAGAAATGGAAAAAGCCAGGGACTTTTGGTCCATGTTGATATCTGGAAGTTTTGTGGTTTTAGGTGCTCTGAGATGTAATCTGAGCACACTTCTGAAAGGTTTTATAGCTGAAAAAAAAAACGGATTCAGCTGCAGCTCGGGATCCTTCCAGGGCTGATGTTAGGGGTGGGCAATAGGGCAGTCGTCCTGAGCCCTTGTGTCATAGAGGCCTCAAGCAGGCAGGCTTTGAGGCCTCTTCCATGGTTTCTGCCCTGGGCTCCATCATGTCTAAACCAGTCCTGGATCCTCCATTCTTTCTTTCTCTTCTCTGTTCTTCCTCTCATTTCTCCTTTCATGTTTGTCTTCTCTTATTCTCCATTTCTTTTCATTATCTCCCTTTCTCCATTTTTCTTCTTCTGTGGCTCCTGCTCGACTTCTCCCCTTGCCTTTTTTCCTGCTCAGTTTGCTCCCATCCGTTATACCAGTGGTTCTTAAACCCAGCCAGTCGGGTTTCCATATCCCTAATTAATATGCATGAAGAACATTTGTATATAATAGAGGTGGCAGGCATGTAAATCTATGGGGCAAGATTGTAAGGATTTATCTGTGAATATCAGATTTTATGCTGCTGCTGATTTGCAGAGTGAGTTCTACCAGAATGAATGTTTGAGGAAAATGGCTGACTGGATGAGTGAACACAGATTAGTTTTGAGTTTCAGGAGAATGGAGGTGTGTATGCAAGAGGATCCATTATACTAAAGTTTTACTTGTACGGAGAAAGGCAAAATAGTTGGGAGTGATGTTGGATGTTAGACTTAGCATGTAAGAGCAGGTTACAATGGTGATTTAGTCTTCTTTTGTCTAGTCTGTATTTTCAGCTTGTGTTACAGAGCATGGTTTTATATTAAAAAAAAAAAAAGATGATTGTAATGCTTTGTATATGGGTATTCAGTCGTCTTGGATGAAGGCCTTAAGGTTATTCAGAATGTGGTCACTTGGTTGATTGTGGGAGGGTCTAAGTTTGTGCGTATCAGGCTGTTGTTGAAACAGCTGCATTGGCTTGCGGTAGCAGTCCAGATTTACTAGAATGTTTTAGCATTCTTCATCAGTTGTTGTATGCAAAAGTTCCTAGGTATCTTATTCAGATGGATTCGTTATAATTTCCAAACCAAAATATGAGGCCTGAGACAGGGATGCAGCTGGCAATGGAGAAGATGACAGATGGATTATGCTGAAACTTGAGCTGCAGCTTTTTCTGTTGCAGGCCTGTTGTGTTGGAACAAACTTCCAGGACATTTATACAGTATAGCAGGGTGGCTCAGTTAAAAAAATTAGTGAAAACTTTTCTATTTATGCAGGTATTTTATAATTGTGTGATTTTATGATATATCTGAGCCTTGGTCACATATGCAGAACACAGATAAACCCTAAACGCAAATACAGAACTGCAAACTGGTGGCTGGATGAACTAAACACAGTTGCTAAGACCGTGCAAGTTGCTGTTGGCTGATTTTTTGGCCAATTTTGGAACAACGATCAATGTGCTAACAAGTTTCCATGCAAATGATTTGCACGGAGGTTCACCATAATCCCGTCTGACCAGACGCTCTGAAAGCTTGCAAGGATCTCTTTCTTTCTTCTTCCCTTCCATTTCGCATACTCACTCCAGCGTCAACTCACACCCAATAGTGTGCGACTGCAACTCCCAGCAGCGGCCCCATTGTCTTCTCACTCCTCCCCCTTTCTGGCTCTTCCAGTAATACTTCCCCGCCTTCCCCCCACAACACACAACCACCCTCTTGCTCTGACTTACCTCTTAAAGAGACAATGATGCCCCTCTGTCACAAAGGCGGGCCAGTTTAAATGCAAATTGGAAATTGTCTGGTGGGCCAAATTGTAGTACACCGCGGGCCAGATTTTGCCCATGGACCAGAGTTTGACATGTCTGTTCTAGGGCCTTATCCATTTGTCCATTTGCTGTTTTTTTTTCCTCCTCTTTCTGCCCTCCATCAGTGTTTAGCATTAACTTTTCACATTCAACTTTCTTCAATTTTTCTGCTTCCTTCTCAAACCTACCTACTTTTCCATGTCTTCCCTTCCCATCTATTCATGTGCACCTTCCTCTCTCTGCTCCTCCCCTCCCCTCCATCTATGTATACCATCTCCTCCCTTTTTCTTCTTCCCTATTCCCATCTTTTCTTAAACAGCATTTCTATCAACTCTCCCCCTCCCTCACCCCTACCATCCCTATTCACCATCTCCTCCTTCTCCCTCCCCTTCCTCTCCATCCTTGTGATAAGGATCTCTCTCCCCGTCTGGTGGTCTGACATCTTTCTCCTCTCTTTCTCACAGTTTGGCATCTCTCTCCTTTCCTTTCCTTCCCTCCCCCCCTTTGCAGTCTGGAATCTCTCTCTCTCTCCTCCTTCCCTTCCCTGGTCTGGCATCTCTCTCTCCTTCCCTCCCTCCAGTAATCTGACATCTCTCTCCTTCTCTTTCCCCCTTCCTGTGGCCTGGTATCTCTCTCCTCTCCTTTCCTTCCCTCCTCCATACCATGGTTTGACATCTCTCTGTCCTTCCCTCCCTTCTTCCTTATGCTGGAATATCATGTTCCTCCTTCCCTCCCCCTTTAGTCATCTGACGTTTCTCTCCTTCCCATGGTCCCTCAAGTAATCCAACATCTTTTTCCTTACCTTTTCTACTTCCTGCGGTATGGTATTTCTTTCTTCTCCTTCTCTTCCCTCATCTTTGCTTCTCTGATCTGGCATCTTTTTTCCTTCCCTTTCCCTACCTTAGTCTGGAATCTCTCTCTCCTCCTCGCCTTCCCTCTCTAGTATGACATCTCTCTCTTTACCTTCCCCCCCTTCCTGTAGCCTGGTATCTCCCCCTCTCCTCTCCTTCCCTTCCTTCCTTCTGCCTTCCCTGGTTTGGCATCTCTCTCTCTCCTTCCTTCCCCCCTCCAGTAGTCTGATATCTTTCTCCTTCCCTTTCCCCCTTCTGTGGTCTGGTATCTCTCCTCTCCTTCCCTTCCCTCATCCACCTCCCTACCATTATCTGGCATCTTTGTCCTCCCCTTGCCTTTCCTTCCACAGAGATCTGGCATCTATTTTTTTCCATTCCTGTAGTACAGCATCTCTCTAGTAACCCTCCCCATGATCCCCCTGCATTCCCCCCACAACCCCACCAGTGATTTCCCCCCCCCCTTTGCTCACCCTTCTCTTTCCCAGTAGCCACTCTTTCACTTTTCAGGCCACCAGCAGCGTGAGTGGTCTCAAATCTGATAGTTTTCAAGACTAATTTAGTTGTTTCATATTTAGTTCTGGCCAAGACTTGTAATCAGTGTCTTCATCTATATCTGCTCCCAACAGGTTTTAGGTTTTTCTGATTCTTCTGTAATCTGAGATATGACTAGATTATGAATCACTTGATACTTTTGCCTTAGATACATATAACTTCTCAGAATTTCCTCAATATGTGTGAAGTTAAGCCTTCTGCTGAAACATCATTGTACTTCTGACCTGGAGATATCAATAAAGTCAGAATCTTTTAGAATGTCAACATGGAAAAAATGATTACTAAAGCATTCTGTAGTAACTTTGTCATCTCTGCTTGCTGCTAAATGCAGGCTATATATTTGGGGGGAATTCTTTTAGGGAGCATTTTAGGGGTGGAGAGCTACATTACAGTGCATTACCTGGTTAGCCCTTACCGCCTCCTAAATAGATGGCAATAAGTGTTGCCGTGGTTATTTAATGGCCACACTAATGCTAACATTAACACCCAGCCATAAATGAAATAAATAGAAAAGAGGAATTTTTTTTACCACTGCAGTAAAAATGGCCTTACTGTGTGGGAATCATAGGCAGTAGAATGCTTTTTTGGTTGAAGGGGGGGGGGAAAGCTCTGCTCCAGACCCACCCAAACTCCGACCCTGACTCCACCCCATAATAATAATACTAATTGAAATGCAATTTCTTCTATCAATTTTTCATATACACACAATATAATCTTATTAATACAAAATGGTAACCACAAAATTAAAAAAACACAAAGCTCACTGGCCCGGACCTTCTCTACGACATTAGAATTGATGTCGGGGGGAAGCTTGTGGGCTGGCGGCATGCATTGGCTGCACACGCCTGGCCCTTCCCTTAGTTATGGTGGTGAGCAGTGGCGGTCAGCCTGTGTACCCCCTGACCTACAGGACAGGCAATCTATGGGGAGGCCATGGCTCCTGTGCCATATTTGAACTATGCTGCACTGTTTTTTGGGAGGTTTTATTGGGACTATTTTGTTTCTGAAGTAAAGAACGATTGCTGTTCTAAAGAGTACTCTCTGTTTAGCTATGGGTAGTGGAAGTTTTTTTTAATGTCAATGAATGATTAAGAGCATGCCTGTGTTTTGTACTGGGCTGGGCTCATTTGAGACTGAAGCTTTTTTCTCCACCTTTGTTTATTTATTTATTTAAAACATTTTTAATCCGTCTTTATCCAAAGTGGCTCACAATTTTAAACACATAATAAAAAATAAAAGTTTAAAAAGAGTAACATACATCAGACATGGAAATATTAATACCATAGCATATTATCTCAACCTTACCGACACTACATATTATTCTAATAAAAGGATTTTAATAGCAGCTCAACTCATTATATCTTTCTGTACACAAAATAAGAAAACCTTCTCATTTAAAAAGATATAATAATCAGAGAGCTGTAATGTTTGTTTAAAAATAAGCCTGGACAAACATGTGGGTTTTAAGCAACTTCCTGAATTGCAGTAGATTTCTACAGAGCTGTAACGTTCCGGACAATGCATTCCACATCAGTGGTCCAGCTGTAGAGAAATATGAATTCCTTTAGCTATGTAATCTTGGGTTCTTATTAGTGGATATTATATTTTATTGTGTTTGCTTTATTATATCTACTACTCCTTTTGGACTTTGGTAATTGAAATCACCCATTATTATACTGTTGCCCAATTTGCCAGCTTTCCTAATCTCTGTAAACATTTTTTCTTGTGTCTGATCATTCTGTCCTGGAGGACAGTAGTGCATCCCTACCTGTATATTCCTTCCCTTCACACAATGAATTTATATCTATATGGATCCCACGACTGATATCTATGTCATACAGAATGTTTGTTTTACTTGATTCAATTCCCTCATTAACATATAACACAATCCCCAACCCCTTCTAATTTTATCATTTTTATAATTTTTACCCTGCTACAAGTGCCCAATATAATTTTTACCCTGGTACAAGTGCCCCATTGATTGTCTTCCTTCCATCAGGTCTCTGAGATTCCTATTATATCTACGTTTTCATCTTATTTTTTTAAGGCTTCTAGCATTGGCATGGAGATACTTCAAATTGTGTTTTTCTTTGCATTTTCAGGCTGCTTAGATGTTGCCAGGGATAATTTACATCCTTTACTCTGCTTTCCTTTTAAACACTCCTGGCTTTCTTTCATCATCATTGGAACCTCTCTATTGGGATTCCCTAAATGTCCTGTTTCAAGAGTATCCTTCAAGGATATTTCACACTAAACCATCCTCTCCTGGAAGACTGTCAGCTTCCACCTCATCCCCCATTTTAGTTTAAAAGCTGATCTATCTCCTTTTTAAATTTTAGTGTCACCAGCCTGGTTCCATCTCAGGTAAGGTGGAGTCTATCTTTTTGGAATAGGCTTCCCCTTTCTCAGAAGGATGCCCATTTCCTAACAAATCTAAATTCCTCATCCCTGCATCATCAGGCTGGTCAACACATAAATTAGCAAATTACTTATAAATCTATCTGGATTTTTAGAAGACTTTTGATAAACTCTTTTGTGAGACACTTCTGCAAGGATGTAGGAGTAAAGGAATGAATGGAAGTAGCAACCTACAAAAGTATATATATTTAGCCAAATATGTTAATTCGGTCCTAGGTACAGCTCTAATTGTGCATGAAAATCTTTTTTAAGTGATAAATTATGTGGATCCTATTATTGACAATAAGAGCTGGATTCTGTATAGAATGCCATGTATCAGAAGTCGCCTAAGCGGCTTTTGAGAATTGCACACGGGTGTCCTATATAGAATTGCATCTGTCTTCATGGACAGATGCCTAAGCCCGCCTAGTACCATGATTCTCTAACTGGCGTACATGTCACAGGTGCCGGTTAGAGAATCAGGTTGCCGCTGAGCTTATCGTGGCAAGGGATCTCCCTGCCACACTAACTTTAGCGGAAACCTATCCCCCCACGAAGACTTCCGACAGGTGCCCAGTCCCTCCTTGTCGGAACCCTCCACCCCTCCCAAACATTGCCGGCAGAAGGGATGCCCAGTCCCTCCTGCCAGAATGCCCTCACCAGGGCCGGATTAAAGGGTAGGCCCAGTAGGCACGTGCCTCGGGCCCAAAAATGTGAAGGGGGCCTGCCGGTGTGGTGCTTTAGAGACGTTTTTAGGGGAGGGCAAACAGATCAGCTGCCCTGGGCCATTGTGAAGCAGAAGGTGCGGGATAAACATGGCGATGTCGCTGCACGAGGGCCCACCAACCAGCTTGATCTGCTTATCCGAGCTGGTAGAGACTTCAAGAAAGTTGTGCACGGGGGAGGCGGGTGCATGCCGAGGTGTGCCATGATGCTAACTTAGCTGGTGGCGTGACCGGAGGCAGCTACGCATGCTGTGATTTTGGGGGCACTCGCATGAAGTAATGGCGAGCAAAGTAGGAAGTGATCACCTTTGTTTAGCAACCTGCATGGCATTTGGGGATTTGTGTGAGAGTCAACAACGGCCGCAGGTTATGGCGGCTGTTCGTGGTTCGCATGCTTTACTCTTCAGACTTGTTATGAGCTGAGGGGCGTTCTGTGGTTTATTCTTCATTGCTTGGGAAGCAGGAAGTGTGCCAGATTGTTGTCTTTCCTTGTGTCTTTTGCCATGCTGTCTGGCCGAGAAGGATAGAAATCTCACTGGATATCTTTTTATGGATTTAATTCCCTGTAAAGCATTCTTATTAAATGAAAGAACAGCTTTTAGGGTTTATTTCCTAAACTTTTCTATTCTTTATCTTACATAACGGGCATTGAAAGTCCCATTAGTTGCCTTGACCTTAATAAGCTGCACTTGTGCAGATAAATCGGTTTTGTTCTATGGTGCAGTTTGGTTGTCATATTACTTCTGGATTGTTAGGTAGCGTTAAAGTCTTTGCTGAATATTGACTTTATGCTTCATAGAATAATGTGAAATACTGTATGATGTAAAGAAGCTCTGTTAAGTCACTGAGTGAAATGAGAAATTGGAGAGCTACATAATGAGAGGAGGTAGAAAATTGATAAGTAGCTGAAAATTTTAAGGTGAGAAAGGCAGTAAAGATAAAAGGGAGGAAAGCTGAAAGGGCAAAATCAATATGTTAGAGACAGGCATAGTGAGGGAATGGAGCAAGAGGGGAGTGGAGAAAAAAATGGATAGCAGACACTGGAAAGAGAATTAGTAGAAGATAGACAAAACAGAATGAGAAACTGGGACCAAGATGATGGAAAAGCAAAATTTCCAGACAAGGTAGAAAAAAGGATTTTTTTAAAATTTATTAACTGGCATATGTTGGCTTTGAGACATGGGCATCACAGATATACTTGTTTTCTATTCAGTGGCATAGCCAACAACTAATTGGGGGAAGGGGGCTGGATCCCAAAATGGGTGGATGGGCACCAAATTTTCTCCCCACCTGAATGCAAAATATAAATACTTGAGCTGGTGGGGATCCCCAAGCCCTACCAACTAAAGATCTCCTCCAGTCTAGCAACCAGAAATCGTCAAGCTTTGCAGCGAGTGGCTGTATCTTCAAGTTGCCACTGCTTTCATGCATGCATGAAAGCTTAGCGGGTGAGGAGGCAGCAGTAGCTCTGAAATATTGTCGCAAGCTGCATAACTTGGAAAGTTCTGGTCTCTGAACCTGAGGAGCTGGTCATCAGCTGGTAAGGCTTGGGGATTCCCACCAGCTACAGAAAGGGAGATGTTCATTTTGAGGAGGCCTAAGCTCAAAGTGAGAGGGCCAACCCCCTCTCATGGTTAAGCCACCAATTGTGTTTAGTACAAAATGAAGTACTTGCTGAATTTGTTTTGGGGTTTCCAGTTCAGATTTGGGTGGGGCAGGAAATAGGGGCCCAGTGTACTTGTGTGCCTAGGGGCTCTCAAAGAATTAATCCTGCCCTGCCCCTCCCCCACCATCCCGAACATCACTGGCAGGAAGGATGCCCAGTCCCTCCTGCCGAAACCCCCCTGAACATTGCCGGCATCTCCCCACCCTGTAAAGTCACCCCATGCCGGACCCCCCAGTCCACACCCCTGGACTTCCTCTCCTCCACCCATCCTCCCCAGCTTCCCGTAACCCCCCACCTTATGATGGCCGGCCGGAGGCATCCTTCCTGCATCCAGCCAGCTGGCCCGCCTTCGTACGAATGGCTGGCCTGCCCTTTTCCGGTACATCATTATAAGGTATTCAGGGGGGATGGGGGGTGGAGTTCTGGTAGGTGAACTCCTGCCTGCAGTTTTCGCGGTGGGGCGGATGAGTTGCTGCGGCTGAGACCACTTAACTTATTGCAACAGGGAGATCCCTTGCTGTGATATGCTCAGGGGCTGCGTCTGCTTGAAATATAGGCCAGCTTTTTGCTGGCCTACATTGTAGGCGCCTACCGAGGGCCTAGGGAGGCACATAGGGCTGCCTAGCCTTAGATGAGCTTAGGTGGGCCTATGCACCTTCCTAGGCTCCCGGAGGTACCTACAATATAGGTGGCCTACCTCGGGATTTTTTTTTTTTTTAAACGTGTGTCCTGATTGGCTAGTTAGGCAGCAGTTGGCCGCCTACAATCAGGATGCTGTTTATAGAATTTGGCCCTAAGAGCATATAGTACTACAGTTAGACAGCAGAGGATGCTGGCATCAAACAATGTCCCATCCCAGACTGCACTAACTGAGTCCTTTATATAAAACAGCAGAGTGAGAGCAACTTTTAAAATATTTGCACAGGGAATTTTGCACAGCACTTAATAACATCTTTTCAACATATTTTCTTCCAGAGCTCTCTCTTTAATGTATGGACTTTGCAGATAGACACATCAGAAATTGAACGCTGCTAAAACCAAATTGCTTTGGGTTGGACCAAGATTAGAAAAACTTCCTACTTCTGTTATACTGAATACAGGTATCTCATTGCACATAGATTTTTCCTCTAGAATATTGGGTATTATCCTTGATTCATCACTTTCATTTCATGACCAGATAAATTCTTTGACAAAGATGTGTTTTTTCAGTCTACATATTTTGAGGAAAGTTAGATCATTGTTCCATCAAGAACATTTTTCAGTATTGGTACAAGCTACAATGCTTGCCCAGCTAGACTATTGTAATTCAGTCTATTTAGGCATTAAGCAGGGCAGTCTAAAACGACTTCAGCTGATACAAAATACGGCAGCTAAGCTTATATTCGGAAAGCGAAAGTACGATTATGTTTCTCCATTGTTGAGAAAGCTTCACTGGCTTCCAGTCCGCTTTAGGATTCAATTTAAATGTGCATGCATTATCTTTAAGCTTCTGTATGGAATATTTGATCCTTTAGTTCCTTTACATTGGAACCCCTTCAGATCTTGTCATTTGAGGAATACACAGAGATATAAATTATCTTTCCCTTCTTTTAAGGGTATTAAATCTGTAGGAAAGCTTAGGGGTCCTTTTATCAAGCCGTGCTAGCGGGGTTAGCGCGTTGGACATTTAATCGCGCGCTAACCCCCGCATAGGCAAAAAAACTAACACCTGGTCAATGGAGGTGTTAGCAACTAGTGCGGCAGGCAGTTTAACGCGTGGTATTCCGCGCGTTAAACCCCTACCACGCTTTGATAAAAGGATCCCTTAGTCAATCTTTTGCCTTCAAGCTGGTAGAGATGTGGAATGGACTTCCTGACTCCATTAGACTGATACGCCAGCTACAACAATTTTGTAAAGCCCTGAAAACTCTGCTGTTTACACAACATTTAAATGGCTTAGCTATAGTATCAAAGAAATGATGATAATCCAGCTTTTTTTTTTTTCTTTTTTGCTCTCTTTCTTATGTACTCTAGTTTTAATTACATGTGAACCGAGTCAAGCTCCATTGGGAGATGACTCGGTATATAAATTGAAGACTAGATTAGATTAGAATAATAAAGCAGATATGTCATATGGTAGAATTTATAGCTCCTGGTGTGGTTAAACATTAATATTTATTATATTATGCAGCAAGAGTCATTGCCTGAAGCAGAAGGCAAAACAATGAAAATCTCCTGAGAGATTATACAGTACAAGATAAAGAACACTCAGGAACTTCCTCTTTTCTCCTCCTAGAAAGAACCTCGCTGTAGCTCCTGCATGCGGAATGGGCATCTCTCGGGGTCTTTCCGCCCGGACTCTCCTGCTATCAGCCATAGGTTAGTGTTTCCTGCGAGTCTTGTTTGTGCATGTTAGAGTCTCTAATACCTTTGCAGGGTAAGTGCATTCACTCTGCATCCCTCTATAGTGGGGATCTACATACATATTTATTCTTCCATGGAGAGGGTGATTTTCCAAGCGGCTTATCTAGAAGGAAATTTAGTCTAGTTGAAAATTGCACTTCCTCAACTACAGTTAACCCTTTCAGGACCAAGGGACATATTTGTCCCATAACTTTAAAATCCTATAAATTTTGATTGGGATTAGTCTACAGTTCTAAATTTGATATGTACGGATTCCATATGATACTGCCTTTATGTAAACAAACTGGTTCCGACATTCATTCATTAGCGTCGTTGCCAGATTGACGAGAAGATTCACTTGCCACACTGTCCATAAGCCAGAAGTTTGATTTTTTTTTAAAAAAATAATATTTCACAAAAAAAATCAATTTTTTGGCATCTGCAAGCCCTTTTTACCATAAAAATGTCGTCAAAACCACAAAAATTGGCCTACGATCCTTATGGTCCTGAAAGGGTTAAAAAGTCCTTTTTCAGATTTTGGGGCATATTTTTAGTTCATTTCAAATGTGAATTAGGTTTTGGGTTTTTTTTTAATGTGTGAAGATATATTACACACACATTAATTTGTAGATAATGAGAATTAGATTGATGCACGCAGGATTCTTTTGCACCTGCTTACATCAGAAGGGTAAAGCATTACATTTATTCGATTTTCTAGACTGTGTGCCTAAGGGAGCTCAGGACAGTTTGAATAAATTTATTCAGGTACTTGAGCATTTTTCTCTGTCTGTCTTGTTGAGCTCACAATCTATTTAATGTACCTTGGGCAATTGAGGGGGGAGGGGAATTAGTTGACTTGCCCATGCTCACAAGAAGCAGCATGGGTTTGAACCCACAACCTCTGGGTGCTGAGGCTGTAGCTTTAACCACTGCACCACACACTCCCCCTACATACATGATATTTTAAAAATATTTTATTTTATTGTGCCTGCTATATCACTAATACTGGTCAAATAGAACTAAACGGTTTACAAATTAATTTAAATTAATAAGAAACTGGAAAATAACTACAATCAATATGACAGGGCAGATAGCTCAATTGAAACCAAAGAGAGGAAAGGATAACAAAGCGGTGAAAAGAGAAAATGGCATACAGTGCTCAAGATGACCCAGAGACCCAGCTAGCTGCAGAAAGCTTGTGTAACTAGCCAAGTTTTTAATAAACTCTTAAACTTGGTAAGAAATAAATCACTGCATATTTCTAGCAGGAGATTATTCCAGGCATCTGGGGCTGTGAAGTAAAAAGCGCTATGTCTGGTGACTGGTCTGTTCATATTGGGGTTGCCTAGGTCCATGTAGGACCATTTGGTGATCGTTTACGAAATGGTAAGAGGTGAAAAATATTGCAGGAGACCTATATGGCAAGCAAAAGAACATAAGAATAGCCTGTAGCCTGTTCTCATGGTGGCCAATCCAGGGCACTAGGAGAATTTTGTACTTTATCCTAAAAGAGATCGGTAGCCAATGATGATTTAAGAAGAGGTGTGGCTCCATCAAACTTATTCACATGACAGAATCTTAATGGCTGTGTTTTCAAATGATTGTAGCTTTTTTATGGAATCTTTAGAGCAACCACGGTAGATGATATTGAAATAATTCCCTTTCGAAGTCAGTAAGGAAATAAGTGCATGGATTGGAAAGAGTCAAAAAATTGTAAAGGGGCACTTTGAACGAAGACATTTCCCTCGTTTTTGTGGTAGGTGCTGAACTTTTCCTTGGGAAATGAAGATCAGCTTTAAAACTTTTGGTGCAGTGTTTTGTACTGTCCGCACTTGACTGTTGTAATATAGTCTACCTTGCAGGTTGCTATAAACATTTCAGAAGGCTCACTTTGATTCAGACCACAGCTGCTCGCTTAATGTTTTAATTTGGGCAGAACTGAACACGTAAAGCCTTACCTTTGAGAACTAAACTGGCTCTCAGTGGAAGCGCAGGTTATTTTTTAATTTGGTTGTTTTTGCTACAAAGTGTTTGCTCTCAAATTATCTAATATATCTTTTTTTTATTATTTTTATCCACCTGTACATTCACAGCATATTTTAGTCTTTTTTACTGTGGGCTCCTTTTACTAAAGTACGCTAGCGGTTTTAGCATGCGCTACATTGCCACACGTGATACACGCTAATGCCTCCATACAGCTTGCGTTAGTATTTTCCGTGTAGTGCACACTAAAAACACTAGCGCACCTTAGTAAAAGGAGCCCTGTGTTTACAAACACATCATGGGTGACTACTTTCTTATCAGGCCGCTAGCTGGGAATCTGAGTTTCGCCCATTAATACTTACCTCTGTTTCGTATTTTTTTATTTTTTTTTTTAGAAAGTTCCTGAAGACTTAACTGTTTCAAAAATTTCTTGGGAAGTAATGATGGTTGGTTGATATGCCTTGTTATATTGATTATGATTTTGTAGCTCAGTGTCTTTATGCAGTTTTTTTATTTTTATTTTGTTATTTGCATAGAACTAGACGGTTTTGCAGAACAAAAATTAAGTGTTATATTAAAAAGGAGGCGATATACATGCTGTTTTATCTCTCTTGGTGGCCTGCGCAAAAGATCAGGCAGAACATGTGCAGGCAATTTTAACTTGGATAGTGGAATAACATAAGAAATTCTATATCACTGCAACCATTTACAAAAAATTCTATCTTAAAATAACAAAAACGTACCCTGAAAAAATATATTGTATGAGCAAACTATCAAACTCAAAAATATACAATAAAACAAAATATGAAAAACAATAAACGGAGGAAAATATTTTATATAATGTTGAAATTTAAGTTTTAATGAGCATGCTGTCTAAGAATGTTCTAAGGCAGTGACATTCAACCCATTCCTCAGGAACCATCTTGATAACCGGGTTTTCAGATAACTCACAGTGGATATTGTAAGATATTGGGGAAAGTCTCCGCTGGGATGCTCCCAGCTGGGGCCTCCGGGAAGCATAGCTGCGCTGTCTGGTATATCCTTTAGGGTTGGGGCATTTCCCCCTATTATTCTGAGCTCACTTTTAGAGTCCTCCAAACAACCTAATTCAAGAAGAAAGGACTTTAATCTTCAAGAAAGTAAAAGCATTGTAATCCACGAGAAAGCAAAAGTATTCCCTTCCAGGGCTGCAAATTGAGCCAGTCCAGGATTTCTGCTTTTATCTCAACCCCTGTGAGTAAAAGCCCTTGCAAGCCTAGAGAAATTGTAGTTTAAACAAATTGTGCTAGTTCATATAGAAGCTCTCTCTCCAGGACCTTCGGGATACTTGTCTCCTGGAAATTATTACCCTGTTAATGTTTTCATCTCAGATTTTCAGCTGTCAACCCTCTTTAATCTTTTCAGAGGAGTTGAGTCAGCCACCTCCCACTCACAGTTGACCTTTGTTAACTGTAACCTCCCACAGGCTGCTTTTTACCTTTCTGTTATCTCTTAGGCCTTTTGATTTAGGTTCCAGTCCATCTCCTCTAGTTTCTGCATTGGCTGGAGCTCAGCCTCGATCCACTCCATGCCTTCACAACTAGGTTGAAGCTGACCCCCCCCCCCCCCCCCCCCCACTCCAGTGTGTAGGCTTTTATACTAATCCTCCAGGGACTGCTGAGAAGTTTCCTAGCTCCTGCCCTTCCCCCTTAAGTCTCCTGCAGGGCCAAATTTACTGGTTTCTAAGCCAAGGAAATTGTGCTTCATTGCTCACTTGCTCTCTCTGTTGGCGGTCAGGGGAAACTCCCCAGGGTTGGAGGTCCGGAGTGAATTCCACGTGATGAGGCTTTCACTCCATGTTTTTCTTCATCCCAAAGCTTTTCTCAAGGACCCCCCAGGAACCTTGTCTTGGCAACCCCCCAAAGGGGCCATCCCTTTGTTCTCTGAGGTGGCCTCATCACAATATGCATGAGAGATATTTGCATGCAGTGGGGCAAACGCATGCTAATATATCTTGTGCATTTTCATTATGGATATCCTGAAAATCCAACTGGCCAGGTGGTTCCTGAGGTCTTTGGTTGCCAGATTTCCTCTTTAAATCCTGGCCCCTGGCCCCGCTCTGTTCTGCCCCCCAGCCCCACCACATTCTGCCTCCAGTTCCTCCCACAAATACACTTCCAATTTCCTTCCCTGAGCTTGGAGCCAAGTCTGGAGGGCCCCTGCACATGCACGGACATCAACACAATGACATCATGCGCATGGGGAGTGTGTGGTGCAGTGGTTAAAGCTACAGCCTCAGCACCCTGGGGTTATGGGTTTAAACCCACACTGCTCCTTGTGACCCTGGGCAAGTCACTTAATCTCTCCATTGCTTCAGGTACATTAGCTAGATTGTGAGCCTGCTGGGATAGACAGAAAAATGCTTGAGTACCTGAATAAATTCATGTAAACCGTTCTGAACTCCCGTGGGAGAACGGTATAGAAAATTGAATAAATAAATAAAATGCACATGTCCATATAACATCATCACGTCAATGTTCACACATGTGCAGAGGGCCTCAAATATGGCCCCGAGTTAAGTGACGTCCAAAACCAGGACAAACTGCTGGGTATTGGAAATCCCTCTGGGCACCTGGACAGTCCTCTAAAAAGAGGACATGTCCAAGTTTTCCCGGACATTTGGTAACCCTACTGAGGACTGGGTTGAAAACCACTACTCTAAGGGAGAGTATACTGTCTGAGAATGTTCAAAGGGAAAAGTACATGTGTGCTTTTGTAAATCTTTTAATTTTCAATTGAGCAAATGTCCCCTTAATCTACTCACCTCTCCTCCCATCCCATCCCAGCCAGCCCCATCTAGAAACTGAAATGATTTGTTGCGTTCCAGAGTATGCTTCTTCTAAGTGGCCCATGCACAAACTGATATAAATAAATAAAAAACAAGTAGTGACTCCCAAATCTCCCAGTATCTCATCTGATTGGTGCTAACAGTAATCTTTTCTATTAATGTATGAAGCAAAGTACACCACTCTGTCAAGGGGGGGGGGGCTTAATTCCCCCTTCCACTCTAATAGATGTATTTCCTTGTTGAATAATGGCCTTCTGAAGAAAGAGATTCATTCATAAAGAAAAGGCCATACGTTGCATGGAAACAATTTGTAAAAAAGTATAATATAAAATCAAAGGAAAACACCAACAGTTCCAAATCAGAGACTGTTACATGGGAGGAACAAGAAAAGAAAAATCAGAGTCAACAAGACTCTCAGTTAACCAGCACCCATGGGGATTGATAAATGTCGGATAAATGTAGTTTCTGGTTGCTTGAGAGTTACTATTAAAAATAGGCCAAACTGATACTAATCCCCATTCTATGCCATACCATAAACTGCTCCAAACAAACTATCAGACATGTGGTAGGCAAAGCGTGGGCGTACTCAGGTGTTGCGTGCTAAGTTTACACTTAAATTTCCGCCAGAAACTGATTATATTTTCATTTTTATTTAAAGAATTACAGTTTTTCTTTTGATATATATATATATTTATTTTTTTTTTGCTGGTTGCTTGAGAGTTGTGGTTGCTTCAGTTCTGGTTAACAGAGTCTACTGTACTGATCTACCTGTACCAGCAACTCTATTGAATGTCCGTGTCAAACTAAACTATCCATTGCAACTTCCTGGGTAACTGACCCAATCTCTTGTAATCCGACCTTGAACTAAATAGCTAAAGGTGGAATAGAAAACCTGATTAACATAACTTTTATTGACCAAGTTTACTTTGGTGCAGACATCAAAAAGAAGCATCTCCATCACTAAAGTCTACTGCAGGGGTGCCCAACACGTCGATCGCGATCGACCGGTAGCTCAGGAAGGCAACGTGAGTCGATCGCAGAGCCCATCCCGGGCTCCGTGATAGACTCGTGTTGCCGTCCCGATCTACCGGGCCTATCAGCCTTCCTCTCCCCGACGTCAAAGACGCCGACGCGGGCATTAGGCTGTTTTTGTCATTTCGGGTGGGGGGTGGCAGCGGCAGCAGCAGCAGCCTGAAAAAGAAATCATCCTGGCCGGGGTCGGTGTCATGCTCCGGAGCTTCTACAGCCTTCCTATCTCCCTCTCCCTTCTACCTGCTTCCGGCCACACCCCCTGCTCCGCGGCTCTCTTCGGCAACTCAGCAGCAGCGATCGACACAAGCTTCTGACGTCGGGGCCTACCCTCTGCGAGTCCCGCTTGTTTCAACTTCCTTTTTCCACAAAGGCGGGACTCGTAGAGGGAAGGCCTCAATGTCAGCAGCTTGTCTTGATCATCGCTGCTGATGAGTTGCTGAAGAGAGCCGCGGAGCAGGGGGGTGTTGCCAGGTGCAGGTAGAAGGGAGAGGGCCAGATGCAGGACTCGTGGGTGAGGGAGGAGAAGAGAGAGAGAGAGAGAAAGAGAGAGGGGAGGGAAACAAAAGGAAATATTTCATACTGGGCTGGGCCGGAGTGGAGGGAGGGTGGAAAGATTCTGGCTACCGGGTGCAGTAACAAAGGAAAAGGGGGGAAAGCTGAAAATGGAGATAGTGACACAAAGAAGAGAAAGGGTAAGCAGGACCTACTGAATAAGGATAGAGATACAGAGGGGACATGAAGAGGAGGTGAAATAGAGACATAGAAGTAATGCTGAAAAAGTGTGTGTGTGGGGGGGGAGATAAAGACATTGAAAGGGCAAATGGTGAACATGGGGTAAAGACAAGGACAGAGACAAATGAAGATTCTGAAAAAGTGGTGAGATAGGGATATAGGTGAGATGGACACAAAGAAGGGTGATGCTGGAAAATAGGTGGAATGGTAATTCTGACAAACACAGAAGGGAAATGCTGGATCAAGGAGAGATGGGGCTCAGGCTGGATGGAATGAGGAGAAATGCCTTGTTGGCCCGGAACTTCCTCTCCTACGTCAGAATTGACGTCAGGGAGCGGAATGCTGGTCAGCGCGACGCTTCTGCAGGGAAAGCTTGGGACGGCAGTGGCTTGGGGGCTATTCCCCGATGGCGGTGGCAGCAAACCGAGTGGCTTCGGGGAGGGCACGGAGAAAGAAAGAAAGGGGGCAGACAGGGAGACAGAAAGAAGGGGGAACAGGGAGACAGAAAGAAAAAGTTGGGGGAGAGAATGAGGTCTGGAGGAGAGGAAACATGCAGGAGGCTGAAAGAAAGGAAGAAAGATTGGATGCACAGTCAGAAGAAGAAAGTGCAACCAGAGACTCATGAAATCACCAAACAGCAAAGGTAGGAAAAATGATTTTATTTTCAATTTAGTGATCAAAATGTGTCTATTTTGAGAATTTATATCTGCTGTCTATATTTTGCACTATGGCTCCCTTTTACTAAACCACAATATCGTTTTTTAGCGCAGGGAGCCTATGAGCATTGAGAGCAGCGCGAGGCATTCAGCGTAACTCCCTGTGCTAAAACCTACTATTGTGGTTTAGTAAAAAGGGAGGGGGTGTATTTGTCTATTTTTGTATTTTGTTACTGAGGTGACATTGCATAGAGTCATCTGCTGTGACCTCTTTGAAAAAACCCGGAATATGAATAATTAACATTTTCTCTGCCTTTCATTGTGCTTTGTGTTTTTTTTTAATTTTATTGTTGGTAGATCATTTAGACTTAGTCATTATAAAAGTAGCTGGCAAGCCCATAAAGTGTGGGCACCCCTGGTCTACTGCATATCACAATTCACTTTTATTTGATACATTGCAAATAAATTACAGCTAAGCGATTACAATTATGAAATCAATTAAATCAGCAAAGAAAAAGAGGATAATAAAAGATGGGTGGCTAGGTTACAAAGGATAATCAATAACGTAATGCTAAAAGAGCACATAAACCATGATAAGATGTTACTGGCATAGTAAGGGGGAAAGGGGCAGAGCACCACTGGTGCTGGCATCTCTCTCCCCCCCAGTGGGCCTCTTAAAGAAATTCTCCCCCTCCCCCTTTACTTCTTCTAATTGTTACTGATAGCAGGCAGTGCCTCCTCCCTGCTGCTCGCACTGGCCTCAGCCTTCCCTCTGACATCCAGGAAGTGATGTCAGATGGCAGGTTCAGCTAGCACAAGCCTATTCAGTACATAATATTCTGTTAGAAATATGTCTACCAGATAGTTTCACACTGAAAGTGGACCGGGTGGACAAGGTCTTTGACTGGGTGACAAGAGAACTAGATAGAGGGAGTGCGCTAGGTGCGGTGTATTTTTAGCAAAGCCTTTGCTAGTGTTCCATACTAGTGTCTAATAAATAAACTGAGTGCCCTCAGTATGGGCCCCAAAGTGATGGACCAGGTCAGGACCTGGTTGAGTGGAAGGCAACAGAGGGTACTGGTCAATTGAGATGGCTCTGAGGAAAGGGATGTTACCAGTGGTGTGCTTCAAGGTTTGGTTCTTGGGCCTGTTCTTGTTAATATTTTTGTAAACGATATTGCTGAAGGGCTGTCAGGTAAGATTTGCCTTTTTGTGGATGATACCAAAATCTGCAATAGAGCAGACGCCTCTGATGGTGTGGATAGCATGGGAAGGACCTAGTGAAGCTTGAGGAATGGTCTGAAATTTGGCAGCTGAGATAAATGCAAGGTCATGCATTTGGGCTGCAAAAACCTGAGGGAACTCTACAGTTTAGGGGGTGAAGAACTTTTGTGCACAAAAGTGGAGCGGGACTTGGGTTTGATAGTAAGGTGGGCAAACAGGTTGAAAAGGTGACGGCGAAAGCTAGAAAGATGCTTGGGTGCATAGGAAGAGGAATGGCCAGTAGGAAAAAGGAGGTTTTGATGCTTGTGTATAAGACTCTGGTGAGACCTCATTTAGAATATTGTGTACAATTCTGGAGACTGCACCTTTAAAAAGATATACTGTAAACAGGATGGAGTCCAGAGGAAGCATATTATAAAGCGGATTGAGTTCAGAGGAAGCTTATTATAATGGGCAGTGATCTATGTCATACTTTGGAGGAAAGGCGGGAGAGGGGAGATATCATAGAGATGTTTAAATACCTATGTAGCATAAATAAACATGAGGCAAGTCCAAGTTGAAAAGAAACTCCAGAGTGAGAGGGCATGGGATGAAGTTAATAGGTGATAGGCTAAGGAATAATCTAAGGAAATACTTTTTTACAGAAAAGGTGGTAGATGCATGGAATAGTAGAGGTGGTGGAGACAAAGACTGTGCCTGAATTCAAGAAAGCGTGGGACAGGCACGTGGGATTTCATAGGGAAAGGCGGAGATAGTGGGTGCTGCAGATGGGAAGACTGGATGAACCATTTGGCTTTTATCTGCTGCCATTTGTCTATGGATACCACTTTATCTTTAAAATCTCATATAGATTCACTGGTTCAAGCAATTTTCTTTAAATTACATTGTTTAAGGAAACTACGTTCATTCTTCAAAGAAAAACATTTTATAATACTTCTTCAAGCTGTAGCTCTTTCTAAATTAGATTATCGTAATAGTCTTTATTATCTTGTTTCCACCAATCAGATTTCTAGATTGCAAATTGCTCAAACTACGGCCACTAAGATTATTTTTGGACTGAAAAATATCAGATCATGCAATATCTGCCTTAATGAGACTTCATTGGCGTCTGATCAAGGCCCGCTTTACCTTTAAATTGTTATGCTGGATCCATAAGATGTTTGCTCGTACTTGCCCAGAGTATTTGATTTATTTATTTTCATTACCTCATTCTCCATGTTCTTCCCATGCTTATGATTCTCGTTTACTGCATTTTCCATCTTTTGTTAATATTTATTTAAAAAATCAATGATTACCTCTTTTCCTTACTAAAATGTTTTGGCTTGGTGTTCTCTTTCAACTGAATTGAAGATTATTCCTTCTTATTTATTTTGCAAACCTTAAAACATTTATTGGTTTAATATTTTTATAATTAATTGTCTATGTATATTACTATTATTTTGTTATCCACTTTGAAGCTGATACTGGGGAGCTAGCGGAATACAAGAGCCATTATAATATACAGTACAAGGAAGAATATGCTTACAACATTACAGCACATGCACTGAGGGCTGCTCTTACTTTCAGTTTGCTTGACTTAGATCAGGGGTGTCAAAGTCCTTCCTCGAGGGCCGCAATCCAGTTGGGTTTTCAGGATTTCCCCAATGAATATGCATGAGATCTATTTGCATGCACTGCTTTCATTGTATGCTAATAGATCTCATTCATATTCATTGGGGAAATCCTGAAAACCCGACTGGATTGTGGCCCTCGAGGAGGGACTTTGACACCCCTGACTTAGATGGAAAAGTGTGCAGAAAGATCAGTCTGTTCTGCATCCCTATTTTACATTTGAAACCTTTTCACTGGCGCATAAATTGGTACATTAACGTGTACATAAACGGCACCCCAAAGTTATGCAACACAAACAGACACTAGCCAATCACAAATGATGCAAGTTGTGAGTGCTTAAAATTTGCAGATGATTAGCTTCCTGTATCACTGCAGTATATTGTCTTGGTAATTTCATGGTAGAAACCATGTGGTCAGCCACTGACCCTGCAGTGACTGAGAAATTGAGATGGAATGAGAAGATGGAGGAAGGCTGGCTGGGAGATACAGAGTGGAGAGGGATACAATAGATAGAGGAGGTGGCAGGTAAAAAGGGCATCTGGGTTGGAGAGGGAAGTTGGGAGACAGATTGGCATAGGGATATGGAGAGATGAGGGATTGAGACTTGCTGTAATTTTTCCGTTCCCTAATGGCCTCAATGACCTCAGAAATTAAACATCAGCCCTTGGTTACATCTTTTCTCTTCTTCTCTTTCAGTGCTTTTGGGTTTATGGAGCCGGCAGATTTCTGCAAACATATCAATCAACCCAATACCAAAGACCCCAGTGGTTGGAGAGAATGTTCTGCTATCCGTCTATAGTGACACTGTGAATATCTTCACATTCAGCTGGTATAGAGATAAAAATCTGATGATAACTTATGTCCCAACTGCTAATCCTCCTGAGAACATTTTTCCTCCCTATAAGGGCCGGTTGAGAGGATTTCCAAATGGCTCCATGGAGATTTTAGAACTTAATACAAATGACAGTGGCCTTTACATTGTGGAAATTCAAGCAATTGGACAACAGATACTCAAAGCCAATGTAACTATAATAGTCTACAGTGAGTTTATATTTTTCTTGTATTTCCTTCTCCCCCTCCACTATCTGTAACCTCTATCACTGGTGGGTCTCTTGCTGCCTTACTTTCATTCTGCTTCTCATTCATCGGATAAACATTACTATTGACATCTGGGAAAGTTCCTCCTGGGTAAAGTCAGATTTCTTGAAAGAGGACTTAATTCATCCTCAGCCACAGAAATCAGAGAGAAAAAGGTTATAATTGAATCATGTGAAACTCAGTGGAAGTCACGTCTTTTACTTGAGTATAAAACAGGTCACAAATAGTCATAGATTTTGTGGAGATGTTGGATTAAGTCAGGTGCACAAGTTATGTATTGTCAAGATACAGTATATGACTAGGATGGAATTGCTCTCCCAGAGCTGCTCAGAACTGACCTCCTCTTTTACTAAGCAATGGTAGAGGTCTCTACTGTGCCCTAGGGCAGTAAATGCTCCAATGCTCATAGAATTCCTATGAGCACTGGAGCTTTAAGCGCCCCGGGCTGTGGTAGAATCCTCTACCGCAGCTTAGTAAAAGTGGACCTAATGTAAAATTCTGAGCATGCATGGTGGTGAGTCTCAGTATTTCAGCTTTGCTTTTTTCTGCTCTGACCAATGGACATGAAGACTAAACTCTCTCAATTCTTGTAGGAAGGCTGAATCTGTGTGTGAGTTCAATGTTCAAACACCTACAAAAAAGCCACTTTAATATTTTAGTTTATTATTTTTCTTGTGATGTGTCGTTACCAAAGTCAGGGTTGCGCTCCTGCCCGCAGCAAGGGAGAAAGATCCAGAACTTCAAAACCTACTCCAAGAGGCCCTCATACTAAGCTGTGCAAAAAGTGGCCTGCACTATCACTTGCAGGGCACTTTCCTGCATGCTGAGGTTACTTTTAACGTGGCTGTAAAAAGGCCGTATTGCCCAGTTTCTCTGTTATGGCCATGCATTACAAGTTTTGCCATTAGTGCGTGGCTATTAGTGTAGGAGCCTTTGCTGGATGACCTCAAACAAACTACAGTGGAATGCTACAAAAACTGAACTCCTCTGGATATGTAGAGAAAATTGCACCTATACTCACCTTTCCCTTTCCTGGGGATCTACCACTCTGATAGCCAAAGACCAGGTACACAGCCTGGGAATATTATTTGAACTGGAATACACCAGATGGCAAATTCCAGATCCAGGGGCAGAAGGAGAGGGGGACAAAATGCAGAAAAATTCTGTGGCAGCAGGGTAGATTGGGAAGGCCCACCCAACATAACAGGTTTGGCTATGCTACTGTAATGCATCAGAACAAGATAGCACCTCTCCTTATGGTCTGTCTTAGAGTATAAAATGACTACCAGCATTTAATATAAGCGATTCTTTTGATAAAGTTCAAGTTCAATTTATTTAATATACCACAAATATAAAACCAGAAGACAAATCTAAGCGGTTTACAATTTTTTTAAAAACAACAAACCCCAAATTAGATAAGGTAAGAACAGAAAGAAGTCAAAACGTAAATGAAAACAATTGAGAACATGAAGAGGGCCATCAAGAAGGCTTTAAACTAAAGGACAGGGGAAAGCCGACATTCAACCACCAGTCGATGGCCCGGGAGACAGGATGCCCCAAAGAAGGAACTACGGACAACTACTCAGACACGAGAGGGGACGACCACAATGCAAATAAGGGAGACAATGCAGGAGCAGAAAAGGATACCGTGAAAGAAACAGTAGAGACTGCTAAGCTTAGAAAGTCCAAGAAGGCAACACAAAGGGAACTCAAATGTATGTATACGAATGCTAGAAGTCTGAGAAACAAAATGGGAGAATTAGAGACAATAGCAAGACACGATGAACTGGAAATCATTGGCATAACAGAAACATGGTAGAATGATGAAAACAAATGGGACACAGTACTACAAGGATACAAACTATACAGAAGAAATAGAGAAGGACAGAAAGGTGGAGGTATTGCCCTATATGTTCAGGATGGAGTAGAAACTGTTAGAGAGGCTACGACGGAAAGGACAGAGAAGCTGGAGTCCCTCTGGATCATGATTCCTAGACACAATGGTGCAGACACAAAAATTTGCCTTTTCTATCGACCCCCTGGACAGACGGAGGAGACAAACTCAGAAATGATAGAGGAAATTAAACAAGAATGTAAGACAGGTAATGTAATAATCATGGGAGACTTCAATTTCCCGGGGATAGACTGGAACCTGGGAACCTCGAACTGCGGCAAGGAGGCCAAGTTCCTGGAAGCGCTAGGGGACTGCTTCCTGGAACAAATGGTGGGAGAGCCGACGAGAGGAAACGCCACCTTGGACTTGGTCCTAATTGGCATTACGGGACTGACAAAAGAAATAGAAGTCACAGTC
Source organism: Geotrypetes seraphini (assembly GCF_902459505.1). NCBI lineage: Eukaryota > Metazoa > Chordata > Amphibia > Gymnophiona > Dermophiidae > Geotrypetes > Geotrypetes seraphini. The sequence continues at coordinate 67,424,819 of NC_047094.1, read as the reverse complement.
CCACTGGGGACGAGCGATCACAACATGATCAATTTTAAACTTGACATCGGGAAAGGGAAACGTACCAAAACCTTAACCACGACCTTAAACTTTAAAAAGGGAAGATACGATAGCATGAGAGCCATGGTGAAACAACGGCTCAAGATAAAGATGGACAAAGTTAAAACGGTAGATCAGGCATGGTCCCTACTGAAAAATACTATCACGGAAGCACAAAATCTCTACATTCCGTGGATTTCCAAAGAAAGGAATACTAAAGGCAAAAGAGAACCGGCATGGCTTTCTAGAGAGGTGAAGGAAGCCCTAAAAGAAAAGAAGGACTCCTTTAAAAAATGGAAATACATGAAAACAACCGAAGCTTGGAACAAACACAAAGATGATCAGAAGAAATGCCACAAGGCGGTGAGGGATGCCAAAAAGGACTATGAGGAGAAAATAGCGCAAGAGGCCAAAAATTTCAAGCCCTTCTTTAGATACGTAAAAGGGAAAAAACCCGCAAAAGAGGCGGTGGGACCGCTGGACGACCAGGGCAGAAAAGGGTACATCAAGGAAGACAAACAAATTGCAGACAGACTAAATTCCTTCTTTGCGTCTGTCTTTACAAAGGAGGACACCGCAACAATACCAGAAGCAGTGAAAGTGTTCAAAGGAATAATAGAGGACAGCCTCACCACAGTAGAAGTGGACTTGGACCAGATATACTACCAGATTGACAATCTTAAAAGCGACAAATCCCCTGGACCTGATGGAATTTACCCGAGAGTCTTAAAAGAACTGAAGGTTGAAATTGGAGAGCTTTTGCAAAAATTTGCCAACCTGTCAATTAGAACTGGACAGATACCGGACGATTGGAAGATAGTTAATGTCACACCAATTTTCAAAAAAGGATCAAGAGGAGAACCGGGCAACTACAGACCTGTGAGTCTTACATCTGTCCCTGGACAGATGATTGAAGCACTGATTAAAGATAGCATAGTCTGGCACATGGCTACATACGACCTGATGAGAGCCAGTCAACATGGCTTCAGGAAAGGGAAATCATGTTTGACGAATTTACTTCAGTTTTTTGAGACCGTGAACAAACAAATTGATAGTGGAGAACTGGTGGACATAATATACTTGGACTTCCAGAAAGCGTTCGACAAGGTTCCACATGAAAGACTTCTCAGGAAACTACAAAGCCATGGAATAGAGGGAGATATACTAAGATGGATAGGCAATTGGCTGGAGAACAGAAAGCAGAGAGTGGGCATAAATGGGAAGTTCTCAGACTGGGAGAAAGTGACTAGCGGTGTGCCCCAGGGCTCGGTACTTGGGCCCATCTTATTTAATATTTTCATCAATGACCTAGAAGAAGGAACATCCAGTGAGATCATCAAGTTTGCAGACGACACAAAGCTATGCCGGGCAATCAGATCACAGAAGGATAGCGAGGAACTCCAGTGACTTGTGTCAGTTAGAGAAATGGGCGGAGAAATGGCAGATGAAGTTTAATGTGGAAAAGTGCAAAGTAATGCATTTAGGTAGAAAGAACAAGGAACACGAGTATAGAATGTCAGGTGCAACTCTGGGTAAGAGCGAACAAGAAATGGACCTGGGTGTACTGATAGATAGGACCCTGAAACCGTCGGCACAATGCGCGGCAGTGGCAAAGAAAGCAAATAGAATGTTAGGCACGATAAAGAAAGGAATCATGAGTAGATCGGAGAAAGTTATAATGCCGCTTTATATGGCAATGGTCTGACCACACTTGGAATACTGTGTCCAACATTGGTCTCCCAACTTAAATAAGGATATAAATCTGCTGGAGAGGGTGCAGAGATGAGCAACGAAGCTAATAAAAGGTATGGAGAACTTGGAATACAAGGAACGACTTAAGAGACTGGGATTGTTCTCCCTTGAGAAAAGGAGACTGCGAGAGGATATGATCAAGACTTTCAAAATGCTGAAAGGAATCGACCAAATAGAGCAGGAAAAAAAATTATTTACAATGTCCAATGTGACACGGACAAGAGGACATGGATTGAAGCTAAGGGGGGACAAGTCCAGGACAAATATCAGGAAGTTCTGCTTCACGCAACGAGTAGTGGACACCTAGAATGCTCTACCAGAGGAGGTTATTGCGGAATCCACCGTTCTAGGATTTAAAAGCAAACTAGATGCACATCTCCTTACGAGAGGCATAGAGGGATATGGGTGACTAAAATTACAAAAAACTAAACCCAAGTGACTTAGTATACAAGATATAACAACAAAATATTAAACTCACTTAATAGGATCAGTGCATATCCCTACAACCACTTTTTAAAGACTTTTTATCTCTTTTATTTTATTTTAATTCAGGAAAGGCCTCGGAAAAGGAGCCTATGCACAGTCTTATCATAGACCGGGATGTTCTGCGTAGTTTTAAGATGCTCCAAGCTCCAGTCATAGGTCCCAAAAATCTGAATTTATTTTTAATTTTATATACAATACTTTCATGAGTGTGACTCTAATACTTTTATTATTTTTTCTTATTTAGCTTCTATCTTGACTTATATTTAAAATGCTAGCCACATTATTATATTTACTTTCATTATTTTTGCAATAGTTACTCTTCAGCAACATTTAAACACAATTTGAAATGCACTTCTCTCTATCTTTGAGAAAATTGATAGTTTTACTTATCTTAGAACTCATTTCTTAAGTAGCTGTTACTTCTCAGTGATAATCTCTCTGCCATATCTATGCTGACGCAGGCCAGCGTTTCGCGGAATTTAAACTTTTTCCTCTGTGTCAGGGCCAACAATACAGCATCAAATCATGGTTTTAATCGTGTCTACCATAGATTCTCAAACTAAAATTACGCCAGGTGTACACCTGGCTGGGCCTCCGCATGTGCAGATCGACGGACTTGATGGACCGAAGGTCTTCTGGAGATGGCAGTTCTTATGTTCTTATTATCAGGGATTACAATAAAAATAAAAAGGTTGGGGAAAGGGATGAACAATGTGGTAAGGGAGGGAACAAAGAATTTAAATCTACCCACAGAGAAGAAAAATAGCCATCAGGAGGAAGTTAAGAGCTAAAGGCCAAAGAGAAGTAGTATGCCTTTAATTGTGCCTTGAAGGTTACAAATGATTTCTCTGAACGAAGGTAAAAAGGCAAAGAATTCCAGAGAGTGGGAGCCATAACAGAGAATGAAGAATTCCTATGGAAATTCAGAAAAAGTTATCTAAATGAGGGAATGACTAATAACTGCTGTTGCGAGGAGCATAAGGTTCTTTGAGGCGAATATGGGACCAGATTCTGGTGAATATTCTGTCCACATGAATACCTACTATAACCGGATACAGTTGAGTTGATATTCAAAAGCACTTCTGTGGTCAGCAGAAGGCATAGGAGCCAACCTTTCCAAATTATTGAGGGTGCTAAACCCAGTGGATACTACCTCTCCTTGAACAGGAGTTTGTCCAAAATATTGGGGGCAGTGGCATTGGGGGTGGGAGGGGGGGCGAGGGAGGCGGTCCATGCCCCACTTCCCTTCCCCCGTACCTCTAATTGTTTACCGCCGTAAGCAACAACTTCAATGTGTTCCTTGTGACTGTATCACCTCTGATGTCACTTCCAGGTGCTGCACATAAGAAGTGTATCAGAAGGAGAGCTGCCAGGGTCGTGAGGAGCAAGTTGAAGTTGTTACTTGCGGCAGTGAACTAGAGGTACAGGGGAATGGAAGGGGGTGCACGCGCAGCAGGGGGTTTTGGGGAATGAGCGGGGGGAGGGGAGGCGTGGATGAAGACGAGGACAGAGGAGGGGTGCCTCCACCCAAGGCGCCTCTCACCCTCGCTGCACCACTGCTGATGTCATGACAATTCAGAGATAATTTATGTTATGTTATGTTTGGAATAATGGTTACATAATATGAGGTTTAATAAAAGAAAATTTTCACTGCCTGTTTCTATTCTGACCATTTATTCCGTTTCATGGTTATTACAAAAAATATTTTTTTACTTGAGGGGTGTGGGGGGGGGGTCAAAAAATGATGGGCCCCGGGTGCCACATACCCTACGTACACCACTGGATTAGATTAAAAATTGTTAAGGTTCTTTTCTTCTCTCAGGGTCAGTGCTAGGGCATTCCACAGTGTGGGTGCAGTTACTGAAAAGATTGCTTTACGTGTTGTGTCATAAAATAACTGACGAACTGAGGGAACTGCTAAAAGATATTGTTGAGAAGAACGTATTGTCCTATGCGAATCATAAGGGATCAGCAATCTGTCTTTGAATGATGGAATATGATCAGATTGGACTTTGAAAGCAAGAAGTAATATTTTAAAAGTAATCCTATGTGAAATGGGTAACTAGTGAGCTTTTCTGAGGAGAGGGGTAACATGTTTGAATTTCTTAGCATTAAAGATGATTTTTACAGCAGTGTTTTGAATGACTTGTAATCTCCTGATCTCTTTGTGAGGAGATGCCCTGGTAAAGTGAATTGCAATAAATCTAAGGTTGAAATTACAGCCAGAATTTGTGTGTGACTTGAGGCAAGACAATGGAGGAGGAAACAAATTACAGAGAGAGCAGAGAAATTCAGCTCCCCTTCATAAAATTTAAATGCATAAGTGTAGAATATACAAACAGCAGGTCTAATTTTATATCCCTACTCTCTTCTAATCTCTTCCTCTATAGTGTCATCTAGAGCTTGTATAGGAATGTGTGATACACAAATGGAAGAAATAAAAATAAAATAAAATATATAGTGAAAAGTGGATTTTCAGTGATGGCACTTACATATTTACCACTGCTGGAAAGCCATATATATATATATATATATATATATATATATATATATATATATATATATATATATATATAGTGACGAAACCTAGCATGCACCCTGCCCTGGGCCCGGGAAAACCTGGCATGGAGCCGGCACAGCCAAGAAGGGAAGAGGAAAACCAGGCCATAACCCAGCCTAAGAGCCAGAGGGGCAGGGCACTTGAACCTAATTCTTCCCCTATTACTCCTTTCCTCCTTCTCTGAAACCTAAACCCAACTCAGGAGGGGGTGGGGTTAACACTCGGGGTGTGCAGGTCAGAAAGCCTCAAATACAAACAAGGGGAAGTCAGTTGGGGAACTAAGGTGGGACTAATCCCAATCAGCCAGCAACCAGGAAGGATTGCAGCTACCACAGAGTTCCTGTGCCCCAGCCCCGTACGCTATTCAGGAGTCAGCCCATCTGGAGGGAAAGTGAAGGCCCTGGACGCGACCTTGCCTGGCCGTACAAACCCTAGGAGGGTGCACCAAGAGATTGGCCGTGGAAAGGACCGGTTGGCAAGGAGCTAACACCCAGGCAAGACGGGGTTTGGGAGAAGCAGCCCGAGGACACTGGGTGGAGAAACAGCCAGGGTTATGGGTCTATGGACTGGGAGATGAACAGCATTCCTGGGGAGAGTGAGCCCGGGGAAGACATGTACTTAGGGGAGAGTGAGATATGAGAGGTCTTGCCCATTCTCTCAACAATCCAGTCCAGGCTAATTGAAGCCCTGGACACTAGCAGTGTTTGAAGCAGGGTCAGGGCAATCCTGGCCAATTGAGAAGTAATTATCAGAACTGTTTAGTTACCTTACCTCTGGAGGACTTGGAGAGGTAAGAAGCTCCTGAAAGTTAGCCCAGGTTGGGCTTGGCTACGTTCAGTAACCCTGGACACATTCTGTGTAGGAGAATTTGGAAGCCAAACCTTTGCTTTGTTTCTGTTGGGAGGTTTGGGGTGTTAACGTGCTTTGTTTTATGGACCTGGAAGCTCCAGGCAGGGCACAAGGACTGAAGCCCATGTTATGCTTGGTGGAGGAAAGTGTGAAGAATGTACTATATGTTCCAACATGTTTTTTTTTTAAACTTTAATAAACCTGGTTCCAGTTCCTAGGAAATCCGTCTTCCGGGTTTTCGTTCATCCAGCTATATAAAAGGCGCAATAATAAATCTACCTGTGGTTCGAGCCCGGTTTCCCACCTACCTAGGAACCGGCCCGGTCACAATATAATATATATATATATATATATATATATATATATATATATATATATATACTGTGTGTGTGTGTGCATATGTATATAATTAATATATACATATATATAATTTTATATACATATATATATATATATATATATATATATATATATATATATATATATATATAATTAATGGCACTTCCACATTTACCCCTACTGGAAATAATGTGGCTTCCCAGCAGTGGTAAATGTGTAAGTGCCATCACTGAAAATCCACTTATAACTATATACGTACAGCTTATAGATATAAAATTAGACCTGCTGTTTGTGTATTCTACACTTATGCATTTAAGGCCAGATTCTGTATAGGACACCCAGTCTCAGAAGCCGCCTAAGTGGATTTTGAGAATCACACACGGGCATCCTATATAGAATCGCGTCTGTCCGTGGCCTGCTTAATACCATGATTCTCTAACCGGCGTCCATGTCACAGGCACTAGTTAGAGAATCGGGTTGCCACTGAGCTTATTGCAGCAAAGGATATCCCTGCCGCGATAACTTTAGCGGAAACCCATCCCCCCCCAACTGCGAAGACTACCAGAAGGAGGGATATCCAGTCCCTCCTGCTGGAACCCCCACCCACCCTTCCTGAACATCACCGGCAGGAGGGATGCCCAGTCCCTCCTGCTGGAGCCTCCCCCTCCCCCGAACAAGAGAAATGCCCAGTTATTTTGGGAATTGTACTTTGGGGTGCCTCCCCTATTTACGGTATTTTCTGTGGATTGTTTTTTGCTCTACTCTACAAACTGTCTACAATCACACTACAGGGTTATGATGTGACTCATAGTATATATCACTGGTATCTTTGGAAATTTCACTTTTTGGATCTCGGACTGAATTTCATCCCTTTTTGTCTTTAGATGTCCTTACCCCTCCAACCCTAAAAATTCCATTAGAGTTTATAGCAGAAGGAATCGACATGCAACTCGAGTGCCAGGTGGGATCGCAGAATGTGGACACTTACATATTCATTAAAGATGCTGAGAACATATCCTGTGCTCAGACAAATCAGACAAACATCTCCTGCAGTGATTCCAGTCCTTTTCTAAACTTCCATTCCATCAGGAAATCAGACAGTGGGAATTACAGCTGCACTATAGTGAATCTCATCAGCAACAGCACCAGCAGGCCTCAGGAGCTGAGGGTACTAGGTAAGGACCTTTATTACACAGATATAAACTATAGCAGGATAATATACTGTGATATCTGTACTGCAGAATAGGGAAATATAACTCCTACTCACATGTGTAAAGCTAAAAAAACCCCAAACAAACTACTTTAGGGTACAGAAGAAAAAAACCCCCAATAGTACACAAGAACACACAATCTATAAATCATGACTGAATTAAAAGAAATTATGAATGAATTAAATGAAATGGAGAAAAGACTTCAGTAACCTATACAAAAAAGAGTCTCTATAGCAAAAATCACAATCATTGGTCAGAAAAACTCAATTTCTAATAAAGATTCTCCAAAATGGTGATGAATAATGCAAAATCCTTGAAAAATACACAATTAAATATAAATTCAGGATAAACTCACTGAATTATATAGAATGTCTTATAAATCCCCCAAATTATAAAACAGATTAGAGTACTTAGTTTAATAATGCAGAGAGCAATATGCAGCAGGAGTCTTGAACAGTTGTTGCAGCTGGAAGAGCCTTATGAATGAACAGCTCCTGACAAGGACAACTCATTCACTGAGGCTGCGTCAGGGGAATTCTCCCTAAATAGATGAGAAGATGAGAAAATTTAATCAAAAACCCATATAGAAATACTCATATAATCTCATAGAGAACCACGATTGGTTCTTTTCAAACAAAGGTTGTATTTATACGCCATCTTGGAAGGTAGGATGAAACTGATGGCCTCTTTTACAAAGCCGCTCTAGCGGCTGCCCTGCGCTAACGGCCCCGAAGCCCATAGAGATTTAAAGGGCGTCGGGGCTGTTGCCGCGCGGCAGCCACTAGCGCAGCTTTGTAAAAGAGGCAGTGAGCTTTGTAAAAGTGGCTTCTAGTAAGCACCAATTGTTTTGAGATTGTATGAGTATTTTCTGTACTGGTTTTTGATTACATTTATTTTTATCTTCTCATCTGTTTACAGCAGAACTCCCCTGATGCAGCTTCAGCAAAATAGGAGTCCTTTTCGGGAGCTCCTCATTCATAAAACTTTTCCAGTCCTACAATTATTAAAAACTCCTCCTGCACATTACTCTGCTTAATTAAATTAAACACTTCATTTTGTGTTAGAATTTTTGGGATTTATAAAATACTTCATATCATTCAGTGAGTTTATCCTGAGTTTATCTGTAATTGCTATATATTTTTCAAAAATCTTGCATTATTCATCACCATTTTGGAGAATGTTAATTAGAAACACAGTTTTCCTGTCCAATGATGGTGCCTTTTGCTGAGAAGGCTGAGTACCTCTTTTTTATACAAGTCACTGAGCTCTTTTCTCCATTTCCTTAAAGGAGGACTTTAACTCCTATTCATCTGCCATTCACACAGCAAGAGATGCCACCCACCCAACATATGCACACAAAACCCTGCTCACACACTGAAGGAGGGCCCAGGACTTTCGTACATAAGACAGAGGAAGATTCTCAAAAACCCGCGTTATAAAGCGACGGTCTGCTAACACAGACGTTCTGATAGCAAATCTAAAAATCTGAGATATTCTTTAAAAATCTCGCATGCAAATAAGGTCAGTGGACAGCAGTGAAGATTTCCTAAATTTGCATGTGACCATCGCTGATGGGCACATACATAGAAAAAAAACACGCTGTCAATGCCATAAAAAAAAACCCCAACAGAAACCAGAACACATCAACAGCGGGAGAGATGCCTACACTCTCCCACTGCCCCTGTGTTGTGATGCAGCAGGAGAGATGCCCGTTCTCTCCGCTGCATCACAACACCCCTTCCCTAAAATCCCAGCTGGGACCTCCCCACCCCTCCACCCCCATCAGGAGTGATGTCCACTCTCTCCTTCAGCAAATAAAAAAAATCCTCCCGCTACTCTGACCCCACCCGACTTTGACCTCCCCTGGCAGCGGGAGAGATGCCCACTCTCTCCTGCTGCAGTAAACTACCCGCTGCAACAAGACCCCCTCCCCCCTCTCCGCAATAGGACCCCCTCCCTCTTACCTCAAGAGATGAACCGGAGGAATGTGGACATTACATTCCCATCTGCTGCTGCATCATCTAAAATGGTAATTCCCCTCCTCGATGCATCTTGGGATACACCGGGGAAGGGGATGCATTGGGAAGGGTCCTAAGGCTCTGCTTAGGCCTGGACACCCCATAGGCAGGGCCTTAGGCAGCCGGGCCAATCATAGCCATAGGACCCTTCCCGATGCTGCACCCTGGGCCAATCAGAGCAAGCCCATCCCTAGTGTATCCCAAGATGCACCTGGGAGGGGAATTACCATTTTAGATGACGCAACAGCAGCTGGGAAGATGATGCCCATGTCCCACTGGTTTATCTCTTGAGGTAAGGAGGAGGGGAGCAGCAGAGACGGGGAGGGGGGTTGCAGTTGTGGAAGGTAGTTTACTGCAACAGAAGAGAGTGGGCATCTCTCCCGCTGCCAGGGGAGGTCACGGTCGGGTGAGGTTGCGGCAGGATTTTTTTTATTTGCTGAAGGAGAGAGTGGGCATCACTCCTGATGCGGGGGGGGGGGGTGTTTCGTGGCAGGATTTTTTAAAATTTAAAAGTGCTGCAGGCAGGAGAGAGTGGGCATCTTTACTGATGCAGGGGGGAGGGGGGTGGAATCACAACAGGATTTTTTTACTTTCTAGCAGTCTCTGACACTGACCGACGCTGCTTTTATAAAATGGTTCGGCAATTTTTAAAAAGCCACTGGAGAGTCCATTTCGGTGTTGAGGAGCCCATTTGCATGTCAGTGTTGGAGACTGCTAGAAACCTCGCTAAAGATGGAGATAATTTGTTTTGATAATCCACCGCTAAACTGCGTACAGGCTAAACCGCCGGAAAACAGTTTAGCGACAGCATTAAAGCTTTTGAGAATCTAGCCCTGAGAGATTAGATGCTGACAAGCTTCAGGAAATGAGTCAAGTGGTTTCAGGAAATGAGTCATGAGTCAGGAATGTGTTATCAACTCCAACATCTGCCAGAGAAAACTTAAGGAATTTAAAATTCCCATCCACAGACACCAAAGTGCCAATATTACTCAAACCGATTTCACATTCAGAAGTCTGGTATCTGGAACTTTCTATAACATGATTCTTTTATTTAAGTATATATTTTCTTGACAGTTAAAATCTCGAATGTGACCATCAGCAGTAATGTAACCTCTGCATACCTGTGGGCAAGTGAGGATTCCATCAACCTGATGTGCATAGCCCAAGGAGATGAGCCCAAATTCTCCTGGAGCTACAATGGGACATCCCTATCCCCAGATCCACGTTATCACCTCTCTATAAGCAACGAGTCCCTGACTATCAGCCCTTTGACTCGGAGTGATGTTGCTGCCTTTACCTGTACAGCCAACAACAGCGTGAGCCAGGAGAATAGCACCCCCATCAACCTCACCATCTCCTGTAAGTACCTGATCATAAGAACATAAGAATAGCCTTACTGGCTCAGACCAATGGTCCTTCTAGCCCAGTAGCCCATCTATCCTCACAGTGGCCAAAAAGGGGGTGGAAAAGTGGGTGTATCTTATGGAGCGAATACACCTCCCCACGGTACCTTTTTTTAACTGGCAGTGGTCCAGCAAGGTCTCCTGCTAGACGGCAGCTTTTCTCGCTGCAGAGCGGCACATAAGGCAGGAACGCGACCTTTGCACTTCCTGCCTGGTCCCGCGCCACTCCGTGATTGGCTGCCGTCAGTTCTCGTAAATCGCGAGAACTGATGGCAGCCAATCATGGAGTGGTATGGGACCAGGCAGGAGCGCAAAGGTCACGCTCCTGCCTTATGCGTTGTTTGGCAGCAAGAAAGGCAGCCGTCCAGCAGGAGACCATGCTGGACCACCACCAGTTAAAAAAAGGGACGGGGGGGCTGCGGACCAGGCAGGAAGCACAAAGGTCGCACTCCTGCCTTATGCGCCGCTATGCAGCGAGAAAGGCAGCCGTCCAGCAGGATACCGCGCTGGACCAATGCTAGTTTAAAAAAGGCACTGGGAAGTTGCGGGCTTCAGGCTTCCCAGCACCAGACGCATCAGATTACCAGACATGTAGATGAGGAAAAACGAAGAAAAAAAAATTCTGAACCAAATTTTTTTGGGGGGTTTTCCTTCTCTACACATAGGTGCGTTTTATGGTCAGGTGCTTCTTATAGACCGAAAAATACGGTAAGCAAGGTAAGAGAAAGGGCATGGTGGACAAGCTCAGGTAGTTTCATGGTAAGTCACATACCTGCTATTCTTTAAGGGTGCATGTAATGGCAACATGGGTAGAGCATAGGTGGGGCTCCCAGTTACATGAGTAACTTATTATTATTATGTTTATTAAAAGTTTTAACCACACTGTAAATGTTAGGTGTGTTAAAATCTGGTAACACTAGTATTTTATAATGTCATCTGGGTACCCAGGTGTCATTATAGAATATACTTCTATCGGAATGAGGGAGGCCACAAGGGTCATGGCCTCCCCCCAAATTGGAGGTCTCGGTTGATGCCCACCCTCCCACCCACTTCTCGGTGTTATACTTTAAAATCTTTTGGCAGCCGCTGTGCAGCGTTAATGAGCAGGCCTGCCCTGATACCCTTCATTCTACTTCCGGGGGCAGGCCTGCTTGTTGATGCTGCTTGGCGGCTGATTGAAGATTTAAAAATACAGCACTGGGAGGAGGTGGGTCGGGGTGTTGGGAGCTGATGAGAAGCCGAATTGTGCTGCAGGATTCCACTGGGGCCAGGGCGGAGCTCCTGGGCTTCCCTAAACCAAAGAGCACTCTGCTACTTATGACTGGAGGCATCCTGTTTATAGAATTGCCTCTAGTTTTATAGAGTTGCTTCCAAAGTGGATGCTGGACAGGAGCAATCTAGTAAGCACAGTAGGCATGGCAGGGGATGCTGAGGTCTGGGGGTGCCAAAAATTACCAAGACTCTTCTTACCTGTTACTCCAGGCTAAAGGCTAAAGGCCCTTTTATATTATCTCTTATTCAATGTAGCTTTACTACCTCTATAGTACCACCACAATGGAAATCCGCCTACATTATTCCTATTGTGAAAAATTACAAAACCAGTATTAACGATTTAACTAACTATCGTCCGATAGCTAACATTCCATTTCTCGCAAAATTAGCAGAAAAACTGATATTCAATCAACTTTCCGATTTCATTGAAAAAACTAATGCATTACACCCGAACCAAACAGGATTCAGAAAATTCCATAATACCGAGTACTCCTTAATAGGTCTAACCTCTAACATCCATTACTATCTCGACCATCACAAATCAGTAATACTTTTTTCCTTAGACATTTCCGCCGCCTTCGATACTATTGATCACGACCTACTCTTAAAAAGACTCGAAGAAAAAGGAATTAACGAGAAAGTTTTAGACTGGTTTAAATCTTACCTCACCAACCGAACTTCTATCGTTAGATTTAATAATGAGGAATCCGCCCCTTACACTTCAACCTTTGGAATTCCACAAGGATCTATTTTGTCTCCTCTATTATTTAATATCTTCCTTGCACCACTATTAGAACTTTGTCAGGCCATAGGCTTCATCCCCTATTCATATGCAGATGACATCCAACTCATACACCCTTTAGACCCAGAAAACACTACAGATATCTCCTCAATAAATCAAAAGCTAGAGCATGTGCAAAATTGGTTAAACACAAATAAATTGGCATTAAATATTAATAAGACTCAATCCATCCTATTCAATTGGAAAAAAGATATTTCTCTTTCTAAACCTTTTCTCCTCAATAACACCCCCATTAACATGGTATCTTCGACAAAAATTCTTGGTGTTTACATAGATGACAAACTATCCTACCATGAACATATATCTTATATGGTTAAAAATTGTTTTTTTAAATTACGGCAGATAAGATCTATTGCCAAATTTCTCAGTCCTTCTTCTCTAAACATATTAATCCATTCATTTATAATAGCGAAAATTGATTACTGTAATGCCCTATTCTTAAACATCACACAAAAAGAAATAAGAAGGATACAAATAATTCAAAATACGGCAATAAAATTAATTTATAATTCTAAAAAATTTGACCATGTGTCTCCACTACTGATAGATGCGCACTGGTTACCAGTAAATCATAGGATCTTTTTTAAACTAATGCTCCTAATTTTCAAAACTCTAACATCCAATGAGCCGCAATTCATCTCCAAATCTCTAATCCCATACAAAACACAGCGATCTCTTCGCTCTACTGATCAATTTTTATTAGCTGTTCCATCTCTAAAAGTTATAGGTACTAGAAGAGCAGATATATTTACTGTTGCTGGTCCACAAAGGTGGAATAAACTCCCTCAATTTATTAGAATAGAACAAAATATTACAACATTTAAAAAACTTTTAAAAACATATTTATTTAAAGATGCTTTCGACTTTTAACAGTTCATTTAAATTTCTTACGTTTTGGTATTAATGCTTAAGAAGTGTGCTCATGCTACCTTGTGCTACCTCTTTTACCCTACCTTTTGTTCTTTCCCTTTATTCTTACGAAACCCGAAATTGTAACTTTTACTTTTCTCTTACCCCTCAAGTAAGTTTTAATTGTTTTTATGTTATGTTAATATAACTATTATGTTAAGTTTCTTATTTCTTTTTATTATATTATGTACATCGCTTAGAAATTGTAATAGGCGATCCATCAAAAGATTGAATAAACTTGAAACTTGAAAGGAGCAGTAGGAGAAAAAACAGACCAGAAGGCCTGGGCTGATCCTCCCTCCCTTTCTCTACCACATGCCATCTCTGGGCTTGAAACACTATAGTACATCACTGATATTATTTAGGCACTTAAGGGCAAATTCTATAAGAAGTGCCCAAAAGTTAGGCGCCTAATTAGGCACTGTTCAGCGCAATTCAAGTAAAATTGGGTGCTGTTTCATGAATCATGCTGAGTGGAACCTATTTTGGAGGCGCCCATGAAATAGGCCAGCCCTAGGCACAACTAAAAGTTAGGCGCCTAGCTGAGCGCATAAGCACGCTTAAGAGCAGTGATTCTGTAAGAAGGCGCCTAACACATAGCCAGCCCACGCCTAAAGTGCATAGTGCCTATTTTTTTGAAGGCTGCCTAAATTTTTAGAGGTGCCTTGTTACAGAATCGTGCTTTCTTGATAGGCGCCTAGGTTTTAATCAGTGCTGATTAAAAAGCTTAACTAAGCTTGCTATTCAATTTAGATAGGCGCCCGTCTAAATGGGCGCCTCCGAAATAGGTGCCTAATTTTAGGTGCTAGTTAAAGAATTTGGTCCTGATTATTTTGGATAATTGTGCACTATCACTTGGATGGTTAGGGCCCGGGGTTGTAACACATTTTACCCTTTTGGGTTTTATTTGTGACAACTTTCTAAAAGGGGTTTCTTGAATTCCTCTGTTGCGAGTTGTGTTTACTGAGGGCCCATCCTCCTGTTATTATTATCATATCAATTTAATTACTTTAATATTAGTGTTTCTCTTGTTTTGCTGTTGCTATACACATTCTTAGGAGAGATCTGTTTTCTCTTTCGTCTCTGGGCTTGCAGCAGTAATCCAGATAGCCACTTGTGTTAAGCAGAGGGCGTGCCTTTGAGCCTATGCACCAATGAAGGCCCTGCTGGTCCCGCCCTTGTTCTGATTCCTATGAATTATGGGTCTTCTCTTCTTTGTCAGTAGTGGAGCTCTCTGAATCTCAGTGCACAGTGCCAAGTGTTTTATTTAAAGCTCTGATCTGTATTTCCTCAACAGGGAGACCCGATGGAAGGATCCAGTGTGGAGTGGATCTCCTAGAGGAGGAAGTCAGGTTACAGTGTTCCTGGCCTGGAGGGTCCCCAGCAGCTGATGTTCAACTACAGTTCCAAAGTATTAATGGCACCCAACAGAATGAAGTGACGAGGAATGTGTCTAAAGACAAAGTTACTGTTGGAGATCGACTTACCTGCCATGGCTCCCAAATCGACAAAATGGACAAGTGTTATTTTGATTTTGGTGAGAGCTTGAAGGTTTTTTGTTTTTTTTTAAATCTTCCATGGGATTTATCCATAGTGATTTAGGATCACCAAATCAGGTTCCAGACCCTCAACAAAGTATCCGGGAGCAGTTCCTTAAAGAAGATATAAGCCTCCACTGACAGGAGAGGCTTAAAAGTTTAAACAGGTTTTACTACAAAGAAAACAATGCCTAAAGAATAAAAAGGGAATAATAGAGGGGAAGGGATTTAGATTTAATTCATACCATTTTTTAGTTGTAGCTCAAGGTGAGTTATATTCAGATACACTAGGTATTTCCCTGTCCCTGGAAGGCTCACAATCTAGCCCCCCCCCCTTTTTTTATAAAGCTGCGTTAGGCTTTTTTATTGCCAACCGTGGCGTTATTAACTCCACCCTTTAATCTGGTCCTGTACTCACCTGCTAAAGAAGAAAGGAGCAGGATTCAGCAGAGCATCTTCCTCCAGCTGCCTACCAAAGAGTGAGAAACTGGGTCTGTCATTTTATTTTATTTTTTCAATATCTCCCACTCTCTGCTGGATAGAGAAGCTGAGACATTTTCTTCTAAAACCTGTCCATCTGCTAGAAAGAGAGAGAGAGAAGTCTGAGCTAGCTGCTTTCATTATTGCCATTGCATCCGCTGAAAGAAAGAGAAACCTGAGCAAAATCACTTATAGGCTGCAACCAGCGGAGAGAGGAGCAAAATCACCTGCCAGAGAGAAGAGAAGTCACCTACCACAACAGGAAAAAGGAGCCTGGCAGGAGGGAAGTCACCTACCACAACAGCAAAAGGGAACCAGAAAGGAGTGGAGGCACCTACCATCACAGGAAAGTGTAGCCAGTGAGGGAGAAATCACCTACCATCAAAAGAGAGCAGCTAGGGAGGAAGGAAATTGCCTACTTCCACAGAAAAGAGCCAGAGAAGAGGGAAGTCAGCTTTCACCAATGAAAGAGGATGGAATTAACCTGCTTTCAAAGGACTGAGTTGATGGATGATGATAAAAGCAAAAGGGGAGAAAAATTAGTCAGGATTTATAAATGATATTTTCCTTGTAATAAACTTAGTTGATTCGAGTGGTTGAACACACAGATGCTTAGAGGCCAATTGCAATAGTTTTCTTTCTGTTCCATACAAGCTCCATTCCAGCAATGATTCAGCACCAGTGGTGCCTAGTGGAAGGGGGAGATACTGGACACATTGGGGGAGATGTAGAGAACAGATTAATCCTAGACACCTGGGAAGGGGGAGGGGGGAGAAAGGAAGAAGAAAGATGTTGGATACCTTGAGGGGGGAGGAGGGAAGAAGCAAGATACTTGTCATGGAGGGAAGCAAAGGAAAGAGATAGATGTTAGACACTTTGTAGGGTGAGGGGGAGGAGGAAAGGGAAAGTGACAGATGCTGGATTGCTGGACATGAGGAGCAGAGGGAAAGAATGGAGAAAGATGCTAGGACCTGGAGGGTAACAAAGGGGAGATATTGGAACATGAGGGGTAGGAAAGGGGAGTTGCTGGAGAGCTGGTAGGATAAGGAAGGGAGGGGGAGCACTAGAGACCTAGGAGGGGAATAATGAATGAAAGAGGAGATGCTGGACTACAAGTGGGAGGCAAATGGTTGATGGTTTGTCTAGGGCACCAGATACTCTTGGGCTGACCCTGGAAATAACAGCACTCATTAACAAGAAGTCTAACTCCTGGAGTCATAAATGACTGGTCTTTTAACCACCTAAAGCTGAGGAGTTTATGTGAGGTACAACATGTAGCAGGAGGCTTGACCCTTTAGGTGCCTCCTCTTAGGATGGTCTGTAAAGGGAAGGACATTTTAGTGCTCCATGGAAAAGATAAAAGCAGCTGTCATTCTCAGCATTCAGTGCAGGTAAAACTATATTAGACAAAGTGGATTACTTCTTGATAGCCAATGTCTTTCCTTGACTCCCTTTAAAATATTTCCTCAACCACACATTTCTCCACTGCCCTCTCCCAGGAATTTCTCCGTGCTGACCTTTCTCCCCAAAGATCCTAAGGTGGGAGTTTTGTAAGAAAGTATGATAACCATCCCTTTAATATTTTCCATCTTCTGTAGATCCAAATATGAATGATTCTGTAAGCAAATTGGTATCATTCCACCTCCCAAAGATTCATGTTGTGTCCTTTTATTTTCTTCAGTTGTCCCTCAGGCTCCGACCTTGCTCAATGGCAGCATGACCTCAGTCAAGGAGGGTGAGAATGTGGTTCTGAAAGTGATTCTTGGCATCAGCTCTTCAAATGCAACCAAAAGCCTTTCGGCTATGATCCTTCCAGCCAAATTCACCTGGATCAATCAGACACAATCCATCATCCAGCCCAATGGAAGGTTCGAGATTAACTCAGACAATTATTCCTCCAGGCTGCAGATTTCCCAGGTCATTCAGGGGGATCAAGGAGAATATGTCTGTGAGGTGACAAATCTGGTGGGGAAAACAATCTTCTCCTTCATCGTCAACATTACAGAGACAGGTAATGCTCCTTTGTATAAGACACTTATAAGGGTTTTTGTGTACCCAAGGGCGGGGCCCGCCTTCCCCTATATGCGCTACCAAACATACACACACACTATGATATCACAGCCAATAATTCCATTTTATTCTGTTAGTGCTCTCATATACAATATCAAAAGAAAGAGAAAGTTATTCATCAAGAGGTGAAGGAATACACAGCAATCACAGCTACTATTGAGGTAAATGTACATGATAAATACACACATGGCAAGATATGTACTAACAGAAC
Organism: Geotrypetes seraphini; assembly: GCF_902459505.1. Classification (NCBI taxonomy): domain Eukaryota; kingdom Metazoa; phylum Chordata; class Amphibia; order Gymnophiona; family Dermophiidae; genus Geotrypetes; species Geotrypetes seraphini. Next base: position 67,406,880 of record NC_047094.1, on the reverse strand, counting down.
ACAATGTTATGTGACACAGGCAGAACAGACAGGAGGCATTTCTCTCCATAACAAATTGCTCTGGACCAGAAGGAGTAAGGTGTTCCCCCCCCTCCCATCCATACAGGGGCTGTAGCTTTTATCTGTTTTTCTGCTGTGCTCAACTTAGGGCCAATGCATATTTTTAAAAGGGAATGGGACAATTCAGTTCGACCAGTTCAGCAAGGCCCTTTGAAAGCGGGCTGTTACATCTCTTAATATTAATACAGCCTCTTAAAGTCAACTTTTTATCCCGGAAGTCTTCCCTCTGGACAATTTTCTGTTTCAATATAAAGGGAAACCTTACAATGCACCTGATTGATCTATGATGATGCCACCTCCCCCCTCTTTAAACCTTGAAGTCACCAGATGATGCCGAGGCAGGAGAAGACCACAAGTGGGTAAAGGGAAAGGAAAGAAGCACCAGTGGGGGAGAGCGAGCTAGGCCCCCCTCTTTCAAATCTTGAAGTCACTAGATGATGTGGCGACAGGAGAAGAAGATCACGGGTGGGTGAAGGGAAAGGAAAGAAGCATTAGTGGGGGGTGAGGGGAGGGATAGACTCACAGAAATAGTAGCTACCTTTCAAACCTCGCAGCTTCAGCAAGGTAAGCGCTCACCATTACAATAGCCATAATGAAATAACTGTGATTAATGGCCATGCAGAACGGGGCTGGCTGAAACAGCCATGCTAAATTGGCCATGCTGAACTGTCCTGTGCTGAAACAGTTGTGCTGAATCATCCTAAACCCTTCAGATAACCTTATTGTAAGTCAGATCAAACCAGTTCACATTCCTTTCCTTCTCCAATCTCCTTTGTTCCACCTCTATCTGGAGTCAGCAATCCTACAAACAACCAGGCTCTTGATAGTTGTTTATTACACTGCTGTGATTGACTCTTTTTGCATACCCTCCCAAGACAGTAGGGAGAGCTCCGAGGTAGGGAAGGGAACCAAAATGCTAGGGATATCCTTTAAGTGGAAGATGTTCTATTTGAAAGGGTTGATTGAATTAGGAAGATGGCAAGAATAGTGATGCTATATACAGTAGAATTAGACTTCAAAGTTAGGCATTACATTTCAAGGATAGGCATGCCTGTCCACAAGTTTTACGGCAGAGGTTCCAAGGGTTTTATTAAACATCCTGTATTCTCTCCTTGGCTTTTTCCCATAGTTAGGCCTTGGCCAGTGTTAATTCTACTTTATGACTTTGCAGTTTTTAAAGTAATAAGAATTGGGTTTTATGCCTTAGCACAATTCTGCCTGATCACAGCAGAAAAATTAAAGTTACTGCCTACATTTGGGCATGAGCATTTACACCAGCCATTGAGTTGGCATAAGTGCTCACACCTACATATAGATCAGTGGTCTCAAACTCAAACCCTTTGCAGGGCCACGTTTTGGATTTGTAGGTACTTGGAGGGCCTCAGAAAAAAATAGTTAATGTCTTATTTAAAAAATGACAATTTTGCATGACGTAAAACTCTTTATAGTTTATAAATCTTTCCTTTTGGCTAAGTCTTAATAATAATATTGTAATTTATAGCTAAAGAGACATGTGATCAAGAAACTGTTTTATTTTACTTTTGTGATTATGATAAACATACCGAGGGCCTCAAAATAGTACCTGGAAGGCCGCGAGTTTGAGACCACTGATGTAGATGTACGTTAACATTCTGTAGAGGTAATTGCGTACAGAATTGCTGTTCTAGATGTGGTGCTCAGTGTGTATCATCTCAGCACCTGACTTTAAAGAGATAATTCTCTTTAGCTTGCTTAAAGTGTTGCTGAGACTCTCTAAAGTATGTTTATTAGTATATTTTAGCAGGGTTCTTATGTCAGTGAATTAATGTATTGTATGGAGGGCTATTGACCTTGTGTATTGAGAGTCTCTATCTCAAATTTATTAATATCTTATAACAGTGGGTCTTAAACCTGTCCTAGGGGACCCCCTAATGAATATGCATGAGCAAGATTTGTGTATAAAGTAGGTAGTAGGCATGCAAATTTCTCACATGCATATTCATTAGGGATATCTTGAAAACCCAACTGGCAGGGGATCCCCCAGGACATATTTAAGAACCACTGTCTTATAGCATTGAGACTGTCTATGAGGGGTGCTGAAAAGTTCTCAGCCCAACCAACTTCCTAAATTCTGAGTGTTATTTTGCTACTGTAGCTGAAAAGAGTTATCTTATTTTGTTAAGTGCAAATTACAGAAACAAAATTCTATGTTTTGACATTGTTTCAGATCATTGATTGAACCATATCCATGTCATTCTCTTCTTGGTTGGGCTGAGAACTTATCAGCACCCCCCTCGTACAGTATGTTTATTAATATATTGTAGCAGGATTCTTACCTCAGTGTATTAATGATTATATGAAGAGGGATCATCCTTGTGTATTAATGTACTATTTTAAATAAATAAATACAATTCTTGGCAGGGTACAAGTTAACATACATAATAAAGTAAAATACATAACACACCAAAACAAAAATCTTATACCTCAATACCATAAAAAACTGTCTGCACTTTCTCTACCTGGTGTTTATTACTAGGTTACAGCTGGGTTCTTATCTCTATTATAGATAATGTCCCATCTGTGTGTTCTAGAGAAAGTCCCAATTTGTTCTTCCCAAAAGAACGTGTGGCTACTCAAAAGTACTCCAGGAGTTCCCCAAACTCCAGGAGTTGCCAAAACTCCGAGAGACTCACCAAAAGCCTCAACAGACTTGCCAAAAGCCTCAATAACCAAATAAGGGCGTGGAAGAGGGCAGAGACAAGTGAGCACTAGAAAACAGATACCCACTTAGAGTCCCGGCACCATCTCCACTCCCGGGAGATGAAACGACCAGGTCCCAATTTGTATTAGCCTCGTTCTGCTGTCCTGACTACAGATGCATCTGGGGACACCTCTTTAGAAAGAAAAGTACACACACACACAAACATACATGCAAATAGGCAAAAAAATATCTCTCTCTCTCTCCTTCTTTATTCAGAGTACTGCATACACTTTTTATAGCATTTCACATGGGTCAGTTTTTTTAGCATATGACTGTAGGAAAGACCATATATGGTAACAGGATACATAAAAGCAACTAGAAAAAGGTAGCAAACATAAGGGGAGGGGGAAATAGTGGGAAGCTTCCATTATGGCATATAATACTGTCCTGTCTAAGGTCTAGCAATGTTTCTTGTAACAAATGTTTCTTATCAAAACAAGAACTACAGAACACAATGGAGACACAGAGCTCAGAACACAAAAAGAAAAGGCCTTGTGGTTTTTTTCCTTGGCAAAATGTTAACTGTTTCAGCAGTTCCTTTTACATAAGCAAGAATAGAAAAACTTACAAAGAATATATGCTCCTTCATCTTCTTTGTGCATTAATGTGTTAGAGAGAGAATATGGTCCCTGTATACTGAGCAGTTCCTTTACTTAGAGGTATTTCACTTCTAATTCTGTTCTTTAATATAGGTATTGGCCCCTCCATAGAGAATCCTGGTGGTCTCTCTTCAGGTGCCGTTGCTGGAATTGTTATCGGAGTCCTGGTGGGTTTGGCACTCATTGGCCTCGCTGTGTACCTTATCCTGAGGGAGAAGAAAAAGACAAGTAAGATAGAATCCTATCATTCTCTCATCTCTTCATTAACCAGACATAGGATTAGAGTGAGGCTTAAAATCCCATTATTCTTCCATCTCTCCAGACCAGAGCTGCCAAGAGATATAGCCGGGCTCAAACCAAACAGTCTTAAGGACCCCTACACACCATACTCTCCTTAGAGTGTTGAAACATTTTATTAAGCATTTCCAACAAAGCAAAAGAACATTCATAAATATAATCAACCAACAAAGCATCACAGTAATCAACATTCCCTCTCACCCTCCCTCCCTCCGCACCCCCACTACCGCACAGCCAGGAAATGCAACTCAACCCAACAACAACATACCCCATCCAAACAAAAAGTACGGGAATCTACATTCTTATAATCCCCGAACCCCTATCCCTTGAAACAGGGCAAAGTTATATGCCCCAGCCCCCACCATATTGAAAACAACAGTAGCAGCCCACCCTTCCCCCACTCAAAACCACCACTAGTCAAACCATATCCCATCCCCCAAAAGCGTAACATTTCAAAATAACAAAACTAAAGAAAAGACCCTCCACTGAATAGCTTCCACCCCCCCCCCCCAACTGTCCCGACCCATCCAGTACCTAAATTACCATCTTCCCAAGCCCGTCCTCCAATATCACAACACCTACAGGACATTCAAAAGAAGGCTACATCCCTTAGGATGTAATTGCCATATGTATGTATCCCAAATTTGCAAAAATCGCTGTCCCCTTTTCCAAGAACCCTTGGCATCCCTTGCCTCCCAGCAGGCCAACTGATGTACATCAGCCCGCCAGTGCCAAAACCCAGGGGACTCACGCGAAACCACACCCTCCTTTTATTCAACAAATTCCCCAAGATGTCTCCCCTTTATTACCCCACATACTCATTTACTTCGTTCCTTTTTCCACTCACTCCTCAGCCTTCTCTATATTCTACACTCTACTCTCTTCATCTTCTCCTGTGCACTGCTGGGCTAGCGCATTAACTTTGTTCTGCTTCCAGCCACGAGTCCTCCTTCTTCTTTCTGTCATATCCCCCTCCTGCCTCCTGTGTGAAATACTTTCTGTTTCTGGACTGGAAGTACTTCACACAGGAGGCAGGAAGGGATGTGGCAGGAAGGAGAAGATTAATGGTGGCTGGCAGCAGAACCAAATTAATAAATTAATAGCACAGCAGGAGATGATAGTAAGTTGCCGCTGTCACCACCACTAAGCCCCCCTAAGAGGCCAGACCCTAGGGAAAAAGTTACCTTCCCCCGACTGCCACTCGGCAGCCATGAACCAAACATAGGATTACAATGAGGCTCAGATCCCTCGTTCTTTCATTTTCTCTATTAATCAGACATAGAATACAGAGAGGCTTAGGGTGATGGATGCCTGGAATGCGTTTCCAAGGGAGGTGGTGGAAAACAGTGACAGAGTTCAAAAAAGCATGGGATGAATACAGAGTATCTTGAATCAGAAAAAATTAAGGCCAGTACCGGGCAGACTTGCATGATCTATGTCCATATATGGCCATTTGGTTGAGGATGGGCTGGGGAGGGCTTCGATGGCTGAATGGTTTAGATGGGCTGGAGTGAGCTTTGATGGAGACTTCAGTAGATGGAATCTAAGCACAGTACCAGGCAGAGCTTTGGGTTTTGGCCCAGCAATAGTTAAGAAGAAGGAAAATTTAAAATTAAATCAGTAATTTAAAGAGTGGGTAAGGATGGGCAGACTGGATGGACCATTCGGGTCTTTATCTACTGTCATCTACAATGTTACTTTCTCTATTATTTATTTAATTTACTATACCGTTCTGCCAGGGGAGCTCAGAATGGTTTACATGAATAACCAGACTTAGGATTACAATGAGGCTGAGTTATATACCCTGCAAATAAGGATGATCCCAAGAACTGTCAGATTTAACTCCTCAGTGAGAAGTGTGAATTCTAACACTTTTTTTTTTCTTATTTTGCAGGTAACGGGGCAAACACAGTCAGGTATGCTATGTAGCTTATAAAGAGGTGGGGGGGAGGGACAGAGGAAGGGCAGGGGGTTATGATTGGTGTTGAGGGCCGAGGTCCAGCTAGTAGAGGGGTCTAATGTCAGGGGGATCTGAAGGAGGAAGGAAAGGAGAGTTAGGAGAGTCTAAGAAGATAATTTGATCCTTCCAAGAGTCCCTTTCACTATCTTGTTGCTGCAGGCAGGAGCCTGCGATTTTGTTGGCTGCAGCAATGCTAATGAAAGTGCTCGGGATGCTCTTTTTTTGTCTAGTTTAAAAAGAGAACAATATATAACACTAATTACAATATAATAAAATTACAAAGTTCAGAAAGAACAATAAAGACAATAATAACTGTTTTCGCACAATACAGGATGAAGTGTATTTCTGTTTTTCCAGTGTTGACATTGCATGCACAGTAGGGCTTATTGAGGTTTCAATATTTTCTCATACAGATAATCCTTTCTGAGTTAATTCTACTAGCATTACTTTTTCAGTGGATGTATAATATTTTTCGCTGACATATTCTTTCCGGATACAAATGATAGAGTCCCTTAAGGCCCATTTTAAAAGGGTATCTTGGTGTTATCACAGGCCATACTGATAGTTTATAAGAGAAGCTTCAGCACTTACTCAGTCTCTGGTAACACTGGCATGATTATGGAAATAGCCTACTCTTAGATCAGTGTATTGCAAACTGTGTGCCGCGGCATACCAGTGTGCCTTCTGACATTTCAGGTGTGCCGCGGTACACTGGGGAAGAGGAGAGATGCCGGCGCCAGCTGACTGTCTACAGGACGTGCCTCTCCCGAAGAGAAGCACATCCTGTAAGCAATTTCCCAACACCGGCACCTCTTCTCTCTGCCTGCCCTTCTTTCCAGCTCTTCCCTCTTCTCGCCGGCTTTTCTCTCCTTCTCTCTGCCGGCCCTTCTCTCCTCTCGGTGCAAGGCCTGTTTGAAGGGCCTTTGCGCATGCGCTGACGTTGGCACGTTGATGTCATGCATGCATGTGATGTCATCACGCCGACACCAGCACACTTCCGGGTGTCTCGAGTCAGGGACACTAGGTTTAGTGTATCCTGGCTCGAAAAAGTTTATGAGAGACTGTCTTAGATGAAGTGATTAATGATGCAATATATGAGGGCGGTTTGAAAAGTTCGATATAAAACAGTTAAACAAATATTTTTTAAAATCTGACAAACCTATTTTTCCATCGGGATAAAAAAAAACTAGACACTCACAGACTTTTTATCCTGAATATCTCAAGAAGACAACGAGGGCCCTATCGCCACCTAACGTAGGCCCCCTTTTATCAAGCTGTGGTAGAGCGTTTTAGTGTGGGCAGATGAGGTAAATGCTCCAGCGCTCATTCAATTCTTATGAGCATCGGAGCATTTACCTCGCCTGCCTCTGCTAAAATGCTCTACTGCAGTTTGATAAAAGAGAGTCATAATTGGTTTAATTGGTGATAAACAATGTGGTAATTGACTGCGTCTTTTAAAACCAAATACAAAGAGCGCCATTCAAGTCACATCTATAGAGGCACCTACCAGTGCCTTTGTCAAAAGTAGGCATTGTATGCTCCAAAAGTGGACATAGGTACTTATAGGTGCCTCTGTAGACCTGATTCTCGTCACAGGCACTGCAAATGTAGGCCTGTAAAACCCTGGCTTACATTTCCGGCACCTACTTATGACGTTGCCATGATTCTGCAAATGGCACCGTTGGCTGATTGACATGTGAATGGTGCACACCGTTTGCAGAATCAGCCCTGAATGCTTGAGTGTTTGGAATGCCATTGGTAGACAACTATACCAAAGTGTATGTGTTTAGTTATTAGTGAAGTATGTAAAATTTTGGTTATTTTCCACAATAAAGTGCAGATATTGAAGGTTCATTTAATAAAATACTGCTAGAACTTTTGCATAAACAGGGGCATTCTCTATAAGGCACCTAAGGATAGGCACCGATTATGGGGGTGGCTAACAAGATAGGTGCCTATCAAAATTGAATAATTAGAGCAATTAGCCATATTAGCTAGCAACAATTGGAAGATAGGTGCCTATCAAGAAATGCCGATTTTATAAAAAGACGCCTGTAAATTTATGGGCGCCTTTTAAAGAAACAGGCGCAATGCCACATAGGCGGGGGCGTGATTTCTTGTTAGATGCCTTCTTACAGAATTGGCATTAAAATGCCTTTTATCAATGTATCATTGCTGAGTGTGAAAACATAAAAGTTATAGCTATAATATCAAGAAATTTGTTCCATTAAGTAAAAATAATAGCAAATTTAAAGAAAAATGGTGTTTTATGTAATCAGTGACTTTGAGCGACCCCAGGATGGGCTTTAAGAAATTTAGGGGTCCTTTTATTAAGGTATGCTAACTGATTTAGCGCATGCTAAATGCTAAGGCATCCATTATATTCTATGGGTGCCTTAGCATTTAGTGCGCACTAAATCAGTTAGCGCACCTTATTAAAAAGACCCCTTAAAAAATTATTTTCTATCAAACACCATTAAATTCAAATTTGCATAGTTTTTCTAACTTTAGGTTTTTCTGGACAACCCTAACCCTCCTACAGGTATTGAACCTTGTGTGTGGGAGGGGTTTTTTGTTTTCCCTTATCCAATTTTCCTTGGAGATGCTAGAGAAAAGGAGGGCTAGGGGAGATATAATATAGACATTTAAATATTTGAAAGGTACTATTATACAAATAAATCTTTTCAAGAGATGAGGTCATGAATGAAAGTTGCAGGGTGGTAAACTTAGAAGTAACATCAGAAAATATTTTCTCACAGAGAGGATGGTTGAATACCCTAATGATGGAAGTGGTGGAGACATAAACAGTGACCGAGTTCAAAAATGCACGGGAAAAATACAGAGGATTCTAAATAGAGCAATTATGGGCTCTTGGCACCAATGAATTTGAAATTTCATTGAATTTTTCATCTGAATACTTATCATATATTTGTGGCTACATGTGGATTAATTAGTTTATAGAGCTTCGGAAGTGGCTACACAATTATGCTGATTAGACCACAGTTTATTTACCCCCTCCCCTTTTATAAAACCATAGTGTGGTTTTTAGCACCGGCTGCAGTGGTAACAGCTCCGACACTCAAGCAGGGGGGGGGGTGTTAACTTATTAATGTAAGGGTATTGTGTTAAATGATGTAAAAGGTGGTTTGATGGCATTTATTGATTCTAATTTGCCACCTGCAACACCATTGGAAATTCATTATCTCTGACTGGTGGAGACCTTATAACTGACTTCACTTCCCCTTACATTTTCACAATTATATTTTTATTTTGTTGTTGGCCACTTCCCAATCCAGTTAGCGAGGATTTCTTTTTGGTTTTGTTGATATGTTATGACAGGCAAGAGGGGTGCTTAGCCGACAAATCTATTAGCTGGGAAGTTAAGCCAGTGTCAGGCAGACTTCTATTCAGTGACCCAAAAATGGCAAAAACAGGTCAGGATTAGGTATGTGTGTTTTATATCATATTTATATTATATTCTTAAGTGTGAGTGCTATGTATCACTATAGGGGAGGGGAAGACATCCTAAGCTTGAAATTAATGCACAATTATTTTTGTAAGCATTTCTTTCAGTTGATATCAAATTGTTATTATGCTGTAATTTGATTTTACTTCTTGGATGTCTGTTTTATATTATGTATGTATTTTGTAAACCACCCAGATTTGTAGATGTGTGGTATATAAGAAATTTTTAAATAAAATAAAAATTAAATACTGTAATGAATAAAATGCTAGTTAGCAATATGGTTGAATTATTGGTTTAATCCTGTATTGATAATGAATGTGAATATGCAGAGGTCATAATAAAACCTCTCTTCGGAGTTTGGCATAGTGTTGTGGTATCATATATTTATTTATTTCTTCATTCCATTTTCTATACCATTCTCCCAGGGGAGCTCAGAATGGTTTACATGAATTTATTCAGATATACAAACATTTTTCCCTGTCTGTCCCAGTGGGCTCACAATCTATCTAATATACCTGTGGCATTGGGGGACCAAGTGACCCACCCAGGGAGCAGAGTGTGGCAGAACCCACAACCTTAGGGTACCGAGGTCGCAGCTCCAACCCCTGTTCCACATTCTCAGACATAGTATGGTAGGAGGTAACATGGCAAACATTGCCTGACAGGTATGGCGAAACATACCCCCTCTTTTACGAAACTGCGATAGCAGTTTCTAGTGTGGGGAGCCGCGCTGAATGGCCCATGCTGCTCCCAACGTTCATAGGAACTCAATGAGCGTTGGGAGCAGCACGGGCCATTCAGCACGGCTCCCTACTCTAGAAACTGCTATCACAGTTTTGTAAAAGGAGGCCATAGTTAAAGCATGGTAAAAACATAATATGGTGAAAAATAGTATGGTGAGCATTGAGAAACATAGAGTATGACGGCAGAAAAGGGCCGGCGGCCCAACAAGTCTGCCCACTCCAGAACCTTCCCTCCCGCAAGTCTGCCCACTTAATCAATACGAACCCTCTTCCCTGGGGTATCCATCTTTTGGGCATAGCTCTGTGATGCCCCCACTTGTTTGTCCCATCGACTCTTGAAGTCGAGAACGCTACTGGCCTCGACCACCTGGTGTGGAAGATCATTCCATCGATCAATAACCCATTCGGTGAAGAAGTGTTTCCTGGTGTCACCATGAAATCTTCCTCCCTTAAGTTTCAGCAGATAACCTCTTGTCGCCATGGGACCTTTTAGAAAGAAGATTTCTTCCTCCACTTTAATGCGACTCGTGATGTATTTGAATGTTTCTATCATGTCCCCCCTTTCTCTGTGCTCTTCGAGAGAATAGAAGCGCAGTCTGGTCAGACGTTCTCCATAAGGGATGTCTTTTAGTCCTGAGACCATCCTAGTGGCCATTCTCTGGATTGACTCCATTCTCTTCACATCCTTTTGATAATACATAGTATTACAAAGCATGGGTAACATAGTATGACGTGACTTGGAAAAATTAAAAGGCAAGCGTGTGTGACGAAACATAGCATAGTAGACATGGAACATCAAACATCAAATGTGGCAGACATGGCATGAGAGATTGAAGCATGGTAGACAGAGTGATGTATAGATAGGTAATGAACTGCCAGCTGCCCTAGTTGCGATGCCAGTGCCTAATCATGAAGAAGTGTTACTGTGTTAGGTCCTAGAAAAGGGCTCGAGGAAGGGCCATAAGAACTGAGCGTATCTACAGGAGAGTTGAAGAGTGAAGAGAAACTGAAAAGTACCAAAGTAAGGATGTCAAAGTCTGAGGTCTGGCTCTAGCTAGAAGACAGCAGAGAAAAAGGAATGAGAGGTGCTCTTCTGCTTAGAGTGTCTGAAGTCTAAATAGAGGAGGGGAGGCTGGAGTGGAAGTCTAGTTACCTGCCTGGAAATCCAGAGTAGCTGAGGAGGAGTCATTTCCTGTATGGAAGTGAGAAGAATAATGTGAAGATGGAAACCTTTTGTGAGGTGTGAAGCATCTGCAGTGAAACATCTGAGGATCAACTCTTACTTTTTCTCACGTCTAGATTGATTTCAGATTGTCATTTCTTGAACACCTCAGGTTGCTTCTGTACCTCTTATTGAAGAAGTTGCTCAATAAAATTTACCTTTATTTTGAACAGAGATTCATAATGGACAGTTTCCTTTTTGAGCTTCCCTGGGTGAGATAAGTATAGAGAAGGAGCTTCCACATAGGTAGGGTCTTGAACATTGTCTTTCCTCATTACCCACTCCCACTCTGGCATGGCCCCAAGGTTAATGGGGATGGAGTGCCAGGTCTTACCTGCTCAGATACTCTGGAGCCTAGGACTTCACATAGAAAAAAGATATTTTCCATCCTGTGTTATATCTAACATATGTATGTCTAACATATGGATTCTCTGTAGTGTTAACTAAAGTTTCACTTGTTAAATATTTTTTATAAATTGTACTGACAAAGTTGAGAAATTGTGGTCTACTAATTAGATCAGAGAGCTGAGAATCAAGACCTCGTGGGTTCTTTTCCTCATTATGGAGGAGTAGCCTAACAGTGCAGTGGGCTGAGAACCTGGGAAACCGGGTTTGATTCCCACTGCAGCTCTTTGTGACCCTGGGAGAGTCACTAAACCCTCCATTGCCCCAGGTACCTAACTTAGAAATATGAGCCCACTAGGGGCAGAAAAAGTACCTGCATATGGTATCCATTATTGTAAACCACTTTGATTGTGCCCAGAGAAAAGCAGTATATCAAACCCATGACCCTTTGTGTTGCGCATTCTGGGATTTCATTGTACAATAATGCAATCATAATGTGTGTGTGTTTTTCTCATTGACCCATCCTGACACTGTCATAAAAAGTACAAACCAGAGTCACTGCAACTCATTGGCATAGTAAGGGGGGGGGGGGGCAGGGGGTAAGGAGCATCCTTGTCACCCTCTTGGTTGGGGCGCCAGCGCCTCTCCTCCTCTCTTCCCCTCTCCTCCGCCGCACACCTTCAATTCCCTGCCACTGTACCTCTAGCTCTTGCCTGCGGAAACAGCAGCTCCAACCGGCCTTGGCGCACCCCTCTGATGTTATTTCCGTGACAAGGAAGTGACATCAGAGGGAGAGTCAACGCTGGGCAGGCAGCAAGTTAGAGACGCTGCTCACGCTGGAGTAAGGGAAGTGGAGCGCATATAGCAGAAGGGGGGTGGGAAAGAGTGTGAGGGGAGCGCCACTGCCCTGGACGCCTCCCACCCTCGCTACGCCACTGCTGACACTCACCTCTAAGGTGGCTGTATCTTTGTTTTTAAAGTAATTTGGGACTTTAACCTATCTTACCATGACATACAAGAAATATCCTTCAAATTCTATACAGTAGAACGCCATAAATTAGGTGCTGATTAGGCATGTAACTTATGGCGCCAAAACAGCATTTATGTGGTTAAACAGTGGAAAACAGCTGTTACAAGCATAAGTGCACTTAGACTCTAGTCTATAGTTTTGCACTTATGCAATCTCACACATAAATGCATGGGGATAGTGATAGCAGAGGGCCATGAGTGTGTTTAGCAATTACTTACAAACCTTATGCAATATTGTCAGCTACACATGTAACTGATGGCATTAATGTGAGTATTTGCAGCCACCGTTATGGTGTAACGTGATCATGCCTAAATTTATATACGTAACTGCAAATCTATGATAGCATTTTATAATTGCAATTCCCCACATAATTGCTGTTATAGAATATACAGTTATGAGTGGCGTTTGTAATTTAACCACTTAATTTTGGGCAGCCTTTATAGAATTACCTCCTATTTGTCTAAATGATAAGTGAAGTAGGGAGAGGGAAGAGGATGGGAACAGAGGCTTAGGCGCTGCTCTTGCTGTTACAGTTCCTAACTATCTTTGTTCAACATTTCCAGGTCACAAGCTGCAAGTCACCAACCAGGTATAAGTCAGAATTTTACTTCCAAGAGCTAATCTGTATTATAAACGCAGAAGAGGCAGAGAGATGTTGAGGAAGGTGACAAGATAATTCAGGAAATAGTGATTTATGGTGCAGAAGGAATTAGATCAGCCCTCAGGAATATCACTTTCAAACTCTCAAAATGTGGTGCAATTGCCCCCTTACTAACAAGATTTCAGTCTTCTGGATATGTAAGACCAGATGATTCTCAAACAACCACTCCATATTGGCTCTTGGCCTCTCATTCAGTCTAACCAGAAAAGCATCCTTGTCACAACTTAATGACCTGAACACACTAACAGAAATTCAGAAGATCATTTAACAAAAACCATTGTTTTAATTAGTGTACTGAGATATCAAAATCACTGATATTTACAATAAGTATGACTTATGAGTAGAGAAAAAAAGACCTCAATAATCATGATTGTTGCTGTTTTCTGGGTCTCACTGTGTCTATGTAGGTAGAACCAATGTTTCAGGCACCATTCTGTGGCTTTCTTCAGGGTATGCTTTGAGGCCTGCAGTTTGTCTTTATATATATAATGGGTCCACTGACCTGATTGAAAACAGGGAGGATCACTAGTCATGAATTTGAATTTTTGGTGGGAAAGTTCATTGGTCACAAATTTGAAATGTGGCAGGAAAGTCTGTTGGCCTCAGATTTGAATTTTGGCAAAGTCACCATCTCAGCAAAAATCTTCTTATATCACTCTTATATCACCACTTTCGGCGAGATGATGGCCCATTGAAATTGAACATATGAACTGAGTTTGTCAAGATAAGTAACAAGGGCTGCAGTTTGAATTCACATATTGCTGATGATTTATTTCCCCTAATGATTGATGGACAACCACACACAAATTATGGCCACACACATTATAGTCAAGTTATAAGTGAAAATTTGGGAACAACTGCTATATTTCTTAAGAGATTTAATAGTTTTTGAGATGAAAACATGAACTGAACTAATCCCCTCTTTTACAAAAGCCAGCAGTATGGGCCGGCACGATAAATGCTCTGACGCTCATGGGAACTGAATGGGTGTCAGAGCATTTGCCGCACAGCACTCGGCTGCACAGCTTTGTAAAAGGGGGCCTAAGTTAAGAATTGAATTTGAGGTTGATTGAAGTAATTTTTTTTATAGACCTGTGATGAAAGATAGCACCATAAGATTGCCTTGTGCTTTTGGAACTTAATTATTGAGGGGGGTTTTCTCCACTCATAAGTCATACTTATTGTAAATATCAGTGGTTTTGATATCTCAATACACTAATTATACAGTATGTGGGGTTTTTTGTTAAATGATCTTACAAATAATTGAATGTCAACAGAATAGAGAAATCCCTGCATACCCAATCTCAGAACGGATCTAAAAAAAATTATTAAATCTCAGAAGGGATCTATCAAAATTATTAAATAGCAGGGGAGACCAACAGGATCTTTGTAGACCTCCACAAGGAAAAGTCACCCAACCACATCCAAGACCATTGACCACCACTTGTGTCTAACACTCATGCACTATGGATATCTCCATACAGCAACAGAACAACAGATGATGATTGACTAAAAGGCCAATGCCAAGTCTTTTAGAGTGAGTACTCCACATTCATTTTTATCAAGATACTAACTCTCTGCTATGTTTCTATTGAAATCCTGATTGAATCCATCCATTTCCTTCAAAATTCCAGCAGTTCTAAAAACAAACAAACAAACCAACCAACCCTACATTCCAAGTCCTTAGCCAGAAATAGCAAATTAATTTTTGGTCTATAGTTCTTCCATACACAAGGACCCAATCCTGGCTTCTTCAACAGTGGAATCATGACAGAACATTGTAACTTCAGACTTTTCTTTCTGATATGGATTGGCACACTATTGGTCCAATAAGCTCCAAAATCTCCTCAGAGCGTAACTCCCAAATCCCTGATAAACAGAGATCAAGCTGACATTTTTGGGTAAAAACCTCAAAAGTCTTATACAAGATGATTTAAGGTGGGTGGGGAATATGATCTAACAATCTGTCCTACAGTTCCTACTCACACTATCCCCTCATCCCTACCCAAACGTTCATCAGATCTCCTATCTTGCCTAAAACTATTATGCAAAGCATGAACCTCTCCCTCCAGGACACCTTACAGACCTTCACTCAGTTCAGCTTGGCTAACAATCTTTCAGACTTTTGCTGTGTGTGTGTGTGGGAGGGAGGGGGGACGACAATAAGCTGGGGCAGGAGGGAAAGAGATGAGTGAAGGGGAAGAAAGAACTGGAAAATAGTATGTGTAAACTGAGTTTTGGTTTAATTCTTGAGGTCAGAAGAGGTGGTTTGGTAAACGGAAACTGGCTGACTGAAGAAAGGAGACTGAATGATTTATGGGAAAAGGTCAGATGAGTCAAATGAAAAAGATCAGTGGAAAAGAAGCTGAGGGTTCAGCGAAAGCTGATCATGAAAGTTTTTATTGAATAAATGTGTGAGCACTGAGTTGTGCTCAGACCCTATAGACTTCAACAACTAAATTATTTCAAATTGCATTGCAGCTGATACAGTGTATGCCCAAGTAAATAGAAAGTGTAACAACCAAGGCGAGGTATCCTTTTCTCATCTCCATGTGTAATTCTAATAAGAGAAAAGGCATATAATTGTTTACAAATAATAATATCTATATATAAGTAATTCTGATCTATTTAAAGACAGTGCTCTGATCTGCTGGTAAGATTAATGACTACATAATGCAGACGAAAAGGCATCTCAGCTTTGGTGTACTAAGACTGTGAATATAGATTGCATAAGGGAGCCATACCAACAATGATAAAGATATGGACGATGGTCTTGGTAGTGATGATGAAGAAATTAATTATAGAAATAAGGGTAATAGGCTGCTGCTGAAGGTATATATACCGTAGATGGGATGATTGATGATAATGGTGGCATTGATGACATTAATGGTGCTGGTGTTATTAACAAACCTATTGGATGATGATCGATAAGGAGAAACATTATGATAATGAAGTGATTCTGATGATGATTCTATTAATGGTGATCATGGTGGCATTGAGTGATGCCGATGAAATTGATAGCAAGGAAGGCACCGTTGGTGATTTTGGTAACAATGATAATAATTTTGATCATATACTGTAGACATCACCATTGTTATTTGATATTGGCTGAAACCATAACTATAAAATTTAAGTTAAACCCCCCCCAAAACCCAGCAGTGCCAATAAGAAAGTGATGAGCATTTCCTGTGAATCATAGTTGTAGAATTATCTAATTTAATGAAAATGTTTTTCATTTACAGAAGGCTCCAACTCAATGCATCTAGACAAACAAGGACAGGTAGTAATAACTCACTCGTATGCAGTCTCTACTTTAAGGAGACATTCTCTTACAACAGTCATGGGCAATATGATTAATTTATGAACTAACCAGTTAACTAGATTAATATTCTCTGTTTCAGGGAGACCTTAACTATGCTGAACTGAAATTTACTAACCAGGCCCACACACAGCCAGTTGTCTATGCCAGCATCCCAGAAACAACATATTCAGAGATAAAACGCTCCTAGGGGCACAGACTGTTGCATCCCAAGCCTCAAGGAGATAAAGGAACTTCATAAAAACTTGAATCCAATACAAATGACAATTTGGGGGGTCACCAGACCTGGAACAGTTTCTTTCATAGCAGATGGATGTGATATTAAAAGAGTTGAAATTGAAAAGAATTTAGTCAGGAGAGAGCTTATGGCTGGTTAAATTGTGCAGATCAGCCATAGAGCAGATACTCAGTGGCAGTTAAGCAGAGAGTGCTTGGTCCAGGAGCAGAGCTGGGGCAGAAACTGGAAGTTATTTGGCCACAGCTAATATTCAGTCCCAGTTCCTGGAAAGTTATCTGGGTACCGGTGCTGAATGTTGTCCGTCAATTGGATAACTTGCAGTGGCCAGGCAAGACCTGGATATCCTAGCACTGAAATTCCCAGTCAAATTCTGCCCTGGGCCTTATAAATTGCTGACTGCCACTGCAGCTCATTGGGCCCTTTGTTATTTGTCACCTATCTACTTAGGTGGGAATTCATCAAGGGTACTAAGCAAGTTAATGCGTGCAATCATGTTTGTGTGTACAAACACATTAACATGTGCTAACTGCTAAAGACACCTGAATATAATGAGCATCTTTAGCGGTTAGCAAAAACATTTGCATGCACTAATGTGCTTAGCGCCCTTTGATGAATTCCCCCCTTAGCTGGTTATATCATCCTATTAGTTGATACGATCAAGGTTTTAGAGGTCATATTGGATGTCAAACTCACATTTCAATCTTACATTTCTTGCTTGGCAAAGAAAAGCTTTTTCAAAATGTCTGTATTGGTCACCAACTTGGGAAAAGGTGGATTATAAATAATAAATCTAAATCCTTTGTAACTTAGACCAGTGTTCTTCAACCACCGGTCCGTGGATTGGTGCTGGTCCACAGAAATTTCCTGTCGGTCCACAGGGCCAGCATGTGCATTAGGCCCAAAACACTGTTCTTCAACCACCGGTCCACGGTGCGATCGATGCGGTGTTATCTTCCAGCCAGCTCCCTCTTCCTCACTGATTTAGTGCACAAAGCCAAGGGCAGTGGCTCCTACGCACGTCCTGTGCCTAAACCAGATGCCTTCTCTCTGACTTTGCAACATCAGAGGGAAGGCTTCCAGATGAGGCACGAGACATGCAAGGAGCCGCTACCCACAGCTGTGTGCACTGCATCAGTGAGGAAGAGGGAGCCGGCCTGAAGATAATACCGGGGCGGCATAAAATGGCCAGGCAGAGCAGGCCAGAAGGTAAGGCATAGCATGGAGGGAGGGAGACAACAAAGGTAGGGGGGAATGATTTTATTTTTGAATGTAGTTATTGAATTATGTAAATTTTGAGAATTTACATCTGTTGTCAGTGTGCTTTGTGTAGTTTAATTTTGTGGTTAACCATTATGTGTTGTTAATAAGAGTATATTGTGTATCTGTGAAAAATTAATGGAAAAAATAGTGTTACAATTAGTACTATTATGGGGGCGGGGTCTGGGTGGAGATTGGGTAGAGATGGGCGGGGTCTGGCCCATGACTTAGCCCAGTGTTCTTCAACCGCCGGTCCACGGACCGATGCCGGTCCACAGAATAATTATTTTATTTCTGCCGGTCTATAGGTGTAAAAAGGTTGAAAAACACTGACTTAGACTATTGCAATGTTTTATTCCTTGGCATCAGGCTGGCAGTCATTAAACATGTGCAGCTTATCCAAAATATTGCAGTGAAACGCATCACAGGAACCCACAAAAATGATTGTGTCATCTCGCTCTTGACAGAGGACCACCAATTGCCAATTTTTCCACATGAGTTGACTTTAAAATTATTATCCCACTGTATAAAATAATTCATTCTAGTCTCTCCCTCTTTCTCTACAAAGTTGTAGAATACTCAGGTCATCACAAACAAATTTAAATATTCCCTCTTTTTGCCACATGAGATTAGACACTATCAGATGTTTTTTTCTTTACAAGCAGTGTTAGGAAACCAACTCTATGGAACAAGGAAGGAATCTTCTTTATTGAAATGTAAAAGTAAGCTTAAAACTTATTTTTTTCACAATCTTATTCTCCATAAATCTTAAGGTATAGAATTGGATGAGGCCATTTGGAGTCTTGGGGCCTAGTGATAACAGCAGTCTGTTCTATTTCTCTGCTTTTTTAATTTTGCTTTCTTTCTTTCTTTTTTTTAATAATAATTGTTATTGGTAAAGCAGCCAACATCAATACAATAACAATTATTTTACATTTATTTTATAATTATTGTAAATTAACTATGGGCTCCTTTTACAAAGCCATGGTAGAGGTTTCTATGGCGGGCTGGCAAGGTAAATGCTCCAATGTTTATAGGAATTCTGTGAGCGTCGGAGCATTTATCTCGCTGGCTCACAGTAGAAACCTCTACTGTAGTTTTGTAAAAGGAGCCCTAAGATATTACAGCAATGCAAAATGCTTAGATGGCGGTACAACAAATCACAATAAACTGGAAAAATATCAGTCACCACAAACTGGCCAGTACCGGTACTTATTAATGCCTTACAGGATGTACCAAGTTATTGTTGCACCCTGTGTGAATTGTCCATTGGTAACCTGTCTGCTTTGCCATCACCAATGAGAAGAGATGGTGAGCTGGGAACAGTTTTCCATATTTGGGCCCTGTTCAGCTACACTGCTTGCACAGTCCTTGTCACAGTGTTACAGGGATATGAGGGAAGGAGTTAATCAGACTAGAGTAAGCCCTTATTTTTATTGTATTTATTTATTTTAAAATTTATCTCCCGACTGGTACCCGGGCGAGTTACAAATAACACACCTAAAATCCATTTACATCATAAAAATATTGACAATGCAAAACAACATATTCAATTATCGGCAGCCTGCAATATCTTACAAAACTTAAATTAAATCTTACAATATCTTTAAAAACCTACATGTCTTAATCATAAAAAGCTTGCACAAAAAAATGTGTTTTAAGCAATTTAAGAAACTGGTTATTACCTTAACATAATCTCAAAGTTTCTGTTAGCTTAATCCACATTCTCTCTGCAGCCACTGAAAATCTGACCGGCCTATTGCCATGTATCATACAATATCAATCCTTAAGCTCATAACAGTTTCTGATCTCAGTTTCCTATTAGGTAAATAAATATTCAGTGCTTGTTGTAAATATGGTGGTGTTAGACCATACAAAACTCGATGAACCAATAGCATTGCATTATACTGAACCCTCCATCCTACTGTTAGCCAATGGAGTTGTTTCAACATTGAAGTCATCAAAACATATTTATTCACTCCCACCAAAACTTTTATTTCTATAGAAGCATTGATAGGCAGAGACAAATGGGCTGTTACTAAATCTTTGCTGAATGGTTTCTACCTCTGTTATGTTATCCTACTTGTAGTTTACAAAGCTGTGTCTGAATTTCTATGTGCGTAGGTATTGTACTTTTACGTTGTCACCCGTCTCAACGTCTACTCCTAGAAGAACAATAATTCCTCAGTTATTTGATCATTTCCTTTAAGTCAGTCAGTATCAGTCACAGTCTTTATTTTCCCTCCCAAAATCCATAATTTTGTTTATAATTGAAGTGGTGCATTAATTATTAAATAGCATTTAAATCCATGGTCATGTGACATCAAAGGATCTGCAAGACTGGAGGATGGTAAAATACACACTGTTGGGTACAGGGGCTACTGGGGGGTCTTTACTCTTTATACATAGGATGAGAATCTCTGTGCCTTACAAGTTACATACAAAGATGCCATGACAGGAAAGAAGCTGTCACCATCAGATTTAATCTGTCTCCTTGAGAATGAGGTTGTTCATAATTCTTTATGTATGAAGTTTTACAAATAAGTTGTAGGCACATACTTACAAATAAAATGGGCAGGGATACAAGACCAACTACATGTCTCAATTTAAAGAAAGAAAGGAAGAGGATATGTGTTAAGGTTTTCTGTCAGACCCTCAATAAATGGAATCATTATGAGATATCAATAAAGGAAAATTGCTGAGATCCAGTTTTCATTTATATTAACTTAGAACCTAATGAAACCACACTAGATACAACTATGTCTAAACTGCTACCTTCACAGATAGTGGTAATATCTTTCCATCCAGAAATTTCCTAACGTGCGTAGAATTTTAAAAAGCGTAATTAAATAAATTAAATAATGAAATAAATAAACAAATAAAATTCATTACTCACAGAATTTACGCCAATGTATTCTCTGTAGAAATGATTTACAGAGATGCCAAAATTGGCTTATCCCAAAGAGTGAAATTCACCAGCATAGGGAGTCCTCAGCCACTTAGCCACTTAGGTTTTCAGGATATTCAAAATCATGAGATCTGCATGCATGCCTCCTTGGTATATAAATCCATTTTACCGATATGCATTGTGAATATTGTGAGAGGCACAGGGCCTGTCATGTTTACAGAGGCCACATGGGGGATCTTGGGGTCTCTAATTACATTTAGGACCTTGAGACACTAGGCTAGGGGCGGCAACCTGTGGCTCATGAACCAGATGTAGGTCTTTCACCACGTGGCTGCTGCTCTTCTCTTGCTTCAACGAGTTAGAGGCAGCAATTTCCTTCAGCTGCTTGCTGTTAACCTGGAAGCCCCTCCTCTGCCACGTCACACTCTGTCATGACTTCCTGTTTCTGCCTGGGCAGGATGTGACAGAGGAGAGGCTTCTGGGTTAGCGGCAGGGAGCTGTAGGAACCCCTGCAGACCCGTTGAAGCAAGAAAGAACATAATATTTATGAGTGGGATTGAGGTTGGAGAGGGAAGGAAATGTGTTGCAGGAGGAATGAGATTGGTGAGAAAGGGAGAAATGGACATAAGGGTGGAGGGGAAGGAGAAATGGTGAACTGGGGAGAGGGAGATATGGATATAGGGGTGGAGGGGAGGGAGAGATGGTGCATGGGGAGAGAGGGAGAAATGGACATGAAACAACTCTGTGTGGAAATACAGTGCCATAAGTCTCAATGAATTGTTTTTCTTTATTTTCAGTAAGTATATGAATTTTGTTTTTGTATTAAATGCATTTTAAAAATCATTTCTCCAACCCCTTTCTCTACCCAGTGCGGCTCTTTGTAAATCTTGGGTCAAACATTTAGGATAAAATGGTTCTTTGCTTTAAAAAGGTTGCTGACCCCTGCACTAGGCTGTTTGCCATTCAGGAGTGGAATTTCAACTCCCAATAGGCTTAGCACCAGGCTAGTTTCTTCCAGGGCTATGGTAAGCTGGATGAAATACTTGGGCTAAATTCCCATGTGGAGGGGAGTGACAAGGAGTTCAATTAGCCCTCAGCAAATGGGAATACCTGCAGGAACGAATGCTGTGTAAGCCATAGGTATGTTCCAGGGTGGGTCAGTTCCAGAACCTTCCCAATCATCCTATAAAAGCTGGTCTTTTAAGCAGAGGGAAGGAGAGGAAAGTGTATTGTTGGAACTGTCTGTGGTAGAATTACCTTATTTGTGAAGACAAAAGGGAGGACACATGTACCTGCCTCACCTCCAGCCCTGTGCCCCATCCCAATCCCCCCACAAACTGAGCCATAAACAGCCTCATCTCCTCTCCTTCCCTCCCTCCCCCCCCCCCCCCGCAGGATGGGTACTTCTCTGATAGCAACAAACAAACCAAAACTGCAGATATGTACAACGATGTAGGCGAATTTTATTGTGACAAGCAAACTATATATTAAAACCTTTTTACCAAACGGGGGACCCAACACGGTCCGTGTTTCGGACAACCTTCATCAGGGGTCCATGGTAGATAAAGGAAAAAACATATGTCACAACAAATATTGAAAAAGATAATATAAAACCAAACGGATGATGTGTCACGCTAGCGATTTTTACTATTTGCAGAGACTCTCGGCGTGACACATCATCTGTTTGGTTTTATATTATCTTTTTCAATATTTGTTGTGACATATGTTTTTTCCTTTATCTACCATGGACCCCTGATAAAGGTTGTCCGAAACACGGACCGTGTTGGGTCCCCCGTTTGGTAAAAAGGTTTTAATATATAGTTTGCTTGTCACAATAAAATTCGCCTACATCGTTGTACATATCTGCAGTTTTGGTTTGTTTGTTCCTGGCTGTTTTTTTTACTGCAGACAAGGTTGGACCTCCCTTCTTTTGGTTCTGTTACTTCTCTGATAGCAGCAAGGGTCACCTGTGGGTGGGAGCCACGACAATCATGGTCCTGCTGTGGATACTGGTGGTCCAACGGCAGAAGCTCCTGGAGGCTCATTTGGCACTGGCTGTAGGTGGCAGGAAAGGCCCCAGCATAGTTCTGTGCCATCTTCCTGGGCCTCCAATCATATGTTTCCCATGATGCCATTGCCGTGCATACACGATGACATCATGTGTTTGCATGGATGCCCTCCAGACGTGGCCCCAAACTCAGGCAAAGCCGGACCCTCTCCTGCCATCTTCAGCTAATACCAAATGAGACTCCAATGGCACACAACAGGAACTCTTGCCCCTGGACAGCCTGTACCCATGGTGGGATTGCAATTGAAGCAGCTCCCGCCTGCAGATGACCCCCCAATTCTTTCTCATTCCTCCCGGGCCTCTGCAAAGGTAAAACAAAAAATTTAGGCTGGATTCAGAGAAAGTCCAAAACCTGGTCAAATTGCCAGGTTTTAGAAAAAGAGGACATGCCTGGGTAAATCTGGAAGTATGGGGCAAAACCAAAGAAAGCAACTGTGGAGCTGATGATCTTGATGAAGTCTTTATTAGTCAATTGTACAAACCATAGTCAACACATTGAAGGGGTTGTGGTATGGACCCAACACGGTCTGTGTTTTGGTCAAAAAAGGCCTTCTTCCGGGGTCTGTAGTTGCTGTAAAACCACAATAAAAAGATTGCTGATAAGCAAAACAGTGAAAGCATGTGCTTGATCGGGATGGTAGCTGAACTTTGCTGACCGGCGTTATCGTTTGTACAGCTATCGCCCTGATCAAGCACATGATTTCACTGTTTTGCTTATCAGCAATCTTTTTATTGTGATTTTACAGCAACTACAGACCCTGGAAGAAGTCTTTTTTGACCAAAACACGGACCGTGTTGGGTCCATACCACAACCCCTTCATTGTGTTGACTATGGTTTGTACCATGTATACTACAATTGACTAATAAAGACTTCATCAAGATCATCAGCTCCACAGTTGCTTTCTTTGGTTTTGCTCTCCTGTTCTTGCTGTGGAACTTTCTGGTGGATCATTGTTTGTTCTCAACCCTGGTCTGTGGATCATGCTAGTTGAAGGAGGTGAAGCCTGCTGGAAGCATGTTGAAGAGGTCCTTGAGACAGAAAGTTCTGCAAGCAGTGAATTAGACTTATGTTCATAGCAGGACAGAACTCTGGAAAAGAGGTACAAAGTGACTATTTATAGAGGGAAATAGGTAGATGCTGTGGGAAAATAAAGAGAATAACTCCTCAACAAACTTTGCCAAAGATACTTAAAAGATCCAAAAATAAGGCAAACACTAGTCTAAGGGTTCTGAGAGTGCTAAGTGCAAAAAAGACACACCTGAGTTAAATAACCAAGGTAAATAAACAATAATAATATAAGTGATAGAGACCACCTAATTGTGAGGGTCAGCGAAGGGAGAAAAACTCCAGCGCTTCATGCAAAATGGACAAAAGTACAATACCTTTGCCTGCACACCATCACTGGTGGCCTCACGTGTGCATAAATCAAATCAATAGTGATACACCACAATCAGGTAATAATAATACTCAGTGTGAAAAAAACAAAAAGCACTCTAAGAACCCTCCCCAGCCAACTCCCACAGACAAAAATAACAAAGGCCACAGCCAACTTATCTTCAAACAATGATGGAGATGTTGATAATAGCTGAGTTCAACCAAGCCTGGTTTCGGGAGATTAACATCCTTCCTCAGGAACCCTCAGATGGAAACAAACAATGATGAGCCATGGAGCCAGCCGGGGGGAAAGGAACCTACGGAGGATTGCGCAGCCGCGCTAAAAAGCCAAGCAGCAGCAACATCATGACTGAAGAAACCAATCAAAACAGAAAGGGGAGGAGTCACATTCTAAATGATCGTATTCCACTCAATACAATCATTGAGTCCTTCAGGATGTACAGCATGCAAATGGAAAATCCAAAACTGTTCTCGAAGCTGGATATGAGCCATTTTGTCACACTTAAAAGACCCAGGAAGTTCCAACTCAACCCTTGTGAGCTCATAAAAATCATGGCACTTCTCCAAACAATTGGGAACGAGCAGGGCAGATGTCACAGCCAAATTAATTCTGCTCTTGTGCTCAGTTAATTGGGTCTTGATTTTCCTACTGGTGTGTCCTACATAAATTAAATTGCAAGGACAAGTGATTATGTAGATGACCCATTGAGATTCACATGAGGTCTGACTCCTAAGTTGGTATTCACGGTGGGTCTGGGGATGCTGCAAACAGGACAACGATAACGTATTGCGGCACATGTTGCAATGTCCACATGCCTGGTGATAACCTGTGATACTGGCATTACCCATCTTGTTAGATGTCAATAAATTTTTTAAGTTCTTAGGGCGAGAATATGCCATAGGGGGAAAATCCTGAAAGACAGTATAAAAACCCAATACATGCCAATGTTTTCTAATAATCTTGGCCACCTGCTGAGCATGTTCAGAATACGAGATCACACAAACTTGTCAGTCCAAGACAACTCTCTGGACAGGTTTAAGAAGAAGTTCAGGATTGGCATAGCGCGCCCTCAAATAAGCACGTCTTATTGTCCAGTCAGGATAGCCCCGGGCTTTAAAACGTTGAGACAACAGTTTAGCTCGAGCTTTAAATTCAGCCATGGTAGAACATATACGGCGAATCCTCAAGAACTGGCTCACTGGCAGAGATTGTTTAAGCCAGGGCAGGTAACAACTAGAATAGTGTAAATATTTGTTGCGATCTGTAGGCTTCCTGAACACAGAGGTGGTCAATTTACCAGATGTTTTGGTAACCACAGTATCAAGGTAAGTAACCGAAATTTGATTAGTGACCGCAGAGAATTTCAAGTTGGTATCGAGAGCATTAAGCCAAGATAAAAATTAATGAAATTTTTCCACAGAATCAGTCCAAATCAAGAACATCTATATAACGAAGCCATATACGTATAGATGACATCCATGAGGAAGGATATAGTGATGATTCTTCAAAATTGGTGACATACAAATTGGCGACACCAGGTGCCACCGCCGTGCCCGTGGCAATGCCGTGGGTGTGGAGATAAAATTGTCCATGCGTTTCAAAAAAGTTTTTTGCAATACAAATGCAGCCAAAGTCATCAGGAATGAAGAAGGTATGCGATTGTCAATAGGTAAAGAGATCAAATTTTGATGTACTGTATTCAAGGCTTCCATTTGAGGGATGTTGCTATATAAAGCCTTCAAATCCATGACCACCAACAAATCCGTACGTTGTGCCTCTATAGATCTGATCTTGGTTAAAAAATGGGTTGTATCCAAAAGAAAAGACTTTGCCTTGGCAACTAAAGATTTAAGAAAATGGTCAACCATTTTGGACAAGTTTTCCAGAATGGTCCCCCGTAAGGATACGATGGGTCTACCTGGGGGATTGTCTAAGGTTTTGTGTATTTTTGGTACAGTATACAAATAGGGAGTATGGCTGGGGGTCTGGGTCAAAAATTTTGCCTCAGTTTTAGTAATCAAGTTGTCAGCAAGTGCAGATTGCACCACCTTGCTAATATCCGCTTGGAGGGTTGGAGAAGGATCTGAGTCAAGTTTGGTATACCAAGACGTGTTGGACACATGAGCCTGAATTTGAGACAAGTACTGTACTTTAGACTGGACTATAACAGCCCCTCCCTTATCTGCAGGCTTTTTAGCCAATTCAGGATTGGATTTTAACAACTGAAGGGCCTCATATTGAGCACGAGTAAGATTGTTGAATCTATGATGGCCCGAGAGGTCTGCAGGGAGTCAACATCTCTCAGAACCAAATCATAGAATACCTTAATATGGAAATCAAGAGCACCAGGAGGAACCCACCAGGACTTCGCATAAAATAATGATTCATCCTTGATGTTATCTTTATCTGAAAAAAAAAATTTCATTTGTAAACTCCTGATGAAACGAGCTATGTCCCTATGGGTAGTGAATATGTGCCGCAATATTTTATCCTTGTCGTGTTGGCAGCATCCCCAGACCCACCGTGAATACCAACTTAGGAGTCAGACCACATGCGAATCTCAGTGGGTCATCTACATAATCACTTGTCCTTGCAATTTAATTTATGTGGGACGCACCATCAGGAAAATCAAGACCCGATTAACTGAGCACAAGAGCAGAATTAATTTGGCTGTGACATCTGCCCCGCTCGTTCCCCATTATTTGGAGAAGGCCATAATTTTTATGAGCTCACATGGTTTGTGTTGGAGCAACTAACTGGGTCTTTTAAGGGTGACAAAATGGCTCATATCAAGCTTCGAGAACAGTTTTGGATTTTCCATTTGCATGCTGTACATCCTGAAGGACTCAATGATTGTATTGAGTGGAATACGATCATTTAGAATGTGACTCCTCCCCTTTCTGTTTTGATCGGTTTCTTCAGTCATGACGTTGCTGCTGCTGCTTGGCTTTTTAGTGCGGCTGCGCAATCCTCCGTAAGTTCCTTTCCCCCCACCTGGCTCCATGGCTCATCATTGCTTGTTTCCATCTGAGGGTTCCTGAGGAAGGGACGTTAATCTCCCGAAACCGGGCTTGGTTGAACCCGCCATCTGGCACTCAGCTATTATCAACATCTCCATCATTGTTTGAAGATAAGTTGGCTGTTGCCTTTGTTATTTTTGTCTGTGGGAGTTGGCTGGGGAGGGTTCTTTGAGTGCTTTTTTCACACTGAGTATTATTATTACCTGATTGTGGTGTATCACTATTGATTTGATTTATGCACACGTGAGGCCACCAGTGATGGTGTGCAGGCAAAGGTATTGTACTGTTTTCCTTTTTGCATGAAGCGCTGGAGTTTTTCTCCCTTCGCTGACCCTCACAATGAGGTGGTCTCTATCACTTATATTATTATTGTTTATTTACCTTGGTTATTTAACTCAGGTGTGTCTTTTTTGCACTTAGCACTCTCAGCACTCTTAGACTAGTGTATGCCTTATTTTTGGATCTTTTAAGTGGGAAAAAAGAGGGCAGTAGAAAAGTAAAAGCTGAGAAATGGGAAAAGTCAGCTGGACTTGCCTGAAAAGGTCTGGCAAGCTGTCTGTGAGTCTTGTCAAGACCAGATACTGCAGAGACTTCAGTTACCTGTTGGCATGAGCAATGCAGTAACGCTGAGGTGATTACTAACAGCATAGTTAAGTGTTTCTGTTTAATCAGCTGGGGATGGAGAATGACATGGAAAATAGTCATGTGAGTGCTGGTGTCATCCAGAGAGTTGAGACTAGAGTCTGAACGGGAACGGGGATCACGGGAGTCCCGTGGTTCTCCCCTAGGTCAACGGGACTCCCAGGGGGACCCCTCCCAGGCCCACAGGACTTCCACGGGGACCCCTCCAAAGCTGACGAGACTCCCACGGGGATGGAACTGGGGTTCCTATCTATCTCGACTCGAGGCCTACCTTATTTCTGGTCTGGTGCTGGGCTGAGCTCCCAACGAATCAGCAGCATGTCACATAGGCATGGAGCCCATCACGTAGACAGTAAGCTCAGCACAGGCACACATTGGTTCAGCTGCAGCACAATGGGCCAATCACAAACAACCTCAAAGTTCTAAAGTTGTTTCTGATTGGCCCATTGTGCTGCAGCTGAACCAATGTGTGCCTGTGTTGAGCTTACTGCCTACATGATGAGCTCCAGAAGAGGGAGAGCCGGTGGCCGAGTTGGTGCTTCTGGGGAGCTGCAGTATTTCACTTTTCGTTGCCTTTGTGCGGCCGCCTGAGCGATGAGCAGGATGGATCTCTGGCTCCCAGCTGTGTTCTGCCCTGCCCCCACCTGAGTTGGCCAAAGTTGCACGGGGAAAGTGTGGGCACTGGGTCTGGAGAAGGGAAGGACCTCGGGGGGGGGGAGGGGGAGGGTGATCAGGCCAGAATCCTGCACCTCCCCCTCCATGGCTCCCCGCTGCCGTAGTGAAGGTGGCTGCAGCTCCTGGGCACTGGGGTGGCTGGCTGGGAGAGGGCCTACTCCCATTGGCAAACCACTTGGCAGGGGCTGGCTGGTGCTGCTGAGGTCAGGTTAGTGGGGGGTTAGTGGGGGAGGGGGAAAGGCATGGTGGGTGCTGGGACTTGGCCTGCATGTGACAGGTGGGGGAGGAGGAGAGTCAATTTGGCCCACAGGTTAGGCAGGGGTGGGCTTGGGATTGTGGGGGGACAGCTAGGGGAAGGGAGAGGGAAGTGACAGGCAGGCCAGGGTAAGGAGAAGAAAGAGTGAGAGCTAGCATGAAGGGAGAGAGTGAGGTGACAGGGAGAGGAGGGGGGGGACACACAAGATAGCAGAGACAAGTAAGCAGACAGTATAGCTAATAGAACTAGCAAAAGGTGACGACCATCATGAGGGGTAGAGAGAATGAGGCAATGGTGACACGGAGCATGGGATTACAGATGGCTAGAGAATAAGGTGGCAGACAGGCCAGCCAAGGTGATAGCTTTCCACCTTAGGCAGAGAGAGAGGTAGGGAGAGGGATGTGGCAGGCTGGATGAGGTGAAGGGGAAGGGAGAGAATCTGGTGACAGGAACAGGTATAAGGGAGTACAGAAATGATGGTGACAGGATCAGGGGTAGGGAGAGTGTGGTGATGGTGACAAGGAAGCAAGTGGGCCAGTGTGAGAGGTAGGGAGGTTGTGTTCTGTTTGTATGATAAGGAATGTTTTCTTATAGCGTTGACTGTGTAGGATAGATCTGTATTAATCTGGCTTCAGTTTAACAATGGGTATTTTAATGTTCTAATGCTCACTGCAGTGTTTATGATGCTCCCTTTTCCTAGGTGCACCCTTACTTTGTGACTCATGGATTATTACTAAAAATATATTTTTATAGAGAGGAGGGGGTATTAAAAAAAGGAGGGGGTGTTAAAAAAAATGATTGTATTTTATTGTTGGTTTAAATAAACTAAGGCTTTAAAAAAATCAAAACTTTCATAGTAACATAGTAGATGACGGCAGATAAAGACCCGAAGGGTCCATCCAGTCTGCCCAACCTGATTCAATTTAAATTTTTTTTTTTTTTTAATTTAATTTTTTTTAATTTTTCTTCTTAGCTATTTCTGGGAAAGAATCCAAAGCTTTACCCGGTACTGTGCTTGGGTTCCAACTGCCGAAATCTCTGTTAAGACTTACTCCAGCCCATCTACACTCTCCCGGCCATTGAAGCCCTCCCCAGCCCATCCTCCACCAAATGGCCATACACAGACACAGACTGTGCAAGTCTGCCCAGTAACTGGCCTAGTTCAATATTTAATATTATTTTCTGATTCTAAATCTTCTGTGTTCATCCCACGCTTCTTTGAACTCAGTCACAGTTTTACTCTCCACCACCTCTCTCGGGAGCGCATTCCAGGCATCCACTACCCTCTCCGTAAAGTAGAATTTCCTAACATTGCCCCTGAATCTACCACCCCTCAACCTCAAATTATGTCCTCTGGTTTTACCATTTTCCTTTCTCTGGAAAAGATTTTGTTCTACGTTAATACCCTTCAAGTATTTGAACGTCTGAATCATATCTCCCCTGTCTCTCCTTTCCTCTAGGGTATACATATTCAGGGCTTCCAGTCTCTCCTCATATGTCTTCTGGCGCAAGCCTCCTATCATTTTCGTCGCCCTCCTCTGGACCGCCCCAAGTCTTCTTACGTCTTTCGCCAGATACGGTCTCCAAAACTGAACACAATACTCCAAGTGGGGACTCACCAATGACCTGTACAGGGGCATCAACACCTTCTTCCTTCTACTGACTACGCCTCTCTTTATACAGCCCAGCATCCTTCTGGCAGCAGCCACTGCCTTGTCACACTGTTTTTTCGCCTTTAGATCTTCGGACACTATCACCCCAAGGTCCCTCTCCCGTCCGTGCATATCAGCTTATCTCCTCCCAGCATATACGGTTCCTTCCTATTATTAATCCCCAAATGCATTACTCTGCATTTCTTTGCATTGAATTTTAGTTGCCAGGCATTAGACCATTCCTCTAACTTTTGCAGATCCTTTTTCATATTTTCCACTCCCTCTTCGGTGTCTACTCTGTTACAAATCTTGGTATCATCTGCAAAAAGGCACACTTTTCCTACTAACCCTTCAGCAATGTCACTCACATACATATTGAACAGGATTGGCCCCAGCACCGAACCCTGAGGGACTCCACTAGTCACCTTTCCTTCCTTCGAGCGACTTCCATTAACCACCACCCTCTGGTGTCTGTCCGACAGCTAGTTTCTGACCCAATTCACCACTTTGGGTCCTAACTTCAGCCCTTCAAGTTTGTTCAACAGCCTCCTATGAGGAACTGTATCAAAGGCTTTGCTGAAATCCAAGTAAATTACATCTAGCATATGTCCTCGATCCAGCTCTCTGGTCACCCAATCAAAAAATTCAATCAGGTTCGTTTGGCACGATTTACCTTTTGTAAAGCCATGTTGCCTCGGATTCTGTAACCCATTAGATTCAAGGAAGTACACTATCCTTTCTTTCAGCAACACTTCCATTATTTTTCCAACAACTGAAGTGAGGCTCACCGGCCTGTAGTTTCCTGCTTCATCCCTGTGACCACTTTTATGAATAAGGACCACATCCGCTCTCCTCCAATCCCCAGGAATCACTCCCGTCTCCAGAGATTTGTTGAACAAGTCTTTAATAGGACTCGCCAAAACCTCTCTGAGCTCCCTTAGTATCCTGGGATGGATCCCGTCTGGTCCCATCGCTTTGTCCACCTTCAGTTTTTCAAGGGGAGAGTGTGGCGCAGTGGTTAAAGCTACAGCCTCGGTATCCTGAGGTTGTGGGTTCAAACCCACGCTGCTCCCTGTGACCCAGGGCAAGTCATTTAATCCCCTCATTGCCCCAGGTACGTTAGATAGATTGTGAACCCGCCGGGACAGAGAGGGAAAAACTGCTTGAGTACCTGAATAAATGCATGTAAACCGTTCTGAGCTCCCCTGGGAGAACAGTATAGAAAATTGAATAAATAAATAAATAAAAAAGTTGCTCATAAACACCCTCCTCCGTGAACGGCGCAGAATCTACTCCATTTTCTCGTGTAACTTTGCCAGACAATCTCGGTCCTTCTCCAGGATTTTCTTCTGTGAACACAGAACAGAAGTATTTGTTTAGCACTTTTGCTTTCTCCTCATCACTCTCCACATATTTGTTCCCAGCATCTTTTAGCCTAGCAATTCCATTTTTTATCTTCCTCCTTTCACTAATATATCTGAAAAATTTTTTATCTCCCTTTTTTACATTTTTAGCCATTTGTTCTTCCGCCTGTGCCTTCGCCAAACGTATCTCTCTCTTGGCTTCTTTCAGTTTCACCCTGTAGTCCTTTCTGCTCTCCTCTTCTTGGGTTTTTTAATATTTCATGAACGCCAACTCTTTCGCCTTTATTTTCTCAGCCACTAGGTTGGAGAACCATATCGGCTTCCTTTTTCTCTTGTTTTTATTTATTTTCTTCACATAAAGGTCCGTAGCCATTTTTATCGCTCCTTTCAGCTTAGACCACTGTCTTTCCACTTCTCTTATGTCCTCCCATCCTAACAGCTCTTTCTTCAGGTACTTTCCTATTGCATTAAAGTCCGTACGTTTGAAATCTAGGACTTTAAGTATCGTGCGGCCGCTCTCCACTTTAGCCATTATATCAAACCAAACCGTTTGATGATCGCTACTACCCAGGTGAGCACCCACTCGAACATTAGAGATACTCTCTCCATTTGTGAGGACCAGATCCAATATCGCTTTTTCCCTTGTGGGTTCCATCACCATTTGTCTGAGCAGAGCCTCTTGAAAGGCATCCACAATCCCCCTACTTCTTTCCGATTCCGCAGACGGAACATTCCAGTCCGCATCCGGCAGGTTGAAGTCTTTCTGAAGTAATTGCTGCTTTTTATGGGGACAGGTAACTTTTATGGGGCGATGGGCGAGGATAGGTGTGGACATAGGGGATTCCTCAAGGGAACGGGTGGGGATGGAGGGGATTCCTCGCGGGGATGGATGGGGATGGAGGGATTCCTCGCGGGGACAGGCCGGGATGGAGGGATTCCTCGCGGGGATGGGTGGGGACGAGTGTGATTTCTGTCCCTGCGCAACTCTCTAGTAGAGACTGCTATAATTAAAAGGAAACACCCCTAGTCCCTGTTAGAGCCAAGATTGCAGGAGCCTGAAAATGATGTCAGTAAGCTCATTTGCATATTGTAAAGTCTAACAGGACTGTCCTTTTAACCCTGATCTTCAGTTGAAAGGGAAATTAAGGGACTCAATGAATTGCTGGTTTATTGGAAAGCCTCCAAGAAGCCGAAATGAATTTGTGACAGAAAGAGTGAATGTTCATAATTTCACCCTGAGCTTGTAGTATCGGGAATAGAGACTACTGGCAGGAATTTCATTGCTAACTAACCTCCCCCCCCCCCCCCCCCTTTTATTAAGCCACAATAGAGGGCACCATAGCCCAGAGTGCTAAATGCTCTGATGTTCCTAGAAATTCTATGAGTTTTGGAGCATTTAGCACCCCAGGCTGTGATAGAAACCTCTACCATGGCTGTAGAGGGTCTAAGGTTTATCTGAGCTTTTCTTTTAAAGGCAAGGGTAGTCTTGGCATACAGGCAGGCTTGTTATACTCTGAGACTGCCTGGGAGGCTGTTGATCTGATCAATATCTTGAAACCTTCATCTAACTGGGACTGGTGACTGATCCAGGTGAAGCCCTATGGTTCTTCTTCTCCAACCTTTTGAGGGGTGAAACCCAGGCCTTACCACAATATCCTGAAAATCTGACTGCTTGGATATGCCATCAGAGAAGTGAAGAGTAGAGAAGTGATGATCTAAGGTATAAATTTGGATAGGTCTGCATGTTGATTTGCATTCTTAAATATTGATGAGGCTCTAGGGCAGTTGTTCACACTGTTTTTCAGTTGGGTCACACTGTATATGACTCTCATGGACATTTTATCTGATAGCATAGCAGCTCTTTTGAATTAAATGTAAACATGCTCTGCATCCGCAAAACTCCAACCTCCCTTCAACAACATAGTAACATAGTAACATAGTAGATGACGGCAGATAAAGACCTGAATGGTCCATCCAGTCTGCCCAACCTGATGGAGATCAGAAATAAGACATATCTCCATGGAAGTCACTATTTAAAAATATTCTGATTCTCATGTCATTTTAGCAATAGCAACATAAATCTCTCCACTATCAGTCAGTGTCAGTCTCTTGTTTCTTTATTAGCATGACATAGGATTCCCTACAGAGAAACTTGGCCAACATCTATCAGAATTAAATCTTGAATGAGAAGTGTGAATTCTAATATAATTTTTCTTATTTTTGCAGGTAATGGGGCAAACTCAGTCAGGTATGCTGTGTATCTTATAATTGTAGAGAATGCCCAACATGTAGGGGGTTCTTGATGTCAGGGGTTCCAAAGAAAGGGTGGGAAGAGAGAGTTGGGGGATTCCAAAAGGTTAACTTGACACCAATCCCTCACACCGCTAGTCCTTTTCACAGATAGCCTGCTTGACCTGGGATCCACTATCTCATTGCTAAAGGCAGGAACTTGCAATGTTCTTGGTGCAGCAATGCTAATGTAAGAGCTTGTGATGCTCTTTTTTCTGTTTTCTGGTTAAAACAGCTGCTTCTACTTCACATGCCAGCAAAAACATGTGCATACCTGCATGCCTTGTATGTAGTTTACAAGAGGCTATGCATTGAGCAGACCTTTCGAGTAGACGTGTACCCTAATGATTAGTGCAGTGGGCTTTGATTCTGATATATTTTGATTCATACTGCAGCTTCTTGTCACCTTCGGCACTTCGGCACTTAACCCTCCATTGTCCCAAGTACAAAACTTAGATTGTGAGTCCACTAGGAACAGGTACATGCATATAATGTACAGTATATAGCAGTGTATGTCTAATAGTGCTATAGAAATGATTAGTAGTAGTAGTAATTTTTCCTTGACATTCTATGTGAAGTAGGGATTTAAATATTCAGTTTCAAGAAACTTTATTGGATTGACAATTTGCACACGTTGCAAAGTAATAGAATAAAGGGGTAAATATTTAAAAAGGTTCTTTTTTCTTTTTTTTTTTTTTTACTAAATTCAATACGTAGCTAGATCTAATCATCTGAAATTTCTTCTGTAGAATAGCTGTGTTGCCACCTGTGTTCACCCTAGACACAGTGTCAGAGTTTGTCCCCATCCCCATGTCATTCTTTAAGGAGAGAGGGAAGAATTATCAGAGTATGAATGGGCACAGCCACAAACCCTCAAGTTTTGCATTGAAGAATGCTCCACTTCCCAGTGTAAGGCTTGATCAACGGAGATTTAGCTGTAATACATATTTTCATTGGTAGCCAGCTAAAAATAGAGCTGAACCTGTATAAATAGCAGGCTTCAATCCAGCTGGCTATTTAGAGCATTGTAACAGGCTTCTGTATATAAGGATGTCCCTTACTGTGTGCCTAGATATGGTAAGAAGAGACTAGAGCCTGATCTGACAAATGCCAGGAGTCTTGTAGATAGCTTCGCAACATATGTTGCTCTCTGCACACAATTAATGAGGTAGACAACTCTAGAACTGGTGTTCTAAATCAACGGCTATATTTAAAGTTTCTTCAGCAAATCAGAACAAAGTTGCACAGGCAGTGACTATGGCAGAGACAGAATGTAAACGTATTTAAAAAGTCTCTTATTCTCCTTTTTAGCCCTTCTGTTCGTTTGAATATGTGAATATTGTCTCCTTAGAGCTACAGGTGGGCTCAGGTAGACTGTAGCTCATCCACTTTGGGTTCAGGCCCAGCTAGCAGGCTCACCCACCAACTGAAGATGTATGTGAAGGTATACTCAACTCCTTCCAGCACAACTCAGCTGGCAGCAGCTTTAGTAAGCAACCTCTGAAGTCAGTACCCAGTGCATACTCAATTTTCATGTATGTGTAAAAACTGCGCATTTCCCAGGTGTCAGCAGCAGGTGGCTGACCACAGCTGCCATCAGTTGCAGAGTTTCACTGGAGGGAGTTCAGGGCTGAAAGGGCATTGTGCCCACCCAAACTCTGGGGTCTGGCTGTGCCAATGCTCTATAGCAGGGGTAGGCAATTCCAGTCCTCGAGAGCCTCAGGTTTTCAGCATATCCACAATAAATATGCATGAGATAGATTTGCATCTCAAGGAGGCAGTGCATGCAAATCCAAATCATACATATTCATTGTGAATATCCTGAAAATCTGACCTGCCTGTGGCTCTCGAGGACCGGAATTGCCTACCCCTGCTCTAAAGCCTTCCTTAATAACAGCTTACTTAGTGTCAAAGGAGATTATCGCTTACAGCAGTAGTTCCCAAACCTGTCCTGGGGGACCCCCAGCCAGTCAGGTTTTCAGGATATCCCTAATGAATATGCATGAGAGAGATTTGCATTATATGCAAATCTCTCTCATGCATATTCATTAGGGATATCTTGAAAACCTGACTGGCTGGGGGTCCCCCAGGACAGGTTTGGGAACCATTGGCTTACAGTCTTAATTGTTAGAGATGCTGAAGGTAATGGATTCTGAAACCCCTAAGCAGTGCTTTAGGTAACTTGGTCCTGGTTAAATATGTGATGGTTCCCAGGGAATCTATACTGTAAGTCAAGGGTCTCCAAAGTCCCTCCTTGAGGGCCGAATCCAGTCGGGTTTTCAGGATTTCCCCAATGAATATGCATTGAAAGCAGTGCATGCACATAGATCTCATGCATATTCATTGGGGAAATCCTGAAAACACGACTGGATTCGGCCCTCAAGGAGGGACTTTGGAGACCCCTGCTGTAAGTGGTTCTTATTTTTGAGCCTCTGGAACTCCTCCAAGAACCAGTGTAGCTGATAGGTGATGTGGGTCACCCTGTTGGAGATGCATAACACTTTCTCCTTGGTCCCAGCAGTAGGTGCAGTAAGTTCCCCATTTCCTCTAACCCAGTCACAGTGCAAAACTTAAGTGCTCCTAGGATTCTCCTTACAGACTGCCCTGCCTGGACAAATGGCTTGGGCCTTTGGGCTGGATGGACTCTCCCCTGACATGCAGGTCACTGGCCTGGGAGGCAAAGAGCCAAAGATAGATTTGGCTTCCAATTTGGTATAGAATCAATTTAAACTTTTTATACCTTCACACCAAGCTTATTATTCAGGTCTACTGGTTTTATTTTCTTCCTTAACTATTCTATATAGTCCTGCTCACTCGCTGAGATCAGCAAGGGAACAGAGGCTCAGGTGCTGCTCTTGCTATTATAGTTCCTAACTATCATTGTTCAAAACTTTCAGGTCACAAGCTGCAAATCACCAGCCAGGTATAAATTAATACTTTACTTCCAATAGCTAATCTGTGGTGTGGAAGGTGACATGATAATCTAGGAAATGGTGATTTATGGTATAGAAGGAATTGGTGGTGTAACGATAAGAGGCGCCTGGTGCAGTGGTGCCCCTCCCCCATCCTTTTCTCCACACCCCCCCACCTCCACACGCTCCTTCCCTGCCCCCTCCTGCCATGCACGCATTGCTTCCCTTCCCCCGTACCTCTGTAATGTTCCTGGCATGAGCAGCAACCTCAAAACCTGCTGTCTACAAGCATCTGCTCTTCCTCTGATGTCACTTCCTAGATGCGGGTCCAGGAAGTGACATCAGAGGACAAGCTGAAGCTGGCGTTACAGCAAGGTAGGGGTTGCTGTTCGTGCCAGGAACGTTAACAGAGGTACGGGGAAGGGAAGCGGTGTGCACGCACAGCAGTGGGGATGGGGAAAGAGCAGGGGAATAGAGAGGAGGATGGGTGACTGTGCCCTCACCAAGGCGGTGCCCGGGGTGGCCCATCCCCCTGTCCCCCACCCTTACTACACCACTGGAAGGAATTAGATCAGTGGTCTCCAACCTTTTTCATGTAAAGTGCAGCAGTGCAAATATGAGATAGCTCTGAGGGTCACCAAAAGATTCCAGCTTACACCTGCTACTAATTTTGTAAACTGCCACCTTCTTGTTCAGACTGGGCGTTAAGCATTAAAAATTAATTCTAATATTGATTCCACAACACTTCAAGGATATATTTTAAAAACTCGCTTTATTTTGGATTGTCAACTAGCAAATCCCATAAATGAAACACTTGAGTAACACACTTAAAAAGATTGTTTGCAGTTGCTATATTAAGTGGACATGATTGAAATGAACATATTTACATGCTGTGAAGAGCATTTCAGCTGACTGTTTGAGGGCTGCAATGGAGAACTGTGGAGGCCACGCATTGGAGACTGCTGAATTAGATCAAATGTGAGGAATATCACCTTCAAACTCATAAACTGTGCTACAGTTCCCCGTCTCCTAGCTGATTGGCTTCTGCTAGAGGAATGCAGGAGCAACATTTTGAAACAGAACTGTTAGCCATACCCAGTATGGAATGCTAAGCCATGATACACATTCATTATCCCCATGAGAGCTCTGTCACTTCTTACGGGGCAAGGGGGTGGGACTAACAAAGGAACTGTAATGATATGCGTTAGGTCTTAGTTATATAAAATTCTTTTATACCTCCTGTAAGCCTTTAAAGCAGTGTATCACAAACTGTTTGCCGCCCGAGTTTCCTGGTGTGGAGGAGAGGCGCCGGTGCCAGCTGACTGCCTACAGGACATGCCTCATGCGGTCAGCTGGTGCCAGCGCTTCTCCTTCTCTCCATGCCTCTTCCCTGCCAGCACCCGTACTGGCTTCTTAGGGCCCCGTCTAGAAGGCCTTTGCACATGCACGGACGTCGATGTGATGGCATGAGGCATGTGCGCGATGCCATTGCTTCGACGTCTGTGCAGTTCCAGATGCCCTCGAGCTATGGGCACCACATTTAGTGTGCCACGGCTTCGTAAAGTTTGCGAGACGCTGCTCTAAAGCAATCAAAGTAGTGTGAAAATGCATTAACCCCCCCCCCCAAAAAAAAAAATCCTTCCCATATATCTGATATAACTGCTGACACCAAAATGTTGCAAGGTCACAGGTAACTTACAGTATTCTGAAGTTAGGCTTATAAGTGGAAGATATGCCTATGTCCTGTTCATATTCCACCCCTATGAATAACCCCCCCCCCCCTTGCATTAATGTGCTATTGCATTTTTTTTTGTGTGCCCTTACAGAATAGTGCAGTGGCTCTTCATTAATTTTTGAACTGGGGCCTTTGGATTCTAATGAGCTGAAGGAGAGCCACCAAATATCTTCCCATGTGGGGCCACACCACTGCTGACCAGTGTGTGTCAATGACATTCATCCCCACCAGCGTACTTTCAAACTTCATTAGGGGTTTCTTCAAAGTTGTGAGCATTTGTTTTGTCTATTGAGAAATGCCATGTCCTTCAAACATGCAGCTCTCTTCCCCCCCCCATCCACATTCCCTTTTCTTTACTGAGCCGGGATAGGTAGAATAGCATACCTCCCCCCCCCCCCCCGAAAAACAATGGAGATTGCCCCAGAGATTGCATTGAAGAAAACTGGAATAGCGCGTGCCAATTTTGTGCATAAATGTACCCTTTTCTGCGAAAGGGCTGGAATTCTGTAATGTATGCACACAAGTGATGTGTAAATGCAGGCACCTAGATACAGAATTGCCCTTTGTGTGCCCAAATGCATATTTTTAAACACCATCAGCTTTATGCTCCAAAATTCAAGGCCGGGTCATGTCCAGACACCAGCACTAAATGTCTGGGTGTGTACAATCGACCATCTCTTAAGAGGATTTTGAATTCTGGCGTCTTATCCGTATGTTGGAACAATCCATCTGTCCCTTCTTGGGTGGAGTGATTTCACTAGTGTTGGAATACTGACTCCTGACATAGGCATATTGCCAAAACATGGCCCGTGTTGGGTTTTTCAATAAATGTTGCTCCTTCATACTGATTCTTGAGGCTCATTGTGCTCCTTCCTGCTGTGCTTCATTCACTGTCCTTTTAACTGCCTCTCACTATGACCTTTGACGAAAATGAATTAATCGTTTTTTGTTTGCCTCTGAACTATTATCTGGTTGTATATTAAAGGTCCAGGCCTTCTATACTCACACATTCTGACATGCTACGCCTCAACTACCTAACAGAGTTGGCCATCCTACTCCAGGGCACCTCCAACAGATATTCCACCAGAAATCTTTTCCACTTAAAATTTCCAGCATGCAACAATATAAAGTATACCAGGCAAATTACTTATCCATCCAATATCAATTAGCAAAATGCTGGAATCAGCTACCACTTACACTACAATCTTGTGACCACAATCTGAGGTTCAGAAAACCCTTAAAAGCATTTCTACACCAAGACAGGGAGCCAAGCCTGAAGTAACTGAAATGGTAATTCTAAAAGCCCATTTCTAAACTGTCTACTGCAATTATTGGGACATAACAATGAGCCAACAATTATTGGGACATAACAATGAGCCAACAATGACCTTCTTGAACTTGTAACTATGTATTTGCTAACCTAACTGTAACTATGACCTAACTGTATTATTAACTGTACTGATCTATCTGTACTAGCAACTTTATGGAACGTCCATGTCAAACAGTCTATTGTAACTTCCTACCTAGCCTCTTGTAATGTAATCCGAACTTGAACAGAATAAGGCGGAATAGAAAACCTGATTAACATACCATACCATAACACAACATGTTACTACTGTATATTGATGGCTATTGATTAAAAGGCCTGTCATGATAATGACATTATTTATGTGATTGGGGTGACATTAATTATGATGATTTACTGTAGTTATTGATGGTTATTCTGGAGATGATGCTTGTGATGGTGATTAGGGTGACCAATTGTGATGATGAAGCTATTAATGATAATGATATGGCAAATACATTAATAGTAAGAAAGGCATTGTTATTGATTGTGCTAGCACTGGTGATGATTCTGATCATAGCAATGGAGAAATGAACAGTTTATCTGATATTGGCTGAAACCATAACTATAAATTTTGAGTAAAGAAAACATTAGCGCCAGTGAGAAAGTGGCAAACTTCTCCTGTGAATGTTAATGGAGGAATTATCTAATTTAATAAAATATTTTTCATTTACAGAAAACCCCTCTATAGAGAAATAAGGGCAGGTAGGTACAATAATTCACTCCTGTGCAGTCTTTGCTTTGAGGAGATCTTTTCTCATTCTCTCACAATAATCAAAGGGAATATAATTAATTTATGAACTAACCAGCTAACTAGATCAATCTTCTCTGTTTTAAGGAGAAGGCCAACTATGCAAAGTTGTATCTGACCTTCTGTGTGCCTAGATCCTGTGTTTGTACCAGGGTCAATCAACTCAACCTCTGCCCCTAGAAGAGCAATAATTCCTCAATTATTTGATAATCTCCTTTAAGTCAGTATGTCACATTCTTTTTTCCTCCCTAATGCGCCTTGATAAAAGGGAAACTTACACAATGAATGATCACAAAATTTAGAAGGGGGAAGGGAAAGACACAAGTTTAAACTATAAAAGACGTGTTTTTAGGAGTGATAGGGGAATTGTATAAAAGGAGGTGAATATTTTCTTTTTCTGGTCAGGGCAGGATTAATTCGTCGAGGGCCCCTAGGCACACAAGTACACTGGGCCCCCTGCCCTGCCCCACTCCACCATGCGCCCAGGCAGAAACAGGAAGCTGCGTCAGAGGGAAGCTTTGGGCAAGCAGCACCGCTTGCACAATTACAGTTCCCGTTGCCTTTCTTACCTGCGTTGCTTGCTTGTCTTACTTTCCGTCGATGGGGGGGGGGGGGCCCGCATTGCCGATCGGGGGGGCCTGCATTGCCAATCGATGCTGGAGTGGCCCATCGCCATTTGGAAAAACCAATGTTGATGCCCTCCTTCATCGGACCCCCCTGACCATTTCGGGTCCTAGGCACGTGCCTACTTGGCCTATTGGTTAATCCTGCCCTGATTCTGGTTTGTTG
This sequence comes from Geotrypetes seraphini, assembly GCF_902459505.1. Classification (NCBI taxonomy): domain Eukaryota; kingdom Metazoa; phylum Chordata; class Amphibia; order Gymnophiona; family Dermophiidae; genus Geotrypetes; species Geotrypetes seraphini. The sequence goes on along the minus strand of NC_047094.1, from coordinate 67,365,140 downwards.
GAGGCTCCTACCAGAAGAGCTATAGCAGGACTGTCCTCACATGGTTAGTCTTGGGTGGAGTTGAGAAGAATTATAAAAACAAAGATCCTTACACAATAGGGAAGTAGAAGAAGATAGCTTCATTGGAATGAGAATAATGGGTGGTTATAAATACAAATGTTCTCTATCAAGTCCTCAGTAAATGGAATCACTAAAAGACATCAATAAGGGAAAATCTCCAAGATCCAGATACCATTTGCATCTGTAGTTCCCAAACCTGTCCTGGAAGAACTCCCAGCCAGTCAGATTTTCAGGATATTCACAATGAATATTTATAAGAAGGATTTGTATGCTATTACATTCCCCTGTGTGCTGCTTCACTCCCAACCATTGGAAGGGAGAGATTTGTGAGAAACTTCTGCTTCTGGCTGCAGCTACATTCCCTCGTTGTCCGTTCACAGCACCATTAAAAAAAAACAAATGGAAGGCTTTGAGACTAATTAACATTCTGACAGAAGTGTACAAACTTACATTTTTCTTTTTCTCATTATGAGAACAAAAAAACAGGTTAAAAAATACCAACGCTTTGGCAATAGGAGAGCTAGATATACCACCCACTCACACCCACTTGCATCTCACTGGCAGTCTAGAGACCTTTTCCTCAAATACAAAAAAATTAAATCCCTGGTGTCTAGTGGCATCCTCCTACCCCTAACCCCTCCCCCAGTCCACCTGAACCTACCTATCATGTTCAACAAGAGAGGCAGGAGCAATGCCCATTTGCTTCTATCTCCTGTGACACTATGTTGAAAAATGGTGGCACCTTGTCCAGTGTAGTCCAGCCTGGAGATATACCGGGAGGGGCCTATTGGTCATAGAAGGAAACAATATTGCAACTCCCTTCTCCCTGTCCCTTCCATTGTGCAGCATTTCTCTCTCCTCCTTTTCCCTTTCCTCTGCCCCCTATTCCCTCCACAAGTGGTCAAGCATATTTCCCTCTCTCTTCCTTCCCATTCCCTTCTGTCCACCTCTGGGTCCAACACTTCTTCCTCTTTCTGTCTCTTTTCCCTCCTTCCCTTGTCCTGCTTCTCCTCCTCCTCTCTGTTCCTGGGTGTGGCATTTCTCCCTTCTCTCCCCCTTGCCCAAAGTCCAGAATCTCTCCCTTCACTCTCCCTCACCACACATACCTAAAGTCTAGCATTTCTCCCTTTCTCTTAAATCCCATCACTCCACACTGCCCATGAAATGGCATCTCTTCCTCCACTCACCGCTACCCTGCTTGTGATTCAACATTTCTTCCTTTCACTCAACTCCCTCATTCCCCCATATGTCTACCTTCAAATTTGTCTTTACACTGAAGGTTTCTGGCAGTAGCAGGGCTTTATGCCTTCTGCCTGCAGCCTGCCTTGGAGTCTTTACCTTAACAAGTCCCACCCCATGGAAACAGGAAGCTGCATCAGAAGGAACACTCAGGGGCAGACCACAGGCAGCAAGTGTGAAACCCGTCAGCTGCCAGCAACATTCAGCATAAAGACAAATTTGAAGCTTGAGAGAAAAAGGAGATGCCAAATCATGGGTGTGAGGGCACTTAATGGGGGGAGCAGTACCAGGGAGAGAAGAAGGGAAGAGGTGACTTTATAGGCATAGCAGCAGGCAGCCCCTACCAGTGGATGGCCCTAGGCTTTTTGTCAGGCTGGCTCAATGGTAGCTATGCTCCTGCACCTTACAGCAACTAAGATGTTCACCAGTGGAAGGAGAGACCTGACCAAGTGCAGGAATGCCTACTTGCTCAGGAGAATTCAAAAAGCTTCTTTTGAGCTGGGGGAGAGCTTCAGTATCATGGAGTCTTCAGGATGACATAATTATCCATTGTAGCTATATTTCATTACTATTTACGATAAACCTCCTTTTCAGGTAAGCAATTCTGCATTAATGATGCATAGGGGCTCTAGGCCCTGTTACTAAAACTTAGTGTGTGCTAATGAGCATTAGCACATGCTAAATACTGTGTATCTACAGTATTTTGTACCTATTGGCCATGTTGCATTTAGCACAGGTAATGTTTGTTAGCATGCACTAAGATTTAGTAAAAAGGCTCCAAAATTAGGGTTACTAGATGTCTGGATTTTACCCAGATAGGTCCTCTTTTTAGAGGACTGTCCAGGTGTCTGGACAGCTTTTCAAAACTCGGCAGTTTGTCTGTTTTGAAAAGCATTGAATTTGGGGCTGCATCTGGAGTAGAGAATGGCACAGGGACAAATTTTTCCCTGTCCCTGCTGGAATTCATTTTCCTGTCCCTTCCCTGTGAGGTTTTTTTTACTGTCCCTGCCCAATTTCTGCAAGCTCCATCCTCATCTGCACAAGCCTCAAGCACTTTAAAATCATAAGTGTTCGAGGCTTGTGCACTTAAGGCAGAGCTTACCGGAATGGGGCAGGGGTTTCTTCAAACCGCTTAGAACCTAACGGATGTAGCGGTATATAAGAAATAAATTACATTACATTACATTACAAGGACAGCGGCAAAACTTGCAGGGATGGGATGGGGAAATTGAGTTCCTGCAGGGATGGGGAAAAATTTGTCATTATATAATCTGGAGGGCATCTGCACATGCATGGATGTGGCATGACATCACATATATGCACGCATGCATGTGAGTTCATCGTGTCGCTTCCGCGCATGTGCAGATGCCTTCCGGACATGGCCCTGAAGAACTGAGGTTAGTTTGGGGCCGGGGTTGGGTGGAATGGGGCGGGATCTTGCGTAACCCTATAAATAGTGCTTTAGCCCATATTACAGAAACCCATTATAATCAAATCCCACATTTAACTCCTACAACACACCTCTTCATAACCCACTCAACTCACAAACTTCAGGATTTCACAAATCAGCTTTAATCACACAGCCATCCACTACTAAGTCACTCAATGAAATATGAGCTCTCAAACGGCAACTACTTAGCTCAAATTAGGTCCTATCCTTAGTCCAAGCCATTCTTCGGGCCACACAAATTAACCACAGAGTCCAGATATTTCTGCAATTCATCAGGATCTTCAATTTTATTTTATTTTTTTGTCCTGAAGTGGAGAACAATTGTTTTTGTGAAGTGGAGAATGGTTGCTCATTGTGTAGGATTGCCTAGTTTATAACAGCAGTATATGTTCTAGTACTGTAGATTGTGGAGTGTAGGTTGCTTATGTAGGATTGTTTTCCTTGGCAGATGGTGATTATATGTTACTTCCAGATTATCCGGACGGTACACCATCAAACTCTTGATGCAGGCACTGTAGCTGAAACACGGCCTGTGTCAAGTCAGAGAAGATCCCAATAAAGAATTCAAAGTACCATTCATTCATTGGCTTGTTGTCATCTCCACTGTTGTTCTGTTTATTGATGTGCTTTGCGGAGCTTTGTTCTTCTGGTTTGAGATTTTGAAGACTTAGGGCAGGGCTGCCCAAGTCCGGTCCTCAAGAGCTACTGGCAGGCCAGGTTTTCAGGATATCCACAATGAACCTGCATGAGAGAGATTTGCATACCAAAAAGGCAGTGCAGGAAAATCTCTCTCATGCATATTCATTCTGGATATCCTGAAAACCTGGCCTGCCAGTAGATCTTGAGGACCGGACTTGGGCAGCCCTGACTTAGGGGCTCTTTAGTTAAGCTGCTCTAAGCAGGACTTTCATGTACACTAGGCCTATTTTTAGTGCTGCCGTCAAAAAGGGTTTACCACTTTCTGTTTAGGAAGTGCTAAGGGCTGGGACATGCTACCCAATTAGGGCAGTGATAATATCGGCATATTAGCTGATTTGCGCATCCATGCCCGTTCTCCACCTTCGACACAGCGCCGCCCCAAAAAATACCACTCCCATAACACATGCAGATGGCAAACCTAATGTGGAACCATTTCTAATGCGTTCTGTTCAGCCATTTTTGCTGCATTAGGCACTATGCATGCCTAATGCAGCTTAGTATAAGGAACCTGATAGTAAATATTGATGCTGCTGAGCCTATTGTTCTGGGAGTTATTGATTCTTATAAGCCTTATTGGGAGCTTCCCTTTCATTCAGCCATCTTTATCAATGCCTCACCAAATACTTACAATTTTGTTAACAATAGTAAAATGAAGGAGGGTTTTTTTTAAATGTTCCTTTTTTCCTTCATTTTGATTTTGTTATTGATGAACCACTGAAGATCTCTTGACTATGTCACATAGGGCATGTTACATACATATTCTGTTTGCACCATCTCATAGCATCTCAGTAGAAAAAGAGTCAATATAGATCCTTTAATTTATTACTGGTACTTGCACAGTAACTATGGAAACCAAAGAGGAGAAGTAGGAATTCACATGCTCTTAATAAATCCCAGACAAAGGTTGCAGAGATAACAGTGGCTGTAAAAAAAGATTCCTGTCCCTTATCTCATTTATGGGTCACAACTGGCTTCTCACGCACACAGGAAGGGAATATCCAAGAGAAGACACACTGCATCAGAAATGAGTTTTTGCAATAAGGAAATACTGAGAAAAACTATCATAAAAACTGTCCTGGTGAAACTGAGTTACAAATTCTCTAAAGATCAATGACAGTGACACATCCAAAATTGTCAAATTCCAGCATTAATCATCTCTGATAGTCTGTCCCATGCAAGACCATCAGACATGGTGACACACTAAGTCAATGCAAAGCATGTACTAATTCAGGGCTTAGGTCTTCTAATAGTTGACTCTGTGAGCTTGATCATAATTGTCCCTTATTGTTTATAGGTCTCATAGAGACACTGCCAAAACAGTTAATTATTAGTAAATAAGGAAAATTAAGAAAGGCATTGACAGAGACTAAGGAGACACTGAGATAGAGGAAATGGATAGAGAAAATATTATTTTGATTGTTTTTATTATTATTTATGTTTTTTCTTGGTAACCATCTTGGAGGGAAAGGAAGAGGGATAGATGCTGGACCAGTGGGGAAGGAGAAGGAAAGAGAAACTGGACTGAGAAAGGGGAAAGGGGTAGGGGAGATAATAAACTGTGATGCAAGGTGGGAAGAGAAAGGGAGAGATATTGACCTCAATGTGGGTGCAAGCGAGGGAGGAAGAAAAGAGAGAGAGAGATGGGAGGGACAAGGAGACAGATTTTGGGTAGAGAGGGAACATGGGAATGTGGATAGGGATACATGGGGGGCCATGCTGGGTGTTGACAGGACAGAGACCCACAGGGTAATGCTGACACAGGGTGAAAATACAGGGCAGGGATGATAGGGAAAGGGACACAGAGGGGACACGCTGTACTGGATTGATATGGACAAAGAGAAAAGATGGATGGTGGACAGAGAGAGAGAAGAAATGTCAAATAGGAGACCCTGCAAAAGACACGAAAAAACAGAACAGAAAAGACACTAGGACCAAAGAGAATAGAGAAATAAAATGTTCATACAACAAAGGTAGAAAAAAATTTTTATTTTGAATTTAATAGTTATGCATTTCCAAAAGCTGAAATATTCTATTTCTGATATTTTGTATTTCAGTCTCTATTTCTCTAATATTGTTGTACATGTAGAGTCTGACATTTTAAGGTTTCCTGTTCAGTTTTTTTGCCTTTAATGTTTTTATTATTGAACTGAGGTCCCTTGATCACACACTCAAAACACAAACACTCAACAAATGAGTAACAAGATGTGGCATTCTGTGAACATGCAGTGCTGTATAGAGACCTTGTTGTAGTCCTGTGAATGTGGTGTAGATGGGCTGGAAGAAGGATGGTGAACTCTGGTGATGGGACTTACAGTGCTACATTTGCTATCACAGAAATGCAAGTGCGCTTGAGATGTTTTAAAGGATGCCTTAGGCTTGTCCTCAGGCAACCTTTAGGTTTTGGAGTCCCCAAAGTCTTAGACTAATTTCTCCAGATCCTCACCAAACAAGTCCTACCTATACTGAATGTGCACCACCAGTTGTGTTCACAACCCACCATGCTTTAATTTCCTTTATATGGTCTTGGTCATTTGTGCCAAGTTGAGCACCCCCAATCATTTTGAAAACTTGGCTCCTATGCTATGTTATGATATGCTCTGTTTTGTCTCTGCTTAGCAAATGTATTGTACTACTGTGGGAAGGGATGGGGAAAGGGAAGTTCAAAATAAATTATATTGTTCTGTAGTGGACTCACCACCAAGTGTTTTTCATGTGCTAGATTTGATTTTGTATTCTAATTTTCATGTACTGGACAGATGTCTGATCCTGTTTTCTACTGACTGGCTTGGTGATGTTTTTACTGTTGGTCCTTTAATAAAAAGTATTTCAACATAAAAGCAAGATGGCGCTTGAGCAGGACGCGAGTTGAGAGAGCTCCCGTCGTTTTGGAAAGTTTTCTTCTAACTGGATTAGTCCGGCTGTCTTATAGGTTTTAATTACCTGCGGAATGCCCAAAAGACGGGGAAGACTGAGGGGCAATCCTCCAACTGCTCCGGAAACCTCAACGCTGCGACAGACTGTGATTACAGCGTTCACAGTCCATCAAACCTCTGCGGGTGCTCCTGCTGCTATGCCAGTGGAAGTGCATAGCTTAGGCAGCGATCTTTCTCTGAGCCCGCATGGGCCACATACTCCCCCAATGCCCGGAGATACTGAGATGGGACAGACGGGTTTGGAGGACTCACAGTCTGGTGAGGAGCATTTAGAACGTCCAGCTAACCCGGATGTCAGCACGTTGTCATCGACTCACGTCTTGGAGCCGATGCAGGTTGGGAGTTTTTTCCCGCTGAGAACGAGTGGTGGTGAGAGTGAGGGAACCCGTGGGCTAAGCCGTACGGAAGGAGCCATAGTCCAACAGGCTGATCTTTTCCCCCCTCAAGCCACTCGTGAAGCCGTCAGCGGTGACTCTGGATTCAATTTGGACCGCGATAGAAAACCTACATGCGGTATGTACTAACTTTATCATAAACACTTTAAATTTATCTGCTAAGATAACCCATTTGGAGACTTCTGCTCAACTTCAGAAGGAAGAGTTATCTAAACTGGAGAAAACAACAAAGGAAACGAAGACTATGCTTGTTAAACAATCGACTGATAAAATACTATTAATGAGGAAAATTGAAAATTTGGAAAACCAGCAAAGAAATTTAAACTTAAGACTTTTAAATTTTCCTATTGTTAAATATCTGACTCCTCTAGAACTGTTTAAAAAAATTTTGGTAACGGTGTTGAAAGTTCCAGACTCTAACTTACCCCCTGTACAAAAAATTTACTACTTAAAAAAGATTACAGAGATTACAGAGGACACTCAAGGGGAAAAGACTGAGTTAGATGTCTCTGTACTTTTGGAAACATCTGAGATAGAGGTGCAAGGTCGGGCTACATTGGTAGTTACGCTTGTGTTTCTACAAGATAAAGAAATGTTACTGAAGTTATACTTTAAAATGAAACAGGTCTCCTATTTAGGCAAAAAGGTGAATATATTTCCAGATGTATCTAAATGGACTCAATCTCGCAGGAAAGAATTTCTTACATACCGTACAAGAGTGATTTCTTTAGGGGCAAGCTTTCAATTAAGATTTCCTTGTAAGTGTTTTGTTTCCTGTCAAGGGAATAAGTATATTTTTTTTGAACCGGCCCAATTGGGTTTCTTTTTGTACCGTAGTCCAGACTGAAACAGTATAATGTGGTCATGGAATGTTAGGAATGATTTATGCTCGAGTTATTTTTCCTCTTTATTATTATATTTAGTTTAAATCCTTGATTCCCACAATCCTTAAAGCTTTTTTTCTCCCTCAACAGGTGGACTACATTAAGAGATTTTCTTCTTTATCTTTGGTTTCATATTCATTTGTTTTATGATGAATTGAAAAAGATGTATTCAGTATTTCTTGTACAATTGTGTATGTAATTATTTGAAATTATAAATAAATAAATTTTTTTAAAAAAGTATTTCAACATAAAATCGTATTCATTTATCTTGTGTCCATAATCGGAATCCAAGTTTCAACATGATATTGTGTTTCAGTGAACATGAATTGGGGAACTCAAAATTCTGAACTTCTCTGTTATTTTTCTGTAAATACAGTGGCAACATCTTACACAACAAGTCATATGACCTATAATCACCAGTAGCAAAAAAAAAAAAAAAATCTCATCATCTGGTTTCAAATACATCAATAAGACCAGGGACAACTATTTAAGTTGAGAATTCAAACCATTAGGTTGTAGAGAATTCAGCCTACAGATCTAGAGCTGTTCTCTATAATTCTAACGATGGTGGAAATTGTTTCAAGGAGAGTCTTCTCATATGTTGCCAGGAATCCTCCGTTGTAATACTCCAATCTTTGTCCAACCAATGATCCACCAATCTGACAGATCTATTTGCTGTTTGCAATCATTTATGTTTATTCAACCTAAGTCCTATATAACTTGAAGTCCACTTTCTAATTCATGTCCTTTTTAATTTGTGTTAGATGTGCGCAGGTCCACTTATACTGGCAGACATTATAACAAATATCTCGAAGATTCATTAGCCTCTCCTGAATCTGCAAAAACTGGTTTGTCTAACTAATGGAAAGGTGTCCCAAAGTTCTCGCCTTTCCATTCTTCCTGCAGAGTGAGATGAGAAGGTGAAGCTTTGCATGCTTTCCTCCTATGTGATTCCTGACTCATGGCTTTGCACAATTCTCTGGTTGCATAGCACTCTTTATCTGGAGTAAGGTTACCGCATTTGTTAAATAAAAAAAATAGACCTGACCCCACCCCCATCCATAGTGCCCTATCCTGCTCCTGTCTCCTGCTTCCCATTAATCTCACTCCTAAATTGCCCCACCCCCCAGCTCAGCCTCTCGCTCTCTCCAGTACCCTCCCCCCACCCGGGTCACCCTGAAGTCAGATATGGCTAACATGACCATTTATTTTTTTCATCAAAACGGGACATCTATTAATATTCAGTCCCGCCCCCAATACCGCTCTAGCCCCACCCCAATCCTGCCCTAGCCCCGCCCCAATTTCTTCCATTCATTTTTCATGTACACACAATATCTTATTATTTCATAATGGTAACCATAAAATTTACCTACCTACCTCCCCCAGAGCCTGCCTGCCTGCCTCCCCCAAAGTCAGCCAGTCTGCCTGCCTACCTCCCCCAGAGCCAGCCAGGCAGCCTGCTTGCCTGCCTACCTCCCCCAGAGCTTGCCTGCCTGCCTCCCCCAAAGCCTGCCTACCTACCTCCCTCCCCCAGAGCCAGCCAGCCTGCCTGCCCGCCTACCTCCTTTCCCCCCCCTCCCGGAAAACAAAAGCCTCCCTCCAGGCCTGATTTAAACTTCCTCCCCGGTCCACCGCCGCTGCTCATCTGCTACCACTACTCGCACCCGGAAGCCTTCTTCCCGACGTCAATTCTGACATCAGAGAGGACGTTCTGGGCCAGCCAGGCAGCGATTGGCTGGCCCAGAACGTCCTCCCTGACGTCAGAATTGAAGTCGGGAAGAAGGCTTCCGGGTGCAAGTAGTGGCAGCAGAGGAGCAGCGGCAGTGGACCAGGAGAGAAGTTTAAATCGGGCCTGGAGGGAGGCTTTTTTTTTTGGTGTGACAGGGAAGGGACAGGAAGCGATCGCCTGTCCCGTTGTCCCCACGCACAGCTTCCAGACACTGTCCCTGAAAACGGGACATTTTGGCGTCCCGAAGCTGTGTGTGGGGACAATGGGACAGGGGATCCGAAAACGGGACTGTCCCGTTCAAAACGGGACGTATGGTCACCTTAGGTATGACTGTCTGAGTCTCTCCTGTCCCAAGTACCTTCTCCAGTGCTGCAATTTCAAAATTTCAAGCAGCTAGCAGTGTTAGCAACAGGATCCTGGTCATCGGCCTGCTCCAGAAGCCTTCGCTCTGCAACACTTCCTGTTCCCGCATAGACAGGATGCTGCAGAGTGAAGACTTCCAGAGCAGGCTGACAGCAGCAGGATCCTACTGCTGCCAGCTGCCCAAAGTTTTGTGGAATTGCATTGTCAGAGGAGGCACTGGGGACAGGGGAGACTCCCAACTCCAGGGAGGGGGCTGGACTGGAAAGAGTGAGTCCAAAACCCAAACAAATTCCTTCCAGTCCAGGAAACCATCTGGACATCTGGACAGTCCTCTAAAAATAAGACATGATCGGGTAAATCCATACATCTGGTGACCTTAGGGATACCAGATTTTCCTGAAGGAAAATCTAGACCCATGGTCACGCCACTAGACCTGCCCAGTTCCGCCCTGTTCTGCCTGTGTCATGCCCCATTCCACCCCCAGCCCAGCCCCCAGATGGCATCTGCGCATGCGTGGACGTGATGCAATGATGTCACACCCACGTGTACGTCATGTCACCACGTTGTGTCCACACATGCGCGGATGCCTCATCCCAAAGCAATTTTGTCAGGAAGTTTTTCAAAACATAGACAAAGTGCCAAGTTTTGAAAAGCTGTCTGGATCCCCAGATATGTCCGGGGAAATCCAGACACCTGGTTACCCTAGGCAACCCTAATCTGAAGGCTCAGGATGTGTTCTATCAGGCAGCAATAGTGTCAAGGGCAATAGCAGCTCGTGTACATAGAAAGAAGGAGTGACATTGCCAAAAATTAAGACCAAAGAAGGAAAAAGAAAAACTGAAAACTGACAGCAAGGAATTTTGGAGGAAAAGAGCAGGAATCCAGGGAGGGAGGGCACAAACACGGAAGAAGGAGAGAAAGGAGTGCCAGTTGGAGATCGAGATGGAGTGGGAGGAAGAGAAAATGAGAGAGAATAGTGCCTCTCAGATTATCTGCCAATAGCCAGCTCTAGCACTTCCACTGTTGGGTCCTTGTAGAATTTCCTGGACTGAGTATCATTATTGTGTATGATGAGGAGCATTGTAGGGATTTTGCTGCCACCTAGCGAGACAGGCGATCATATACACTGTCAGTGCAGAAGGAGATAACAACTCTGGGTCAGATAAAGGGAAGTCCCATACAGTGTCAGCTCTATATTATGCACACTATAAATAATGAGCAACAAATATAAATCTGTGAGACTTAATTCGAATATCCAACTAATCACAGGTCAAATGTTCATAACCAAATGCACAAAATATTTAAAATGTGATATGCGAATGCTCAGACCCAAACCCGGTTCATAGTCAAATGCGCGAAGACAAGTGAGCGCAAGACATCAGGTAACCATACTGATAAAAATGCACTTGCAAAACACCGTCATGTATGATGATGACATCTTTACGTGAACGTGCGTGTGATTGTGTTGTTAATATTTGTGGCCTGCTCCGCCTACTTGTGCGCTGAATTGTCTTGCGCTCACTTGTCTGTGCGCAATTGTCCACGCACATTTGACTTGCCACCCCTAAACCCAGTGCAAGTGTAATAAAACACAGAAAGGGTCACAGTCGGGACCATCATGGGGCCGGCTCGAATGGAATTCACAATCACATAGTCACTGAATTGCCTCCACCCCAGCAAACTTTAAGATAAGTGTCTTATTTTCCAATTTTTGAAGCCGTATATTATGCCCATCATCAGATCATTCTTACCAGAGGAGTAGAGAACGGCAGATGTAGTATGCTATTATCTACTGTGTTATGGAGGAGATTAAGGACTACAGGCTGGTTAGTCTGATTTCTATGCTATGGAAATTAATGGAAATACTTCTAAAAAAAAACCCCCAAGAATACTGAGGTCACTGGAATCCAATGGATTGCAGGACCCAAAGCAGCATTGTTTCACTAGAGGCAGATCATGTCAGACATATCTGATCAACTTCTTTGACTGGGTAACCAAAGAGATGGATCAAGGGAGAGTGTTACATGTGATGTACAAAGATAGATTTTTCGCAAATCTACGTCGGACTTTGTAATTTGAATATTTCTACTGCTGTAATTGTCTATTGCTTATGTTTGACTTATTCCTACTGTACATCGCCTTGAGTGGATTCTTTCAAAAAGGTAATGAATACATTTTAATAAATAAAACAAGCCTTTGACACAGTTGTGCCCCAGAACTGCAAAGCGAAGAAATTGCGGATGAGGAGAACAAATCCAATGCCATTAGAATTTCTCCTGGCTGGAACGCAGCAATGACTGAACAAACAGTCTCCTTATGAAAACAGCGTTCCCTGAGAAACTTGTTGACCTTCTTGAGATTGAGAACCAGTCAGAAAGATCCTCACTTCTTTGCAACAACAAAATTAATGGAGTATCAATAGGGTTACCATAGGGCTCCAGAAAAGGAGTACGGATTGAGACATACAGGTTTTACTTCCATCAATGGAACAAGCTATGTATGGGGACTCCAAGAAAAATATGTGATGGGAAAACAGAACTCTAGTTTCTAACCATCTCAAATACTGTCCAATACCTCTGGTCTGATGTAATTTTGGCTCACTCTGTGTAAAACCATCCCCCAATGTCACTGGCAGAGTGAACTGAGAGCCCAACATTGAAAAGGACAAGTGGCTGCAAGCCTTGGGAGCTGAGCAAGAGAACATTTGTCAAGAGCTGCTTCTGAGAAAATCTAGGCTTAGGAGCAAATGGGGCCTTCCCTGGCCTATAGTATTTGCTATCACAGAAACACAAGTGGACTTGAGATGTTTTAAAGGATGCCTTAGGCTTGTCCTGAGGCAACCTCTAGGTTTTAGAGTCCCCAAAGTCTTTGACTAATTTCTCCAGATCCTCACCAAACAAAAGCTTACCCTTAAAAGACAGCTTGACTAGATGCTGCTTAGAAGTGGCATCAGGTGCCCAATGCCGGAACCAAAGAAAGCACCGCACTATCACTGCCAAAGACATTTGCTTTGCTGACACCCTGATGAGGTCATACCAGTGGTGTACCAAAGGGGGGGGGGGAAACCTGCCCAGTGTGCCAGCCATGAGGAGGGTGTTCCCGGCCTGGGAGTCATGGTCCAGGAACTTCCCTTCTCACAGCCTGTGCCAAGGCTCTGGATAGTCCCCGTGGCCCAGCATGTTCCCAGCTTTCTCTCCCTTTACCTTCCGTGAAGCTGAAAAACTGCCGGCCTCGGCAGTGATTCAGTTACGTTGCCCGCGGCTCCCCTTCCTGCTTTCCGTGTCTGCCAATGATGCAACTTCCTGTTTCCGCCCAGGTGGATTGCAGAGGCAGACACGGAAAGCAGGAAGGGGAGCCTAGGTCGGGAACACCCCCTCATGGCTGGCACCTGGGGGAAACATTACTAAAAATATTTTTTTACATTGGGGAGGGGTGTTAAAAATGATGGCAGGGGGTGTAAAAAAACAATGGGCCCCGGGTGTCACATACCCTAGGTACGCCTCTGGGTCAAACAAAGTGTCCATCACATAAGCTGGGCCCGTCTCCATGTCCGGAAACTCCAGGGCCAGAGCTGTGTCCGATTCCACTAAGGAGTCCTCTACTTGCTGGATTCAGGAAAGGCAAGCTCGGGCAACATTGGAACTGCAGATAGCCACCTGAAATGTGAGTGCAGAAATTTCTTATGACATTTTCAAGGATGATTTTAGCTTCCTGTCCTGAATGTCTTTAAAGCCACCACACTTTCCACCGGTAGAGTAGTTTTCTTCATTACCACCACCACTAATAAATCCACTCTAGGGAGCTTTAATTTAATTTATCCCACTCCTCCCAAACTATAGGATAAAGGTATGACATGGCCTTAGTCACTCTTAAACTGGTATCTGGGGTAGACCACTGAGCTCATAATTAATTCCTGAATCATCTCATGCACGGGAAACACCTTTGATGGCTTTTTGGCACTTGCCATCTTAGGATTAGAAGCAGAAGGGCTCAGGGACTCCAGTGCCAAATATTAAGTGCTTGTAAAGCTTTACAAATGAAAGATGATAACTCCTCCTGGTGAAAAACCCACACAGCTATGGGATCATCTTCTTCATTACTCCTAAGCTCTTCCTCCAGGACTTCCAGAAAGATATACGAGGAAGATGCTACCCCATCTGCCTGTGAAAGTGTGGGGGATGGGGGTGATAAGGATTCCATTCCCAAAACTGAGGACACATGCCTCCGTTTCACCTCCATGTCCATTTGCCGGGACATAGTGAGAGGAGGTGGGTCAGCAGAAGTCCCAGGATACCCCAGGGTCGAGACTCAGCGGTCTCTGCAACTCCAGAGCCTTATAAGAGGTAAGCTCTGGGGAACAATAAAATAAACTAGGGGGGAGGGGGAATCATGTTGAACCCCTGTAGGGGTAGATGAGACCTGCTGTGTTAGCTGAGAGGATCCCAAAAAAGAGGGAGCTGAAGAAGAGGACCCTGCTGGAGCCGCCATAGAAGCCACCTCATGTTGCACAAAGATGGCCACAGGAGAGTGAGGAGATTGCAGCCTATCCTCCCCTGCATGGAAAACCCATTGGCTGTCCGCCGTGAAAGTGTCTGAGAAGGCTGCACACACCAACTCCAATACCTTTCTCAAATTTGTTTAAGAACCCTTAAAGTTGACAGAAACTCATTGAAAAGCATCTTCCTGCACCAGGTACTTTAAAGCAGGAAGATGTTTTTCAATGAGTTTGTGTCAACTTTAAGAGTTCTTAAACAAATTTGAGAAAGGTATTGGAGTTGGAATTTGATTGTTTCTTTCTTATTCATGTATATGATTTTTGGTGAGGCTGCAGTGCATACACTCCCGACACTACTCACAGCTTTCCACAGTGCGAGCAGTGTTTAATTGTTTCTGCCGTCATTCACACCGTGAGAACAGAATGCCACAAGAGGCTTGACTCAATTAAAGAATTTAAAGGAGCCACTCACCAAATGCTGGCATGAAGACAAATTACAGTAGAGTCTTACAGAAGATTCCTTCCTGCAATTGACCTGAACTGCCAGCCCAGTCTCAGGTACTTGTGCTTCAATCTGTCCCTAATCCTTTTTTTATGGTGTGGAAAAAGAGAGAAGTACACAGAGCCAGGCACTTTTGGGGGGCAGGGACCTGGTGTGACCAGGAGTAGCCCCAAAACTGGCACCACTCAGCTAGGACACCTCACAGCTCTACTGAATTAAAAAACTAGAACAGAAGCTATGAAACTGACAAATCAGGAGCTGGTAGGAATATGTAAGGTTACCAGACGTCTGGGAAAACCCAGACATGTCATCTTTTTAGATGACTTTCTAAAACTGGACAGTTTGTCTGGGTTTTGGAAATCCCTGACAAGCTCCAGTTGCATGTGGAGGGCCTCTGAGCATGTGCGGAGGATGTCACACACATCCACGCATGCTCCAGGTTCTCCAGATGCAGGGAAGATGATAGGAGGCTTTGTAGGGGTGGGGCTGGAGGCAGAACTGGGCAAGGCTGGGGCAGAACTGGAGGCAGCCATGTGTCCAGAGAATGCGGAATAAGCGATTAATCAAATACTTAATAAACTTGGAAACTTGGTTTACCACTCAAAATATGGCAACCCAAGGAATATGTCCATCTGCCTGCTGGAGATAGAGCGTACTGAATTACAGGAGACATCCCATTCAATAGGACAGAGTGCAATTCAGTACTCTGTATCTCCACTTGCCGGTAGATGGATACAACCCACTAGTCTCTGGATTTATCTGCTGTTGGCGCTAAGAAATTAGCAGATAGCCCCAAACAAGTAATTTAACCAGCCAGCAGCCGTTTCTGGCCGGTTGAATCATTTTGACTATCGACCAGAATAGTACTTATGAAATGATTAATTCAGTTTTAAATGTATTTATTTTTAACTGTATGTATGCCCTTATATCTATTACTGTAGGTGGGATTCATATCTTAGCAGTCCTGATGCAGTTTTTTGGACCTTTAACACCTTCCTCTCTTACATCACATGCCTGGAAAGCTCCTTATTCAAACATGCAGATATGTTTGTATAAAAAGTACCATTGTAGAGCCCTATAGGTCTTTACATAATGTTGCTATTATTTTCATGCTTTTCCGTCTTCTTGCATCATCTCCTAACCCAAGACTGAACTTTCTATTCTCTTCCTTTTTCAGGTTTGAAAGCTGGAACAGAGACTATCTTGACACAGTAACTCTCTTTCAAAATCTTTTCCTTGTTTAATGGCTGGAAGTTCCCCTCTTTCAAAATCTTTTCTTTGTTTATGACTTGAAGTTCCCCATACGGTATCAGGTGATTGGCAGTAGCAAAAATTTAGGTATGAAGAACAAATTGCGTAAGAGTAGCCCAGGTGAAAGAGAGGTGCTAGGGAAGTGAATGTAGGATGCAGGACTCAAAAGAATGTTACGGAAACTGAAAATCTTTCACCTCTAGAATTGCATGGCATAGGGATATACAACCTGTAACCTGTAGGATACTATTGTCAATTGGATCTAGATTCACCTGATAGAGTTGATCCAGGCTTGGGTTTACCCCATTGCATGAAGGGACTTGTAGTTCTGATTTCCCCATTGTATTCCCTAAGGAAAGCAGAACTACAAGTCTCCGCAAGCAATGAGGTAAACCTAGAATTGGATCAACACTGTAGAGCAAATCTGGAAACAGTTGTCAATCTTACTCTAGGGCTGGATAGCTTAGAAAACTGGTACAGAGACACAAATCTGTCAACTCTAGGGCTTTCTCTGACAGAATGATAAATGCCCTTATTACAACATTAATGTTTATTTGTACATCAAATATTTGCTGTTCACGTATTACCAGTGCCCTTGATATATAAATACATTTCATATGTGTTAAGCTATTTCTTATGTTCTTATGCGAGGGGATTTGATAGAGACTTTTAAAATATTAAAAGGATTTGATAAAATAGACCATGAAGAAGCATTGTTAACATTTTCGGAAGTCACACGGACACGGGGTCATAGCCTGAAACTGAGTGGCAGCAGGTTCAGGACAAACGTCAGGAAGTTCTGTTTCTCACAGCGAGTGGTTGGAGCTTGGAATGCTCTCCCGGAGGAGGTTGTGGCGGAGACTACTGTTCTGGGTTTCAAGCGCAAGTTGGATGCACATCTTCTTGAAAACCATATTGAGGGATACGGGAAATCTGGGTCTCCCAAAAGGTGTACTTAAATGGGCCACCGCGTGCGCGGATCGCCGGACAGGATGGACTTCGGTCTGATCCGGTGAAGGCATTTCTTATGTTCTTATGTTCTTATGTGGATAACACATAACTGTACACGTTCTCATTACATATCTCTTACTCATAGCTCATGCATGCTTTGGTTCTCTGCAGCTAAACTCACTCACAGATCCTTGGAGCAGAATTTTTCTGCTCATTATAGAGCAATAGATCCTAGGCATTTATTACAAAGGCACAGATACTAATTCAGCAGCGCTTACTGTAGGCTGAAATTGTACTGCACATAGATTCATAACTGACATAGTAGACAGCAGGATCCAGTAGCGTAGTAAAGGGAGGGCGGTCCTCCCCGTGCGCTGACTTGGTGAGGGCGCAGGCACCCATCCACCTCCCTGCCCCCCCCTACTCCTTCCTCCCTCCTCCCCCACTGCCACGCAGGCAACACTTCCCTTCCCCCATACCTTTGTAACATTACTGGCACAAGCAGCAACCCAAAACTGTTGTCACGCCAGTGTTGGTTCTTCATCTTCCTGGACCCTCACCTAGGATGTGATGTCAGAGGAAGAGTTATTGTTGGCGTGACAGTAGGTTGGGAGTTGCTGCTCATGCCAGGAACATTACA
The DNA here is from genome assembly GCF_902459505.1 of Geotrypetes seraphini. NCBI lineage: Eukaryota > Metazoa > Chordata > Amphibia > Gymnophiona > Dermophiidae > Geotrypetes > Geotrypetes seraphini. The sequence continues at coordinate 67,347,549 of NC_047094.1, read as the reverse complement.
GAGGTACGGGGGAAGGGAAGCAGGGCACATGCGGCAGGAGGGGCAGGGAAGGAGCGTGTGGAGGTGGGGGCAGAGAAGAGGGTGGGGGAGGAGTGCCACCATCCTGGGCGCCTCTCAACTTCACTACGCCACTGGCAGGATCAGTGGGAAATTCACCAAGCAGAAGGGGATCCTAGAGTTTCAAGAAAATCCTCTTAGTACAGGGAGATCGACCTTTCAGAGGGGAATCATGAGAATGACCTTTCAGAGGGGGATTATAGGACCATTCCAGTTCAAATTGTTGGGCAAATGTGCCTGGCAGCTCTTGATGCACATCATATGCCTGTACTTCGGCGCTACTCTTCCATGCCTCCTTGATCCTGAGACACACAGAAAAAAAAGGGTTAGATTCTTCTTCCCTGGCAGTACTTCATCTCTCCAGACCCTAACAGAGGAGCCTCATTTTTAGATTTCACCTTAAGGATAGACCTGGACAATCTAGATAGACCTGGGAGTGAGGTTTAGGGATCTATAGACAGATCTAGGCCTGGAATATGGGGCTTATGGACAGACCTTGGCTTGGATTGGTGTATATAATTAGGTGTAGATCTGGGTTTAGATTTATGGATAGAGCTGAACCTTTGGAACCTTTTTACTAAAGTGTGCTAAATAGCATAGATTTTAGTGAGTGTTAACCATTATAGCACAGCTGTGCTAACAGCTACTGTATGCTAAAAAAAACAGTGCAGTAAATACCATGGGTCTGATAAGATTTATGCTAAGTCTGAGAGTTATGCTTAAAAATTGGACTCAACAAATTTATGCATATGCTTACTTTAGGCTCACAAGAAAAAATCAAAGCGTTTTACAATCAATACATAAGTCAGTAAGGAAAAGAACTCTAAATATGAATATTTGCTAGGAATGAGCGCATTCATTTTTACTGAAAATTCAACTAAATTTAAGAGTATAAAAAGTAGGTAGTAACCAGGAATGGATGTAGGGTGGGGAAGAGAAGTTAAGAGCTAAGGCCCTGTTTCTACAAACAGCACCTAAATCAATAGACACCTAAGGAAATGGCACCTACTGCAAGTCATTCAAAATTAGCCGCTATTTATAGAATTGCGCCTAACGGTGCCTAACTCAGATTAGGTGCCAATAGGAATCAGAGACGGTACAGACGCTTTCATGACCTAAAATACCAGTACCTAACACAATCCATGCTTGTAGGCGCCTTGGTGTAGATACCTACAGTGGCATATTAAGAGGGCGGGGGGTGGACCACCCTGGGCACAGTCTTGGTGGGGATGTCAGCACCTCTCCGTCCCCCCAGGCCACGCTTGCACCCTCCCTTCCCTGCCCCTCCCTGGTACCTCTTTAAAATCTTCACTAGCATGAGCAACTACTCTAGCTTGTAGCTCATGCCAATTTGGCTCCCTCTGAAATTACTTCCGGATCGTGGGGCCAGGAAGTGACACCAGAGGGAAAGCCAGCACAAGAAGCAGGCCAGAGAAGTTGCTTGTGCTGATGAAGATTTGAAGAACTTTAGGGGTGGGAATGGAGGGTGTGAGTGTGATGGTGGAGACACGGAAGGAGCAGGGGGCAGAGAGGAGGGCTCAGGGGCACCACCACCCTGGGAGCCTCCTACCCTAGCTACACCATAGGACATCTACATGGCACCTACCATGTTAGGTGCCTAGCCCAAAATTATTATTTTTTTTAAATTGGTTCTTAATAGCGCTGTTCAATTAACATGGTCTATTGAACCAATTAAAAAATTAAGCTATTTCGGCTAGATGCGCCTATTGACCCAGATTCTCAAAACTTTAATGCAGTCACTAAACTGTTTCCAGACAGTTTAGCCTGCATGCATTTTAGTGGCGGATTATCAAAATGGCGTATCTCGGTCTTTAATGAGCTTTCTAGCAGTCTCCGACACTGCCATGCAACTGGGCTCTTCAGTATTGAAATGAGCACTCCGGTGGATTCTTAAAAATTGCCGAGCCATTCTCCAAGAGTGGCATCAGCTTCTGGCAACAAAAATCAGTGACTGATCCGGGGATGCTGGTATAGTGTCAGCACTGCTAAAAGTGCATCTTGTGGTGTGTGTTTTGACTGTGGCTTATGAAAAAAAAATAAATTACATGAAGAATCATAAATTGTCATCTATTTTATTATTGGTGAGAATAGTAAAAGCATGTTTCTTGAGCACGTGTATTATAGCCACCTTTGGCAACGGGAGAGATGCCCAGTCTTTCCTCCTGCCAACCAACACCCTCCCCAGCAGCAGGAGAGATGCCCGATGTCTCCTGCCGCCAACCAACACTCTTTTCTAACCCCCCCTTGGCAGCATGAGAGTTGCCCATGCTCTCCCACAACCATGCAACACCCTTCCCCCATGCCTACGATGACCCCACCCTCTCCCCTTTACCTTATTTTCAGATGGCTGGCCAGAAGGATGCCTATTCTCTCCCACCAGCAAATCCACCTCTTCAAAATGGCAGGCCTTCCCCTCCCCAGTTCATCTTGGGATGCACCGGGGAGATGCCTGAGGCTCTGACTGACCTCTTATGGGTGGGGCCTTATGCATCTGGGCCAATCAGAGCCTTAGGCCCCTCCCCAGATGCATCTGGAGAGGGGTCTGAGGCTGATTGGCCCAGATTTTTAAGGCCCCTCCTGCTGGTGAGGTGTGTCTGTTAGCAGCAGGAGAAATTGGACATCTCTCCCACTGCCGGAAGAGTGTGTGTGTGTGTGTGTGTACGCACGTCCCTTCCCCCAGTACATTTTTAACTTCAGGGCGAGCAGCCACCAACTTGCTGCCCACGCCAGCTTCGGCACTCTCTCTGATGTCATTTTCAGGACCCGCAACTAGGACGTGACGTCAGAGAGAGTGCCCAAGCTGACGCAGGCAGTAAGTTGGTAGCTGCTCGCTCTGAAGTTAAAAAGGTATTGGACAGGGGCGTGTGCGGCGGGGGGAATCAGGGAATAGGGCAGGGGAGGGGGGTCCCCATCTTGGGCGCCACTCACCTTCGCTATGCTATTGGCTCCTGAAGAGGTGATGGCACTAAAAAATGACAAGCTTCCATTGAAAAGTGTAAACAGTGGACTTAAGGTCAGATTCTGCATAGGGTGACCTGGGGTCATGGTTCCCTCCCTCCCTCTCTGTCATTACACCACTGGCTAGGGGCTCTCTCCCCTAGTACTAGAGTTTCCCCTGCTATACAGTGGTAGGATCACCCCTTGGGTTGCTCCATCAGGATGGCTTCTTACTTCTAGACTGTTTTGTCATCTTCTGACAGTTGCAGTGGATGCCTCTCTGTCTCTTTTGGTGACTCAATTCATTTCTCATCTGGTTCCCAGCTCCCAGTGAATCTGAAAAGACACATGCCACTGGTTGTTACAGAAGATGCAGAGCTGTAAAGAGGGAGAAATGGCAGAGCTAGGAATTTAAAAAGTTCATTGGGCACAGCGACTCTTCAGCTCCTCAAAGGGGCACGCTTCCCCCCTCCACTGCACCCAACAGATTCTCCTCAAACCCTAGAATAAATAATTCTAAGAGCAAAAAGACCTAATTGCTGACAGATCATCTCAGGAGTTACAACAGCTCCCATACTCAGTGGCGTAGTAAGGGCCCCCCCCCCTTACTACGACACTGAAGGGGGTGGTCTGCCCCGGGCACCATGCTAATGGGTGCACCAGCACCAGTGATGTACCTAGGGTATGTGATACCCGGGACCCATCATTTTTTACACACACACCCCCTGGCCCATCATTTTTTTGACACACACTCTCACCCTTGGTATGCCACTGCTATGGTTCAAAAAAGCCTAAGAAGCCAGCGGGAGCAGCAAAAGCGTCCATTAAGGAATACCCTCCTGATCTGGCTCTATGCCGCCCCCTTCGTGAGAACATTCTCCAGAAGCGACTCGAAGGAGGCGGGATAGAGCCAGATCGGGAGGATGTTCCTTAAAGGACGCTTTCGCTGCTCCCGCCAGCTTCTTAGCCTTTTTCTTTGCCGCGGGGGTGGACCGGCAGCCATGCTGAAGTGCAGGTCCCATGAGGTTCCGGACCGGGCCGGCTGTGCACCCCCCTAGGGCATGCAACCAGGGCGATCTGCCCTCCCCACCCCGCCCCACCCCGCCCTTGATACGCCACTGACCAGCACCCCTCCTTCTCTCCACCCCTGCCTCTTTCCACTCCTCCCCTCGCCACACGTATGCCCCCTTCCCTGTACCTCTAGTTGAAGTTGTTGCTTGCAGTGTTCAACATTGTGCTCCTCGCGTCCCCATCAGCTGTCCCGCTGACGCCACTTCTGGGTGCCGCGCATCGAAAGTGACATCAGAGGGAGAGTTGACGGGCTCGCGAGGAGAATGTGGTTGACCGCTGTGAGCAACAACTTCAACTAGAGGTACGGGGGAATGGAAGGGGGTGCGTGTGGCGGGGGGAATGGGGAAGGAGCATGGGGGTGGCAGAGATGAGGGTGGGGGAGGGGTGCCTCTCACCCTTCACTACGCCACTGCCCACACTCTCTCTTTTCTGTTGAGGAAGATCTTACCAATAAATAGTCGGGGCGGGAGAAGTGGTACTTGGAGAGACCTCCCAGGAAAGAGACTTGAGAGTTATGATCTAGTCGATGAAGCCATCCGCGCAATGTGCGGCGGTGGCAAAAAGAGCGAGCAAAATGCTATGAATGATAAAGAAGGGGATCACGAACAGATCGGAGAAGGTTACTATGCCGCTGTACCGGGCCATGGTGCGCCCTCACCTGGAGCACTGGTCGCCATACATGAAGAAGGACATGGTACTTCTCGAAAGGGTCCAGAGAAGAGCAACTAAAATGGTTAAGGGGCTGGAGGAGTTGCCATACAGTGAGAGATTGGAGAAACTGGGCCTCTTCTCCCTTGAAAAGAGGAGACTGAGAGGGGACATGATCGAAACATTAAAAATACTGAAGGGAATAGACTTAGTAGATAAAGACAGGTTGTTCACCCTCTCCAAGGTAGGGAGAACGAGAGAGCATTATCTAAAGTTGAAAGGGGACATATTCCATACAAACATAAGGAAGTTCTTCTTCACCCAGAGAGTGGTAGAAACTGGAACGCTCTTACGGAGTCTGTCATAGGGGAAACAACCTCCAGGGATTCAAGACAAAGTTGGACGAGTTCCTGCTAAACTGGAACGTACACAGGTGAGACTGGACTCATTTAGAGCACTGGTCTTTGACCTGTAGGCTGCCACATGAGCGGACTGCTGGGCACGATGGACTACTGGCCTGACCCAGCAGCGGCAATTCTTATGTTCTTATGTTATGTTATCTTTCCAAATGGGAGCCCAACAGAGCTCTGAGCTGCTATTCCCAGTTCTGCTTATCAATCCAGGTAAGAAGTTAGGCCCTGATTCTATGCATGGTGCCTAGAAAATCAGCGCCGACTAGTACAGGGCCAAACGCGATTCTATAAATGTTAGACGCACTGTATAGAATCATGCTTAGCGTCGACCTGGTCTAAATTTGTGTCCGGCTCTCGAGGACCGGAATTGCCTACCCCTGGGATAAGACATAAAACTACTATAATGGATCAGACCAAAGGTTCATCTAGTCTAGTGATTTTCTACCCTCTCCTAGAGGCACCTTGCCAGTCAGATTTTCAGGATCGCCTCAATGAATGTGCATGAGATAGATTTGCATATACAGTGGAACCTCGGTTTGCGAGTAACCCGGTTTGCGAGTGTTTTGCAAGAAGAGCAAAACACTCAGCAAACTTTTGCCTCGCAAACTGAGCATGTTCTGGTGTACGAGCACCTCCCCTCCGCTCTAACCGGCATCGCACCCCCCTGAACCGGCATCGCAACCCCCCCCCGCGCGAATGCCCCCCTGCAAGAACCGCAAAGCATCCCCGTGCTGAAAGCGGCATCCGCCCGCCCTTCCTCCCAAGCACGGTCCTTACCCCTTCTACTCATTGTAAGGGTGAATGTGAGCTCCCGCCTCTTGCTTGGGCTGGGCCTTGAGCATCTGCGCATGCTCAAGGCCTTTTGGCTCTCGTTCTAGCGGAGAGAACGAGATCTCCGAGAGAACGAGAGCCAGAAGGCCTTGAGCATGCGCAGATGCTCAAGGCCCAGCCCAGGCAAGAGGCGGGAGCTCACATTCACCCTTACAACGAGCAGAAGGGGTAAGGACCGTGCTTGGGAGGAAGGGCGGGCGGATGCCACTTTCAGCATGGGGTGCTTTGCGGGTCACGCGGGGGGGCATTCGCTGGGGGGGGGGTGTTTGCGATGCCGGTTCAGGGGGGTGCGATGCCGGTTAGAGCGGGGGGAGGGGGTGATGGAGCAGCGCCGGTAGCCTCGGGGGGGGGAGATGGGTGGTGGAACTAATTGTTCAAGTTTCCATTATCTTCTATGGGGAAAGTTGCTTTGATATATGAGTGTTTTGGTTTAAGAGCATGCTTCTGGAACGAATTATGCTCTTAAACCAAGGTACCACTGTAATAGGTCTCTACAATATGCAAATTTGACTCATACGAGGGATCTTCAAAAAGTTTCCACACTTTAATTTTTTTAAACGCTATCTATTAAATTTCTGAAAGGCAAATTACATCACTTCTTCACATAATCACCCTGTTTTGCGATACATTTTCCAGCGTCCTAACATGTCCTCTTACCACTTCTCCCACCCCGCCCATTTCCCGTCAAAATATTAAAGTGCAGAAATGTTTTGAAGAACCCTCATACATATTCATTGTGGCCATCCTGACAACTTGACAGCTAGATGTGCCTCCAGGAGAAGGCTGAGAAGTACTGATATAGCCCACTGGTATCTTGCTTCCAACAGTGACCAAACCAGGTCATATCTAGCAGAATCCCCAAAAGTACCAAGATTCCATGCTACTGACTTCCATGAATAACCAGTGATTTTCTCCAAGGGCTCCTTTTACAAAGGCGTGCTAGGGCCTTAACACGCAGAATAGCGCGTGCTGAATTGCCGCACACACTAGCCGCTACCACTCCCTTTTGAGCAGGTGATAGATTTTCCACTAGTGTACCTTCGTAAAAGGAGCCCCAAGTCTAGTGTATTTTATCTCCAGCAATTTCATATTACACCCATGCATGAATTCACCTATACTATAGGTTACTTTTGGGGAACTCACTCCTATCCCTCTTGTACGCTTATAATATGACCAAACCAAGCATAACTTCCTCATTCTTTTATTTTCAGTTCATGCTGTTCTCATCATTCCTGTACTTCCAGGAATTGATTTTTTTTACTCTTTCAAAAACCACAATGGCCAGGGGATACTTAATGAAGTTATATGGAACTACTTCTAAAACAAATAGGAGGAAAGCTTTTTTCACAAAACGAAGTTAAACTCTGGAACTCATTGCCAGAGGATGTGGTAACAGTGGTTATTGTATCTGGGTTTAAAAAAGGTAATTTGCTTGGAACTGTTGCCTGCATCATTTGTTGACCAAATAAATACCTGAATCACCAACATCTCCTTCCACAGTATTTCTTTGTTTTTATTCCATATGTCCAAGCCACATACATATTCTTCATTCTAATTCTTTCCCTGTTATGTTTGGGAACCATTGGCTAAGTATTGTAAGGAATGATAATTTATTTTATTTTGTTAACCTTTCAGCATACACATCCAGGGTGGGTGGGTGGGAGGGGGAGGGGTTTGCACTGGCGTTTAATTCAGGGAACATATGGGTAGTTTCTTGTAGGCATCCTTTTTTCTGATTATTTGGTGGGGGGTGGGGGGAGGGGGGAAATATTTGTTCATTATTGTCTATAAGTTTAATGTGCTTTTCTTGTATTGTTATGTATCTTCAATTTGTTTGTTTGCACATTGGGAAGTTTGGAAAATCAATAAAGATTTTTTTTAAAAAAATTCTTTCCCTATCACTCCTACACTCTCACAGTTCGACAAGCCTGTACAGACATTCTGCAGTCAGGTTGCCTGTGTGTTTTCTTCCTATACTCTGAAGACTGATACACACACATGAATCCACCAACCTCTAATTCCCTGTGCATTTTATCAATATCACTTCTGTATTCTTGCTGTGTGATAAACCCATTAGTGAGTTCAATAGTGTTTCATTGCCCACAAGCTCTCCAGTCATTGATCCCTTCACTGGCATACCAAGGTGGTGAGGGGGGCGGGAGGGCAATCCACTCCCGGATGCAGATCATAAGGGGGTTCTCTACAGCTCCAGGGGGCCCCCATTGTCTGGGAACTTTTTCCCCTTCTTGCAGCAGCAGCGGCAGCCTTCACAACTCGCAGCTCTGGCCGACGCTGGGCCTTCCTCTCTGCTAGGTCCTGCCTTCACAGAAGAAGAAATAGGCGGTAGATGATGGCCTGAAGTCAGCCAGAGTAGTGAGTTGTGAAGGCTGCGCTGCCAATAATAAAAGGCAAGTTTTCAAGAGGGGGTAACAGAGAGAGAGGGAAGTAGATACCCATTGGGAGGATGGAGGGAGGAAGGGAGAAGAGAAATGATGCACCTGATTTTGGGTGTGGGAGGGAGGAGAGAGGGAGAGAGAAAAGGAAGACCAGGAAAGGGAGAGGAGAGAGAGATACCAGACCATGCAGAAAGGAGGGCAGAAGGAAGGAATGGAGAGAGGGATGAAAAGGAAAGAAAATAAAGTAGATGCCAGACTATGAAGGAAGAAGGAGATATGCCAGGGCATGGGGGGAGGGAAGGGAAGGAGACAGAGATACCAGATCATGGAGGGAGAGGGAGAGATGCCAGGGCATGGGGAAAAAGAAGGAGACAGAGATGCTAGACCATGGGGTGGGATAGGTGGGGTAGAAGGAAGGAAAGGAGAAGAGAGAGATGCCAGAGCATGGGGGAAGGGTGGAGACAAAGAGGAGAGAGAAAAATGGAGAGAGGGTGAAGCTGAAATAAATCATATATAATGGAGAGAAGTGGCACAGGTTGGATGGAAGGGGGAGAGAGTAGACAGTTTATGGAAGGGGTATAAAAAGAAGGCAGACGTCGATGTAAGGAGCAGAAAAAGGGTAGACAATGTATGGAAGGGGCAGAAAAAGAGGGTGGACTGTGGATGGAAGGAGCAGAGAAAGAGGGTAGATACTGGATGAAAAGGAGAGAGAAGGCAGACACTGGATGGAAAGAAGAGAGTGAGTAGAAGATGAGGAAAGCAGAAATCAGAGAGGACAAAAGGTCAAAAAAATGTTTTGTTTCATTAGAATAAAGTAGTATTATAGCTGTATTGTTAAATGTTTATAAATAGAAAATTGAAAAAAAAGGTAATCTTTTTATTGGATTAATTTTAATACATTTTCTTGCTAACATTTGGAGACCCAAATCCCCTTCCTCGTGTCAGGACAGGATACTATAAAAGCTGTACACTGTACTAACCTAAGGAAGGAGGTTTTGGTCTCTGATAGCTAACTGAAAAATGTATTAGTCCAATAAAATGGTATTTTCTTATTTTCAATCTTTTATTGTATTTCTATTTGTTAATTTGTAAAGTAGTGATTATTTGTCATTTTTTTTTCAAATTTGTGTCTGCTATCTTTATATTTATATTTTGCATAGTATTAAGGTCCACCAGAACAAGAACTCCAACAAATTCCACAGAACAACAAGGGAAAACCAACAACAAAACAGAACAGTATTGTGGAAACAAATTTCTTGATGTAAAAATGTAATAACAACAATTCTTCACATGTGAAAACAAGGCAATGCAATAAAAACAGTACATAATACACACAACAAAGATTGTGGTTTGGACCCAACACGGTCCATGTTTCGGTTTTGGCCACCTTCTTCTGGGGTCCAAATATCGAATACCAGAAGAGGATTTATGTGCAGTGAGCACAAGTCAGTTTCTGGCATTTTTATAAGAACATAAGAACATAAGAAGTTGCCCCCGCTGAGTCAGACCAGAGGTCCATCTTGCTCAGCGGTCCGCTCTCACGGCGGCCCATCAGGCCTAGTGCCTGAACAGTGGTCCCTGATTAATTTTGTAACTTACCTCTAATCCCATCCCTCTACTCTTATCTGTACCCCTCAATCCCTTTGTCTTCCAAGTACCTATCCAAAGCTTCTTTGAACCCCTGTAGCGTGCTCCTGTTTATCACATCCTCTGGTAGCGCGTTCCATGTATCCACCACTCTCTGTGTGAAAAAGAACTTCCTGGCGTTTGTTCTAAACCTCTCCCCTTTCAATTTCTCTGAGTGCCCCCTTGTACTTATTGATCCCCTTAATTTGAAAAATCTGTCCCTGTCTATTTTTTCTATGCCCTTCATGATCTTGAAGGTTTCTATCATGTCTCCTCTAAGTCTCCGCTTTTCCAGGGAGAAAAGCCCTAGCTTTTTCAGTCTGTCAGTATATGAGAGGTCCTCCATGCCCTTTATTAGCTTAGTTGCTCTTCTCTGGACCCTCTCAAGTACCTCCATGTCCTTCTTGAGGTACGGCGACCAGAACTGAACACAGTATTCCAGGTGCGGGCGCACCATAGCACGATACAGTGGCAGGATGACTTCCTTTGTCCTGGTCGTGATACCCTTCTTAATGATACCCAACATTCACATATACACATTACTGGATGCTTTTCGCATAACTTAATCTTGTGGCATCTGATATTTGGACCCTAGAAGAAGGTGACCAAAAGTGAAACACGGACCATGTTGGGTCCAAACCACAATCTTTGTTGTGTGTACTATGTACTGTTTTTATTGCATTACCTTGTTTTCACCTGTGAAGAATTGTATAAAATTTTTACACCAAGAACTTCGTTTCCACATTATTATTCTGCATAGTATTAGGGGACATACATCACTATTTCTGTTTCTGTGGTGTTGCCCTGTATGCAGAGTCTGACTTCTTGGTGGTTCAATTTAACTTTTGTCTACATATTTCTTAATTTTAGTTTGTGATTAGTTATTCCATACTGGGTGAGGGTATATCTGTGTTCTATATGTATGAAAAAAACATGGTTTTCTGTTAGCATTGATTATGCGGGATTGATCTGTACTAATCTAGCTTATTTAATTTTACAATGGGTATGGATATATTGATGTTCTAGTGCTCACTGCAGCGTTTAAAATGCTGCCTTTTCCTAGGTGCATCCTTGTTGTATGACTTGTCAATTATTACTATAAATAATATTTTTTTATAGGGGGAATGTTAAAAAATAATCACCCCAAGTATCAAATATGCTAGGTACGCCATTGGCTCTCTCACTTTCACAATGAGAAAGATTCACATAGTCATGGGACCACTCTCTTAGCCAGAGCACAGCAAGTGCAGAAAAGTATAGGGAGGCCTATATAAAAGAGGACATTAATGAAGCAGTCACCAAGGCCATCAAGTGTGACAAGGACACCAGAAGAGGAAGAAGAAGTAGAATGACTATTCATTCATGAACTCACCAATTTCAAGTTGCCCATGTGTGCTTGAGACCTTTAAAGGCCTTCTTGCTAGCCGATGCTTCTGCCTTTGGGAATCTGTTGTGAGAAGCAACATTTTTTCTGTTAATGAATGACAGCAAAGAATCCCCCCCTTGGAGAACTTGAAAATGTGTATTCAAGAAGAATCATTGGCAATATTTCAACATCTAGAAAACAAAAAGCATAACTAACCAGAAAGGTGAGAGAACCATAGCAGTATATTCATGGGGTGACCCAACACAGCCACATTATGGCATAAATGGCCTGTAGGATATGCTGCTGGCACTATTAGTCAATTGAAATCTAGCTGACCTTGTCACATTAGGGAGTAGAAAATTACATTTAAAAACTCTTAATAGATACTGGATCTCTGATGTAGACCATGTGAACACACAACTGTGTTGGGTCGCCCCATAAATAAACTGTTGTGTTTCCCTCACCTCTTTCTGGTTAGTTATGCTTCTTATTGCCTGAATTTTATCTGTGGAATTTTTTCTTTCATCTTTTTATCTTGACACTTCAATATGCCCAATGGATTAATCATTATACATTTAATACTTCTATCTGTCATGGTTCCTAATATAATTTAGAATAATACAACACAACACATGATTTATCATAAAAAGATCTCTCAATTCAGTTATGACTGGAATTTTTACAATTCAAATGTAGAGACTTCCTGCTTAGTATCGAGGAGAACTCATACCTCATATAAGAGAAAACACAGAGCTCAAGGTTAGGCAACTCAAATTTTGTAGGCCTTTATATCTCACATACATAAGTCTCACACAGTGCAAGAATGGGGAATTCTCAACAGTCAGGTATAGAGGTGGCTTGTACCATTCAGGTAAAAGGGGACTCTCACAGCACAAGAAGGGTTGAATGATCTCATAATTTAGTTAGTACCAATGAATAGTGTCTCTTACCTTTCTCCTCATGACAGAGAGAGACAGTGATGACCGAAATCACTAAGACAAGGATAACCCTCATACTGAACCAGAACAAAACCTGAATTGCAAAGGTGACTAATCAAAATCTACAAGACAAAAATACAGCAGTAACAATCCCGCAGTCTGTCCGTCTGTCTCTTCAGACTGGCCCCTGACTATGAAGAGGCAGGTCTTATATAAACACAAGACGCAAAGTCATTGAATGGCATGATTACCACCTGTGAAAAATTCCCAAGTCCTTTTGAAACAAAACCAACTTGTTCAGAAATGAAGTCAACTCTCCCCCGCCTGCCTGAGCCTCAGACTTTATTTATTTTGTGCAATCTCTCTTCACGTCTTTCTCTGCTTCACTGAACAGGAAAGCTTTATGGGGCTCAGATATTTACCTTCAACTAAATTCACAAAAGGATTAATGGGATTAAGAATTAATTGTAAGTGAGGTTTTCTATAAAGCTGCTCTTTCCCAGAAATGATAAGTCTTGGATAAAAACGAATTCTTCGTTTAAGGGTAAACTATCAAATCCTTCCTATAAGGAAGTCAAAATTCATCTACAATCAAATTCGAGCACATCAAGTGTTGCAAAGACAAAACATTGTGGCTGATGCAATAAAATATGTTAGTCTTTGCATACCAGTTAGCTTAATGTTAGCATGTAATTCTGTGGGCATAAACAAATTATGTACAACAGCATTGTGCGGCAGCAACACAGTCTCTCCATTACTCCTGCATTCTCACAGTATAATCAAGACATGTATGAATTATTACTATTACTACTATTATTTATCATTTCTATAGCGCTGAAAGGCATACGCAGCACTGTCTAACTTGGACAGACAAACATGACATATAGGTTGTGGATGCAGAACCCAAAGTGAGAGGAGTCAAAAGCACTCTCAAAGAGGCGGGCTTTTAACTTGGCCTTGTGGAGAGACTGAATGAATTCTTTGCTTCGGTCTTTATGGAAGAAGATGTAAGATATCTACCTGAGCCTGAAATGGTTTTCAAGGGTGATGATGCGGAGTAACTGAAAGAAATCTCGGTGAATCTGCAAGATGTACTAAGCCAAATTGATAAGTTAAAAAGTGATAAATCACCTGGACCGGATGGTATACATCCCAGGGTACTACAAGAACTCAAAAATGAAATAGTGATCTGTAGCCTGTCGCTAAAATCGTCTGTAGTACCTGAAGATTGGAGAGTGGCCAATGTTACGCCGATTTTTAAAAAGGGTTCCAGGGGAGATCTGGGAAATTACAGACCGATAAGCCTGACTTCAGTCCTAGTCAAAATGGTGGAAACAATTATAAAATATAAGATTGTGGAACTCATAGACAAACATGATTTAATGAGACAGAATCAGCATAGGTTCAGCCGATGGAGATCTTGCCTCACCAATTTGCTTGACTTTTTTGAAGGTGTGAATAAACACATGGATAAAGGTGAGCCAATTCATGTAATGTATCTAGATTTTCAGAAAGCTTTTGATAAAGTTCCTCATGAGAGGCTCCTGAGAAAATTAGTGTCATGGGATAGGTGGTAAAGTTCAGTTGTGGATTAGGAATTGGTTATCAGATAGAAAACAGAGGGTAGGGTTAAATGGTCAGTTTTCTCAATGGAGGAGAGGAAACAGTGGAGTGCCACAGGGGTCTGTAAAGGGACCATTGTTATTTAACTTATTTATCTGGAAATTGGAATGACGAGTGAGGTGATTAAATCTGCAGATGACACTAAACTGTTCAAAGTTGTTAAAACACTTGCGGATTGTGAAAAATTGCAGGCAGACCTTAGGAAATTGAAAGACTGGGCGTCAAAGTGGCAGATGAAATTTAATGTGGACAAGTGCAAAGTGATGCACATTGGGAAGAATAACCCAAATCACAGTTACTAGATGTTAGGGTCCACCTTGGGGGTTAGCGCCCAGGAAAAGGATCTGGGTTAGAGAATGACACGGTGAAAAAATTGGTCCCCGTCACCGCCCCGTCCCCGTCTCACCATCCTCTGCACCGCCCCGTCACCGCCATTCCCTTCACCGCCCCGTCACCGCCACTGCCACCCCATTCACCGCCCCGTCACCGCCACTGCAACCCCATTCACCGCCCCGTCACCGTCACCGCTGCATACATAAAAGCCTCAAACGGGTACGATTTTATATACTTTTCTAATATCTCCCCTATGTATCTGCCATTGCCCCCCCCTGTGTCCATATTCCATCCCCATGGCATGTCCCCTTTTTGTCTCTGTCCCTATGCCCCATGCACATAATTTCCCCTCTTTCTGTTACCTTCCTGTGTCCAGATTTCCCCTATCTTCCTCTTCCATACCAGTGTGTCTCTTCTTTTCAACCCCATCTAGCTTTTTTTCCCTCTTTCTTCCCCCCCCTGCTTCTAGCATCTGGCTCACCTGCCTGTCCTTCCCTTTCTTTCCTGCTGTGGGTTTTTCTTTCCGTTTTCATCACCTTGGCCCAGAATCCTTACAGTCTGAGCCGGGAACACTAGCGATCGCACGGTCCTCGCAGCCCCCACCCGCCTGCCCAATCGATCCTAGTGTTTAGCCAGCTCTCTCCCTTCTCCTCACCTTAATTTGCAGGCTTTCTTTTTCAGCGACCTGCACGCTTTCCCAAAGAGCCGCACACGCGCGGCTGCTCAGTGTTCAATCTTCTGCTCTGCTGCAACTTCCTGTTTCCGGTTGCGTCAGAGCAGAAGATCGAAACTGAGCAGCAGCGGGTGCGCGGCTCTCTGATAGCGTCACCGCTGCATACATAAAAGCCTCAAACGGGTACGATTTTATATACTTTTCTAATATCTCCCCTATGTATCTGCCATTGTCCCCCCCCCCCCGCGTCCATATACCATTCCCATGGCATGTCCCCTTTATGTCTCTGTCCCTATGCCCCATGCACATAATTTCCCCTCTTTCTGTTACCTTCCTGTGTCCAGATTTCCCCTATCTTCCTCTTCCATACCAGTGTGTCTCTTCTTTTCAACCCCATCTAGCTTTTTTCCCTCTTTCTTCCCCCCCCCCCTGCTTCTAGCATCTGGCTCACCTGCCTGTCCTTCCCTTTCTTTCCTGCTGTGGATTTTTCTTCCGTTTTCATCCCCTTGGCCCAGAATCCTTTTCCCTTTCACTCCCTCCTTCCAATTTGAGCCGGGAACACTAGCGATCGCACGGTCCCCGCAGCCACTACCTGCCTGCCCAATCGATCCTAGTGTTTAGCCAGCTCTCTCCCTTCTCCTCACCTTAGTTTATAGGTTTTCTTTTTCGGCGACCCGCACACTATCAGAGAGCCGCGCACGCGCGGCTGATCAGTGTTCAATCTTCTGCTCTGCTGCAACTTCCTGTTTCCGGTTGCGTCAGAGCAGAAGATTGAACACTGAGCAGCCGCGCGTGCGCGGCTCTCTGATAGCGTGCGGGTCGCCGAAAAAGAAAATCTACAAACTAAGGTGAGGAGAAGGGAGAGAGCTGGCTAAACACTAGAATCGATTGGGCAGGCGGGTGTGAGCTGCAGGGACCGCGCGATCCTTCATGCCTCACTGCGGGGACAAGACCCATTCACCGCCCCGCGGGCGGTGAATGGCCTTGTCCCCGTCGCCGCAGCGACTGATAGTTTTCTTCCCCGTTTTCGGCGGTGACCCGCGGCTAAAATGCGGTGGCCGCGGGTAAACCGCCACCGTGTCATTCTCTAATCTGGGTGTCATTGTAGACAATATGATGAAACCTTCCACTCAATGTGTGGTGGCGGCCAAAAAAGCAAACAAGATGCTAGGAATTATTAAAAAAGGGATGGTTAACAAGACTAAGGGCTCCTTTTACTAAGCTGCATTAGTGTTTTTAGAGCACGCAGCAGATTAGCGCGCACTAACCCCACGCTATGTGGCTACAACTAACGCCAGCTCAATGCCGGTGTTAGCGTCTACCGTGCACGGCAATTTAGCGCGCACTATTCCGCGCGTTAATGCCCTAAAGTGGCTTAGTAAAAGGAGCACTAAGAATGTTATAATGCCTCTGTATCGCTCCGTTGTGCGACCTCATCTGGAGTATTATGTTCAATTCTGGTCTCCTTATCTCAAGAAAGCTATAGCGGCACTAGAAAAAGTTCAAAGAAGAGCAACAAAATAAAAAAGGAGATGGAACTCCTCTCATATGAGGAAAGACTAAAAAGGTTAGGGCTCTTCAGCTTGGAAAAGAGATGGCTGAGGGGAGATATGATTGAAGTCTACAAAATCCTGAGTGGAGTAGAACAGGTATAAGTTGATCAGGGAAATACTTTTAAAATCAATAGGAATAAATTTTTTTACTCAGAGAATAGTTAAGCTCTGGAAAACATTGCCAAAGGTTGTGGTAAGACCGAATAGCATAGCTGGTTTTAAGAAAGGTTTGGACAATTTCCTGGAGGAAAGGTTCATAGTCTGTTATTGAGAAAGACATGCGGGAAGCCACTGCTTGCCCTGGATAGATAGAACAAAATAAAGTCACCACACTCATCAATATGCTTAGTAAGCTTGTTTTCAGCTTAGAACTCTGCTCAGAGACATGAAGGCTGATTACTCGGCCTCACCTACCAATCATTGCAGTGTTCGGAAAAGTTTTTTTATTTTAAATTTTCATGCGCTAGCTTGAACGCTATGCTTAAGATATTAATGTTCTCATGAATTTTTATGAACTATACAAAATGACTTAACTTTGAATAGTGACTGGTTCCTTTGCACGTTTCGTTGCTGCGTCAAAGTTAAGTCATTTTGTATAGTTCATAAAAATTCATGAGAACATTAATATCTTAAGCATAGCGTTCAAGCTAGCGCATGAAAATTTAAAATCAAAAAACTTTTCCGAACACTGCAATGATTGGTAGGTGAGGCCGAGTAATCAGCCTTCATGTCTCTGAGCAGAGTTCTAAGCTGAAAACAAGCTTACTAAGCATATTGATGAGTGTGGTGACTTTATTTTGTTCTATCAATTTCTTTAGTCACTCAACAGTTACCTTAACTTGTAAGAGTTGCCCCTGTATATCTTGTTTGACTTGCCCTGGTAGATAGCATGGAATGTTGCTACTCCTTGAATTTTGGCCAGGTACTAGGGGCCTGGATTGGCCACTGTGAGAACGGGCTACTTGGCTTCATGGATCATTGGTCTGACCCAGTAAGGCTATTCTTATGTTCTTATGTTCTTAACACTGCCTGAGACGGAGCCTGCCATAGGGATTTGGGCAGCTTTTTCCAAGAATATAGTGCATCATGGCCGAAGAGACGGAGTCTGGAGTTGGCAGTTGAAGAGAAGTGCACAGATAGGAGGGACTTACCAGCTGACTGGAAGTCACGGGGGGGGGAAATCACAGGGGGAGATAAGTAAAGAGAGATAGTAAGGGGCAGCTGAGTGAGTGTATTTATAGGTCAGTAAGAGTTTTAATTGTATTCGGAAATGGATGGGAAGCCAATGAAGTGACTTTAGGAGAGGGGTAACATGAGTATAGCAGCTCTTCCAGAATATAAATTGTACAGCCGAATTCTGGATGGATTGGAGGGGAGCGAGATGACAAGCGTAAGGCCTAAGAGTAGCAAGTTGCAGTATAAGTACAAGGTGATGAGGGCACGGATAAGTGTTTTGCTAATGTGCTCAGAGAGGAAGGGTCAGATTTTGATAATATTATAGAGGAAGAAGCTGCTGGTTTTAGCAATATGTTGTATCTGGGCGGTGAAGGAGAGAGAGGAGTCAAAGATGACCCCAAGATTACAAGCAGACAAAACAGGAAGGATAAGAGTGTTGTCCACAGAGCCGGAGAACGAGGGAAGCAGAGAAGTGGGTTTAGGCGGGAAGATGAGTAGCTCTGTTTTAGCCATATTCAATTTTAGATGGCAGTGAGACATCTAGTTGGCAATGTTGGACAGGCAATTTGAGACTCTGATCTAGGTTTCAATAGAGATATTTGATAGAGAATGGCATGGTGGCTGTTACCCGTGGCTAGCCGTGGGTAACCCACTAAAACGGTGAGGAAAAACCTGTGTTCATCATGGCTATGGGGACAAGGCCATTCACCGCCCCATGGAGCAGTGAATGGCCTTGTCCCCACAGTTAAGGGAGGGAACGTGTGCTGTCACCTATCGCGCTCCCTCCCTCCTTACTGTCATTGCCGAGTTGAAACAGCTCCCTTTCTCCCTCCCTGCCCCTTACCTTCGTGGCCGGAAGTCTAAATTGCCTTCTTACAGCAGCCGAAGCGTTGAAGCATCAGAGACAACCTTTACGGCAGCCATATGCAACTACAACGCTCCGGCTGCTGTAAGAAGGCAGTTTAGACATCGCCTGCCACAGGTAAAGGGCAGGGAGGTTTGTTGGACTGGGCCTGTTGTCCGGAGGGGGGGGGGAGGGGGCGGTGAAAGCGCCATGAAGGTAAGGGGCAGGGAGGAGGAAATGTGGGGTGGAGCGGAAAAGACGCTGAAGGGACATGGATAAAACAGATTGGGGAGAAGGACACTGAAAGCACATGGGGAACACAGAATAGGGAGAAGGACGCTGAAAGGAGATGGGGAAGACAGAATGGGGAGAAGGGTGCTGAAAGGACATGGGGAAGACAGAGGGGGAAAGAAGGATGCTGAAAGGACATGGGGAAGACAGAGGGGGAGGAAGGACGCTGAAAGCACATGGGGAAGACAGAGGGGGGAGAAGGACGCTGAAAGCACATGGGGAAGACAGAGGGGGGAGAAGGACGCTGAAAGCACACGGGGAAGACAGAGTGGAGAGAAGGATGCTGAAAGGACATGGAGAAGACAGAGTTGGAGAAGACACTGAAGGGAAATGGGGAAAAGAGAGTGGGGAGAAGATGCTGGCAGGGAAGAAGACAGAGATGCCAGACTATGGGGGGAGTGGAGGGAAAAAGATGAGTGCCAGACCAATTTGGAAGGGGAGGCAAAGGTAGAGGCACAGTAACAGAGCAAATGGAAGACGCAAAGAGAAGAGATACAGTGGATGGAAGAAATTGAATGAGAAGATGAGGAAAGCAGAAACCAGACAACAAAGGTAGAAATTTTTTTTTTTTTTTTTTTTTCTTCAGGATAAAGTAGTATCTGCTTGCAACAAGACCCAAATATTAAAGGACCAACTTGTGGACTCAGATCCTGGATTCCTGTGCATCACAGAAACATGGATCGAAAAAGACGATCTTTGCCCGCAAAACGAACTCTGCTCCTATGGTTACCATGGCCTCTTCTCTCCCAGAATAAACCGGAAAGGAGGAGGCCTGGCACTCCTCTACAAATCATTTCTCGACGTTCAGCTCCTCAAAAAAGGCAGCCACACTTCACTAGAATATATGCTTGCTTCAGTTAAGGATGAACTCCACCCCTACCCATTAGGTATCCTGTTACTATACCGGCCACCAACCCCCTGGAATAAATCCTCCGAACTCGTCCTCAAGACCATAACAAGCGCCTTCCTAAAATTTCAGAGACTTTTGATCATTGGCGATATTAATCACCACCTAGATGACAACACCAACAAGGATGCAATCAAATTCAACAATTTCCTCACTTCTCTAGGTTTCCCTTTTCCTGCATCCTCCTCAACCTTTGAAAAGGGGCACACACTAGACATCAGCTTCCTCGACCTGACCGAACACAAAACCTCTGCCGAAGATGCTTGTTGGGAACATGTCCCTTGGTCCGATCACTTTCTAGGATCTTTCTGCCTTCCCATCTTCATGTCCCATCTTGAATCTCCACCCCGTGCCACAAATCCCATCACCTTCCGCAAAAAAATCACGAGCGAACTCTTCTGGTCCCAATTTCTCAATCATCTTTCCTCTCGTTCTAAGCCTGACGACCCAGAATCCAACTGGCGCAACTGGATAAACCTCTCCAAGACTACCTATTGCGCTCTTGCCCCTTTATCTACCAAATCTATCTCCTACTCCCGTAAAGCCCCTTGGTATCTTCCGTACCACAGAGAACTGAAGCAGAAATGTCAAGAACTGAAGCGCAAATGGAAAAAATCCAAATCCCCCTCAGACAGACAATCCTGGAGGGAAAATATCAAGTTTTATAACTCAGCACTAAAAAAAAGCTAGGAAGAACTACTAGGATGATAAAATTTCCAGATCCAACAACCTGTTTAACATCTGGCGCTCCTTAACTTCCAAAAATGACTCCACCATTCCCCCCTCCTCCCCATCAGCAAACGACCTAGCAAAATTCTTTAACGAAAAGATCACTACCATAAGGAGCTCCTTCCCCCCATCAGTCCCCTACAACTCTCTGGCCCCCAACGACTCTAACCCTATCCCAGCAGACAGATCCTGGACTTCTTTCAAACTCGTATCTGAACTCCAGATCACCAATCTCTGCCTCAAACTGAAATCCTGCAAATGTACCCTGGATCCATCCACTTCCTACTTGTACGAGAATATTCCAGCACAGGCCATCTCATCCCTTACTGGACTTATAAACTCTGCTTTAACATCGGGCCTATTCTCCGCAGAAATGGGACATATTTCCCTATCCCCATTACTGAAAAAAGCTGATCTTGACCCTTCCTCCCCTTCTAACTACCGTCCCATAGCAAACATCCCTCTCCTGACTAAAATGCTAGAGGTTATCATTTCCACCCAGCTCTCATCCTACCTAGAGAGATTCTCCATTCTCTTACCTTACCAATATGGCTTCAGACCCAACTTCAGCACCGAATCCCTCCTGGTCTCATTAATTTCAAAGGTGCAACAACTACACTCTCGCAATAAGTTTGCTGTCCTATTACAATTCAATCTCTTTGCAGCTTTTGACGTCCACCACGATATTCTAATTTATCAACTTTCTGAGATAGGTATCGACTCTACAGTCTTAAAGTGTTTCTCGAACTTCTTACGTTCCCGCTCCTACACTGTCAACACAAACGGCACCATGTCTGCTTCTTGGAAACCGACTTGTGGAGTCCCACAGGGATCACCCCTATCCCCTATCCTCTTCAATATCTACATGTCTTCCCTGAAAATCTTCCATCAATCTTCCCTTGAAACAATCTATATTTATGCCGACGACATCCTTTTCCTTCTTGAGACAGACTCGAACCTTACCAACCTCTCTGAGAACATAACAGCCTGCATAATGAAACTCCAATCCTGGTCCCTCTCTGTTCAAATGAAACTGAACGAGTCCAAAACAAAACTTCTCTGGCTCGATCCAAAACTAGAACAGTTGCCCACCCTCTTCGCACTGCCCTTTGGCACCACGCTGCAACTTGAGTTCTCAAGCAAAGTTCTAGGCATCATCATCGACTCTTCTCTTTCCTTCAATGACCACCTCAACTCCCTGGCAAAATCATGCTTTTTTAGCCTCCACATGCTGAGGAAAGTGAGATCCTGCTTCCGCCAACAACATTTTGCCATCCTTGTTCAATCCATCATCCTTTTCAAACTAGATTACTATAATTCCATCTACCTAATTCTAACCAAAAAGAATCTTCATAGACTTCAACTAATTCAGAACACTGCGGCCAAGTTGATCTTCGCAAAACGTAAATTTGACCATGTTTCCCCACTTTTGTCCAAACTCTACTGGCTCCCAATAATCGCCAGGGTTCATTTAAAATGTTCCTGTCTAGCTTTTAAAATCCCTCCTCTAATCCCTCTATCTTGGAACTCCCCCAGTCCCACCCAAAAACTTAAACTATTCTTCCCCTCATTAAAAGGTATCCTCTACGCAGGAAAATTAGGAAAATCTCTCTTTTTCAGAATCACAGGGCTGTGGAATAACCTTACTACCTCTCTGCGGAATCAGGTCTCCTTCCAACTATTCCGTAAGCACCTGAGAACTAGTCTTTTCACAAAAACGTAACACTTTCCTTCCTCCCTATACTCAATCCACCAAACTCAATGTGTTATTCTTTTCCTTTATTAAGCTCTTGTAAACTGTGCCGACCTCTATATTCATGGAGAGGATGCAGCAGGGCTGCCATTAGGGCAGTACTACCAGTCCTGCATTCAGGAGAGAGAGCTGAACGGGGACGATGGGGGACCCGCGGGGTTAAATATAACTCGAGCCGCGAGGCTCGTCTTCTACTCCGACTGCCCTGCCGCTCACACAGCCGATCGGAAGTCTTCCCCGACGTCAGCGCTGATGTCGGAGGGAGAGCTTAAGCAAAGCCCGCCCTCCGACGTCAGCGCTGAAGTCGAGGAAGACTTCTGGTCGGCTATGTGCGTGCGGCGGGATAGGCAGGAAATAGAAGACAAGCCTTCGCGGCTCGAGCTACATTTTGCTGAGAAAGTTGCTAAGATGCTTTTAATTGAACTATTATATTTTAGCTATTAATTTTATACTGTTCCCCTGTTCCTAAGTGTTTTTCCCTTAAATGTTTCTTACTTTTTCTATTACAATTGTATTTCTCCCCCCCTTCCCACATGTATCTAAGACCTATGGGTCAATATTTACCCAGTTTGTACGGTTGGTAGACCTGTAATTTTTATAGGAAAGTATGTTCAATTGTTATTTTTGTTTTAATGTTAATGTTTTTACTTTGTACAACGCTTTGTAGATTCGAAAAAGCGTTTAATCAAAAACTGAATAAACTATAAACTATAAACTAAGATGGGCTGGGAGGCAAACGGGGAACACAAAAGAGGGAGGGAGTGCGTTTTGGACACAAGGCATGAACTTGGGAGAGAGGAAGGGAGGGAAAGAGATGCTGAGGTGGGGGAGGGAATGCATTTTTAGACACAGAAGGCATGGACTTGGGCGAGAGGAAGGGAGGGAAAGAGATGCTGAGGTGGGGGAAGGAATGTATTTTTGGACACAGAAGGCATGGACTTGGGAGAGAGGAAGAGAGGGAAAGATGCTGAGGTGGGGGAGGGAATGTGTTTTTGGACACAGAAGGCAAGGACTTGGGAGAGAGGAAGGGAGGGAAAGAGATGGTTGTGTACACGGGAAATAGAAGAAAGGAGAATTTTTGGTCATAGGGAGGGAGTGAGGTACAGACAGTGGCATACCAAGGTGGGGGTGGGAGCGGTCTGCCCCGGGTTTACGCCCCAAGGGGGTGCACAGCTGGCCACCCTCCAGTGTTCTCCCTAGGCTGGCAAACTGCGTCTCTTTAGCCACTTGAGTGCCACCACCGCCATTGGGAACAGGCCGGTGCCAAGTTCTCCCTGCTTTTCCCTGTGGGGCCGAGCAACTCTCGCCACCTGCGTCAATTCTGACATCGGAGAGGACGTTCTGAGCCAGCCAATCGCTGCCTGGCTGGCCCAGGACGTCCTCTCCAATGTTAGAATTGACGTCGAGTGGCGAGAGTTGGTCGGCCCCACAGGGAAGAGAAGAAGGGCGAACTCGGCGCCGGCCTGTTCCCGATAGCGGCAGTGGCAGCCTATTCCCCAGTGGCAGTGGCAGCATTTTCCCAATGGTGGTGGCATAGGGGAGGGCAAGGAGAAAGAAAGGGGGGGGGGGGACAGGGAGCCAGAAAAGAAAGGGGGATGGTGAAACAAAGAAAAATGGGGCACAGAGAGAGAGAGAAAAACAGACATACAGAATGAAAGGGGGTATGGAGAGAGAGAAAAAGAAAGAAGGGGGCAGGGTGAAACAAAGAAAAAGTTTGGGGAGGGAATGAGGTCTGGAGGAGAGGAAGCATACAGGAGGCTGAAAGAAGGGAAGAAATATTGGATGCACAGTCAGAAGAATAAAGTGCAACCAGAGACTGATGAAATTATCAAAGGTAGGAAAATGATTTTATTTTCAATTTAGTGATCAAAATGTCTCCGTTTTGAGAATTTATATATGCTGTCTATATTTTGCCCTATGGCCCCCTTTTACTAAACCGCAATAGCGTTTTTTAGCGCAGGGAGCCTATGAGCTTCAAGAGCAGCGTGGGGCATTCAGCGCAGGTCCCTGCACTAAAAACCGCTATCGCGGTTTAGTAAAAAGGGAGGGGGAATATTTGTCTATTTTTGTATAGTTGTTACTGAGGTGACATTGCATAAAGTCATCTGCCTTGACCTCTTTGAAAACCCGCGGAATATTAATGATAATTAACATTTTCTCTGCGTACAGCGTGCTTTGTGTTTTAAAATTTTATTGTTAGATCATTTTGACTTGGCCACAAAGATAAGGGGGAGGGAGGGGAGCTGCTGAAAGAGTCTACCTTGACGTGGTTGCAGACTTACAAATCTTTTAGTCAAAGAGTGTGGCGACAGAGAAAAGTATGTGTGTATTCGGCCCATGGAAGAAGGGGGGGGGGCAGAAGGGGTGCGTGGGGGGCCCAATAGGATTGCTCAGTAAGGGGCCCAGAAATTTCTGATGGCGGCCCTGGGATGCAGTATATAAACTTAAGGTTTAGTTTAGTGTAGTTTAGTATTAGTTATATTGATAAAAATTTATAAACACAGCCCTGCCAGCTGAACATCTCTTTCTCCAGTTCAGCAGCCAGAACTTTGATTTATAAGGAAGAAATAAGCTAAATATTGCAGTACTGAGGCTAGTATGGATGCTGCGGTGACGGTGACGGGGTGGTGAATAGGATGGCAGTGATGGGACAGTGAAGGGGACAGAGGGCTGGGGACGGTGCAGTGACAGGGACAGATTTTTTTCCCGTGTCATTCTCTAATATTTGACACAGAGGTAGATCTGGAAGTCGGCAGCATAGAGGTGATACTGGAAGCCATGGGGGTACACCTCAGGGTTGGGGAGATTCTGGTAGAGGAAATGATACAATGGGTATAGGTATCTGACAGCAGTGAATGGGAGTTAAGAGTTGAACGCAGTTTCAAAAAAAGTGGGCTTTTAGCTTAGATTTGAATACTGTTAGAGAAGGAGCATGTTGTATTGATTCAGGCAGCCTGTTCCAGGCAAATGGCCTGGCAAGAAAGAAGGGATAGAGTCTGGAGTTGGCAGTGGAGGAGAAGGGTACAAATAAGAGGGACTTACCCGATGAATGGAGTTCATGGGGGAGGGGGAGTATAGGGAGAGATAAATGAAGTGAGATGTTGGGGGGTAAAGGGTAAATGCATTTGTAAGTCAGCTTTAACGCTGGAATGCCCAATGGAATCAAAATGACCCCAGCGTTCATTTTTGAGTCTGCTGTGCAGCAATGGCTCAAAGTTATCTTTTAATATTTTACAACTTTTCATGTGTTATTGTTACAAGTTAAATACTGCAAAAAGTTTTTTCTCTATCATCACCAGGTGGAGCTGAGTGGCAAGTTTGTCACTGAGGTCCATTGGGGTCAATTTGACCCCAATACAATAACTATTAATAAGTACTTACAAAAGCAACATTGTTAACATAAGAAGCGCCATCTCCGGAACAGACCCTAGGTCCATCAAGTCCGGCGATCCGCATACGTGGAGGCCCCGCCAGGTGTACCCTGGCATAGTTTTGGTCCCCATATCGCTCCACGCTTCTCATAAAGAGAAGTGCATCTAGCCTACCCCTACCCATGTCACTTCATGCCACTCATAAGGAGATGTACATCTAACTTACCCTTAAATCCTAGAATGGTGGATTCCGCAATTACCTCTTCTGGGAGAGCATTCTAGGTGTCCACCACTCGTTGCGTGAAGCAGAACTTCCTGATATTTGTCTTGAACTTGTCCCCCCTTAGCTTCAGCCCATGTCCTCTTGTCCGTGCCACATTGGACATTATAAATAACATTTTTTCCTGCTCTATTTTGTCGATTCCTTTCAGTATTTTGAATGTCTTGATCATATCCCCTCGTAGTCTCCTTTTCTCAAGGGAGAACAACCCCAGTCTCTTAAGTCTTTCCTCATAATCCAGGTTCTCCATACCTTTCACCAGCTTTGTTGCTCATCTCTGCACCCTCTCTAGCAGTATGATATCCTTCTTTAGGTATGGAGACCAATGCTGGACGCAGTATTCCAAGTGTGGTCTGACCATCGCTCTATAAAGTGGCATTATGACTTTCTCCGATCTACTCATGATTCCCTTCTATTATAACAGAATAGCCAAGATTTCAAACATTTAAACATACCCAACACAAATTCACACTGGGTGCAATAACACATCACTATTTGCAACATGGAATACCAATAGTAGGCAGTTTCAGGGTTTCACACCCTCTTCCAATAGTTTCACATATTGTTATGTAATAGATTGGGATATCGTGTAAGTAGTTATAGACACTGTAAAATATTCGGCTGAGGAAGTAAGAAGGATTCTTTTGGAAGATGTTGAAGTTGAAGGTGATGATTCAAGTAGTTCAGCATTGGAAGAAGACAATTGTTCAGGTGACAAATTTAGTGATTTCTTTTGCCATACTGGTGACTCTTCCAGGTCCAGTTGGCAGTTTGAATTGTCAACTAGCGAAGAAGAAGCTGATCAGACTTACCTCTCTGGAAAATGGTGTTGGTGGAAAATGGTGTTGTTATCTGTCGGGGTCGAGGGAAGATTAGGTGATCAAGAGTTCGAGGAAGTTTAGTATAACCCCCTCCTTCTCAGACTGAGGTAAAAAGTATCCCTCTTGAAATAAGTTTGTTTGTAGTCGTGAACACCGAGGGTTAAATTGATACCTTTCGCCAGGAGAAGGAGTGAATTACATAAAAAATAATAATATTGTGGCCGGGCCAGACCCCAAGTAGGTGGGAAACCCCGGCTCGGATCACAGGTAAGATTTTTAGGAGCGCCTTTTATATGGTTGGTCAAAGGAAAACCCGGACACTGGACTTTTCACCAAACTTCACCGGGTTTATTAAAGTAATCAAAACTTCCCTGAAATGAATACTTGTCTCAGGCTTAGTCCTTAATCTGGCCGTATATTGTACACAAGTCCAGGGCACGCTGGGTGTGCCTCTGCCCAAGAATGACAAGCTTTGTCAACACATTGGTATCATAAAAACAAACCAAAAATGCTTCTGCAGTTTCTTCACTGCTTCTGAGTTGTCCCCTCTTAGGGTTAAGGGCTTCTCCTAGCCAGAGTTGGCTTGTTACTTTACAGCTGAGCACAACAGGTATCAGCAAGCTTTCCACTATACTTTCAGTAGAAAAAAAAACGTTTTTGGCTTTTATTATTTTCCTCTTTCTCTCCTAGTCCCTCCCTTTGAAGGACGTTCACAACCTGAACCCAGGTTGTGCGGGCAAACCTCCCTTATGCTAAAGGTCTTAATCGCCCACCCGAACATGCCTCTAACATCCAGAATTTTAATTCAAAGGGCACTTAAGAGAACTGAGGTTCAAGGAATTATTTTGGCATTACTTAATTAGGCACTGCTGCCATGCCTTTTTTAGCTCAAGACTCCATGTCCATGTCTTCCTCAAACATGTATTCTCCAGAGCCTTCCTCACTGAGCATTTCCCAGGCTGGCTCCAGGGGATTAGGGCTCTCTATGAAGTCCTGCACTTCTGCTGGTTCTTCCCATCCCCCTCTCTGAATACCTACCAGCCTCTCAAATCATTTTCCCCTTCAGGAACACCCTCTAGCTCCTCACCCCAAAACGTGCTAGGAAAGTTATGGTACTTCTCTGGAGATAATCTCTCTCCCCTGGTGGGCTGGTGTCCTGAAAGCTTTCTTGGCTGGCTGGTGGAAGAAGGGAGATAGCAGCTATCTTGGTTTGCTGCTGGGCTCCTACAATCAGGAACAGGTGAGCCTCCTCCTCCTCCTCCCTGATTACTCTGCCTTCTGCCTATTTGAGGTTTGCTTGGTTGCAGGGCTCGGTGACCAGCTCCACCCCCTTCTACCTGGATTCCTCTAACCTGGGGAAAGGAGTAATAGGGACTGGCCTGTGGTTTCAGTGCCCTCCCTTCCAGAATCCTGGGCTGACTCCACTCCTGCTTTTCCGCCATGTTATTTGGTTGTGCTACCCTGCTGCTTTTACCAGGAGAAATAGGCTTTATTTTAGAGCCTACAGCCTTAAGGGCAGTATTTCTGACTGGACCCACAGTCTTTTTACTTGTGACAGGGGCTTCCCTGTCACATAATATAATAATAAAATGTAATGTAACCTGGAAATAAAAATGTTAAATAAACCATAAACAAAATAGATATAAAGAAGCACTAAGGATTCAAAATTTGAAATAGAAATAAAATTTAATAAACAAATGCTGTATATCAAATCTAGACAATGAAATTCTACTTCCCCTCTGTACAGTTCTTCTTTATTTCCAAATTAGGGTATTTGAGGCCTTTCTGTGTAGGGGTACCACTTTGGTGCGCTGTTGCTAGCAGACTTTCTCTTCCTGAAACCAACCTACTACTCTAACTAAAACAAATCAATAAGGAAAACCCTATCCTACATCTAGAAACCCCACGGATACCTAACATACTTTCTAAGCTAGAAAAAAACCAGATAATTGATGTTCCCTATACTATTTCCGTCCCCAGAATTTCCTATATCTCAAATCACAAAAAACTTCAAATTGTCAATAAACTTTACAGCATATATTCCCAGAAAAAGGTTTCCAAGGCAGTTTCACAACTTTGCTTCACTAATAGTCTCTCAGAACATGTCACAGAACATCTCATTAACTTCTCCAGAAATCAGCACCACAGACTTATTACACAGAGATTGAAAATTTCTCCAGAAATCAGGTTTCAAAAGTAGTTTCACAACTTTGCTTCACCAATATTTCTCTCACAACATTACACAGGAATCTCACACAGGACCTATCATAAAATCTTCTCCAAAAATCAGCACCACAGATTTGTCACTCAGAGAATCTCTCAAAACACTTCCCAGAAGATTCTCACAGATATTTCTAGCATCAAATAGTTTCACAGATAAAACAATTATTCACATCAGCCAGAAAGAAATGTTTTCTACCTTGGATAAATACCAGAATCTATAAATCCAACTTCAACTTCAACTTCAACCAAAACCTCCAATTCCTATTCAAAATTCAATAAAATCAGCTATAATTACCTTCTCAAAAGTCTCCCAAGCCAAAACACCTCCATACAGAACCAAAAGTCACCCTCCCAACTGTCAATTCTGACAGTTAGAATGTTCAAGCAGCTGATGCTGATCTCTGCACTAGGACAGCAAACCTGTGCAGGAAATCAGCAACATAATACTAAAACTGTACCAATACAAAAAACCAGGGCCGCCATCAGGGCAGTACTACCAGTCCTGCATTCAGGGGCCCGGAGCTGACAGGGGGCCCGGGTTCCCCCAGGGTCCTAGGCCACAGTTCTTCAACCGCCGGTCCGCGGACCGGTGCCGGTCAAAGTGGCGTACCTAGGGGGGGGGGGGGGGGGGGGAGATCCGTCCCAGGTGCACAGGAGAGAGCTGGACGGGGGACCCGTGGAGTTAAATACATCTCGAGCCACGAGGCTCGTCTTCAGCTCCTATCTGCTCTGCTGCTCACATATAGCTGATCGGAAGTATTCCCCGATGTCAGCGCTGACTTCGGAGGAAGGGCTTAAGCAAACGTCAGCGCTGACGTCGGAGAATACTTACGGTCGGCTATTTGTGCTTGGCAGGGCAGGCAGGAAACAGGAGACAAGCCTCTTGGCTCGAGCTCCATTTTGCTGAGAAAGTTGCAAAGATGGGCTGGGAGGCAAACGCGGAACACAAAAGGGGGAGGGAGTGCGTTTTTGGACACAGAAGGCATGGACTTGGGAGAGAGGAAGGGAGGGAAAGAGATGCTGAGGTGGGGAGGGAATGGGTTTTTGGACACAGAAGGCATGGACTTGAGAGAGAGGAAGGGAGGGAAAGAGATGCTGAGGTGGGGGAGGGAATGGGTTTTTGGACACAGAAGGCATGGACTTGGGAGAGAGGAAGGGAGGGAAAGAGATGCTGAGGTGGGGGAGGGAATGGGTTTTTGGACACAGAAGGCATGGACTTGGGAGAGAGGAAGGGAGGGAAAGAGATGCTGAGGTGGGAGAGGGAATGGGATTTTGGACACAGAAGGCATGGACTTGGGATAGAGGAAGGGAGGGTAAGAGATGCTGAGGTGGGGGAGGGAATGGGTTTTTGGACACAGAAGGCATGGACTTGGGAGAGAGGAAGGGAGGGAGGGAATGTGTTTTTGGACTTGGGAATGCATGGACTTGGGAGAGAGGAAGGGAGGGAAAGAGATGGTTGTGTACACGGGGAATAAAAGAAAGGAAAATTTTTGGTCATAGGGAGGGAGTGAGGTACAGATAGTGGCATACCAAGGTGGGGGAGGGGGGGGCGGTCCGCCCCACCCCACCCCACCCCGCCCCACCCCGCCCCAGGTTTACATCCCAAGGGGGTGCACAGCTGGCCATCCTCCAGTGTTCTCCCTAGGCCGGCAAACTGCGGCTCTTTAGCCACTTGAGTGCCACCGCCGCCATTGGGAACAGGCCGGCGCCAAGTTCTCCCTGCTTTTCCCTGTGAGGCCAACCAACTCTCGCCACTTGCGTCAATTCTGATGTTGGAGAGGACGTTCTGGGCCAGCCAATCGCTGCCTGGCTGGCCTAGAACGTCCTTTCCGACATTAGAATTGACGTCAGGTGGCGAGAGTTGGTCGGTCCCACGGGGAAGAGAAGCAGGGCGAACTGTTCCTGTTCCTGTTCCTGATGGCGGCAGTGGCAGCCTATTCCCCAGTGGTGGTAGCAGCATTTTCCCAATGGTGGTAGCATAGGGGAGGGCAGGGAGAAAGAAAGAAAGGGGGGAACAGGAAGCCAGAAAGAAAGAAAGGGGGCAGGGTGAAACAAAGAAAAATGGGACACGGAGAGAGAGAAAAAGACAGACATACAGAATGAAAGAGGGTGTGGAGAGAGAAAGAAAGAAGGGGGCAGGGTGAGAGAGAGAGAGAGAGAAAAACAGACATACAGAAAGAAAGGGGGTATGGAGAGAGAGAAAAAGAAAGAAGGGTCAGGGTGAAACAAAGAAAAAGTTTGGGGAGGGAATGAGGTCTGGAGGAGAGGAAGCATACAGGAGGCTGAAAGAAAGGAAGAAATATTGGATGCACAGTCAGAAGAATAAAGTGCAACCAGAGACTGATGAAATTACCAAAGGTAGGAAAAATGATTTTATTTTCAATTTAGTGATCAAAATGTGTCTGCTTTGAGAATTTATATATGCTGTCTATATTTTGCACTACGGCCCCCTTTTACTAAACCGCAATAGCGTTATTTAGCGCAAGGAACCTATGAGAGCAGTGTGGGGCATTCAGCGCAGCTCCCTGCGCTAAAAACCGCTATCGCATTTTAGTAAAAAGGGAGGGGGAATATTTGTCTATTTTTGTATAGTTGCTACTGAGGTGACATTGCATAAAGTCATCTGCCTTGACCTCTTTGAAAACCCTCGGAATATAAATGATAATTAACATTTTCTCTGCGTACAGCATGCTTTGTGTTTTTAAAATTTTATTGTTGGTAGATCATTTTGACTTGGCCACAAAGGTAAGGGGGAGGGAGGGGAGCTGCTGAAAGACATCTAGTAATCCTTGCAGGCTTGACTGTGCAGGGAATTATTTTTGTAAAATCATGTTTTGTTATGTGACTGGCATTATTTAGACTCTAATTTCTATGAATGAATAGAATGAAAATGATATAAATTACTTGCTTGTTTTTATGTGCGTGCGCTGAAGGAAAGTGGAGAGAGAGTGGGCTGAGGACGCTGAAGGGAAATGGGGAAGAAAGAGTGGGGAGAAGACGCTGATTTATAAATTGACAATTGTACAGAATATTGTTTCTTTTTTATATTCATCCATAGCTGCATGTTAATGATGTGCTCATATGCACTTATTTATCATCATAACATATACATCATCATTAACATGCAGCTGTGGATGTGTAAGGACAGGCTGAGGAGGATGGTTCATAGACAACAACGCGGAAGACAAAGGCGTGCGCCGACAACTGAGCGCAAGACGGAGGTGCGTGCCAAAGAAAATTGCTGGTTTTAGGGGCTCCAACGGGGGGGTTTTGTTGGGGAGCACCCCCAGTTTACTTACTACAAATCGCGCCTGCGTTGTGGGGGGTTGTAACCCCCCACATTTTACTGTAAACTTTTTCCCTAAAAACAGGGAAAAAGTGAAGTTTTCAGTAAAATTTTGGGGGTTACAACCCCCCAAACCACCCACAACGCCCCAACAACGTGGCGCGATTTGTATTAAGTAAAGTGGGGGGTTCCCCCCAACGCCCCCCCATCGGAGCCCTAAAAACAGTAATTTTCTTCAGCGCGTGCCTCTGCGCTGCGCTCAATTGTCTGCTCGCGTCTTTGTCCCGGTGCGCTTTTGACCTGACACCGAGGAGGATGAATGGGAAGGAAGGAAGGTGCACATATCAACATATCGTACATTTTTAACATGCATGATGCAGCTATAGGCAAGCTGAGGAGGATGGGACCATACAGCTGTGTATGTTCAGATATGCGCTCAGATGTGTAGTTTTTTCTGATATATTTATTAAGCTTACAGTATTTATAAAAACACATTTAATACTTGTTACAAAAAATATTGTGCAATTGTGATCTACTTCTGGCCTACAAAGGTCAAAAGAAATCCTTAACTGAGATTTTACATTCAAAAGTGAATTATAGCTACTAGCACTATTATTTATTAGTTATTTATTATGCAGATGTTTGTTAGTTTGTTATTAGTTCAGTATTAGACATATGTTAGTTTAGAATAGATAGGTATAGATTAGTTTAGTTTAGGTTAGGTTAGGGCCCTGCTGAAAGAGTCTACCTTGACGTGGTTGCAGGCTTACAAATCTTTTGGTCAAAGAGTGTGGTGACAGAGAAAAGTATGTGTGTATTCGGCCCATGGAAGAAGGGGGGGTCGGAGGGGGGATGGGGTGCGTGGGGGGCCCAATAGGATTGCTCAGTAAGGGGCCAGAAATTTCTGATGGCTGCCCTGCAAAAGACACACTAACCAAACCTCTCAAAATAGGAAAAAAACACAGTTCTTACATTCCAGATTTTCTTTGCTTTAAAAACCCTTCAAAATCTTCTTTAAACCCTGTTTTTCAAATTCAAGTAACTTTTAAACTTTTAACCCTGGTTGCATTAGGTCCTTACTCAACTTCATCAACGAGAAGTCTAACCATTCATTCCTTCATCAGATCGACTGCTTGTGGCGTGGAGAGGCAAAGATGGAACACTGTGGCAACAGCAACCAGTGAAGCCAGCATCTGGTAGGAAAAACGTCAAGAACATTATGCATACCATGAGAGGGCCAACCAGATATGCACTGGGAAATGTAGATAGTCTGTTGACGGCATTCAAATTATTTTTCAGAAGTTCTGTTATCACAGAGACCTTGAAATGGACAAATAAATAAGGACAATGTATTTACAAAGATGCTTGGAAAGGTATTGATGAAGAGGAGCTCCGCAGTTTCTTGGGACTTTGAATGACTACGATACTTGAACATATTTAATAACAGCACTTACAGATAATGAAAATCAACAAATTTTTTAAAATAATGTTTGCATTTCTGCTTACTTATATCAAATTAAAGCAGGGCTTAAATTAATTTTGACTCGTGTTTCCTAAATTTGCGGATAATACAAAGTTATTCAGAGTAGTGAAGACACAGGATTGCGAAGACTTACAACGAGACAATAAACACACTCAAGGAATGAGCTGCGAAATGGCAAATGAGGTTCAACGTAGATAAGTGCAAGGTGATGCATGTCGGTAAAAATAATCATATGCACGAAAACAGAATATCCGCTGCTATACTCGGAGAGAGCTCCCAGGAATGAGACTTGGGAGTACTTGTAGACAAGTCAATGAAACCGTCTGTGCAATGCGCGGCGATGAAAATGGCAAACAGAATGCTAGAAATGATTAAGAAAGGGATCACAAACAGATCTGAGAAAGTTATCATGCCGCTGTACCGGGCCATGGTACGCCCCCACCTGAAATACTGTGTCTAACACTGGTCACTGTACATGAAAAAGGACATAGTGCTACTCGAAAGGGTCCAGAGAAGAGCGGTAAAAATGGTTAAGGGACTGGAGGAGTTGCCGTACAATGAGAGGCTAGAGAAACTGGACCTCTTCTCCCTTGAAAAGAGGGGACTGAGAGGGGACATGATTGAAACATTCAAGAATCGACTTAGTAGAGAGAGAGAGATTGTTCACCCTCTCCAAGGTGATGAGAACGAGCGGGCACTCGCTAAAGTTAGAAGGGATAAGATTCCGTGCAAACGTAAGGAAGTTCTTCTTCACCCAGAGAGTGGTAGAAATCTGGAACGCTCTTCCGGAAGCTGTTATAGGGGAAAGCACCGTTCGGGGATTCAAACAAAGGTTAGATAAGTTCCTGCTGAACCAGAACATACGCAAGTAAGGCTAGACTCAAATAGGGCACTGATGGACCACTGGTCTAACACAGCAGCAGC
The DNA here is from genome assembly GCF_902459505.1 of Geotrypetes seraphini. Lineage (NCBI taxonomy): Eukaryota > Metazoa > Chordata > Amphibia > Gymnophiona > Dermophiidae > Geotrypetes > Geotrypetes seraphini. The sequence goes on along the minus strand of NC_047094.1, from coordinate 67,312,975 downwards.
AAATCTTATGCTCTTATGTTCTTAAGTCATATTAATAACAAACCCGCTAATAAAGTATGTACATAGCATGTGGGGTCAAAATGACTCCAGTGGGACTCAATGGTTGCAAAAATTTCTAGGCCTTCCAGGGTTAAGCTATTCAGCACAGATGAAAAGAATACTAATGGGCTAATGCTCAAAACCTAGCTCCAGCACTAGAGGTGATTAGCGCCGGACTAGCTGGTATTAGTGAACACAGAATGCTCAGAGGGCTCTAGTATGGGAGACAATGTGCATGCCAAACATTGCAGCACATAACGTGCAAATATATTCAAACGGATATTAATGAGGTCATTTCCTATTGCCTTCCAATGCTCAGAAAACAGCAAACAAAACAAAGCCACTTTTAGCGGCCTTGAATACCTAACGCCAGCCCATAGCTGGCATTAAGCTGATTGAAGAGAGGTTTTCCCACAATTCTGTTCTTTAAAATCTGCTGGGTTTTATTTAATTTGGAAACAGAAGGAAGCCTGTGCAAACTCCTAAGTGCTGATAGTGAGAGATATCTGGCACCTGTTTTCTATGCTTAAATATAAGATTCTCAGGGGAAAAACAAACATTTGAAAATTTGGCCTTGATATTCAGCCTGCAGAAGGCAACCCAGTAGGGCTGTCTCAAGAGATTATGGTGCTCCAGTCAATGCCCTACTCCCCGTCCAGTTCACTCCTCCCTCTTCTGCTACTACTACCATTTCTACAGCACTGCTAGATGTACGCAGTGCTGAAAAGTAAACATGTATGAGTCAGTCCCTGCTCAATAGAGCTTAAAATCTAAGTAAAACAAACAGGACAAATAGAGGTTAGGGAATTTCTCAGAGAGAGAAAGATGAAACAAACATAGGTACTTTCCAAGTGAGTGGGAGTTAGGAGTTAAAAGCAACCTCAAAAAAGTGGGCTTTTAGCTACTGGCATTTGCTGCAAGGAGGGAGGGCCAGCACTGATGTCAGAGAAGGGAAGTACTGCACTACCCTCCTCTGAAGTTGATGCTGGCCCTCCTCCCTTCACAACAGCTGACCTATGAAGATGCACCCTGCTCGGTCTTGGAAAGCACTTTAGAATCACGTTTTAGATAAACAACAAACAAAATAGAAATGGTTTGAAGCAAACAAGTCTGATGAGGATCAATGGGCCGGCGGTATACATTCCAACCAATGAACAATATGGCTGGTTGGAGGTCGGCATAATCTTAAGACTTTAAACAAACCTATCAAATTAGACAGACATTATTGAGTGAATTTATAACAAAATCTTATAGCACTGCTATTTTTCATCATTATTATCCTATTGGCAGTGAATAGAGCAAATAGGTTATATAGATTCCCTGCTGGGTCTGGGCAGCATATTTTGAAGAGGGAGGAGGGGGAAGTGTAGGCAGTGGCGTAGCAAGGGTGAGAGGCGCCCAGGTGGTGTCATCCCTCCCTTGCCCTCTTCTCCATCCTCCCACCCCCATTCACTCCTTTCCTGCCACCTCCTGCTACACGGCCCCCCAACTATTCCCTTCTCCCGTACCTCTTCAGGGCACGAGCAGCAATCTCAGCCCGCTGATCGCACCAGCATCGGCTCTTCCTCTGATGTCACTTCCTAGGCGCAGGTCCAGGAAGTGATGTCAGAGGAAGAGCTGATGTTGGAGGGAGCAGCAGGTTGGCGTTGCTGCTCGCACCCCAAATGTCAAAGAAGTATGGGGAAAGGGAAGAGGTGCACCTGTGCAGTAGTGAGGGGGGGGGGAGAGAACGGCGTGGAAGGAGCAGGGGAGGAAGAGAGGAGGATGGGTGTCGGCATCCCTATCAAGATGGTGCCCACCCCTCCTTACTATGCCACTCAAGTTTCAAGTTCATTTAAAAATTTGTTATACCACCTAATGAGTGTATGTAGGTTAACTTATGAACTGGTGACTTCATGGCCCCAGGTGCTTGATGTCCTTTAGTGTTGGTGCCTTGGGCTAGAGCATCACCTGGCCAGAGGTTAAACTGACCCTACAACCAGTTACTTTCTGCAGGCTGCGGTCATAGGAGCCAACTTTTCAAAATGATTGGGGGTGCCCCAGACCCCACCCATGCTCCACCTCTGACCCCACCCCCCCGTAATAATAATACTGATTATAATGCCACTTTTTCCATTCATTTTTCATATATACACCCAGTATAATCTTATTAACAATACATAATGGTTAACCACAAAATTAAACTACACTGTATGCTTCTTAACATTCATTCCTACTAGAACACCTGACTTTGGTCATACATGCAGAACACGGATAGCCCCTATGCAAATACAGGACCACAAACTAAAAGTACTAATATATACAAATGAAACTCTAAGATACCAGATTCTACACGTAGTACACAAGAGAGATAGAAAGAAACCAATTTCTTCCTGAACAGTGCAAAATATAAACAGCAGATATAAATTCTCAAAATGTATACATTTCAATCATTAAATTGAAAATAAAATCATTTTCCTTACCTTTGTTGTCTGGTGATTTTATTTTTCTAATCATCTTTTCCCAGTCTCTGGCTGCACTGTACTCTTAATTGTGTTTTCAGGGCCTTCTTATCCATTTGCTGTTTTTCTCTCCTTCTTCACTTTCTGCCCTACATCCATCTTTCAAAGCCAAAAAAGGGCGGCTTTGTTTTATGCGCTGTTCTCTGAGCTTTGGAAGGGAATAGGAAACGGCCTCATTAACATCCAGAGTTTACCTGCAATAAGATAAGTATTTGAAGTATTTTATTCAATTCAAATATATTGCACTAATAGAGTTTTTCATGCAAAGCTTATGTGATGTGATTAAATTGCTAGTTGCACCACTGGTAAAGGTGACTTTACTTCATGGTTGCTATTGTGAACAATAAGTTTATGAGCACACCAGAATCAATATAAATTTAAGGAATGCACTTGAACAATATGTGAAGATTGTTTTTGTCTTTGAGGGCTCTTTGATGCATGGGCTACATCCATCTTTGGCTTTAACTTTTAACATTCAACTTTCTTTCATTTTTCTGTTTTCTTCTCAAAATCTATCTAGTTTGTCATGTCTTACCTTCTTTTCCCATCTATCCATGTGTACCATCTCCTCCCTCTTTCTTGTCCTCCATTCCCATCTATCCATAAGAAGCATTTCTTCTATCTCTCCTCCCTCTTTCTTATTCCCTATTCCCATCTATCCATAAGAAGCATTTCTTCTATCTCTCTTCACTGAACACCTATTGCTGTGCACCATCCTCTCCATCTCTCTCCTCTTTCCCTCCATTGCTGTGCACCATTTATTTATTTAAAAGATTTCTTAACCGCCTTTAACTAGGCAGTTTTACAAAAAACAATTATATAAAATAAAAGACATACAACAGATATTATACAAATAACAACTGGTCCTTCATATAAGCCATATTTCACAACATTCGACAGCGTATCAATACAGAAACATTCACCATATCTTCCCTCTCTATACACTTCCCCTCCATTGCTGTGCACCATCTCCTCCCTCCCTCTCCCATGATTTGATATCTGTCTCCCCCTCCTATGTTCTGGCATCTTTCTCCTTCCCACAGCCTGTCATCTCTCTCGTTCCCTCCTCCATCCCATGGCCCAACATCTTTCTCCTCCTCTTCCTCCCTTCCCAGAGTCTGACATCTCTCTCCTCTCCTTCTTAAAGTCTGGCATCTTTCTCCTCTTCCATGGTCTGGCATCTCTCTTTCCTTCCCTCCCCCCTTCCCATGGTCCAACATCTGTCTCCTTCCTTTCCCCCTTCTCACGGTCTGGTATCTCTCTTCTCTCCTTCCTGCAGTTTGGCATCTCTCTCCTCTCCTACCCAAAGTCTGGTATCTCTCTCCTCTCCTTCCCAAAGTCTGGCAACTCTCTCCTCTTCCATGGTCTGGCATCTCTCTCTCCTTCCCTACCCCTTCCCATGGTCCAACATCTGTCTCCTTCCCTTCCCCCCCCCCTTCCCATGGTCTGGTATCTCTCTCCTCTCCCATTGTCTGGCATCTCTCTCTCCTTCCTTCCCCAACCCCTACTCCCATCTGTGTTTCCTTCTGCTCAAGCGGAAACAGGAAGTTACATCAGAAGGAGGTGGATCGCGGCAGAGGGAAATCTTTGAAGCAGCACCAGCAGCCTTTGAGAATAGTTACCGTGCCGGGACCCCCTTGAAAAATAAGAATTATTTTTAAAAGGATTCCGGGAAGGTGAGGGGAAGGGAAGGAGATGGATAGAAGGGGAAGAGATGCCCGGACTGCAAGCTGGCCCTGGTCACATGAGGTCCCAAAATTATTGGGGGTGCTCGGGAACTCACAGCACCAACAGAGCTGATGCCTACTGAGGATGTGGCCCTCTGACTCAAATAAATAAGGATGTGGCAGACCTTCCTAAGCTGGACAGTATAAGAGGTAATTGTTTGATATATGCAAGCATAAAAAGAAACCCAGTTGGATGTAGATTTTTCTGTATACAGCCATCTGTTTTCTTATTGCTCTGGATATATGTTTATGTTTATTTAAGATTTGATATACCGCTCCAGCATTTTACTGACCTAAGCGGTATACTAGTGAGAATATAAGTTTGATAGATAGGGAGCACAGAGCATGTGGATAGTTTAGTGCTTCCCTGGGAAACTGGTAAATTTTATATAGAAAACTGATATAAGGATACAGCCAAGTGAAAAGCCAGAAAAACAACACTGGGAATGAATAGTGAGAAAATCTTAAGAATAATATATGTTTCTTGCTGAGTCATAAAGGGAGTATAGGAAAAAAAAATTAAAATATACAGTGGTACCTTGGTTTACGAGCATAATTTGTTCCAGAAGCAAGCTCTTAATCCAAAGCACAGCGCTCATCACTGTTGTGCATTCTTACACATGACGCATGCATACGCGATCCTTTATCGGGACAGCGGATGGCTTAATTCGGGAGCTGAGAGCTCATTTATCGGGACAGCGTTCATTTTGCGAGGTATGATTTGCGTGAGTGTTTTGCTCGTCTTGCAAAACACTCGCAAACCGTGTTATTCGCAAACCAAGGTTTGACTGTATTAGGAAAACAATTTTGGGTATTATAATCAAAAGATTCTTTTCCCCTTCCTTTCTTTTCTTGTGTTAGCACTTTGGACTCTGAGGCCCAGATTCTAGGCCAGCAGGAGACACGTACAATGTAGGTCAGCAAAATGCCCAAGGCCCTGATTGACCCAGATATCTATAGAAGGGGCTTAAGGTATCCAGGCCAATCATGGCCTTGGACCCTTCCCTGGTGCATCCCGGGATGCACCAGGAAGGGAAAGACTCAACCATTTTGAACAGGCAGGCCTGCTGGCAAGAGGTAGTGGGCATCTCTCTTGCCGGCTTCTACAATGAGGTATGGAGGAGGGTTTGGGGGGTTGCTTGAGCTGGAGAGGTTCTGAGCTGAACTACCCAGACCACCAGAACACGAGGGCTGTCTTTTGGGGTCTGGTTGATGGGGTGGTGAGAGGGAGGATATTCATGTAGGTTGGGGGGGGGGGGTTTGGGAGGAGTGTGGGGGAGTGCTTGGGGAAGAGTTGGGGGGAGTTTCAAGGGTGATCTAGGCGGTCCGGATGCACAACTGGGTTGCTTATGCAGAAGGGAGTGAGTATTCCTCCTGTTTCTCTGGGTACATCACTGTTGCAGGGCAGGTCATCATCAGGGGGTTTGGGGACCAGTGGATGTCATCAGGGGGAGTGCGATGGCTGTGATTGGGAGGGGGGCCAGCATGACTTTTTTTATGGGGCAGATATTGTGCATGGGTAACACACACACATATCTGTGTACATTAAATAAAAAAAAAAAAAAAAGGTTTCTTGTTCCGAACAGCTGAATGACAGGAGGCTGCTTTGGGGCTTCCCCTGCCGCTCAGCTGTTTGGGCTTCCCCTGTCGACTCTGCGCATATGTGAGAGTCTATGCAGAATTATGAGGATTATGCGGAACTTCCACTCAAATAATTTGTATGTAAATTTGTTTGAGCATCAATTGCTCTTTTGGAATCGGCCAAATTCGGACCGCAGCAGACCCACGCAGTCTTGCTGACCCTGTTTAGTGCATCTAACTCTCAGTTCTCAAAAGAACATGTGGAGGGGCTTAATCGAAAGGAACATCTAAGTCTGTTTTCGTCTAAGTCACAAGTCGTCCAAAGTAGGACACATTTTCAAAAAATGCGGCCAAAAAATATTTGCTTTTGAAAATCGTCTTTCTATATGTCCAGTCGCCTGATCGTCCAGATCGCTAAATCGTCCATCTTTATACCACATTTTCGTCCAACTTTTCGTCCAAGTCCAAAACACCTAGAAACAGACCTTTTGGATGTGGGATGGGTCTGCAAAGTGATGGACAGGACACCCACACAGGGCACCTAAAGAGTGGGCTACCTTACAGGGCATTGCTGTGAACTTCACAAAAAGGGTGCCACGTAATCATCTAACTACAGCTCCTTTCTAGATAATGGTGAGCCCCCCAAACCACCTCCAGAATCTCCTAGACCCACTTATCTACCACCCCAATAGCCCTTATGGCTGCATGAGCCACTTATAGGGCAGTACAAAAGGGTTTTTGTTTTTTTTTAGAGGAGTACACATGTTTCACCATCATTACAGTGGCTTATGGGCATGGGTCCTCCTCTCCATGGGTCCCTAACCCACCCCCAAGACCACTTAAGACGCCTCTGTGTAGTGTGACTAGGGTTTCCTATGCCAGGCTGCCAGGTGCTGATGTTCTGGAGGCAGAATTTAAAAGTTGTGATTATGATTTTTATGGGGGTGGAGGGGGGGTGGCGATGATCACTGGGTTAGTGTGTGGGGGTCTGTACTATGTGTTTGCAGTGTTTATCTGGTCACTTTAGGTTAGAGGTCTGCACGGGATCGCGGGAATCCCGCGGGTCCCGTGGGGGTCTCACGAGAATCCCCCCTAACCCATGGGACTCCCACGGGGACCCCCCTCTAGCCAACGGGACTCCCACGGGAATGGAAAGCTTTGGAAGCAGGGTATGTCCATATAATATAATGGACACGTCAGCCTTAGTAAAAGTAGGGGGTTTATAAGTTAATTACCTGAACAGAAAACAAAAAAAAGGGTTCCACCAAAGAGATTCCACAAGGAAAACAGCAGCGCAAACACAAAAGAAACTGTGGAATTGATGATCCTGTCAGAAGTAATTGCTTCTTTTAATGGGTACAGGTGGGAATGGAGGTAATTCCTTGCGGGGACGGGTGGGGACGGAGAGGATCCTGACAGGGACGGGTGGGGATGGAGAGGATCCTGGTGGGGACGGGTGGGGATGGAGAGGCAGGGATGGGTGGGATTTGTGACTTAGACCATTTTGTAAATGGTCTAAACAAAAAAATGCACAAAATATCGTGTCAAAGAAACAAAACTTAACTTAGGTTAGCCACCATTTTCTTCGCTTAAAGTTCCTCAGAATGCCACACGATTTTAACGTATGGTAGCTGTCCTCATAGGAACCTTTATATTATGCGGTTTTTCATTCAATATATTAATTTATAGTTTTCTTTTTAAGTTATAAAGTGCTGTGGGTGCGATGTGTATTGGCCAGTTTTGAGTCACATGATCCAGGAGTTTAGATTATTAGCTCCCATTCTGCCGGTGTGTTCTCACATCCGGCTCACAAACTATGGATTTAGCATTCAGCTAAGATAGTATACGGCTCTGGTAAGCTTTGTGGCGTTTTTAAATTTTTAACACTGCTGGGTTCTTAAACTTTAAGCTAATACGATATTTTGCTCTTTACAGCGTTCTCCTTCCCCGACCCTGATGAAAAAATGAAACGCGTCGGTGGGGATTGAGCCAGACCCAGTTTATTAAGAAAAGCTAAGTAAAAGCTACATTCGCTACTATTATAGTATTAAGCACAAGCACTTTATAACTTAAAAAGAAAACTATAAATTAATATATTGAATGAAAAACCGCATAATATAAAGGTTCCTATGAGGACAGCTACCATATGTTAAAATCGTGTGGCATTCTGAGGAACTTTAAGCGAAGTAAATGGTCTAAGCCACAATGTCCAAGTTTCGTCTATGCTGTGTTGTAAAACGTTCGGTTTATACATGCAGTACGACTAAGGGGCTAATAATAATTAAAAAAAAAGTCTAAAAAGTGGCCTAAATTGGTACTTGGACGATCAAAAAGCATGATCGTCCAACTACCCATAATCAAAGCTGGTTTTAGATGTATCTAAAACCAGCTTAGGCCTTTCCCTTGCCTCTAAATGCATAGAGCGAAAAGAGGCATTTTTAGAGGAGGGGAAAGGGCATGCAGTAGGCGGGAGGTGGGCCAACCTAGACCTAGGTGTACAACAGGTATAACCAAACGTTTTGACAGGTTGCCTAATTATATGTTTTGACTTAGACCAAGTCAAAACAAGTATAAGTGCTGAAAAAGGGGCCGCTGAGCTGAAGGCGGCTGGCGCGATCAGCTCAGCGGCCCAGCAACCTACCCACCCCCCACCGCAACCATCGGGGCAGGAGATATGCCTCATCTCCCCTGCCACAATAGCGATACTACCAAGTGTCACCAAACGCAGCATTTGGGATCGCTAAAGCGGCAGGAGAAATGACCCATCTCTCCTGCAGCGATCCACCCCTCCCCCCAATCCGATCAGGCCAGGAGAGAGCCCAAGCCCTCCTGGCCCCGCCTACTACGATCATGGCAAGAGGGAGCCCAAGCCCTCTTGCCCCGGTGATCCTCTAACCCGTCCCCCGCCAATAACGATCAGGCCAGGAGGGAGCCCAAGCCCTCCTGGCCACGCGATCCCACCCCCTACAAGATCGGGCAGGAGGGAGCACAACCCCTCCTGCCCAGATGAACCCTCTATCCCTCTCCCCACTAAATACAGGCAGGAGGGATCCCAGGCCCTCCTGCCCTTGACGTACCCTGAAACAAAACAACCAGTCCTAGGAGAACTCAGACTCAGAACAGAAGTAGCCAGCAAGCCACCTGCACAAACACATCCCAGACTGGCTCCTGAACAATTTTCAGAAACCTCATCTGGTCCACCTTCACTACCCTGTCCATCTCTGACACACAAAAACTATTAGGCAAACTGTTTACCCGATGCAGCCCCTTAGACAACTGCCCCCCCCAACTCCTCACATCAGCGCCCAAGGAAATTATCATATGGATCAACTCCCTCCTGAACAATTCCCTAAACCAAGGGTGCCTTCAGGATGAAATGGGAAAAATAGCTTTAACTCCTATTCCTAAATCATCTAACACTGATCTCACCACTCCCTCAAATTACAGGCCCATCGCTGGCATTCTCATTCTCACCACACTTCTTGAAACCCACAATTTGGTTTCAGACAACAGCACAGCACGGTACTCCTCATACTGACCTTACTGACCAAAATCAAACAACTACTAAGTACAGACCATCAAGCCATATTCCTTCAATTCGACATATCCGCTGCATTTGACTCAGTTGATCATCAATTACTCCTCACATAACTCTCAGAGATAGGTGCAACAGAAACGGTACTGCACTGGTTCACAGATTTCCTCATGAACAGAGAATACACCGTCAAAAAAGGCAGCGTTTACTCCAACAACTGGAGGGCCTTCTGTGGAGTTTTGCAGGGATCACCGCTCTCACTTATTCTTTTCAACCTGTTCATGAGTTCACTCGGAGACATCCAACTTGAAGACGAGAGCATAATGTCATACGCGGATGACATCTTACTCTTCATACCAGTGGAAGTAAATCAACCTAACACCACCAAGTAAATCCAAAACTAAACGCAGCCAAAACCAAGGTCCTCTATTTCCACAATGCCCAACAAACAGCGCCAACAAATATCACACTCCAATTGGGTAGCATACTCACTGTAGAAAAATCCTCTAAAATTCTAGGCTGTTTACTAGACTCCACATTATCCATGGAACCTCAAGTATCCCATCTTCGAAAGAAAACCCTCTTCACCATGAAGCAACTAAGACTCATCAGACCATACTTCCACCAGCAGCACTTTGCCACCATTGTCCAGATGATGATTCTATCCCAAATGGATTACTACAACTCCACCTATCTGGGAATCAATACCACCCTCACCCACAAAATGCAACTTATTCAAAACACTGCAGTGAGACTCATCTTCGGTCTGAAAAAAATACGACTCCATCTCAACCCAAACAACTCCACTGGCTACCCACCACAGTTCGTATAAAATTTGAAACAGCCAGTATCATGCATCGAATCATCTACGGCAACTTTTAACTGATGCATGGTCCAGCTCACACAGAATTCTCAACAGGATCCAAATGAACCTCCCTTCGACATAAAATTTCAAATACAGAAGAATCTTCCAGTCCATGTTCACCTTCCTTGGAGTCAAAATTTGGAATGATCTCACAGAGACTATAAGAGCAAAAACCAACCATACCCGATTCCGAAAGAAACTGAAAACTTCACTCTGACAGTTAATTCTTCTAAGACCATCCCAAGCACCTGGCCTTCAGGTACGTTAGATAGATTATGAGCCCACCGGGACCGAGAGGGAAAATGCTTGAGTACCTGATTGTAAAAACCGCTTAGATAACCTTGATAGGCGGTATATAAAATCCTAATAAACTTGAAACTTTAAATTTGCCTAAGTTTTATGCTTCCTGTCCCCCTCCACTCCTTCCCTCTAACCTGTTCCCCTTCCTTCCCTCAAGTCGCCTAGAACTTGTTTAGGTAAGCACGACTCACAAATACTAGATTAGATTAGATTAGATTATTCATCCCCCAATCAAAGGAACACAGCGCAAGAAGATGTACGACAGCCTACTAGCAACGCAAGCAGCGAAAATAGACCACCACCTCTCAAACATACTGACAACTACGTCTGACTAGAAAATATTTCAAAGGGAAATCAAAACCCAGCTATTCACAAAATTTATTAAGAAAAACTAAAACTTCTCCTTATTGGTCCCAATCCTGTAATTTTCCAAGCACTCTATCAACCATGTAATTAGCACCGTTTCCTGTAACCTTCCTGGAAATGTCCAGCTATCTTCTTCTGTAATCCGCCTAGAACTGCAAGGTGTAAGTGGAATAGAAGTCACGAATAATGTAAGGTAATATAATGAAAATATATGTGACATACAATGGTGAGATGGGTGCTCCATACACACTTTGTAAATGAACTGTGATACAATTGGATGGAAAAGACAAATATGATTTTGGTGAAGACCCCCGCAGTTTTGGATTTTTGCCTTGTTCTTTGTACTTGCCTTTTGCCTTGGTACTTTTGGTGTTTGCGCCTCAGGCGCACTTGTTGTATTTGATACCTTGTTGTTCCCTTCTCAATAAAAACGATTTTCAAAAAAAAAAAAAAAGAAAATATAAATAAAAAGTAAAACAAGATAGTGTGAAAAATCCAGAATTTCAATTAGTTATAATAAAATCTAAAACACTGAAATTGAAGTTGATTGATGAATATGCAGCCAATCTGTGTTAAAGAATATATTGAAACCAATGCGTGTTAAACAATTTAATGAAATGTGTGAGTTTGAAAGTGAGAGAATATGAAATATTGAATGAATCAAATCTATTGAGCAGCGAATGCACTACGTGTGAGTAAACCTGAGCAATTAGTCTGAAATAATAAGTGAAAATCTACATTATAAAACATCTAACACCAACTTTTCACTAATGACATTAATAAAGTGTAAGGAACTTTTTATTATTTGCAAATGATCCTATGTCATTGCTCAAAAAGAAATGTTAATAAAATTGTTTTTATTATCTGCATTCCTCAACATATATATATATATTTAAAATAAATGAGTACGTCCAAAAAATAGTGCCTCAGTTGTACCTTCAATGTCATCAAACAAAAATAGTGATTATCTCAATTATTTAACATCCAGGCTCAGAAAGTACTTGTATATAGATATAAATCACATAGGTATACTATTGTATGGACCTTCAGATCACCAACAGGGTACAAACCAAAAGGCTGTAATATTCTTCGTCAGTCCAACTTTATTTAATCATACTTTATTTATTTTTATTTTTATATATTTATATTTAAAGTCATATAAAAACCAACGAAACATCACTTTGAGGCCCTCAGTATGTTTATCATAATCAGAAAAGTAAAATAAAATAGTTTCTTGATCATATGTCTCTTTAGCTATAAATTATTATTAAGACTTAGCCAAAAGGAAAGATTTCTAAACTATAAAGAGTTTTATCTCATGCAAAATTGTCATTTCTTTAATAAGACATTAACTATTTTTTTCTGAGGCCCTCCAAGTACCTACAAATCCAAAATGCGGCCCTGCAAAGGGTTTGAGTTTGAGACCACTGCTCTAGCTTATAGTGATGCTCTTCAATCTTCCCTCCTGACATGCATGTTTCACATGGAGAAACTTTCTTCAGGGTCGAGGGATACAAATAACAGGAGCTACTTCACGACGTAGAAAAGTCTTTTCTCCCTCGACCCTGAAGAAAGTTTCTCCGTGTGAAACATGCATGTCAGGAGGGAAGATTGAAGAGCATCACTATAAGCTTAGAGCTAAGTGATGTTTTGTTGGTTTTAATATGACTCTAAATATAAATATATAAAAATAAAAATAAATAAAGTATGATTAAATAAAGTTGGACTGACGAAGAATATTACAGCCTGGGGTTTGTACCCTGTGATCTGAAGGTCCATACAATAGTATACTTATGTATACCTATGTGATATATATCTATATACAAGTACTTTCTGAGCCTGGATGTTAAATAATTGAGACAATCACTATTTTTGTTTGGTAAAATAAATGAGGGCATAATTATGTTTGGACTAACTTAGGCCCCCTTTTATCAAGCCACATTAGGGTTTTTTTTTTTTTATTGTCGGCCACTGCAGTAAAAGCTCTGATGCTCACAGAAATTCTATGAGTGTCAGAGCTTTTATCACAGTGGCTGGCAATAAAAAATCCTTACAGGGCTTGATAAAAGGGGGCTTTAATGTACATAAGTACATAAGTACATAAGTAGTCGCCTCCGCCGGGGCAGACCAGAGGTCCATCCAGCCCAGCGGTCCGCTCACGCGGCGGCCCATCAGGCATATTGCCTGGTCAGCGGTCCCTGACTAATTTTATTGCCTACCTCTACAGTTATCTCTAAACCTTCCACTGCTCTTATCTGTACCCCTCAATCCCTTTGTCTTCCAGGAACCTATCCAGGTCATCCTTGAAACCCTGTACTGTGCTATTTCTTATCACGGCCTCCGGAAGGGTGTTCCATGTGTCCACCACCCTCTGTGTGAAAAAGTACTTCCTTGCGTTTGTTTTAAACCTGTCCCCCTTCAATTTCATCGAGTGACCCCTTGTTCTTGTGGTTTCTTTCAAATTGAAAAATCTGTCTTTGTCAACCTTTTCGATGCCCCTCAGGATCTTGAAGGTCTCTATCATATCTCCTCTGAGTCTCCGCTTTTCCAGGGAGAACAGCCCCAGCTTCTTCAGTCTGTCAGTGTATGTAAGGTTTTCCATACCCTTAATCAGTTTAGTTGCTCTTCTCTGGACTCCCTCAAGCATTGCCATGTCCTTTTTGAGGTACGGTGACCAGTACTGTACACAGTATTCCAGATGCGGGCGCACCATAGCCCGGTACAGTGGCAGGATGACTTCCTTCGTTCTGGTCGAGATACCCTTCTTAATGATACCTAACATTTGGTTTGCTTTCCTCGAGGCTGTGGCGCATTGTGCCGACGCCTTCAATGTCGTGTCTACCATCACTCCCAAGTCTCTTTCCAGATTACTGACCCCTAGCATTGATCCCCCCATTTTGTAAGTGAACATCGGGTTCCTTCTCCCTATATGCATGACCTTGCATTTCCCTACATTGAAGCTCATTTGCCACTTTTTCGCCCATTCTTCCAATGTCGTAAGATCCCTTTGGAGATTCTCGCAGTCAACCGTGGTTTCAACCTTGCTGAATAGTTTGGTGTCATCTGCAAATTTGATGACCTCGCATTTTGTTCCCGCCTCCAGGTCGTCAATGAATATGTTAAACAGGAGCGGTCCCAGCACCGATCCTTGAGGAACCCCGCTCGTGACCCCTTGCCAGTCCGAGTAATGGCCCTTTACACCAACCCTCTGCTTCCTGTCTGCCAGCCAGTTTTTGATCCATCGGTGGACCTCCCCGTGCACCCCATGGTTCCATAGCTTCCTGAGCAACCGCTCATGTGGTACCTTATCGAAGGCTTTCTGGAAGTCTAGGTAAATTATGTCTATGGGTTCTCCTTTGTCCACCTGGTTGTTTACCCCCTCAAAGAAGTACAACAAGTTTGTGAGGCACGACCTACCCTTGCAGAACCCATGCTGGCTCGACCTTAGCTGTCCATTTTTTTTCGATATGGTCACAGATGCTGTCCTTAATCAGTGCCTCCATCATCTTTCCCGGGACCGATGTGAGGCTTACCGGCCTATAGTTTCCCGGGTCGCCCCTCGAACCCTTCTTGAAGATGGGCGTGACATTAGCTATTTTCCAGTCCTCCGGGATCTCTCCAGTTTTTAGGGATAGGTTGCATATTTGCTGAAGTGTCTCTGCTATTTCATTCCTTAATTCCTTGAGCACCCTTGGGTGAATGCTATCCGGACCTGGCGACTTGTCGCTCTTTAGCTTGTCTATCTGCCTGAGGACATCCTCCTGGCTCACCTCTAATTTGACCAGCTTGTTATCTTGATCTCCATTTTCTATTTCCTCTGGTTCCGGAATGTTGGATGTGTCCTCCCTCGTGAAGACCGACGTAAAGAAGTCATTTAACTTGTCAGCTATTTCTTTTTCCTCCCTCACTACTCCCTTTCTATCCCCATCATCCAAGGGCCCCACTTCCTCCCTCGCTGGTTGCTTCCCCTTTACGTACCTGAAGAATGATTTGAAATTTTTTGCCTCTCCCGCTAGTCTCTCTTCATATTCCCTCTTTGCTCTCCTAACCACTCGGTGGCACTCCTTCTGGCTTTCCTTGTGTTCCTTTTGGTTGGCCTGCGTTTGATCCTGTTTCCATTTTTTGAACGATGCTTTCTTGTTACTGATCGCCTTTTTTACAACTGCCGTTATCCATGCTGGGTTCTTTATTCGATTTTTCTTGCACTCTTTTCTGAACCTGGGGACGTACAGGTTCTGTGCTTCGTGCACCGTACGCTTGAGCAGGGTCCAGGCGCTTTCTACGGACTCTACCTTCCTTGTGCTGCCGTTGAGTTTCTTCCCCACCATTTTCCTCATTGCATCATAATTCCCTTTTCTGAAGTTGAGCGCTGTTGTTGTGGTTCTTTTCACCCTGGATGATCCCAGTTCTAGTCTGCACTGGATCATGTTGTGATCGCTGTTTCCCAGTGGGTCTAATACCGCTACTTCCTTTGCAGGTCCCCCCAGTCCACTGAAGATTAGATCAAGAGTAGCTTCTCCTCGTGTAGGTTCCATGACCAGCTGTTCCAGGAAGCAGTCCCTCGTGGCTTCCAGGAATTTGGTCTCTCTCTCGCAACTTGAGTGCCCGATACTCCAGTCTATCCCAGGGTAGTTGAAGTCTCCCATCACCACCACACTTCCATTCTTGCATACCTGCCGCAGTTCCGTCTCCAGGTCCCGGTCGATTTCTTCCGATTGGCCAGGCGGACGATAGTATAGACCCAATTTGATGTCTGCTCCAGATCCTCCTGGTAGCTTAACCCATATTGATTCCAAGCCTTCCGACCTTACTGCTGTTTCCATTTTGGTTGAGGGTATGGAGTCTTTTATGTATAGCGCTATTCCTCCGCCCTTCTTGTGTGTCCTGTCTCTCCTGTAAAGTTTGTACCCTGGTATGACCACATCCCATTTATTATCATCAGCCCACCACGTTTCTGTGATTCCAATTATGTCCAGGGCTTTTTGACTGGCTATAATTTCCAGCTCTCCCATTTTGGCCCTGAGGCTCCTCGCATTTGTGTAGAGGCAATATAGGTCCTGATTTGTCGCCCGCCCTGCTGTTTTCTTTCCATGGCTCGGCGCTCCCACCTGGCTTGCCTTTACTCGGTCATCCACCTCCCGTGGCGTGTCCGTTTTGCCCCCATCCAGTATCTCCTTTTTTGGATGGTCCTCTTGCTCCCATTGTTCTCTTTCAACCATGCCTGTTAGGCTCGTTTGTGCACTGGGCCCCTGCATTGCATCTGTGGGCCTTTTTTCTGAAGATTTCCACTCAACCCTTTTGTTTAAAAGTTCCCTCCCAGTCCCTTTGTCCAAAAAGTCCCTCTCAGCCCCTTTGTCTAAGAGTTCCCACTCGGTCCCTTTGCCCAAAAGTGTCTCCTCAGTCCCTTTGTACAAAAAGTCCCTCTCAGCCCCTTTGTCCAAGAGTTCCCACTCGGTCCCTTTGCCCAAAAGTGTCCCCTCAGTCCCTTTATCCAAGAAGCCTCTCATAGTCCCTTTGCCCAAGAATTTTCTCTCAGTCCCTTTGTCCAAAGGATCCCACTCGGTCCCAAGCTCTCTTTTGCAATGTCCTTGTTCGGTATCATTTTTTGATACCAATGTCCGGTGTGTCGAGGCCAGATCGACTTCCGGCTTTCCCCTTCTCTTCAGTTTAAAGCTAGGTCTATGGCGTTTTGGATGTTTCTTGCCAGCTGCCTCGTCCCAGCTGTGCTCAGGTGCAGTCCATCTCTCTTGTAGAGCTTGTTCTTCCCCAAGAAGGTCGTCCAGTTTCGAACAAAGTGGAATCCCTCCTCCTCGCACCATCTCCTCAGCCATCCGTTCATTACTTGTAGTTCGCTCTGTCTTCTTGTGTCTGCTCTCGGTACTGGTAGGATCTCCGAGAAGGCTATCCTATTTGATCTCGGCTTCAGTTTCTGCCCCAGGATCCTGAACTGCTCAGTCAGTGTAGTCCGGTTGAAATTTTTCCTGCTGACGTCGTTGGTTCCAATGTGGATTACAACTGCCGTCTCCTCTGTCTCGGCTCCCTCCAGGATTCTATCAATTCTGCTGATGACGTCCGTTGTTCTTGCCCCCGGGAGACATGTCACTAGTCGGTCCTCCCTTCCTCCGGCAATGTGACTGTCCACTTCTCGCAGGATTGAGTCTCCTACTACAACAGCAGATTTCCCCTTCCTCAGATGTCTCTCTGGTCTCAGGTCCGTGTCCTCCGGGCTCTGCTGGATCTCCGCTGGTCCTTCCGCCAGGTCCTGTTGGGTACCATCATCTGCATTTTCAGACCCTACGCTAGGTCCCACTCCCATGGTGTTTGTTGGTTCCTGACCTCCAGCTGCCGGTTCCCGTCTGATTTGAGGTTTACTTTGAAAACTAATCATAAACTACATTAAGTTAGTCCAGTAAAAAAGGTATTATTTTTTCCCTTTATGTTTTATTTCTACATATTACCTTCAAGAGTGGACTAACACGACCACCACACCCTTTTTCATATTGTAGCTCTGAAGTGTATTCAGTGCGGCTGTAATAACACCCTTTAGCCACCAGAGAGCAGCATATAGTTACACAGAAGTGTTCAAGGCCGTTGGCATTCGTTGTGTAATGCCGTTCCTTTGTGACAACAGGATATTATCACTGTGTGTCTCAACTGAGTGTGTAGGTGGAACCTAATGATAAAAGCAGCTAGATGAGAACTAGGGAAGCCCAGTTCAAATTCCACTGAGACTCCTTTATGTCACGTACAAACTCAGATTGTAAGCCCTCTGGGAATGGGAAAATACTACTGTATGAGAATGAACTCACCTTGAGCTACCACTGAAAAGGTGTAAGCTAAATCCAAAATCCTCTTACTCCTTTAAAATCTTTGAGAGGCAACAGTAAGATTTATTTGGCTTACAGATTTATTAAACTTAACTAGTATTTAAGCCCGTTACATTAATGGGTGCTAGAATTATCCCTGGTTTGTTTCTATTTAAAATGTATTTTATTTGGCACATTGCTTTGGCGTTTTTGTACACCACCTAAAAGGTTTGATTGGGCGGTATAAGAAATGTTAAATAAACTTGAAACTTGAATAGATGTGTAGAATTTCTTTCTTTCTGTCTCTCTCCCTGCCCCGTCTTTCTTTCTGTCTCCCTGCCCCCTGTCTGTCTGTAAGTCTTTCTTTCTTCAGTGGCAGCACTGTAAACAGGCTGTTCGCGGCAAGCCCCGACAGGGCCTTTCCTCTACCACATCAGAAGTGATGTGGCAGAGGAAAGGCCCTGCCAGGGCTTGCCGCGAACAGCCTGTTTACAGCGCTGCCACTGCTGCTTTGGGTAAGGAATGGGGGGGTTGGCAGGTCAGGACTGCTGCCACTGCCCTGAAATGCTTCCCTACTCAGCGGTTCTTTGCTGCTTGGCAGTTCCACTGCGCTGAGACGCTTCCCTGCTCGGCGGTTCCTGCTGCCACTGCGTTGAGATGCTTCCCTTGCTCGGCGGTTCCTCCCTGCTCGGCGGTTCTATTCTACTGCGCATGCAGAGGCATGGAGTTTCAAGTGCGCATGCGCAGCTAGGGTTTTATTAGCACCGCGCACGAGTTGAAAACCGCCACTTGTGCATGCACACGCGCCACTACTATCATGTTTCTGCCTACTCTGCACCGCAGCTACGGATCATGGAGGCAGGGATCACGGAGGTAGGAGTGCGCATGCACGCTTAGGGTTTTATTATTATTGATAAAAAGGCAAAGCCAGCCATGCACAATCAATCAAAGCATAAAAGAGAGAAAAGAACTCCATTATCAATAGAAAAATATCTCTTCAAAAGCCATCCCCCAGAAACATAACAGTAAAAGTACCCCAATTATTATTAAAATAATCAGATTTTAACACATTTTCTGTACTCCACAGAATATTCCTTCTCTGCTGTCCTATCCTTCTACGAACACTCCAAATGTTTGCTGAAAAAAATGAGCTTTTAAACATTTTCTAAACTGAGCCAATGATAATTTCTCTCTAAGCTTTTGTGGGTTGTTCCCAATGGCCTGGAAATGTATGGTAGTACTGCTAGAAGGGTGTATAGTAGGCTTCGAGGACTGTCCAAGTGCCTGGATGTTTTTTGAAAAAATGGGGGAGTTTGTCTGGGTTTAGCCAGCTCTCCTGACACTCCCCCAACCTGTTTCTAAAGCCCCCACTCCCTCCCTCTTCTGATGCTTCTTCTCATGATCTCTTTGTCTCCCGATTCCCTCTTCTACCTCCTCCCTTCCCGGCTGCTGTAATATAATCTTCGATCAGTCAGTGGTAGCAGAAACGATGTGAGCCTGCTACTGCTTGCCTGCCCTGGAACCCACCTCTTTGCAGTGACTTACTGTTCTCGCATAGGCAAGACTTGCAGAGATGCACTTCCGGGGCAGGTCAGCGGTAGCAGGCTCACCTCGTTGCTGCTATTGTCCAAAGATTAAATTACAGCAGCCAGCCAGGGAGTAGGTAAGAGCAGGGCAGGATTAATTCATCGAGGGCCCCTAGGCACACAAGTACACTGGGCCCCCTACCCCGCCCCACCCCACCATGCGTCCAGGCTGAAACAGGAAGCTGCGTCAGAAGAAAACTTTGGGCAAGCAGTACCGCTTGCACAATTACAGTTCCCATTGCCTTTCTTACCCACGTTGATTGCTTGTCTTACTTTCCATCGATGGTGGGGGGTGGGGCACATTGCCGATCAGGGTGGGGCCCGCGTTGCCGATCGGGGGGGGGCCCGCATTGCTGATCGATGCTGGAGGGGCCCATTGCCGTTTGGAAAAAATAATGTTGATGCCCTTCTTCATCAGGCCCCCCTGACCATTTCGGGCCCTGGGCACATGCCTACTTGGCTTATTGGTTAATCCTGCCCTGGGTAAGAGAGGGAATGGGGAGATAGATTGTGAGGGGAAGCAGTACTGGAAGTCGGAGGAGAGAGGGTAAGATACTGGAGAAACAGCATGGAGGGAGAGAGGGAGGGAGGCTGGAGAAACAGCATGGAGGGAGAGAGGGAGGGAGGCTGGAGAAACAGCATGGAGGGAGAGAGGGAGGGAGGCTGGAGAAACAGTATGGAGGGAGAGAGAGGGGCTGGGGACTACCTACCATGTTAGTAGCCTTCCTCTGGACCGACTCCATCCTGTTTATATCATTTTGAAGGAGTAGTCTCCAGAATTGTACACAATATTCTAAATGAAGTCTCCAGAGTCTCCAGAGTCTTATACAGGGGCATCCTACTGGCCATACGTCTCCCTATGCACCCTAGCATCCTTTTAGGAGTTTGTTTCAGAAATTAATGTAAGCAAAGATTAGTAAGTGCATATAAAAAAACTTTTACTACATATGAATCACCTTTATGCCCAGTAATATAGAGACATTATGCACTTAAAGTCGATTTAGCACATGTTCTCCTTATGAGTAATATGTTCTGAACTGGAATAAGAAACAATGCACATCCCAAACGGGCCCATACTCAAAAGACTTCTCTGGAGCTTTGAATCTTTAAAATATTGATGGTCCGTCTTCTTTAAAACCATTTCATCACTTGAAATGTATTGTTCAATGGAAATGCATTATTTATCATTATATAGCATTATCATTATCTAGCTTTCGCCATCGCCACCTTAAGATCATCACATACTATCACACCCAAATCCAGCTCCTCTTTCTTGCACAAAAGTTCTTCACCCCTAAACTTCACTGTTCCCTCAGGTTTTTGCAGCCCAAATGCACGACTTTGCATTTCTTAGCATTAAATCTTAGCTGCCAAATTTCAGACCATTCTTCAAGCTTTGCCTAGTTCCTTCCTCATGTTATTCACATCATCAGGGGTGTCTATTCTACTGCAGATTTTGGTATCATCTGCAAAGAGGTAAATCTTTCCTGACAGTTCTTCAGCAATATTGCTTGCAAAAAAAGTTTAAAAAGAACAGGCCCAAGAACTGAATGTTAAGGGTTACCATATTTTTCTCTGGGACACCCTGCCCTGTTCCACTGCAGCTCCATCCCATTTTACTCCAGTCCCGTCCATTGAATATTGAAAACGTCAGCCAGCAGAGCCACCAGAACTTCCCTAAATTCCTTTAGTACCCTCTGATGTACACCATCCAGCCACATTGCTTTAGTTTAGCTAGCTCCTCACGAACACAATCCTCTGAAAATTGATCAGGGTCTACTACAACTCCATCCCTATTTGCATTTGTCTTCTGCGCTCCCACTCCCAGTGCTTCAGTTCTGAACACAGAAGAGAAATATTTGTTAAGCAAGTTAGCCTTATCTTTATCAGCTTCTACATATTTCTCCCCTTCACCTTTGAGTCTTACGATGCCACTTTTGCACTTCTTCCTATCACTAATATACAGTATATATATAAAAAAGTCTTGTCCTCCCATTTTACCATGTCAGCTAATTTTTCTTCCATTTGCATCTTTGCTTTCCTGACTACTCGACCTGCCTCTCTTAACTTTTCCAGATATTTTTGCCTATCTTTCTCTTTCTGCAATCTTTTGTAATATATGAAAGCTAACCTCTTTTTCCTTACCTTCTCAGCTACTACTTTTGAGAACCAAAGCGGCCTTCTTTTCCTCTTACTTTTACTTACTTTCCTTTTAACACCCCCCCCCAGTATTTTGCCCTTACAATAGCTTTCAGTTTTGCCCACTGCTTTCCTACTTCTTCCAGATATTACCATCCAGACAACAATTCCATGACGTAATCCCTCAAGTCTAGAACCTATTCTTGTGAATGAGCCCTCTCTACACATGTCTTAATACTAAATCATACATGCGGTGATCACTGGATGCCAAATGATAACCAACTGTAACATCTGAAACACGTTCCCTATTTGTAAGCACTAAGGCCAGTATGGCTGCATCCTGTGTGGGTTTCATTACCAACTACTGGAATAGTTCTCCTTGTAGAGAATCCAAGATCTCCCTACTTCTAGAATACCCCACAATAGTGTTACCCCAATTAACATCTGGCATGTTAAAATCACCTGTTAGTAAAATTTTCCCTTTTACAACTATACTCTGAATGTCTACTACTAAATCTCTGTCCACTTATTTATTTATTTAAAATATTTATTAACCGCCTAAAACCTAGGCGGCTTACGGTAAAACATCCAAAGTCACTATAAGGAGGCCTGTATATCACACCAATGTAAATACATTTTCCATTCCCTCATTCCAGATTGACCCACAGTGACTCTTCCTTACTCTGCAGATCCTTACCCTGTGCTTGTGTTGTTTTTAAAATCTTATATGGTATCTTTACTCCTCTCCTTCCTTTATCTCGGAACTTTTACAGATTCTCCTTTGCAAGAGGTAATCAACAATTTAAATTATCTCTTCCTTCCAAAAAAGAGATTAAAGGAGTCAAGGTTTTTAGTCAATCTTTGATTTTTAAGTTCTCTCAACTTTGGAATGATCTTCCATTTCTTTTAAGAAGTTCTGGCTCATTTCAATTTTTTCATAAATCTTTAAAAACCACTTTATTTGCTAAACACTTTGAAAATTAATCTTCCGAATCTTAGTCTTATGCTTTATGTTTTTTATTTGTTAAGTTAACTATTGTAAACCGAGTCGAGCTTTCTTGGATTGATGTCTCGGTATATAAAGCCAAGCCTTAGATTAGATTAGATTCTGTAATTGTGCGGCTTTAATATGATCTTTAACATATAACGCCACTTCCCTTCCTTTTCTTTCTACCCTGAACAGATTAGCCCGGTATAACTATATCCCAGTCATGAACCACGTCTCTGGTTACCACTAAATCCAAAAGAATGACTGGGTCAGTCCCAAAAACTGAGCTCCACATGGCCCAAAGGCTCTACTATTGTGTATCATTTCCATAGTGCTGAAAGGCATACACAGCACTGTACAAGTAAATGTAATAGACAGCCCCTTTTCAGAAGAGCTTACAATCTAATTCGGACAGACAGACAGGACAAATGGGAAGATTGGGGAGTTTTTTGCTCTAACTTGGGAACCTCTGCATAGTAATCAGATTTATTCTTTCAACCACCATGAGAAGGGAAGACAGGAGAATACCTACTGAAGCCTAAATTTACAGCTACTCACACAGAAACCTGCAAAATGCAAAGGCTTAATCTAAAACGCAACCTCCATTGTCCAGTCACAAATGAACACAACAAAATCTCTTGTATTAAGGTCTTGGAAGTTCATGTACTATCATCACCATCTATTTCCACAGCCACAATAAAGGATTTTGTAGCCGCAAAGATGCACAACAAACCTCAGTGGCAAATTTGGTCTATAATGCATTGCTAATTTTAGCATCCCCTCAGATGTGGGTAGACACCTGGCAGCAAGAAACCTTTCTTTCTAACAGTAAAGATGAGAAGATAGCAGAATAAATCTTTCTGATTAACTAGTAGCTGCAACGAGTAGGCGGCATGAAGTCATTGCCTTCCCTGTCTCCAATCAAGGATTGTGCCTGAAATATGGGCTCTGTCCTCATCTGCATATTCCTCCCCCTCCCCCATACCCACCTCCACCTCCCCCAGAGCAGCTGCTGCTGCACCCAGCCACAGAAGGCAGATGGTACAGACACAGAAAGCAAAACATATTGCGTGCTTAAGACAAGAGTATATAGGAATTAATCTGGAAGCCATTAAGGACAGCAGAGCAGGGAGTAGAGTATTGCAGGGTTTTCATTAATTCATGTACTCCTAGGGTGAGATGTTTAGGGAGCGGAAGGCAGAGACCATTATCGGGGGGGGGGGGGGGTGGGGGGGGAGGAGGGGGGCAGTGCTTTCACCTTCTGAACCATTTTCACAGCCCTTCTCTCTTTTTGCTCACGCCACCATGCCATCCATATCTGCAGCATGGCAAAGAAGAGGTGGCAGCCCACCTCTGGCATAGAAGTAATGCATTCTGACCTCAGATTCAGGGTTCCTCCTGACCAGTGGTCTCAAACTCAAATCCTTTGCAGAGCCACATTTTGGATTTGTAGGTACTTGGAGGGCCTCAGGAAAAAAACAGCTAATGTCTTATTAAAGAAGTGACAATTTTGCATGAGGTAAAATTCTTTATAGTTTATAAATCTTTCCTTTTGGCTAAGTCTTAATAATAATATTGTCATTTAGAGTTAAAGAGCCATGTGATTAAGAAACTGTTTTATTTTACTTTTATGATTATGATATACATACCGAGGGCCTCAAAATAGTACCTGGTGGGCCAAACGGGGCCCCCGGGCATGAGCTTGAGACCACTGCTCCAGACTGAACAGGGTAGCAACTACATGCAGTAAAGGGCGAAGGAAAATGTGGCAAACAGAGCAACATGAGTGCCCACTGCCCAGAGGACAGTTACAACACTATAGGAGAGCAAGCAATTTTTGGGAGTTGATCTTCTATCCCCTCTCTTCTTCTTCCTTGTTAACAAGGAATTTCTCCAAATGGGTTAATTTTGCACATACCGTGACAGGAATAAACCTTACTCCCAAGCCAGGGTATGTGGAGTATGATTTGTCTTTCAAACTTACTGCAAATGCTCAGCATAGTACTTGCATTGTGCCAAAGAGAGCTTCCTTCTGAAGCTTATGTGATGCAATGGCGTAACAAGGGTAGGAGGCGCCTAGGATAGTGCCCCCCCCATCTGCACTCTCCTCTCCGCCCCCCGCCACACTCATGCCCTCTCCCCATACCTCTTGAAATCTTTGCCTGTGCAATTTAGGTCAGGGGCTGGAAAGTGGCTTGAAAGTGACTGGAGAGCTGCAGATTCCAGGATGACAGTGAGAAGCAGACAGAATGGAACGATTCATCGCGGCCATGCTGAATCATCCCATTCTGAGAGGGGATGGGGCACTGGAGAAGGAAACAGTGGTACATGTTTATGTATGTATACAGTCACATGTTTATAAGAGCCCCTTACAGTATACAAAAAGGCTTTATTGTTGAAAAAAGCCATATAGAAGTATCCACCTCCCCTGCAAGCCTAGTTGTCCATAAAGGAAATGACATAAAAACTTCACTACTTTATTCAACCTCTTAGATATCAGACTCTCTCGGAAAGTTATAACGGATCATATCACCCTGATCCCACTATAATCTGCAATAGGACACCATGAAACTGGGTCTTTGAAAGAAGTGGCACAAGACCTTTTGTAATAGAGTATTCAGAGCACGGGAGAGAATTACTCAGTTTCTGCTTCTGTGCCCTAAGACATAAAAGCACAGACAATTGAAGTACTGAAGAAGCTTGATGAAGGCAGACTGAAGAATATGGTGTAGGACCAATAAACATACATGACTTAAAAAAACAGAAAGATAAGTTGTTGAAGTTTTACAGTGAGAGTGATGACCAGAAATGAATGAAAACCAGGAAATATTGCATAGGGCAAAAAACAAAGATATAGATCATATGCTGATTGAGTGGATTCAGCAAAGAGGGTGTGAATGCATGCCATTGACTGGTTTGATGGTAATGAAGCAAGCCAAAAAAATACCCCATCAAGAGCTGAACATTGATGGTGAGTATGAATATTCAGAAGATTGGCTGCAGAACTTTAACAAGTACCGTGGTGTTAAATATCTCAAAATCTGTGGTGATAAAGCTTCTGCTAATTATGATGCAGCTGAAAGTTACATTGATGAATTTGCTAAGAGGATATCTGTTGGAAATCTTATTCCTGAATAAATTTACAGTGCTGATGAAACAGTTCTCTACTGGATCTATGTTCCTAGAAAAACACTGACAACAGCTGATGAACGAGCACCATCTGGTTTTAAGGACACAAATGACAGGGTAACTGTTCTTGCATGCACCAATGCTGCAGGCACACACAAATTAAAGTTGGCAGTGATTGGAAAAAGCCAACATCCACGATGTTTTAAGGGTGTATGACATCTACCTGTGGACTATTATGCTAATAAGAAAGCATGGATAACCAGAGAAACATTTAGTAACTGGTTCAATAAGAACATAAGAATTGCCACTGCTTGGTCAGTCAGTGGTCCATCATGCCTAGCAGTATGCTCCCATGGTGGCCCTTAGGTCAAAGACCAGTGCCCTAACTGAGACTAGCCCCGACTCTCCTGCTCTTCCCCGCAGTGTGAGCCTGCTGGTTTTAACCCGTGGATTTAAAGCGGGTTAAAACCAAGAGCTTTCGAAGTATTAAAACATTTTTTAACAAAATGTTTCCAGCTCTGCTGGGCATGGAGGGCCAGTGCATGCGCAGACCATCTACAGGCAAAGAAGATGGTCTATGCATGCATCAGGACCCCTAGAGAGCGATCCGTGCAGTTGGTTGGGGGCTTGATTCCAATTGCCCTCATTTGCATGAGGGTGCTTCGTGAATCAGCCCCCAGACACGGATCATATTAGATCCCTCATGGTTCGGATCGGATCTGTGGCCTTAGTGAATCTAGCCCTTAGTTTGCAGGCTGGAGTGAAACTATATTCTTTCTTTGAGCAATCAGAAAAGATGGGTCTTTCTGTATCTTGGATCTATAGAGAACTGCATACTCGTTCGACTGAGACATCTTGGGAGAAGTTGTGTGACAAGTGGGATCTGGAACTTGGCATATCTCAGGAGGTTTTAGACATCGGTTGTCTTATTGAACACATTCCTACCTTATCAGTGAGTGCAGTGTTGCGGGAATGCCAATTCCATGTCCTTCATCACGCTTATTTTACCAGCAAACGTTTATTTAAGGCAGGCTTAGCTGGCTCACCCAACTGTGAAAAATGTAGGAGGAGCTCATTGTAGAGAAGCTGAACTGGAAGAGAACTGTGAAGATTTACTGGTTATAAACAACTGCTTTGCACATCCATCTCAAGAACCTCATGAAAAATAATGTTTATGCTATTTACATGCCACCTAATGTAACATTCTTACTACAGTCTTATAACCAAGGAATTCTATGAAAACCAAGTATAAAGACTGTTTTCTAAATTGCATGCTTAATACAATTAACAGAGGCATAAAAAGTCAAGACTTTTTCAAGGAGTTCAGTCTTAAGGATGCCATATATGCACTTGCCAATGCCTGGAAAGATGTAACTTTATCAGCATTACAAAATGCTTGGCATAAACTTTGGCCATCAAAAGTGTTTGATGAAAATGAACCTGTCAAGGAAGACTTTGAAGGTTTCTAAGTCAGTGATCAAATGCTGATGATATCAAGTCTCATTGATTATGCCAGAAGTTTATCATCTAAAAATGTTAATAAGTTAGAGGCAGCTGATATTAATGAAGTGCCAAATATTGGTACAGATTCATCTGTTGTGCATTGTGCATTCCTTCAGTGATAGCGAGATTATTGAAATGGTGTTAAATAAATGCATGACCTTATGAACACGGAAGCAAAAATCCCTATAAATTATATGGTGAAAATGCGTGATTGGTTAATTGTTGGCATGGAACAATGTGAGCACAGTGTGTCAGTGAGCACGAGATTATGGCAGTCTACTCGATCAAAGAGAGACTACTGAAACAGAAACCTTTGTTAATTAGACAGATGACACCGGAAGAAGACTTTAAAAAGACTGCCACTGTTTCTGCACCATTGTCAGATAGTTGAATTCAGACAAAAGACATTTTTGGCTAAGAAAGACTAAGGGCTCCTTTTACTAAGGCCATGGTAGAGGTTTCGACAGAGGGCCGATGAAGTAAATGCTTCGATGTTCATCAGAATTCTATGAGCGTTGGAGCATTTACCTCACTGGCCCGCATAGAAACCTCTTCCGCAGCTTTGTAAAAGCCAGCGTATGTTTGGAACAAGTGTGTGTTTGAAATGCTTGAAGTTTGCGACTGTTATGCCACTAATTTCTGACAGGTGGAATGATCAGTAACACTCAGGAAAGCACCCAGACAATATAAAGCATAAACAATAACACTTTATTATACACATATAAGAATTAAATATAAATTATCCTCACCTTGACCCCAGACCCCATCCTCACTATTGTGAACCCCTACAATAGATGGATGGAAAGACCAAAGGACTGTCCCGTGAGACGTGGCCAACCGTCATGGATTCTACTGTCAGGGTCAGAATCCCGGTCTTATATAGGATGCACACTGCGGAGTTCATAGTAAAAGCATAAACAGCTGGTCCTGCTGTTACAATTAGTCCTGCTCTTTGGTTCTGTGTTTTGACAACACCCAGGTCAGGATGTCAGAAGGAGGTGTTTGCAGAAATTGTTTTCCCATGAGACTGGTTTCACTGTCCCTTTGAAGATCAAGGAGGTTAGGATGTTTACTGTCCCTTTCTTTTTGATGTAGTTTCCCATCTGTCTTTACTGAGGTTATTTGAGCGGCAAGGAGGTGTTGTAGTTTGTCTCTTTGATGCTATCCAGTTGTCATTCAAATAAAGGAAGTCAGGATAGGTGTTGCACTGTCTCTTTGATGCTATCAAGAAGGTGTTTGTCCTTTTGGTGTGATCAAAGAAGTCAGATCAAAGAGGTTAGGATCTACAATAAGCAATGTTATTGTAGAGACCATCTGGTCTTGGGGGTCAGGAGTTCAGGTCAGCAGATTTGAGAATACATATTAGTAAACAAACTTATCAGTAATATGCTGGGTCAGCAGACTTGAGAATACATAAACAAAATTATCAGTAATATGCTGGGGCATAACTGGCATAACATTCCACCCTTGGATTCTTAAGTCTGTTCCCATAAAAAGTTCTCCTAATAGCTAAACACCTTTTGTGCCATATCACAGCCTCTAGTAATAGCATCCCACCCATGGAGTGCAGTGGTAGCTTCAATATAATCTGCCACAGAATGCAATTTATTATTTCAAAATTCAGTTGCTCACTGCAACACATTAACATTCTGTAAACATACTGAAAAGGGAGCTTGACTAGCAGGAATCACAAGTTCAACAGTTTTCATTTCAAAATTTACACCATTTTCTATCTAAGGGTACAGAATGTGATGTGGTTTTTAAATCAATGCGATAAAGTTAATTCTTTGTGATATCATTAACGACATGTAACATTAACTGATCATATCATAGCGTTAGTTCATAATTATGTACAGTATTTGTCACCCATTCACCTTCCCTTCTAAATACATCTGCTACTCTGGAGCCAAAATATGCTTCTTTGCCAGCCAGTATTTCAGAAACAATAGTATCTATTCTACTTTTAAGCAAAGGTAAAATGGGAAAATTAATTTTCCCTTCATAATTTATTTCCTTATGTGCTAAACCTGGTGTCCTTGCATTCCCTAATATTTCTTGTTAATTAGGCCTTTCACTTGAAAGTATCACGTATTGGGAATCATGAAAATTAATAATCTTATTAATATTATATTTGTGCTCTTACTCATGGCATACATTTAGGGTAGCTTCATATTCACCATCGATCACCGCAGTTATCTGGTATCCCGTTTTTCTTAGCATCTTTGGTTAGGGTCTGGCTATGCTCCGGTTTCAATAGGCTTGCTATGCCACTCACATGCCTTCACTCATGTAAGTTTCAGGCCCCACCTCCAGAGACCAGCCCTAATGTGAAGTGGCAGGATATAGGCTCACTTCTATTCCCCAGTTGGTGCCACATAACAGCCTCATGGCACGGCACTGTATATCTGGTTGCGTGTTCATCTTCTCGGTCTGGTGAAATTTTCTCTTAACCCAGCATGTTAGCCAAATCATCAGAATGAGAGAGCAGAGCTGACCAATTTTATCACAAAAGGATGAAAGTCTATATGGAATAACATTTCCCAGTACGTGATTTTTCAAGGAAAATATTTCCTTATGATTGTTTATCTTCAATGCTTTAATTACATTAAACCCCCCTAGTGGTAAAAGAGAGTATAAGAGAAAAAGGAGAAAAACCACTTTCTGTACAGAAGGTGATAACATGTGACACAATACTTGTGTGTAAAGTAGTATTTGTGTGAGATGAGAGAAACAACACTAATGCACTTAAAGGTAGTCTGTAGGACATTCAGAAAATACACCTTTTTATGTTCTGGACATAATTATTATGTCATTTAAGAGAGACCATACACACGTACAGAATGTGATAACATTTGACACAATACTTGTGTGTAAGGTAGTATTTGTGTGAGATAAGAGAAACAACACTAATGCACTTAAAGGTAGTCTGTAGGACATTCAGAAAATACACCTTTTTATGTTCTGGACATAATTATTATGTCATTTAAGAGAGACCATACACACGTACAGAATGTGATAACATTTGACACAATACTTGTGTGTAAGGTAGTATTTGTGTGAGATAAGAGAAACAACACTAATGCACTTAAAGGTAGTCTGTAGGACATTCAGAAAATACATCTTTTTATGTTCTGGACATAATTATTGTCATTTAAGAGAGACCATACACACGTACAGAATGTGATAACATTTGACACAATACTTATGTGTAAGGTAATATTTGTGTGAGATAAGAGAAACAACACTAATGCACTTAAAGGTATTCTGTAGGACATTCAGAAAATATACCTTTTTATGTTCTGGACATAATTATTATGTCATTTAAGAGAGACCATACACACGTACAGAATGTGATACTAAAATAACTTATGTCATTTATGTGCACTGCACTTTTTATACCTGGTAAGTTGAACACCATTTTACCAGGTATAAAGCTTTCTAATTATTTCTCTTCAGATATCCTTTTATAATATAACCCCTAACTAAATTATCATTGGGCTGTATAGAAACATAGAAACATAGAAAGATGACGGCAGAAAAGGGCCAAGGCCCATCAAGTCTGCCCACTCTATAGACCCTTTGCCCTTAAGATTAATCAATGTTTTGCCCTGACCCACGTAGGGATCCCACATGGGCGTCCCCTTTATTCCTAAAATCTGGCACGCTGCTGGCCTCGATTACCTGTGAGCCATAGCATAAAATCATTGTGAGCATGGTCTTCATAAGATACTTTCTGGTATGTGGGGGAATCTTTTTTGGAAAGGGATATGGTACCATTTGGACTAATAGAAGGGGTGGAATAAACTCTGGAAATGGCCAATGTGCAATGTTGGGGTACCCCATAAGCTAGAACAGACAACACATAACAGAAACAGACAAACACAGAGCTCCGGCATGCTTTCTTCCATCAGTAATGATTCAGGGTTGAATTTAATCTGTAAATAAGCACACTATTAATAAGAGAAACAAACAAATGTGGTATCCATTGGATTCCCACTATCAGGTCACATTGCTGGAAGTATTTTAAATGTGGCACAGTGAAATTGGTTCTCCGGACCATGTCTTAGATAATAAGCTTCTAAAAGAAAGAGAGAGATAGAAACTTAAGTTAATTGCTCTATATAGTTTTACTGGTCTTCTTTTCTATTTTCTTCCATTTCAAAGCTCTGTCACTCAATCGTAAGAGAATGCACGCAGGGAATTTTTAATCTATAAAATATACAAGAGAGGTTTACGTGCAGTTACAGTGGTTCACAATATTAGTGTTTTAGGTAAAAGACACATTTGCAAAATTACTTGGAGTGCAACTTCCTTATACTATCTAACAAAACTTTATACATTATAAAGGTCACTTAGCAATATTTCTACAGTTTAGCTTTCTCTATCACCTCTAGGCATCTGTAAGTATTTTTTGTGGTAGTCTGGTATATGTATATTGCCTCCCTTGCCAAGTGAATGCAAATTGTTCTGGACATTGCTCCACTATAGGGATAGTAAAAATGCAAGCTGTCATGTTAACCCTTTTTTGGATATCTGGCAAGGAATCCCATAGATTAATCCCATATTGGTAATTGTCCAATTTTAAAATTTGTAACATTTTTTCTTCCTGCTTGTATAATTTTCCTCCCAATCCTGATATTTATATTCCTACACCCCAGCGTCCACTACAGCTTGTACCTGTTGCTCCCCAGGTTACTACTAAATATTTATCTCTACCTGCGGACACTGTTCTAATTTGGTCCAGGCACACACTGAGGCTCGGCATTCACATTATTGATTCTCCCAACACTTCCACCCTTTTAAATCAGGATAAAGAATGGAAGCAGTTTCCTCAGGGGGAGCCGTTGGCACCCTCTCTCCTTTGTTTACTTGTGCTTGAGGCATAGATTTCTTTCCCAGTCCTCTACTTTTATACATTCCCCATAATGTCCTTGTATTTTTTCCATCTATTTCTTCCCTCTTTACACCATCTTTTATTAATGCCAAAAACATATTCCTCCGAGACACCCGCTTAGCCCTGTTTGAATTGGATTGTCCTGTTCTCTTTTTATCAAAAGTATTTTGAGGTCCCCAGTCCCCCCGATTTCCTAACTGTCGGATCGCTTCTAAGGCTTCCAAAATAGTCCTGTCTATTTGATTGATCAACAAAGTTATCTTTACCTGTTTGTATGCTGGTGCAGCATACTTAATCATTTTATTTCTCATGGACTCAGTAAAAGGTAATGACATATATGTGTCAGCGTGACCTATTACTAAGGCTGCCTTCATAGATTCCTCCTTAATTCTCATTTGAGCATCTTTTAATGTATACCAAATCTTATCATTTGAGGGCCAATCAGATTCAAGTGGATATCGCCTCGTGTCACCCCTACTAATTATCTCTAATAAAGACCATTGGGCATTTTTTGCAGGATAAGGATCCTCTCGTAACGCATTTTGTACTGCTATTTCTTGACTAATTTGAACAAATTTAGGGGCATCTGTGGCATCCCACATAATCCCTGCTGCGCCCATCTCCTGTACCCGAATTACCCATGGCATTAGTGGTTCCCCAGGCTGCTGTGTAAAGCGTGCCATCGTATCCATGACTTCGTGCTGAGTAAAGTCTTCCACAACATCATTTCTCCTCACTGGCTTTGCTTCTGAACTATCTGCCTGCGTTCCTTCAATACATATATCCTCCTTACTGTTATTAAAATTTGAATCACAAATTTCCCCATCCCGTTTGTTTGGATTCCAATTATCCGGCAGATGATAATTTAAGATTTTAACTTTTCTGTAACTCACTTTCCGCCTCCGTTTTTTGTATTTATATTGTGCATATCGCACGGCCTTATCCATTAACAACTTATTCTGACATTGCAGCATTCCAAAGGCATGCAGTTGATTACACCTATTCTTTTCCAGCTCTCCTGATTTCAATTGTAATTCCTGTTTAGCTTCATGCAAATTCCTCCAGTCTGACAAAATCATCCTTCCTTGTCTAGAAATTACTTCTTGCTCTTCTCCTTTTGAGATTTTCACCTTTTGTAAGGAGGCACATAATTCATGTGGATCCCCACTTCCAAAAGTACAGGATTCACACAATCCTGCTTCTACAGACCACTCAGTGGCCATTAATTTTCCCATAATTTCATTCCCATTTGGAATGGAGGGATTGGGAGCCTGCTCCTCCACCCCTTGTTTTCTAGTTAACTTTCCTGACAACATGATTACCCCACTTCTGGTACCAATTTGTTATGCCACTAATTTCTGACAGGTGGAATGATCAGTAACACTCAGGAAAGCACCCAGACAATATAAAGCATAAACAATAACACTTTATTATACACATATAAGAATTAAATATAAATTATCCTCACCTTGACCCCAGACCCCATCCTCACTATTGTGAACCCCTACAATAGATGGATGGAAAGACCAAAGGACTGTCCCGTGAGACGTGGCCAACCGTCATGGATTCTACTGTCAGGGTCAGAATCCCGGTCTTATATAGGATGCACACTGCGGAGTTCATAGTAAAAGCATAAACAGCTGGTCCTGCTGTTACAATTAGTCCTGCTCTTTGGTTCTGTGTTTTGACAACACCCAGGTCAGGATGTCAGAAGGAGGTGTTTGCAGAAATTGTTTTCCCATGAGACTGGTTTCACTGTCCCTTTGAAGATCAAGGAGGTTAGGATGTTTACTGTCCCTTTCTTTTTGATGTAGTTTCCCATCTGTCTTTACTGAGGTTATTTGAGCGGGAAGGAGGTGTTGTAGTTTGTCTCTTTGATGCTATCCAGTTGTCATTCAAATAAAGGAAGTCAGGATAGGTGTTGCACTGTCTCTTTGATGCTATCAAGAAGGTGTTTGTCCTTTTGGTGTGATCAAAGAAGTCAGATCAAAGAGGTTAGGATCTACAATAAGCAATGTTATTGTAGAGACCATCTGGTCTTGGGGGTCAGGAGTTCAGGTCAGCAGATTTGAGAATACATATTAGTAAACAAACTTATCAGTAATATGCTGGGTCAGCAGACTTGAGAATACATAAACAAAATTATCAGTAATATGCTGGGGCATAACTGGCATAACAGCGACTCTTTCCCCAGTAATGCGCACTCTTTCGGCCCCTTTTACAAAGCCATAGTAGCGGCTTTGTAAAAGGGGCCCTTTGTTAATAGTGCGACTCTTTCCATAAACAACATGGTGCTTGTTCATCAGCTGTCATCAGTATTGGAAAATTGTTGGGATGTGCACTCCTATATTTTTTTTTTTTTTTAATATATTTTATTTATAGTTTTCCTACATGAAAATTTGAGGCAGGGATATGTCAGCCAGTGCAGGCATATGACAGACTGAAGGCTCTTTAGTGAACAAGTTTGTGTTTGAAGTGTTTAATGTGTGCCTTATTTTGAAAAAAAAAAAAGATTGGTGGTAATGTTATGGTCTTATGGGCTGTCTTTTTCTGACTTAACATTAACATTCTGAAAACAGAAAAATTCCAACAACCGAAATGTGCTTGGGACCCAAGGATCTTGGCTACAGGATCTTGAACCTGTAGTAAATATGAGATTACTAAGCATTGAAGTAGAAGGGCCTGGCGTAGCCAACAGTTAAAAGTGGTGAAGGCCAACACCAGAATTTAAAGAAATTTGGGATAATTTTAGAGGGTAGTGATAGAACCAGGGTCTGATGGGGCAATGAGGGCCGTGAGAAGATAGGGGATCATGGAGGATGATAGGAGATAGAAAGAAGTCTGAAGAGATGAGGTGAAAAGAGGAAGGGGTGAGGAGGTGTGAGAAGATAACAAGATATGATGAGAGGAAAAGGTGGCCAGGCTGTGTCAGAGAAAAAATCCATACACAGGAACTAAGAGTGTGCACAGACATTTTGAAACTGATAGCCCACAGCATTCAGTAGTTTTAAAGCTGCTGACAACCAAGGACTGAATTAGACCCAGATATACTGGGTCAACTGCCTAGGCCTAATCCAGGCACCGGCATTGAAAATTTGGGTCGTCAGCGGCTGTCAGAAGTTTCCTGGGTGCCAGTTGATATTCAGACTGCTGTCCACATAATTGCCTGGATAAGGTTACGACAGCCTTTTTGCTGCCTTCACTTTACTCATTACTAATGAACAGGCACTATAAACAGTTAAATCATATCAGTTACCAATGTGTACCTAAAGCAAAAACTTGAAATCTTCAAGAATTTTCAGAGTGCCAACAGGAAATCAATCAAAACCAGGGATCTCAAAGTCCCTCCTTGAGGGCCGCAATCCAGTCAGGTTTTCAGGATTTCTCCAATGCATTGAAAGCAGTGCATGCAAATAGATTGCATGCATATTCATTGGGGAAATCCTGAAAACCCGACTGGATTGCGGCCCTCAAGGAGGGACTTTGAGACCCCTGATCAAAACCGTACTGTTTGATAAATTCATCTCCTAAACAGAAGCCTCACCACTTACAATGTTATTTTTCCTCTGTTAATCTCGGTGTAATATGCTGTCCTTTTATCTACTTCTTATGTAATAAGTTGTATCCCCACCTCTTGCATTCTGTAATTCGCTGATTGTCCAGCCTTCTTTGATGTCCGCCTAGAAGTCATTCGACGGTGGCGGTATAGAAGAATAAAGTTATTATTATTATAACTCTTATCGGGAGCAATCGTCATCGATTCCACTCATATTGTTGTGTGAATCTAAATCTTAACTAATTTTTCTTTCATTTCTCTTTACAGTTTAACCTGAACATTCCCACAAAAGTCAAGTGAATGTATACTGCAACTTGTAAATCTTATAATGTAGCCGTACTGACTACTAAACCAAACTTATCTTTGCAGCGGCAAGATAACTTCCATTCTTGTGAACAAGCAGAAAACGCACTTATACAGTACTTCAATCTCACCTCATCCCTGAAGAATGCCACTGAAACGTGCGCCACGTCAGAAGAGGTGCCGCTGCAAAGTTAAGTTTGGTTTAGTAGTCAGTACGGCTACATTATAAGATTTACAAGTTGCAGGATACATTCACTTATGGACTTTTGTGGGAATGTTCAGATTAAACTGTAAAGAAAAATTAATTAAGATTTAGATTCACACAACAATATCAGTGGAATCGATGACGATTGCTCCCGAGTTATACTACCCTTTCGGCACTCTGAAGATTCGTAAAGATTTCAAGTTGTTGCTTTAGGTTCACTTTACTCAGGCATTTAGGAGACTGAAACTCTCTTTCCTACACCGTTAAATCCTTTTCAAATACCGGGTCCTCTTTCAAATTATTCTGGCTGATCTTCAGGCTTTTAGGGGTTTGTTTCAGAAATTAATGTTAGCAAAATCCTGAGGGGCATAGAGAAAGTGGACAGGGACAGATTTTTCAAACTGTGGGGAACCACTAACACAAGGGGTCACTCGGAGAAATTGAGAGGGGACAGATTTAGAACAAATGCTAGGAGGTTCTTTTTTACCCAGAGGGTGGTGGACACATGGAACGCACTTCCGGAGGTTGTGATAGCCCAGAGCACATTGCAGGGTTTCAAGGAAGGTTTAGACAAGTTCCTAAAAGATAAGGGGATTGAGGGTTACAGATAAAAAGAAGAGGTAGGTTACAGAAATGGACAGGAACCACATTACAGGTCATAGACCTGATGGGCTGCCGCGGGAGCGGACCGCTGGGCGCGATGGACCAATGGTCTGACCCAGTGGTGGCAACTTCTTATGTTCTTATGTTCAAAGATTGGTAAGTGCATGAAAAAAACTTTGACTGCATATGAATCACCTCATTCATCTATTTATTTGTGTATCTATACTATTGGACAGACAATCACTTTTATGGTATGTCATGTAACACATGTGACTTCCCAGTGGCCTTAAATTAGTAGAGGCATGATGCCCATAAAGTCGATTTAGCACACGTTCTCCATATGAGTAATTATGTTCTAAATTGGAATAAGAAACAATGCGCATCCAACCGGGCCCATACTCAAAAGACCTCTCTGGAGCTTTGAATCTTTAAAATATTGATGGTCTGTCTCCTTTAAAACCATTTCCATGAAAGTTTGTTAAGATTTTGAAAAATACAAAAGAATATAAAACCGAAACATCAGTGAAGTTCACAGATGTTGTAACTCTATGTTTTGTATTGATTCATGCACTGATGTACTGTGAACTTCACTGATGTTTCAGTTTTATATTCCCTTTAAAAACCACTTCATCACTTGAAATGTATTGTTCAATGGAAATGCATTATTTATCATTACATATACTCTATTCATGCCAACTGAGGAAGCTGTGCTATTACATATCCTCAGTAAGCACCATTAGTCAGTGCACAGAATGGTGACATGCACCCAGGAATCACAGAATTATTTGCTCTTTTTTTTGGTGCTTTCTCTCTTAAGAAAAAAAGTTGACTTTTTGCAATACTTTTGAGTTTGAGGCTGACCCCCTCCAAATGCTACATTTCTTCAACAGAAGACATTTGATTAAGCGGATGTAACATAGCATAATAGGTGTTGGCAGATAAAGACCGACACAATCCACCCGGTCTGCTCAACAAGGTGGCTAGAAATGAATCTGGCACTCTGCCCAGGTTCCGTCTCTTCATGATTTAACACGGATGCACTTAATCTCTGTCTCTCCCTGCCAATCTTGAGGCATAGGCCATAGAAGTCTGCCCAGCACTGGCTCTACTTCCCAACTACTGTTGCTGCCATTGAAGCCCACTCCAACATTGATCTTTTTTTTGGCCACTTATAGGACCCAGAAAGTAGAAGTCTGCTCAGCATTGGGCTTGCTTCTCAACCTCTGAAGTTGCCATCGATGCTCACTCTAGCTATGAGGTTCTTTAAGTTTTGCTTTATTTATTTATTCATTTTTCTATACCGTTCTCCCAGGGGAGATCAGAACAGTTTACATGAATTTATCCACGTATTCAAGCATTCTTCCCTGTCTATCCTGGCAGGCTCACAATCTATCTAATGTACCTAGGGCGATGAAGGCGGGAGGGGGAGCAGTGTGGGTTTGAACGCACAACCTCAGGGTGCTGAGGCTATAGCTTTAACCACTGCGCTACACTCTACCCTTGGATTCTGACGTCTATTGGCAATAGAGCATTCAGTGTAATTTGCCTAAATTCTAGTTGCTCAATATTCAAAAGAGCGTAACCGAACCATGTTAAACCCTGCTGAGTGACCTGGCACCTGTTATTCAGTGGCACTAAACTGGTTAGTGAAGCTGAATACCATCACTAAAAGGCTATCTCTTAATCAGTTAAGTTAGGGATTAATTGTGGACTAAGTATCTGCTTAGCTAATCAGCTAAGCAACCACATTGCCATGAGTAACAACTTCAGCATGCTCTTTGTGAGTGTGTCGTCTCCTGCTGATGTCACTTCCAGGTGCCATGCATAGGAAATGATGTCAGAGGGAGAAGATGCGATCGCAAGGAGCATGTTGAAGTTGTTGCTCGTGGCGGTGAGCAACTAGAAGTATGGGGAAAGGGAAGGGGGGTGAGCATGCATTAGGGGGGTCAGGGAAGGAGCGGGGTGTGTGTGCTAAAGTTAACTGGGCCCCAGTCTGAACATCGGCCACTGCCCAGTTAACTTTAGGCACGGTTCATAGAACAGAGCTAAGCGTGTTTTAATTCTGTGTTGATTTTTTGGGGGCATAATATATAGAACTTCTTGACTAGCCTTTGAAGGCAATACCTTCTTCAGGTCAGAAATGAGCAAAAGATGACAAATATCAGAGTATTGTATATACTGTACAATAAATGAAATATAAAATCACCCCATGACAGTCTCATGGGGAAAGGTAGGAGTGAGGGGTGGGGGTTGCTTCTAGGCTTCTAGCCCTAACCACCACCCCTACCCACCAGAATGACCACTGCCTTGATCTTCTGTTCTCCAACTGCTCAATCACAAATTTGTCTATCGCAGTCCTTCCCCTCTTTGACCATCATCTGATATCTTTCACTACCCATCACCCTCCCCAATACCAGACGATTTCCACCTGTACATTTAGAAACCTTCAGGCCATTGGCCCCTGCACTCTCTCCATCATTGTTTCATCCCTTCTCTCTACCACTGTGCTACACAAGTCTGTAAACAAGGCTGTCTCCTCTGCTCTAAATACCCTCACTCCCCCCACCTCACACTCTGTAAAGCACACCAAACTCCAGCCCTGGCTAAACTCTAAAATCTGCTACTTATGCTCCTGTGCCAGGTCTGCTGAATGTCTCTGTCTCAAATCCTGCACTCATGCTGACTTCACTCACTTCAAATTCCTCTTGACCTCCTTCCAGCTGCTCTCTCACTTGCCAAACAAGACTACCACACCCACCTGACTGACTCTAGGCTCCAACCCTCACCGCCTCTTTGCTACCCTGAACTCCTTACTCAAGGTTCCCCCACCTGCAACCCCTCTGTAACTCTCCCCCCAGACTATGCCTGAGTACTTCTATGACAAGGTTCACAAAATTAACCTTGGGTTCTCAGCAGAACCATCTCCCCCAGCCCACTCTATCAATCCCCTTTCGGCCCTCGCCACCTTATCCTCCTTTCTTGAAATCACTGGCAATGAAACTGCACATTTTCTTTCCTCCTCCAAACTTACCACTTGTTCCTCTGATCCTATCCCCACCCATCTACATATCATTATCTCTCCTACTATCGTTCTTTCACCTCTATCTGCCATATCCTCAACCTCTCATTCTCCACTGCGCTTGATGCCTTCATACATGTCATTGTTAGCCTCTCCTCAAAAAACATAGTAAATGACAGCAGATAAAGACCCAAGTGGTCCATCCAATCTGCCCAACCATACATGCTCCATAAATTAATTTAGTTTAAATGGTCCTTTTTCTTAGATATTACTGGGCCAGAAACCCAGAGCCCTGCTCAGTAGTGTACTTAGGTTCCATCTACTGGAGTCTCCATCAAAGCTCACTCCAGCCCTTCTTCACCATCTCAGCCATCGAAACCCTCCCCAGCCCGTCCTCAATTGAATGTCCATATACGGGACACATGCTATGCAAGCCTGCCCAGTACTGGTCATAGTACCTTCAATGTATACCCATTATTTTCTGATTAGAGATCCTCTGTGTTCATCCCACGCTTGTTTGAAATATGTCATTATTTTCTTCTCCACCACCTCCCTCGGGAGCACATTCCATGCAACAACCACCCTCTCCTTAAAGAGGAATTTCCTAACATTATTCTTGAATCTACCACCCCTCAACCTCATATTATGCCATCTGGTTTTACCATTGTCCTTTCTCTGGAATAGATTATATTCTACATTAATACCTTTGAAGTATTTGAAAGTCTGAATCATATCTCCCCTGTCTCTTCTTTCAACTAAGGTATACATATTCAGGGCTTCCAGTCTCTCCTCATATGTCTTCTGGCACAAACCTCCTTCCATTTTCGTCACCTTCCTCTGTACCGCTTCAAATCTTTTTATGTCCTTCGCCAGATACGGTCTCCAAAATTGAACACAATACTCCAAGTGGGACCTCTTCATCGACCTGTACAGGGGCATCAACACCTTATTTCTTCTACTGGCCACACCTCTCCCTCCTCGGTGTCTAATCTGTTACAAATCTTGGTATCATCTGCAAAAAGGCAAACTTTTCCTACTAACCCTTGCAGGATCATACCTGCACTTCCAACTATCACCTGTCTCCCTCCTCCCTTTCTTATCCCAGCTACTTGAATATGCTTTTCCCCGCAGTTTTCTCTACTTTCTCTCATCTCGAGATATCCTTGACCCACTTCAATTGGGCTTTCACCCTCTTCATTCTACAGAAACTGCTCTTACTAAAGACTCCTCCTGGCCAAATCCCCATCCTCCTTGATCTATCTGCGGTGAGAGATAGAGAGAGACTTGG
Organism: Geotrypetes seraphini; assembly: GCF_902459505.1. Lineage (NCBI taxonomy): Eukaryota > Metazoa > Chordata > Amphibia > Gymnophiona > Dermophiidae > Geotrypetes > Geotrypetes seraphini. Next base: position 67,272,042 of record NC_047094.1, on the reverse strand, counting down.
GAGAGGGCAAGAGAGGGGAAAGAGAAGGGAAGAAACTAGGCCAAGAAATGCTACTGGGAATTGAAAGAGAGAGATATTGGCCCCAGGCTAGGGGTCAGGAGGAAGGGAATAGGAAGGTGAAAGTAAGGGAGAGCGAAAAGACATGCTGGGCATGGAGGTAGCATAGGGACAGGGACATAAAAGGGCAATTCTGGCCAGAAATGGGATTGGGACAGACATGGACAATGCTGGCTATGGAGGGGAGTAGGGACACAGTGGCAATACTGATTACAGGGGGAAAGATAGGGACACAGGGGTGGGATTGCAGGACAAGATAGGAACGCAGATGAGAGGATAGAGACACTAAGAAGGCAAATGCTGAATATGAAGAAAGGGATAAGGATAGGGACATTATGCTAGACAAGATGGATAGGGATGCAGAGGAAAGATGGATGGTGGTCTTGGAGACAGAGGAAATGTCTAAAGGAGACCCTTCAAACATAGGAAAAACCCCCCCTCCAGAGAAAAGCAGACAAGAGACACTGGGATTTAAGCAAATAGAAAAATAAAATGCTCAGACAACAAAGTAGAAAACATTTTTTATTTTAAATGTATTAATTTATTAATTAGAATATGTTAGCTTTTGGAAAATGCATCTCTGATAATTTGCATTTAAGTTTATCTTTCTCCAGTATGCAGTCTGACCTTGAGGTTTCCAGTTCTTTTTCTGTTTTGTTTTTTTTGCCGTCATATCTCTATTACTGATCCGTGGTTCCTTGTTTCATATTTGTTGAAGGGAGTTGGTCTGTGTGTTGTATGTGTGACCAAGGTGTAGTATTCTGCTAGTAAACGGTTTTTGTGTAGAGATCTGTAGCAGTCCTGTTTGGTTTGTTTTCTTAGTAGATGGTGTTTTGTTTTTGTAATGCCTGATATAATATTTACAACACTGCTTTTCACACCTAAGATTATTGCTGTTTTGGTATGGTCAGTGGCATACTAAGGGGGGGTCCACCCCGGGCACCATCATGGAGGGGGTGCTGGCACCCCTCCTCTTCTCCACTCCCCCCAGCCAGACTCTTCCCTCTCCTCCCTCCCACCACATGTTACCCTCTTCCCTTCCCCCATACCTAGAGTTGTTCACTGCCGTGAGTAACAACTTCAACGTGCTCTTTGTGACCGTGTCGGCTCCCGCTGATGTCACTTCCAGGTGCCATGCATAGGAAGTGATGTCAGAGGGAGAAGATGCAATCACGAGGAGCATGTTGAAGTCCTTGCTCGTGGCGGTAAGAACTAGAGGTACAGGGAAAGGGAAGGGGGGGTGAGCATGTTTCAGGGGGGTCAGGGAAGGAGCAGGGGAGGGGGCAGATATGAGGGTGAGAGACGTCACCGCCCCAGGCATCTCTCACCCTCACTATGCCTCTGAGTATGGTAAGGTTCTGAGTATCAACCTTATAATCTCCCTGGGAATGTAAACTGCCTAGAACCGAAAGTTATTTGCGGGATAGAAGACACCATTGTAATGTAATGTAATGATTTTGCATATTTAGTGAAGAAATACTTTATCTGTTTTGTTTTAAAGTGCTACTAATTAGTTTCATGGTGGGTCTTTTATTCCTACTGCTATTTAAAGACATAAATCAACATTCCCTGTTTGCCTGTTCCGCCCACTCATGATTTTATAAACCCAACTATTCTCCAAGCTGAAAAGTCCCAACTCTTTCAGCTTTACCTCATAAGGGAATTATTGCATCCCCTTTATCATTTTGGCTGCCCTTCTCTCCAGTGGCATAGGGAGGGTAGAAGGCACCTGTGGCGTTGGCACCCTCCTCTTCTCCCCCCCCCGCTCCTTCCCCCTCCCCCATGTCACACTCGCACCCTCCCCCTCCCCCCCACATATCTCTTTAAATCTTCGTCAGCACTAGCAGCTTCTTCGGCCTACTGCTCACGCCGGTGTTGGCTTTCTCTTTGACATCACTTCCTGGCCCCTCGACCTGGAAGTGATTTCAGAGAGGAACCAGGCCAGAGAAGTTGCTTTTGCTGCCAAAGGTTTAAAAAGGCAGGGGAAGAGAGGACGCGAGTGTAGCGGGGGGAGGGGGGCAAAGAAGTGCTGACTCCCCCACCAAGCCAGCGCTTAGGGCAGCCTGCCCCACCATCCCCATTCCCCCTTTCTATGCCAGTGCTTCTCTCTATCTTTTACAGTTCCACTTTGCCTTTTTTTGAGAATTATTGAAAAAAGAAGGATTCCCATTATTGAAAGCTTGATGTATACTATTGCTGAAACAAGGCTGCCCTGTGAACTTCTAAAAGCTAAGTTACTCACCATTTCATATTCTGCTCTTTTCACTGGTTTTCAGCATTATATCTGCTTAATTTCTCTTCTCCTCCCTGTTTCTTACTAAAAAAAAATATAAAAAAGCACAAAAAAATCCTTCTCTTTCCTCTGTTAAATCTTATTTCCTCTTCCTGCAGTTTTGTTTAAAATACTGTGTTTTAGGTGGTATAGAGCCTATATTTCTGGTGCCTGTGGCTCAGGGTGACTAAAGTAGGGAAAATCCTGTTATAAATCCTGTGTTTTAGGGTAGCACTGATAGAACCTGCAGTTTTGTTTAAAATACTGTGTTTTAGGTGGTATAGAGCCTGTATTTCTGGTGCCTGTGGCTCAGGGTGACTAAAGTAGGGAAAATCCTGTTATAAATCCTGTGTTTTAGGGTAGCACTGATAGAACCTGCAGTTTTGTTTAAAATACTGTGTTTTAGGTGGTATAGAGCCTATATTTCTGGTGCCTGTGGCTCAGGGTGACTAAAGTAGGGAAAATCCTGTTATAAATCCTGTGTTTTAGGGTAGCACTGATAGAACCTGCAGTTTTGTTTAAAATACTGTGTTTTAGGTGGTATAGAGCCTATATTTCTGTCTTACCAGTATTCAGCCATTGTTTTCTGCTGATTAGGTGGAGAAGGGAGGGGTTCTGTTTTACTTCTAAGGTTAATTGCATTATCTTTGGGACATTGCTGAAACAAGGCTGCCCTGTGAACTTCTAAAAGCTAAGTTACTCACCATTTCATATTCTGCTCTTTTCACTGGTTTTCAGCATTATATCTGCTTAATTTCTCTTCTCCTCCCTGTTTCTTACTAAAAAAAAAATATAAAAAAGCACAAAAAAATCCTTCTCTTTCCTCTGTTAAATCTTATTTCCTCTTCCTGCAGTTTTGTTTAAAATGCTGTGTTTTAGGTGGTATAGAGCCTATATTTCTGGTGCCTGTGGCTCAGGGTGACTAAAGTAGGGAAAATCCTGTTGTAAATCCTGTGTTTTAGGGTAGCACTGATAGAACCTGCAGTTTTGTTTAAAATACTGTGTTTTAGGTGGTATAGAGCCTATATTTCTGGTGCCTGTGGCTCAGGATGACTAAAGTAGGGAAAATCCTGTTATAGATCCTGTGTTTTAGGGTAGCACTGATAGAACCTGCATTTTTGTTTAAAATACTGTGTTTTAGGTGGTATAGAGCCTATATTTCTGTCTTACCAGTATTCAGCCATTGTTTTCTGCTGATTAGGTGGAGAAGGGAGGGGTTCTGTTTTACTTCTAAGGTTAATTGCATTATCTTTGGGACATTGCTGAAACAAGGCTGCCCTGTGAACTTCTAAAAGCTAAGTTACTCACCATTTCATATTCTGCTCTTTTCACTGGTTTTCAGCATTATATCTGCTTAATTTCTCTTCTCCTCCCTGTTTCTTACTAAAAAAAAATATAAAAAAGCACAAAAAAATCCTTCTCTTTCCTCTGTTAAATCTTATTTCTTCTTCCTGCAGTTTTGTTTAAAATACTGTGTTTTAGGTGGTATAGAGCCTATATTTCTGCCTTACTAGTAGTCTTACTTATAGTCCCACCAACCCCAGGGACCACTATTCATATATAGAGACCCATATAATCAGGACTTCACAACCAATCAAGATGACCTTTATTCTATGCAATCACTGTGGTGCTTTAATTCCAAGACATACTATTTGGAGGCTTAAGGCTTGCCCCATCTGTCTTCAACTTGCCAGTATTAAGGAGGAGCTCTGCAAACTTAAACAGGAATTGAATACAATTAAAGCAGCTTCCATCACTCCACAAAATCATACCAACTTACCACCTCTACCTCAAAGAATAAAACAGCCCAGGAATAAATGGGTCACAGGCTCAGGAAGACTGCGACATGTAACACAGAAACATCCACCTTCACTAATATTACCTCTACAGAATTCCTTCGCTCCACTAGTGCACTGCGATACTCAGGAAAACAGAAGGGAGGTGGGACTGGAACCAATGAAGGAAACTCAAGAGAACAAGAGCACCCTAAGTACAAATAAAAAAGCCAAAAACAGAAAACTATTACTGTTGGGGGATTCCATCATCAGAGGCATTAACCTTGGAACACAGGGCGAGGAGTCCAAAATAGTGAAATGTCTTCCAGGATCCTCAGCTACCAAGAGTTCCAGGCAAATACTGACTATAATTAAGGAAGAAACTAAGGATTTTAACACTGATGTTGTTATCCATCTGGGAACAAATGACCTGGCCAACAACTCCACACTTGCAGCACAGAAAGCTTTTCGGGAGCTTGGTGAGGGCGTGAAACCTTTTGTAAAGACTTTAGCTTTTTCTGAAATACTGCCTGCATATGGAAAAGGAGAGCAAAGAATGAAAAACACAGAGGACTTTAATAGATGGCTCAGAGCCTGGTGTCATCAAGAAGGCTTCAGGTACATAGGAGGATGGGGAAATACATGGAAGGACAAGAAGCTATATTGCACTGATGGGCTACATATTACTACAGCAGGAAAAAGAAACCTTGCAGAGAAATTTAGACAATATTTTTCCAGGCATTTAAACTAGAAGGTGGGGGTGGTGTATGTACGAAGGACAATTATAGAGACCACCCCCGGCAAAAGAAAAGATGTGATAGTAGTAAAGGCTGCAACATAAGCAATATCAGCAACTCATTTCTTAGTATTGCAACGGAAAGTGAAACGACACAAAAATCCATACGAAAAAGGAGATTATTGCTGAAAAATAGCTGGAAAGCGATGACCACAAATGCTCGCAGTCTAAGCAACAAAGTTCATGATCTGCAAGCCCTGATATTAGAGGCAGATCTAGATATTGTTGCTATCACAGAGACATGGTTCAGTGAATCACATGGATGGGATGCAAACATACCGGGATATAATCTTTTTAGGAAGGACAGAGATGGTCATAAAGGTGGAGGAGTAGCTCTCTATGTAAAGATCAATATCCAAGCGACCGAAATGCAAGGGACATGGGGAGAGGAAGAAGCGATATGGATTGCTCTGAAAAGAGAAGATGGAACTTCTATCTACGTGGGTGTAGTCTACAGACCTCCGACTCAATCGCAGCAAATTGATAAGGATCTGATTGTGGATATCCAAAAGTTTGGAAGGAAAGAGGAAGTTCTGCTGTTGGGAGATTTCAACCTGCCGGATGCGGACTGGAATGTTCCGTCTGCGGAATCGGAAAGAAGTAGGGAGATTGTGGATGCCTTTCAAGAGGCTCTGCTCAGACAAATGGTGACGGAACCCACAAGGGAAAAAGCGATATTGGATCTGGTCCTCACAAATTGAGAGAGTATCTCTAATGTTCGAGTGGGTGCTCACCTGGGTAGTAGCGATCATCAAACGGTTTGGTTTGATATAACGGCTAAAGTGGAGAGCGGCCGCACAATACTTAAAGTCCTAGATTTCAAACGTACGGACTTTAATGCAATGGGAAAGTACCTGAAGAAAGAGCTGTTAGGATGGGAGGACATAAGAGAAGTGGAAAGACAGTGGTCTAAGCTGAAAGGAGTGATAAAAATGGCTACGGACCTTTATGTGAAGAAAATCAATAAAAACAAAAGAAAAAGGAAGCCGATATGGTTCTCCAACCTAGTGGCTGAGAAAATAAAGGCGAAAGAGTTGGCGTTCATGAAATATAAAAAAAACCAAGAAGAGGAGAGCAGAAAAGACTACAGGGTGAAACTGAAAGAAGCCAAGAGAGAGATACGCTTGGCGAAGGCACAGGCGGAAGAACAAATGGCTAAAAATGTAAAAAAGGGAGATAAAATTTTTTTCAGATATATTAGTGAAAGGAGGAAGATAAAAAATGGAATTGCTAGGCTAAAAGATGCTGGGAACAAATATGTGGAGAGTGATGAGGAGAAAGCAAATGTGCTAAACAAATACTTCTGTTCTGTGTTCACAGAAGAAAATCCTGGAGAAGGACCGAGATTGTCCGGCAAAGTTACACGAGAAAATGGAGTAGATTCTGTGCCGTTCACGGAGGAGGGTGTTTATGAGCAACTTGAAAAACTGAAGGTGGACAAAGCGATGGGACCAGACGGGATCCATCCCAGGATACTAAGGGAACTCAGAGAGGTTCTGGCGAGTCCTATTAAAGACTTGTTCAACAAATCTCTGGAGACGGGAGTGATTCCTAGGGATTGGAGGAGAGCGGATGTGGTCCCTATTCATAAAAGTGGTCACAGGGATGAAGCAGGAAACTACAGGCCGGTGAGCCTCACTTCAGTTGTTGGAAAAATAATGGAAGTGTTGCTGAAAGAAAGGATAGTGTATTTCCTTGAATCTAATGGGTTACAGGATCCGAGGCAACATGGCTTTACAAAAGGTAAATCGTGCCAAACGAACCTGATTGAACTTTTTGATTGGGTGACCAGAGAGCTGGATCGAGGACATATGCTAGACGTAATTTATTTGGATTTCAGCAAAGCCTTTGATACAGTTCCTCATAGGAGGCTGTTGAACAAACTTGAAGGGCTGAAGTTAGGACCCAAAGTGGTGAACTGGGTCAGAAACTGGCTGTCGGACAGACGCCAGAGGGTGGTGGTTAATGGAAGTCGCTCGAAGGAAGGAAAGGTGACTAGTGGAGTCCCTCAGGGTTCAGTGCTGGGGCCAATCCTGTTCAATATGTATGTAAGTGACATTGCTGAAGGGTTAGAAGGAAAAGTGTGCCTTTTTGCAGATGATACCAAGATTTGTAACAGAGTAGACACCGAAGAGGGAGTGGAAAATATGAAAAAGGATCTGCAAAAGTTAGAGGAATGGTCTAATGCCTGGCAACTAAAATTCAATGCAAAGAAATGCAGAGTAATGCATTTGGGGATTAATAATAGGAAGGAACCGTATATGCTGGGAGGAGAGAAGCTGATATGCACGGACGGGGAGAGGGACCTTGGGGTGATAGTGTCCGAAGATCTAAAGGCGAAAAAACAGTGTGACAAGGCAGTGGCTGCTGCCAGAAGGATTCTGGGCTGTATAAAGAGAGGCGTAGTCAGTAGAAGAAAGAAGGTGTTGATGCCCCTGTACAGGTCATTGGTGAGGCCCCACTTGGAGTATTGTGTTCAGTTTTGGAGACCGTATCTGGCGAAAGACGTAAGAAGACTTGAGGCGGTCCAGAGGAGGGCGACGAAAATGATAGGAGGCTTGCACCAGAAGACATATGAGGAGAGACTGGAAGCCCTGAATATGTATACCCTAGAGGAAAGGAGAGACAGGGGAGATATGATTCAGACGTTCAAATACTTAAAGGGTATTAACGTAGAACAAAATCTTTTCCAGAGAAAGGAAAATGGTAAAACCAGAGGACATAATTTGATGTTGAGGGGTGGTAGATTCAGGGGCAATGTTAGGAAATTCTACTTTACGGAGAGGGTGGTGGATGCCTGGAATGCGCTCCCGAGAGAGGTGGTGGAGAGTAAAACTGTGACTGAGTTCAAAGAAGCGTGGGATGAACACAGAAGATTTAGAATCAGAAAATAATATTAAAGATTGAACTAGGCCAGTTACTGGGCAGACTTGTACGGTCTGTGTCTGTGTATGGCCGTTTGGAGGAGGATGGGCAGGGGAGGGCTTCAATGGCTGGGAGGGTGTAGATGGGCTGGAGTAAGTCTTAACAGAGATTTCGGCAGTTGGAACCCAAGCACAGTACCGGGTAAAGCTTTGGATTCTCGCCCAGAAATAGCTAAGAAGAAAAAAAAAAAAAAAAAAAAAAAATTTTTAAATTGAATCAGGTTGGGCAGACTGGATGGACCATTCGGGTCTTTATCTGCCGTCATCTACTATGTTACTATGTTAGTAAGAACTGCATGCCATGGATCACACTATCGTACAGAGGCATTTGATGATTTCAGTTTTAATTTCCATTCTTTGTCAAACACTTTCCGGAAATCTTGATACACTATATCAATTGGCTTATTTTTATATACGAGTTCATTCAGCCCCTGGTAAACAGCAGTTTATGAAATTCTAAACATTGTGAGCAGATTTAAGACCAGATGTTCAGTACCAGGCTAAATCCAGATACCGACATTGAATGTTCACTACATCAACAACCGCTGAAAGTTACTGGGTCTGGTCAATTTGGGTTCATGCCCACCCAGGGCAGGATTAATTCTTTGAGGGCCCCTAGGCACACAAGTACACTGGGCCCTCTGCCCCACCCCCATTTATTTACCTGTTTTCTTATTTACTTCTTTATTTCCACTTTATTTATTTTTTTTAATTTTAAAATTCAAAACAAATAACAAAGATTACCATACCAGTGCCTATGTACAGTTTTTCTTCTATGCAATCCACTAACATCTCTGAACAAATCCCCCCTTCCTTCCTAAAGGAAGAGACATTCAGCAAGCAGGGCTTTGGGAAGCCCACCAATTTATATTTTGCATTTGGGTAGGAGGCATGGGGAATGGCGGGAAGAAAATTTAGTGCCTACCATTTTATTGGACTAATACATTTTTCAATTAGCTTTCAGAGGTTAAAACCTCTTTCTTCAGGTCAGTAAACTATACTGCTGTTATTGGTCTCTGAATTAGTAAAAAATGTATTTAAATTAGTCCAATAAAAAGGATCATCTTATTTCCATTTTCTATTTATAAACGTTTATCAATACAGCTGCAATAATACTTTATCCTAAAACAAAAAGAAAAAAATAAAAGAAATAGAATTTTTTTTCTGCCTTTGTTGTCTGGTTTCTGCTTTCCTCATCTTCTTATCATTCTCTTCCTTCCATCCATTGTGCCCTCTTTCTGCCTCTTCTGCCTCTTTCTGTCATTTTTTTGGTTCTTCCCTCCACTGCCACAATGGTATGCATCTGTCTTCTTCCCTTCCATCTCACCCTCCTTCCCAGCAGATTTTAGCATCTCGCTCTCCTCCTTTCCTTCCCCCAGATCTGGTATCTGTCTCTTCTCCTTCTCCCCATGCTCTGGCATCTCACTCTCCTCTCCCTCCTTTTCTTCCCTGATCTTCCTTCTCAATTTATTTTCTGCCTCTGTCTAAATTCTTTCTTACTATTTAGCTCTCATTTTCCTTCTTTCATTGTGTCTACCTACACCTTACCACCTCTTTCCCTCACCCTTTCCAGTATCTAATTCTTTCCCCAATCCAGCATGTGTTCTCTCTCCTTCCCAATTCCTTCCAGTGTCTGCTCCCCTCTCTCACCCCCCCTTCCATTCAGCATCTGTCCCCCTCTCTCACCCCCACACTTCCATTCAGGGTCTTCTCTCCTCTCTCACCCCCTTCCATTCAGTGTCTATCCCCTTCTCTTATTCCCCCCTTCCATTCAGCATCTGTCCCCTCTTTCTCCACACAATAAACCTAAATCGTCACTCAACCGCTTCCCCTTATTGGGCCATCTCACTCCCTTCCCCTCACATTTGCAGATGCTTTCCAAAACCAAAGTTCTCTCTCTCAGACGGGCCCTGACTGCATACCTGTGACTTTTCCTGGTTTCTCCAGGACAGGGCTATTTTCTTTGTGGTATTTTTACTTCTTTTTATTTCCCCTGGATTCTGATGCAGTACTGCAATATGCCAGCAGAGGTCCACCTCTTCATCCCATTCCACTCATCCTCCCGCCCCCTTCGGTTTTGCTGCAGTACTTCTGTATGCCAGTAGATGTCCTTCCTTTGTAGCTCACTGCTTGCCCCACTCCTTTAGTTCCTCCATTCCTCTCTGCTGTGCTGCAGTACTACCCTGGCCAACAAGGTTTTTCTTTCCTCAGCTTCTCCTGTCCTCTCCAATTTTGCTGTAGTACAGTAATGCCCTATGCACCAGAGACCCTCCCTTCACAGCTCGCACCTTCTCTGCACTACAGGCCAGTTGTCAATACATCTCCTCCCCTGCTGCTGCCCCCACCTAGTTCTGTAGGATTGCTGGGCAAATGTTTTTCTCAACTGTCATATGAAAAGGAAAGTACAAGCAGATACACTAATCTTTGATCCCATGACACATATGGTATGGGCCGGGGAATTCCCAGGATTCAGGTTTCCAAGTTGCATGTGTTTCAATTTGCACTTCCTGTTTTACATTCTTTTTTTTCTCTCAGCCTCTCCCTGTTTCTGAAAAATTTCCTTCCCTGTTCCTTTTCTTTATCTCCTGTTCCTTTTGCTCTCTCTTTCTTGCTACCAGGGCCCATGGAGTTGGAAAGATGGGAGGGGGAGTTCCTTTGGAAGGACAGATAAGGTAAAGGGCACATTGAGGTGAGATTTTGAATTTCAGGCACTAAAAATAGAAAGTTAAAACAAGAAGACCTGCCAGAGAGCAAACCTAGAGTCCTCCAAGCTCAAACCTCTCCTTTCCAAGGCCTTAATTTCTGCAGTCAAACCCAGGATTCTTGAATATCTATTGCTGCGTCCCTCAAATCCACCATTCCCAGCTGCAGTTTCTCAAATTCAGATGCCTTTCCAGTGTCCTCGGTCCATCTCCTCTTTTCTGAAAACAGACTTTATACAGGTGCTCACAGGGTCACAAATTTGATTATACAAATAGAGCCAGGCCAAGTTCCATGGAAGATTAAATACCTGTCTTTGGTTAATGACAGACTGTAAAGCGAAACAGCCCCAGGCTGGAAAGAGAAAATGTGGCTTTAATGCATGAATCATTAGAGTCCTCAAGGAAGCAGGAAGGGTTGAATATCAGTAAGTAATGGTTTATTTTATGTGGGGATGGGAAGGGCTGGCACTGAGAGGGCTGGGGATTTTATTACTATTATTTTTGTGATGTAAATAGGGTTACCATATGGCTCCAGAAAAAGGAGAAAAACAAAAGGAATTGACCCCAAAATATCCACAAAGCAGTGTCTCACTTCCGGCTCACCACACAATTGTTTCCCACATACTCACCTTTATAGGACCCCTGAAGAAGACTTTTTGTCGAAACGCGGACCGTGTTAGGTTCCTAGCAGACTAGGTCCTTTAAGGCTTTTATGTGGATGATTTATTCTTATGTGGATGAAATTATTTTATGTGGATGATTTCGATGTACCTTTGGAACTTTGACACTTTCAAATAAAGTCCATTTAGGAACATCGTCACTCCATAGAGTTTTTTTGGTTTTCTCCAGAAAAAGGAGGACAGATTGAGACATCTGGGTTTTACTTCCACTGAAAGCAATGAAAGTAAGGAGGACAGATAGAGTCATCTGGGGTTTAATTCCATTGAAAGCAATGTAAGTGGGTGGGACAAGTGGCAAGATGGTGGCGGTGAGGAGCCCAGTGAGAAGCAGTAAAGATCTAACTGCCTCTGCTTTCCTCATTACACATTTCTATCTGGTTTTTCTTCATGCCCCATACGAAGAGGAACGGGGTGATCAGGGCCATAACCTCGCCGGCCCTGGCGTCCACCCCGGTCCAGCAGACAATGGATAGCTTCTTTGCGGCTCTTCCAACAACTGCGCAATTCGCAGTGGAGAGCCCGGCGGTGGGTGGAGATGTGAGGGAATCTTTCGCCTTTTCGGGCATGGAAACATCGCTTTCTCCTCCGCGTTCCCTTAATCCTCCGTGTCCAGCGACTGCTGGGGCGCTGAGGCAGGAGACACGATCCCGGAAGTGGAGGCATGGGTCACACTGGCTACATATTAATCATAGAATAACATTTAAAATGGCATTTCTAGTTTTTAAGGTCCTACTATATAATACCCCTCAATTTATATCCAGAATGATTATTCCATATCATTCAAATCGATCCCTTCGATCGTCACAACAAGAGTTATTATTGGTCCCTTCCTTAAAAATTGTGGAAACAAGGAGAAACGATATGTTCTCTGTTTTAGCTCCCCAACTCTGGAACACTCTGCCTCTTTTTATTAGAAAGGATAGAGATCTTGTCTCTTTTAAAAAACTTTTAAAAACTTTCTTATTCAATGATGCCTTTATCGATTAATTCATCTTTTTTTTTTTTTTTTCTTTTCTTCTATTTTCTTCCCCTCCCTTTGTTTTTTTTCCCTAATATATGTTTTTTCCTCCACCAAGAGAAAAATTTGTAACTTTTTCCCCCCTTTCCCTCTTTTCATGTTTGTTTTTAACATTATGTATAGAGATCTTTTCTGTTTTATGTAATTATTTAACAGATTTTTATTTTTTTTATTTTGCTGTTATTAATGTATTACTAATATGATTGTATGTTCTCTTATAATTTGTTTTTAATTGTACATCGCTTAGAATGTTTTAAATAGGCGATTCATCAAAATAAAGTGAACTTGAACTTGAACTTGTCTCCTAGCAAGGGCACGACGTCCACGGCAGAACAGCTGATGTCTGCAAGCAAGAAAGGGGAATTCTCGTCCTCTCCCACGGAGGCCTCCTTGACTAACATATGGCTTCTCCTCCAGCGTATGGAGAATAAAATGACTAAATCTACAGAAGAGGTAACTAAAATAACAGATAAACTTGACTCCCTAACTAAAACAGTGGAATTAATGAAATTGATTTTTCAGGCCAAACTAAGCAAATGCAGGAAGAAATACACCATTTGCAGCAGTTCAAGATAGCATCAATTAAAGACAATTCTTCAATACATAGGAAACTGGAACAATTTGAGAATTTTAATAGACGCTTGAATCTTCGTTTCCTAAATTTTCCATTAATTCTGGGCGTGTTACCTTTCGACTTATTAAAATGGTATTTCATTGAAAATTTAAGAATTTCTTCAAAGGGTATTCCTCCAATAAATAAGATTTATTTTTTGCCTATTAAAAAAATTCCCGAAAAAGAAAAAGAAAAAAAGAACAATGAGATAGATTTTGCTAATGTGACTGCTCTTCTTGAACAAACAATAACAGCTGACACTGATAGAGCAACGCTTTTGGTCTCATTCGTATTTGAGCAGGATGTTAATATGATCTTGAAACTATATTTTAAAAATTCTCAAAAATTATTTGGGGAACAGAAAATATGGATATACCCTGACATAGCTAAGACTACTCAAGAAAGGAGGAAATAATTTCTTTCTTTGCACCAAGAAACAATTAAATTAGGTGCTACATTCCTATTGGCGTACCCCTGCAAGTGCTTGGTCAGGTACCTAGGAGTCATGTATACCTTTTTTTCTCCAGACCCACCTGAAGGAATTTATAGAAGTTAAAAAGATCATCAAGGAATGACTTTAGAAGGGTGTTGAAGTAAAGCAGTTTGATACATTAAGCCTTTCTTAATTTTTGTCAGTGATTTAATTAAATTTCCTTTTATATCTCTCATATAATATGACCACTCACCCAAGATTGTGGTCTAAGAAAGGGATTTTTATGATTGATTGATGTAAGTTTGATTTCTGATGCCTTGAATTGATTTTCCTCCCTGTGTTTAATGGTGCAAGATTTATTCTTTTGAAATTTAATGTAAAATCAGAAATAAAAAAAAATAAAAAAAGAAAGCAATGGAAGTAAAACCCGGATGTCTCAATCTGTCCTCCTTTTTCTGGAGCCATATGGTAACCCTATGTTTTTATTATGTTAAATATATTTTTGGATTGTATGCCCCTTCAATGCTCAGATGGGAAGCAGAATATCAAGTAAATAAAAATCAAAACCACAGGTGCAGAATCTGTGTGAAAATGAAGAAGGAGCCCTTCCCCTCTTTTCTGGTCTCTGATTCTATTTTCTTTCACATGCAAATGAACTTCAACAGAAAGGGAAGTGACTTATATTATACCATAGTTGTGATACATAGTGATTGATGGAAATTAAAGACCAAAATTGCCTATCTGACTTGTGTAGATACCCATATGATTTTTCATGTGGAACTCAATATGAATAGTCTCTCCATCAGAGAAAATGGTCCATAAATTGTCTGGAATTGTGAGCCATTCGGCTAGCATTAAGAACACTGGAAAAAGATCTGGAAGGCAAAGCAGTCAGAGTGCCACCGTGGTAACATATGTTAACAGACAAGGAGGCTCTGATGGTGGGTGAAAGCTCATCTTCAGGCAGTCTTCACAGTCCATGTAGCAGGAGTGGAACACGTGCAGGCTGACTTTCTCAGTCGGCACACTAGATCTGGGAGAATGGTCACCGTCTCGAAGAGCTTTGTGCAACGCTGAGGAAGTCCAGCAATGGACTTGATGGTTTTAGCCAAGAACACAAAGGTGAATCGCTTCTACAGCCGAAGAGCAGAATCAGGAAGCTCTTCTGAGCAATCGCTAGACACAGTTCCTCCCACTCTTTACCGGCGATTCTCTGTACTAATAGCATGCATAGAATTGCCCGTAAAATAAAAGTCACTCCCACTATGGGCACTACATTGACTCACCAGATTTTACTGACGAGTTTTGGGAATCTTCCTCTCAGTCGAGATGAGGCAGATCAGCTTCCAAGGCATCTATCGTCAGATGTATTTGTATGGAAGTTTTGTCAACGTACGTTGCCTGTGGCAAAGAGCTGCCTATTTCTCTCAAAACTCCTGGGCAGAGACCAGGCCAGTGCCGTCTGAAGAGATCTGTAGAGCAGCAACTTGGTCTACTCTCCATACCTTTTCAAGATTCTACAGTGTGGATGTGACAGCTTAGGAGGATGCTGCTTTTGAGTCCTTGGTCTTGTGGTCAGGCTCATTAGTCCCACCCTAGGCGTCTGCCGCTGCGTTGATACATCACCTAGAGTATAGACTCATAATTCCTTGCTACAGAATGGAAGATTAGTTTCTTACGTGGATAATCTTCTTTCTGTTAAAGGACATAGGAGTCTGTATAGCCTGCTCTGTCAGTTTTCTATATGCTTGCTTACTGCCTTAGACAAATATACAGTGCAGAACCGGAGCTTTTCTCTTGTCAGTTGGATGAACATGTAATCATATATGGCTGATAAAGCAATAAGCAGTAAGTTTGTTGAGTTCCTGAGCTCATATGTGTTTGTGTTAGTTGCATACAGCAGGGTGGTTCGTTGATACGCCTATGTTATTAGTTCATAGTAATTATTGTTCTTTTTCATGAGTTACAGAGCTGAACAGAAAAGTATTGGTTTCTTCAGGGAGGTTCCTCATACCCTTCCTTCTGCTTTCTTAGAGTGGATATCGATTGCTTTGGTACAAACTGAAGAGGGCAATAAACTCCATTGGTGAAGGAGGAGGAGCTGAAAGATGTGATTGATATTATTGTGCAAGAGATTGCGACCAGAGGAGATTATCCATTAGATTTAAAGAGGAAAAGTTGCTAAAATGATGGTGCTATATTGCACAGTCTAAATTCTGCACTCTAGGATTTAGGCTGCACAATAGAGCAGAGCTTTCAGTTATACTGTTATCAGTTATAATTGACTTGAATCACCATCGTTTTAGTGACTCTTCCTCTTTAATAGATTTTATATCCCCTGAGGCAGATAGTCACTCCAGCAAAACACGATCCCATGTTGGGTCCTACCAATATCACATGTGTTAATTTTCTTTTCAATAAATGTATTTGAACTGTACCCCTGGAGTGTCTTTTGGAGTAATTTGTGGAGGGTCAGGATTTATCCATACTCCCCTCCCCCCAAACTATGGTTTCTACTAGCAGCTGATTTACCAGGGCAAAACTCTAGTTGGAGCTAGTGAATTATCATAATTGAATGAGCCTCCCCTAAATCTTTAGACCCTGGGCACAGGACTAGTTTGTATATGCTTTATTCCTGCCCTGACCTTGAGAGCCATTGAATTATATCTGAGATGGCCTCTCCTAGAGATTTGGGACCTAGGTAGTTGCCTAGTTTGTCTGTACTTTAATCCTAGCCCTGGTTAGAAATCATTTTGAAACCAACAGTATTCTCTAACTCATCTGGAAAGAGTAACATGGTTACTTAGTAAATGACGGCAGATAAAGTCTTAAATAGTCAATCCAGTCGTCCCAACAGTCACACATTATTAATTCATGATTAAATTGTCTTTCTTTGGCATTTCTAGGACATAGACTGTGAATGTCCATCTGGCACTCTCCTTAGGTTCCAATTACTAGAATTGCCGTGGAAGCCCACTCCAGCTTACCTAAACTTATCTTGTTATTTGTGGGACACAGACCATAAAAGTCTGCCTAGCACTGTCCTCACATTCCAAAATCACTCCTCACTGTAAGTGCCTCAAGTAACACTTCATCCCTAACCAGAAATAACAGCTAACAGCCAAAGCATAGATCTGCTTTATCTGCAATGTGACTGTAAGATTCAGAGAGCTTGAGAGCCTGACAGCATAACTCTTATACCACATAATAGTAATACATTTCAAACAAATAAAAGACAATATTCTTTCGTAGTTCACCTCTGGAACTCATTGCCAGAGGATTTAGTACGAGAATGCAGTTCATGTAACCGTGTTTAAAAACAGGTTTGGACAAATTCCTGGAGGTGAGTTCACAAACCGTTAGGCATGGGAAAAGTCACTGCTTATCCCTTGGGGCAAGTAGCTATACAAAGATCCAGGCGATCGAAAGGATTTTAAGAGCTCCTTTTACAAAGGTGCGCTAGGGCCTTAACGCATGTAATAGCACGCATTAAATTCCCGAGGGCACTAGCCACTACCGCCTCCTTTTTAGGCGGTAGATTTTCGGCTACCGTGTGCTACCGTGCGCATCTTCATAAAAGGAGCCCTAAGTGTTTCATTAATTCACAGGCTTTTATTTATATTATTATTTATTTATGTATTTACAGTATATACTGCACGATCCAAAATTCTCTGCAGTTTCTAATAAAACATACATAATAATACATTTCTAAAACAGGGACACAAAAAAAACACCCCCCCCCCAAAAAAAAAAATAATAAAATCATCATGATTTAAGAAGGGATGAGTTGGTTGTGATATTTAGAAAGGGTCTACAATTATTAACTGGAGAGGTTTAGAACAAACGCCAGGAAATTCTTTTTCACCCAGAGGGTGGTGGATACATGGAACGTGCTACCGGAGGATGTGATAAGCAAAAGCAGGCTACAGGGCTTCAAAGAAGGTCTGGACAGGTACCTGGAGGACAAAGGGATAGAAGGTTACAGATAAGAGTAGAGGTAAGGTTATAGGGATAGGATTAGAGGTAATTTATAAAATTAGTCAGAGACCACTGTTCAGGCAGTGGGCCTGATGGGCCTTCGCGGGAGCGGACCGCTGGGCGAGATGGACCTCTGGTCTGCCTCAGCGGAGGCAACTTCTTATGTTCTTATGTTCTCTTTTTGTGAGGGGAAGTGATGTGTCTTGTAATGAAATGAGATGTGGTTTATCAGGCTTTGTAGTAATATTTGTGCAGCTGTGGAGTTACTGGAAATGTTTCATTGACATTTTCGAATTTGATAATACTGGGAGACTTCGATGTGCATTATGATATTCAGTTTGTAGAATGCATGTAAGCTGTAGGATGTTATCGATTGGTGATTGCTTCTGCTTCATTGAAACCTGCACAAGACATCATTCCTTCCTACTTCATTAAAACAGTTGCTGAAACCCTGAACCCTACAAATCTCCGTATATCAGTTCAAAATGTGACCTAAAAACTTTTCCTGTTTTCTGAGGCATATTCTTAATCCTTTTGCATGTGGCAAGCTAGTAGTGAGACTGTAGCACAGTCCTTTCTCTAATTATGTTCCCCTCCCTGCTATCATTTTTGAAATTCTATTTCTCCCTTCTTTCCCACACTATCATTATCGTGTTTACTCAAGAAACTAACCCCTTTTATAGACTGTAAACTGCCTAGACATACCCGTTGATAGGTGGGAGAGTAAATTTAGAAATAAACTTGGAGCCAAAAAGGAGGTGCTGAACAGAATGAGGAGAGAGAGCTTCTTATACCATAAGAACATAAGAATTGCCGCTGCTGGGTCAGACCAGTGGTCCACCTGTGCCCTAACCGAGACCAGCCCTACCTGCGTTTGTTCTTGTTCAGCAGGAACTTGTCCAACCTTGTCTTGAATCATTTGAGGATGTTTTCCCTTATAACAGACTGCGGAAGAGCATTCCAGTTTTCTATCATTCTCTGGGTGAAGAAAAACTTCCTTATGTTTGTACGGAATCTATCCCCTTTTAACTTCAGAGAGTGCCCTCTCGTTCTCTCTACCTTGGTGAACAACCTGTCTTTATCTACTAAGTCTATTCCCTTCATTATCTTGAATGTTTCGATCATGTCTCCTCTCAGCCTCCTCTTTTCAAGGGAGAATAGGCCCAGCTTCCCTCCTTTACAAAGCCATGCTAGCATTTTTAGCGCCGGCCGGGGCGGTAACAGCTCGGACGCTCATAGGAATTCTGTGAGCATCGGCGCTGTTACTGCGGTGGCCTGCGCTAAAATCGTTAGGGCGGCTTTGTAATGGAGGGGGTTAGTTTGACTGCCAGTTCTATTCAAAAACGAGCCCAAAAAGCAAAATGATATAGAAAATGTCCACAAAATTTCCTATTGCACTTCAAACAAATGTACACTGTAAACCACGGGGGTCTTTTACTAGAGAAGAGCACTTGTTATCTGTAGCAGGGCCCATGAAATAAAACGGGTCATGTGGTATATGAAATGGACTCATCTTTAACAAAAGACCCCCCTGTAGCACCAAATTGTGCCCTGGTACCAGGCCAGAAACATCATATGACCTAACCAGAGACAATCCTGACTATCAGATCTTGGGAATAGTCTTTCTTATTTCTTCTCAGTACTTTGTAGTTCTATTGTATTACTTTTTTTTTAATAAACCACATTATGCATTTTTTTTGTAGAACATGTTCAATTTCATGCCAAGAAACTTTCTTTAATTTTGAAACTTGAGATGAAGATCAATCACTGTGCTTTGGGGCCTGGAATGGAGCCCTCACCACAACTCTTCTCAGCATCCAGCAATAACTGTGTCTTTGCCTTGAAGTCTGTAATTAATCTGTAATTACACCAGGGTTCTTGGGCTCATTCCTGACATCACCATCTTTTATGGAAGCTTTGTGTAGGATTTGTAAATAAAATGGCAGCACAGTTTTAATCACCGCCTTCCCAACATCCCATCATTGATGCAAATGAATGTTGCTTCTCCCCACTGGTCTGAAAGAAAAGAACGAAACTGACTAATGTAATGATTTCTCTAACCAAACACTGGCAGATGGGGGATTCTATAGAACAGCATATCCCATGCTCAGACATGTATAGGGTTACCATATGTCTGGATTTCCCTGGACATGTCCTCATTTTAGAGGATTGTCAGGGTGTCCGGACGTTTTTTTAAAACTGGGGGAATTTCTATTTGTTTGTCCAGGTTTTTAAAAATTGAGCCAAGCCGCCCGTAGGCCCACCCACTGTGGGCTCCTTTTCTCCAAGGACTTCCTCTCTAGTCTGCCCCCGCCCCCTGGCTCCCCCTTGTGGTCTTCCAAGCATCGGATTCATTGCTGGTAGTGTCAGTGACTGAGACACCCACTGCCAGCAGGCTTCTGAACGCTTCTCTCTGCTGCATCCTACTTCCTGTGATACAATTTCCTGTTCCCACACAGGCGGGACATGGTAGAAAGAAGTGCTCAGGAGCCAGCTGGCAGTGGGTATCTCAATCACAGACACTGTTGTCAATGTGTCCGAGATTACAGACATACCAAGTGAGTCACATACATAATACATTCAGAAGGAAATAGAAGAAGGAGATGCACATGGATGGAGAAAACAGGCAAAAGCTGGATATCCAGATCTGCTGGATCCACTGTATACCTCCTCCAGGATCTAGTTAAGTCAGCAGAGGACCCGACTTCTACTTATGCACTGCTCTGGATCCTCTGCTGTCTCTGACATGGAGTTCCAACTTGCCCTGCTTTGCTAGGGTTACCAGATGTCCAGGAGACCCTGGCCATGCCCTCTTTTTAGAAGCCTGTCCAGATGCCCAGAGGGATTTCCAAAACCCAGGAGTTTGTCCAGGTTTTGGAAGGCCCCAAGCCCAGGGCCGCATCTGGAGGGCCTCCATGCGTGCGTAGTTGCGACATGATCATGTCACATTCATGCACACATGCATGTGACATTATCACATTGCATTCACGCATACGCGGAGGTCCTCCAGATGAAGCTCTGAGTTCAGGGAAGAAGAGACAAGGTTTGTGTGGGGTGGGGCTGGGGGCAGAGCAGGGAGGGGCTGGGACAGGATAGGGCAGGGCCAAGTGTCCTCTTTTTTTTTTTTTAAGAGGAAATCTGGTAACCCTAACCATGTACAACCCTATCCATGTGCAGAGATGGGGTAATATACTGTGTCTGTGGAAAGTTTAGATCATATTATAGCCACCCAGTATCATACCATATCATACATTTTCTTCTTTACTGCAATTTTCCGCTAGGATTCACTGTGGTTTACAAGAGATTTAAGATCAGGACATGTACATTGTTTTGGTTTTTTAAAATTTATTTAACCATGTGTTACAACTATAACAAATTTACATACATATGAATTCAAGCTAAAAATCAAAATATTAAAGGAAAAAAACAGGAAACTTATATCCTTAAATCATATGTTAGTCCACATTTTCAAGGCTAGTGCAGCTCTTAGGAGGATTAAGCAATCAAATTCAAAGAAAAAATGCCAATCATTATTTTCTATCATTTCATCAATCATCACATTAGTCTCCACAACTTCTATCAAAGGTTTATCTTTCAAGAACATTTCTAAATGGGAAGGTACCACGAATATATATTTGATCATCCCATAGGAAACTATACATTTATAACAGGGGTCAGTATAAAGATATAATCTGTGTATGAGAGCACGTGGGTTATGGGGTCTGTGATTTTCCTGCTTAGGGCACTCAGGTATATATTGAACAGAGAGAGGGACAATGGTGAGCCTTCTGGGACACCACATTGTGCCTTCCACATTGTGACCTGTCATCATCCTTTCTCACCTTGTAGGTTCTGATGGAGAGGAATTCTGTGAACCAGTTCAATACCGTGCCTCTTATGCCTAGCTCACTGAAGTGAGTGGTCCACGGTATCGAATGCTGCCAAAATGTTGAACTGTAAAAGAATTGAATGTGTGTCCTTGCTTAGATATGCCTTGGGCTTCAAGGTCAGTGACTTTGTGCTTTGCAAGGATCCGAAGCCATGTTGTGTGTGGTGTAGCACTTCCGTTCTCTGTAGAAATTCTGCTAATTGTGTGTTGACACAGAATTCGATCAGTTTTGCAGGTCACGGGATTCCCACTACTGGCCTAAAATGTTCAGGTTTAGTGCGACCTGTTCCTGTCACTTTCGGGATTGGTGTCAGGGTGATGGTGGATAAGGATTTTGGGTATTTGCCCTGTGCTAAGCTGAGGTTGGTGAGCCTTTGGGCAAATGTGGTTGGTGCATGGGCTAGCAGATACGATGGACTGACATCTAGGCAGCATCGTTTCTTCTGGAGGCTGTTATAGGGGAAAACACCCTCCAGGGATTCAAGACAAAGTTAGACAAGTTCCTGCTGAACAAGAACGGGCACTGGTAGGGCTAGTCTTGGTAAGGGCGCTGGTCTTTGACCAGAGGGTGCCGCGTGAGCGGACTGCTGGGCATGATGGACCACTGGTCTGACCCAGCAGAGGCAATTCTTATGTTCTTATGATAGTCTGTTCAGTAGATCTAAGACTGCGCTTAGGATGGTTGGTTGGAATTCGTCCCAGCCTCTGTCTGCTGGGATGCCTGTGTAGATGTCTACTGCTTGGTGATCCAGGTCATCATTTTGATCCAAGCTTTGTTTAAAAGAGTCCCTGACTGTTTTTATTTAGTGCTAGAAGTAGGTGGCCAGACTTTTGGCATCCTTTTGTTGCATACTGGGGTCAGCTGTTCTTTTGTGGATATGAGGGATGTGAAAACTTTAAAGAGGCCTTTAGTAGAGTTTTCTGAGCGATTAATCAGTTTTTCAGAGTAGAGCCTTTTAGCTATGGCTATGGCTTTTTTGGACAGATTCACTTCTCCTCTCCATCGAATGTAGTTGTCTGGGTTTGTGATTTCCTCCAAACCCTTTCTAGCTTTCTCACTCCTGCGGTCACACACAAGTTTACATTTGGTGTAAAAATGTACATGTATTTTATGCACATATTTGGTATTTTATGGAATACACAGTTGCCTGTGACGAAATATGAATTCATGTAGGGTTCTTGCATTTCACCAAGATAAGATTTTTGAATTTATCCATTGAAAATTTACAAGAGTTTATTTTTGAATGGATTATTATGGTTGCTATTATTGAAAAATGCTACAGAAAAATATACAAATCTAGTTTGGATTGATGAGAGATAGCCAGCTACTTTTTTAAAAAAGTTTCATTGGCTACAAGTTCTGAGGAACCAAAAACTAAAAATTACTTAGGGCTTGATTCTATAAACGGTGCTTAGATTGGTAGGCACATACGGAAATGGCATCTTCCACATGTCATTCAGAGCTGGGTGTCGTTTATTGAATTGTGCCTAATGGCACCTAATTCAAATTAGGCACCAGTTGACGGTGCTGGTATATTAAGCCAGGGTTATCTTGGCCTAAAATAGCAGTGCCTAACACAATACACGCCCAAACTCCACCCTTTAACCATTCTTAATTTTCAGGTAGGTGCCTACCCCCAAATTTAATTTTTAATTGGTTTTTAATAGCACTGTTCAATTAACAGCGCTGATTGAACCAATTAAAAATTAAGTTAGGCTCCTAGATCAGCTTAGCACCTAATGGCAGGCGCTTTTTGTAGAAGCAGGGCCTGAATGTCTGAAAATAATTGATTATGGGACTCTTTGACAAAGCTATGGCATAAAGTGGCCTTTTCATGCACTTATGGGGGTCTTTTACAAGCCACTTTTTGACGTTGATGGAAAATGGATGATTTTCTATTTTCTGATTTAGTGGCCATGTGCTAATGCTGTGATTAGTATGGTCATTAACAAAAATTAGCACATAAGAACATAAGCAGTGCCTCTGCTGGGTCAGATCAGAGATCCATCATAACTAGCAGTCCGCTCACGCGGCGGCCCATCAGGTCCAGAAACCTGTATTTAACCCTCTATCTATACCCTTCTATCCCCTTTTCCTTCAGAAAATTGTCCAAACCCTTCTTGAACTCCAATACCGTACCTTGTCCTATCACGCCCTCTGGAAGGTGCTTAGAAGATGAGACCGGGATAAGCCCTTACCACCACCTACTTTGCAGGCAGTAAGGTCCTGATTCTAATTGATACTTAAATTGTAGGCACTTTGAGCGTAATTGTCAATCATCCTCTATGTAGACACCATGTATAGAATTGCGCCTAGCAGCGTGTATGCAGTCTTAGGCATCAGTAGGTGTTGAAACCTTAGGCGCACTCCTATTTATGCTAGGGTTTTCTTGGCCTAAATGAGAGCACCTAAGTTAGGGCAGGATTCACTTAACCTCCAAACCGTGCACGATCCGTTTCCTAATGCATGCCGGCCGACTGATTCAGTAAAGGCCTGCAAGCAAATGGAGACAATCATTAGGATGCCCCCTACACGCCCCCTACCAGAGCGAATACCGCTCATGCGCACACCCTGACAGTACTGACAGGAGAAGCAGCCTCCTGTCACTGCTGTCAGGGCTCAGCCCAGCCCAGATCTCTCTTGCCTGCTCCTGGACTCTCCTGCTCTCCGCCGCCGTTCCCTGCAGTGCAAGCCTGTAGTTTTAAAGTAGGCCGCGATCTCTCCTGCCTGCCCTGCTCTGCTCTACCGTACCCCTCCTCCCACCCCGGAGAAAAAGCAGGAGGGATGCCAACTCCATCCTGCCATCTGTGTTAAAACGAAAAAAAAAAGAAAAGCAGCATGGCACTCCCCCCCCCCAACTGGCACGGCCCCCCTCCAAGCTGGCACAGCCCACCCCCGACACCAAAGTTGGGAGCAGGAGGGGTGCTCGGTCTCTCCTGGTCCTTCGAGGCAGGCTCCCAGCAGACTCCCTTCTTCTGGAGCAGAAGGGGTGCCCGGAATTTCCTCCTGCTCCTACGCCGATGAAAATCTTCGGGAGGAGGAGGAAATTATGTAGATCTAAAGCAACTGGGTCATTCAGGTTAACGAGCAATGAATGTGAAACCAGTAAAGCAGGCAAGCTAAAGGTCAACAAGCAACTAATAAAATTTCAATTATTTCTAGACTGGGTGTAGTATGTCTAGTAATAGTGCGGAGATAATGCAAAGATAAACAATTAGGCAATTAGGCAGCAAGGCATAGAGCAGTAAAAAGTTATGAGTCAAACAGAGTCAATCGGCGTCGGCAGTTAACATATAGATCTGGAATGGTCAAATTGTCGCCCCTCATACCCCATATCCCAAAGCCCTTCACTGTATCTGCTCACCCGAGTTCATATATTCACAAGAATAATGTGGACAATAAATAAACCACAGACACTTTATTGATGGTAAAAGCCAGGCCGCAGCTTTGTTTATTGGGGACAACCAATAAGCAATCAACAATTGCTTCAGCTCCCGAGCTACAAAACATTGCAATTTGACAGAGATCAAAATTGTATACCCCTGACTCCGCCACGTCAGCAAGAGCCTAAGGGGGGCATGTACCCCCATGCCCCATTCCGTGCCATCAAAATTGTATACCCCTGACTCAGTGGCGTACCTAGGGTATGTGGCATCCGGGGCCCATCATTTTTTGACACCCCCCATGTAAAAAAATATTTTTTGTAATAACCATGAAAAATAAATTGTCTTAATAGAAACAGGCACTGAAAATTTTCTTTTATTGAACCTCATATATGTAACCATTAATCCAAACATAACATAAATTATGTCTGAATTGTCATGACATCAGAAGTACATATGGAGTTGTTGCAGGTGATGCTTGGGACAGTTCTGATTGTGTTAGTTCGGTTTTATGTGTTTTTTGAATAGAAGGGTTTTTATTTCTTTTTTGAAGGTTTTGTAGTTTGTGGTCGAGGTCAATAGGTTGTAGAGTTGGGGGTCGAGTGTTAGGAGGTTGTGGAACAGTTTTTTTTCTTTTGACGATTTTGGTTGGAGGGTGTGTGAATGGTGCGTGAGTTCTCCTATGTCTGGTTGAAATGGATTTAATTATTTAGCTGAAGAAATTAGTAAACCCCCCCCATTCCACACACATTAATTCTCTTCCATTTTTGTTCCCATTCTAAAAACACTGATAAGTTCCCAGAAAAAAAATACATTAAAATAAGAAGTGGAAACAAAGGCCCCTACAGATGAGAACATAACATAAGAATAGCCTAACTGGGTCAGACCAATGGTCCATCATGCCCAGTAGCCCATTCTCATGGTAACTAATCCAGGTCACCAGTACCTGGTCAAAACCCAAAGAGTAGCAACATTCCATGCCACCGATCCAGGGCAAGCAGACATTTCCCCCATATCTTAATAACAGACTATGGACTTTTCCTCCAGGAATTTGTCCAAACCTTTCTTAAAATCAGCAATGCAATCTGCTTTTACCATAATTTCTGGCCACTTCATTTTTAAGCTTAGATCTTTCCTTCCAAACAGAGATCTTGCTAGATGTCAAATACAGAAAGAACAAGGTAACTTCACAAGGACTTAGCTGTGCAGGAAATGTGAATCTCCTCATACACCCACCATATAGTGCAAAAATGTGCAAAGGTTTGTTTTTTTCTTTCGATCACTACATAGCCTAATGCCACACAAGCTGCGCTGTTACAAACATATTCTGAAGGTCAATGCTAAGTTTAACAAAGTTTCCTTCCTTTGACCACAAGGAGATACTGACAAACCACTGGAAAAGATCCCAAAACAACTACCCAGGCACAACACCCAAAGACCCACTCAGTGTGTGAACCAGTTGAGTGGAGTGGACTAACTGGGGGGTGGAAATGGGCCCGGAGTTTGCTCAGAAGAATTTCCCAGACCACCTCTTCCTCTCAACACATTGACACGCTGCTGCCACCACCACCACCATTAGGAACACCTCACCGGGTAGGCCAGCAATGCTTATAAACTTTATAAAACACACTAGCTGATGCCCCGGCGTTGCACGGGTATTTAATTATAGCAATAACACTGTAAATGGATTCAAATAAAGATACTTTATAGTGGTGAATGAAATTATTTTTTTACAGCTTAATAAAAAGTACAATATTCAAATTATAATGTGAAATATTTGACAAAATGAATACAATACAACTAACGCAAAACGTGATTATAAACAACATTTTTAGTTTCACCTCCAGGAGCAAGAACATATAAATTGTTGGGTGAACCCACCCTTGAGCAAGCAACATAGAGTTGTGGGCCGAGAGACCCCCAGAACATATCACCCCAGGTAGTGAGGGATCTGCATACCAAGTTTCGTTCAAATCGGTTAAGCTGGTTTTGAATTACAGTGAGAATGGCAGCTTTTTACATTTTTCCATTGACATGAATGGGTGAAATCTGATTTTCTTTTTGTAGCTCCGCCCACGTGTGCAGGTGGGCCGCGAGACCCCCAGAACATATCACCCCAGGTAGTGAGGGATCTGCATACCAAGTTTCGTTCAAATCGGTCAAGCCGTTTTTGAATTACTGTGAGAATGGCAGCTTTGTACATTTTTTCCATTGACATGAATGGGTGAAATCTGATTTTCTGTTTGTAGCTCCGCCCACGTGTGCAGGTGGGCCGCGAGACCCCCAGAACATATCACCCCAGGTAGTGAGGGATCTGCATACCAAGTTTCGTTCAAATCGGTCAAGCCGTTTGTGAATTACTGTGAGAATGGCAGTTTTTTACATTTTTTCCATTGACATGGGTGAAATCTGATTTTCTGTTTGTAGCTCCGCCCACGTGTGCAGGTGGGCTGCGAGACCCCCCAGAACATATCACCCCAGGTAGTGAGGGATCTGCATACCAAGTTTCGTTGAAATCGGTCAAGCCGTTTTTGAATTACTGTGAGAATGGCAGCTTTTTACATTTTTTCCATTGACATGAATGGGTGAAATCTGATTTTATGTTTGTAGCTCCGCCCACGTGTGCAGGTGGACCGCGAGACCCCCAGAACATATCATCACAGGTAGTGAGGGATCTGCATACCAAGTTTCGTTCAAATCGGTCAAGCCGTTTTTGCGTGATCGCGGCACATACACACACACATACATACCTCCGATTTTATATATATAGATTATTATATTTTCTTATAAAGCACATATTTTAACTGAACTCTCTGACACTCTCAGCCTTGCCATTCACAAAAATAGAAGGAAGAAAAGTTCCCGTTTCCTGCTGTCTCATGTCCCCAGCCTATACAATATTTTTCTTCTGCAGACCCTTCAAAAGTCTGACCAAATCCTCATTTCACTTGCATTATAAAGTACTGAGGATGCCATCTCTCTCCAATCCCAGGTCCTAAAGTCTAAGACAGTAGCGCAAACTAGTGCTGCCCGATTCAAGAAAAAAAAAATTTTCGATTCGATTCAGCCTATTGAATTGGTTTTTCGATTCAACTTTCCTGCCAAATTGGGTGTTTGTTTGTTTTTTTTTCAAACATCCTGGTGGGTTTATTTTATAGCTTTTTCACCCCCCTTTGGCTTCTCCTAACCACACTGGCGCTGTGGTGTAAATAAAATAAAGAAACAAAAAGGACTTTTCCTCTCTGTTAAATCCTAGCTCACGTTTGTGGTCTAACACCAGCTCTGGCAGGATACACATTTCAAATCTGACATATTGTAATCACAAAACAGAAAATAAAATTAGTTTTTCTACCTTTTGTTGTCTGGTTATTTTTCAAATCTTGTTGGTCCAAGGCTCTGGTTGTCTTCTGATAACTTGCTTGCCAGGGTCTCCTTCTTCCTTCTTTCTGCATGCTAACCATCCATCTGCCATCTCTGTCATCCCTGTTTCCCTTCCCTCCCCAGGAGGTCTGGCATCTATCCTTTTTTCGGCTCCCTCCACAGATCCTTCTTTTCTTAACTACCCTTTCATCCAGCATCTCTCCCTCCTTCCCCACCACCCCAGGGTCCACCATCTCTCCCTTTCTTTTCCTAACTACCCTCCTATCCAGTATCTCTATCCCCCCTCCACTCCATCCCTTGTGTCCAACTTCTCTCCCTTTCTGTTCCTTCCCTCTCTAAAAACCATGGTCCATCATCTCTCTCCCTCTTCTCTATTTTCAGACCCATTATTTCTTCCCACCCAAAGTCTGGCATATGTGCGTCTCTTTGAGCCCCCTCATTCCCTCCATGTATTTCTACATCAGGGCCCCCCTCCCTAAAGGCCTTTCCTCCCCTTAAAGGTCTGCATACCACATCTGAAGGCCTGCACTCCCCCCCGAAAGCCTGCAACCCGCCCGAAGGCCTGCACCCTCCCCCGAAGGCCTGCACCCCCCTTAAAGGCCTGCACTCCCCTTGAAGGTCTGCCTGCCTGCCTGTCTCCCCCCTTGAAGGCCTGCCTGCCTGCCTGCTTGATCCCCTTGAAGGCCTATCCCCCCCTTGAAGGCCTGTCCCCCCCCTTGAAGGCCTGCACCCCCCGAAGGCCTGTCCCCCCCTTTGAAGGCCTGCCTGCCCCCCCCTTGAAGGCATGTCCCTCCCTTGAAAGCCTGTCTGCCTGTCCCCCCCCTTGAAGGTCTGTCCCTCCCTTGAAAGCCTGCCTGCCTGTCCCCCCCCTTGAAGGCCTGTCCCCCCTTTGAAGGCCTGCCTGTCCCTCCCCCTTGAAGGCCTGCCTGCCTGTCTGTAACCCCCCTTCCCCTTGAAGGCCTGCCTGCCTGCCTGCCCTACCCCGAAGGACCGCTCGCCTCCCTGGCCTCCCTGCACCACCTATGAAGCAGCCCGCTGCGAGATCACGATGTCAGCAATCCCTGTGCTGCTTCGGAGCTGCTTCCTCTGCCGCGGTCCCACCCCTCCTCTGATGTCAGAGGAGGGGCGGGACCGTGGCGCAGGAAGCAGCGCCGAAGCAGCTCAGGGATCGCTGACATCGCGATCCCGCTGTGGGCTGCTTCATAGGTGGTGCAGGGAGGCCAGGGGGGCGAGCGGTCCTTCGGGGGTGGGGGGGAATGAACGGCAAGGCCGGGAGCACCCCCTCAGGGCTTGCACCCAGGGCGTACCGCCCCCCCCACCCCCCCTTAGTACGCTACTGCCCTGACTCTGCCGCATCAGCAAGAGCCTAGGGGGTGGCATGGACCTCCATGCCCCATTCCATGCCACCTGCATCAATGCTGATTCGCTCACCTGAGCTCATTTTCCCTTAACTGCTCATCTCCTATTGAGCCTAGGGGGTAGGCATGGACCTCCATACCCCCCCTGTCAGGGTCACCTGACCCTCGGCATCGCCACTCAACTGAGCTGACTACCAAATATCTGCTCATCTTTGATGAGCCAAAACTTTGTAGCTCGGGATTACCGCCACAGACCTGTAACATACTGGCCCCCGCACCCAAGATCAAAGCTGTGACCCAAGGGATTCAGAGAATGAGAACCACCTCCCCCAAAGAACTAACCATCCCACCCCAGGCGCCATCCCACACAAGCACCCATGAAGCTTTTGACCAACTTCATCAGCAGAAACCCCCCCCCCCCAAACAGTAGCCAATATCATCTAGTGGACCGCTCTACTCCCAGATCTCAACCACAGGACCACCGGTGTGGCTGCCGCACCACTGGCACAAATACCTATCAGTCCAATTCAGCAATCGGAAGGCCCAAAATGGCTAGGCAATCACACCCCGAATCTGGTTGCAAAACTAAACCGGAAACCCCTGAGAAAACACCCCTGCAAAACCTGCAGCTGGAACAGCCTGCTGCAACATGTACAAAGAAGGCTTCACACCAACACGCTCATACCCTTCACAGTGAGCCATAGCAACCAAGCCCCCTGACCCTACCCTCCAGCCATACCAAATGCACCTGTCACCCTGCACCCAGATACCATCCGAATAACGCACAAGCCAGAAAGAACCTCTACTGCCACACGAGGGAGCAGCCCAAAGGAGAAGCACGGAGCCCACTCCCTGAAGAAGTGGTCAAGAGAGTCACCGAGCACATTCCCTATGCACCCCCTGGTTCTACCCAGCACAGGGCGCGGACGCATGCCCGAAAACCTCCCCAACACCTGCCTCATACAAGAAACAGAAAAGGACAATCGGTACTCACAGCGGACCCCCAGCCGCTGACCCACCTGGTAGGGGCACCAGTCTAGAAACACGGAAGTACCCACCGTGATACCGTGAGCCAGAGATACTCCGAACCCAACTCGTAATCTGCAGTCCCCACGAACACCCCCAGCCACGTGGATGATGACAAACATAGCCCGTCACACCTGAGTAGTGAAGATCCACCCCCCCCACACCCATGGGAACGTATGCACCAACACCACATCCAGCACCAACAATCCCACACAGAAGCCCATCCACCTCCCCCGGGGCAACGGGCCCTTGCACTAACCCCCACTACTCCAGGCCACCATTTGACAGCTCAGCCCCGGCTGACCGACCAATCCAACAAGCCACGAACACAACAACAAAGCAGGGACTGACCGCCTCAGTGCCCAGAAGACCCTCTACTAACTGGCAGCCCCAGCGGCGACACGAGCCACCATGCAAGCCAGCAGGACCACCCGACATATCAGGATCCTCAACCAAAAGGACTGCATCCCTTGACCATAGGAAAGGAACCCTGGCAAATGGGAGAGCAAAAGGGGTACACTCTTGATGAGCTACCAACCACATCCATCCCAGCATGGGCCAAAATCACCACAGCCAAAGACAGGCAACCTCATCTCTGCTGTAGCCGCAGAAGCCAGGGGGTAAGTCAGGATACCCTTACCCCCTTCTAGCCACTTAGGAACACTACCAGTCTGGCCACCTGGAGCACCCTCTGCCCCTACCCCTAACACCACAGCACAGCCCGGCGCTCACAGCGAACCACAACACCCCAGGCCAACACACATGCCACAACCCCAAACAGTTCCCAAGTCCTGCAACCCACAGGAGCATCAGATTCCCTGGCACTACACATCTACCATGCCATCCTCCACCCCCAGCATGCCACAGACATGCCAGGAAACCAGTGCTACCTGCCCCACCCTGGAGACCACTCACCTGCGCATCTGCAGAACCACCCTGGGGCATGCCAGCCAAAAAGGAGGGGGTCCCGCAAACCCATGGCACCTGAACAGCAACCACACAGCATGCACAAGCCACCTGCATGTGCCCCAAACCACCGGGTTCTACTCCCCATAGCACCTGCAGAACCAACCAGTCCTGCTCCCCAAGATCACAGAACCACATGATCATAGCCCAAAGCCACCACCGCAGAACAGCCCTCAGTTCTGCAGCCCTAGATATCACAGAACCACATGGTCCCGCCCAAAAACTGCTGCCACAGAACAGCCCCCAGTTCTTCCACCCAAGATACCACCTGGTCCCACCCAAAACTACTGCCACAGAACAGCCCCCATTCTGCCACCCAAGAGACCGCAGAACCACCTGGTCCTGCCCAAAACCGGTCGCAGAACAGCCCACCAGTTCTGCCACCCAAGATACCACAGAACAGTTGAGGTCTGAAGGCTAGAAGTTGTTGTTGGGATCGCACCGTATTTTTGTGTAGATCTGGAAGCATCAGGATTAAGCTGCCCTCGTAATTGAGGGGTGTGAGAGATCTGGCTTTATGCAGAATTTCAAGTACTTGTGGATATCGATGAACTTTGAGTACGATGGACCGAGGTCATTTGTCACATGATTGGCGCGAAGATGGAGTTTTGTGCTCTCGTTCAATTTCAAAATCCTTGGAAAGCTGTAGATTTAGCAGAATGAAGGATGAAGGAATGAAGGATTCAAGAAATGCGATCATATTATTTCCTTCATGGCCTTCCGGTACCCCAAGAAGATGAATGTTATTTCTACAGGACCGGTTACTCACGTCCTCCAGTTCCCTTTCGACGGCTAGGGTACGTTTCACATGGCTTTGAAGGGCTTTGATGTTAGCATCAGCCGTTACTGTTTTTATTTCTAAATCTGATACCTTTGCTTTGAATGTAGTTAAATCAGTGTGGATTGTAGATAGTTCATCTCTGATTTCCGTCATGGCATCTTTCGTATCAATCATAATATCCTGAAGAGATTTAATTGTTTCCCATAAATCCAGCATGGAGGGAGTCTCTGGTTTCTCCGTGGAAGATTTCGCTGGAGATTGGTGCTCAGGCATATGTCTCTTGCCGGTTTTGGTAGAAGGCATGGTTTAGAAAGCTGATATATCTGAGGTAGATGAATTTCAGTTGCAAAGAGTAAGGCAGAAGATGATAATAGTGTAAAGGGTTGCCAGAGCTAATCAATCAGGCGACCATCTTAGTCGGGCTCAACAGCACCCCCCCCCCCCTATTTAGCATTTCTATAGTACTGAAAAGCGTACGCAGCTCTGTACATTTAATATTCAATAGATGGTCCCTGCTCAGAAGAGCTTATAATCCAATTTGGACAGACAGGGCTTCTTAGGGTTGAGGAGTTTATAGTAGAAGGAATGATACAATGGGTATAGGTATCTGACAGTGAGTGGGAGTTAAGAGTTGAAATCAGCTTCAAAGAAGTTGGCTTTTAGTTTGGATTTGAATACTGCTAGAGACGGAGCATGACGTATTCACTCTGGCAGCCTGTTCCATAAGACATACAAGCTAAGAAACAGGAAATCCCAATATATCAGGCATATTTTTAAAACTTATGCTTATTAGGTAAGAGTACAGGAAGCAGAGAACTAAGAGCTATAAATAAGTAAGCCATTTGCACACCTGGTGGCCTCTTTTAATATAGTGCAATAACCAGGCATTCGTCCTACTCAACAGAACTTTAATATGACGATTGCGCAGACTGATGCCTACAAGTCAGGCACGGTTAGGTGCTGTTTATAGAATCAGAACCCTTGGGTTCTGCAGTTTGATATCTACCCTATATTTTCCATTAAAACAAAGAAATTGCTAAGGACCTGGATTCACAAGGTTTTTTTCCTTCATAGATATGGACTGGGAGAAAAGCCTCGATGCAATAGCACCAATTTAGGTGCCCAGTCATAAACTCCGCAGTAGATTTCCATAGCACACAGTCATGCGGATAAGCCACAGATGCAACTATGTCGACCCTTAGGGCTAAATTCTATATATAGTACCCCCAAAAATCAGTACAAAAAAAGCACCACTCTATAAGCCACTCTTAAAGTTAGATGTAGTTTATAGCAGTGTTCTTCAACCGCCAATCTGTGGACCGGTGCCGGTCTGCAGAAATTTCCTGCCGGTCCGTAAGGCCAGCACATGCATCAGGCCCCAGACAGTGCTCTTCGTCCACGGTGCGATCAATGCGGCATTGTCTTTGGGCCAGCTTCCTCTTCCTCAGTGCTGCAGTGCACAAAGCCATGAGCAGAGGTTCCTACTCGCATCCTACGCCTGAACCGGAAGCCTTCTCTCTGACGTCGCAACGTCAGAGGGAAGGCTTTCAGATGAGGTGCGGGACACACAAGGAGCTGCTGCCCACGAATTGTGCACGGGAAGGGGTAAAACGCGGACCTCACGGACCTGACGGTCCTCGCGGATCTAAAACCGCACGTCCTTAAAAATCTGAGGTCCGTGCCCCTTGGAGTAAGTATCTGGCTCTGACAGACCTCGATGACAATTTAGCTCTGACGGATCCGTCTCAGCATAGGGAGGTAAAAGTATTAGGATTCGTCAGCGCTACAATGTCACCGAGGTCTGTCAGAGCCAGAGACTAAAACCATTCCCCTTAATAGCAGCGCCCTCAGCCTTTAACGCTGCCTTGGTTGTTTTCTTGTGGGAGGGAGGTTCGGGTTGGTGTGAGTT
This sequence comes from Geotrypetes seraphini, assembly GCF_902459505.1. NCBI lineage: Eukaryota > Metazoa > Chordata > Amphibia > Gymnophiona > Dermophiidae > Geotrypetes > Geotrypetes seraphini. The sequence continues at coordinate 67,238,100 of NC_047094.1, read as the reverse complement.
GTTGCAACATTTTTTTCTTGTATATTGTGTGATCCATCAGACAATAATATATAAAACTTGAACTGTTGTACATTTGATTACTTCATCAAAGCTGATTAAAAATGATCAAAGCGTTGGCTTTGAAGCTTAAGTGCACAAAAGGTCCGAATCTGCCACTTACAATATTAAAGAAGGCCGACGGTGGAAAGCGGCTAACTCAAATTAATTGGGTCTGTTTAGCCTTTTTGGGGGCTCCACATTTTCTACCCTACCCCTAGTGCCCGTGCCTCTCCTCTTTCCAAGACATTCCAATCCCACAATTAGCATGGAAGCAGGCCCCATCTTCATTTATTGGCAACATAATCATTTTATGGCAAATAGAATAAGTTCTGCTCCAGAGCTACACATGTACAAAATGATTACTTAGGCACATCTGCTCGCCGAGCTGGCTAAGCAGCGGAGTCCGCCAAATTAACTCCAGCACTGATGCTCTTCCTTTGGAAGGGGTAAAACGCGGACCTCACGAAACTAACTACAAGTGGCACGGACCTCAGATTTTTAAGGATGTACGGTTTTAGATCTGCGAGGTCCGTCAGGTCCGTGAGATCTGCGTTTTACCCCTTCCCGTAAAACGCGGACCTGACGGACCTCATGGATCTAAAACCGCACGTCCTTAAAAATCTGAGGTCCGTGTCCGTGCCACATGTAGTTTCTGTCTCTTACAGACCTCTATGACATTTTAGTGCTGACGGATCCGTCTCAGCATAGGGATCCGTCAGCGCTAAAATGTCTTTCCCGTGCCCGAGGAACCAGAGGCTTGCCATAATAAGTAATCAGTCAGTGTAAGTTATTCAGGGATGGGAAGACAGATCGGCATAAATAGGTGTGCCTGCTACAATGTCTGAGGATATTTCAATTAAAAGCCGCAGAACTGTTTGGGCTGATTCATTCCTGCTCATTTTAAAAAAGCCATGAAAATGGAAAAAAATTTGCCACATAGCCCTCCCTGGTCTGCAGCCTTTTCTAAAGAGGGGCAAGTTATATAGGATTATAGTAGATCTTATAAATAACCGCTAATGACTGCTTTAGCAATATAAATTCAATAAAAATACATACAATTCGACTATAGGACTGGGAAACATTGTGATTCAAACATTTACAGTTCAGAAAGTGATGTTTTTTCCATGCAAAATCCAACAAGGATTTCTAAAAAAAAAAAAAAAAAAACTGCAGAAAGAAATGAATGAACGAGATGTTTCCTTAAGAGCAAAAGCCTTTATTTCAAAAGCATTAACAATGCACAAGAGAACAAAATCCATCTGTATGTGATAGAATTAATAACAGACTTACAGAAACTGGCTATATTTGCACCCTTCCCCTTTCGCTAAGTGCACTGTTTTTACAGGATCCGCTTATACACTGCGCGTCAGCTCTGACCGCTGCAATGTGTCAAACCCCAATTCCAACCTGCCCCAAAGCCCAGAGACGTCGCTCCTGGACGGCCAAGCTCTCCCATCTCCACAACGGTAGTCTCTGGCTCTGACAGACCTCTATGACATTGTAGCGCTGATAGATCCTAATACTTTTCCCTCCCTATGCTGAGATGGATCCGTCAGAGCTAAAATGTCATAGAGGTCTGTAAGAGACAGAAACTACATGTGGAACGGACACAGACCTCAGATTTTTAAGGACGTGCGGTTTTAGATCCGCGAGGTCCATGAGGTCCACGTTTTATCCCTTCCCTTTGTGCACTGCAGCACTGCGGAAGAGGAAGCCGGCTCGAAGATAACACAGGGGAGCAACATAAAACGGCCAGGCGGGAGCAGGCAAGAAGGCAAGGCACAACATGGAGGGAGGGAGACAACAATGGTAGGGGGAATGATTTTATTTTTTAATTTAGTGATTGATTTACTTCTGATGTCTGTTCAGGAAGAAATGCATTTGTTTCTTTTTCCTCCGGGAGTGTACTGCATGCAGTCTTGCATCTTAGGGTTTGTTTGTATATATTAGTACTTTTAGGTTTTGGTCCCGTATTTGCATGGGGTTCTCTGTGTTCTGGTAGGAATGAATATTGAGAAGCATACAGTGTGCTTTGTGTAGTTTAATTTTGTGGTTAACCATGTTGTGTGTGTGTGTGTGTATATATATGAAAAATGAATGGAAAAAAATGGTGTTACAATTAGTACTATTATGGGGCGTGGTCTGGGGAGGAGATTGGGTGGAGATGGGCGGAGTCTGGCTCACAACTTAGCCCAGTGTTCTTCAACTGCCAGTCTGCAGACTGGTGCCAGTCCAAGTACAATGATAAAAAATACTGTGATAAAAATCCAACAGGACCCTAAACGGTCCGTGTTTCGGCGAAAACGCCTTCGTCAGGGGTCCAATGGTTTGCAAACTCACACATAAAGAATTGGACTGAAAACAGTCTATTGTCTTTAAACATGTGAGTAAAGAACACCGCAGACAAGCTGAAGTAGCAAAAAAACGCTAAGGAGAAATTTAGTGCAGCCATTTGTACCAACTAAAACGTGATGCAAATGTCTTTGCCTAAATTTAGACTCAGAGGACCTAATTCTATAATCATGTGTGTATATTAAGATAACACCCCCGATACACCCATGACCCACCTATTTCTGTGCCCCCTTTTTTTGGCGCACATGTAAAATTTAAGTGTGGATGCTGCACCTAAATGTATGCACATAACCTGTAATGATTTGAATTAGCACCAATAATGGCTTACTAAAATAGCAATTATTGGCACTACTTAGCTTGTTATTAAATTGCATGAGCAACTTGGGATACGTAACCAAAATTTCACATTCAATTTTTGGGCACTTTTTGTAGAATTAGGACGTTAATTCACAGATTTTACATTAATTTGCAGAGAGACTGTGCTGTGCCCTCCTTCCGTCAGGTTTACCTGAACACTACAAAAACATCTTGCTACAGCGTAGTCACCCCTACCGCAGTGGTTAAAGCTACAGCCTCAGCACCCTGAGGTTGTGGGTTCAAACCCACGCTGCTCCTTGTGACCCTGGGCAAGTCACTCAATCCCCCCCCCCCCCCATTGCCCCAGGTACATTAGATAGATTGTGAGCCTGATGGAAACGACAGGGAAAAATGCTTGAGTACCTGAATAAATTCATGTAAACCCTTCTGAGCTCCCTTGGGAGAACGATATAGAAAATTGAATAAATAAATGGAATAACCTTCCCCTTTATCTCAGGCTTCAAATCTATTTTTTAAAAATTTAAGTCACAATTTAAAGCACACTGCTTCTCCCTCACTTCCCCATTACTGCCCCAGTCTAACTTGTTAACTGGTCCTACTTCCTATTTGGGGCTGCTGTGGCAGGAAACCTCAGAAGAAAGAGGATTTTGAGAAGTATTCTCTTTTCCCCGCCACCTAGAGAATGACACGGGGAAAAAATCTGTCCCCGTCACCGCCCCGTCACCGGCCCACCATCCTCTGCACCGCCCCGTCACCGCCGTTTCCTTCACCGCCCCGTCACCGTCACCGCCATCCCTTTCACCGCCCCGTCACCGTCCCCGCTGCATCCATATAAGCCGGGAACACGGGTGATCGCACGGTCCTCGCAGCCCCCACCCGCCTGCCCAATCGATTCTAGTGTTTAGCCAGCTCTCTCCCTTCTCCTCACCTTAGTTTGCAGGCTTTCTTTTTCAGCGACCTGCACGCTTTCCCAAAGAGCCGCACACGCGCGGCTGCTCAGTGTTCAATCTTCTGCTCTGCTGCAACTTCCTGTTTCCGGTTGCGTCAGAGCAGAAGATCGAAACTGAGCAGCGGCGGGTGCGTGGCTCTCTGATAGCGTGCGGGTCGCCGAAAAAGAAAATCTACAAACTAAGGTGAGGAGAAGGGAGAGAGCTGGCTAAACACTAGAATCGATTGGGCAGGCGGGTGTGAGCTGCGGGGACCGCGCGATCCTTCATGCCTCACTGCGGGGACAAGACCCATTCACCGCCCCGCGGGCGGTGAATGGCCTTGTCCCCGTCGCCGCAGCGACTGCTAGTTTTCTTCCCCGTTTTCGGCGGGTGACCCGCGGCTAAAATGCGGTGGCCGCGGGTAAACCGCCACCGTGTCATTCTCTACCGCCACCCCTTTGTTTTAAATCACCATTTTTTTCCCCATCTCCCTTTTCCACTTATGGATGGGTTTCATGGTGTTGTTTTGATGTAAAGTGTCCTGCAAAGTAGCTTCATGTTCCCCTCCCCCATTTCTGACCTAAATTGCGTAGATTTTCGGAATATCTGAACTTGAACTAGACATGTGCTTTCTCTTTGGCAATGAGCCAGTGCAAAGGAAGCACCCTAGAAGCATTCATGGTTGCCTGCACTTGCTATTTGGATGTGGAAGGTGGGGCAGAAGAGAAAATAGATTTGAAAACTAAACATACATGCTGAGTTTTTCTGCCTTACTTATTGATTTCATTTTCTATACTATTCTCCCCAATGAGCTCGGGATGTGTTACAGGATAGCAAATCCTGTTCTCAAAAAAAGAGATTTCACTTTTTACTCCTTTCCATCCACCTGCGCTGGGAGCCCTACTCTAAACTCCTAAAGAACAGCTGTGTCAGGAGCGACCGTAAAATCGCTGCCCGCTAATGTAATTGGACAGTGTCCGGATTGTGTGTCAGTATATAATGTTACTAATACTGTTATGATAAACACGTGATCTTTCCCAGTGCTGTGCTGGATCAGGCCCACGTGTCTTTCATACACACTGCTGTTCTTGTGGCAAGTCTGCTCAGCCAAAGCCCAATCGGCACTTAATCCCACCGCAGCTCCTTTTAACTTTGGCTAAGAAACGTGACCCTCAAACTAAATACAGCAAAACCTTGGTTTATGAGCATAATTCGTTCCGAAAACATGCTTGTAATCCAAAACACTTGTATATCAAAGCAAATTTCCACCATAAGAAATAATGGAAACTCAGACGATTTGTTCCACAACCCAAAAACTTTAATACAAAATACTATATGTACTTGCATTGCAAGACCTCGCTCATTTAGAACAGTCACTACACTCCTGAAGCGTCAGACAGAGAAGAACCACCGGCTCAGTTGTGATGATGTGATGTGTGCATATTGTATGTACTTGTATTGCAAGACCTTGCTTGTGTATCAAGTAAAAATTTAACAAAATGTTTTGCTTGTCTTACAAGTTACTTGCAATCCAAGGTTTTACTGTACTTGTATAAAATATGTAAATTGCTTTGTAACCACAAAAAGGCGGTATGTCAAATCCCATCCCCTTTCCTATGTTAATTGCTTTTATAACATCCTCTGCAATGAATTCTGGACTCAACTAAGTGATTTTTCCCCCCTATTTGTTCTAAATACATTGTTACAATCAATTCATGTATACACATTCCATCCCATTCAGGATTTTATAGACGTCTATCATATCCCTCCTCAGCTGTCTCTGCTCTAAACTGAAGAGCTCTAACCTTTTTAAAGGCTAATGAGAAACTTTTTCTCAAAGCTTTTCCTACCATCAGGTCAAAATTATTCTGAGAAAAATGTTGCTACCTCAACACCTAAGATGTTTGATGAGTTAAAATAATTCTTTCTTTTTTTTTTTTAATTTGAAACTATCCTGTTTCACTGTTAACATCTGTGCTTCCTGTAGATAAGATTTGTATTTTCTTTTGCAGCTGCCAACGGTCATGATACATGGGATTTAGAGAAAAGAACACGTTCCATGCACTGCAATAAAAGCTAATATAAGAGAAAGCAGACACCTCTGGGGAATACAGTATTCAGCGGCAGTGGGCAGTGGATTCTTTTGAAAGCTGACTGCGATATTTACAAAATGTGCATAGTCAGCACAATTTTTCACATAGTCAGCAGCACTGAACATACGTCTGCACAGTTGACTGTCAGCTGCAGTCCGGATAGTGGAAACATTCAGCAATTATACTGTATGCTTTAGAGGAAAGGCGGGAAGGGAAGATATGATAGAGACGTTAAATACCTACATGGTGTAAAAGCGCGTGAGTTGAGTCTCTTTCATTTGAAAGGATGCTCTGGAATGAGAGGGCATAGGATGACGTTAAGAAGTGATAGGCTCAGGAGTAATCTAAGGAAATACTTTTTTTATAGAAAGGGTGGTAGATGCTTGGAACTGTCTCTCAGAAGAGGTGGTGGAGACAGAGGCTGTGCATGAATTCAAGAAAGCGTGGGTTAGGCACGTGGGATCTCTTAGAGAGAGGAAGAGATAATGGTTACTGCGGATGGGCAGACTGGATGGGCCAATTGGCCTTTTTCTGACATCATGTTTATATGTTTCTATATGGCTCCAGAAATGGGAGGATGGATTGAGACGTCCAGGTTTTACTTCCATTGCGTTCAATGGCAATAAAACCCAGATGTCTCAATTTGTCCTCCTTTTTCTGGAGCCATATGGTAATCCTAATTATATGAATATCCTTGGCCTTATACTCTGGGACTCCTTTCAGCTACCCATACAGTCACTGAATATCACCACTGTACACATAATTTCTGGTTCCTGACCTCATTCCTTCTAATTCCGCTCCAGCCCTAAATGGATAGTGGTGGTTTTCAGGATACCCACAATGAATAAGCATGAGATAGATTTCCATACAATGGAAGCAGTGCATGCACATTTCTCTCATGCATTTTCGCTGTGGATATCCTGAAAACTTGAGTGTCCTGAGGACTGGGGTTGAGAATCCCTGAGTTAGATGGATGTCCAGCCCACCACTATCCATATATTGGTTGAAAATACGAAGATCCATATTTGGTGGCACTGCCTGAAAGCTCAGGCCTTCTGGTACAGACTCATATCTGGCTGTTTGGGGGATATTAAGTACTTTGAGCAGGCCAGTCCCAGAATTTACCCTTGCAAAGAAATTTCAGGTTCAACAATGATTCATTGCTACTCGGCTGACTTTAGCTCAGTTCTGGAAGAAACGTGGGCCTCCCTCACTACAGGCCTGGATATGTCGACTTTGCTACATCCCAGAAATATCAAAGAAGAGACAAGTTAATTTAATCATGTATTTTTAATTGGTATAACTAATGAGCAGATTGGATGGACGTTCAGGCCTTTATCTGCCGTCATTTATTATATATGTTATTAAATGATATTTGTGTTATGGGTAAACTGTGGGCTGTGCGCTTGAAAGCTCTTGGCTGTGGGGCCTTCTTGCATCTTTGGGCTTATGATGCGATTGTATTGCACATATCTTTTTGTTTGTAACTTTACATCATTGTGTATTGTTTGCTTTGTGGGTTAGGGTGAGGGGATGTTGGGGGGGGAGGAGGGGTTGGTTTACCTATTTAAAAAGTGAGGTTTTTTTTGTTTTGTTTTGTAATTTGCTTTAATGGAGTATATTATTCACTTTGGCCCATATTCTATAAATTAGGTGCTCTACCACCGCCTAACTTACTCCCTCCTTTACAAAGCCACGCTAGCGTTTTTAGTGCCGGCCACGGCGGTAACAGCTCAGATGCTCAAAGGAATTCTATGAGCGTCAGAGCTGTTATTGTGGCGGTCGGCTTTTAAACATTGTTTTAAAAAAAATGAAAAACATTTTACAAGGAAAAATGTAGGCGACTACCGGTTCCTTAAAAAATGGCACCTCCATTGCATCTACCGAGGCGCTTTATGACACCTAATATCACTGTAGGTGGGGCTAACAACAGGCGTGGCATTAGGCATCATAAAACACCTCCGTTGGCGCGATTCATGTAAAAGGTAGGCATCAGAAACGTAGGCCTTGAAAAGCCTGGCCCTGCATTTCCGGCACCTACCTTTTCTGAAGTCATGATTCTATAAACGGCAGTGTCGTGTGGCTGACATGCGATCGGTGGCCGTTTTTAAGGCGGCTGCTGACAACAGCACCATTTATAGAATCTGGGCCTTTCTTTTTAAGCAAAGATCTTATAGTTGTGTTTGTTATTTTACAGACTGTTAGTTTTGCAGAATTTCTGCTTCTTTTTGTAATGCTCTTCTTTTCCTTAAAAAGAAAATCTGCAGATACTAAAGGGGATTTTTGTATTTATATTTTACCAGTCATTAGGAAATACATAAATCTTTTAAAATATTGACCCCATTATTTTTTTTCAGTTTATAACTGGAGATTTTGAGGCGTTGAAACATGAATATTTATAACTGTTCCCATGGTGTGGTGTGCTTGGCAATGAAATGGACGGAACAATGTTTTTTTATGGAGGGAGGGGGGAAATACCTGAACAGAAGTAGACATCAGGACCTCCCCATACAATTCCACCCATCTCTTGTCATCCTATTATACTAAAAGGGAAGGCGTCGGCTCATTTATTTGTTAGTGATTTCTTGTATTTTCTCTCTGTGACCTAAGACCTGATGAATGGAGAAGAGGTCTGCAGGCCTCTAAATGAACCTTTAGTTTTCTGTCCCCACTACTCCCAATTAGCTTTATGGCCACTGGGCACCCTCCCCTGAGAGTCTGATAATTTAATGCACCACCGTGATTACTCTAAAAGCCCCCAACCAGAACACTCTTGTAAAAATGCACATTTCCCCAAATTACAGAATACTAACACACGTGTGTGTAAGTGTACAGATATCTTGCTGTACACTGCCTTGAGTGAATTCCTTCAAAAAGGTGTGAATAAATCCTAAAATAAATACCTGCAAATGTGTGATGGAGTGTATGTCCCATCACGAAATGTCCTAGTAGGGCACTTAAGCATAATTTTGTACGGGGTGCATAAGCCGCATAGCATATAAACATGAGGGGGGTGTACACATGGGCAGTGCGTGGGCAGAACTTGGGTGAGGCTGCCACTTATACATACTGTATGTTAAGCATATCCCTGCTGCATTTATATGCCTGCAATTATGCCAGGTTTATGGCCAGAATACCTGTGAACATATCAGTGTAAGGCAGTGTATCGCAAACTGTGTGGCGAGATTCTCACCAGGACGTGGCGAGAGGCACATCCTGCAGGTAGTCAGCCAGCACCAGTGCCTCTCCTTCTTTCTGCACTTCTCCTCTTCTCACAGATACATCCCCCCCACCACTGGCGTAGTAATAGCAGGCTCAGGGTCCTATCTGGAAGCCTTCCGCACATGCGCAGGCTTTGATGTGATGACACTGCTTCAACGTCCACACCCTCCAGACATGGCCCCAAGTTTAGTGTGCCGCGACTTCAAAACATTTGCGAGACGCTGATGTAAGACATGCCAAAATCTGATTACACTAGCATTCTATAGCACAGGGTTGGGCAACCATGGTCCTCGAGGGCCACAACCCGTTCAGATATTCAGGATGTCCTCAATGAATATGCATGAGATCTGTTTGCATACAGTGGAAGCAGCACATGCAAACAGATCGTATGCATATTCGTTGTGAAAATCTTGACAGCCCAATTGCATGGTGCCCCTTGAGGCCCGAGGTCGCCCACCCCTGCTATAGTGGAATCTAGTGCCCAGATGCAGCTCCAGTACAGGTTCTCACCATACAGTATTGGGGCACCTAAATGGAAACACCCAGTCATAAAATTGCCTCCCATATATTTAAATAATAAACTTTGGCCCTCTTTTACTAAGCTGCGGTAGAGGTTTCTACCCCAGCCCTTGGTGCTAAATGCCCCAACGCTACCCCAGCTCTCATAGGAATTCTATGCGCATCAGAGGATTTAGCACTCGGGGCCATGGTAGAAACCTCTAACGTGGCTTTAGGAAAAGGGTTTTGCATATATATGCATAATGAAGACAAATTCCAACAAGCATTTCCCTGGGTAAATAGGCAGTGTGAAAACTGCTTATCCTGTGGGGAAACTACACACTCCTGGTTGAGTTTGCATGTCTGTCAGACCATATTGTTTTGCATTCACTATAGTTACTGCCCCTAGGCGACTGCTTAGTTTGCTTCATGGTTAAGCCTACTAAGGTCTTATCACAAAGAAGCATATGCTGTGTGCTAGAAGCATCCTTCTGAAGAGCCACAGTTTGAGTCCCAGGCTGGGATATATGTTTCCTGGGTTTGCCAGGGCTGGAGACATTATTCACAGCCACCAGGGTTTGGGGATTGAAGTTATCAGTGGCAGTATGTGGGGGATGCCAAGCCATTTGCATGAATGTCACCTAAGTCACCAAGGGTGAAATTGGGGCCTTGTGTGAAAGACACAGCATCTCACGCACAGGGCTGACCCTGGTGGCCTGTGCAGGGGTGTGGAGCCTAGATGGTCAAAATCAGGGCCTGTGATTGTAAGTTTCTGAAAAAAGCCATGCCGCCAGGACCCCGGCCCAGGCTGGTCACAGCAATGGCTCAAATAAGTTCAGGGTAGGGAAACATGAAGAGGGAAACTAAAACCCTGCGTAGTTCAAGTTCAGGCTCAAGGCGCCAGATTTGAGCCCTGGTTTCAGTCTTTCTAGAGAGAAAAGGAACAGGAGAGAACTGCTGAGACTATTAATTTTTATATCTACTAGCTGATGCCCCGGCATTGCACGGGTATTTAATTATAGCAATAACACTGTAAATGGATTCAAATAAAGATACTTTATAGTGGTGAATGAAATTATTTTTTTACAGCTTAATAAAAAGTACAATATTCAAATTATAATGTGAAAAATTTGACAAAATGAATACAATACAACTAACGCAAAACGTGATTATAAACAACATTTTTAGTTTCACCTCCAGGAGCAAGAACATATAAATTCTTGGGTGAACCCACCCTTGAGCAAGCAACATAGAGTTGTGGGCCGAGAGACCCCTAGAACATATCACCCCAGGTAGTGAGGGATCTGCATACCAAGTTTCGTTCAAATCGGTCAAGCCGGTTTTGAATTACAGTGAGAATGGCAGCTTTTTACATTTTTTCCATTGACATGAATGGGTGAAATCTGATTTTCTGTTTGTAGCTCCGCCCACGTGTGCAGGTGGGCCGCGAGACCCCCAGAACATATCACCCCAGGTAGTGAGGGATCTGCATACCAAGTTTCGTTCAAATCGGTCTAGCCGTTTGTGAATTACTGTGAGAATGGCAGCTTTTTACATTTTTTCCATTGACATGAATGGGTGAAATCTGATTTTCTGTTTGTAGCTCCGCCCACGTGTGCAGGTGGGCCACGAGACCCCCACAACATATCACCCCAGGTAGTGAGGGATCTGCATACCAAGTTTCGTTCAAATCGGTCAAGGCGTTTTTGCGTGATCGCGGCACATACACACACACATACATACATACACACATACATACCTCCGATTTTATATATATAAATAGAAGATATAAAATATGTTAACTTGTTTCAGCTTGGAGAAGAGATGACTCAGAGGAGATATGATAGCAGTCCATAAAATACTGAGTGGAGTGCAAAAGATTGATGTGAATCACTTGTTTACTGTTTCCAAAAATACTAGGACTAGGGGGGCATATGATGAAATTACTAAGCAGTAGATTTAAAACAAACTCGAGAAAAGATTTCTGTATTCATTGTGTAATTAAACCCTAGAATTTGTTGCCAGAGAATGTGGTAAAAAAAAATAAAAAATCATTAGCATATCAGGGTTTAAAAAAGATTTGGATAATTTTCTAAAAGAGAAGCCCATAAGCCATTATTGAGATGGCTTGGGGGAAATCCACTGCTTATTCTTAGGATAAACAGCATAAAATCTGTTTTACTCCTTGGGATCTTGCCAGGTACCTGTGACCTGGTTTGGCCACTGTTGGGAAACAGGATACTGGGCTTGATGGACCTTCAGTCTCTGCCAGTATGGCAATTCTTATGTTCATATTATTTCTATGTATGAAAGTTGACCGACACAGCAATCACACTGTTTTAGATGGTTTATGTACAGAATTTACCCGTTTCTTCCTTTTGTAGCTCTCATTAAAGCCAAATTCATCCACAGAAGATGGTCTTTGAATCTTTTCACTGCTCCACATAAGAATGTCAGTGTCAGGAAAACACTCCTCTTTTGATTTCCTTTTAGCATTTTCTTTTCCTCAAAAAAGTTTGTAATGTTTTGCAGGACCTCTAGTTCTATTTCATGTTTTTATACAGCATTTTTTGCCCCCCAAATGGGGACCCAACACCGTTTATATCATAAAAAGGATTTTCCCAGACATCTGGTCACCCTACCCCAAGGCAGCAACCCCTGTCTATTGGGAGTCTGAAGCAAACACACAAGGCCTTGGGGAGGATTCAGGTTAGTGGGGAACCTGAAGAATAGGAGGAGGACCAAGGGTCAGCCTCAGTCTTAGGGCTGAGCCCAAAGGTGTGTGTTAGTACATGGTGGAGAAGCTACAGTTTGTTTGTTTACTAAAGCAGTGCTACCAGAACTTTAAACTAGACAAATTTTTCCTCATCCCCGCAGGAACTCAATTTCCCTGTCCCCGTGAGTGTTGTTGCTGTCCCTGTCTCTGCCCCATTCCTGTAAGTTCTGTCTTAACCACACAAGTCTCAAAACATTTAGGATTTTAAAGTATTTGAGGCTTGTACAGTTGAAGACAGAGCTTGCAGGAATGGGGCAGGGGCAGGGGCAGGGGCAGGAAAAGAACTCACCGGGACGGGAAAATGAGTTCCCATAGAGACGGGGAAAAATTTGTCCACGTGTCATTCTCTACTTAGTTTAAACCCTTACTTCTAAAGCAGTGCTGTCAGAACTCCAAACCCTTAATGATTTGGGACCTGTTGGTTTTTCCTTCCTTTACTTTGATGGAGCTGCTGCGTGTTTTATTCATGCTGACTGATTTAAACTGGGAGATTGGAGGATTCCGGACCAGAGTGGGAGATCTAGCATTGTTTTGTTTTGCTGCAGGCCCGATAGAGTTGGCCCAAGTGTGTGAAATGTGACTCCCTGGAGGCGGGGCCCTCACCATCCTCCTCTACAGTAGCATTAATCTTTTCCATGCTGCATGAGCCTGGAGTTCAAATCTTGAACATACATATGCCAAGACTCTTGTCACACATTCATACTCCTCTGAAATTCATCCCCAAACACTCTCACCACCTCACCCATGTACTCAACATGCCATCTCACACTACTCTTTAGACTTCTTATAAAGTGGAACCAAGGCATTATGCCCAGATTGTCCACTCTTCCCCTGCATAGCCCAGTCACTCATTATCCCTCCTTCTCCCTTATAACCCACAGTACTGAATATTCTTCAAGATGCCAGAAGTGAGAAGAGAGAAAGGGAGAAAGAGCTTACGAAAGAAAGATCATTGCAATTTAACTGAATATTATGTGATATCAAGTGGTCATAATAGGTTGACTTAGTCTCTTGTGATTGCACCACTGACCATCATAGATTAAGAGCAGTCATTTCTGTCATTAGTACATAAAAGCAGCAGGTGATCAATTAGGGTCCTCAAAACTGAACAGAAAGCGTAATTGCAAGAATGGGCTAAGATCTTCACTGTATTAGCAATGCATCTGCCACATCTGCTTTGTTAACTGAGTCAGTGCAGTTTAAAGAAGTGAAGAAACTCATGCAAATTAAATGGTTCCAAATACAAGTTGGTCTTCTTGTATGTCACAAACATTCAGCCTGTGTGCCCTGAGCTCTTTCAGAGCTTACCGCAAAATTAGCAACCCCTTCCTTTTAGTGCAGTTGACATGGCAAGATCCGATACCACCAACAGCTTCCTCCCCTGGAACTACAGAAAGGCTTCTCTTTAGCAGTCATTAGGACTTGAAGCGCCTGAGAGTAATAGAAGATCTTTGCCACTATTCATCTTGGACACCTAGCATTTGATATAGGGCATGAAGGGAAAAGATGGGCTCTTTCAGGTTCAAATGGCATGGACTAGTTCTGCCAAGAATCCATGCATATTGGTTCCCTCTCCCTCTTCAAGCATATTTGGGCCCATTTTCAAAACAATTTCAACGGCCAGGTTAGCGCCACTAAATGTCACCACTGACTATTAAACTGAAAGTTTGCTATTTTATGGATGGTCCAGGGGCGGAGCCAGCCCTTATGTGATCAAGTGCTGATATTCAACACAGCCCCCTAAGTTAAGTGGCCAAATCGGACGGAATAAAATTCAATCCTGTCTTTGGGCTCCTTCTACAAAGCTGCGGTAGCGATGCTGCAGCGGCAAATACAGCAAAACCCATTCAATTACTATGGACTTTGGTGCATTTACTGCAGCAGCATTGCTACCATGCTTTTGAAAAAGGGGTCCTTTATGTGATGTCACTTAAGCAGCTAAGTGCTGAATATTGCAGTTAATCAAATAAAAGAGAGCTGGCTGCATAAGCCTGGCCCAGCTTTGAATATCTGGGCATAACACCGCCAGCCAGCATCGTAGTGAAGGAAGGAGGCACCTGGGGCAGTGGCGCCTGGCATCACCATGCCATGTCCCCTTCCTCCCCGCACTCTTCCCCCAAGGCCACTCCCCCTGCGTACTTCATCAGATGATCACCAGCAGCAAACAGCATCTCTAATCTGCTGCTCATGCCAGCCTCAGCTCTCCCTCTGACATCACTTCCTGGTTCAGGAAGTGATGTCAGAGGGAGAGCTGAGGCCACAGCAAGCAACAGGTAAGAGATGCTGCTCGTGATCATTTGAAGAGATAGGTAGGTGGGCTGAGAGGACGAGAGGTGCCAGTGCCCCTGCCAAGGCAGTGCCTGGGATGGTCCACACACCCTTTTGCTACTCCACTGTCACTAGCAGCTAAAAATAATCACTGACTGGTTACCATATGGCTCAAAAAAAGGATGGTTTGAGACATCCAGGTTTTACTTCCACAATGGAAGTAAAATCCGGATGTCTCAATCCGTCCTCCTTTTCCTGGAGCCATAAGGTAACCTAGCATCACTGCCACTGGATATCCCATTGTTTCTTCTGTATCTATTAAAAAGATTCATATTAATTATAACTTCCAGATCACTGCAGTGTTTGTATTGGTTGCATTGACTTTTCCAGCTGCTAGAACAGTCTTGCAGAGTTTCCAACAGATCATGAGAGATCATGAGTTAAGAACATAATAACTACCACATTGGGTCAGACCAAAGGTCTATCTAGTACAGTATCCTTATTCTAACAGTGGCCAAGTACCTGACAGGATCCCAAAGAGTAGCAAGATTCAATGCTACCTACCTCCAGATAAGCCGTGGCTTTCCCCAGGTCTACCTTAATAACAGTTTATGGATGTTACCTCCAGGAATTTGTCCAAACCTTTTATACGAGGGTCATTTCATAAATAATGCACACTATTTTTTTAAAATTTACATGTTTTATTTTTTTTTCCCAAGTATTTATTTACAATCCTTCAATATAGTCTCCCTGCTTTGCAATGACCGAGTCCCAATATCCAGTAAGCTTCATTATTCCATCCAAGACACCGTTTTTTGTTCAGTTGTCGAATGGCTCAGGTACCGGCGGAAAAAAGCTCTTTCAGAGATGCAAAACGATGTCCACGCATAGGTTGTTTCAACTTTGGGAAAAGGTCGAAGTCTGGTGGTCGCATGTCTGGACTGTAAGGAGCACGAAGTATCACCTCCCAGCCGTATTTGTGTAGTTTTTCAATGATGACATTCCCTATGTGCGGGCGAGCGTTGTCAGGAAGAATGAGTGGCCCAGCCAAGAGCAACTGAGGTTGGGTTTTGTGCATTTTTCTGTGCATTTTTTTGCAAAAAAAATCATGATAATACACTGCTGTGACACTTCTTCTACATGGAACTTTGTCTGTAATGATGATGCCTTCATGATCATAAGCAAAAATCATCATTTGTTTGACTTTTGATTGAGCTCGTCAAAATTTTTTTGGCCATGGGGAAGATGGAGCTCTCCACTCGTCATTGAAAAACCACACAAATACGGCTGGGAGGTGTTACATCATGCTCCCTACAGTCCAGATATGAGTCCACCAGACTTCGACCATTTTCCAAAGTTTAAACAACCTATGCGTGGATATCATTTTGCATCTTTGGAAGTGCTATTTTCCGCCGGTACCCGAGCCATTCGGCAACTGAACAAAAACAGTGTCTTGGATGGAATAATGAAGCTTCCTGGACGTTAGGACTCTGTCATTGCATAGCAGGGAGACTATATTGAAGGACTGTAAAGAAATACTAAAAAAAACCCAAAAACATGTAAACTAAAAAAAATTGTGTGTATTATTTATGAAATGACCCTCGTAAAAACAGTTATTAACTGCTTTTATCACATCTTCTGGGAATGAGTTCCAAAGCTTAGCTATATGTTGATCGAAAAATGTCTCCTATTTGTTTGAAATGTGGTACTATCATGTAATAAAAAAGTTGTGCTATCAGGCTCTCGATCTTGCTTGGAACACCTTCAATGGCTTCGAGTTGCATATTTTATTTAATAGTGTCTAAAATCTAGGCAGTTTACAAAACAGCATTCAAAATAAATAATAGCAATACAACATATACTCATAGACTTTCCTACATCCTCCACTATGAACATACTCTTTTTGTTTACATAAATGCATTGTCCTTAAACAAAATCTTCATGAGTTTTTAAAAGTATCAAGTTCAAGTGTATTCGTTCTTAATGAATCGCTTATTTAGATTGCTAACATAATATAAATGTGCAGATAAAATATTAGTGCTGACGTACAAAATGACTTTTATATTGTGTGTTAAAACTTACAAGAATTGTGTGGGAAAATGGGGAGAAAGTTACAATCTTTAAATAGGAGAGAAAGAAAAACATAAAAGGAATGAACAAAAAGGGGAAATACATACTGCATTTTTATTCACATGAATACATTGACAAATAACTGTGTCTTCAAAAGTTTCTTAAAAGTTTCCCTGGGTTTACATAATCGTAACTGATCGGTCACTGAGTTCCAAAATTTTCGCCCCTACTATTGAAAGCATAGAATTCCCAACCCTGGAATGTATCATATTTCTCTCTTTCATCAATGACAATCTCATATCCTGTGCAGATCTTAATTCCCTTCTTGGACAACTATATTGCACTTTCTGTTGTACAGGAAGCCAATGTATCATATCTTTTATGACTTTGCAACTTTGCATTGGGTCTGCAATGTTAGGATGCTATCTTATTGGGAGTCAGTGGATTTGTTTAGTGTCTTTTTAAGCCCAATGGAATAGTTTGCTGGCTGACATCTTACAAAGGTAACTAGCTCAGAGGGAATGAGTTTTTGAAAATTATGTCAATGCAATGGAGCACTCAGCACATGTTGAGTTTCACAGTATCCTCTCCCCCCCCCCCCCACCCAGTTTTTTGTTTAAATTATTGTAAGTGTGGGTCATTTGTGCTTATCAAGAAACTGCTTAGAGATTTTTCATCCAACTGCCTTTGTTGTGTTTACATGGGGAGAGATCAATGGAGGAGATTTAAGGACAGAAACCAAAATAACTGTTTATACCCTTCTCAGCTACACAACAGGAAATAAAATTGCTTAATAAAGACTTGCTCTAGCCTGCCTGCTTTCGTCAGGGAAAAGAGAGAAGTTTTATTTAACAGCTAAGATCATAAATAACCAACCTTCTCTACCATATCAAAGGTAATACGATCCCTTGCATGCCACCCTCAAACACCACAACAGACTTTTCTAGACTTCCTGCATGCCCCTGCTAAGTGAGGCATCTACAAACTGGGAATCATTCTGTAAATCTTTCCTCACCCCCTTCACTCTCTGAATCCCCTCAGACTAGAGACAGGCCTTAGGGATCACTTCAGGCTGAGGATCTGAAACTGAACCAATTCCTCCTCTCACTTCTTTGTCTTTTTAGACATTGCTGAGATTTGTGGGTTTTGCTTCTGAGGTCGACCTGTCTGTATCATTTTTAAAAATAGTTCAAACCCAGCATCCGTCTCCTCCAGCATTTTCTATCAGTTGATTTGAAGTGCTAGCTTTGCTCTTCTCTGGAATTTCCTCCTAAGCATAATTCCAGTTCTGGCCAATTAGACCTCCCTAGCTTTGGAAGAGACATGTTTCAGTACTACTTATCCTACTTTTGTGTTCTGTTTGTAGTAGACACTGCTGTTATTTCTTATAGTTCTGCACACAAGATCATAAGATCTGTTTCCTAAACTCAGTGCTCTGGACTGTCCCTGCCTACGGGAGTCCTCAAGTTCAGACCAGCCAAGTCTCCCCCTTTCAGAGCGAGACACACTTTCATCTCCCGCACTGTCGCTGGGAAACCAAGATCTTCTGTTGAGCAGTCTCCCCTTCCATCAGTAGCAGGAGATACATTAATAAGACACCATCTCCTGCTGCCTTGTGTCCAGTGTTGCAATAAGAACTGCAAAATCTTATAGCCCTGATTGTGAAACTGGTCCCATGGCTGCAATAGCTGAGGCTTTATTAAGGTGGTATCCTGCTATTTGAGAAGGAGTCAGCTTGTTGGTGCCACAGATGTGGTTTATCAGAGGGAAGAGCCAGGAAGTGGAGTGGAGTGGGTCTGGGATATGGCTGGGTGGCGTGTGGCAGAGTTGGGATCTTGGCTTAAAATCTCCCCCTCAAAGATCAGGCCTCCTTAGCACCTCTGTAAATTTACCATGATGGATAATTCTTCATTAAAAAAACCAGACAAAAACCCTCCAAACAACTTTAGACAGGATCACTCTCACAGAAAGAGCGAGTTGCCGGACAAAGTGCCAGGTTTTGAAAAGCCATTCAGATGCCTGGACAGTCCTCTAACAAGAGGGCATTTCCGGGTAAGTCTGGATGTCTGGTAACCCTAAGTAGGGAGTGTATTGGTATTCTGAGGTCTGATATAATTTTATTGTGTTGTGTCTCAGACCATCGTGCATTTAGTGCTGTTATAAAACAGGTTTCAGGGGTAGGGAACTCTGATCCTCGAGAGCCGTATTCCACTCGGGTTTTCAGAATTTCCTCAATGAATATGCATGAGATCTATTTGCATGCACTGCTTTCAATGCATATTCATTGGGGAAATCCTGAAAACCCGACTGGAATACAGCTCTCGAGGACCGGAGTTCCCTACCCCTGCTCTAAAGGTTCTGAATGTGGTTTTGTGTTGCATCATAATGCGCCTGTTAGTGGAGGAAGTTTTGTTACTGTTAAAGAGATCTAAAACCTAATGGAAGGGACAAATATATGGGAAAAGGACAGGTGGGGGAACCAGTGCGCCTACTGGCTATACTCCATCTAGGGTTAATCCATCCTTCAAAACCGAAGCCAAAAAACATTTAATACTGTACTAGAAAAAATAAGACCAGACAACTCTGTACAATACTTTTCCCTACCTCGTTCACTAAACAGATCTTAACCACATCCCCCACCAGCACACAGTCAGCTCCCATTAATTATCCAGAGACAGAGAGCAAGAGAGACCACATGCAATGATGTAGCTCTGGGGAAACAGAAATCCATTTCCTCCTGTACTGTGCAAAAAAATAAACAAAGATATGAAATGTGTATTTCCCCCAAAACAGAAAATCAAAGGCCATCCAGTGACGTAACAACGCTGGGGAAATGGAAACAGAAATCCATCTCCTCCTATACTGTGAAAAATAAAAAGATATGAAATGCACATTCCCAAAAATAACAGAAAATCAAAGACTTCCCACAAAAGATAAGCTGATAAGACTCTGTATAATCCTGGTGGAAATCGCAGAAACAGCAGTTCCAGCTTAGCAGCAAACGTCTGGTATTCTGCCACCACACCAGAAACAACAAGGAATGGAACAGAGAAAAAACAGACCAGCTCCAGAGCCCTGGATTTTATTTTTTACTATTTTAATTTTGTACTATTGGAATGTATAATTACTAGTAATGCTGTCTTTTACTAAACCTGTTGACGAAGGGAATACTAGTTTCCATAAGCAAGTCAAGAAAATTTCTTAGTCCAATAAAAGGTATTACCTTATATATATATTTTTTTTAAACATTCTTTCCTTTTATCGTTTTATGCATTTCTTTGCCATCTGGTACACACTGAGAAGCAAATATCATATCTTGAACGTGAATCTGAGATGAAAGAGCGGACAGCTAGAGAGAGAGGGCAGAGTGCTGACCCAGCCTGGATTCTTACACAAAGCAGCATATTTATCAGCCCAGGAGGAAGTAGGCATATGAAGGCAAATAAGCAGCCCAGTGTTTTGTACCTCTGAGGGGGAGGGGAAGAATACGGGCAGAGGGAGTGGATGTCAGGAAGATGCATGGGAGCAGCAGAAGCTGTGTCCCTCCTATGGTATGGGGAGGAGTGCTGGGGTAGACACTGTGGCCCAAATTCTCTATAGTGTTCTGTAAGCTAGGCGTGGTGGGTGCCCTACCACTGCCTAACATGTTTTAATTAGTGATAAATGGTGCAATCATTGACCGCCTCATTTAAAACCAATTCAAATCTAATTTTAAAAATAAAATGTAGGCACTTCCAAGCGCCTACAAATGATGGTGTCTAGTACCTGTCCATAGACCTCTATCATATCTCCCCTGAGCCATCTCTTCTCCAGGCTAGAGAGCCCTAGCCACTTTAGCCTTTCCTCATAGGGAAGTAACATAGTAAATGACAGCAGATAAAGACCTGAATGGTCCATTCAGTCTGCCCATTAGTTATTCCCATTAAAAATACATGATTAAATTAACTTGTCTCTTCTTTGATATTTCTGGGCCATAGACTAAAGTCCACCTGGTATTGTCCTAGGTTCCAACTGCTGATATTGCCATCTAAGCTCACTCCAGCCTATCCAACCATCCCGTTGTTTGCAGGATATCTACCATAAAATCTGGCCAGTAACGTCCTCTTGTTTCAAGTTAGTGGTCTTCCCATTGATGCCCTCCTCAGCCCATCTTACCCCGAATCACCATATATGGGACACAGACCGTGCAAGTCTGTCCACCACCAGTCTTAGTTCTTAAATTTATACCATTCATTTTCTAATTAGAGATCTTCTGTGTTTATCCCATGCTTTACTGAATTTCATCACCATTTTCCTCTCCACCACTTCCCTCGAGAGGTTATTCCAGGTATCCATCACCCTCTTCATGAAAAATAATTTCCTCATAGAGAATGACACGGTGACAAAATTCATCACCGTTCCCGTCCCTGCGGGAAACCATCTTCATGTCATTCTTTAAGGAGAGAGGGAAGAATCAGAGTATAATTGGGCACAACCACTGACCCGCAGCTTTGCTTTGAAGAATGCTGGTGTAGAAGGACTGAGGTTGAAACAGACACTACAGAATGACAGTCTCTGGTATCCAGAGCAGATATTGTGATGTCATAATGCCTCATTCCACCAGAGCTTAAGAACCAATCACATCAGTGATGTCACAATGGCTTCATTATCCTTGGCTCACATAAGAATCAGAGTATAATTGGGCACAACCACTGACCCGCAAGCTTTGCTTTGAAGAATGCTGGTGTAGAAGGACCGAGGTTGAAATAGACACTAGAAAATGACATGGGATTATTTCCCGCGGTTATCCGCAGGGATGGGAACGGTGATGAATTTTGTCACCGTGTCATTCTCTATTTCCTAAAATTACTTCTAAGTCTTCCTCCCTGCAACCTTAATTTATGCTCTCTAGTTTTACCATTTTCCCTTCTCGGGAAAAGATTTGGTTCTATATTAACACTTTTCAAGTATTTAAACATTTGTCCCTCCCCTGTCTCTCCTCTCCGCCATAGTATACATATTTATGTCTTCCAGTCTCTTCTCTTACTTTTTTTGGTTCAAACCCCTTACAATTTTCATCACCTTCTTTTGGACTGCTTCAAGTCTTTTTATTTTCTTCGTCAGATATGGCCTCTAAAACTGAACACAACAATTCCGCAGCAATCTCATTTTTTGTATAGTTTTTAATTTTGTCTCATTTCTTGTTTCATTGCTATCTTTATTATCATCATATCTTATCTTTTTCTGGGGGTGGCCACCGGAAGTAACCTCCATACACCAAACACATTGCCTGAATTTCTCAGCTAGGATTTTTTTTTCCTGCCATGGTAAGGTGCAGCTCATTATTACAATATAGTCTCTTGTTTTAACATGTATTGCCCCATCCTCCTATGTACCTAAAGCCTTCTTGATAACAGCAGGCTTTGAGCCACCTATTGAAGTTTTCAGTATTTTGTACTCTTTCCTCTCCCTCTCCATAAGTAGGCAGTACTTTTGAAAAAGCTGCAGTCTTTTCAAAAGGTTTTAACCCCTCCCCAAGCTCCCGAAAAGCTTTCTACACTGCAAGTATTGTTGGCTAGGTCATTTGTTACAAGGTAGATAACAACATCAGGGTTCAAATTCTTTGTTTATTTTCTAATTACAGTCAGCATTTGTCTGGCATTCCTGGTAGCTGGCAGGATCCCAGAAGGCATGTCACTATTTTGAATTCCTTGTCCTCTGTTCCAAGGTTAAGTTGTCCCTTTTACCATTCTCATCGTTCTTGTCTGTACCTTTTCTAATTCCATTATTTCTTTTTGAGATATGGAAAGGAACAGAAAACAAAGGTAAAAATGTTATAATGCCCTTGTATCGCTCTATGGTACGGCCGCACCTTGAATACTGTGTGCAATTCTTGTCACTATCTCAAAAAAGATATAGTGGAATTAGAAAAGGTACAGAGAAGGGAGATGAAAATGATAAAATGGATGGGATGACTTCCCTATGAGGAAAGGCTAAAGCAGCTAGGGTTAGGGTTTCTGCACAGGTGAGTGCTCCAGACCCCCACTTTCTATCTGTTACTGTGAGGCAGCCCTACAAGGGGAAAAAATAGGTGAGGAAACAGGAGAATGTCACCCACCAGGACTGCAATAGCACAGCAGGAAACACTGCACAACAAAGTTTTTGCTTCCTGAACACTGCTGGGTGTTTCTTATAGAATTTTGGGTGCTGATCATGAATATTACATCAAAAATTACCCATCACGTACCATTTCAGAGAAATCTTCAATTTTGTCGTGATTTTTTCTTATATTTGGATGCAAACAATTTTTTCTCCCATAAGTGTCTTATCAACAACGGTTTGTGCCGCCTGGGTATGTCCATGCATAAAATCTAGCCAGGTTGGAAGCTGTTTTATGGAAGATGACATCCTGGGCATGTCTGGGCAGGTCTGAACGAGCTTGCGCTGTCTCACCATGCTATAATGGTGGCTTCCATACACCGATCCTGCTCATTTGGTTAATATAGATAGTCCGTGTGTGTATATAGTATCAGTATAGTAAAGTATAGTAGTATAGTAGCTGTAGCAATATAACAGTAAGTAAGCTTGATGCTATAGACGTTTTGGTGTCGGGCAATATGTCTCGTCGGTGTCGTAACAGCCGCGACACATTCTGCTATATCTGTGGGGAATATACACTTACGCCTCAGAGACGTTCGATGACTGCCCTTGTAAAGAAAGCCTATCATCTGTATTTTGGCTGCAAAATAGGTGATCAAGACAAGCAATGGGCGCCTCACATTTGCTGTGCGACATGTGCTGTTAGTCTGAGAGCCTGGCTCAGAGGTACTCGAAAGACGATGCCATTTGCTGTTCCGATGATATGGCGAGAACAGAAAGACCATGTGACGGACTGTTATTTCTGTTTGACTAATGTGTCTGGTTTCTCTGCCAAAAACAAGAAGTCAATTGAATATCCTAATCTGCCTTCAGCAATGAGACCCATGCCACATGATGACAGTCTTCCAGTTCCGAAACCACCAGAGGATTGGACCTTAGACGAACCAGATGAAGAAACTGCAGTGCAGGGTTCTAACAGTGACATTGACCCGGATTTTGAACCATCCTCATCAGGCGATCCACATCTGATAACACAGTCCGAATTGAACGATTTGGTCAGAGATTTGGGTCTGTCAAAAGCAAAAGCTGAGCTGCTAGGTTCGAGACTGCAGGAATGGTGTTTGCTATCACCAGGTACGAAAATTTCTGTGTTTCGAGACCGGCATCATGATATAACCAAATTTTTTGCACAAGTCGACAGTCTCTGTTTCTGTTGTGACATTGAAGGATTGTTCTCGGTCTTTGGTTGTGATCACAACCCGGAAGAGTGGCGTCTTTTCATTGATTCATCAATGTTAAGCCTGAAAGCTGTTCTGTTGCACAATGGCAACGTTTATCCTTCAGTACCTGTTGGCTATGCAGCACATATGAAAGAAACATATGAGAATATGGAAATGTTACTAAAGTATGTCCAGTATACCAGGTATAACTGGAATATCTGTGGAGACCTCAAAGTCGTTGCTCTGTTACTAGGACTGCAGCTTGGCTATACAAAGTACTGCTGTTTCATCTGCGAATGGGACAGCCGAGACAGAGAGTCGCACTATTCTAGAAAGAACTGGCCACTCCGTAAAAAGTTAGTTCCAGGACAGAAAAATGTAGCACATGAATCGCTTGTTGACCCGACAAAGATATTTTTGCCTCCTCTTCACATTAAACTGGGACTCATGAAGAATTTTGTGAAAGCAATGAACAAGGAAGGGGAAGGTTTTCGTTATTTAAGACAGATGTTCCCAAGAATAACTGATGCCAAGATCAAAGAGGGTATTTTTGTTGGCCCCCAGATCAGACATGTTATGAGTGACAAGCGATTTGAAGATCTGTTAGTTGGGCCGGAAAAAATTGGCTGGAAAGCCTTGAAAGACGTTGTTGACAATTTTCTGGGCAATTACAGAGCCCCAAACTACATTCAGCCGGTAGACAAACTTCTCAAAGCATACAAGAGAATGAAGTGCAATATGTCACTCAAGATTCATTTCCTCCATTCACACTTGGACTTCTTCCCCGCAAATCTCGGTGCTGTGAGTGACGAGCACGGTGAAAGGTTTCATCAAGACATAGCTACGATGGAGAAACGATACCAGGGCAATTGGAATCCGTCAATGCTTGCCGACTATTGTTGGATGCTACAACGTGATGCACCAGACACTGAATATAAAAGAAACTCGGGAGCAAAACACTTTTAATTCTGTTTCATTTAGTCGCTTGTGCGAAACGTAAACTTGACTATATATTTTATTGTCAGTAAACATAAAAATGTCTATTTCTCATAGTTCTTACGTGATGCAGTAAAACCAAAACCATATTTGAGCATACCAAGTTGGTACCTGTCATAATCACCAAAAACTTTTCAGGAATCAAGACTTAACCAAAAAATTGTTGTGCAGTGAAATCTGCCAGGTCAGATGTTGCTGGCTACTGTCGTCAACGCCTGTTCACCACAGTCAACAGCAGAGCTCCTATTGCACTGTGTCATTGCCAGTTTGTTAAACTTTGGAGCTGGGGAATTTTTGATTGTGGCTGAGAAGGTTTACAATAGAGTACTTATCGCCTTTAACCTTTCAGCTCAATGCGGATTGCAAATTGAATATACTGGATACAAGAAACATCCATGAATTATACAAAAACCATTCACATATTTCCAGTTCAATAATTTTTATTAAGTATTTTAAAGGATACAAGAATCATTTAAAGTACATAGAAACAAAATAAAGCTTTCTGTATATAAAATATATAAATCTATGTTTAACTGTATAGGAGCAAAGGCTCCAATTATTAAAAATGTATGTAAGGGATATATAAGATAAAGATGAGAGAGAGCAGGAAAGAAAAAGGAAAGAAAAATGAAAGAGAGAAGAGAGGAGAAGAAAAGGATAAAAGGAGTGTCTAAGAAGATGAGCGTACATAGGAGTCTAAAAATGACCATGGAGATTTGTTGTATTTCAAGTTCATGCAGGATCGGAATGTAACTCTCTTCTCATATGCATAGGATTCAAATCTATGATACATACTCAGAGAGTTCCACCAAAAGGTATAATCTAATAGCGAGGGTGATTTCCAATTTTTTAGAATGTGCATGAGAGCAGTCACCAACATGGTATCAATGAGTTTAGGTGGACAATTTGATTGTGTGAAACATGGGTGTTGAGATCGAAGGATTACAATGTCTATAGAAATTTCTTCTGAGCAGTTAGTAATAGATTGTATGGTGTTCCAGACATAGGTCCAAAAAGAGCGGACTAGAGTACAATGAAATAACATATGATCAAGAGTTCCTTCCTCTTTCAAACAATTCCAGCAAACAGAGTCTTGCTTTAAGTTAGCTTTCCACATGCGAAGTGGGGTCCATATTGCCTGCCACATAAGAAAGTACATTGATTGTGATACTCTAGAAGATAAAAGCGGGCGATTTGTTGATGACCAGAAAAGCTCCCAATCAATGTCAGAAAGCGGAGTGGTAAGTATAGCGTCCCAGTGCTTCATAGAGTGAGGTGAAAAAGTGAAGGAGTGATCTCTTAAAATGTTGTAGAAGGATGATATCGCCTTGCCTTTTAATAGAGACAGAGAAGACCAGTTGTAAATAGTATTTTTGGAAGTCATATAGTCAAATCGTATATGCAAAGAAGGCAACACTCCAGTGAGAGAACGCCATTGTGAATAAGTAGAAGGAGGCAGCGAGTATGTAGAGCACAGTATATCGAATGGAACTAACGAGTTGAGGGTAGACAATTGATGGACAAACCATATACCTGCCCGCTGCCACCTTTTCCATGATAGAGATTTATTGTGATTTTGAATTTTGGGATTGTTCCAAAGGGACATGAGTGGACTAACATTAACTGAGATTTCAGTCAATTTATCTATAAGATAAAGAGCATGCTGCGTTGCACCCAATAAAGAGTATCTCTTTAAGTGCCTTGGTATTGACACCGTTAGTAAGCATGAGATGTGTAAAGGCGTACATAGAAAACATTCCATTTCAAACCAGGCAGGAAGATCTTGAGTGGGAAGATTTTGAGTGGTGGAGTTAGTGAGCCAGTAAGCTCCATATTTGGCTAATGAAGCAATATAATAGTGATAGAAATCAGGAAAGTTGAGACCACCGTTGATCTTAGAGGCTTTCAGTTTGGCGAGAGCAATTCGAGGTTTTTTCTTGTTCCAAATGAATTCAGATATTTTCATATTTAGCCAATTAAATAATGATTTCCGGCATAACAGAGGGAGCATAGAAAGGATATAATTAATTTGAGGGGCCAGAGTCATTTTGATGGATGCAATTCTACCCCACCAGGATAAAAAGAGTGGAGTCCATCGAGATGTAGTGTTTAGAACTAGATTTTTGACTTTAGATATATTAAGATCTTGAGCATGAACCGAATCTTTATGTATTAAAATCCCCAAGTATTTCACAGCTTCATGTGACCATGAGAAAGGAAAATGAGCCAAATCTGATGGAAGTATATTATCATTTAGAGGGAAGATCTCTGATTTCTCCCAATTAACAGAGTATCCGGAAAGGAGGGAGTATTGAGTGATAATGTGAATAAGATTGGGAAGGGAGAATAAAGGGTCTCTCAGAAAAAGTAAAACATCATCAGCATAAGCTGCTAATTTGAAATCTCGATCAGAGGAGGGAATACCTTTAATTGAGGGACTTTGTCGTATAGCTGAAAGGAGTGGCTCTAACACTAAATTAAATAGCAATGGTGAGAGAGGACAGCCTTGTCGAGTACCTCTATGGAGGGGAAATTTATTAGATAAAGAATTGTTAATCCTAATACGAGCTGTGGGTTGATGATATAGTGTTTTTATCCAGTTTGTAAAAAATGGGCCAAAATTATACCACTTCAGGACATGGAAAAGGAAAGGCCACTCCACTCGGTCAAAGGCTTTTTCAGCATCAATAGCTAGGCCTATTACAGGGTCTGACATTGTTTTAGCATGAGCGTTAATATAGTGAAATAGGCGCAGGTTGTCTCCTATATATCTTTGTTTAATGAACCCTGTTTGATCTTTATGTATAAGCAATGGGATTATTTTGGTAAGTCTTAATGCAAGTAATTTTGCCATTATCTTGTAGTCTAAATTGAGGAGAGAGATGGGGCGAAAGTTTTTAACTAAAGTGTCATCTCTGTCAGGTTTAGGGATTACTACAATGGTGGCCTCGGTGAAATTGAATTGCTTGTCCGGAGTGGAGTGGAGGAAGTCATAATATTTAAGGAGATGAGGAGCTAGTAGGGTGCGAAATTGTTTAAAGAATTCGTTCGTGAAGCCGTCTGGGCCAGGGGCTTTCCCAGCAGGTAAGGAAGATATGGCAGTTTCAATTTCTAATATAGTTATTGGAGAATCAAGTTCCAATTTAACAGATTCTGGAATGGTCGGATGAGTTAAGGAGGTAAGAAATGAGTCTATATCTGCTTCAGGAGTGGTAGATTCGGATTGGTATAAAGAAGTATAGAATTTTTCAAATTGAGAGGAAATTAGAGATCTGGTTTTGACTAATTGACCTGATGAATTCTGAATAGCCGTTATATGTAGTCTTTTAGATTTATTTTTAAGGTATCTGGCCAAAGGACGACCCATTATATTATCTCCCATGTAATGACCAGAGTTAGAGATAAAAATATCATTGTAAATTTTAAATGTAAATCGCTTAGAATATCCGATTAAGCGATTTATCAAGTCCCATAATAAACTTGAAACTTGAAACTTAAACTTATAAAGATAGACGATTTAGCGGCTTGGATGATCAGATCGGCAGGACGTATAGTTAGACGATTTTTGAAACGAAAAAAAATTGGACGACTTGCGACTTGGATGAAACCAGACTTAGACTTTCCTTTCTATTATGCCCCTCCACGTGTTTGAGGCATGTGAGGTTAAGGCAGAGCTTACAGGATCAGGACAGCAACAAGCTGAAAGGAGCAATAAAAATGGCTACAGACCTTTATGTGAGGAAAATAAACAAAAACAAGAGAAAAAAGAAACCAATATGGTTCTCCAAACTAGTGGCAGAAAAAATAAAGGCAAAAGAGTTAGTGTTCATGAAATATTAAAATACTCAAGAAGAAGAGCACAAAAAGGAATACTGGATGAAAATGAAAGAAGCCTAGAGAGAGATAAGTCTGGTGAAAGCACAGACCAAAGAGCAAATGGCTAGAGACAAAATTTTTTTCAGTTATATTAGTGAAAGAAGGAAGACAAAAAATGGAATTGCGGGACTGAAGGAAGCTCTGAACCACTAAGTGGAGAATGATAAGGAAAAAGCAAACATGCTAAATAAATACTTCTGTTCTGTGTTCACAGAAGAAAATCCTGGAGAAGGACCGCAATTGGCTGTCAAAATCACACGTGAGAATGGCGAGGATACTGTACCATTCATGGAAGAAAGTGTTTATGAACAACTTGAAAAATTGAAGGTGGATAAAGCCATGGGACTGGACGGCATACATCCCAGGATACTGAGGGAGCTCAGAGGGATTCTGGCAGCTCCTCATTTTTTAAATAAATCCCTGGAGATGGGAGTGGTTCCTCCTCACAAAAGTGGTCACTTCAGTTATTGGAAAAATAATGGAAGCGTTACTGAAGGAGAGGATAGTGAAATTCCTAGGGCTCCTTTTATAAAGCCGCGCTAGGGCCTTAACGCACGGAATAGCGCACACTAGTCGCTACCACCTCCTTTTGAGCAGGCGGTAGATTTTCGGCTAGCACGCGCTAATCCGGTGCATGCGTAAAACGCTTAGCGCACCTTCGTAAAAGGAGCCTCTAGAATCTAAAGGGTTACAAGATCTGAGACAACATGGCTTTATTTAAGGTAAATCATGCCAAAAGCAGGCATGGTAACAGGTTTTAGGCTTGCTAGTTGTTGTTAGGTGCCATCGACTTGTGTTCAAAACCTAGTGATTTGATGATATTATCAAGATATTGTGCTAGAATACAGAAGTAGATTGCCGGGCCTTTCTTCTGCGCAGTATAAATTTGATGTTGTCGCATCAAATGCGATCCTCTACCTCCAACACTGCCCATCTGCTGCTGCCCAGATGGGTGGTACATCGTTAGGCTTGCTAGTTAGGTGCTGTTAAATTAGGCCAGGCTGCTATTTCTTTAAAAAGTACAGATCCCTGTCTGACAGATTGATAAATGGGCAGGGCTGCAGACATTTTAAGGGAGGGTTTTAGGGGACAAAGAACATTACTATTATGTAAAACCTGGCCTAATATACTGACATAAGAACATAAGAACATAAGCGTTGCCTCTGCCGGGTCAGACCAGGGGTCCATCGTGCCCGGCAGTCCGCTCCCGCGGCGGCCCCCCAGGTCCATGACCTGAAAGTGTTCCCTACCTAACCTAAAATATCCATACCCTATTCGCTCAATGTCCTGTAAGGTAAACCTCTATCTGTACCCTGTTATTCCCTTTGCTTCCAGGAAATCATCCAGTCCCTTTTTGAACCCCAGAATTGTACTCTGTCCTATCACCTCTCCGGGAAGCGCGTTCCAGGTGTCCACCACCCTCTGAGTGAAGAAGAACCTCCTTGCATTCGTTATGAATCTGTCTCCTCTCAGTTTTTCTGAATGACCTCTTGTTTTAGTTGTCCCTGCTAGTCTAAAGAATCTGTCCCTCTCCACCTTCTCTATGCCTTTCATGATTTTATAAGTTTCTATCATGTCCCCTCTCAGTCTCCGCTTCTCCAGGGTAAAGAGCCCCAGCCCCAGCCCCAGACATTTACCTCTACAATGCCTAATGATGACAGTTTGCTTAGACGCCACTAGGTGTGATTCGATAAATGATGCATAGCGGTTGACTGACAACCGTGTGGAGCAGTGCCTATGAATTAGGGCCTGATTTTGCCCACTGGAGAAACCAGAAAGTACATGTCAGAAGATATAAGTATAATGAGCTACAACAGACCCATGTAGGAGTAACTAAAGCCTGGAATATTGCCACTATTCTGATACTTTTGACGCCTGCTTTTGTTCTACCCTTTCTCCATCCATTTAATAGTCTGACAGTATTTGGCCACTCATATTATATCCCTCCCTCCTTTTACAAAACCGCAAAAGCGGTTTTTAGAGCTGGCTGGTGCGCTGAAAGCATTGTGCTACTCCCGACACTCATATGAAAATCAGGATCAGCGCAGAGCATTCAGCGCACTGGCTTGCGCTAAAAAACACTTTCAAGGTTTTGTAAAAGGGGGGGGGGGGATATATACCCTAAGCTCTAAACTATCCACATAAAGGTTGAACATCCACGTATAATGAAGTTATGCATTCACCAGCTATCAGTGAGTTTATAATAAAACTATTCATTCACCAGCTACCAGTGAATATACAGTACATATAACTTTGCATATTGACCTGGATATTTTATTCTTTGTCCACTGACTACTAGCTGTGGCTGCTGTTTCTTTAAAAAGTACAGATTCCTGTATGACATATTGACAAACGAGACCCTCCTCAGTTCCACAGCAAAGCAGGGCTACAGCCATTTTAAGGGAAGGTTTTAGGGGCCAAAGAACATTGCTGTTTTGTATTTCAGTTTCTGACTTGGCTTCAAAAACTCAAATAAAAGTAAGGGCCCCTTTTACAAAACCATGATAGCAATTCTTCCACAGCAAATACACTGAAGCCCATAGGAATTGAATGCGCCATTACCACAACTTTGTAAAAGGAGCCCCAAGAAAAGAATCATACAAAAGCATATAACTAAGGTTTCCAGTGGTGGCCCTCCTAAGGGCATAAAATGTTCCCTTTTGATGTTGAATGTTGAGTTATAAGTCCATTATGTCCTGTGGAGCTGAGACATTTCAACTGCTGATGGTGTAAAACATAAATGCTTTTTAATATTTAACTGAGTTTCTCAGCTTATTTAGCTCCCCAGTGACTAATTAGAGTGAATTAATGTTTGTACATGGTATTGCAGCAGACGTAGCCAGCGTTTGAATATTATTTAAAAAGTGTTTATATAGTATGACATTATAGTTTCATATGTGGAGAATCTTTGCTTGCCTGAAATTGAAACTTATATGGCGTTTTCCTAAGCAAGGACATGATTTAGTGGTAAAAGTAACCTTTGTACAGAACTATAAATGTATTCACTAATATGAAAATATGTTATTATTTAATAAAATATAAGATTTTATATTATCAATATTTGTGAAAACTGTCATTCAGAGGCACCTGAAAGTCTGACCTTTGAAAATTATATGTGAGCCACCATATAAGTGTTTTAGAATTAAATTACAAGAAAGGGAGC
Organism: Geotrypetes seraphini; assembly: GCF_902459505.1. NCBI lineage: Eukaryota > Metazoa > Chordata > Amphibia > Gymnophiona > Dermophiidae > Geotrypetes > Geotrypetes seraphini. The sequence continues at coordinate 67,206,202 of NC_047094.1, read as the reverse complement.
TTTGTAATTGTTATTTCTTAGAAATCTCTCACAATTGTGCTTTTGCTGAAGAAAAATAAATGAATTTTGGTGTCCAGTGACATGGTTGCTTATATCACCTCGGTGAATCCATATTCAGTATTCATCTCTGTCTGCCAGTTAGGCAAGCTCTCATTTATTAGTACAAGTACATTTTAATGGTTGTAGAGATCCTGTCAAAATATGAGTTTAAAAACAAAAAACAGTCAAGAAGTTGCCAAAGCCTTTGAAACATTTAACGTAGGTCATACACCTGAAAAAATATAAGCAGACAAGGTAAAGAATGTTTAGGTGTCAGGTCAAAAGCGCGCCGGGACAAAGGCGTGCCCAGACAATTGAGCGCAGTGCGCACCACCGCACCGCTCTAAATTACTGTTTTTAGTGCTCCGACGGGGGGGCGTGGGGGGGAACCCCCCACTTTACTTAATAGACATTGTGCCGCTTTGTGGGGGCGTTGTGGGGGGTTGTAACCCCCCACATTTTACTGAAAACTTCACTTTTTCCCTGTTTTTAGGGAAAAAGTTCAGTTTACAGTAGAATGTGGAGGGTTACAACCCCCCAAACCCCCCATAACGCCGGCGCAATGTCTATTAAGTAAACTGGGGGGGGTTCCCCCCAAAAAAACCCCATCAGAGCCCCTAAAAACTGTAATTTAGAGCGGCGCGGCGGTGCACGCTGCGCTCAATTGTCAGCGCGCACTTTTGTCTTTCGTGCCGTTGTCTATGAACCAATGTTTAAATAGGTCTCTGAAGAATTTACTAAAACAAAGAGGATTCATAATTTTCGCCTGGATTCTCTAACCAATGCTCATCATGATGGCCACCTTAAAAATGGCCACTGTCCATGTGTCAATCACTTGACATTGTCAGTTAGAGAATCATGCCTCAAGCACCTATGCAGGCACGATTCACACAAAGATAGGCACCAGAAATGTAGGAAAACCTTGGCCTATATTTCCAGTGCCCATCTTTATTGGGGGATCCCAAAAATAGTCCACATCTTGCCATTAGCTGATCATGGCAGGGGAATTCCCAATCAGCTAAGCTGGCAGCACTCCCCAAAACTGTAGGGAGGAGCCTTAAGTACCTAGGCCAATTAGGGTCTTAGGCCCCTCCCAGTACATCCCAGGTTGCACCAGGAAGGCCCACTATTTTGAAGAGGCAGTGCCTGCCGGCAGGAAGGAATGGGCATCCTTCCTGCCAGATTTCCATCCAAAGGTGGTGGGTGTGGAAGGGTATGTGGGTGGGAGGGAGGGAAAGAGGAATTGGAGATCTCCCTGCTGGTTCAGCCTCAGCTAATCACAGCAGGGGAATTCCCAATTAGCTGAGCCAGTAGGACTTCCCGAAACCACAGTTTTAGGGAGTCCTGCCAGCTCAGCTAATCAGGAATTCCGCTGCTGCGATCAGCAGTGGACTATGTAGTTTTTCCTCCAATGGCGATTGCTTTTACTTTGTGAGAGCTTGAATAAGACTTGCCATTTTCTTGTGTCTGTCTGATTTCAAGCGGAGAGAACCTGATTTGTAGAGATCCTTTTTTAGTACGTACAGAAACTTACGGTATTAATTCCCAGAACTGCCAGGCAAAAGTAGCAGTAGATTTTATCAGTACATAGAAAACCTTTTTCATTATTATTATACATTAATGTTCAAGGACGTACAGAGATTAGTAGACTTTGCATTTTGTTTTGTTTTTTAGCTTATCATTTATTAACATTAATATTTTATCTCAAACATACTGTACAATAAGAACAAAAATGAAAATTCTTTCATGAGCTGCGTATAAAGAAGTATTTGTTTATAAACCTTGTAGGACCAAACTGTATGGCACCACATTTCAGAGGAGAAACACAGAATTGTTTAATCAGCAAAGGCACATGATCTAATCAGTGCCTGCATTATATAAATAATTCTGATCTAAATTGCTAGCATTTTCTCTCTCTTTTTTTTTTCTTCTTTTGGTTAAAAGGAAGAACTGTTGAAACTGTTCCACAAAATGCTTGCCCATACAAAGTGCTCTGTATTGAAACAGATATATCTAGATGTATTGTTAGTTATTATTATAACTGTGCACATCTGCAAGAGAAAGAGTTTTGACCCTGAAAAAAGTGATAAATTCCTGTCAAATTTTAATTTTGTGGCATTATTTTCTACATGGTGAAAAAGTGTTCCTGTGAAAATAAACTGACCTCAAGCAATAGAAACATTAGGGGACGGTGTCTGAAAATATAAACAAACAATAAAACCAATTTACAAGGATATAATGTTTTACCCAGAATCAGTCTACCCACATTTACATGCCAGCTGTTACAGCAGCCCTGTTATTCACCTTCTGCTATCTGAACATTTCTTACTGAATTAAGTACAAAATTCTTGTTCTGGTCTTTAAGGGACGTTATCCATCTGCACCTTTTTATATTAATAACCTCCTAATTTGCTATACTCCTGGTCAAACACTATTCTTTTCCAATAATAAAAAAAAAAAAATCTGTTAGGGAAAGGGGATGGAACTTTATTGGGGTTACTAAATTTTTTTGTTAAAAACCATCTCAGGCACTGCAATTTAAAAAGTTTGGGCAGCCGGCAGCAGTAGCGAAGTAATCCTTACTTGGAAGTCTCACTCTGCAACGTCCCACCTACGGGGAAACAGGAAGTGCTACAGTGAAGGATCTTGTTGCTAAAGCTGCCTTCTCCCCAAAGTTTTTAAACTGCAGTGCTGGAGAAGGTACTAGCGACAGCACGAGAGCCAGACCCGACTATGGGGAGGGAGCTGGACTGGAGAGAGTGAGTCCATAACCCAGACAAACTATCTCCAGTCTAGAAGTGCTTCTAGAGGTAGGGTTACCATATCTACTCAAATATAAGCAGAAATTTGGGGGCCAAAAAATGGGGGTCTTGGCTTATATTCAGCTCAGTGACCACCCAGCCCCCTCACGGCCCTCTTGCAGGCCTCTGCTAGGCCTGCCATAAGACCTGGTGGTCTAGTGGTGGCTGGGACAGGAGGGATCCCTCCCACCTTCTGTCCTCATTGACTCTACAATCTTTTACTTCCCTCCTGCCTCCCTCGCAAACCTTTTGAATTCCCTGGTGGTCTCACAGTGGGAGGGGACAGGATGGATTCCTCCTGCCTCCTGTCCTCGCTGACTCTACAATCTTTTACTTCCCTCCTGCCTCCTCTGTGTACCTTTTGAATTCCCTGGCAGTCTCACACTTGGCCGGGGCAAGAGAGATCCCTCTTGTCTCCTGTCCCGGCTGACTGTGATAGGTTTTATTTCCCTACCACCTCCCCCATGTACCTTTCAATTCCATAATAGTCCAGTGGTGAACTGAGCAGGAACAATCTTCTTGTGCATCTTGGCACAGAATCGCTAGCTGAATGGCTGCTGTGAGTTCTATGCATGTGTGAAAGTTGCTGTTCAAGCAACTAGTGGGGTGTTTCTGTGTTAGTCAGTTAATGCAGCTGCATTCCCACATGCTAACTAGCACAGATTTAGAGCATGAACCCTCATCATCTACAAAATAGATGGCAAGGACTCGCATGCTAATCTTTTTTTTAATGACCATGTGTTAATAGCAAAATTAACTCCAACCCCCTCCCCCCTCCTTTTTACTAAGTCATAATAGAGGCTTCTACCGTAGCCTGGAGTGCTTAAATGTTCCGACATTCATAGAATTTAGCGCCTTGGACTATGGTAGAAACCTCTACTCTGGCTTAATAAAAGAAGGCCTTAGGGCGTAGTCATTAATTTGGAAAATGGAAATCGGCCATCTCACTCTCATCACACATCTCACTCTCTTCTTCCCCTCCCTCCTGGCATCTCCCCCTTCTGTCCTTAACCCCTTTCCTTGAGTCTAATCTTCCTTTTGGCTTTCCAAAAGTCACCATCGGCTGTGATTTTCAAACACTGTCCTGCCACTGGCCCCAGTCTCTTCTCTCTACCATGGTCCACTTCTCTGATATACTTTCTGTTTCTTCAGAGGTAAGCCACCATAGAGAGAAGAGGCAGGGCCCAGAGGAAGGGCTACATTTCAGAATCTCCTCTTTCCTTCCAAACTTTTGGATATCCACAATCAGATCCTTATCAATTTGCTGCGATTGAGTCGGAGGTCTGTAGACTACACCCACGTAGATAGAAGTTCCATCTTCTCTTTTCAGAGCAATCCATCCTCTGCTGTTGGGAGATTTCAACCTGCCGGATGCGGACTGGAATGTTCCGACTGCGGAATCGGAAAGAAGTAGGGAGATTGTGGATGCCTTTCAAGAGGCTCTGCTCAGACAAATGGTGACGGAACCCACAAGGGAAAAAGCGATATTGGATCTGGTCCTCACAAATGGAGAGAGTATCTCTAATGTTCGAGTGGGTGCTCACCTGGGTAGTAGCGATCATCAAACGGTTTGGTTTGATATAACGGCTAAAGTGGAGAGCGGCCGCACGATACTTAAAGTCCTAGATTTCAAACGTACGGACTTTAATGCAATGGGAAAGTACCTGAAGAAAGAGCTGTTAGGATGGGAGGACATAAGAGAAGTGGAAAGACAGTGGTCTAAGCTGAAAGGAGCGATAAAAATGGCTACGGACCTTTATGTGAAGAAAATCAATAAAAACAAGAGAAAAAGGAAGCCGATATGGTTCTCCAACCTAGTGGCTGAGAAAATAAAGGCGAAAGAGTTGGCGTTCATGAAATATAAAAAAACCCAAGAAGAGGAGAGCAGAAAGGACTACAGGGTGAAACTGAAAGAAGCCAAGAGAGAGATACGTTTAGCGAAGGCACAGGCGGAAGAACAAATGGCTAAAAATGTAAAAAAGGGAGATAAAAATTTTTTCAGATATATTAGTGAAAGGAGGAAGATAAAAAATGGAATTGCTAGGCTAAAAGATGCTGGGAACAAATATGTGGAGAGTGATGAGGAGAAAGCAAATGTGCTAAACAAATACTTCTGTTCTGTGTTCACAGAAGAAAATCCTGGAGAAGGACCGAGATTGTCCGGCAAAGTTACACGAGAAAATGGAGTAGATTCTGCGCCGTTCACGGAGGAGGGTGTTTATGAGCAACTTGAAAAACTGAAGGTGGACAAAGCGATGGGACCAGACGGGATCCATCCCAGGATACTAAGGGAACTCAGAGAGGTTCTGGCGAGTCCTATTAAAGACTTGTTCAACAAATCTCTGGAGACGGGAGTGATTCCTGGGGATTGGAGGAGAGCGGATGTGGTCCCTATTCATAAAAGTGGTCACAGGGATGAAGCAGGAAACTACAGGCCGGTGAGCCTCACTTCAGTTGTTGGAAAAATAATGGAAGTGTTGCTGAAAGAAAGGATAGTGTATTTCCTTGAATCTAATGGGATACAGGATCCGAGGCAACATGGCTTTACAAAAGGTAAATCGTGCCAAACGAACCTGATTGAATTTTTTGATTGGGTGACCAGAGAGCTGGATCAAGGACATATGCTAGATGTAATTTACTTGGATTTCAGCAAAGCCTTTGATACAGTTCCTCATAGGAGGCTGTTGAACAAACTTGAAGGGCTGAAGTTAGGACCCAAAGTGGTGAACTGGGTCAGAAACTGGCTATCGGACAGACGCCAGAGGGTGGTGGTTAATGGAAGTCGCTCGAAGGAAGGAAAGGTGACTAGTGGAGTCCCTCAGGGTTCGGTGCTGGGGCCAATCCTGTTCAATATGTATGTAAGTGACATTGCTGAAGGGCTAGAAGGAAAAGTGTGCCTTTTTGCAGATGATACCAAGATTTGTAACAGAGTAGACACCGAAGAGGGAGTGGAAAATATGAAAAAGGATCTGCAAAAGTTAGAGGAATGGTCTAATGCCTGGCAACTAAAATTCAATGCAAAGAAATGCAGAGTAATGCATTTGGGGATTAATAATAGGAAGGAACCGTATATGCTGGGAGGAGAGAAGCTGATATGCACGGACGGAGAGAGGGACCTTGGGGTGATAGTGTCCGAAGATCTAAAGGCGAAAAAAACAGTGTGATAAGGCAGTGGCTGCTGCCAGAAGGATTCTGGGCTGTATAAAGAGAGGCGTAGTCAGTAGAAGGAAGAAGGTGTTGATGCCCCTGTACAGGTCATTGGTGAGGCCCCACTTGGAGTATTGTGTTCAGTTTTGGAGACCGTATCTGGCGAAAGACATAAGAAGACTTGAGGCGGTCCAGAGGAGGGCGACGAAAATGATAGGAGGCTTGCGCCAGAAGACGTATGAGGAGAGACTGGAAGACCTGAATATGTATACCCTAGAGGAAAGGAGAGACAGGGGAGATATGATTCAGACGTTCAAATACTTAAAGGGTATTAACGTAGAACAAAATCTTTTCCAGAGAAAGGAAAATGGTAAAACCAGAGGACATAATTTGAGGTTGAGGGGTGGTAGATTCAGGGGCAATGTTAGGAAATTCTACTTTACGGAGAGGGTGGTGGATGCCTGGAATGCGCTCCCGAGAGAGGTGGTGGAGAGTAAAACTGTGACTGAGTTCAAAGAAGCGTGGGATGAACACAGAAGATTTAGAATCAGAAAATAATATTAAATATTGAACTAGGCCAGTTACTGGGCAGACTTGCACGGTCTGTGTCTGTGTCTGTATATGGCCGTTTGGTGGAGGATGGGCTGGGGAGGGCTTCAATGGCTGGGAGGGTGTAGATGGGCTGGAGTAAGTCTTAACAGAGATTTTGGCAGTTGGAACTCAAGCACAGTACCGGGTAAAGCTTTGGATTCTCGCCCAGAAATAGCTAAGAAGAAAAAAAAAAAAAAAAAAAATTTAAATTGAATCAGGTTGGGCAGACTGGATGGACCATTCGGGTCTTTATCTGCCGTCATCTACTATGTTACTATGTTACTATCCTTGTTTCTTCCAGCAATGAAGTTCTTTACCCCAACTCATCCACTTTCCTTTGACATGAAGAGATAAAAGCAGCAAAGGAAGCCATTTGTATTTTAATTTCTTTTGCTGCTGCATGATCCTCTCTCATAAGTATCTGAAGGGATTTCAACTTTTTTAGCATCTGGGTAAGGAAGGGTTCAATTTCGGATACCTAGCCAGCAGCTATTTTCTTTAAGAATGGTCAGTCCTACTTACACTTTTGATACAATGTGATACTGAAAAAATGTTTCTCTGTTGCCTGGTTTTTATTCTAGCCTTAACAGTTATCTCTTAGGATATAATATAGTGTTTGGGAGAGATACTTACTTTACTTTTGCAGATTTAAAAAAAAAATTTTGACATCTCTCAAAGAACTCTCACGCATCCCTCCTCTAGCATCTTCTGATCCATACATTTGAGTTTTCAGTATCCTAGGACATCATCAGGCCCCATGACCTTTTTCATTCTCATTCATGAATCTAAAGCATTTTCTCCTCTAAAAATGAATTTGTAATCATTTCATATTTTTTATTAATATCATCTATATCTCTCACTGTCAATTCTCAGCAAAAGGACTTATTTTAGATTTCTCATTTTTGTGTGTTCCCATTATCACAAATATCACTTCTCCCCTTTTGTGTATCTAGTTCCCCTTTGGCTTTTCATCTCTCTCCTATATTCCTAAACGTTTTGTTTCTTTCTTTTACCAATTGAAATTTATCTTTCTGTGCCTCACCTCTATCCTAACACTCTCACATGTGATTATGAACATGTCACACTATTGTATTATGCTTAGAACATCTACAGCAGTGGTCTCAAACTCGGGGCCTGGGGGGAAAAGCCTGCAGTGCCGTCAAGTTAAACTGATCATATAGCAAGAAAGAGACCCCTGGAGTGAGCTGAGGGTAGGTCTGGGCATAGACCCACTGCACCAGGCCTGGAGTTTCCTCAAGAGTGGTGGGATCTGTCTGGACCCACTCTCAGCTCACTCATGAGGTCTCTTTCTTGCAGCACTTTATTCTCAGAGAGATGTACCAAACTGAGCAGGGGGTAGGTTATTAGGCAGATATGGAAAGGATGAGAGAGCAGGACTTACCCCCTCTTCTACGAAACTGCGCTAGCAGTTTCTAGTGCAGGGAGCCGTGCTGAATGTCTCACACTCTATGAGTATCGGGAGCAGCGCAGGCCATTCAGCGCGTCTCTCTGCATGCTCTCTGCGCTAAAAACTGCTAGCGTGGTTTTGTAGAAGAGGTTAGTTTGCAGGAATTCCAGGGATTAAGGGAAGAACATGGATCCAGAGAGTAGGTAAAAGAGATACATGAGGACTCTGAGACTGATGGAGAGCAGGAAGGATGTAACATAAAAACATAGTAAATGATGGCAGATAAGAGACCTGAATGGTCCATCCAGTCTGCCCAAACATACACTCTCTATAATTTAATCATTTAATTTAAATTGTTCTTTTTCTTAGATATTCTGGGCCAGAAATCCAGAGCTCTGCCTGGCATTGTGCATCTACTGGAGTCTACATCGAATCTCACTCCAGCTCATCAAAACCCTCCCAGCCCATCCTCAATTGAATGGTCATATATGTGACACAGACTTTGCAAATCTGCCCACTGCTGGCCTTAGTTCTTCAATATACCATTATTTTCTGATTAGAGATCTGTGCTCATTCCATGCTTTTTTGAACTCTGTCACCGCTTTCCTCTCCACCACCTCCCTTGGGAGCACATTCCAGGCATCCACTACCCTCTCCGTAAAGAAGAATTTCCTAACATTACTGTTGAGTATACCACCCCTCAACCTAGATTTTTGTTTTTATTAAGAGTTGGGTGTTGAGAAAACATACAAATAGCTGTATTGGGTCAGACCAATGGTCCATTTAACCCAGTATCCTACTTCTAATAGTGACCAATCCAGATCACATGTACCTGGCAGAATCCCAAATAGTAGCAGGATGTGTGAGAGAGAAAGACTGGTAGTACATGAGTATGGGATGGAGAGGTTTGATAGAGATTGGTGGCATAAGTCTAGCTAAAGGTGAGCTTTTGAGACAAGCGTCTAGTGAGGATGGATGTCATTGCCACATGCTAGTCAGAAATATTGTGACCCCCATGTAGGAAAATAAATGGTGGCTCTCCTTCAGCTCATTTGGATCCAAAGCGATCCCAATTTAAAAATTAGTTAAGATCATTGTGCTAATGGGTCAGGTTTTCAGTATATCCCTAATGAATGAGGATGAGAGATTTGCATCTCTACTACTGTACTTCTACTGAATGCAAATTTCCCTTATGCATAGTCATTTGAGATATTCCAAAAAACCCTGACTCATTTGTGACCTCCAAGAGCTGGGAGAGAATAGCCAGGATCTAGGCAGGGAATACATATAATTAAAAACATATATAAAGTTTTGAGGAGGAGTTTAACTAAGATGGCGGCCTGAGGACGCTCGAAGAACGCCATTGAGTCTTTATCTCTTACTTATGGTGAAGCGAAAATCGAAGACCTGGATCATCCCATCTGTACCCGGGTCGCAACCACAATTATCTGGCCCGATGGATGCATTCATTGAGCGGGGGCCTAAAGAAGTGCCAGCTGAGATGGCCTTGGCTCGGGTGAGAGCATGTCGGAGAGCCCTCAAACCTCTCTCGAGGAAGTCAGCGTCTTGCCGAAGAGCGCAGAACGCCAGCGTGGCCATTCCTCCATCCACTGTTCCTGCTTCAGTAATACAACTTCCACCGCCTGGAATCTTGGAATTGGAAGAGGATCTGCAAGAACCCCAGTTAGTATCTTTTTCTTCAGGTACTGTGAAACCTAAAAATTTGGAATTCAAAATCTCAATTGCTCCATTACAGAAGCCCCCAGTTATTGATTTAAATTCTATTTGGGAAGCAATCTCAACGTTACAAGTACAGTATCTCTGGATTCTCAATTACAAGCATTAGCCACCCACTATTCTGGGATACTTTCAGAGTCCTTAATGCTACAACAAAGAGTAGCTAAATTGGAGAATAAATCATTGGAGCAAGAAAAAAAAATTGGAAAGTTTGGGAGCACAAAATCAACTCCTAATGAAAGAGAATGGTAACATTAACTTTAAGTTGGAAATACTGGAAAATAAAACAAGAAAGAATAATTTATGACTGATTAACTTTCCTAAATCAACAACTATCTCAGCATTGGAAATGTTTAAAAACTATCTTGAGACTGAAAATCCCGCAAAACTCATTTCCACCTATCTCAAAGATTTACTACATTCCTATGGGAAAGAAGAAAACTTCGGCAGAGCAACAGGGACCAGTAATTGACTTATTGGACTTAATGAATTTATTAGAGTCATCAGGAATAGATCAGCTCAGTGTAGCTACACTTGTTCAATTAGCCCTCGATTCAGATGGAGATTGGTTTTTAAAGATGGTTTTTTTTTAGTTGAAATCTGTTTTATATTAAGAAACAAACCATACAGCAACAAATTCAAGTAGCAGACAAGAATTCAAGTAAAGAAGACAAGGCTCCCCCCCCCCCCCCCCCAAGAGGACTGGACTCTGATGTCCTCTTAGGTTACAAAGAGCCCCTAACCCCCAGACCCCCCCCAAAACAGACCCCCCCCGAACACCACACCCCCGAACCCCCCCAAATCAGACAGGCGGAATGGAATACAACTGCAGTCTGTTCAAGATACGACTACGAACCCGGGGAGACAAACTGTCCAAATAGGGAGACCAGATATGAATAAAGTCTCTGCTCCGTCGACGAGAGGAAGAAGCCAGGTGGGCCTCCCAGCTGAGAAGTTCATGCAATTTATTTCTCCAGTACCAGAAGGAGGGAGGAGTATCAGCCAACCAGAAATTCAGAATACACTTTTTCCCCAAAATATAACATTTGCTCAAAAACAATTTCTCAGCAGAGGTATAAACAGAAAACAGAGAAAAATGAGCGAACAACATGTGATATGCAGAGACAGGAACAGAAACCCATAAGAGACCCTGAAGAAAGGAGGCCAAGGCTTCCCAAAAGCTCTGAATACTCTCACAACCCCAAAGGCCATGAGAGTAAGAGTTCACCTCCGTGTGACAGGTGAGGCAATATTGGGTATCTACACAGCCCATATGGTAGGCCCGACTCTGGGAGGCATACGTTCTTAACAAGGTCCTGAAGTGGCACTCTCGAAGCTCCGCGCTATGCACCATAGCGGGGATACGGTGAAAGCACAAAGATAAACTCTTTTTGAATCAAAAAATTAGAATGTACCCAAATGTGTCTAGGCAAACACACAAAAAAAGAGGAAGCAGTTTTTGCTTTTGAGACCCCAGGTCTTAAAACTGGGAGCCACTTTTGTATTAAGATTTCCATGTAAATGTTTGGTTAATTTTAAAGGTGAAAGGTACACTTTCTTTGATTCTTCACAGTTATCTAGGTTTATGGTGGATAATGGTGTGGTGACAGCAAGGACCCCTATCAATAGACAAGAACAAAGCTCATAGTTAGAATATTAAGCTCACTTCAGGCTGTCCTTCTGATTGCCTTAAGTATCTCGTAATTGTTGCTCCGATTTATTAGGATTACTCATCCTCCAAGCATCAGTCTGCGCTAACAAACAATTAAAGTATATATTTTGTTTCCTTATTTTCTTTTAGTGCCTATTTACTACTATTGTAGAAACTATTTGATTTCAATATGATTTTTGTCATGAAAATGTGAAACTCAATAAAGAAAAAATGAAAAAAAAAAGAAAGTTTTTTTGTGCCATAGTTTTAATTCCTCAAATACTGTGAAATAGTCACTCTATAAATCATTTGCAGTAAACTAAATCAAGTATACTTCAACTGCTATTAGAACGTAGTTTTAATTCCTGGCTTGCCAGTAAATCTTTGGTCTGTAAAGTACATTTGGGAGATAGGAGTGGAACAAATAGTTGGAAATTTCTGGGGCATGGTGACCATGATTGTTTGAATTGAGACGTTTCCTTCTCCTCCCTGGCTTTGTCTGGCTTTACTGTGCCAAATATACACTATTAACAATAAATGACTAGATGAAGCTATGTGTAAAGGCATGTGCTGGCTCAGGTATCCGGGGATTTCACACTCCTTTCTGCCTGGGTGTTGTCAGAATAGCAGAGACAGAGGGTCACCTGGGAGACAGTGCAGGGCTTTACTTATAGCTCATTAGCAGCTTATATTTCCTCCTAGGACTCTTTCTGTAAGAGCCTCCGATTTCCAGGAACACATCTCACCTGCCCTTGGGAGCATGACACCGCAACTCAAGCGCAACACAGCTTCTGCTGGGAAGAGCATAGTTTAATTGTGCTACCCTTTTCTCCTTCTCTCCAATAAATGATTGCAGTTCTACCTCTCTTCCCTTATTTCTCAGGCTGTCATGTGTTTGTCTAAAGTATTAATAATATTGTCCCAATTTTATATCTTTTTAATGTAATGTACACCGCTTTGACAATTTTTAAGGCGATATATCAACTTTTTAATACACTTGAGAAACTCCTTCTTTAAGAGATATACAGAGATGCCTAGTGACCCAGTTCAAGGATGGAGATTTTTTATTTATTTTAATTATTTATTCTTTTGGAATTTAATCTGCACATGGTTTTCGGGCCACCTCATCCTAATGCATCGCAGCACTTGCAGGGGCTATGTACTTGAAACAGGGGCTATGTACAGTATAGATAGGTCATAGTAGTTTGGGATGTAATTTCAAAAACTGTCTCTCTCCCTCCCCCCCCCCCCATTGAACTGAATCACTTGGTAGATCTAGAAATACAGGTAGAGATAACCGAGCCCCCTTTATTCACTTTGGACATCTCATAGCACCCTGTAATCTCAGCCACCACATCAATGCTATTGACAGTCACCCATCTTCTGCTTCATTTATAAACTACACAACACAAGCTCTTTTCTGTCCTTGAAGTTCACTTGTGGCTTCTTCTCCATTCCCTAGCACCTTGGTCTTCACTCCCAGTCCCCGAGGGCCAATGTCAGGTTTTCTGCTTGCTTTCATTTGACTTGAACCGATATGGGAAATGCCATTTCAAACAAATGCACACCCCTGCTGGTGCTATCCTCGCCACATCATTAACCTTCATACAATGTTTGCTAGCAGGCATTAGGAACTTTTAAAATGCTCTTTCTGAATGGCTTTTTCCAGGTTCACACCTTTCTTAGCCGGATCGGAGTAGGACTGTATCCATCCTTTTCAGTAAACTCTCCATGATTGTGGTAATAAGAGATTTTCTTAGTAAAGTTTCATCTTTCTGTCCACTAGGGTCAATAGGCTAGGTGACATCGCTGTTATCTGCTGTTGCTGACCATTTACATTGAGTTAATGCTTCAGCATTTTTTGTTAGAAAACACGGGGCAGATATTCAAACAGCTACCCAGTTAAATCTTGTTGGCCAACCCTAGATCATATATTCTGCAGCATGTAACCAGATGATGCATTATCCAGTTAGTGCCGGGGTGAAACACGGATAGAGTTAGGACAGAGCTCAGAGTTACATGGTTAGTGGCAGCTTTCAGTAACAAACAAACCAAAACTGCAGATATGTACAACGGTGTAGGCAAAATTTATTGTGACAACCAAATTATATCTAAAAACCTTTTTACCAAATAGGGGACCCAACACAGTCCGTGTTTCAGACAACCTTCATCAGGGGTCCATGGTAGAAAAGGGAAGAAAAATATGTCACAAAAAAATATATAGTAGAAAAAACGGATTATATAAATCGCCAAGGGTCACTGGATATTGTAAAATCTCGCTATCATGGACCCCTGATGAAGGTTGTCCGAAACACGGACCGTGTTGGGTCCCCTGTTTGGTAAAAAGGTTTTTAGATATAATTTGGTTGTCACAATAAATTTTGCCTACACCGTTATACATATCTGCAGTTTTGGTTTGTTTGTTCCTGGTTGTTTTTTTTTTACTGCAGACAAAGTTGGAACTCCCTTCTCCCTTTGGCTTTGTTGCTTAGTGGCAGCTTTCAGCCTGTTAACCAAGTAAGTCTCCAGCTAAAGTTGGGCCTACAACAGACTGTTTTCACTTTATCCAAGCACTGGTCTAAATCTCCAGTGACCAGACATTTTCTGGAATTTAATTCCAGTGTCTGGATTAGGCCAGTATTGAATATCTGTGTCAAAGTCCAACAGCAGTGTTCAGCCCCTTTGAAACTGCTGATCACTGCTGGCTATCAAGGGGAATTGTTTTGTAATGCCAGAGTTGTTCCAGTGTTCTGACTAGGACTTGGTCCACTGCTGTCCTTGCAATAGCATGCTGAATTCTTGGCCGCCTGACATGCCTGAAAAGATCTTAAAACTGATTTTAAAACCTCTGGTTCTTGTCATAATGACAACCTATTTAGTGTCTAAAGAATTCCAGTCAGACTTTTAAGTAATCTTTTAATCCCCTTGCCATCCATATTAAAGTGATACTTCTATTTTAATCTTGGCTATCGCTTCTGTTAATTTCGGAATGAATACCCTATCCTACAGGTGGAATTTAACTTACCTTTGAGGGACTGCACCTATTTAAGGATTACCTTCTTGGGTCTCACAATTTCTGTACCATTTCAAACAGTTTTTGAACTTTTTCTAATGGTAAGTGTGACACCATTTTATTGGTTCTCAACTCTATATTGAGAAAAAAAAATCTGTAGAATGCCAAACGTCAGAGCCATTAATTTAACTGAATTCACAAGGCCCTGCGAAATTCGTATTTGGCCAGGACTCAAACATGAAACCATCCAAAAACGGGTCATATGCCCTACACCTGCCTTCTGTTCTGTTAGCCAGGCAAGAAAGTGACAATGAAAGGCACTCGAGACAGAGCATCTCACTGGCATTATTTTCTTTGGTACCAGAAACTCAACAGCCTGAAGGGCTCTCTGGTTGTATGAATGCAGACTTGCTATCTGCATTTACCCCTTTTACAAAACCGTAATGCAGTTTTTCAGCGCCAGACACGGTGGTAACAGCTTCGATGCTCATGTGGGGGGGGGGGGGGGGGGGGGAATCCTTCTATACAACACTGGCAGCATCATTTGCCATGTGGATAGAGTTGATCTTCTCTGTCTTCTGAAGACCCTAGGCCTTCACAGACAGACCACTCAACTCTCTTTATGCTGATACAAATAACAGGAGTTTTAATAATCAAATAGGAAAAGCTTACACAGCATACAGAGTGATAGAGCATATACCAGGCTGGCCAGACTGATGGAGAACTTCCGATGAGTTCTCAATCCTTGGTTCAAGGAGCTTTCTTTTATATGATTCTGGCAGCTCTGGCCCACGTTGGTGCATGTTACATTTCACACTTTCATTGGTTAATCATATATATTATCTCATATATTAAGCTATGGATTGGTTAATATAATTGAGTGATTCTGTGTCACGCCTTTTTCCATTTGCTCCTTTACTTCCCCATAAATGTCCTTTTAATATACCAAGTTCCTCTTTTGAGCACCTGGGCCTAATGGTTTTCCGGCTCTGTGGTTAGCCTTCTTGTATACTTTTGTCCGTTGTTCGCCTTTCTTCTGGTGAAACTTTCATAAAGTTATCATGCTGCTTATATTTTTCATCAGAATTGTTTTTCTCTCTAACTACGCCCTCCGGTTGCCTTTGCTTCTAAGAAAAAGCAGAAGTGTCTTTCAGAGTTCACAGTGTCTTTCAGAGTTGACAATTTCTAGTCAGAGAGCCCATTTTGCTTTTTCAGCAACCATTTTAGGTTTTAGCTGTACTGGCCTTGCTTTGGCCTGCTACTGCTGTGACAGGGAAATTCTCGGGGGTCTTCACCTGAGCTTACAGGACTTTTCCTCCCCCTCCTCACTTCACAGCACACTTCAAAAGTTAGAAGAGTGCACCCCAGTGAGGAGGTAAGTTCATAGGATTTTGAAGACATGTGCTTTTTAAGTGCCCCTCAGCCTACATTACTAACCATGGAGAAACAGAGGGAGGGTAGCTATACACACTAGCACTTCTCTAGTTTTGATGGGAGACCGTGTGGCTGTTTCAAGAGACAGGAAGAAGTGGAGTTCCCCAGGAGGAAGTGGAGTGTGGGAGTTCCCCAGATCTGGATGGGTTGGGCTGATTAATTAAAAATATTTGTTAATTTCTGTTGTGGTAACCCACAGTAGGAATAGGAACCTTTTGCGTTAGGGAGCTTGCACAAATGTCTAGAACCATTATGAAATGGTGTTGACTTCTATTGCTGACTCTGCTAAGATTAATATATAAATAGGGCTTCTAATTTTTGGTGTTTATAAATTGTAAATTTAGTTTATTTATTCATTCAATTTTCTATACTGTTCTCTCAGGGGAGCTCAGAACAGTTTACATGAATTTTATTCAGGAACTCAAGCATTTTTCAGCTGATTACTAATTAGGGGAGCACTGAGGGTACCAAAATTAAAAATGGGGAAAGCATTCAGCATGTGTTCCACATGTACCTATGTTTGTTTTCTTATCTGCATTACTTATGACTGTTTTGTACCTGTGTCTTTCTAGGGGAAGAGGAAGAAACAGATAAAGATTTTGGGGGGAGCAGGGCAGTTGCAGGGGGAAGTTTTCTGCATGTTGGGACTATAATGGGAGGTAATTTGAAGGGTTAGAAGAGAATGGGGGTTGAAAGGAGTAATTCCCAAACTGCTCAATAGAAGCTGTATTTATTTATTTAGATTTCTATCCTGTTCTCCCAGAAGCTCAGAACGGTTTACAATCGTTTGAAAACAGACTAGTCATGACAACAAATAGGTTATAGTAGACAATAACAAGAGCTTATTCTAGAGACCAGACTAGTCATAGTGAAGAGTAATTCACTCTCCGTCAGAAATGTATTTGGGCATTTGTGTGTGTGTATGGGTGGGGGGAGAAGCTTGTTTCTAAGAAACCCCAGGTCTGCTTAGGCCCATTTTCAAACTCAATGTGTCTTTTTACAGTTTTTCCCTTTATGCCAAGTTTTATTTATTTGTTAAATTTTTTTGAACAGATGTCCCCAGCTGGATGGGTAACATTCTCAAATCATGTTGTCTAATTTTTCCACTTTCCATTGGATTGGAAAGAGTAACAATCAGTGCTTATCTATGTTTTCATGCCACAGGTGTGAAAATATATACATTTGTGTCACTTTAGAATTGTCAGCGCTGGAAAAGCAAAAAGGATGATACAAAACAAGATGTGGATGGGCGGTAGTGGGGTTTTTTTTGCCTAATGTTTATCCAACAAACATTGATAAAGAATGACACAGAGACAAAGTCTGTTCCCATCCCCACAGGCTCTGTCCCCTTTCCCACCCCATCCCCGTGGGCTCTGTCCTCATCTGCACAAGCCTCAAACAATTATGATTTTATATTTAAATCTTGTTTTTTAAGCATAAAATGGGACATTTTGTACAATTTGTAAATTAGAAACAGAGCTTTTCATTTTGAACTGGTTTTGGTATACCTTCCCAAAGATTTGGTGGGGTTTTTTGTGGGGTTTTTTTCCTCATCTTGGAAGATAACTGGATTATCTTTCAGACATGGGCATAGAAGAGAACAAACACTATATAACAGATGAACAGAAAAATAAGTATCTTATTAAGTGCTGGAAATGCTCTTTGATGCCAGCAACAATGGATGAATCTGTTGCAGTTACAGTAAGATACTTGAGCAACTGGATATGTGGTAGAAGGATGTTGCAGGTGGTAGAAATCTGACCAGCAGACAAGACACAAATGATGTCATTTAACTGTAGTTCATTTAAATCCAAAAGAAGATCATTAAATTCAGTTGCCAGTTGTCTAAGATGTTATGTTTCTGCATATTGATACTAATATTTTATAGAAGCTGTTTCATCTAGCTGGAACAGTCTGTTTAAGGCTAGAGAATTTGACAGAAAAAGAGCAAAGCGAGAAGCAAAATAAAAGAAAGGCAAAGCCAATGTCACATTACAACACAAGGGGACATACCAAACTGATAACAGGATATTACAGTGGTATCTCTAGTTCAAGTAGTCTTCAAAAAGACCATAGGAATGTAGTGAAAGAAGTACCGATAGCCATTGTGAGTTCTCTGACAAGTTTCTGTAGGAGTTTGGCTGTCAGTACGTTGTAAGCTCTGTTGAGCAGGGACTGTATATTATATGTTTTAACGTACAGTGCTGCATATGTCTTGCAGTGCTATAGAAATGATAAATAGTAGTAGGGAGGATTTTATCCAGCGTTTTGAACAAAACCCATTCTTCTTGGGGACAAAGTTCTCCTGTTCTCTGACAACTGGCCAAGCTGAGTTCAGATAAATTCTTGGGTAAGCTGATCAAAGTAAGGCAGATTCAGCTCAGTCAGAGTCTGTGCATACTGTATATTTTCCAGAAATATTGTGCAACTGGGAGGGGAGACGTTGAGTCAGTGTAAGAGGAAAACCATACATAAGTGGTTATAACTCATTCATTCAGGGCTCCTTTTACAAAGGTGCGTTAGGGTCTTAACACGCGGAATAGCGCACGCTAAATTGCCACACGCGCTAGACCTCAATGCCAGCATTGAGCTGGCATTATTCTAGAAGCGTACCACGTGGTTTAGCACGCGGTAATTTTGTGCGTGCGCTAAAAACGCTAGCACACCTTAGTAAAAGGAGCCCTCAATGTCCTGCAGTTATGCTCCTTCATCTGGTCCTTCATGTCACTCCTCTACTACGGTCTGAGTACTGGCTCCCTTTCTCCTGCCATATTAAATTCAAAATTCTCTTGTCTTTTAATACCGCCTCCCTTTTTCCATCAACAATCTCCTATTTCCCTTTGTACCACACCAGGTTCTTTTGCAGCAGCACACTTCTATAACCTTCCTTCACACTCAGTCCTCTACTTAAAACATTTCCCGGGAAACTGCTTCCAACAATCTTGGATTTAAGCTTTGGAACACACTACTCTCCCGCAATCAAATTCGAATGCCCTTTCACCAGATTTAAGACCCTGCTCAGGATACACTTCTTCAAAAAGGCTTTCTGCTGACTTTTCATTTTTCTCTTCCCTTCTTTTGCCTCTTTCCTCCTTACCCAATCATTTTTGCATTGCAATCCACAGGAGGAACCATCTGTAGTGTATCAAAAATTTACAAATACATACGTACGTAAAGCAGGGCACTGGAAGGCAGTACCATAGCTATGCAGGTAATATCAGTAACCAAGACACAACATTTTATTTTTATTAAAAATATAACTGCTTATTTACAAAAGATTTCTTTGCAAAATAAAGAGGAATTCCATTTTAAAAGAAAAAAAAATCATATAATTCACTTCTGATTTCATTTACATTGGGAGTGTACTCAGACACAGATTTACATATAGTACAACTGATGTACACTCAGACATACAGAATTTTATACAATGCAGTGTGTATGTGGTTTCATAACTGTACACCTGTATGTAAGTATGGGGTCCTTTTACTAAGGCGTGCTAGCCGTTTTAGCGCACGCTAAATGCTAACGCTAAAATGGCTAACGCGCCTTAGTTAAAAGGATCCCAATATGTAGCGCAAAGCTCAGCAGGGTACTGTGCACAGCACCCTGGATATTCCCAGATTAGCCAGAATACTGCAGAAGATTGATTTTTATACTTTTAAGGAGGTCATTTGATAAACGATTTCTCTTATTAACAAATTGTGTCACACCTACAAGTATTTGCAGTACAAGTTTATGTAGAGCAGGCATGTTCAAGGGAGAAATCTGGGTAGTGCCAAAACATATACATATTTTATAAAATGTGACCATCTGTGGGAAAACATGACTAAAGCCTAGTGACTTGTTTTCCTCTAAAAGAGTCACAAAATAAAATTGTACTTTATACACATGATTTTTTTTTTCTAATATTTTATAAAAGACACATAAGTGCCTATTTATCTTTATAACATAAAATATCTGAAAACACCTGCCTGTCCAATTAACCTTGGTAACCTGTTACAAAATTAACCTCTAAAGGGAGTAAATTTGTGACTATTTCTGGGAAAACATGATTAAAGTCACTAGAAATAAAATAAAAAAAAGGAATAATAATAATAACGGGCAGATCAAGGAGCAAAACTTTGGAAAACATTACCAACTAATATCAAACAGCAATTTAATTTTAAATGTTAAAAAAAAGATCTATTTCAATAATTTGGTATTATTAATCCCCAACATTGTAATACTCTCTAATAATTTCTATCACCATAATTATTTATGTAAACTGCTGTGAACTTCATGGAGCTATTGGCAGTATATAAAGATTGTATTGCATTAGAACAAACAATCTGTAATACAACAGTCCAAACTCCATTCTTTTATGTTTAGGTTTACTGGCATTTGATATATATCAACCTATCTTGGAGAAGTTCAGGGCGGTATACAATTTTTTCTATCAGGCACTCTAAGTATATGAAGAAAAAAGTAACTACAGAAGTTTAAACATGTGCTCATTGACCCTGATATAAAGCTCATCCATTCTCAACATTTTGGATCTGTAACTTTACTTTATGTTTTCCCTGCGATGGTCACATTTTATAACCGATTGCCTAGGAGGAGGCTAAGTAGGCACCTATTTTGGCCTAATTTATAAAGACACACAGCTTATCAAACACTAGGCACATACAGGCATAAGGAAAGATTAGGGTCTTACTTCGGTAATCTTCTTTCTATTAGACCGACACTTTATTCCTGAAGTCAACTCCTTCCTGCGAGAATTATTGTAAAAAGCCTCATTAGCATTCTTTTACTCTGCCTACCATCCCTTCGGACTGTCCTCCAATTCTTTAGTGTCAAAGCAGATGGTCAGCCCTGGAGAGAAAGCAGAATATCTAAAGTAATCTTCAACACCTCATCATCAGAAACCTTAACAAATAAACATGGCTCCATCATATCCCATCATATCCCTTCTGCTTTTTAATATCTTTATGGCACCACTTTTAACTCTTGGCCAATCCATCGGCTTTACAATATTCGCATACGCAGATGACATACAATTCATTCAACCAATTAACCTCAACGACCCAGATGAAATAATACTTATCAATCAGAAACTGGAGAAAATCAAACTATGGCTAGACTCAAATATGCTAGCCCTCAATGCAGAAAAGTCTAAAGTAATGATTTTCCCTATCAAGGAAGGCCTGTCGATTCAGGATCCTCTTAAACTCAACTCTTCGAATAGTGAAATTGTAAATTCCTTAAAATTATTAGGGATCATGTTTGATAGCAAATTTACCTATCATCTTCATATTAGCTCAGTAGTCAAGCGCCACTTCCACAGATTGCGAATGATTAGATCACTTGCTAAACTGTTAGAACTTTCTTCTTTAAACATCCTAATCCACTCCCTAGTGATATCATGTATCGATTATTGTAATGCCCTCTATAAAGGCATTACAAAAAAAGAATTAAGATGTCTCCAAATTGTACAAAACACCGCAATAAAAATTATATTTAACGCCAAAAAATATGACCATGCTTCACCCCTCCTACGTGAAGCACACTGGTTACCTGTTGAACATAGGATTAGTTACAAAATCATATTACTTACATTTAAAACACGTCAAAGTAACCAACCAGATTTTATCAATAGTTTTTTAATTCCCCACTGTCCAACTAGAACACTTCGTTCTTCCCCACAGTCCAACTAGAACACTTCGTTCTTGGACACAAAACCTTCTGATGGTTCCATTCCTAAAGCAAATTAATACTACAAGATCAAATAACTTTGCAGTGACCTCGCTATCACTTTGGAATTCTATTCCTAATTAAATTCGTGAAGAAGTATCTTTGACTCACTTTAAAACAAAGCTAAAAACATTCCTGTTTCAAGATACATTCGATACCTAATTGCCCTTGTAAGGGCTAAACACAAGCCAACAGCAGATGGCATTTTTCTCTTCTTTCTCCCCTCCCTCTCATCCTTTCCTTAATTGTTCTTTTTCTACCTTTTATTATAATGTAATTCATCCCTTCTTCCCATTTGTTTCGGTTTGTCATAGTATAAACTTATTATGTAGATTTTATTAGTCAAATGTTTACCCCTATTTTATATGACGAAAGTTGTATTTTTATTGTACACTGCTCAGAAGTCTGATTGAGCGATATAAAAAGTTTTAAATAAACTTGAAACTTGAATAGGGAGGGGTGTGGGGACGCTATCCAAGAATCATGTCTGTTCTGCTCATATCATTAACATATAACATGTGAAACAAAAACTTAACGATTTGCAATACATAACAAGGTGAAAACAAGCAACCTGAGCACAGCCTGCAATAAGAGTGTGGGAGATTTTACAGATACCCCCAGATTCTTCAACTTGACTGGATAAAGGAAAGAAACAAGATGTCCGGATTCCCTGGCACATTCGAGGCAGTAAGCAGGCAAATGAACATCTGACAGGGAAGGCTTCAGGAATAAAGTGCCTTTCTACTAGAAAGAAGATTACTGAGGTAAGAACCTAATCTTTCTTTCTAGTGTGACAGGCATTTTATTCCTGAACCATTGGGACATACTATCTGCCCCACCCTAGAGTCTAGGGTGGGGCAGATAGTACAGATGATAGTACGGATGGGGCAGATAGTACGGATGATACAAATGCAGAGTCCTGTTTGGCCACTACTTCCACCCTGTAAAACTTTGCGAATGTATGGAGAAATGACCCTGTTACCATGTTACAGATTTCTTCCCGATACACTGCTGAAGAATCTGCCAATGAGGAAGCCACGCTTCTAGTGGAATGTGTCTTTACAGATACAGGCGGATGCTTTCCGCTTCCAATGTAGGCTGAAGAAATGACTATATGAATCAATCTTGAAATGGTTGGTTTCGAGGCTGGTTGGCCTTTACGGGCAGCACCCACCAGTATGAAAAGACACTCTGCACACATTCAACAATTTCAGCACCTTTGAGAGAGTGAAGGTAGGCAATCATACGTCAATTGATATAAAAGCTGGAAATAACTTTTGGTAAGAAAGATGGGACTGTGCACAAGACCATGCTTGAACCCAAAATTCTATGAAAGGAAAGGGGATTTGTATACTGCCTTTTTGTTGCTTTGGCATTTCAAAGTTGACATGCAAAGTGATGGGCACTAGAGGATTAAGTGACTTGCCCAGGGTCACAAGGAGCAGCATTGGGATTTGATCTCACAACCTCTGGGTGAAGAGGCAGCAGCTCATCCAGTGAGCCACAGCCCTCCCTTCTGAGGAAGGGATCTCTGAATGACAATGCCTGCAGTTCCGTCAACTGTCAGGCTGAGGTAATTGTCACCAAACACACCATTTTGATTGCTAGATCCTTCAGAGAAGTTTGCTCTAAACGTTCATAGGCCACTCTAGCTAGTGCCCGTACGGCCAGATTATGACTCCATGCCAGAAAAGACTGTTGCACAACCCTAGGCCCAAAACACAAGAGCCCCACAATCTGAACTGTCAGGGGACCTTTTTTCAGTCCTTCCTGCAGGAAGGCAAGAACCATAGAAATCAGTGTCGAGTTTGGGTCCTCACTCCTCTGAGTGCACCAAGCTTGGAAACACTATCAGGCTTTCGCATATGCGGCTAGTGTCACTGTCTTTCTACATCTTAAAAAGGTGGACATCTCTTCATCCAAATAGTCTTTGGGTGCTAGTGCAGCACGCTCAAGAGCCATGCCATAAGACCAAAGCATTCCAGATCCTGCAGGGCAATTAGACCTTGCATGAGCAGTCACGGATGACATGAGCAGAAAAGACAGGCTCCTACCATCTCACTTGTAGAGAGACAACTGAGGAATTGAAGGACAGCCCAGAGGGATGGGAGCTAAAGAATACTAATGAGGCTACAAGAATTTTCGCAAGGAGGGGTTGACCACCTGCAGGTTCAGGAACAAAGTGTCTGTTGCACTAGAAACTGTGGCTAGCCTGTAACCATAGTCATTTATGTTAGTGCATAAAGTATGCGTATACGTGGATGTTTTATAAAATATGTGCATAAATTGCTACACACCCACTTTCCACCCCAAAATATGTCTATACCCAGGTCACGTAAAGCAAACACCTTTTTTTAGCCATGCATACTTTTTTGTGTGTAAACCCTAGGGCAATTTTTGAAAAGCGGTTTTACACATGGCAAAATTTTTATAAAACTTACATCCTATACACAAAGAGCTTTAAATACAGAGAGAAAACCACAAACTTTGAAGGATATGACAAAGTTTCCACATATCTGATTTAGAATCTGACAGAAAAAAAGCCTTCAGTTTTGGTGTCAGAGTGGCAGAATGGAGAGTGAAAGGGGGGGAGACATAAGGGGGAGGAGAGTGAGAACCTGGAGTGGGAGGGGAAGGACTTGAAAGGAGAATAGAGAGACATTATATGGAGAGGGGGGAAATTGAATAGAAAAGTAAAAGCATGAGTGGAGGAGGGGATAAAGAGAGAAACGAGGAGGTGCTATTATTACAGGAATCAACAGAAGCGGGAAATGTTCCCAAGCTGTGGGAGTTGGTGCCAAGAAGAAACTGGTTTTGCTTCGGCTGCTGCAGAGATTTTGCAAACTCGAAGCAACCTCCTGTTCCAAGGTGGATAATAAAAGAGGGACAGTAATTCTTCCTGCTTACCTATAATACAGAGATAATATTTATACTGTATTTATCAGTGCTGCATAGACAAGTGCCACACTCTCAGAAAGCTTATTCGCTTAAAAATGGGGAAGATTATGCTATGTATTCAAGATCATGCTATGGACGGTACATGGGAGGGAGGGGAAGAGGAAATGAAAAAGAGATTTAGTTTTCTGCTACTTCAAACTGTCAATCTGTGAAAAGAGGAATTCATCCACACTCATAATTACCTCTCCAGAGAGGTGACTTTACCTATCACCAGGGGGGTTATTTACTTCCTCTCCAGTGAGATAGCTACCCTTTTCAGGTGAAGTAACAGAAGCCTATGCCACCACATTTTCCTGACAAAACATTTGATTCTTACACCACTTTTTTTTCACTACGTTCTTTGTTTATTTTTTAAGCAGAGCCGAGACCAAAGCGGGAGAAATTAATTTCCTTCTTTATGCTGTTGCACTTGGCCCAGGCACTATTTGTATAATGATTATTATTTTCTGGTGTCTTATTTTCATTTCTTGGGGGCTTGGAAGGTTTTTCTGTTCTCAGTCTTGAGGCTTCCACACCCTAGCATATTTCCAAGTACACATGTAACGCTCAACCTACAGAACAGACAGGGATTTACAGTACCAGAGACATACTCAAGCTTTCCACACTGTGGGTATAGTCACTAGCTTTGGAAGTGAGCCATGCACACAAAACTCAGAGCTCTTCCCATAGGATCTTAGGGATGACACATTACATTTACACATCACTAGCATATCATAGGCAGGGGGCAATTTTCAAACAGCCTCCCTATGTGCAAAGCCCATAGATCCTCATACCCATCCCAGCCAGCTGGCTAATAGTATGTATGTTGTTGAAGCCTCATGCATATGGCTAGCTGGCTTCTGTGAGGGGCGCTTTTTCACACAATTTATCCAGGTAGATGGTTTTGAAAATTTCCTCATAGCAAGAGCAGCAATGTAGAGAATGACACAGGACAAAGTCTGTCCCTGTCCCCACCCCATCCCCGTGGACTCTGTCTCCATCCCTGCAAGTTCCATCTCCATCCCCATGAGCTCTGTCCTCATTTGTACAAGTCTCAAACACTTATGATTTTATATTTAAATCTTCTTATTATAAAAAAGGGACAATATTCTATACTACTATTTATAAGTCACAAATAGAGCCTTACATGTCGATCTAATTTTGGAGCAACCTTCCCAAAGATTCAGTTGCCTATGTTTTTACATCATCTGGGAAAGTAAATGGATTGTCTTGGGTGTAGAACCTAAACCGTGTAGTGGATGAACAGGAAAATAAGTGTCTATTAAATGTTGGAAATGCTCCTTGATACCAGCAATGATGGATGAATCTGTTGCAGTAACAGTAAGATGCTTGAGCAGCTAGGCACATGATGGAAAGAGGTTGCAGATGGTAGGAGTCTTATCAGCAGACAAGACTTGTTGCCACATCAAAGGCAGACAAGACACAAATGATGTCATCATTTAACAGTAGTTCATTTAAATCCAAAAGCAGCTTCTTCAAGTTTTTTAAAATCATTGTCTAAGGTATGTTAACTTTTTACATATTGATACAGTAGACTCTCTGTTAACCGTAACTCAATTAACCAGAAAAAAAAAATCTTAGAAATATTGTAATACCTTAAATACAAATGCAAATAAAATAAATTTCTGGCAGAAATTTAAGTGTAAACTTGGCACGCCACACCTGAGTACGACCACGCTTTGCTAACCATATGTCTGGTAGTTTGTCTGGAACAGTTTATGGTATGGCATAACAAGGGGTATAGTATTAGTCGGGCCTATTTTTAATAGTAACTCTCAAGCAACCAGAAACTACATTTATCCGGCATATATCAATTCCCATGGGTGCCAGTTAACTGAGAGTCTACTATATTAGTCTCAAGTTTTTAGAGAATAACAGGGGGGACAAAATTTGTCCCTGTCCCCGTGGGCTCTGCCCCTGCCCGATTCATGGAGGCTCTGTCCCCATCCTGTGGTTAACTGCGGGTACCCATCCCCATGTTATTTTCTACAGCAATGTATACAAAAAGAGTAAGGCAGAGAGAGGGCAGGGTAATTTGTACACAGAGAGGATCCAGGGAACAGCATTCAAAAGAAGTAGAGAGAAAACCAGAGTGGAGGGGTTGCAGAGAGAGAATATGGGAAGATGTATGCACACAGCCTGATTAGTAACCTGGAACCTTCACATATCCTCAGGGAAGTAAGCATAGCAACTTCTCCCTCACATTACACCAGGAGATTTTTTTCTGTTTGTGAAATCTCATAAAGAGACATAATTTTAGAAAAGGGCTCTTACAGCACCCCTGACCCTCCCAAGACTCCTCCACATAGCCATGCAGAGGAAGAGCTAAACTCCTTCTCTTCTGACAGAATCCTTCTCCTCTGAACAGCTTTGAACTGTCTGAAGATTAAACTTGTCCGGTGTGTTTCCCATCAAGAAGAAGAAACTTTGGCTTTACAGTCATACTCTCTCTCTGGCATGGGGATCAGCTCATTGGATGACCAACCGTGGAGGCAGCAGTGGAATGAAATCATGTCCTCCTGATCTCAGCATACTCAGTTGGATTCTCCTTGAGTTTGGGCTGCGTGGGTTTCGGTGCAACAGGCTTAAAGCTCACTTCACTGTAATTAACCTCCTCCCCGGTCTGCTGTAAGAAAGGGAACATGTCGCAAACTCATCAGCATCCATTATTAAAACCTTCTGATCTCAGACCTCATTATAACACCAGCTCAAATGTTCTCAACAGGCGCTAGTGATGATTAAACATATAGCTGGAGTTATGTGAATGACATCTCTTTTGTTTCCAAACTCAGAACTCCCCATTCCCTCTTCTGGTAACTACCATACTTCACTACATGTTAAACATGCTGGGGGCCCAGGACAAAAATTTAGGAAATGACCCCAAAGTCCACCAGCACAGTGCATCAGCTTGAGATAGGCTTGAGGTGGCACTCTGCAGCATGCGATAGGGCAATTTGCATATCCCTCCCCCCCACCAGGAATGACTGCATACAGCAGTGTATCGCAAACTGTGTGCCACAGCAGATTCTAGGTGTGCTCCGAGACGCCAATAAGGAGGAGAGATACTGGATGACTGCTTACAAGTTGTGCCTTTTGCTGCGAGAGGCACATCCTGTAGGTAGTCAGCTGGCGCTGATGACTCTCCTCCTTGCCGACGTCTCTCCTCCTCTCCCCATACCTCCCTTTCTCCAGGATCTCTCACTAGCAAAGTTCAGGGTCATGGCTGGAGGGCCTCTGCGCATGTGTCGACGTGATGACATCACACATGCGCGTGATATCATCGTGTTAACGTCCGCACACTTACAGAGACTTTCTGGCCGGGGCACCGGGTTTAGTGTGCTGCCGCGCCAAAGAGTTGGCAGGACACTGGCATACAGCCAGGAAGAGAAGGCCTAAGAGCTGGTTTCTAATGAGCAACTAAAAGAACCTAGTGAATGGGGATATCTCTCACCGTGGCTGGATTTCTGCTAGATGATTGCAGATCTGCAGAGGAAGAGAAAATAAAGGGAACATTAGACAGAAGCCCGAGTCAATTAATGCTGAAACAAAACTGGTTTCTCAAGGGTGCTAGAGGAGACTGGTCCCCTTATCTTGTGCAGTAAAGCCCAGATCAATATCCTCAAGAGTCACTGACAGAAATTATAAACCTATGTTTTCTGAAACTGTGCATTGTCTAATGAGGACTGTACCAGTCTATGGAAAAGGTTATACAAGGGTTACAGTGAGTTATGATGACAGTTATACCATAAGTGCCTGGTACCAGGACCATCTGCAAATGTATGTGTAGATGTGAGGGGTCATCTTCTGACCTTTTCTCTTCTGACCAATTTCTGCTAACGGCACATGCTTGTTAATGATTTAAGTAAAAGATTACTACAAACCATGTATGAATGTCCTGGGTGTACATATGAAAATCACAGATTTGTAACATTATATAATTGATAAGTTTTGTATTTGGAGACAGAAGATCTGGATTTTTGGGGCTATATTTGTCTCCCCAGATCTAAAACAATAAAATCCATATACATATTTTGCTATGATGACTAGTTATTGAATAAAAAGAATCTGGAGACCTTGAACTGGACTATTTCAGATTGCCCAGAGATACTGGTTACAGTTTGTTTGGTAAGGAATGTATTCTTCCTCCAGTAGACCTGGGTATTTTTGTCTGGTCCCTTCAATGCCTCTTAATATTTTATTTTCCTTTTTTTTAGTGTGTGGGCACTCTGGCATTATGGTAACTTTGGAAAAGATTTACTATATTTGAATGAATAACTTGGCTAAGTAATTCTGTCTGAACTTTTGATATTTCTAGTTCAAAGCTGGAAATATATCTCCGTGTGTCACTCTGTGGGTTAGTTTGGGGATATGCTTCTTCTCGGTTTGAAGGATCCCCAAACCTCTTAGGGTGGCACCTGCTCTCCTGGTTGGAGGTGTCCAGTTCCGTTCCTTCACCAGCCAGTCCTCTCAGAGGCCCAGACACACAGTCGACCAGCTCTTTCCTCAACAATGGCATAGTTCTTGTTTACAAAAGCAGAAGTTGTGGATGAAAGTGTGCAATATTTTCTAGTAACCCTTTTCCTTCCTTTTCTACATAAGAGGCAAGAAGCATAGAGCAGAGCAAGCATCCACATTGAAGTAGTAAAAGGGCAGAATACCTTAAGGCCTTTATCACATTTTATATCTTTGCATTATAAAAAACAACAACCCGGTGAACCAGGCCCACACAACACTTATAAACTTTGATCCCACGCAACTCACATCTTCTAAATAATCCATATTATCTCATGTTCTGTTATATTCCTATCCTGCCTTCCTTAGACACAGTCCAACCCAAAGCAGTTTACAAGACACACAGATAATACAATAGCAATAAATCAAACGGAAATCAAAAATACAATATGAAAAATATATAGAAAATATAAATAACAGAATAGCTTCTAAATCTCCCTTTTTATGCTCTGAGATGCCTTCACCCTTCTGATTCCCAAATGCACTTGCTCAGCACAATATAGCCCTAGCCTTAATTTAATCTTTCCACTCAACCAATGGAAAACTAAAAGTTTCAACCTTCAAAACGCCCTCTCCTCTATCCCAAAATGCCTTCAAAGGCTCTATCTTTGACGAGAATCGTGACTGCGGAGACGCCTAAGATCCCTTCCGGCATTAATCATGCCTACCATGACCTTAAATCGCCCTTAGATGTCTCCTTGATCAGGAGAACTGCGCTGTTTCTGGAGGCACCTCCATTTTTTATGGCATTTTAATTGGTTTTTAATTGATGCAATTACTTCATCAATTGAACCAATTAAAACAATTAAGTGGTGGTGGTGCACCTACCGATGCTTAACTAATGGTGCCATGTAGAGAATCCAGGTCTCAATATCCAGACAGCAAAGGAACACAACATTACCTTTCTTTGGCCTGGCAATACCACTGGGTTCCCAAATTTTGAACTACTGGTAGGTGGCACTAAAATAACAAGGTATTCAGCTCATCAGGAGCTTGGGGCTCCTAACATACTGCCCAATGATCCCAGGGAGCCTTTGTTAAAGAGGCTTCAGGTATACCAATAGAAGCATTTTCTTTCCTCCCTGTGTGCAAAGACTCTTCCTTAGGACTCCTACCCCAAAGCCCTACCTCAGTCAATCTCTGGTGGTCTTGAGCAGGGGTCTCAAAGTCCCTCCTTGAGGGCCGCAATCCAGTCGGGTTTTCAGGATTTCCCCAATGAATATACATGAGATCTATATGTATGCACTGCTTTCAATGCATATTCATTGGGGAAATCCTGAAAACCCGACTGGATTGCAGCCCTCAAGGAGGGACTTTGAGATCCCTGGTCTAGAGGATCTGGGGCAGAAAGATCTACTGTTGCTCCTGCCTCTACCTTTGCCAGTTTCTAAATGGCACTAGTGATCCCCCTCCCAATGGTAGTTTCTCAATATTACCATTACGTGTTTCCAGCCCCATTTTGAACCAGGCACCAGTAAGAGAAGGCATGATTGGTAATAGCTCCTCTTCTGGAGACCTTGCAACACTAGGGATTGACTAAGGGAAGCTTGCGGGGGGAGGCAACACAGCTTGTGCAGTTCAATGCAAGCTATGCTATTCGGTTTGCTTTATAATGCATGCAATTTGCATCTTATTGCTTTTTAATTGCATGCAATTTGCATCTTATTATTATGCAGATGTGCGTTATAGTAAAATAAAAACAAAAAAATACTTAACACTCCAGTATTGAGACACCACACACCCAAGCCTGAAAATATATTATTAAAGCGAAAGAAAAGCCTCAGGCAAACGGAGAGGTGTACCCACACTCTTCCGCCCTAGCATCATCCTAAAAACAACTGAATGCTGTGGAAAAAAAACACTAGCAAAGGTCCGTTTTTCCTTGCTAGTGGTTTTTTCCCCACAGCATTCAGTTGATTTGGCTATTCAAATGCTCCCACCTGCCAGTAATTAATTTTTTTGTGAAAGTTTTTTAGCCTATGATGCTAGGGCAGAAGAGTGTGGGTACACCTAAACTAAAACTAAACTAAACCTTAGGTTTGTATACCGCACCATCTCCACAAGCGTAGAGCTCCGTTTGTCTGAGGCTTTTCTTTTGCTTTAATAATATATTTTCTGGCTCAGGTGTGTGGTGTTTCAATACTGGAGTGTTCAGTATTATTTTGCTCAAATTTTTCTCCAGTCCTCTTGTTTTCCTATTATGGTAAAATAATGCACAATTTTCCAGTTTAATGTGTTAAGAGGCAAACATTGGGCACTGTTCCCTTAATGCACATTATTTTAAAATATTTTATATTCCTCTTGATGTAAACAATTCACTGCAGATTCTATTTTCAAACATACACAATTCAGCAACACATAAAAACAAATCTAAAAACATTATAAAAATCATGCACACAAAATAAAATACAAATCAATAAACCTAATTAAAGATAATAAGAATGTCTCACCCCTCTTAGCCCTGCTATACCCATAGATATTTTGGTTACAATCCCCCCCCACACACACTTTTTTTTTTTTTCAAAGCTGTGGTAGTGACTGCCACGTGGCAAACGCTCCAACACCCATTAAATCCCTATGGGCATCAGAGCGATTACTTCAGCAGCAGCAGCAGCCGTTACCGTGGCTTTGTAAAAGGAACCCAACATCTGAAGAATTAGGTTATTTCTCCGTTTCACTTACCCCCTCTTCTACAAAGCAGTGCAGTAACAGCCCCGAAGCCCTTTAAATTTCTATGGGCTTCGGGGCCATTACTACGCGGCTTTGTAGAAGAGGGGCTTAGTATAAAATTTAAAGCTGTTGTCTTAAATTAAAGGTGCCCACTAGTTTTCAGCTGCCTTATGAAAAGGCAAACAGGGCTTCAGCGTCTGAATTATATTTATCCTAGATACAGGTGTGTCGTCTTCTCCAAACCAATCAGAGCTCTTATACACCTGTGAGATGTCTGACTTCTGAAGCAGGGAATTAGATATTCAAGACAAAGCTGCCCAAGCTGCATTGAATGGCAGAGACCTGAAGGGAGGCTCCACATCACCTACAATGAGAAGCAGAAGGAGCTCATCTGCATTGCTAGCTGTGCACCAGCCAGTAGCAGCAGGGTAGCTTACACAATGACCAGTGACATCACACATCATAACTGTACACCAGCCAATAGCAGCAGGTTTGGTTGATGACATCCCAGTGAGGGTGTGATCCACTCAAGCTGCAGCAATAGAACAATCTGTAAGGGGGTCCACATGAGAAAGAGACAGAGAGATTTCTTTACTTACGAGGGTCAGATCTGGTATTTAGGTTGCTTTCCTTCATACTGATGTCATTTGATTTTCTAAAGTAATCAATATATAAATCAATACATGAATATATAAGCAATACAATATGCATCCACACCCTCTCCTGACCCTATAGCACCTGGCATCATGCTGGGAGTTCCTCTGACTTTGGGTTAGGTCATTTCTGGACTCTAAAATTATGTGTTCATCAGTTTCTTTTGGTGGTTAGGTACTTGATTCAGGATGTTTTTCAGGTTCAGGTTTTTAGAACAGTCCTGCTGGTTACAGCAAAGACACCAGGTGTTTAGACTCCCCAATTCTACATTCTTTTGGCAACCAGTTTCCTCCTGCTCCTGTGAGCTTCCAGCTCAAAAGAGACCACACTCTGTTGGGCTAGTGTGCCATAAATGCCTTATAGTAATCCTAGTATATGCTCTGTATAGGACTCTGGGAGTTACTGTATATACTTGAATACAAGCTGAGATTTTTAGGCCAAAAAAATGGTCCAAAAATGGGAGTGTCAGCTTGTATTCGGGACATCGCCTACCCATCCCCCTCCCGGACCTAATGCAGGCCTCCACAGGGCCTTCTGCAAGACCCAGTGGTCTAGTGGTGGGATGGGACATGAGGGATCCGCCCCCCCCTGCCACCAACTGTCCCAGCCGAATCCAAATCCTTTGCCTCCCCCGTGCACCTCCTGACTCCTCAGCAGCCTCATGATGAATGGGACAGGAGGAATCCCTTCTGCATCCTGTGCCTGCCTAAATTGACCACACATCCCTCCCACCTCCCCCACATACCTAGTAGCCAGCTGATGCATGGAGTAGGAGCAATCTTCCTCAACTCGCGAGAACCCGCAGCAGCAGGTCACTCAACTTCAACAGGTACAGGAGGCAAAAAGAATTCCTCCTGTTCAACCCACTGCAAGGCTGCCAAGGAGTTGGGGGTGCACGGAGGGGGAGGGGGGTTGGATTTGGCTGGGACGGGAGTCGGGGGGATCCCTCATATTCCGACCCACCGCTGGACTGCCAGGTCCTGCGGCAGGCCTGGAGGACTGCAAGGCATTGGTAGGGAGGGAGATGGTGCAGGGTAGTGAAGGGGGGGGACAGGGTGCAGAGCCTGGCAGGGAGTGAGGGGGCTAGATGCAGAGCTTGGCAGGGAAGGGAGGGAAGGGGGCCCGACGCCCGACTTTTTACATTGTCCCCAAAGTTCATAAGAACATTAATCCTCCCCCAGGCAGACCTATAGTGTCTCTCAGAGGCACTGTTCTGGAGCCTCTATCCAAATTTATAGATTGGTTCTTAAAACCTCAAGTCATCAAAGCGAGGTCTTACCTTAAAGATACTACTCACTTTTTGTCTTGTATTACACAGATCACGGACATTCAAGACACACACATACTGGTCACGATGGATCTAGAATCCTTATATTCTAACATACCGCAGACAGCAGCCTTAGAACTCATTTCTAGAATTTTTATGCAGGACGTCCACCACGAACGTATTAGAGCTGACTTACTTATTCAACTGGCGCAGTTGGTTTTGAACCATAATTATTTTCAGTTTGACCAACAATTTTTTCTCCAGACCCATGGCGTCGCTATGGGCACTGCAGCAGCTCCAAGCATTGCCAACTTGTATGTATCGCGTTTTGAGGAATGTCATTTGTACTCATCAGCTTGGTATTCTTACATCAAAGTGTGGCGTAGATTTATTGACGTTGTGTTCTGTATTTGGACCGGACCTCCTGAGTTGTTATCCCACTTTTTAGATTGGCTTAATTCTCTGGACATCAACCTGAGATTCACGATGTCATACAATCAGCACCAAGTATCTTTCTTGGATGTGTGGGTTCACAAATCAAACCACACCTTAACCACTACAGTCTATAGAAAATCTTTGGAGGTCAACAATTATTTGAGCTACACCAGTTGTCATCCTACCAAGCTTAAACAATCTTTGCCTATAAGTCAGTTCTTACACGTTCGCAGGTTGTGTACGGACCTCAATGAGTTCCGCAACCAAGCCCGGAAGCTCTACATTAGGTTTAAAGAGCGTGGTTACCCTCATCGGGTCCTTCACAACGCTTACAATAGAGCCCTATATGCCAACAGGACCCTCTTGCTTTCTACAGTTCCATCCCAAGAGAAGGCCAAAACTACTTGTGTGTTATCATTTTCAGACCACGCTGCAGCGGTAGCCCAAAGTATCAGGAAACATTGGCACATTCTCCAGCTTCATTCAATCTTTCAAGATCTCCCACACATAGCATACACTCGTGCCAAGAACAAAGCAGATTACGTGGTTCATCCGAAATACACCGCGGACCGGAGCAATTTCATCCACGAGGGGCAACATTCAAAGTGCAGCAATACTTGTGACATCTATAAAACCACCATTGAAGGAAAAACATGGAAACATCCTGTGACTCATAAAGTATATACTTTTAAATCAGTTACCACTTGCAAATCTAAGTGGGTAATATACGTTATTACATGCCCCTGCTGCATGGTATATGTGGGACGTACCCAAAGAACTATTAAAACTCGTCTCATTGAGCATCGTTCACGCATTAATACACAATCGATGAGTTCTCCCCTGGTACCTCACTGCATCCAATTTGGGCACGCTTTCCAAGATCTATGCTGGTTTATCATTGAACAGGTATATGAGAACTATCAGGGGGACAAATTATCCTGGTTACAACGGAGGGAACAGTATTGGATTTTTGAACTCCAGGCGTTAGTTCCCACTGGACACAATGATTATATTGAATGGCAGCATACTTTCTAATTTTGTTCAAATAAGGATTTATATATATCCATACATTGATATATCTTTCTGGTTGGACTATATTGTTGCCCTGGAGTCCGTGCGGGGATATGTGATCTCTTCCCCCGCGGTGTGCGTGAGTCATGTGACTCGGCTATTCAGTGACGTACTTGAGTCTGCAGTTTAAATTGGAGGCGTTCATTTCGGTCAAGCGCCATTTTCCGCTTTG
The DNA here is from genome assembly GCF_902459505.1 of Geotrypetes seraphini. NCBI lineage: Eukaryota > Metazoa > Chordata > Amphibia > Gymnophiona > Dermophiidae > Geotrypetes > Geotrypetes seraphini. The sequence continues at coordinate 67,170,912 of NC_047094.1, read as the reverse complement.
TCAAACTAAGCTGTGTCGGATGATTTGGGGGTCACAGCGCAGTCCGGCCGTTCCTGAAGAAGGGGGTGTTCACCCCCGAAACGGAGTCCCGTCGGACGAACTTGACATCTGCTGGCTGCCTTTACCACGGAGAAGCTAAGTACTTCCAGTTGGTCTTTTGCTCTGTTGGATATGGACGTTTGATACCTATACTTTGGCCCCCTGGATAAGGGGTAGAGACAATTTTAGTGAATAGTAGAGTGTGTTTTATTGATTTATATATTTTTTCACACTCAGCACTGTTGGGTGCACTTTTATCACTTAAATTAGCACGGAGAGAGCCCGGGGATGTTTCACAGTTAACACTCTTCTGGGTGTAAGCCAGTGACAGCCATTTCTTCTGGGAGTTTCCAGTGGGTGGCTGTGTGACTGAGGGCTCTCCCAAGCACTGACAACTCATTATTTGGTTGTTCTTAGAGTAGATTTACCATTCTTGTCCTTGTCTCTTCCCCTTTTCCAGTTCCATTTCTTGGGGTTTGGAAGTTTTTGCTTTTGTTGCGAGACCCTCTCTGACATATCCTAGTCTTAGTGCTACAATTATTATTACTGTCTTCCATGAATGCAGTCATTCTAAATGAGGAGGTTGTGTGTACTTACGATTTGTCTCTTAATAGGAAGTAATAGACAGAAGCAGCAATCAGTGCGATTACGATCAGGATTACAATCACTATCACAACGATGACCCAGGGGGGTATAGGGTTAGGGCCAGGGTCAGAGTCAGGGCCAGCTGGTAGAGGAAACAGAGGAATAGAATTAGGAGTGAGATTTTCAAAAATGTGGCACAAAGCAGATAACAGATATGTTGGCTATTGATCCCCTTTCTACTTTACATAGCATACAGAGTGGATCCTTAATGTTCTCCTCCAGGACACATAGTACACAACACATGGGAGATCACTGAATCTCAGCCATGTGATATAAGTTAGGTATATATCCTTAACCCTATACATTATACATAACACAGAGTAGATTACTGCAAATAATATTCTGCTTAAGTTTATTATAAATACAGTGAGGACAACAATTACTTTTTTTTTTTTTTAATTTAATGGGATTTATTAACTGCCTTTTCATGAAGAGATTTGCCCATACAGGTTTACAATACATTGAATAGAAATCAGGTACCCAAGTACTTTCCCTATCTGTCCTTGCAGGCTTACAATCTAGCTGTGCTACCTGGGAGAATGGCGGTTTGGGTGACTTGCCCAGGGTCACAGAGAGCAGGCTGGGACTGAACTCACAATCATAGGATGCTGAGGCAGCAGTTGTAACCACTAGGCCACTTCCCTCCCCTCTATAGCTATCTTTGCAAAAGGGTAATTAGGAAAGCTTAGGTAACTCAGAGGTCCTGATAAACTAGCAATTGGCCAGCACAGGGTCCAATGTAAGCTAAGAACATAAGAATTGCCGCTGCTGGGTCAGACCAGACTGGGTCCATCCTGCCCAGCAGTCTGCTCATGTGGCAGCCCCTAGGTCAAAGACCATTACTCTAAATGAGTCCAGCCTCACCTACGTACATTCCAGTTTAGCAGGAACTTGGTCTTGAATCCCTAGAGGGTGTTTTCCCCTATAACAGACTCCGGAAGAACGTTCCAGTTTTCCACCACTCTCTGGGTGTAGAAGAACTTCCTTACGTTTGTACGGAATCTACCCCTTTCAACTTTAGAGAGTGCCCTCTCATTCTCCCTACCTTGGAGAGGGTGAACAATCTGTCTTTATCTGCTAAGTCTATTCCCTTCAGTATTTTGAATGTTTCGATCATGTCCCCTCTCAGTCTCCTCTTTTCAAGGGAGAAGAAGCCCAGTTTCTCCAGTCTCTCACTGTTCGGCAACTCCTCCAGCCCCTTAATCATTTTAGTCACTCTTCTCTGGACCCTTTCGAGTAGTACCATGTCCTTCTTCAAGTATGGTGACCAGTGCTAGACGCAGTAATCCAGATGAGGGTACACCATGGCCCGGTACAGCGGCATAACCTTCTCCGATCTGTTCGTGATCCCCTTCTTAATCATTCCTAACATTCTGTTCATCCTTTTCACTGCCGCCGCGCATTGCACAGATGGCTTCATTGAACTAAGATGAGTAACATCAACCAATGCCCATCCTCTCAGATGTATGCACTGATGGGGCAACTACCTTATAAAGCTCACATAATGTATATGGTTTTTGTCATGACTATATTGTAAATTATGTAATCTTTGTCCTGTCTCGATTATATTGTGGACGTACTTTGTAACCCGTTCTGGGCTCCTTTGGGAGGACGGGCTAAATAATTGAGCAAATAAATAAATAAACAAATAAATCTGCCCAAGGTGTATGGATGTAGCCTTTAGAATTTAGGACTTGGGAGCCAAGGCACACTAAAGGACATTGGTCCCGATTCACTAAAGTCAGCAATCCTCACTAAACCTGTTTTCACAGGTTTAGCAATGATCACTGCTAACCGACCCAATTCACAAACGGCCCACCGTGTGTTTTCCCCTTCGATCACCCATTTTCCTATCCAGCCATGCAAATTAGTAAAACCCCATGCAAAATAGCCAAGCGATTGATTCACTTACATTGCTTGGCTATTTTCCATCGGGATTTATGATCATAAAAACCTGACTGCTGTAGACTTCTCGGTAACTGTGTTACTCAAACAACAAAAAGCAATGTTACTTACTGTAACAGTTGTTATCCAGGGACAGCAGGCAGCTATTCTCACTAATGGGTGACGTGATCCAACAGAGCCCCGAAGCGGACGCCTCACAAGCAGTCTTGCTTGAAGAAACTCGAAGTTTCGAGTAGCCCGCAAAGCGCATGCGTGAGTGCCTTCCCGCCCAGCGCAGGGCGCATCTCCTCAGTTCAGATAGCTAGCAGAGAAGCCAACCCAGGGGAGATGGGTGGGACGTGAGAATAGCTGCCTGCTGTCTCTGGATAACAACTGTTACGGTAAGTAACATTGCTTTATCCCAGGACAAGCAAGCAGGTATTCTCACTAATGGGTGACCTCCAAGCTAACAAAAATGGGATGGTGGGAGAGTTGGCAACTTAGGAGAATAAATTTGTAATACTGTTTGGCCAAACTGTCCATCCCATCTGGAGAAAGCATCCAGACAATAGTGAGAAGTGAAGGTATGAACCGAGGACCAAGTGGCAGCTTTACAAATCTCCTCAATCGGTGTCGATCTGAGGAAAGCTACAGAAGCTGCCATTGCTCTGACCTTATTGGCTGTGACTTTACTGTGAAGGGGTAATCCAGCCTGGGCATAGCAGAAAGAGATACAAGCCGCCATCCAGTTGGAGATGATACGCTTAGAGACAGGACGTCCCAACTTGTTCGGATCAAAAGAGATGAAAAGTTGAGAAGCAGTTCTGTGTGGTTTGGTGCATTCCAAATAGAAAGCCAAAGTATGAAGAGCTGATTCTCCAGGATGAGAATGGGGCTTTGGAAAAAATGGAGAACAATGGAGAACAATGGATTGATTGAGATGAAACTCCGAGACAACTTTAGGAAGGAATTTCGGATGAGTGCGAAGAACCACCTTGTCATGCTGAACACTGTAAAAGGTGGATCCACAACCAAAGCTTGAAGCTCACTAACTCGACGAGCAGAAGTGAGGCCACTGAGAAACACAACTTTCCAAGTGAGATACTTCAGATGAGCCTTGTCAGTAGGTTCAAATGGAGGTTTCATAAGCTGAGAAAGAACAATATTGAGGTCCCAAACCACTGGAGGCGGTTTGAGAGGAGGACTTACATGGAAAAGTCCTTTCATGAATCTGATGAGCAGAGAGAGGCTTCCCCTGAAGTGGCTGATGAAAAGCAGCAATTGCACTAAGATGGACTCGTATCGATGTAGACTTGAGACCAGAATGAGAAAGGTGCAAAAGATAGTCCAAAACTGAAGATAAGGAGGAATGTTGAGGCTCCTGATGATGAGAAGAACACCAAGTAGAAAATCTAGTCCATTTCTGGTGATAGCATTGTCTAGTAGCAGGCTTCCGTTAAGCTTCCAACACATCCCTCACAGCTGGCGAAAACTGGAGAGGTGTTACATTGAGAGGAACCAAGCTGTCAGGTAGAGAGACTGCAGGTTGGGATGAAGCAGAGATCCCTGATGCTGTGTAAGCAGCGATGGAAACACTGGTAGAAGGAAGGGCTCCCTGCTGCTGAGTTGCCTGGGCCACCAAGGAGCAATCAGAATCAAAGTGGCATGGTCAGATCTCAGCTTGACCAGAGTCTTTTGAATGAGAGGAAATGGAGGAAACGCATATAGAAAGAGATTCATCCAGGCCAGAAGAAAAGCATCGGCCTCGAGGCGATGAGGAGTGTAGATCCTGGAGCAGAACTGAGGCAGTTTGAAGTTGTGGGGGGCTGCGAAGAGGTCTATCTGAGGCATTCCCCACAGAGAGAAAATGTGATGAAGGGGCATGGAATGGAGAGCCCATTTGTGAGGCTGTAGAAGACGACTCAAGTTGTCCGCTAAGGCATTGTCCGCCCCTTGAATGTAGACAGCTTTGAGGAAGGTGTTATGGCGAATTGCCCAATCCCAGACTTTCAGAGCTTCCTGACAGAGGGAGGCCAATCCCGTGCCTCCCTGTTTGTTGACATAATACATAGCAACTTGGTTGTCTGTGCGAATGAGGACAACACGGTCGTGAAGCAGATGTTGAAAAGCATTGAGAGCATTGAAAATCGCCCTGAGTTCCAGGAGATTGATGTGGCACAGGCAATCTGCACTGGTCCAATAGCCTTGAGTGCGGAGACCATCCAGATGAGCCCCCCCAAGCGTAAGTCGAAGAGTCGGTCGTGAGAACCTTCTGATGGGGGGGGGTGCGTGTGAAACAGTAAACCTCTGGATAGATTGGAAGAGAGCATCCACCAGCGAAGAGACTGTAGCAGAGCAGGAGTGACCTGGATGTGGCGAGACAAGGGTCGGATACCTGCATCCACTGAGATGCCAGGGTACACTGAGGAATTCTGAGGTGAAGTCTGGCAAAAGGAGTCACGTGTACTGTAGAGGCCATATGACCCAGAAGAACCATCATGTGTCTCGCCGAGTCAAAAAGGCTGAGAAGCCTTGGAGACAGCAGACGGCTGAGGCTTCTGTTGCTGCTTCTGTGGATGCTGCCTCTTAACAGGCTGACGGATGGCAGGAGCCTGCTTGGGCGGGAAACGCCGCTGGTAGTTCAAAGGCGGGCATGATGGACGGGGAGAAGCAGGCTTGGGTTTCGGACGGAGAATTGATTGGAAGGACTTCTCGTGGTCCGAAAGCTTCTTGGTTGCCACCTCAATAGACTCATCGAAGAGGTCAGTACCAGCACATGGGACGTTGGCCAGCCTGTCCTGTAGATTGGGGTCCATGTCGATGGTCCTGAGCCACGCCAGGCGTCGCATGGACATCGAGCAAGCAGTAGCCTGAGCAGATAATTCAAAGGCATCGTATGAGGACTGCATCATTTGTAACCAGAGTTGGGACAAAGAAGCCAAAACCTCCTGGTACTCAAACTGTGCTCGAGAGTCCAAGTAGGGCATGAACTTGTGAAGGACAGACAGGAAAAATTCAAAATAGGTGATGAAATGAAAGTTATAATTAAGAACTCTGGATGTCATCAATGAGTTCTGGTAAATGCGCCTACCAAACCTATCCATCGTCTTCCCCTCCCTGCCAGGTGGAACGGTGACATATACCTGGTAGGGGTGAGACCGCTTCAATGAAGACTCCACCAAAAGGGACTGATGGGATAGTTGGGCACCATCAAATCCCTTATGGTGAACCGTGCGGTATCTGGCATCCAATCTACCCGGCAGAGCGGGGATGGAATAGGGTGTCTCAAGACAGCGAACAAAGGTCTGATCCAGCAGCTTATGTAGAGGAAGCTTGAGGGATTCAGCAGGTGGTTGAGGGAGATGCATGGTCTCCAGATATTCCTTCAAAATTCCTTCCCTTAAAGACATTGAAACTCTGTTTCAACAAATCAACTTAAAAAGCTCAAGATCCGAAATTATTCCCCCACTTTACCTAAAAAAATTCTTCCATTGTTTTGGACCTTTTATTCACTCAATCATCCTAAAAAGCTTACTCACTGCATCAGTCCCTTCCCTTTGGAAAACCGCCATCATCACTCCGATACTCAAAGACCACAAAACTAGTACAGATGACTCTACAAACTATCGCCCAATTGCCAATATCCCCTTTTTGGCCAAATTAACTGAAAAACTGATATTTAATCAGGTTTCTGACTTTATTGAAATAACCAATGCTTTACATCCCAACCAAACAGGTTTTCATAAATTTCACAACACCGAATATTCACTGACGGGCTTAATAACTAATATTCATTATTTTTTAGATCACCACAAATCTGTGGCTCTGTTTTCCTTAGACATATCCGCAGCGTTCGATACAATAGACCATGATCTACTTCTTAGTCGGCTAGAATCAATAGGCATTAGCGATCAAGTGCTTAATTGGTTCATGTCTTATCTTTCCAACCGTAACTCTTTTGTTAAGTTCAATAACGAATACTCCAATCCTTATTCTTCATCTTTTGGGATTCCCCAAGGATCTATACTATCGCCTCTTCTGTTCAACATCTTCCTCTCTCCATTACTGAGTCTCTGTCAGCCAATTGGTTTTACTTCCTTCTCTTATGCCGACGATATCCAACTTATTCACCCTCTCGACCCAGGAAACAATAATGATATTCTCTCTATAAATAAAAAACTTGAAACAATACAAAGCTGGCTTAACTCAAACAAATTAGCATTAAACATAAATAAAACAAAATCCATGATCTTTACTTGGAAAAAAGACATAAGCTTGACGACCCCATTTGTCCTAAATAACATCTCACTAGAGTCCGTTTCTACCTTAAAAATTCTTGGGGTCATAATCGATGATAAACTACTGTTTCACGAACATATCAATAATATAGTCAAAATATGTTTTTATAAATTGCGTTTAATACGATTAATCGCCAAATTTCTTGAGCCCAAATCAATTAATATTCTGATACATTCACTGATTATAGCTAAAATGGATTACTGCAACTCACTACTACTTAACATCTCCCAAAAAGAAAAAAGAAGACTTCAAATTATCCAAAATACAGCTATTAAACTAATATATAACGCTAAGAAATATGACCATGTCACGCCATTATTGATCGATTCTCACTGGCTCCCTATCAATCATCGCATCCTCTTTAAGCTCATGCTGCTAATATTTAAAACCCTAACCTATAATGAACCTCAATTAATACCCCATAAGACAATACGTCCACTCAGATCATCCTTCCAAAATCTCTTATCTATACCCTCTCTGAGAATAGTAGGCACGAGAAGATCCGATATGTTCTCTATAATGGGCCCCCAATGGTGGAATTCATTACCACATTACATTAAAAAGATCTCACCTCCTTTAAAAAATCATTAAAATCTTATCTTTTTAAAGATGCTTATAATACTTGAACTTTAGATTCACTTAATATTTTTAAATTTTAACTATCCCATTTCCTTTTGTTCTCTTCCTTTTATGTTTTTCTTCTAAATAGAATTGTAACTTTTCCCCCCTTTTCTCCCAACTCAAGTTTGTCTTGTCTTTAAGAATTTTGTCATTTGGTTTGTCCTTTTTGTAATTCTCACTTTTCTTTTAATAATTTTGTACATCGCTTAGCAAACCGATTAAGCGATCCATCAAATTCTAATAAACTTGTAACTTTGAAAATTTGGACCCAGTGTCCAGTTGAATGTCCAAATCAGCCGCCATCTGTTGAAGAAAAGAGGAGAAAGACAGCTGGTCAGCCAAAGCAGGGCCTCCAGAAAGACTCGAGGACGTCGAGGCCTCCTGATCCAATGAGGACGGGGATCTAGAAGGAGAAAAAGATCCCATCGTGTCCTCGAGCTCTGGCAGAAGAAGAGGTGAAGTAGCCAGCGGTGAATACTGAAGAAAAGGCTGCTTCCGATGAGGCGAGGCATGCCTGGACGAATGCCTCAAGGAATGTCTCGATCGATGATGCGAGCTGTGTCTGGAAGCAGGCCTCGATAAACGAGGCGAGTGAGTCTTCGCTGAGGCCCCCAGCGAGTGGATGGGGCTGGAAGTGGTTGATCGAAGCAGAGGTAGTTGGCTAGAATCACCTCGAGGCACTCGCAAAGACTCGAGCCCTTGCATCGAGTGGATTGGTTCCAATGGAGGCACTTGCAAAGACTCTACTCCTTGCATCGAGTGAATTGGTTCCAGTGGAAGCATGAGCAAAGATTCTGCTCCTTGCGATGCATGCATCGATGCCAGACCAGACACTCGCAGAGACTCTGCTCCTTGTAGAGAGTGTGTGTACCGCTGAGGCACTGGAGGCGACTCGACCTCGCAGGAGGCCTGCGCTTGCCCAGGCTGGATTTGAGAGAGAAGCTTCGGCCCCATGGTGGTGAAGAGCTCAATGAATTGCTTCTCAAGTAAGGTCTGGAATGAAGCCGGCAAGGATGGATCCGCATCAGCAATGGGACCACCTGCATGGGCTTCGCGCTCCCTTGGGGCAGTGTGAGAGTGCTTGGGCTTAGAAGCCATGGGCACTTTAAGCACCACCGGGGGAATGGGCTACTGTGCTACCTGACCTGAGGAGACAGAGGAAGGCACCGCAGCCTGCGTCGAAGATGGAGCCGGTACAAACGAGGCAGGTTTGATGAGGCTCGGAGCAGAAGATGTGGAAGCCTGGGGAGCCTCAGGTGAGGCAGATGGTGAAGCACCCTTCGATGACAAAAGCTCCATTGAAGACTCCACCGTGAACAACTTCTCCCACAAGAAGCAACGACGCTTAAAAGCACGGGCTGTAAGTGTGGAACAAGGCCGGCACAATTTCGGAAGGTGTTGAGGCCCGAGACACCGAAGACAGCGTCGATGAGGGTCCGTCAGCGAAATTGCACGCTGGCACTTGACACACTTTTAAAAACCAGTAGTAGGCCGGGACATAGGCCGGAAAAGCTCCGCCGCAAGATCGAAGCCGTGGGGCTGCGGCCATGTGGCCTGCCTGGTCGAACGGATGGAATTTTTTTTTTTTTTTTTTTGAAAACAAGAAACAACAACGAAAATCAGCGATTAAGAGAAAAATAACCCCAAACCGCAGACTTTAGAAGGCACAAGTGAAAAAACTTCACGCAGAGAGTCGAAGACGGACTTCTCGGCTCCGCGGAAAAGTAAGAATTGAGGAGATGCGCCCTGCACTGGGCGGGAAGGCACTCGCGCATGCGCGGTGCGGGCGACTCGAAACTTTGAGTTTCTTCAAGCAAGACTGCTTGTGAGGCGTCCGCATCGGGGCTCCGTTGGATCACGTCACCCATTAGTGAGAATACCTGCCTGCTTGTCCTGGGATAAAAAACGGATCATCTACAAGGTTATCCTACCCGCAAAATATCATTGAGTAAAAGAAAGGGGGTAACTGTTTTACTGACAGGTCTGCCCTTTTTTTTTTTTTTAATAGCACTTCCTTAGACTCCTCCCAATCAGATGATGCACTGGGGAGGAGCCTAAGGCCCGCATTGTGCAGACAGTAGCCGGAGGGTCTGACTGAGCTCCCCTCCTGCTCCCGACTTAAAGGTACGGGGGGGGGGGGGCCCAATGGCAGGAGAGAGTGGGCATCCCTCCTGCCATATCTAAGTTCGGCATGGGGGGGAGTGTCTTGTGGCAGAGGGGAGTGAGCATCCCTCCTGCAATTTGTGGGTCACCAAGTGTTTGTTGGGGATAGTTGGGGGAGGGCCAGCGGTGGGAGATTTTTTTATTTTTTTTTATGGGACAGATATTTTGCATGTGTAATACATGCAAAATATCAGTGCCATGAAAAAAACAACAACCTGGCAGAAGCCCTGACAGCAGTGACAGGTGGCTGCTTCTCCTGTCACTACTGTTAGGGCTCTGCACATGTCTTAATCGCTCACTGAGCGATTGAGTCAGTGGGTTTGAAAGCAAACAATTTGCACCTCAATGCAAATCATCTGCATTAAAACTTAATAGTGAATCAATCACTGTTGGAAAATTGGCCAGAGAATCGGCCGACAGCGATTGAGTCACTATGAATCTAGCCCATTGTTCATCTATAGGATGCTTTCCTGTGATTCAAGAGCAGCTAGGACTACAAAGGGCATATCTGTGAAGTGTACTAGATGAGGGACACTGATCAGGGGAAAAGTAGGTGTCAGGTCACTCCTCATAATGTTCTCCTCAACAACTCTGCCTGATCTCATGGAAATAAGTGTATAACAAGTGCTGGGCCATTGAGTCAGCAACTTCCTCAAGCATTCTGAAGAAGGATTCCTCTAATTGTGAGGGGAGGTGAGTCAGAAAGATCAAAAGACATTTTGGGCCTGATTCTGTATAGGACGCTGATCTCGGCAGCCACCTAAGAAGCGGCCAAGAATAGCATGTCAATCACATACCACCATCCCATACAGAATCACATCTACCTTAAGGCACAGACGTCTTACCCAGCCCCCCTGATTCTCTTTCCAGCACTCATGTCAATCAGCTCCAGTTAGAGAATCACACGTGCCTCATTGCAAAAATAGGTGGCTCATCTGCCTAACTTTGCCGAGGAATCCCTTGCCATCAGTTGATCACAGCATGGGAATCCCTGATCAGCTGAGCTGGCACGACTCCCTAAAGCTGCAGCTTTGTGGAGTCCTGCCAGCTCAGCTGATTGGGGGAAATTCCCCTGCTGCAATCAGCTGAGCTGGCTGTGGCAGAGGACACCCTGATACCCCCCTGAGATCAGCTGCCCATTCCCTACCACCTTACACCCTCCAACCCCCCCCTGAGATCGTCAGGAGGGCTGCTCACTCCCTCCTGCCACTGAGCCCCTTCAAACCCCCAACAACCCAACCAAAACCCCAGATACCCCCTGAAACCCCAACACCCCATCCTGATACCCCCATACCTGTTTTGGAAAACCAGCAAAAGGAATTCCCACTTCCTCCTGCTTGTAGGCTCATCTCCAAAATGGCGGGCCTTCACCATGCACCAGGGAGGGGCCTAAAGCTCTGATTGGCCTAGATACCTAAGGTCCCTCTCATTTGATGTGCTTTAGCTACCTGGGCCAATCAAGGCCTTAGGCCCCTCTCTTGTGCAGCCCAGAATGTACCAGGAAGGGGAATGCCCGTCATTTTGGAGAGGCGGACCTACTGGCAGGAGGGAATAAGCATAGCACTAGAGAATGACACAGGGACAAATTTATCCCCGTCTCCACGGGAACTCATTGTCCCGTCCCGAGTTCCTTTTCTGCCCTGCCCCATTCCTGCAAGCTTTGTCCTCATCTGAACAAACCTCAAACACTTTAAAATCACAAGTGTTCGAGGCTTATGTGGTTAAGGCAGAGCTTACAGGAATGGGTCAGGGACAGGGACAGTGACGGGGACGGGACAGGGAAATTTGTCTCCATGTCATTCTCTGAATAGCACTACTTTAAAAAAAATGTTTTGTTGTCAAAGTGGAAGATAATGTGTTGTATTGAACTTCCTGTGTGGAGTTTAAGTATTTTGCTCTCATGTATATTCCTTTTTTAAGCTTATAGTTATCATATGGATAGTTTAGGGTTTAGGTAAAAGAGGGAGGTAAAGGGGTTTCCAGGGAAACAAGACATTCCACTCTTGTACTAATTGACTTGCCCAGGGTCACAAGGAGCAGCACAGGGTGAGGTTGTGGGTAGAGAATGACATGGTGACAGAATTCATCACTATTCCTGTCCCTGTAGATAACTGCGGGAAACCATCCTGTGTCATTCTTTAGTGTCTATCTCATCCTCAGTCCTCCTATACCAGCATTCTTTAATGCAAGGCTTGAGGGTCAGTGGTTGTGCCCATTCATTCTCCGATTCTTCCTTCTCTCCTTAAAGATGGTTTCCTGCAGGGACGGGAAAGGTGATCAATTTTGTCACCATGTCATTCTCTAGTTGTGGGTTCAAACCCCACACTGTTCCTTGTGACCTTGAGTAAGTCACTTAATCCTGCACTACCTCAGGTGCATTAGATTGAATGTGAGCGTACCGGGACAGATAGGAAAAATGCCTGAAGTACCTGTATGTAAACTACTTTAAGTGTGGTTGTAAAACTACAAAAAAAAAAAAAAAAGGCGGTGTACAAGTCCCAATCCCCTTTCCTTTCTTTGTTAAGTTGCAAGCAGAAGGAATATGGTTGAAACCAGTATAACTGGTTTCTACTGGCCTGGAAAGAGGATAAAGAAAGGGGAAGCTTTTTGTAGACCTATATCTTTCTTGTGAAAAGCATGCTGATCAGGAGCCAATAAGAAGTATGGTTGTGCACTGTCAAGGCTGGCATTGGGTCAATGGGGAAAGAGGACATTGTTCTAACAAAATGTGTAAAAGGACATTGTACACTTAAACTAGTGTTCAGATGCTTTGGGTTTTAACATCTATACCTTCTATCATGACTGATGCAATAAAAGCATATTCCTTTCAACAATCTGGTGTGATTATTTGGGCCAATCATACCAGGGGATAAAGATTTGAGACCCCCACTACATTTCTGATGACTCCGCCGGGACCATCTGATCACCGACCCTGGATTTTGGTTGCACAGAAATTATTATATAACATAACATCGTACTTCTTGACTGCGTAACCATAAGTTCTACGCGGTTTACAAAAGATTATAAACTAAAGACAATTTGAGACTGACAAAAAAAAGATTATTTGACCGAGTATTTTGAGAAGAGATGAGTTTCCAATTGGGTTCTGAAATGTTTATAAGAACAGGCTCCAAACAAGTTAACAATTGAAATTCTCTATCATGGGAAGCCGCTTGGAATGCTAAGTATGGTCAAGAAATTTCTTGCTTTTACAGTCATGTACTGAAAGTAAACAGGGCATGGGATCTTCTACTATATTTATACGATGCTAAAGAAAATCTATTAACCATGTAAAACGGAGCGGTACTATACATAACCTTATAGCAAAAACAACCCAGGTTAAACAAAACACGAGCCTCCGTTGGATGCCAGTGCAACTCACATTAAAATGGTCTATGGTCTACTTTTTAAGACTATAGATCTTTCTAACCTCTGTATTCTGAATCAGTGCGAGTCTGACCATGTCTTTCTTGGGAATTGTTAAGTATACAATATTGCAATAATCCAAAAGACTCAGTAACAAATATTGTACCAGAAGTTTAAAAGCAGAAAACTCAAAAATGGGTCTGATGGCACGCAGTTTCTATAATGTGGAATAACCCTCAAGTACCACAGCATCTATCTGATTTTTCATGGTCCCAATATTTAATTGTTGGTTGAATTGTTTATAATGTGGAATTTATACTAATCAATGGCTCGTGAGTAGTCTTATGTGGCGACACGACAAAAAACTTCATCTTATCAGGGTTAAGCTTGAGTTTGAAATCCAGAGCGTACTAATCATTTTGTGTCAGAGATTGTTCACTGTTCTGGGGCTATTGAACCTAAGAATAGCCTTACTGGGTCAGACCAATGGCCCATCTAGTCCAGTAGCCTATCTTTATGCCAGTTTATTTACGTGAAGAATAATCATTTTACCGTTTCAAAGCTAATCTAAAAACTTTCTTATATAGAGATGCGTTCAACTTATAATTGCTCACCATCTACAACTTCGACCAACACAAACATAATTCCCTCTCCTATTATACTTATCTTCTTCGTCTCGCTTTACTTTACAATTGTATTTCCTCCTCCTAACCCAAGGGTAGGCAATTCCGGTTCTCGAGAGCTGGAGCCAGGTCAGGTTTTCAGGATATCCACAATAAACGGGAACAGGTGAAGCTAACATTGAATATAGGGCCAGGTCTGCAGCAGTCAAAACAGCAGTCAGGGAGGCCAAGCTTGCAGTGGAAGAAACTCTAGCAAAGAACATTAAGAAAGGGGACAAATCCTTCTTCAGGTACATTAGCGACAGGAAAAAAAACACAAACGGGATAACACGCCTCAGAACACCGGACGGGAATTACGCGGAAACAGATTCCGTTAAAGCCAAACTACTGAACGAATACTTCTGCTCGGTTTTTACCTGCGAGGCACCAGGGAAAGAGCCACATCTGGAAGCAATGTCAAGCGCAGAAGACCCATTTCAGAATTTTGAGTTCACACCAGCTGATGTCTACAGCGAATTGTCAAGACTCCAGGTGAGCAAAGCCATGGGTCCAGACGAATTGCACCCAAGAGTGCTCAGAGAGCTGTGCGAGGTCCTGGCGGAACCATTAGCCATGCTCTTCAATCTCTCCCTAAAGAAGGGGAGAGTCCCCCTGGATTGGAAAACAGCGAATGTTGTTCCTCTGCATAAAAAGGGTTGCAGGGCAGAGGCTGCGAATTACCGACCAGTGAGTCTCACATCGATAGTATGTAAAATCATGGAAACACTAATTAAACGCAAGTTGGACACGATCTTGGATGAGGGGAATCTTAGGGATCCTAGTCAACATGGATTCACTAAGGGTAGTTCGTGTCAATCCAACCTCATCAGCTTCTTTGATTGGGTAACAGGAAAGTTGGACTAAGGAGAGTCTCTGGACATAGTATACTTGGATTTCAGCAAAGCTTTTGACAGCGTCCCACACCGCAGGCTACTAAATAAGATGAAATCAATGGGGTTGGGTGAGACGATAACTACATGGGTCAATGATTGGCTGAGTGGTAGACTTCAGAGGGTGATGGTCAATGGTACCCTTTCTGAAACATCTGAAGTGACCAGTGGAGTGCCGCAGGACTCGGTCCTGGGTCCTCTCCTTTTTAACATATTCATAAGGGACTTGACACGAGGGCTACAGGGTAAAGTAACGTTATTCGCCGACGATGCAAAACTGTGCAACATAGTAAGTGAAAGCTTTTTACAGGATAGTATGACACAGGACCTTCGTACGCTGGAAAACTGGTCCTCGACATGGCAGCTAGGCTTCAATGCTATGAAATGTAAGGTCATGCACCTCGGTAGCAGAAATCCGTACAGAACTTACACCCTAAATGGAGAAACATTAGCCACGACCTCAGCAGAACGAGATTTGGGAGTAATCATTAGTGCAGACATGAAGGCTGCCAAGCAGGTAGAGAAGGCCACATCCAAGGCAAGGCAAATGATGGGATGTATCAATAGAAGTTTCGTCAGTCGGAAACCAGAAGTCATAATGCCGCTGTACAGAACCATGGTGAGACCTCATCTGGAGTACTGTATGCAGTTCTGGAGGCCACATTACCGTAAAGATGTGATTAGAATCGAGTCGGTTCAGCGGATGGCCACTAGGATGATCTTGGGGTTCAAGGGTCTCTCATACGAAGAGAGACTGAGCAGACTGTGGCTCTACACTCTAGAGGAACGCAGGGAGAGAGGGGACATGATTGAGACATTTAAATACATCACAGGACGTGTCGAGGTGGAAGATGACATCCTCTTCCCCAAAGGACCCTCGACCACAAGAGGGCATCCGCTTAAGCTCAGAGGAGGGAAATTTAGTAGTGACACCAGGAAGTATTTTTTCACGGAAAGGGTGGTAGATCACTGGAATAAGCTTCCGGTGCAGGTGGTCGAGGCCACCGGCGTGCTTGACTTTAAAAGTAAATGGGACATGTACGTGGGATCCCTACGTAGGATGAATCACTAGCATCTAGACTTATCGGGTGGGTCAGTAGAGTGGGCAGACTTGATGGGCTATAGCCCTTTTCTGCCGTCATCTTTCTATGTTTCTATGTAAATATGCATGAGATAAATTTGAATCTCAAGGAGGCAGTGCATGCAAATCCATCTCATATGTATTCATGGTGGAGATCCTGAAAACCTGACCTGGCTCTCGAGGACCTGAATTGCCTACCCCTGACCTAACCTATTGTTTCACTATAAGTTTGTTTTTGAATTGTAAATGCACAATGTCTCTGAACTGTAAATGTAATTCCTAGCTTTATTTTATCATCTACTTCTGTACACAGCTTAGAAATATGATAAGCAGGTTAACAAATTTTAATAAACTTGAAACCTCACAGTGGTCAATCCAGGTCACATGTATCTGGCAAACCCCCAAAGAGTAGCAACATTCCATGCTAATAATCCAGGGCAAGCAATGACTTCCCCAATGTCTGCCTCAATAACAGACTATGGACCTTTCCTCCAGGAAATTGTCCAAATATTTCTTAAAATCAGCTACACTATCCACTCTTACCACATCCTCTGGCAATGCATTCCTGAACTTAATTATTCTCTGAGTGAAAAAATATTTCCTCTTATTGGTTTTAAATGTATTTCCCTGTAGCTTCGTTGAGTGTCTCCTAGTCTTTGTAATTTTTGACGACGTAAAAATCAATCCACTTATACCCGTTCTACTCTACTCAGGATTTTGTAGACTTCAATCATAACTCTTCAGCCATCTCTTTTCTAAGTTGAAGAGCCCTAACCTTTTTAGTCTTTCCTCATGAAAGTTCCACCCCCTTTATCTCTTGGTTGCTCTTCTTTGAACTTTTTCTAGTGCAACTATATCTTTCTTGAGACAAAGAGATCAGAAACTGAATGCAATACTCAAGGTGAGGTTGCACCATGGAGCGATACAGAGGCATTATAATATTCTTAGACTTGCTAACCATTTCTTTTTAAATAATTCCAAGCATCTTGTTTGCTTTTTTGGCCTGCTCCACACATTGGGCAGAAAGTTTCATAGTATTGGCTACAATGAAACATAGATCCTTTTCTTGTGCACTAGCCTCCAATTGTCAACTCTAGCATCTGGTAACTATGATTTGGGTTATTCTTCCCAATGTGCATCACTTATCATTTGTCCACATTAAATTTCATTTGCCACTTGGATGCCCTGTCTTCCAATTTCTTAAGGTCTGCCTGCAATTTTTCACAATCCGCATGCATTTTAACAACTTTAAATAGTTTAGTGACATCTGCAAATTTAATCTCCTCACTCGTCGTTCCAGTTTCCAGATCATTTATAAATAAGTTAAATAGCATCGGTCCCAGTACAGATCCCTGTGGCATTCTATTGTTTACTCAAATTCATTGAGAAAAATGACCATTAGAAACAAAGAAACATGACGGCAGATAAAGGCCAAATGGCCCATCTAGTCTGCCCATCCACAGTAACCATTATCTCTTGCTCTCTCAGAGAGATCACACATGCCTATCCCAGGCCCTCTTAAATTTAGACACAGTCTCTGTCTCCACCACCTCTTCTGGGTGACAGTTCCAAGCATCTACCACCCTTTCTGTAAAAATTATTTCCTTAGATTACTCCTGAGCCTATCACCTCTTAACTTCATCCTATGCCCTCTCAATGCAGAGTTTCCTTTCAAATGAAAGAGACTCGACTCATGCATATTTATATTGCGTAGGTATCTATCATATTTCTCCTCTCCCGCCTTTCCTCCAAAGTATACAGATTGAGATCTTTAAATCTGTCCCCATATGCCTTATCATGAAGACCATACACCATTTTAGTAGCCTTCCTCTGGACAGACTCCTTCTTTTTATATCTTTTTGAAGGTGCGGCCTCCAGAATTGTACACAAAATTCTAAATAAGGTCTCACCAGAGTCTTATACAGAGGCATCAATACCTCCTTTTTCCTACTGGCCATACCTCTCCCTATGCAACCAAGCATCCTTCTAGCTTTCACCGTCACCTTTTCAACCTGTTTGGCCACCTTAAGATCATCACATATAATCCTAATCCACAACTGAACTTTGCCAACTATCCCACAACTCTAATTTTCTCAGAAGCCTCTCATGGAAAAGCTTTCTGAAAATCTAGATACACTACATACATCAACTAGCTCACCTTTATCACATGTTTATTCACACCTTCTAAGAAGTCAAGCAAATTGGTAAGGCAAGATCGCTCAGAGCTGAAACCATGCTGATGCTGTTCCATTAAATCATGCTTGTCTACATGTTCCACAATGTTATTTTTTATAATTGTTTCCACCATTTGCATCCAAAGCCAGAGGCAGCAATATTGGACTGTTCTTTCATTGGAAGGCAATATCCTTAACCTATCTTGTGGGAGATAACTTGGGCACAGTTCCAGGGTGGTAGCTGGTCTGTTGATAAGTCTCATTGTTCCTTTTTATAAGTCTCAGACTTAGGGAGCCTTGGCAGGAAACAGGTGATTAAATTTACAGATGACACTAAATTATTCAAAGTTGTTAAAACGCATGCGTATTGTGAAAAATTGCAGGCGGACCATAGGAAATTGGAAGACTGGGCATCCAAATGGCAGATGAAATTTAATGTGGACAAATGCAAAGTGATGCACATTGGGAAGAATAACCTGAATCTTAGTTACAGGATGGTAGGGTCCACCTTGGGGATTAGTGCCCAAGAAAAGGATCAATACCAAGAAAAGACAATACGATGAAATCATCTGCCCAATGTGCAGTGGTGGCGGCCAAAAAAGCGAATAGGATGCTAGGAATTATTAAAAAAGGGATGGATAACAAGACTAAGAATGTTATAATGCT
The DNA here is from genome assembly GCF_902459505.1 of Geotrypetes seraphini. Taxonomy (NCBI): domain Eukaryota; kingdom Metazoa; phylum Chordata; class Amphibia; order Gymnophiona; family Dermophiidae; genus Geotrypetes; species Geotrypetes seraphini. Next base: position 67,152,422 of record NC_047094.1, on the reverse strand, counting down.
CCTGTATCGCTCCATGGTGCAACCTCATCTGGAGTATTGTGTTTAATTCTGATCTCCTTATCTCAAGAAAGATATAGGGCTCCTTTTACTAATGTGCGCTAGCCGTTTCAGCGCGTGCTTAGTGCGCGCTATAATGCCACGCGCTCTAAACACTAATGCCAACATAGAACTTGTGTTAGTATTTTTCATTTAGCGCAGGGTTTGCATGCGCTAATCTTCAGTGTGTGCTAAAATCACTAGCGCACCTTAGTAAAAGGAGTCCATAGTGGCACTAGAAAAGGTTCAAAGAAGAGCGACCAAGATGGTAAAGGGGATGGAACTCCTCTCATATGAGGAAAGACTAAAACGGTTAGGGCTCTTCAGCTTGGAAAAGAGACGGCTGAGGGGAGATATGATTGAAGTCTACAAAATCCTGAGTGGAGTAGAACGGGTACAAGTGAATCAATTTTTTGCTCCGTCAAAAATTACAAAGACTAGGGGACACTCTATGAAGTTACAGGGAAATACTTTTAAAACCAATTGGAGGAAAAAAATTTTCACTCAGAGAATATTTAAGCTCTGGAACGCGTTGCCAGAGGATGTGGTAAGAGCGGATAGCATAGCTGGTTTTAAGAAAGGTTTGGACAAGTTCCTGGAGGAAAAGTCCTTAGTCTGTTATTGAGGAAGACATGGGGGAAGCCACTGCTTGCCCTGTATCGGTAGCATGGAATAATGCTACACTTTGGATTTTGGCCAGGTACTAGTGTCCTGGATTGGCCACCGTGATAACTGTCTACTGGGTTTGATTGGCCATAGGTCTGACCCAATGGGGCTATACTTATGTTCTTATGATTTATAATTTATAGGGTCAGTTCTTCAGTGGTTCCATTTTTATTTGTCCGACCACTGCTACACAGTTACTCCGGCACCTTCTACTACTACACTTCCCCCTCCGCATTCGCGAATTCCGTATCTACGGATTCGCTTATTTGCTGTTTTAAACCAAAAAAATGCATTTTAATTTTTTAGGCTATTTTAAGCCCTGTAAGCCCCCCCTTAAGCCTTACCTGGTAGTCTAGTGGGTTTTTGGGGCAGGAGCAATCTTCTCACGCTCCTGCCCTGTGCAGATAGCTCACAGGAAATGGCTCGAGAGACTACAGGAGCTCAAGGCAGCCATTTCCTGTGAGCGATCTGCACGGGGCAGGAGCGTGGGAAGATCGCTTTTGCCTAAAAACCTGCTAGACCACCAGGTAAGGCTTAAGGGGGGGCTTTCAGGGCTTAAAATAGCTGGGGGAAGCGGGGGTTAGGGGCAGAACTGGCCCGAATATTATTCGTGGTTTTTTAATATTCGTGGGCCAGCTCTACCCCCTAACCCCCGTGAATACTGAGGAGGAAGTGTACTACTATTTATTATTTCTATAGCGCTGAAAGGTGTACGCAGCTCAGTACATTTTAAAATACAATAGACAGTTCCTGCTCAGAAGAGCTTACAATCTAATTGAGACAGAACATTTCAGGGTTGAAGAGGTTATAGTGGGTATAGGTAACAGACAGCAGTGAGGGGGAGTTAAAAGTTGAAAGCATTTTCAAAAAAGTGGGCCTTTAGCTTGGATTTGTACACTGCCAGGGACGGAGCACAACGTATTGATTCAGGCAACCTGTTCCAGGCATATGGCACTGCAAGAAAGAAGGGATAGAGTCTGGAGTTGGCAGTGGAAGAGAAGGGTACAGGGCTCGCCCGATGAGTGGAGATCACGGTGGTGATGGTGGGGGGAGTTTAGAGGGAGATGAATGAGGAGAGATATCGGGGGGGGGGGAGCTTCAGAGTGAATGCACTTGTAGGTCAGCAAGAGGAGTGTATTCGGAAATAGACAGGGAACCAATGAAGCGACTTGAGGAAAAGGGTAATGTTAGAATAGCGGCTCTCATGGAATGAGTCACGCAGCAGCATTTTGAACAGATTGAAGAGAGACAGGTGCGTGGGAGACCCGAGAGAAGTACATTGCAGTAGTCTAAGCGTGAGGTGATGAGAGTGTGGACAAGGGTTTTGGTCATGTGCTCAGAGAGAAGAGGACAGATTTTGGTAATGTTATAGAGGAGGAAGCGACCTGATTTGGTGGTCTGATGGATCTGAGCAGAGAAGGAGAGAGAGGAGTCAAAGATCACCCCAAGATTGCGAGCTGACGAGACAGAGAACGACGAGATGGGGGAGGCAGGTTTGGAGGGAAAGATAAGGAGTTCAGTTTTAGCCATATTCAGTTTGAGATGGCGGCGAGACATCCTTCCCCAGTTCTGATCCACTTCAATCTGGTGTTACCCAGGGTTCTGCCTTGAGACCCGTACTTTTCAATACCTTTCTGACCCCCATGGACTCGCCTTCAGTCCCTTGGGTTCACTTTCTTCATCTATGCTGATGACATTTAGCTTCTTATCCCACTTGACTCACCCCCCCCCCCCCCCCCGCTCCAGTTATTTATCCATTTCTGCTAAATTAGATAGTGTTGCCAACTGGATAACCACAAAAAAAAAACAACTAAAAATCAACTCTCAAAAAGCTGCAATAATGATCTTTTCTACCGACACTCCCTTTCCAAACCCTCTTTGTTTCACCATGAAAGGCACTACTCTCATTTATAGCATCAAGTCAACTAAGATTGTAGGAGTAGTGATAGACAATACCCTATCCTTACACTCTCACATTTCAAATGTGGTTTCCTTCTCTTTCCTTGCCCTCTATATGCTCAATCTTTCAGCCAAGTTCTCTTTGTATTTTTCTACATTTCCAAGTTATCTCTAAACTTGACAACTGCATCTTCATTCTTGTTGGTCTTCCAAACTAATAGTGTCATCAGCTGCAACTTGTACATAATATTGCAGACTCTTCTATTGCTGTTCAAAATCCGACGTTACTCCTCTTCTGAAAGCCGAGCACATCCTTCCCGTTTTATATTGAATCCCCTTTAAATACAATATGCTCTAATTCCATATTCAGTCCATTGATCTTCCTTCTTTTCTGTGCAACCTCTTAGTCCAATATTCCCACAGAGAGCTCTTTGCTTTTCTCAGTGATATCTCATGACTGTTCCCTCATTTAGACAATTATTCCTTGGTTTTCACAGAAATTCATCCTTTTCAGTTATGGTCCCCATTTTATGGAACTCTCTTCCCTTCTATCTTTGAACCAAAAGTTCATTCATAATATTTAAAGACCAATTAAAAAGCCTACTATTTCTCAAGCTTTCAGTACTTAGCTTTCTTTTCTAAAAAAAAAAAAACACGCTTTCCCAATATCCCCCCCCCCCGTTTTGACTTTTGATATTATTGTAACCACTCCTTTTTTGTATTTTCCATGTGTTTCAGTAACATTTTGTACTGTTGTCTTGTCAGATTTTAATAGTTTGTTCTCCCCCTACATATTTTTATTATTGTAAAGCACTTTGATTTTAACTTTGGTTTTATATTGGCGGTATATCAAATAAACTGAACTGAAGTACAGAATTCTCTTTCTCCTCCATATAAATAAAAAGCCTGGCTCATTAATTTTTTTAGCAATAGAATGGAGTGGGAAATATCAGGCAGACAAATCATGGGAAATAGGTAGCTCTTTTTACAGACGTATGACAACTCAATACAGGCCATGTTTCGGCCATCAGCCTTCATCAGGATTCCATCAAATAAACCTGTGTTGAGTCCTGCCCATACATCTGTAAAATAAAAAAAAGTTGCTTATTTCCTATGATTCATCTGCCTGGTATTTTCCATTCCATCTATTGCCTTTGGTTGCTTTCTGTGGGACATTTTCATTTTTATGTTTTTGTGGACTTCACTTATCTTTTACCCATAAATCAGGTCCAAAATGAGGGGGAAAAAAAGACCTTTTGTGCATCAAGCCCCAAAGGTGTTTCTGTGGGATGGGATAAAAAAAGGGCTGGTGTGACGGTTAGGCGAAAATAGAGGCCAAAAATACATTTCACAACTTACCAGTAACACCAGTAACATTAACATAGACAGAGGCTGAACCAGACAGCTCTGTCACTGGGTTATACGCTTCACACGTATAGTTTCCCCGGTTATGAAAGGTTATGTCAGTAAGAACTAAGTTCCCCTCGTGGCTTTTTATGGTACCATTTAAAGTCCAGTTATAGGTTGGGGCTGGGACAGACTCGGTCACACAATTTAATGTTAGTTGTGAATGCAGCGGTTGGGTTATGGGTCCCTGAGGGGTAATTTTCACATTTTTCGGTCCATCTATAAGAAAAGAAAAATATAAAATTGGACTGAATCAAAATCAATGAGAGAGAGAAACCATAATAAAACCGATTTGGGGCTGGAGTTACTTACAGTATACTACCAGTTTGTACGGGTCACTTGTACTGCGGCTAACGGGGTTTATGGCCTCACACCGATAGCTTCCCGAATCATTGGTGGAGACATTGGATATGGTTAGAGTTCTGTTCTCTTGAGACAAACTCATTCTGTCATCTGATGAGAGAGTCTGGCTGTCTTTAAACCACAGAACTGTTTGGGCAGCGTTGGAGGTGCCACATGTTAATGCTACAGAGTCTCTGTACTCCACAGGATGGGTGAGGTTGGCTGTGATACTGGGTTTGCTCAATTTTTCTGAAATCAAAGGAGAAGGAAGATTATTACATATTTTGTTTCACAATTCAGTCTTGGAGGTACATAGAAATACGAACAAAGAGAGTAAGATAAAGAGGAAAGTAACGGAGAGATGACCACTGTCTCAGAGAACTATAAAGTTGTTCATGAAGGGAAGGAACTCTATGGAAAAAGGATTGTTTTTTAGAAATGCTTTGTCAGATGTACTGATAGCACAAAACCAAAGCCCCCACCCAGAGCTATCATAAAGTGTGGTTAAGCAGGATGATCACTCCTGGCACCAAGTGTGAGGTTAGGGGTGGAGGGTGGGGAAAATAAAGAGGCACTAAACTTCCCTTTGGATTTAGGGTTAGATTCACTAACCTTAGTGCTCTGTGGGCAATCCCATCCTCTCCGTGGCCAGCCGACTGATCCACAACACGCTCGCATGCAAATTAGGCCGATCGGAGGCACGCCCCAAACTGATCACATGGATCGCTGAAGAGCAATCCTGACACATGCGCAGACCATCTTCTTTCCCTGTAGATGGTCTGCGTATGCGCTTTCTCTCCGTGCTTTTGTTTTTTTTGGCTCTTAGTTTCCATTTTACTTCAAGATGAAGATGACATTTGTTGTTTGGTTCTTGTCTCCATACACCAAAGGAAGTAGCGTGCTCTATAGGAAGTTTATCCACCCTGCTTTATCCCACAAAGAGAAAGTAAGGATCCTGTTCTATTATGATTTTCTGTCTCCTTCAATCCTGGCCTTCAGCACTCTGCTGTTCTAGTACTGAAAATCCCATAGCTCTACCAGTGCACCTCACACCTGTGATGCAGCACTCAGATACCCAGTAATAGCTGAGAACATTTTACCCTGCCTCCTCTTGTACAATCTGATAGGCATAGACTTATTATGAAATGTTAAAGGAGACATTCATATAGCTCCATTTTTCATGTCTTGTCTTTCAGGAGATTGATGCGTACCATTGAGTACTGTGTTTTTGGCGGGACAAATTCAATTTACTATTACTCCCCGTGGGTTTAAAGCGGTTATGCACTGCGGTGTGTTCTGGAACTTAACAGAACATGCCGTAGTGCAGCCCCCGCTTTAACTCACGTGTTAAAACCACAGAGTCAGTGCGGCAAGAGAGTCGGGGCAGAGAGCAGGGTTTTTGCACAAGCGACTGGTCCTCAGCAGTCGCTTGTTTTTAGATCGGCCAGCCCAGTCGGTATGCTTAAAAATGTTTAGTGAATCGCAGCCGGCTACATTTGCATGCCGTTTCCCCTCATTTGCATGTGCGGATCAGATCGAATCGGAGGTTGATCGGCACCAAGGTTAGTGAATCGGGTGAGAGAAAAATTGGGTTGGTACATGATCGCAAGCACGATCGGTGGGCTTAGTGAATCTAGTCCTTAGCCTTTGAGTCTGCATGCCCAAACACATTCCTTCTCTGGGTGCTGCTTTTTGCAGTTACTAGTCAAAAACAGTGGGCCAATACAAAGTGAATGAAAGAAGTGCAATGTTCAGAGTAATAGCAATTATAAAAAACAAAAACCCAAATACAAGGCTTTTAAAAAAACCCAACAAATTGTTAAGTTATTGATCCTTACATAAAAGCTAAAAAATAATTAAAAAAAACTAAATTCAACATGGTCATATTGCAACATACACCTGCATCGGGTATAGATTTTACCACATCTAAATATCATTTCTGCAACAAAATCACTTAAGGGACAGACAGCACCCTGAAGAGGCAGGGAAAAAGGGAAAATATATTTTAAAAATAAGGGGCTCCTTTTACTAAACTACGGAAGAGCTTCTTTCCGTGAGCCGACAATGTAAATGCTCCTGACGCTCATTCAATTCCTATGAACGTCACGAGTATTTACCTCGCCGGCTCATAGTAAGAAGCTCTTCCGCAGTTTAGTAAAACCCAATGAAAATAAAGAAAATAATTTTGGAAGATCCTGATTTATAAGAGTAATTACAAACAAAAAAAAAAATCAAGATAAATGTGAAAATAATTATGTAAAAATTAATAGGACCCTCTTTTACTAAAACATGGTAGAGGTTTCTACCACAGCCTGGGGCGTTAAATGCTCTGATGCTGCGCTAATGCTCATAAGAATTCTATAGCGGAGCAGCATCGAAACATTTAGCGCTCCAGACCACAGTAGATACCTCTACTGCAGTTTACTAAAAGTGTGTGTGTGGGGGGGGGGAGGGGGAGAGGAGATTTAAAAAAAAAAAAAACCCCAACAACATAACTGCAATAAAACAAAAATATAAACTCATCATCTGGAGTTGTAGGATGGGTGGCATTGCCTGTAATGTTCAAAAAAACTTCTGTTCACACAAAATCTTGATGACCATTCAAAGTAGTTAAAATGCCATTTGTTTTGGTGACAGCCATGCATAAATTATCTAAAATTAAAAATTATATAAAACAGATAGAGGGGCATAATCAAAAGAAATGTCTAAGTCCGTTTTGGGCCTTGGGTGTTATACATCCAAAGTGCCCATTCTCAAAAAGTACATCCAAAATATTTTTTTTCAAAAATCGGCCATCTGGACGTCCAGGCATTTGATCATCGAGACCGCCAAGCCATCTATCTTTATACTGCATTCTCGATCAAAAATTTGTCCAAGTCCCAAATGCCCAGAACAAGACCTTTTGGGCATGGGAGGGGCCAGCATTGTGATGGACTGGCCACCCAGACATGGCACCAGAGTAATGGGGCACCTTACAGGGCACTGCTGTGAACTTCACAAAAATAGTGCCAAAAACATCTCACCAGAACTCCCATATAGGATATGGTGAGGCCCCCAAAACCCACTATACTCACCTGTCCACAACCCCAATAGCCCTTGTTGCTGCAGGTGCCACCTATATGGCAGTACAGTAGAGGTTTTGGTGGGTTCACATTTTCCACCTTGAATGTCATGGTAAGAGTGGATTATGGGCCTGGATCCTCCTCTCTATGGTTCGCTAGCCCACCCCCCAAACTACTTAAGCTACCTCTGTGCAGCTCCACTAGGCTTTCCAATGCCAGATGCTGATGTTCCGGAGGCAGGTATGTACGTTTTTATTCCAATCTTTGTGGGGATGCATGTGTGGGGTCTTTACCTAGTCTCTGCAGTGGTTATCTGGTCACTTTGGATACCTTTTGGGCACTTATACACATTCTCCCAGCTTATCATGTGACTCCCTTTTTTGTTTATTAGGCAACTATTGTAATTAATATCTTTTCCCTACCTTTTGTATCAAGTCTCTGCCCAACATCTGTATTTATGCTGCCCTTTGACAACCATGTTTTGCTTTTAATTTTGTAAGTACACCCCCTAGACTGGTAGATAAGCGGTATATCAAAATAAAAATAAACTTGAAATTTTTTACTTCATCTAAGTCACAATGTATAAATTCTGTCCACAAAGCCATTACTTAAGGCAAAACGGGTCCCGTCGGGGATGAGATAAACCTTGACTGGGTTTAGAATGCAGATGGAATTTGGGCACCACACTTAAGATAAGTTTTATGAAGTTTGTCCATTTCTAACTTATTATAAGATTAAAGTAAAAAAGATAAACAAAGAAAAAAGAAACAGAAAAATTAAGATAAGTTAAAGCACTTCACAGAGAGGTTTTTCAGGTCAATGAAGATACCGGAACCCTGACAAGTGCAAACTGATTTATCCTGATTGGATTGTTTGCCGGGTTACTGAGACCTTTTCCTCTCTGTTATTTGTGCATTTTGAACTTTGTCTGAGATCACTTTTTGGTGCTGGTTACTTAATATACATACCACAATAAGATCTTCCCTCTTGTATTATCCTCTCCTTCCTGCCTTCCTTTTATTTTTATTTATACAATGTATTTTTTAAAAAACTTTCCCTTCCCCCTCCTCTCCTGTCTCATGCCCATTGTAATCAAGTCTTTGTTCCGATTTCAATCTCTTTTTTTATGCTATTCATTATTTTACCATCTTAATATTTTAAATAATTTTCTTATTTTTTATCATTGTAAACCGACCAGATACTTGTGATGGTCGGTATATCAAAGTATTAAAAAACTTGAAACTTGAACAATGGATAAAAAGAGTATGTGTATCGATACAGGAAAACCAAAATATTTTGGGGTTTTTGTTATTGATACAGGTACTCTTTTTATCCGCTATTCTTGTTGTTTTCTCTTTTGTGGATTTTCTCCCCTTTTTTGTGGTTTTTACTCGATATACCACCTTTAGTTTAAAGGTCAAGGGTACTTAAAATAATCAGAACAATCGTGAACATTTATGTCTACCCATCTGTATCAACTTCTCGCCAATTCAAACAGATAGTAAAGTTAAACTTCTCGGAGTCATTCTAGACAAGGACCTCATCTTTCATCAACAAATTAGTGCAGTTATCTAATATAATAAAATGCTAGGCCGCGCATGCGCACTCTAAAGTCGTGTTCCCTGATCCGTCGCGGACATGAGAGTGCGCATGCGCGCTTACTACATCACCACAGCCTGCTCTCCATCTCGCGCCGCTGCAGGCCCCACATTCGCAACTCACACATCCGCTGCAGCCTAGCAACTCCGACCACAACCTTCCCCCCTCAACCGCCTATGCCGGCTCAGGCTCCCGCCGCAGTGGAGGGAGGAAAAAGCCTATGACCCTCCTCTTCCCTTCCCTCTCTTCACGGTTTGTCTCCAGCGCCTCTTCTTTGCTCTCCGCTCACCTCTCTTCCATTGACTCCGAGAGGGCCGCAGTGCGGCCGTGTAGAAGGAGGGTGGGGGGAGCGAATGGTATGGTCAGATGGGAAGGGAAGCACTTTAGTCCATGGGTGGCGAAGGGAGCGACACTCTGCGGTTTGACCGGGCAGGTTGGTTGGCGTGTACGGGAGGGTTGGGGGAGGGCCGGCCAGGGACTTCTGCTAACGGGGAGTTGAATGAGAGACGCGGACAGGGCAAACACTAAAGAGAATGAGCAGCAGGCTCCCGTCCCTGCAGGCTCACAGGTGCGAGCGTAGTGTGCTGTGTTTTTTTTTTTTGAGTGAAGGATGTTGCAAATAGGAGCCAGGCTGTGCATGCTGAGCACCCGACTAACGCGCAAGTGGGGTTCCCCCCCCACACACACACACTGTGCCTAGGAAGGAGTCATTTGTATTGTGTTTAGCGCCCTCATTTATTTTGAAAGGTCAGTTTGCGTGCCTCATCCAAGTCTAAAAGCAAACTGCAGACATGACAGGATCCAGAGGAAATAAGTGAGACCCCCCCCCCGAAAAGCGCCTTGGGAGGGCCTGTTAATGCCATTTACGCAGACAGAGGGGGCAGTAAAAGGGAGGCATACTGCTGGACAGGGGGAGCAGGAAAGAAGGGTTGATGGAAAGGGGAAGAGGTGCTGATGGACAGGGGGGACAGAAAAAGGAAGGGAGGCATGGATAGGGGGGAGGTAAAACAAAGGGAGAAGGACTGCTTCTGGATAAGGGGAGCAGTGAAGGGGTGGAGGTGGACACAGGGGAGGTAAAAGGAAGGGAGAATGGACAGGGGGAGCAGACAAGGGGTGGTGGTGGACAGCCAAGGAAAAAAAAAAGACAGAAATACAGAGAGAAAAAGAAATAAAGACAGACACACACACATATATTCTAGCACCCGTTAATGTAACGGGCTATAAGACTAGTGCAGAAATGTTTTCATAAGCTTAGGCTCATCCGTTCTATCTCTTCTTTCCTTGATCCCTCCTCTATTAATATCCTGATTCACTCCCTAGTAATTTCAACTATAGATTACTGTAATGCCCTTTATCAAGGTATAACCCAGAAAGAAATCCGTCGCCTACAACTATTGCAAAATACTGCTTGTTAAACTAATCTATCATGCAAAAAAATTTGACCATGTCACTCCTCTCCTCCACAAAGCACATTGACTCATCGTCTCTCCTATAAAATACTCCTCCTCACTTTTAAAACAAAAAACTCTAACCAACCGGCGTTCATAGATAAACTTTTGATCCCTTATTCATCATCAAGGACCCTCCGATCAAATAATCAAAATCTACTCTCCATACCATCAATATGGGAACTATTTTACTATACTACTGGCAAATCCATCTTTGCAGTTACCGCCTCCTCTCTGTGGAATGCACTCCCATTAGACATTTGATTAGAGAACTCACTTGAAAAATTTAAATCCAAACTTAAAACCTTCCTTTTTAAAGATGCCTTTACTCTTTAGTATCAACTTCTGTCTCTCAGCTTCTTGATTCATGTGAAGCTATGAAACATCTAATACTTCTTTCGAAATGATTCCCCTCCCAATGTTTTTTCCACTTCCTGTCCTTTTTTTAAAAATTAATTTTACTTCGATGTATTTTAAATATCCTTGCTCTCCCCTACTCTCCCTTCATCTCATGTACGTTAATCCGAATCAGTCTAGTTTTGTTTTTTTTAATATATGATAAAATATTGCTTTTATTTACTTATTTTAACTATCTCTTATAAGATACCTGGGTGGGCTGCTGAACTGCATTAAGATCAGCAGCACCAAACAGTCCACTGAGGAAAGAAAAATCCAGAAGCTTCAAAGGTGCGAACCAATGGCACAGGCTGCACATAAGCACATCCTGCCAATAGAAGATTCAGTCCCTGGAGAGAATCGCCTAAAGGTTTTGTTTTTGGTCTTGTTTTAATTTGATTGGTTACGCAGGTTCAGACATTCTCACAGCCCATCCAATGCAATTAAAATAAAAACAAAATGCCTTTAGGGCATTCTGTCCAGGAAGCTGAATCTCTCTAGAAGCATGTCAAAAAGACTGAGATGGTTTTTAAGGAGCTGAAGTCTGAGGCTTCTGAGATTCCTGCCTCTTCTGTGGTGGAGGTGTGAAAGAGAACAAGGTGGTTGTATAATGCTTCTTATATGAAGAGGAAGCAGGTCTCTGGGAAGACTTAAATGGCTGAATCTTAGCCTTGGACCCTGTTAAGTTGGCCCAGCTTTGTTCATGTTGCATAAGTCTTTGGGTGACATCCTAGACTTTGTCCACAAAGAGTTCTTCACCACAACAGGAAATATTTGCTTAACAATCCTGAATGTTAATGGCCACGTCAGAGACACACAACCGTGCATGACATCTCATAGCAATAGACATAGCCGATGCTCTGGATGTCACATCAAATGCATCAAAAGCTGATCTAGCCATAAACTGTCTGGTTTGGAGTAGGCTATGATGGGATATATTGTTCAAAATCAGCTAACTTCTTTGAGTTGTTTAAGATAAAATGACCTACAGAAGTTATAGCTGAGAACTCTGCTGGTCAACACAGAGTTCTGAAAGAGGTGGCGCCCAAACTTATCTATGGTACGGCCTTCAAGTCCTGGTGGTGCAGTAGCATATACTCTTGTACTGGATAATTTTTTAAGAGTGAATTCAACCAGCAATGACTGATGTGGCAATTGTGATTTATCAATGCTGGGACAGGATTGTATTCTGTAGAAAAAATCAATCTTTCTTGGAGGTACAGGAAGGGTAAGAGGAGTCTCCCAGTTCTTAAACAGAGCTTCCTTAAGTAGATTTTGAAGAGCCAATTTTAGAAGCTCTTTAAGAGGTTTGGCAAAATCTAATGCCTCAAGGAATTCTACTCTGGGCTCAATGTCTGACTCTAGTTTGACAGGCAAAGCTGAAGTTTTTTTTTTGAAGCCCTTACTTTGTGTAACAACCTGAGATTTTGATTGGCCTACTTTTCCTTTCCTGAAGTTTCATTGGCTGGTGGTGACGCCATCACGCATCTCTTTAAGCCTTACCAAACGCTGAAATGCCATTTTTTTGAAGAGAATCTTTGAAGAGGCAGCTCGTTCTTTCAAAGTAGGTGATGTTAAAATGTTTTACCTGCTGTATGAAATATTCTATAGGATGATGAATTTTTCTTTTTTCTTTCTTGTTTTGTAGAATTTCCCCCGATGCAGCAAAAACGCGAAAACAGGGCCTCGTTGGGAATTCTATGTTTTCTATTCCTCTCCCGTGCACTGCAATCATAGCAGCATTGGGAGACTAGTATCGTAAACTGCTGAGATTTTTTCCAACACCAGAGGAAAGATTGTTTCTAATACGATAAGTGCTAGTTTCCTATTTCTATTAAAAAAAAAAAAACAAAAAAAAAAAAAACTTACATTAATAAGTTTTGAGAAACTAATAAAAAAAATTAATAGTATTAAACGGAGTTTTTCTGGACCAAGGATGTTTTTTCCTGTGGCAGCTGTTTAGCTGTCATAGAGTTTTTCCAAGCGATAATAATCTCTGGAAAATACTGAGGTCTTTTCTCCGTAATTACTAGGAAGCTTTATCTAATTAATCCCTGGTTTGTTTTGTTTTGTGAATATCTTTTTGGTGGTTCTATATTGCATATTTATATTACATACAGGTGCAAACAAGTCAGAAGTTTTGGCGATTCCGCACTCAGTGCAAACTGGTTGGGAGGGCCCTTTCCCTCTTAAATGGGCTGCTGGTAAGATTAAGGGCTCCTTTTACGAAGCCGCGTTAGCGGTTTAACGCGCATAATAGCGCACGCTAAACTGCTAGCCGTGCTAGACGCTAATGCCAGAATTGAGCTGGCGTTAGTTCTAGCCGTGTAGCATGGGTTTAGCGCGCACTAAAAAGCTGTGTGCGCTAAAACCGCTAACGCGGCTTCATAAAAGGAGCCCTAAATATCTTGGTTTATTGCTTTCTGGCAATTTGTCTTGCTTGTCTTTGCTTAATTTGGAGCAATTATTACAGGCTACGGAATCTAAGTTACGTGTGTGGCAGTCATTTCCTCTTACTTTGATGGGGTATATTGCTTTGTTTAATATGATTATAGTGCCACAATGGTTATACCTTTTTCAAATGCTGCCATAATTGATCATCATTTACATTTCTGTAGGGCTATATAGCATTTTCTGTGGGCGGGCAAGCGGGCTCGTATTTTGTATGCAGTTCTTACATTGCCTTGGGATAAGGGAGGTTTGGGTCTGCTTAATATTTATAATTTTGCTATAGCATGCCAATTATGTCATTTGAATGATTGGTATCGGGGGACTTCCTATTTCACTTACACTAGGGTAGAATTGGAACTTCTTGCTCCTTATACTGTTAGTGTTCTCTTGCATGCGCCTGAGCCTTGGGATAAGGGAGGTTTGTGGATGCTTAATATTTCTAATTTTGCTATAGCATGCCAATTACGTCACTTGAATGATTGGTATTGGGGGACTTCTATTTCACTTACACTAGGGTGGAATTGGAACTTCTTGCCCCTTATACTGTTAGTGCTCTCTTGCATGCGCCTGAGCAGTGTTTGAAATTGGTCTTGACCCGTTACCCAGTCTATTCTTCAGTTTGAAAGGCTTGGCAATGGACTTATGCATATTTGAAGCTTTTTTCAGTTAGTTCATCTTTGCTTATGATTAGAGGTAACCCGCAATTTCGACCTGGGATGGAGACATCCTTGTTTGACTCTTGGTCTGATAAAGGACTGGTATATTTGCATCATGTTCTTACCTCTGCGGGAGAATTGCATCCCTATTAAACTTTGGTAAAGAAGTATGGGCTTTTTCCTAAGGATGTTTTTCTTTATTTACAATTGCAACATTATGTCCACACCTCACCATCTGACACCTTAACTAAGTCAGTTTTTGATTCATTGAAAGAGGCTTATTGTTTGGAAGCGCAGTCGTTGATTCCACTGCGTTTCCATCATAAATTATTTGTTGGAGAAGGCTCCTGGTTATGATTTGAGTGCATGGTGGACTACTGATTTGGGTAACCCTATTTCTGCAGATTTACTACAAACTGTATTGAAGTCTTGTAAGCAGCTGTGGGTCTCAATACCTTTATTTTAATTATAATATAAATTGCTTATGTGTATTTACATCTCTCTTTCGTGCTGCTCTTCGACCAGATTCTTGTTATTCTAAGGGTGGGGGAGTGAATGCTAATTTGGGACATATGTTTTATACTTGTCCTCATATTTTTAACTTTTGGAAACTTCATCATCATATTACTGAATTTTGGAATACTCGGTGCATGCCTCACTCGAAGATACTTTTCACTACATCGGCTTTGACCTATCCTGTTCCTAAAGGTTTACGTGCTTTTTTGAAGTGTGCATTGTTATTGGGGAAGAAATCTATCCTGATAAATTGGCTGGATGTGACTCCTCCTACCGGAAATGGCGATCCTTGATGATTCATCGACTAAAGATGGAAAGTCTGGATATTTCTGAGTTGGACTTTGTCCAAGCACGTAAATTACAAATTACTTGGGAGCCTTTTTGAGCTTCCTTGGCTGGGTATGTTCGTAGTCATGTATTGAATATCTAAGTGTGCATTCTGTTTCAATTGTATTATATGCTGTACTTGTTCTCGTACTACTCATTGCCCAATTTTATGGGGTTTTATTTTTGGGGGGGGGGGGGGGAGAGGGGATTTTTTCCATTTTGAAAATCTTGGTCTGTAATGTTTGTTGTTTCTGTTGTATTTGGCTGTGCTTTTGACCAATAAATAGTTTTGACTATATATTATATACAGGTACTTCCTCTGTCATTAGTGAACTTTCAATCCAAGTTTTATATCTGGGGCAATGGAGGGTTAAGTGTCCTGTCCAAAGTCACAAAGAGCCACAGTGGAAATCAAACCTGGTTCTGCTGTGGTTGAAGTGCCTTTTGTGTTAGGTGGCATGGCATGGGTGGATAATTTGACAAGAAATTCCACAGATTAATTGTTTAATGAGTTGGATATGGTGGCTATTTTTCTTGGAGCTAAAATACAGGGCCTGTTTTACAAAGCCGCACTAGCGACTGCCACTCGGCAACAGCCCCTATAGGCTTTGGGGACGTTACTGTGCTGCAGCTGCTACCGTGGCTTTGTAAAACAGGCCTACAGTCTTTCTTTAGTTAAATTATTACATTTTTTTTCTAACATTTCAAATTTACAATCATTTCAATATATCTACGATAATGAAATTTCAGTAACATATAAAAAATAAAAATAAAAATATCAGGAAAACATCATCCTAAAACAGTCCATAATTTGTCAGAAATAAGATCAAAGATACATAGAAATAATAAGGAAAAAAAACAAAGGGCTCCTTTTACTAAGCTGTGATAGTGTTTTTAGCACGCGCGGCAATTTAGCATGCGCTAAGCGCACGCTAAAACTGCTAACGCAGCTTAGTAAAAGGAGCCCAAAATACTTTCCCTGGAAGCTTCCCTCACATCATTGTCTCAGCCTGATCACGGTATTCCCTTCCAATTGGAGAGTCATACAGTCACCATAATCTCCTCTTTAGCTACAAGAAAATCCAATAGATGTTTTGGGTATAAAAAAAAGTAAAAGGTAAACCCTCAAGAAATAATACAAATACAAGGAAAGTTCAATAGAAAACTGGCCCCAAAGCATTCACTCTTACCCTGTTTTACTAAGGTGCACTATGCGTTTTAGCGCGTTTAGCGTGCGCTAACCGCTAACGCATCTACAGACTAACATGCACACGTTAGCGTGCGCTAAAATGCATAGCGCACCTTAGGAAAAGGAGCCCTTAGTCTATAGGCCAAGAATGATTCGCACCTCTTTTGTGTCTCTCTAGATAAATAAGGAAAAATCAGAATATTTGATTCCATAAACTACCTATTAATATTACCGAAATATAAATGTAAAAAATTATTGTGATTCAGCTCCAGAGCAAATGTTACAATTAGGGCTCCTTTTACAAAGGCGCGTTAGGGCCTTAACAAGCGGAATAGCACGCGTTAAATTGTCACGTGCACTAGCCGCTACCGCCTCCTTTTGAACATGAGGTAGATTTTCAGGTAGCGTGCGCTAAAACGCTTAGCGCACCTTTGTAAAAGGAGCCCTTAGAGTCAGTGTCTGGGTAACTGTTTCAAAAGATGATTTCAGAAAGTCAGTTAAGTTCACCATCGGATCTGGTCTCCCCGAGGTCCCAGCCCCGCCTGTTTCTTTCCCAGAAACATACTGAGCTTTCACAATCGGTGGAAGGGCTTCATCCAGTTTCTTAAGGATCTCCTTTAAATATTGTCTCACCAAGTCCACTGCTGATTTTAAAGCGGACTTGGGAAAAATTAAAAAATCTCAAATTATTCCTTCTTAACTGACTTTCCAAATATTCATTCTTTCGTTGGGTTATGGTCTTATCTTTCACCAAAGCTACGCCCAGATTCTGTACCTCCTCCACTTTCTGCTCCAAAGTTGTTACTTTCTCAATTGCTGAACTGAGCTCTGGGAATGAGAAGCAATTTGTTCAGAAACATTTTTCATTTCACCTTCCATTTTATCCACTCTTCTCAAAAAAGAGGAATTACGTCCTATATAGCCTCCCAAAGTATCTCTAAGGTTATAACAGCTGGTTTCTTATTTTTCACACCTGCAGAACTTTCAGAAGTGTCTTTCTCCCCACATGTCTCACTCACAGTTTCAGCTGGATACAATATCTGTGGAGTGGACACCCTTGCCAACAAACCTTGCTATGGGGAAGAAAACTATCAGGGAGAGATTCCCAGACAGTGATAAAGAAGTCTAAATTCCCCCCCAGGCTTCCACATTGCTGCTTTCAATCCAGTAGGATCCTTACAAGCTGCAGGGGAACCGTTCTATTCTTGGGACTCAACGAGATCCCGCTGCCACTAGCGCCGCTCACTTGTGCATATTGCGCATGTTGCACTTGATCAGAAGAGACAACCAACGTGGGTCCAGTCAACATTCTGTAACACTCCAAGGTACTTTGCTTCATCAGCGGTACTTGGCTAACTGTCAGGACTTGGACTTTCACCATTCCTTTTCTCTTGCCCTTTTTCCGGCAAGAGAACAGAGATGCTCAGGCCACGGAACTCCAGAAAAACCAACCTTGCCAGCCTCTCAGCAAGACACTGTAGGCTTAGCATAGGGGTGCAGATTACAAGTTGTGACAATCCCCAGTGGCCCTCACTGGCTCACATTTATGCAACCAAACTTGAGGCCTCTATTATAATTAAACAGGTTATTTAAAAAAAATCAGAGGGTGGAGGCTGAAGAGAGGACACCTATGGCCCTAAAAGGTAACTGAGAGAGACACAAGGTTGAAAGTTCACCTAGGTTGCTTAATACTCTTACACCAGTCTGAATGCACCCATTTAGACTATAAACTCTTTGGGCAAAAAACATGTTGTACCTGAATGCAAATAATGCTGCAAACATTTTAAACAATTAATCATCAAAATAGCTGCCAGATTTTCAGCTATTTTGTCCACAACCCCTTTGTAAAGTTATATCCACTTTATCAGAATCCTCAGTGGCACCTCTTAGAGCTCGATATATCTCATTGCTCTAAGCTTTACGTGTCAGATCGTCATCGGATCCGAGTTTTTTTTTAATTTAACTAATATGGTAACCATACCTTTTACAAAGTTAAATATATTAATACTCCAAGGAATGTCTTAAACAGCTCAACATAGTGCTCTTTGTATCTTTAACAGAATGTGTAAAATAAGCCCTAGGTTAGGATAGTTATTGTCATAAGTATATTTCTGCCTTCTCATTTTTTTCTAGTAGTGATATGAATAATGTTGTGCATCAAATTGCTTCATAACTGTTCAATCCAATAAATGTACATGTGCATCATTCACTGTACTGCTACGCAAGTATTAGTTCTAACTTTCCCATCTTATGTATATTTTTTTATTTCTTTTCTTGAAATAAAAAATTTCTAGGAAATGCACATCTCTAGCTGGGAGAGAAAAATGTTTTAAAATCACTCACCGTAGACTGTTATGGTTACTGTGGCTACTTCTTGTTTCTTTGCTTGAATTTGCACAATGTAACTGCCATTGTCTTTTATATTAACTCCTGAGATCTCCATGGAACCGTTTGGAAATCCCCTCACCCGACCCTCATAAGGAGAAAAAACTGTATCAGGAGGTGTTCTAAATGGGTTATAACGCAACATCTGATTTGTATTTATGCTCTCCCCTTTGTACCAGTTGAATCCCTCAATATCTCCAGAGACACCATCGACAGACAACAGAACATTCTCTCCCACCGCTGCAATCTTTGGTATGGGGACAACAGATACTGCAGAAACTTGCCAGCTCCACAAACCCAGAAATGCTGAAAAAGAAGGAAAGAAAAGAAGCTGTAAGTAGGATTCAGTTTCTACTGCTGACCTCATGATTATAATGGCAACCTGAGGGGTCGAGTTTCAAAACCTAACACTGGTGCTAGGGGTGATTATTTTGAGAGTAGCTACACTAACTACTGTTACCACTCCTCCAGCAAGGATTCCACAGTTTTACTATTCTTTGAATGGGTTTGTTTTAAAGATATTTCCATTTAGCTTCATTGAGTGTCCCTTAGTTTTTGTACTTTTTGAAAGAGTTAAAAAAAAAAATCAGTTCACTTTTACCCATTCTACACCACTCAGGATTCTGTGGACCTCAATCATATCTCCCCTTGGCTGTCTCTTTTCAAAGCTTTATCATTTTGGTTGCTCTTCTTTGAATCTTTTCTAATTCTACTATATCTTTTTTGAGATATGGTGACCAGAACTGAATGAAATACTCAAGAAGAGGTTGCACCATGAAAGGATGCAGATGCATTATAATATTCTTGGTCTTATTTATCATCCTCTTCCTAATAATTCCTAACATCCTGTTTGCTTTTTCAGTCGCTGCTGCACATTGGATGGAAGGTTTCTGTATTGTCTGAAGGAACACATTGTCTACAACAGGGCTGCCCAAGTCCAGTCCTCGAGATCTACTGGCAGGCCAGGTTTTCAGGATATCTACAATGAACATGCATGAGAGAGATTTGCATACCAAGAAGGCAGTGCAGGCAAATCTCTCTCTTGCATATTCATTGCGGATATCCTGAAAACCTGGCCTACCAGTAGATCTCAAGGACTGGACTTGGGCAGCCCTGGTCTACAATGACACCTAGATCTTTTCCTTGGGTGCTGACCCCTAAGATGGAACCTAGCCATCAGGTAACTATGATTTGGATTATTTTTCCCTATGTGCATTACTTTGCATTTGCCAACATTAAATTTCATCTGCCTTTTGGTCGACCAATCTTCCAATTTGTCACAGTCTGCATGCATTTTAACTACTTTAAATAGTTTAGTGTCATCTGCAAATTTAAATTACCTCACTGGTACTAATAGGGAAAGAAACAACAAAGTTTACTATGGAAGACACACACACACACACACACACATACAAAAAATAAACCAACCTCTTCAAGGAATAATATCAACAAACAAGAAAAAACGAGCTTCAAATGAATAAGTACAACAGGAAATACAAAGTATTGCTCTAGGAACTATTTGTTAATCAAAACCAGATGCATGAATGGTTAGAGCAGGGGTGCCCACACTTTTTTGACTCGCGAGCTACTTTTAAAATGACCAAGTCAAAATGATCTACCAACAATAAAATTTAAAAAAACACAAAGCACACTGTACGCATAGAAAATGTTAATTATCATTCCTATTCCGGGGTTTTTTCAAAGAGGTCAAAGCAGATGACTCTATGCACTGTCACCTCAGTAACAACCATACAAAATTAGACAAATATACCCCCTCCCTTTTTACTAAACCACAATAGCAGTTTTTAGTGCAGGGAGCTGCGCTGAATGCCCTGCGCTTCTTTCGACGCTCATAGGCTCCCTGCGCTAAAAACCGCTATTGCGGTTTAGTAAAAGGGGACCATATTGTAAAATATAGACAGCAGATATAAATTTAGACACATTTTGATCACTAAATTTAAAATAAAATCATTTTTCCTACCTTGTCTGGTGATTTCACGAGTCTCTGGTTGCACTTTCTTCTTCTGACTGTGCATCCAATCTTTCTTCCCTTCTTTCAGCCTGCATACTTCCTCTCCTCCAGACCTCATTCCCTCCCCCAACTTTTTCTTCCTCTCTCCCTGCCCCCCTTTCTTTTTTTCTCTCTTCATGCCCCCTTTCTTTTTTTCTGTTTCTCTTCTTTCCTTCTGTCTCCCTGCCTGCCCTCTTTCTTTCTTTCTTTCTTTCTCCCTGCCCTCCCCCCAAGCCACTGCCACTTCCATCGTGGAACTGTCCCCCAAGCCGCCGCCATTGCATAACAGGCCCCAAAGCCACCGCTGCCGCCCCAAGCTCTCTCTGCTTCCCTGCGTCAGGCCAACCAGCATTCCTCTCCCCGATGTCAATTCTGCCATCGGAGAGGAAGTTCCGCCCAGCCAGGCAGCGATTGGCTGGCCAGAACTTCCTCTCCGATGGCAGAATTGACGTCGGGGAGAGGAAGGCTGATCGGTCCGATAGATCGCCAAGGCAAAGTGAGTCCTGGGTGATCGACTCACTTTGCCTTGGCGAGCTACCGATCGATCGTGATCGACCTATTGGGCACCCCTGGATTAGAGAGATAATCTGAAACCTAAGGATAAGCAATTGATAGTTACAACCCAGAATAGCAGATTATAGAGGCGATGACAGATTGTAGATTCTATTAAGAAAGGGCTGGAGATGGTTATGCATCTCCTAACTGGCTGCAAAGTATTAACGGCAGAAAATTTCTATACAGTTTGTCTCATTCATTGAAACTCTGTTATGAACGTTACAACATTATTGATCTGGAAAAGAATTGGGAGCATGACCCTTAAAGAATCATGAAGAAAAAAGATGTTATGATAACATGGGGCATCCTCATTCCAATCAATAAAAAACTGGATATATAGAAGCTACCCATAGTGGTAAAAAAGAAAAAAAACATCAGAATGGTATCGATCATAAAGATATTAGGCAAATGTAGGATTGATATACACCTTAACTTGCAACATTCAACATTAATGCAATAAAATTGCAAATTTTAGAATTATTCCTCTTCAAAATTATATTGTATATAATTACCTCACTAATATTTTCAAAACTATCCCACAGTCTTAATATGAAACTAGGAGGAGTGCATATCATAGAGCTGGACAGACTCAGATCATAAGACCTCTTATAACCTGTATGTTATTCTAGGTCCCCATCCTGAAAATGTGGCTTTAATCATCTATACACACTTCCATCCTCCACTTACAACAGTGGTCTCAAACTTATATACCCAGGGGCCACATGCAGCCCACCAGGTACTATTTTGAGGCCCTCAGTATGTTTATCATAATCACAAAAGTAAAATAAAACAGTTTCTTGATCATATGTCTCTTTAGCTATAAATGACAATATTATTATTAAGACTTAGCCAAAAGGAAAGATTTATAAACTATAAAGCACAGTTACTTACCGTAACAGGTGTTATCCAGGGACAGCAGGCAGATATTCTTTACGCATGGGTGACGTCACCGACGGAGCCCTCGGTACGGACCTTTTTGACTAGAAAGTTCTAGTTGGCCGCACCGCGCGTGCGCGAGTGCCTTCCCGCCCGACGGAGGAGTGCGTGGTCCCCAGTTAAGATAAGCCAGCTAAGAAGCCAACCCGGGGAGGAGGGTGGGACGTAAGAATATCTGCCTGCTGTCCCTGGATAACACCTGTTACGGTAAGTAACTGTGCTTTATCCCAGGACAAGCAGGCAGCATATTCTTTACTTGGGTGACCTCCAAGCTAACAAAGAGGGAGGAGGGATGGTTGGCCATTAGGAAAATAAATTCTGAAGTACAGATTGGCCGAAGTGCCCATCCCGTCTGGAGAAAGTATCCAGACAGTAGTGAGTAGTGAATGTGTAAACTGAGGACCAGGTGGCAGCTCTGCAGATTTCCTCAATGGGAGTGGAGCGGAGGAAAGCAACAGAAGCGGCCATAGCTCTCACCCTGTGGGCAGTGACAGCACCGTCCAGTGACAGACCGGCCCGAGCATAACAGAACGCGATGCAGGCTGCAAGCCAGTTGGATAGCGTCCGTTTAGAGACCGGGCGACCTAGACGATTAGGGTCGAAGGTCAGGAAGAGCTGAGGGGACAAGCGGTGAGCCCTTGTACGATCAAGATAGTAGGCCAGGGCACGCTTGCAATCAAGACTGTGTAATGCCTGTTCCCCAGGATGTGAATGAGGTTTCTGGAAAAAGACAGGCAACACAATGGACTGGTTGAGGTGAAAAGCCGAGACTACCTTGGGAAGGAATTTTGGATGGGTACGCAGAACCACCTTGTCATGGTGAAAAACAGTGAACGGTGGATCGGCGACCAGTGCATGCATCTCACTAACCCTCCTGGCAGAGGTGATGGCAATGAGGAAAAGCACCTTCCATGTTAGAAGTTTGAGCGAAGTTGTGGCAAGAGGCTCAAAAGGAGGTTTCATGAGGGCTGATAAAACCACATTCAGGTCCCAGACGACCGGAGGAGGCTTTAGAGGTGGTTTGACATTGAAGAGGCCTCTCATGAATCGGGAAACCAGTGGATGAGCCGTGAGAGGTTTTCCGAGGATAGGCTCATGAAACGCAGTGATGGCACTTAGGTGGACTCTGATTGAGGTAGACTTGAGGCCCGCATTGGACAGAGAAAGCAAATAGTCCAGTACAGTTTCCACCGCTAAAGAGGTGGGATCGTGATGATGACGGAGGCACCAAGAGGAGAACCTGGTCCACTTCTGATGGTAACATTGGAGGGTGGCCGGTTTCCTGGAGGCGTCCAAAATGAGACGGACAGGCTGAGATAGATTTCCTGGAGAGGTCAGCCCGAGAGAAACCAAGCTGTCAGGTGGAGCGAAGACAGATTGGGATGCAGCAGAGACTGACGCTGTTGCGTAAGTAGAGTAGGAAACACAGGAAGAGGAATGGGCTCCCTGACGCTGAGCTGAAGCAGGAGAGAAAACCAGTGTTGGCGAGGCCACCGAGGAGCGATGAGAATCATGGTGGCCCTGTCCCTGCGGAGTTTGGATAACGTCTGCAACATCAGAGGTAGAGGAGGAAAAGCATAGAGGAACCGATCCGTCCAATCGAGCAGGAATGCGTCCGGGGTCAGGCGATGGGGGAGAAGAGTCTGGAACAGAACTGGGGCAGCTGATGGTTGTGAGGAGCTGCAAAGAGGTCCACCTGCGGAGTGCCCCAGCGAGCGAAGATGGAGTGGAGCGTGGGAGGATCTAGAGTCCATTCGTGAGGTTGAAGGATGCGGCTGAGATTGTCGGCCAGGGAGTTTTGTTCGCCCTGGATATAGACAGCCTTGAGGAAGAGATTGCGGGCCGTGGCCCAGGTCCAAATGCGGAGAGCCTCCTGACAAAGGAGGCGAGACCCTGTGCCGCCTTGCTTGTTTATGTAGTACATGGCGACTTGATTGTCTGTGCACAGGAGAAGAACCTGAGGGCAGAGAAGGTGCTGGAAGGCCTTGAGAGCGTAGAACATGGCTCTGAGTTATAGGAAATTGATGTGATGTAGACGCTCCTGCGGGGTCCAAAGACCCTGGGTGCGTAGATCTCCCAGGTGAGCTCCCCATGCATAAGGGGAGGCATCCGTGGTGATGATCATGGAATGAGGGGGCAGATGAAAAAGAAGGCCCCTGGAAAGATTTGAGGAGTTCAACCACCATTGTAGAGATCGCTGAAGAGACGATGTCACTGAGATGGGATGAGAAAGAAGATTCGAGGTCTGGGACCACTGGTTGGCCAGAGTCCATTGAGGTGTCCTGAGGTGGAGTCGCGCTAGGGGAAGCACATGTACCGTCGAGGCCATGTGGCCCAGGAGGACCATCATCTGTCTGGCAGGAATGGAGTGATGAAGGAGCACCTGACGACAAAGGTGGAGCAGAGTCTGTTGACGGTCGGAGGGAAGAAACGCCCTCATTAGTGTGGTGTCGAGAACTGCTCCAATGAACTGAAGGCGCTGTGAGGGAAGCAGATGCGACTTGGGGTTGTTGATCTCGAACCCCAGGAGATGGAGGAGAGAGATGGTATGATGAGTGGCTTGCAGCACAAGTGGAGACGTAGGTGCTTTCACTAACCAATCGTCCAAGTAGGGAAACACCTGGAGGTTGTGAGACCTGAGGAAGGCCGCCACCACAATGAGGCATTTGGTGAACACCCTGGGTGATGAAGCGAGGCCAAAAGGCAGCACTTTGTACTGATAGTGGCGGTGGTGCACCTGGAATCGCAGGTAGCGACGTGAAGTCGGATTGATTGGGATGTGAGTGTAGGCCTCTTTGAGGTCCAGGGAACATAGCCAGTCGTGCTGAGAGAGAAGAGGGTAAAGCGTGGCAAGGGAGAGCATTCTGAATTTCTCCTTGACTAGACACTTGTTGAGATCCCTGAGATCGAGAATGGGACGGAGGTCTCCTGTCTTCTTGGGAACCAGGAAGTAGCGGGAGTAGAATCCCCGACCTCTTTGTTCCGGAGGTACTTCTTCGATGGCATTTAGAAGAAGGAGAGATTGGACCTCCCTCAGGAGGAGGGGGGTTTGGGTTGAATGAGAAGCAGACTCTACGGGAGGATTTTCTGGTGGAAGAGTCTGGAAGTTGAGAGAGTAGCCGTGGCGGATGATGTTGAGGACCCACTGGTCCGATGTGATGACCTCCCAACGGCTGAGGAAGATGTGGAGCCTGCCTCCGATTGGTTGAGGAAGAGGCAATGAAGGCGAGAGACTGGCTATGCCCTGGAGAGAAGAGTCAAAAGGGCTGAGATGGCTTGGCAGGAGGAAGAGGCTTGGCAGGTTGATTGGACTGGGCACGAGCCTGGGTGTGCTGGTGCGGACGGGGCCGCCTAGGTTGTTGTGAAGGTGGATTGAGCGGCCTAGCGGAGAACCTGCGCTGATATGAGGACTGTGGTCTGTAAGGACGAGCAGGTGGAGCCTTTTTCTTAGGTTTTATGAGAGTGTCCCATCTGGTCTCATGGGCTGAGAGTTTCTGTGTGGTTGTATCCAGGGACTCCCCAAATAATTCATCCCCAAGACAGGGAGCGTTGGCTAGTCGGTCTTGATGGTTGATGTCCAAATCAGAGACCCTTAGCCAGGCCAGGCGGCGCATAGCCACAGCAATGGCAGATGCACGGGAGGTGAGCTCAAAGGAATCATATATAGAGTGCACCATAAATTTTCTCAGTTGGAGCAGGCTGGAGATTTGCTGCTGGAACAGTGGGACCTTGTGTACCGGAAGGTACTTCTGCATGGCGGAGAGTTGGAGGACCAGATGTTTCAAGTAGAATGAAAAATGAAATGAATAGTTGTTTGCCCTGTTGGCAAGCATTGCATTCTGATAGAGTCGCTTGCCAAATTTGTCCATTGTTTTGCCCTCTCTGCCAGGAGGGGTGGAGGCATAAACACTAGAGCCCTGAGTCTTTTTTAAGGTGGACTCCACCAGGAGGGATTCATGGGGCAGCTGGGGTTTATCAAATCCAGGGATTGGTATGACCCTGTAAAGGCTATCCAGTTTACGGGGGGCCCCAGGGACAGTAAGTGGATTCTCCCAGTTTTTTATAAAAAGTTTCCCGTAAGATGTCATGTACGGGCAACTTTAGGAACTCTTTGGGAGGTTGATCAAAATCTAATGCCTCCAGAAAAGCTTGTGATTTCTTAGAGTCAGACTCTAGAGGGAGAGACAGAGCCGCCGACAACTCTCTGAGGAATTTAGAAAAAGAAGATTGCTCAGGCTTAGATGTGGTATCGGGGGCCGAAGGCTCCTCGTCCGACGACGATGCGTCCTCCTCGGTACCGGGAGGGGATTCTTCCCATAGGTCCGGGTCTCTGACATCAGTGTGCGCGTGCCGAGATACCGGAGTGGAAGGCTCGGTATGGTGAGTCTTAGACAGAGACTTGCCCGAGCGTACCGAGACGGTACCGGGGGATGAAGACCTGTGTCTGTCTCGGTCCCGGGAAGAACGGTGCCGGTCAGGGTCACGGGGAGACCGGTGCCCTGTCCGGTCCCGAGGAGGATCGACCGTCGCCAAGGCGTGACTCTCGGAATGAATATGGAGATGTGACGCCGAGAGAATAGGCATGGACGAGTCCAAAGGTATCGATGGAGTGGATACCGGTTGGACGGTGCGGGGCTCGGGCCGGTCTGGTACCGAGAGCAGCGGTGCCAAGATGGAGGGCAAGAGCTGCTGAAGTTGCTGTTGCAGTTGTTCATGCAACTTGTCTTGGAGGATGGCCGCGATGCGGTCATCCAGGGGAACCACTTTTTTCTGTTTTGGTTCCATGGGTGCCTCTCTACGCCCCGGCGATGAGGAGGCCGATGACGAGGCACTCACCGATATCGGGGCGGAGCGTTTTTTGGGTCAGCGTGGAGCCGAAAGGACCGGTGTCGCCACCGAGGTGGGAGGGCGCTCAAGGGTGGAAGGCTTCTTAGCCGGCTTACCTGGCGCCGGTGGCGCCGATGACGGATCAGGTGGTGTCGAAGTGGCCGGTGCCGATTTTGACGGTGCCGCAGATGAAGAAGTCGAGTCCATTGCAGGGCCGGTGCCGAAAAGTATATTCTGCTGGATTTGACGATTCTTCAAAGTGCGTTTTTTAAGAGTGGCACAGCGGGTGCAGGAGTCCGCCCGATGCTCAGGCCCCAAACACTGCAAACACCAATTGTGTGGGTCAGTGAGGGAGATCGGGCGTGCACACCGCTGGCACTTCTTAAAACCCGGCTGCGGGGGCATGAATGGGAACACGGCCTCCGCAAAATCAAACCCGGAGGCCTGGATAGTGACAACAGGCCCCGCCGGGGCAGGAACGAAAAAAGAAGAAATAAAGTATTATTTTTTTTTATTTTTTTTTTTGAAACCAAAAAGAAAAAAGCACCCGAAGGTGAATAAAACGAAAAATATACGCGAGCGGGAAGGCAAAAAGAGAATTTCAACGACCGTTGAAAAACACACGTCGTCTTCGCTCCGCGGAAACGAAGAAACTGGGGACCACGCACTCCTCCGTCGGGCGGGAAGGCACTCGCGCACGCGCGGTGCGGCCAACTAGAACTTTCTAGTCAAAAAGGTCCGTATCGAGGGCTCCGTCGGTGACGTCACCCATGCGTAAAGAATATGCTGCCTGCTTGTCCTGGGATAAAGAGTTTTACCTTATGCAGAATTGTCATTTCTTTAATAAGACATGAACTATTTTTTCTGAGGCCCTCCAAGTACCTACAAATCCAAAATATGGCCCTGCAAAGGGTTTGAGTCCACTGCCTTACAATATGAACTAATGCTTACTACTTGCTGCTACTCTACCACCTTTGTGAATGTGAAAATGTTGTATGAAAGAGGTATTGCATATATTAAACCATTTATCAACACTTATTTTTAATGGTGATTTCCACCTTCAGTGCTGGAAGCTTAATAATGCTTTCCCAATGCTCTCCCTCATTTGAGCGTTTCAGTCAGATAGACCTAATTCGGGGGAACTTTATCAACGTGGTGCCAGTTCGGAGGCAGAAGGAAAGGGTCGATTGGAGGATAGAAAGGGGTGTTGCTGTGTCTGGAGATAGAAAAGAGATGGATTCTAGTCCCGGTGATGGGGAGGGGGGGGAAGAAGATGAGACAGAAGGATGCTTCTGAATTGGGAGAGAGGCTGTGCTGCTGACCCTGGGGGACAGAAGAGGGCTGGGTGCTGCTGGAACTGGGAGGGAAGGTGAGGGAAAGGTACTGTTGGCTCTTGGGGTCAGGAGAGGGAGAGGTGCTGCTGGCCTTGGGTTTGGGGGAGGGGATGGAAAGAGTGCTGCTAATATAGATAGATAGATAGATAGATACACACACACACACACATACGAGAGAGAGAGAGAGAGAAGGAGTAAGAGTACTGGCAGGCAACATGAAGAGGGCCATAGAGAAGGCCTTAAACTAAAGGACAAGGGAAAGCCGACAGTCGACCACCAGTTGATGGCCCAGGCGACAGGATGCCCCGTAGAAGGAATTACGGACAACTACTCAGACACAGGAGGGGTTGACCACAAAGCCAATGAGGAAGACAACACAGCCGCAGAAAAGGATACCGTGGAAGAAACAGTAGATACTGCTAAGCTTAAAAAGTCCAAGAAGGTAACAAAAAGGGAACTCAAATGTATGTATATGAATGCTAGAAGTTTTGGAAATAAAAAGGGAGAGTTAGAAGCAATAGCAAAAAACGACAAACTGGAAATCATTGGCATAACAGAAACATGGTGGAATGACGAAAACAACAGGGATATAAACTATACAGAAAAGATAGAGTGGGGCAGAAAGGTGGAGGTATTACCCTATATGTTCGGGAAGGATTAGAATCCGTGAGAGAGACTATGGCGGAAGAGAAAGAGAAGCTGGAATCCCTCTGGATCAGGATTCCCAGACACAACAATGCTGACATAAAGATTGGCCTTTACTACCGACTGCCGGGACAGAGGGAAGAGACAGACTCGGAAGTGATAGAAGAAATTAAACAAGAATGTAAGACAGGTAATATCATAATCTTGGGGGATTTCAATTTCCCAGGGATAGACTGGGACTTGGGAACCTCCAACTGTAGCAAGGAGGCACAGTTCTTGCAAGTGCTAGGGGACTGATTCCTGGAACAGATGGTAGGAGAGCCGACGAGAGGAAACGTCACCTTGGACTTGGTCCTAAATGGCATTACGGGTCCGGCAAAGGAAGTAGAAGTCACGGTCCCGCTGGGGACGAGCGATCACAACATGATCAACTTCAAATTTGAAGTCGGGAAAGGGAAAGGTACCAAAACCTCAACCACGACTTTAAACTTTAAAAAGAGAAGATACAACAGCATGACAGCCATGGTGAAAAAACGGATCAAGAAAAAGATGGGCAAAGTCATAACGGTGGAACAGGCTTGGTCCCTAATGAAAAATACTATCACGGAAGCACAAAGCCTCTACATTCCGCGGATGTCCAAAGTAAAGAAATCCAAAGGCAAAAGAGAGCCAGCATGGCTTACCAAAGAGGTAAAGGAAGCCATAAATGAAAAGAAGGACTCCTTTAAGACGTGGAAATGCACATAAACATCCGAAGCTTGGAACAAACAGAGATGATCAGAAAAAAATGTCACAAGGCGGTGAGGGTTGCCAAAAAGGTCTATGAGGAGAAAATAGCATGAGAGGCCAAAAATTTCAAGCCCTTTTTTAGATACATAAAAGGGAAAAAACCCAAACAGGAAGCGGTGGGACCGCTAGACGACCTGGGAGGAAAAGGGTGCGTCAAGGATGACAAACAAATTGCAGACAGACTGAATTCCTTCTTTGCGTCTGTCTTTACAAAGGAAGACACCGCAACAATACCTGACACAGTGAAAGTGTTCAAGGGAGTCGTACAGGACAGCCTCACCACAGTAGAAGTAGACTTGAATCAGATTTACCACCAGATCGATAAACTTAAGTGATAAATCTCCTGGACCGGACGGAATTCATCTGAGAGTCCTAAAAGAACTGAAATTTGAAATCGGAGAACTATTGCAAAAACTTGCCAACCTGTCAATCAAAACAGGACAGATACCGGACAACTGGAAGATAGCGAAATTTAAAAAAGGATATTTAAAAAAGGATCGAGAGGAATGCCAGGCAACTACAGACCTGCGAGTCTCACGTCTGTCCCTGGAAAGATGGTTGAGGCGCTGATCAAATATAGCATAGTCCAGCACCTAGACACACACGACCTGATGAGAGCCAGTCAGCATGGGTTCAGGAAAGGAAAATCATGTTTGATGAACCTACTTCAATTTTTTTGAGACAGTGAACAGACAAATTGATAGTGGAGAACCGGTGGATATTGTATACTTGGACTTTCAGAAAGCGTTCAACAAGGTTCCACATGTAAGACTTCTCAGGAAATTACAAGGCTATGGAATAGAGGGAGATATACTAAGATGGATAGGCAAATGGCTAGAGAACAGAAAACAGAGAGTGGGCATAAATGGGAAGTTCTCAGAATGGGAAAAAGTGACTAGCCCAGGGCTTGGTACTTGGACCCATCTTATTTAATATTTTCATAAATGACCTGGAAAAAGGAACATCCAGTGAAATCATCAAGTTTGCAGACGACACAAAGCTATGCCGGGCAATCAGATCGCAGAAAGACAGCGAGGAACTCCAGAGCGACTTGAATCAATTAGAGAAGTGGGCAGATAAATGGCAGATGAATTTTAATGTGGAAAAATGCAAAGTGATGCATTTAGGCAGAAAAAATAAAGATCACAAGTATAGTATGTCAGGTGTAACTCTGGGAAAGACCGAACAGGAAAAGGACCTGGGTGTACTGATAGATAGGACCCTGAAACCACTGGCGCAATGTGCGGCGGCGGCGAAGAAAGCAAATAGAATGCTAGGCATGATAAAGAAGGGAATTACGAGTAGATCAGATAAAGTTATAATACCGCTCTACAGAGCCATGGTCAGACTGCACCTGGAATACTGCATCGAGCATATACCTAAAGAAGGATATAAAACTGCTAGAGAGGGTGCAGAGACGAGCAACGAAACTAGTGAAAGGTATGGAGAACCTGGACTACAAGGAACGACTTAGGAGACCGGGGTTGTTCTCCCTTGAGAAGAGGAGAGTGCGAGGGGATCTGATTGAGACTTTCAAAATACTGAAAGGATTCGACAAAATGGAGCAGGGAAAGCTGTTATTTACAATGTCCGATGTGACACGGACAAGAGAACATAGACTGAAGATGAGGGGGGACAGGTCCAGGACAAATATCAGGAAGTTCTGTTTCACGCAGCGAATGGTGGACATGCTCTCCCAGAGGAAGTAATTGCAGAATCCACCGTTCTAGGATTTAAGGGTAAACTAGATGTACATCTCCTTAAGAGTCATATATTTATAGCATATAAGACTTCAGGTGGCTATTTCATAAACATAAGTTTAATAGAAATAAGAACTTCTTCCTTATTTCAACTAGCGACCTTTATAAGAAACTTCTTAGGCCCTCAGCGTCACCACTCAGAACTCAAACTTATCACCGTTTTGAGCTTTACGTGACAAATCGTCACTGGGTCTAATTTTTCATTTTAGCTTTCATCAAGAGCTTCAAATACTTATGATTTTCTATAACTTATAATTTTATTTTATTTCACTTAGCTTATATGTTGTTGTTTCTATTTAGAGATGTCTTATATCAAGCAGGGTGTCATAGCCGACATGTTTTGCGGGAACCGCTTTATCAAGGCACCACCCCTTGAAAGAAATTAAGACAAACTTTCAATATCTACTCTTGTATAGACGACTGAGATATCTAACCCTTCTAGATACACCAGACCTGTGTAAAATATTGTCTCTCTTACCTCTTTTACTATCGACCTCCTCAAATGATTTACAGAGGAGCCGGCAGCGTTCTTCCATTTTAATACATCGGGCCGGCTCTGAGGCCAAGCCCACTTGATGACGTGAGAGCCTGACGTCAGAGGACGGCCCCTTACAATATTAGAAAACTTTATTAGAAAACTTTAAAGGATCCCTCCCCATTTAAATTTACAAATCAGACCAAAGATATCCACTCCAGTTCTAAATTTAGCCCGTGTGGAATAACTGTATTCAACGTATAGATCCAACGTTGCTCCTTATAATTCAAACATTCTTCCACATTTACATTTAACCTTCCCTCCCTCCCAACATTTATCTGGTCTATCACTCTCCATTTTAGCTGACTCGCTTCATGCCCCAAGGTTCAGAGCCGGCCCGATGTATTAAAATGGAAGAACGCTGCCGGCTCCTCTGTAAATCATTTGAGGAGGTCAATAGTAAAAGAGGTAAGAGACGATATTTTACACAGGTCTGGTGTATCTAGAAGGGTTAGATATCTGTCTTCTATACAAGAGTAGATATTGAAAATTTGTCTTAATTTCTTTTAGGGGTGGTGCCTTGATAAAGCAGTTCCCGCGAAACATGTCGGCTATGACACTCTGCTTGATATAAGACATCTCTAAATAGAGACAACAACATATAAGCTAAGTGAAATAAAATAAAATAAAATTATAAGTTATAGAAAATCATAAGTATTTGAAGCTCTTGATGAAAGCTAAAATGAAAAATTAGACCCAGTGACGATTTGTCACGTAAAGCTCAGAACGCTGATAAGTTTGAGTTCTGAGTGGTGACGCTGAGGGCCTAAGAAGCTTCTTATAAAGGTCGCTAGTTGAAATAAGGAAGAAATTCTTATTTCTATTAAACTTACATCTCCTTAAGAGTGGCATAGAGTGATATGGGTAAGGGTAAACTAGATGCACATCTCCCTTGAGAAGCATATAGTGATATGGGGACTAAAACTATGCCAGGGTAGACCTGGCGGGGCCTCCACGTGTGCGGATCACCGGACTTGATGGACCCAGGGTATGATCCGGAGATGGAAATTCTTATGTTCTTATGAGAAAGAAAGGGAACGAGAAAGTAAAAGAGAAAGAAAAAGAAACAGAAAAAGAGAGAGAAAAGAGAAAAAGAGAGAAAGAGAAAGAAAAACAAACAAACAGAAAGAAAAAGAAAGAGAGAGAAAAGAGAGAAAGAGAATAAGGAAGAAAAAGAGGAAAAGAGAGAAAAAGAAAAACGAGAGGAAAAAAGAAAGAAAGAGAAAAGGAAAGTGAAAGAGGAAAAAAGAGAAAGAGAAAAAGAGAAAGAAAAAAAAGAAAGAGAAAGAGAGAGAAAAAAAAGACACTCACAGAATTCCTATAAGCATTGAAGCTGTTACTGCCACGGCCAGCGCTAAAAAGCACTCTATGGTTTTGTAAAAAGGCAGATAAAATAGAAATACGTAGACAAAAGTTAAACTGAACCACAAAGAAGCTGGACTCTGCATACAATGTAACACCACAGAAACAATGATGCATATCCCCTATATAGATATAGAGAGCAGATGTAAATTAAAAAAAAACCCAGAGAAATAGCTATCATCACTTTACAAATTAACAAATAACCCCCCCCCCCTCTTTTTTATGAAGCTGCGTTAGGGTTTTTTATTGCAGGCCACGGCTGTAAAATCGCTGACGCTCATATGAATTCTATAAGCATCAGAGCTTTTACCACTGTGGTTGGTGATACAAAACCCTAATGTGGCTTCATAACCCCCCCCCCCTCTATTATGAAGCCGTATTAGGCCTTTTTTTAAATCGCCAGCCATGGCAGTAAAAGCTCTAGCACTCATAGAATTTCTGTGAGCGTTGAAGCTAATATTGCCGTGGCTGGTGATAAAAAAAGCCTAATGCGGCTTCATAAAAGGAAGCCAAAAAGGGGGGGGGGGGAGAATTAAAACAAAAATAGATAATAAGATAATATCATTTTATTGGACTAATGCATTTTTAAATTAACTTTCAGAGACCAAACCTCTTTTTTCATGTCAGTAAAGTATACTGCTGTTATGGTATTCTGTTCTGACCTGAGGAAGGGGGTTTTGGTCTCTAAATTAGTCAAAAATGTATTATAATTAGTCCAATAAAAGGTTCACCTTATTTCCATTTTCTCTTTATAAATATTTATCAACACAGCTACAATACTACTTTATCATAAAGCAAAAAATTAAATAGAATTTTTTTCTACCATGTCTTCTCTGGTTTCTGCTTTCCTAAACTAAACTAAACTAAACTAAATCTTGGGTTTATATACCGCATCATCTCCACAGGTGGAGCTCGACACGGTTTACATGGTTAGGGAAGCAACGGAATTCCAGTGGATTTATAGAAGTAAGTAGGAGAGAGATTAGGTGTGATAATAATAGGGAGGGGACGGGTTACGTTTTGGAGAAGAGCCAAGTCTTCAGAAGCTTACGGAATGGTAGAAGGGGGCTCAAGTTGCGGAGAGGGGAAGGGAGACTATTCCAGAGCTGAGCGATTCTGAAGTGGAGGGAGGACCCGAGTTTACCGACGAGGGAGATACCCTTTGAGGAGGGGAAGGATAGTTTTAATTTTTGCGTGGATCTGGTGGAGAATGGATTTAAGGAATTCCAGGATAGAGGAATAAGAGGTGGAAGGATGCCGTGGAGCATCTTGAAGGTTAAGCAGGCACATTTAAAATGGACCCTGGAGATGACAGGAAGCCAGTGCAGCTTGGACAGGAGCGGAGAGACATGGTCAAATTTGCTTTTGGAGAAGATAAGTTTGGCCGCGGTGTTCTGGATTAGTTGGAGTCTGTGGAGGCTTTTCTTTGTTAAGCTAAGGTAAATGGAATTACAGTAGTCCAATCTGGAGAGGATGATGGACTGTACGAGCACGGCAAAGTGTTTTTGGTGGAAGCAGGACCTCACTTTCCTCAGCATGTGAAGGCTGTGAAAGCATGTTTTTATCAGGGAGTTGAGGTGGTCGTTGAAGGATAGCGAGGAATCTATGGTGATGCCCAGAACTTTGCTAGAGAACTCTAGTTGTAGAGAGGAGCCTGTGGGCAGTGGGATGGAAGTGGGTAAATGATCAAGTTTAGGGCCAAGCCAAAGTAGTTTGGTTTTGGACTCATTCAGTTTCATTTGTACAGCAAGAGCCCAGGATTGAAGTTTGGTTATGCATGAAGAGATATTTGCTGCGAGATTGGTGAGGTTTGCGTTGGTCTCGAGGAGGATCAGGATATCGTCAGCGTAAGTGTAAAGTATTTCTAGGGGGGAAAGGTGGAGGAGGTTCAGGGAGGACATATAAATGTTGAAGAGGATAGGGGATAGGGGGGAGCCTTGTGGAACTCCACATGTCGGTTTCCACGGGGAGGATGAGGTACCATTCTTGGTGACGATGTAAGAGCGAGAACGTAAGAAATTCGAGAACCAGTCAAGGACCGTGGAGCTGATGCCTATCTCGGAGAGTAGGAAGATTAGAATGTCATGATGGACAACGTCAAAGGCTGCAGAGAGGTCGAATTGGAGTAGAACGGCATATTTTTTGTGAGAGTGGAGTTGTTGGATCTTCGAGATTAGGGAGGCCAGGAGGGTTTCAGTACTGAAGTTAGGTCTGAAGCCATATTGATAGGGTAGGAGGATAGAGAATCTTTCCAGGTAGGCTGAGAGTTGGGAGGAGACAATAGATTCAAGCAATTTGGTTAGGAGCGGGATGTTCGCTATAGGGCGATAATTGGATGGGATGGAGGGATCTAGGTCAGCTTTCTTCAGTAGGGGGGTCAATGCAATGTGTCCCATTTCAGGTGAGAAGAGGCCCGATAGTAGAGCAGAGTTTATGAGTTTGGTGAGTGATGAGATGGCCTGTGTGGGTATTTTCTCAAATAGATAGGATGGAAATGGATCCAAGGTGCAGTTACAGGATTTCAATTTCTGGCAGAGCTTGAGGACCTGCGATTCGGATACTTGCTCAAAGGCAGTCCAGGATCTGTTGACTGGGACAGGGGTGATGACATTTGGAGTAGGATTGGGGGTGGCGAACACTAGAGAATTGTAGGAGACTGAAGGAGGGAAGGAGCTTCTTAAGGTGGTGACCTTTCCATTGAAGAAGTTTGCTAGTAGGTCGGCTGATGGGGAGGAGGGGAGTAAGGAAGGGTTGGTGTTGGGGATTAGGGAGCGCCAGATATTGAACAGCATGCTGTTCTGGTTGTTTGATCTGGAGATCTTGTCCCCATAAAAGTTTTTCCTAGCGCTTTTGAGTGCGTTGTTGTAAAATTTAATGTTGACTCTCCAGATTTGTTTGTCTGTGGAGGATTTAGATTTTTTCCAGATGCGTTCCAGGGATCGACATTTTTGTTTTAGTACCCTGTGGTGTGGGAGGTACCAGGGGGCCTTACGGGTGTAGGTGACGGTTTTGGTGGAGGGCGGGGCAAGAGAGTGGTAGGTGGATTCTGAAAGAGTAATCCAGTTGTGCCAGTTGGTTACAGAATCTGGAGGCTTAGGCTTGGATGAGAGATTGTCGAGAAATTTGAACCAGAACTGATCACTTGAAATTTTCTTGCGGAAAGTAATGGACTTAGGGGTATGGGATGAGGTTCCAAGGTGTGACATGAAGATGGGGAGGGAGAAGGTACCTAAGAAGTGGTCGGACCAGGGGACATGGTCCCAACGGATGTCATTGGTCGAAGTTTTGTAATCCGTGAGATCGAGGAAGCTGATGATGTCTAGTGTGTGGCCTCTGTCGTGGGTTGGAGAGGAGGCGGGGGGAGAGAAGCCAAGGGAGGTGAGGAAATTATTGAAATCAGATGCATCCTTGCTGGTGGAGTCATCGAGGTGGAGGTTGATATCTCCGATGATCAGGAGTCTTTGGAATTTAAGGAACGCGTTAGATATGGTCTCGTAGACAAGCTCGGAGGAATTGCTCCAGGGGGTGGGCGGGCGATATAATGATAAGATACCCAGTGGGTGAGGATGGAGCTCATCGTTGACTGAGGCTAACATGTATTCAAGTGAGCGATGACTGCCTTTTTCGAGAAGCTGAACATCAAAGAAAGATTTGTAGAGGAGTGCCAGGCCACCTCCTTTTCGGTTTAATCTAGGAGAAAAGAGGCCTTGGTAGCCCTGGGGGCATAGCTCGTTTTGTGTAAAGAGATCGTCTTTGGTGATCCAGGACTCTATGATGCAGAAGAATCCAGGATCAGAATCCGCAAGAAGGTCTTTCACAATTTGGGTCTTGTTGCATACGGATCTGGCGTTGCAGTAGAGTAATGGGACTGGGGTTAGAGAATCTGGGGCGTGGTTGGGAAGGTTGGCGGAGGGCACAGGTTTTAAAGAGGCGAGGTTGGCTTTGCGGGGTTTTTGTTTGTGAGAGTGACTTCTGGTGCGCATCAGCGTGGGAATTTTGAGATCGGGGTAGGTAATAGTGACATTTGGGGAGTCTTGTAGATTGGGGGAGGGGGGTATCAGACAGAGGGTGATCTTAAGAGAAGGGCAGAGAAGGAGGAAAAGGAGCCAGAAGGGAGGCTTCATGGTGGAACTTGGGGAGCCTTTTGAGCTGAGAGGCAGGGCTTGTTTGGATCGTGTGTGAAACGGTTTGCTAAGTGGGGAGAGACTTGGCAACAGCACGGAGTCAGGTAGAGGCAGTGTGCAGGAGCAGGGTGTAAAAGGGTGTCTGTTTTTTGTTTTTTTTTTGTGTGTGTGTGTTTTTTTTTTTTAATTATTTTATTTTATTCGTTTATCGGGAGTGGGACTGAGCGGTTAGAGGACAGCACAGGAGGGAGTGAGCGTTAAACCCGAGTCCCAGCAATGGGAATGGGTTGATATCTGAATCTATGTTCTTCTTGTCACTCTCTTCCTTCCATCCACCATTTGCCCTCTCTCTGCTTCTTCTATATGGTATCTTTTCACCTTCTATGCCCCTTCCAGAAACTGTCTGCCTCCCCTTCCATCTCTCCCTCCACCCCCATTAGTCTGGCATCCATCTTCTTCCCTCCCCTCCCCCAATGATCTGGAATCTCTCTCTTCCCCTTTCCTCTAACACACCCTCTTGGTCTGGCATTTCACTTTATAATTTTCTTCCCTTCCCTTCCCTCTCCACACCCCACCCCAATCATCTGGCATTTCACTCTCCTCTCCCTTCCCTCGTCCTCCTTCTCAATTTATATTCTGCATCGGTCTAGATTAAATTCTTACTATCCAGTCCTCAATTTCCCTTTTCACTGTGTTTACCTACAGTTTGCCACCTCTTTCCCTCTCCCCCTACAGGCCGGTGAGCTTGACCTCGGTCCCGGGAAAGATGATGGAAGCACTGATTAAGGACAGCATCTGTGAGCACATCGATAAAAATGGGCAGCTAAAGTCAAGTCAGCATGGCTTCTGCAAGGGTAGGTCATGCCTCACAAACTTATTGTACTTCTTTGAGGGAGTAAACAGCCAGGTGGATAAAGGGGAATCCATAGACATCATTTACCTTGACTTTCAAAAAGCCTTCGACAAGGTACCACACGAAAGACTGCTTAAGAAGCTATGGAACCACGGGGTGCAAGGGGAGGTCCACCGATGGATCAAAAACTGGCTGGCAGACAGGAAACAGAGGGTTGGAGTAAAGGGCCATTACTCAGACTGGCAATGGGTCACGAGCGGAGTTCCGCAGGGGTCGGTACTGGGACCACTCCTGTTCAATATATTTACTAACGACCTGGAGGCAGGAACAAAATGTGAGGTCATTAAATTTGCGGATGACACCAAACTATACAGCAGGGTTAAAACCACGGAAGACTGCAAAGATCTCCAAAAGGATTTGACGACACTGGAAGAGTGGGCCAAAATGTGGCAAATGAGCTTCAACATAGGGAAATGCAAGGTCATGCATGTAGGGAAAAAGAACCCGATGTCCACTTACAAAATGGGGGGATCACCGCTAGGGGTAAGTAAACTGGAAAGAGACCTGGGAGTGATGATGGACACAACATTGAAGGCGTCGGCGCAGTGCGCCGCAGCCTCAAGGAAAGCAAACAAAATGTTGGGTATCATTAAGAAGGGTATCACAACCAGGACGAAGGAAGTCATCCTGCCACTGTATTGTGCAATGGTGCACCCGCATCTGGAGTACTGTGTCCAATACTGGTCGCCGCACCTCAAGAAGGATATGGCAGTACTTGAGGGAGTACAAAGAAGAGCAACTAAGCTAGTAAAGGGTATGAAAAACCTCTCATATACTGACAGACTGATAAAGTTGGGGCTGTTCTCCCTGGAGAAGCGGAGACTTAGAGGAGACATGATAGAAACCTTCAAGATCCTGAAGGGCATAGAAAAAGTAGACAGGGACAGATTTTTCAAATTATGGGGAACCACAAGTACAAAGGGGCACTCGGAGAAACTGAAAGGGGACAGGTTTAGAACAAATGCTAGGAAGTTCTTTTTTACCCAGAGGGTGGCGGATACATGAAATACGCTTCCGGAGGCTGTGATAGGCAGAAGCATGTTACAGGGCTTCAAAGAAGGTTTGGATAGGTTCCTAGAGGACAAAGGGATTGAGGGGTACAGATAGGAGTCCGATTGGACAGGCCGCGGCCCGCTATATTTATAGCGGCAGAGAGATCCCTTGCCGCGATAAGTATAGCGGCTGCTTCTACTTACAATGTAGACCAGCATTTTGCTGGCCTACATTTTAAGGTTTCTTCCTCTACTAGGGAGACGCGTAGGGCCACCTAGGTTCGCCTAAGGCCCGCCTAAGGCCCTTAGGTGAGCTTAGGCGTCTTGCGGGTCTCCCTAGGCTCCCGGAGGCGCCTTCAGGCCTGTCTGGGGAGCATTTTTTTTAAAAAAACGTGCATCCCGATTGGCTGATTAGACAGCTGTAGGACGCCTACAGCTGCCTAAAATCGGGACGCATTTTGGAGAATCAGGGCCTCAGTGTCTGCTCCCCTCTCCCCCCACTTCCTTCCTGCATCTGCTCCCCTCTCTCTCTCTCTCCTCCCTACATCTGCTCCCTTCTCTCTCCCATCCCCACTTCCATCCAGCATAGACTCCCCCTCTCCCCTCCCCACTAACAACATCCAATGTGTACCATTTTTCTCTCTCTCTCTATCAGCATCTGCTCCCTTCTCTCTCTCTCTTTCTCTATCAGCATCCACCACCTTTCTCTCCCTCCAATTCCATCCAGTATCTTCCCCATTCTGTCACTCTCTCCTTCCTGCACACCAGTTCCATCAGCATCTGCACCCTCTCTCACTCTACCCCACTTCCATCTCCCTCCTTCCATATCAGTATCCTGTTCCCTTCTCCATCCCTCCACCAAGGTTCCCTCTAAGCCAGGGAACCAGCTGTGCAAGCCATGATGTGTTCTGAGCAGTGGTTGGTTTAGGCTGGGTTAACACGTGGTGAGCGGGGTGGGGGGTGGTTCATCACAAAGGCAAGCCATGTTTTGTAAATTATTTCAAATTATATTTTAAAAATGAGAAAATTATTCTATTGAACTAAAAAAAAAAATTTAAAAAAACTGTCCATAAATATGTCACACTGTACAGAATGGTTTTTGACATCATAAAACGAAAGCAATTCATGTCCCCCCTGTACTGTGCAAAATATCATCCTACCTTTGCCCCCTCCCTCTCTCCTCCCCACTTCTATAAAGCATTTGCCCCCTCTCTCCTCCCTACTTCCATAAAGTGAGGGCCATTATGAGTCCAAAAGGGGTGAAGGAGAGCCAACAAATATGTTCCTACTTTGGACCATGACACCAATAACATTTCTCGTCATTCATTCCTACCAGAATACCTGGCCTTGATAACACATGCAGAACACAGATCAACCCTATGCAAATACAGGACCACAAACTAAAAGTTCTAATAAACACAAACAAAACCATAATGCCAGTCTCTGCATGCATGTAGTACACCAGAGAAATAGAAACAAATGCAGACAGTAGATGTAAATTCTCAAAACCAACATATTTCAATCATTAAATTGAAAATAAAATCATTTTTCCTATCTTTGTCTGGTGATTTTATTTTTCTACACATTTTTTCCCAATCTCTGGTTGCACTTCCTTCTATTTGTACCCTTAACTCTATTTCCAGGGCTTATCAATTTGATGTTTCTCTCTCTTTTACTTTCTGCCCTATATCCATCTTTGATAAAAATGGTAGACTGACTTCATTGGTAATAAATGCCAGCGGGGAGAGAGCTGATGACAGCTTAGAAAAACGCTCAGAAACAGTGAAACTCTAAGGGGGGTGGATACCTCCCCTTGGGCAAGAGTTTACAATCCAATCATTGCATTTGCTATTTGGAGCATCACTCTCTGACCGCTGGTAAAATTCAATTGTTTCAATAACTTTTGGTTGACAAAAAAACTTTTGTTCAAAAGTATCATGCACAAAATCTCTTGCTCATTGAATGATACTATACACTTATCTGTGCAAGCTTTTAAGAATTGTGGTTGTGAGGGCTCTAGGGGTCTCAACGTGGCCCCGTTTCGATAATCTTCTTCAGGAGACCCAATACTGCACACTCTGAAACCCTTTTGCTAACGTATCTTTCAAGAGATGATCTAGAATTACAACAAACATATTATCAATCACAGCGCACAAATTATACTTGCAGTGCGTTATGAAGAGGTAATAATGATTTATAGCAATAATGCAAGCAAGAAGCACTATAAATGAACAAATGGAACCTAAAAACTTGAGATTGAAATCCTTATTCACATACCGTTTGCCAAATTTGAAAAGTCCAAACGACGGAGACCGCTTCACTCCTCACTGATTTTATACTACTGTGAGGAGGAGGGGTGACCTCCGACGGAACGTGATGGCGTCAGAAAATGATGACGTCAAAGGTTACTGTAATGGATGCGTCACTAACACTGTAAATAAAGTTCGTTTGAAAAAAACACATCAGAACTGTTCAAACTACTGGCCAAATTCACTGGAAAAACTGAGATCAAAAGGAATCATACAAAATCATAAAAAAGCCACCCACTCAATCTCGTTATTTAGTCCATTGGGGTGAAGCGTGTTCAGCTCAAAAATCCACTTCTGTTCCTTCTGCCAGAGGAGTTTAGGTATATTACCCCCTCTGACAGAGTGCACTATATCTAGTACTGAAAATCTTAAATCAAAAATGTCATGACGCTGTTGCATCCAGTGCTGTACAAGAGGGGCTTCTTGCGTGCCTGAGTTTATTCTGCTTATGTGCTCACCTATTCTGATCTTAACACTACGCACTGTGCATCCCACATAGCATAAACCACAAGGGCATTGTACTATGTACACAACTTGTTTCGTGTTACAATCTGAGACTGAAGGAGTTTGTCTTCTTTTGATGTTAAGTCCCATATGCTGTAAAGGAACACTATACTGGCACATTCTACAGTGCCCACACGGATTATGCCCACTCGTAATGGTAAAGGAGTTCTGTTGAATACGTAAAAACTGGGAATGAACCAGCCTTTGCTTCAAGTTTTGGTTTCTAGAGAACGCAAAACGAGGGGGCTCCTGAAACTCCGAGTGGTACTGCATCACATGCCAGTGCTGTTTAATAATGCGTTTAATGTGGAACGCCAGGTGAGAATAGGGTAAGACGCATACTAGAGATTGATTATCACTTCTAGAATGTGGTTCTAATAGTAAAGAACGATTGGCATACAAGCCCCTCTTGTATGCTTTCTTAATTACAGTAGCAGGATACCCCTTATCTTCAAACCTAGTTTTCATAACTTCTGCCTTGAGGCCTTGAGGCAGAAGTTATGAAAACTAGGTTTGAAGATAAGGGGTATCCTGCTACTGTAATTAAGAAAGCATACAAGAGGGGCTTGTATGCCAATCGTTCTTTACTATTAGAACCACATTCTAGAAGTGATAATCAATCTCTAGTATGCGTCTTACCCTATTCTCACCTGGCGTTCCACATTAAACGCATTATTAAACAGCACTGGCATGTGATGCAGTACCACTCGGAGTTTCAGGAGCCCCCTCGTTTTGCGTTCTCTAGAAACCAAAACTTGAAGCAAAGGCTGGTTCATTCCCAGTTTTTACGTATTCAACAGAACTCCTTTACCATTACGAGTGGGCATAATCCGTGTGGGCACTGTAGAATGTGCCAGTATAGTGTTCCTTTACAGCATATGGGACTTAACATCAAAAGAAGACAAACTCCTTCAGTCTCAGATTGTAACACGAAACAAGTTGTGTACATAGTACAATGCCCTTGTGGTTTATGCTATGTGGGATGCACAGTGCGTAGTGTTAAGATCAGAATAGGTGAGCACATAAGCAGAATAAACTCAGGCACGCAAGAAGCCCCTCTTGTACAGCACTGGATGCAACAGCGTCATGACATTTTTGATTTAAGATTTTCAGTACTAGATATAGTGCACTCTGTCAGAGGGGGTAATATACCTAAACTCCTCTGGCAGAAGGAACAGAAGTGGATTTTTGAGCTGAACACGCTTCACCCCAATGGACTAAATAACGAGATTGAGTGGGTGGCTTTTTTATGATTTTGTATGATTCCTTTTGATCTCAGTTTTTCCAGTGAATTTGGCCAGTAGTTTGAACAGTTCTGATGTGTTTTTTTCAAACGAACTTTATTTACAGTGTTAGTGACGCATCCATTACAGTAACCTTTGACGTCATCATTTTCTGACGCCATCACGTTCCGTCGGAGGTCACCCCTCCTCCTCACAGTAGTATAAAATCAGTGAGGAGTGAAGCGGTCTCCGTCGTTTGGACTTTTCAAATTTGGCAAACGGTATGTGAATAAGGATTTCAATCTCAAGTTTTTAGGTTCCATTTGTTCATTTATAGTGCTTCTTGCTTGCATTATTGCTATAAATCATTATTACCTCTTCATAACGCACTGCAAGTATAATTTGTGCGCTGTGATTGATAATATGTTTGTTGTAATTCTAGATCATCTCTTGAAAGATACGTTAGCAAAAGGGTTTCAGAGTGTGCAGTATTGGGTCTCCTGAAGAAGATTATCGAAACGGGGCCACGTTGAGACCCCTAGAGCCCTCACAACCACAATTCTTAAAAGCTTGCACAGATAAGTGTATAGTATCATTCAATGAGCAAGAGATTTTGTGCATGATACTTTTGAACAAAAGTTTTTTTGTCAACCAAAAGTTATTGAAACAATTGAATTTTACCAGCGGTCAGAGAGTGATGCTCCAAATAGCAAATGCAATGATTGGATTGTAAACTCTTGCCCAAGGGGAGGTATCCACCCCCCTTAGAGTTTCACTGTTTCTGAGCGTTTTTCTAAGCTGTCATCAGCTCTCTCCCCGCTGGCATTTATTACCAATGAAGTCAGTCTACCATTTTTATCATAAACACTTTTACTGACTAAGGTTTTCATATATGAGTCCCTGTATTTTTCTTTAACCTATATCCATCTTTGGCATTAACTTTCAATATTCAACTTTCTTCATTTTTTCTTCTTTCTTCTCAGTTCTATCTACTATTCTATATCTTTGTTTCCCATCTATCCATATGCACCATCTCCCCCCTCTCTCTGCCTTTATCCTCCCATCCATCCATGTGTACCATATTCCCTCTCTTTCTTCTCCCCTATTCTCATCTTTTCTTAAACAGCATTTTTTTCCATCTCTCTTCCCTTCCCCACTCCTCCCATTCTGGTGCACTACTTCTTCTCTCTCTCTCTCTCCTTACTCTCCATCCCTGCGCAGGATCTCTTCCCTCTCTCTCTCTCTCTCCCCCCTCTAGTGGTCTGGCATCAATCACTCTCCCTCCTTTCCTTCCCTCCTCCCCCTTTGTGGTCTGGCATCTCTTTGTCCTTCTCTCTCTTCCCTGGAAGTCCGGCATCTTTCTTTTTTTCCCTCTCCATCCTCTCAGTCCAGCATTTCTCTAATGAACCTTCCCCCCTGTGATCCTCTAGCGACCTAACACCCCCCTCCATTGCATTCCTCCCCTCCACAGGATCTGGTAAGGCAGACGCTCTATCATCCTTCGGGCAGCCAGTAGCACAAGTGAACATGCTGCCTTTGGCAGCCATAAGCTTTCCCTCTGCTACTGCTTCCTGCCTACGAGGGGATAGGTGACAGGACGTAGTAGCAGAGGGAAAGCTTCCAGGCCACTCATGCTGCCGGCTGCCTGAAGGATGAAAGGGCTGCAGAGATGGATCCAATGGGGGGGAGGGTAATGGATGGAACTTCAGACTGCAGGGAGCAGCTGCTCAGCCTGCTCCAAAAAGTGCTGCTCTTCATGCACAGCAGCCAAG
Source organism: Geotrypetes seraphini (assembly GCF_902459505.1). Lineage (NCBI taxonomy): Eukaryota > Metazoa > Chordata > Amphibia > Gymnophiona > Dermophiidae > Geotrypetes > Geotrypetes seraphini. The sequence continues at coordinate 67,107,452 of NC_047094.1, read as the reverse complement.
AGCTGCTGTGCTGGGCTCTGAAGAGAAGTGTGCGGCCGCACACCTGTGTAGCTTAGAGAGAACATTGCTCTCCACTCCAATGCCATCCAGTATCTTGCCCCCCTCACCTCCCCACCACCACTGTATGCTTCTCGAATCAGCAGTAGTGGCTTTAAACTTAAACACAGTCATTGTGGGGCTTTGCTGTACCTCCCTGCAGCTGCCAGCTCAGGGGCCAGCTCTGCTCCAGAGAAAGGAAGTGACGTCAGAGGGGATAGACTGGCAGCCACGGGGAGGTGCAGGAAGGCCCCATGATGACTGAATTTAAAGTTTACTGCCGCTGCTGCTGGTTCAGAAAAGCAACAGCAGCAGAGTAGGGCGGGAGGTTCCAGACCCAGTGGGCTGGCTGTGCCCCCCTTTGGTACTCCACTGCATAAGGCTATATGGAGAAAACTCTACTGGACTAACATCTGACATTAAGATCACACACTCCTTCTATAAATTGAGAACATCCCAATGTTTTAAGCTGACTTTTCCTTTTCCACAGCAAGTCCGGTGAAAAACACTCTTCAAGTCTACCTTTTAATTTCAGGGTCATAAAATATGGAACTGTCTTCCAAGTTGCTTGTGACAGATCTCTTCCTACCTTCAATTCAGGAAATAGCTTGACATATCTATTCTCTCTGTAACTCCATCCAGAACTCAAACTCAATATGACCTACAATTCTTGTTGTAACAGCAATGAAAATCCACCAATTTTATTGTAGGCTGCAATGAATCCTTGCTGACACTTGCGGGGTATAAGAAACTGTATGGTAGGTATGGTGTGGTAGTGTGGGGTGTGAGGAAGAAAACTAAAACATGATCAGTTTGATGAGTTCGATGGGATTAGGTGAAACATTAACTGCATGGGTTACAGACTGGCTTAGAGGTAGACTTCAGAGGGTGGTGGTGAACGGTACCCTCTCCAAAACGTCGGAGGTGATCAGTGGAGTGCCGCAGGGCTCGGTCTTGGGCCCGATCCTATTTAACATTTTCGTAAGAGACCTGGCTCAGGGGCTTCGAGGTAAAATTACATTATTCGCCGATGACACCAAACTATGCAACATAGTAGGCAAAAGTACAGTGCCCGACAGTATGATGCATGACCTACTCTTACTGGAACATTGGTCCACGACTTGGCAACTAAGTTTCAATGCCAAAAAGTGCAAGGTCATGCACCTTGGCAGCAGAAATCCATGCAGAACTTACACCCTAAGACCTTAGCAAGGTCTGCAGATCATTAGTGAAGACATGAAGACTGCCAATCAAGTGGAGAAAGCTTCATCCAAGGTTAGACAAATCATGGGTTGTATCCATAGAAGATTCTCGGAGAAAGCGAGAACCAGAAGGCCTTGAGCATGCGCAGATGCTCAAGGCCCAGGCAAGAGACAGGAACTTCTTTCACCGGCACGTCCTTTGGGCTGCATGCCGGTGCCAGATGGGGGGTAAGATTGAATGCTGTTCGGGCGGGGGGGGTGCCGGTTCATGCGGGGGGGGGGGAGCAATGCTGGTTCTCGGGGGGTGGAGCAGCACCACTGGCCTTGATGGTGGGTGGGAACATATAAAGGGAGTTTCCCTTACTTCCTATGGGGAAACTCGCTTTGATATATGAGTAATTTGGTTTACGAGCATGCTTCTGGAACGAATTATGCTCGTAAACCAAGGATCCACTGTACTTCTAATTAACAAATAGGGAGGAAATAGCCCGAGATAACAACTAACTCTGAACGGCAATACCATAAAATCATCCACTGATGGGGGGAGGAATAATAATAATAATAAAACTTTATTCTTCTATACCGCCACAATCTTGCGACTTCTAGGCGGTTTACAGTCAAGGATGCTGGACATTCAGCGAAATACAATATGCAGATATTCAGAGGGAATAAAGAGAGCAAAGACCTTAAGAAGGCAATAGTATAGAATACAATTTGCTGATCAAAATATAAGATGTACATTTTAGGCAACGTAAAATTGCGATTAGATGAAGATAACAGATTATATATATCACAGTGATGCAAAATCAGGGGGATAATTGATGGGGGAAAGAGAGGGGAGAACGGGTCAATTGTTTAGGTATTTCTGGAATAGGTATGTTTTTAGGCGTTTCCTAAATTCCCCGTAAGTAGTGGGCGAGAGCAGTTGGTCTAAGTCTTTGCCCCATAAGGCTGCTTGGTGGGAGAGAAGGTGTTCGTGGTGTTTTTTCATTTTGCAACCTCTAACTGGAGGGGAAATGAATTTTGAGTGTGTGTTTCTCTTGTGTTTGTTATTAGAAAAGGAGAAAAGGTCGGTTATGTACTTGGGGGTAAGGCCGTATAGTACTTTGAAGCAGAGGCAGGCAAATTCAAACCTTACTCGGGCTTCCGTTGGCAGCCAGTGCAGCTGTCGATAGTAAGGTGTCACGTGGTTGAATTTCTTCAGCCCGAAGATAAGTCTGACTGCAGCATTTTGCATTATTTGGAGACGCCTCATATTCTTTTGTGAGATTGCTAGGTAGGCGATGTTGCAGTAGTCAAGTTGACTCAGTATGAGAGATTGTACTAGGAGTCGGAATGTTGACATATGATTTAATGGTTCTGAGTTTCCAGACAGTAAGAAAACTCTTTTTGAATAGGGAGTCCACTTGTTCCTTCATTGTTAGACATTGGTCTAGAGCAGTGGTTCTTAACCTGAGTTCGACCGAACCCCAGGGGTTCGGTGAGTCAGTCTCGCGGGTTCGGCGGAGGTCAAAACACACCTCCGACTCATATAGCGCTTCAGTCACGTTCAATCATCTATCAGTTATTCAGTGATTTTGATCAAGACTGATCGTGTACTCGGTTTATTGATCTATCAATCTGTAACTAACGCCTTATATACATCAATCAATTCCCGATCAAAATTTGTGATTTAACTGATAGATGATTGAACGTGACCCCGAAGCGCTTATGATTCGTGATGATACGCCCCGCTTGTCCATAATTGGCTGCAGGTGATCACGCAACATCGCTTGGCCTATCTGTGCTGCAGGGGATTTGATGCACACAGTAATCGAATTGTAACTGTTGTGATGGTACGTCGTGTGATACCTATCTTAATATTTGAATCCCTTACTAACTATGTCGAGCAAAATACGAAAGTGGTCGGACGAATATGTACAATATGGATTCACATGTATAACGGAACGTAATGGGAGTCAGCGTCCTAATTGCATGATTTGCAATGCCAAGTTGAGTAATTCTAGTCTAGCTCCGGCAAAACTAAGTGAACACTTCCTTAAACTGCATGGAGATGGAAAATACAAGAACACAACGCTCGCTGAATTCAAGGTGAAGAGAGCAAGATTCGATGAAAAGGCTACTCTGCCTGTTCTCGGCTTTGTACCCATCAACAAACCGATCCTCGTACGAAGTTGCTTACCTGATCACAAAGCAGGGCAAACCACACACCATTGGTGAAACACTCACAAAACCAGCTGTGTTGAAGATGGCGAATATCATGCTGGGAAAAGCGGCTGAAGTTCAGTTATCTGAAATTCCTTTTTCAAATGACATCATCAGCAACAGAATAGAGGACATGAGCAAAGACATCTTAGCTCAAGTAGTTGCAGATCTGATTTCAAGCCCGGCAAAATTCAGCCTTCAACTCGACGAGACCACAGACGTTTCCAATCTAAGCCAGCTTGCAGTATTCGTGCGCTATGTGAAAGACGACGTGATAAAGGAAGATTTTTTTATTTTGTAAGCCTCTTACAACAACAACTAAGGCAACTGATGTGAAGAAACTTGTGGATGACTTCTTCAAAGACAACAATCTTTCGTGGGATATGGTTTCTGCAGTTTGTTCGGACGGAGCTCCAGCCATGCTCGGAAGAAAGTCCGGTTTTGGTGCGCTAGTGAATGCTGATGCACCACACATCATTGTTACGCATTGCATTCTGCACAGGCATGCGTTGGCAACAAAAACCTTGCCTCCAAAACTGGCAGAAGTTTTAAAAATTGTTGTGGAATGCGTGAACTATGTGCGAAATAATGCTCTGAAGCACCGCATCTTCAAGGAGCTGTGTAAAGAAATGGGATCTGAATTCAAGGTACTTCTGTACCATTCTAACGTTCGGTGGTTATCCCGGGGACAGGTGCTGAATCGTGTTTTTGCCATGCGTGTGGAATTAGCTCTGTTTTTGCAAGAGCAGCAACATTGTCATGCAGATTGCTTCAAAAATTCTGAGTTCATTCTCATTTTAGCGTACATGGCTGATATCTTTGCAGCTCTCAATCATCTCAAGAAGCAGATGCAGGGTGGTGGAGTCAACATCATCGAAACGGAAGAAAACCTGAAAGCTTTTCAAAAAAAGCTACCATTATGGAAACGACGAACAGAAAACAATAACTTCGCAAACTTTCCCCTGCTAGACAACTGTGTAAGTAAGATCGAAGATGTATCTGGAATCGGAGACATTTCTGTACCCGCGGAACTGAAGCAAACTATTGCCACGCACTTAGATGAGCTTGCAAAGTCTCTCGACGGATACTTCCTTACAAGAGAGTCATATCCAGCATGGGTGAGACAGCCGTTCACATTTAGTGTTGAGACAACAGATGTCAATGATGAATACCTCGATGAAATCATTGAAATTCAGCAGAGCCAGGTTCAACAGCAACTCTTCAGAACAACAACGCTCTCAACGTTTTGGTGTCAACAATTGGTAACGTACCCTGTTATTGCTAAGAAAGCTCTGGAAATAAATTTCATACCGTTTGTTACAACATATCTTTGCGAGCAATCCTTTGAGGATGCTGGACATAAAAACGAAGAAAAGGAACAGACTTTGTTGCGAAAATGACATGAGAGTGGCACTTGCCAAGGTAAAGCTGCGCTTTTCTGAACTGGTCTCTGAGAGGCAACAGAAGAAGTCACACTGATTTGCAGTAAATTTCATTATTATGTTATTATTATTCGAAATATAGGAGAACTTTTTTGTTTTCAAAATTGATATTATTTTTTCCCTCACTGTATACCTATGTTTTGAATTTGTAAAAATCATATTTTATTTTTCCAATAAAGAAGGGTTCGGTGAACACGCATATGAAACTGGTGGGGTTCAGTACCTCCAACAAGGTTAAGAACCACTGGTCTAGAGTAACACCTAATATCTTCATGGTGGGCTGGATAGGGTAGTTGAGTTTATTGATGCATAATGGGGTTTTATTGTCAAGCGCGTGAGGAGAGGCAACGAAGAATTTTGTTTTTTCTGGGTTGAGTTTGAGCTTGAAATCAGTCATCCATTGTTCCATCTCATTTATGGCAGCGGATGCATTGGGAATGGTTTCTGAGATAGAATGGGCGAATGGGATAATGATTGTAAAGTCGTCTGCGTAGCTTAATAGTTTTATTCCTAGTTGGGTTAGTTTTACACCTAATGAGGACATATAGATATTGAAAAGCAGTGGGGAAAGCGGTGATCCTTGTGGCACTCCGGATGAGTTGCTCCAGGTGTCGGAGAGGTCGTTGTTAAAGCGGACCTGGTAGGAGCGGGATGTGAGGAAGCCGCAAAACCAGTTCATTACCTCTGCTCTGATGCCAATGCACTGCATCATTTTTTCATGGTCTACCAGGTCGAATGCAGAGCTCATGTCGAATTGCATGATTAGGGCGTGAAGGCCCTTGCTAAATAATAGGCACAGATAGTCTAAGATGGCAGCGATTACTGTCTCCGTGCTGAACTGGGGTCTAAAGCCGGATTGAGTATCGTGCAGGAGGGAGAATTGATTAAGGTAGTCCATCAGTTGGGTGTGAACTAATCCTTCCATGATTTTTACAATGAATGGGATGGATGCTATAGGTCTGTAGTTGGTTATAAGCGCTGAGGATTCTTTTCTATTTTGGGGGATGGGGGTTATTATTATGTGGCCGTTGTTTGTGAGGAAAGTCCCATTTTTTAGGTTGTCGGCTAGGTAATGTAATAGTGATATTTTGAATTCTGGAGGTGCCGCTTTCATAATCTCTGGAGGGCAAGTATCTAGGATGCAGTGAGATTTAGAGTATTTGTTGTATAGTTTGGTGTAGGTATTCCATTCTGGATCTAGAAAGGAACTCCAGATCATGTCTGTAGGTATTTCATTGTCGTGTGAGTTAGCTATTTGGTGGTTGCTGGGGATGATTGTTACATCGTTGAACCCGAACCCAGACATGACGTTACAGATCAAACACATTGTGAAAAATGCTTTTTGACTACAGCAATGCAATCTTGCTGGGCATTCCAAAGTACATGATCAGACAGATTAAAATGGTACAAAACAAGATTTCTGCTAGGAAAATTGAGGCAAATGAGTTCTACCTCGCTTCTCAAAGAGTTACATTGGATCCTGATTGAAAGCAGGGTGAAATTCAAGATCTTGTTGCTGACGCACAAAATCATTCATCTCTCAGAATCGCAATATCTAGCAGCCAGACTACATTACCATACACAGGCATGTGCCCTAAGCTCGTGCCAAGAATACCTGTTGAAAATACCCTCCTTCAGACATCAAACACAAACACTTTAGGACAAGAATGTTCTCAATGATGGCTCCAAGGAATTCTATGAGCGTCTGAGCTTTTATCGCAGCTGCCGGTGATAAAAAAAAAAAAAAACAACCCTTAAAAGGGGGGCCCAAGTCTCATATCTGATTTGTACTATAACCATTTGCCACTTGCTATAGAAATAAATAATCTATTTTTCTAATACATAACCTGGTTTATTGCACAAATCAGCACATCCCAAAGTAAGTCATTTTAAGCAGAAGTAAGCACACTAGTACTTACCGCTGCTTAGTGAAAGGATGTCAGTGTGTTATTTACTCCTGGTGGAATTCTGCACAATCCAGAATTTGCGCAGAATTGTACAGTCACGCAGAATTCCACCTTTCCCGTGCAGAATCTCAGATGGTGTCAGCAGCGATTCCCACACGCTACCTGCTGCAAACCCAGAAGTCTCTCTGCGATAAGGGAGGCTTCGTGGCTAACAGCAGGCAGCGTGTGTGAATTGTTGTCAATACTACGACCCAATGAAACAAGCCTTACTAAGAAGAGTACGGCGGAGAGGAAGGAAAGATGCTTGCACAGGAGGAGGGGAAGGGTGAGAGGAATGAAAGATGCTGGCATAGGAGAGGGGATGGAGACATACATGGTGAGGGGAGAGGATGAAATGTTGCACTTGATAATGGAGGGGAGGAAGGAACAGATGGTACATGGAGGGGGATAGAGAGGGTTGACTCAGGGCAGAAGGCAAGGGGAGTAAGAGATGGTAGACAGTGGGAAAGAAACAAATGTTGGATATTGTAGTGGGAGGAAGGGAGAAAATGTTGCATGGGTGGGGCGGATACAAGAGAGGGAGAGAGGGAGGCTGGACATGGGGCAGATGGGAGAGATACACAGGAGGTGGAGGGGAAGAAGGAGAGAGATGTTGGATCCAGGAGCAGGATAGAGAGATGCCTAGCAATGGAAGTGAGGGAAAAGAATGGGAGAAATGCTGGACCATGAGGGAGAGTTCAGGATGGAAGAGAGAAGAAAGAGGGAGATATTAGGCTACGAAGTGGGGCAGAAAGAAGAGAGAGCAGATGCTGGGCTATAAAGGTGGAAGGAAGGAAAACACTGAGAATGGTAAAACTTGAGGGGGAGGAAAGGGTGGCAAGGAAACGGATGAGAGGACAGATATTATGGAGGGTAGAGATAAGTAATAGGGAGCACTTTGAAGATGAAAGGGAATGGAGGGCTGAGGAAGGAATGAGATGGGTAATAGAGAATGACACGGTAACAAAATTCATCACCGTTCCCGTCCCCGCGGATAACCGCGGGAACCATCTTCATGTCATTCTTTAAGGAGAGAGGAAAGAATCAGAGTATAATTGGGCACAACCACTGACCCGCAAGCTTTGCTTTGAAGAATGCTGGTGTAGAAGGACCGAGGTTGAAATAGACACTAGAAAATGACATGGGATTATTTCCCGCGATTATCTGCAGGGACGGGAACGGTGATGAATTTTGTCATTGTGTCATTCTCTAATGAGTAATGGGAGAAAAGATAGAAAGTTGATAGGTATCTGAAAAGTAAGAGGCAGAAAAGAGCTAAAAAAACAAATGATCAATACATCAGAGGCAGGTGTTGTGAGGGAGAGCAGCCACTTGAAAGAGAATTAGCAGACAACAGGAAAGCTGGAACCAACATGATGGAAAAATAAAAACATCCAGACACAAAGGTAGAAAAAAACATTTTAAAATTTTTAAATGGAATATGGATAATAATTAGCAAAAATATTGTTTACATTTTGACAAATAAACTTTCAGAATTTATTAATTTGTGCACAGAAATTTGAATTTTTTAAATGCAGAATTCCACCAGGAGTAATCATTCCTGTAACACACATTAGTAATTACCTCCCTAAACCCCTAAGCAGTTCAGAGTACTCAATTAAATTTTAATAAACAAACAAACAAACATGATGTTAGGAATCACTAACTGTCCATCTTAATACTTCAGATGTAAGCAGGAATAAGAACATTAGAGGATGTCATTTTAAATGGAAAACTGCTTGAGTTTTCACAGTTGCAACTAAAATTTGGTATTTCTAAATTTCAATTTTATAATTGGATGCAGCTGAAGCAGGCCATTCAGAAAGGGTTCCCTGATTGGTGTAACTTGGAAAAATATTATAGTTTGCAGTTTCTCTCCTTCCAGACAAATATGCTAGGACATCAGGCCGCCAGGTGGTATAAATTAATTTCTGAATTGGTAAATAAGAAACCCAAAAATGCGCTTAGAGACATTTGGAGCATCGAGATTAAGCAATATATTTCTGCATCTCGATGGCCACATATTTGGTCTTGGAGAATAAAATGTACAGCGTCAGCATCTATGAAGCAAACTTGGTTTTTTCTGTTACATCGTTCTTTTTGGACCCTAGTTAAATTGAATAAGTTAGATAGTTCTAATTCTAATAGATGCTGGCACTGTCATTTAGACGTCGGTACTTTGGATCATTTACTGTTTTATTGTCCTAGGATTCTCAGTTTTTGGAAGTCGATTTGGGGACATATTAATAATATCTTAGAAGTTGAGATTCCTTTATCTTATGAAGTTGTGATTTGTGAGACAATATTGTATGTTAAAGATCCCCTAGATAAATATAGAAAGAGATTGTTTTTAATTATGACAGGAACAGCTATACAATTAATTATGAGAAACTGGAAAAATTTCACATTCTGGTGGGCAAATTTATGTCTAATTTATAAATATGAGAAAGTAAATGCTGATTTGTCAGGAAACATAAAAATTTTTAAATTAATATGGGGCCCATTGATGTCATTTGTAGATCTATTATAGTTTTGAATTTGTTGTTATATCAATTGCACATCCAGAGGGGATGGGTTGGGTGGTGGGAAGAATTGAGTTGGGGTTTGCACAATTAAATATTTGCATATTTGGAAGCGTATGAATCAGTAATTTTATATATAATAATTTTTACGGGGGAAATATGTTGATCTCACTATATATTGTAAAGACTTTAGGTGATGTATAAAGTGTAAAATGTATTCTTTTCCTTGTATTCACTTAATGAAAGTATTAAAAATGAATAAAGATTAAAAAACAAAACAAAAAAAAACTTCAGATAAAGTATAGCTTGTCATATTTTCATGGTGAACTGTGTGTACTCTAATAATTCAAGGTTTATTTTACATATGTCAAGGTACTTTATTATCCAGGGATGTGAAGTGTTACCAAAGGCTTTTCTCATAGTGAAATATATGCTATCCCGAGATATTTACTTTTCACAGCATTGGCTATAAACGGCCTTATTTAGCATTAACTGGTATTGGTTAACATTACATTAGTGACTTTTTTTTCCGAAATTGCCTTGCGTTCAATGCGGATTACATAAGATGTTATCTGGACATTTCCAGAAGTGTTACAGAGTTGAGTGTGTTATTTCTTATTGACCTTCTCTATAGCCATGATTTTATTAGAGTCAATATCAGAGAACAGCTTATATAAACTAGAGGTAAACACAACGGCATGTAGCATTTGGGAACTATATTTGGATCTCCCTTTGGAAGAAGTGTTTTGCCTGTTGGACTTTGTAGTGTTACATTTGACTTTCTAATCAAATGATTTTTGCACTCCACCGGGTGTTGGTGAAGTGATGTTAACTCTCTGAGCCAAAAATTGTTGACTCCTCGAGGGCCAGGGCTTTTTCAGTTTGCAGGTTTTTTTAAACCTACTTTACAACTCTTTTGTTGTTACTTTAAGGGCTCCTTTTACTAAGGTGCGCTAAAGACATTAGCGCATGCACAAAATTACCGCGTACTAAGCCCACGCTAAGCTTCTAGAACCAACGCCAGCTCAATGCTGGCATTAAGGTCTAGCACGTGCGGCAATTTAGCGTGTGCTATTCCGTGCGTTAAGGCCCCAGTGCACCTTAGTAAAAGGAGCCCTAAGCCAGAGATGATGATGGTTGTATACCTTTGTACAATTGATTAATTTTTTTGGTATACAAGATGCATTTAATTACTATCCTATTATGATATTCCTTTTTTTGTTGTTTTAAGTGATCTATGATTTTTTTATAAACTGCTATACTGCCATTACTGAAATGACAGGTCGTATAAAGTATGTAAATAAATACAAACATTCCATAACTTTGATGTTTGCCTTTTCCAAATTCTCCTGCATAAAGGATAGCTGCTATTCTGCTTCTCAGGGCCCATGTACAAGTTTCTCCAGAATGTTTCTGTTTCAGCTTTAACTAGTGGTATTTTTACTGTACTAATGTTCTTTCCATTTGCTGGTAGAACTGTTTTAGCTTCTCTATAATTTAGATCTCTCTCTCTTTTCTGTTATTTTTCATATCTCTGAAGGTTTTTGTGCTTTAGTTATTAATTTTAATTTATTAGAGCATATAAATGCTAGGTCTTCATCTGTTAATGCAATGTTTTACTTTAATATTGTGTCAGGGTGCGTGTTCCATCAGGGATCCGGAAGGTTCGCCCCCCACATTTCGCCCCCAGCAATTCGCCCCTCACATTTCGCCCCCCACATTTCGCCCCCAGGTATGTTTTGCCCCCACACATTTCGCCCCCGCACATTTCGCCCCCGCACATTTCGCCCCTGAGCGTTCCTCCATTCTCTCTCTCTCACTCTAACTTTGTCTCCCTTCCCACCTCCCCTTTCTGGTCTGAGTCATTCTTTTCCTCTCTTTATCTTTCCCCTACCCCACCCCCAATTGTAGGTCCAGCATCTGTTCCTTCCCACCCTCTTTTCTGGTATGGGTCACTTTCTCTCCTCCCCTCCCCACTTATGGTTCCAGCACTCTGAAGCAGCAGCGGCCGCCGATCCTGACAATCCCACTGCCTCTTACCCTCACTTACCCGAAGCAGTAGTGGCAGCCTGTGAGCAGAGGCAGTGCCGTAAACAGGCTGCTTTCGGCCAGCCCTGGCAGGGCCTTTCCTCTGCCATGTTAGTCCTGACAACACCCACTCCCTCCCTCTGGCCCCCGAAACTAGGTTGTGCTTGTGGTGATGCCTCTTCACCCCGTGCTGCTTCCTCGACCCAGGAGAGGGGGACAGCGGCGGGGTCGGGGGAGACGGGGCTGGGGACGGAGACCCCTCTTCCTGCTCCAGCATAGGCACCGATTCCCTCTGGAGCCCGCCCCGGCGGCAGCACCGCCGTCCATGGCAGGCTGCCAAGCGGGCACTCGCAGGCGGAGCAGCAGCCGCCGCCGCCGCCTTCAGGACAGGGAGCACACGATCACCATTTCCCTCCCCCCCTCAGCCCCGGCAAAGCACACAAGAAAGCCCCCACCCCACCGGGGATCGCGGAGGGGCCCAGGCAGTGAAACAGGTGAGACGGCAGCAACTAAGCTCATGGAGAGGGGGACAGCGGCGGGGTCGGGGGAGACGGGGCTGGGGACGGAGACCCCTCTTCCTGCTCCAGCATAGGCACCGATTCCCTCTGGAGCCCGCCCCGGCGGCAGCACCGCCGTCCATGGCAGGCTGCCAAGCGGGCACTCGCAGGCGGAGCAGCAGCCGCCGCCGCCGCCTTCAGGACAGGGAGCACACGATCACCATTTCCCTCCCCCCCTCAGCCCCGGCAAAGCACACAAGAAAGCCCCCACCCCACCGGGGATCGCGGAGGGGCCCAGGCAGTGAAACAGGTGAGACGGCAGCAACTAAGCTCATGTTCCCTTTCGGCGGACCTGCGGCTCGTCGGAGGCGCGCGGCGTACGCTCGCGGGACGCTGTCTCGCTCTGGCCCAAGCCCCGATCCCCCTTCATGTCCTAGCGGATCGCGGACGAAAAAGGGGAAAGCCCGGGGGCGGGGCCAGACTTCGACTCCCTCCCCCCCTTGGCTTCGCTCGCGCACACCAGCAGCTGGACTGAGGGCCCGTGAGGTAAGGATTTGCGCGGGAGGGGGGGGGGTGATGAGCATTTCACTTTCATTGCGGAAACTCCACATCAGCAGCGCCTGAAAAAGAAAAGTCAGGCGCGCTCCGAGTCAGGCGCACTCCGAGACGGATTTCTTTTTCCCCTCAAAGGCAGGGGCGAAATGTGCGGGGGCGAAATGTGCGGGGGCGAAATGTGTGGGGGCAAAACATCCGGGGGGCGAAATGTGTGGGGGGCGAAACTTCCGGGGGCGAAACATACCTGGGGGCGAAATGTGGGGGGCGAAATGTGAGGGGCGAAATGTGGGGGGCGAAATGTGGGGGGCGAAACTTCCATGAACCGTTCCATCACAGGGATGGGAATGTTCCCGGGAGAAAAACCTCCCCCCACTAGGGATCACCAGCAGTATAGTCCTATTTCTTGTCTCCTGTGAGACATCACTCCATTTGTGAGGGACCATCTAGACCAGTGATCTCACACTCGCGACCCACAGGCAGCCCCACCAGGTACTATATTGAGGCCCTCGGTAAGTTACCATTGCTCTGGAACGTTGCCCGCCTCACTGCTGTAACCTCATGTAAGCGCTTTCCTGCATCTGTACGCAATTGTGAGGTGGAGTGGAGGGGACAATCGCTAGGCACCTGGGCCAATCAGGCCTTAGGATTAGTGGGGATGGGCGGACCCGCTATGCCTAAGGCTTGATTGGTCCAGGCTTCTAGAGCCTGGGCCAATCAGGCCTTAGATTTAGCGGGGATGGGCCGGGAAGGGGCGGGCCCGTCTCATTTCCACAAGGCGGGCCTGTCGGCTGGACGGCAGCAAGACCCATCCAGCCGACCAACATGTAAAGGTTTGTTGGGAGAGGGAGGAGTCATCGGGCTTTCCGGCAGGAGGATTGGGCATCCTCCTGCCGGCGATTACCAGTTTGGGGGGGAGGGGAGTTCCAGGGGGGTTCCGGCAGGAGGATTGTGCATCCTCCTGTCGGTGATGGGACAGGCAGCCGCAACCGCGGCCGCTATACATATTGCAGCAGGGAGATCCCTTGCTGCCATAAGTATAGCGGCCGCGTCTAATTTAACCCAATTTTCTAACCGGCGTCTGTACCATGGACACCGGGTTACAGAATCGGGGTTTAGTGTAGGACCGATTCTGTATAGGACACCTCTCCTGGGCGTCCTACACAGAATCAGGGCCTTAAGGCACAAGTTTTCCAGGCACAAGTCGGATATTGATTCTCCCCTCTACAAAAAAGCCTAGAGGACTACACCAAAATCTTGTCTCTTGCAGTTGATACTTTAGAATCTAAACCACAATTTTGCATGAGGTAAAACTCTTTATAGTTTATAAATATTTCCTTAATTGCTTCTGATAATTTCAGCTACACACAGTTGAAAGAAGTGCAACATGCAGAAAGTGAAAAACTATCTAAACTTCACTTTCTGCATGTTGCACTGCTTTCAGCTGTGTATAGCTGAAATTATCAGAAGTAATTAAGAAAAGATTTATAAACTATAACGAGTTTTATCTCATGCAAAATTGTCATTTCTTTAATAAGACATGAACTATTTGTTCTGCGGCCCTCCAAGTACCTACAAATCCAAAATGTGGCCCTGCAAAGGGTTTGAGTTTGCGACCGCTGATCTAGACACACCTAAAAGATCTAGGTCCTCTTTCCTCCTAGGCCCCTTTTGAGGCTCATAAAGAGGGCCTTTCTCCCTTTCAAACAGTCCTTTCCGCTAGATCAAGTTTCAAGTTTATTAAAATAATTTTTATACCGCTTATTCAGGTTTCTAGGCGGTGTACAACAATAATAAAAGAGATATCTTTAAAAGAGACAAAACAAATTAAAGTTAAAATATTATATAAGACAATGTTAGGTTAATCTATATTAACAGAAGAACACATGTACAGACTGGAAACCATTAGGAAAGAAGGGCTGAACTACAATTTATAGATAAAGCACAATTAGGGGTAGGACAATAGGTAGGGGAGGGACTTTAGTGAATTTAGTCCTAAGAAAGACAGTTTTATCCAAAAGCATCTTCAAATAAAAATGTTTTGAGTTTTGTTTTAAATTGCTTTCTCGAAGATTCTGATCGCAAGTAATTGGGCAAAGAGTTCCATAGGGACGGTGCAATGACAGCAAAGTTGTCAGATCTCAATGTATTAATTAATTTTAAAGACAGTACAACTAGGAGATTTTGTGATATAGAGCGAAGAGATTTAGTGGGATAATAAGGAGTAAGAAGTCTGTCAATAAACTCAGGTTGACTGTATGAATGAGTAGTGAAGGTTAATAGTAAAATTTTATAACTAATTCTATGTTCAATAGGCAGCCAATGAGCGTCGATTAGAAGTGGAGAGACATGATCATATTTCTTTGCAACGTAAATGATCTTAATAGCAGTATTCTGTACTATCTGGAGACGTCTTATTTCTTTTTTTGTAATGCCCTTATAAAGGGTGTTACAGTAATCTATACAAGAAATTACCAAAGAAAGAATTAAAGTATTCATGGAGGATTGATCTAATAGTTTGGATAGAGAGCGTATCATTCTGAGACGGTGGAAGCATTTTTGAACCACCGTACTAATGTGAGTGTGATATGAGAATTTGCAATCAAAAATGACTCCCAAAAGCTTTAGAGTAGGTACAACTTTAATTGGGAGAGACTCAAATTTCAAAGGGACCTGAAGAGTTATTCCCTCCTTAAAGGGAAAAATCATTAATTTAGATTTATTGATGTTAAGAGAAAGCCTATTTGAATCTAACCATAGTTTAATTTTTCAAGTTTTTGTTTAATGGAAACAATATCCCCGATGTTATTCAAGTCGATAGGGTGAATAAGTTGTACATCATCTGCATATGCAAAGGTGGTGAAGTCGATAGATTGGCCCACGGTCAAAAGAGGGGAAAAAAAGCACAGTTACTTACCGTAACAGGTGTTATCCAGGGACAGCAGGCAGATATTCTTTACGCATGGGTGACGTCACCGACGGAGCCCTCGGTACGGACCTTTTTGACTAGAAAGTTCTAGTTGGCCGCACCGCGCGTGCGCGAGTGCCTTCCCGCCCGACGGAGGAGTGCGTGGTCCCCAGTTAAGATAAGCCAGCTAAGAAGCCAACCCGGGGAGGAGGGTGGGACGTAAGAATATCTGCCTGCTGTCCCTGGATAACACCTGTTACGGTAAGTAACTGTGCTTTATCCCAGGACAAGCAGGCAGCATATTCTTTACGCATGGGTGACCTCCAAGCTAACAAAGAGGGAGGAGGGATGGTTGGCCATTAGGAAAATAAATTCTGAAGTACAGATTAGCCGAAGTGCCCATCCCGTCTGGAGAAAATATCCAGACAGTAGTGAGTAGTGAATGTGTGAACTGAGGACCAGGTGGCAGCTCTGCAGATTTCCTCAATGGGAGTGGAGCGGAGGAAAGCAACAGAAGCGGCCATAGCTCTCACCCTGTGGGCAGTGACAGCACCGTCCAGTGACAGACCGGCCCGAGCATAACAGAACGCGATGCAGGCTGCAAGCCAGTTGGATAGCGTCCGTTTAGAGACCGGGCGACCTAGACGATTAGGGTCGAAGGTCAGGAAGAGCTGAGGGGACAAGCGGTGAGCCCTTGTACGATCAAGATAGTAGGCCAGGGCACGCTTGCAATCAAGACTGTGTAATGCCTGTTCCCCAGGATGTGAATGAGGTTTCGGGAAAAAGACAGGCAACACAATGGACTGGTTGAGGTGAAAAGCCGAGACTACCTTGGGAAGGAATTTTGGATGGGTACGCAGAACCACCTTGTCATGGTGAAAAACAGTGAACGGTGGATCGGCGACCAGTGCATGCAGCTCACTAACCCTCCTGGCAGAGGTGATGGCAATGAGGAAAAGCACCTTCCATGTTAGAAGTTTGAGCGAAGTTGTGGCAAGAGGCTCAAAAGGAGGTTTCATGAGGGCTGATAAAACCACATTCAGGTCCCAGACGACCGGAGGAGGCTTTAGAGGTGGTTTGACATTGAAGAGGCCTCTCATGAATCGGGAAACCAGTGGATGAGCCGTGAGAGGTTTTCCGAGGATAGGCTCATGAAACGCAGTGATGGCACTGAGGTGGACTCTGATTGAGGTAGACTTGAGGCCCGCATTGGACAGAGAAAGCAAATAGTCCAGTACAGTTTCCACCGCTAAAGAGGTGGGATCGTGATGATGACGGAGGCACCAAGAGGAGAACCTGGTCCACTTCTGATGGTAACATTGGAGGGTGGCCAGTTTCCTGGAGGCGTCCAAAATGAGACGGACAGGCTGAGATAGATTTCCTGGAGAGGTCAGCCCGAGAGAAACCAAGCTGTCAGGTGGAGCGAAGACAGATTGGGATGCAGCAGAGACTGACGCTGTTGCGTAAGTAGAGTAGGAAACACAGGAAGAGGAATGGGCTCCCTGACGCTGAGCTGAAGCAGGAGAGAAAACCAGTGTTGGCGAGGCCACCGAGGAGCGATGAGAATCATGGTGGCCCTGTCCCTGCGGAGTTTGGATAACGTCCGCAACATCAGAGGTAGAGGAGGAAAAGCATAGAGGAACCGATCCGTCCAATCGAGCAGGAATGCGTCCGGGGTCAGGCGATGGGGGGAGAAGAGTCTGGAACAGAACTGGGGCAGCTGATGGTTGTGAGGAGCTGCAAAGAGGTCCACCTGCGGAGTGCCCCAGCGAGCGAAGATGGAGTGGAGCGTGGGAAGGTCTAGAGTCCATTCGTGAGGTTGGAGGATGCGGCTGAGATTGTCGGCCAGGGAGTTTTGTTCGCCCTGGATATAGACAGCCTTGAGGAAGAGATTGCGGGCCGTGGCCCAGGTCCAAATGCGGAGAGCCTCCTGACAAAGGAGGCGAGACCCGGTGCCGCCTTGCTTGTTTATGTAGTACATGGCAACTTGATTGTCTGTGCACAGGAGCAGAACCTGAGGGCAGAGAAGGTGCTGGAAGGCCTTGAGAGCATAGAACATGGCTCTGAGTTCTAGGAAATTGATGTGATGTAGACGCTCCTGCGGGGTCCAAAGACCCTGGGTGCGTAGATCTCCCAGGTGAGCTCCCCATGCATAAGGGGAGGCATCCGTGGTGATGATCATGGAATGAGGAGGCAGATGAAAAAGAAGGCCCCTGGAAAGATTTGAGGAGTTCAACCACCATTGTAGAGATCGCTGAAGAGACGATGTCACAGAGATGGGATGAGAAAGAAGATTCGAGGTCTGTGACCACTGGTTGGCCAGAGTCCATTGAGGTGTCCTGAGGTGGAGTCGCGCTAGGGGAAGCACATGTACCGTCGAGGCCATGTGGCCCAGGAGGACCATCATCTGTCTGGCAGGAATGGAGTGATGTAGGAGCACCTGACGACAAAGGTGGAGCAGAGTCCGTTGACGGTCGGAGGGGAGAAACGCCCTCATTAGTGTGGTGTCGAGAACTGCTCCAATGAACTGAAGGCGCTGTGTGGGAAGCAGATGCGACTTGGGGTAGTTGATCTCGAACCCCAGGAGATGGAGGAGAGAGATGGTATGATGAGTGGCTTGCAGCACAAGTGGAGACGTAGGTGCTTTCACTAACCAATCGTCCAAGTAGGGAAACACCTGGAGGTTGTGAGACCTGAGGAAGGCCGCCACCACAATGAGGCATTTGGTGAACACCCTGGGTGATGAAGCGAGGCCAAAAGGCAGCACTTTGTACTGATAGTGGCGGTGGTGCACCTGGAATCGCAGGTAGCGACGTGAAGTCGGATTGATTGGGATGTGAGTGTAGGCCTCTTTGAGGTCCAGGGAACATAGCCAGTCGTGCTGAGAGAGAAGAGGGTAAAGCGTGGCAAGGGAGAGCATTCTGAATTTCTCCTTGACTAGACACTTGTTGAGATCCCTGAGATCGAGAATGGGACGGAGGTCTCCTGTCTTCTTGGGAACCAGGAAGTAGCGGGAGTAGAATCCCCGACCTCTTTGTTCCGGAGGCACTTCTTCGATGGCATTGAGAAGAAGGAGGGATTGGACCTCCCTCAGGAGGAGGGGGGTTTGGGTTGAATGAGAAGCAGACTCTACGGGAGGATTTTCTGGTGGAAGAGTCTGGAAGTTGAGAGAGTAGCCGTGGCGGATGATGTTGAGGACCCACTGGTCCGATGTGATGACCTCCCAACGGCTGAGGAAGATGTGGAGCCTGCCTCCGATTGGTTGAGGAAGAGGCAATGAAGGCGAGAGACTGGCTATGCCCTGGAGAGAAGAGTCAAAAGGGCTGAGATGGCTTGGCAGGAGGAAGAGGCTTGGCAGGTTGATTAGACTGGGCACGAGCCTGGGTGTGCTGGTGCGGACGGGGCCGCCTAGGTTGTTGTGAAGGTGGATTGAGCGGCCTAGCGGAGAACCTGCGCTGATATGAGGACTGTGGTCTGTAAGGACGAGCAGGTGGAGCCTTTTTCTTAGGTTTTATGAGTGTCCCATCTGGTCTCATGGGCTGAGAGTTTTTGTGTGGTTGTATCCAGGGACTCCCCAAATAATTCATCCCCAAGACAGGGAGCGTTGGCTAGTCGGTCTTGATGGTTGATGTCCAAATCAGAGACCCTTAGCCAGGCCAGGCGGCGCATAGCCACAGCAATGGCAGATGCACGGGAGGTGAGCTCAAAGGAATCATATATAGAGCGCACCATAAATTTTCTCAGTTGGCTGGAGATTTCCTGCTGGAACAGTGGGACCTTGTGTTCCGGAAGGTACTTCTGCATGGCGGAGAGTTGGAGGACCAGATGTTTCAAGTAGAATTAAAAATGAAATGAATAGTTGTTTGCCCTGTTGGCAAGCATTGCATTCTGATAGTCGCTTGCCAAATTTGTCCATTGTTTTGCCCTCTCTGCCAGGAGGGGTGGAGGCATAAACACTAGAGCCCTGAGTCTTTTTTAAGGTGGACTCCACCAGGAGGGATTCATGGGGCAGCTGGGGTTTATCAAATCCAGGGATTGGTATGACCCTGTAAAGGCTATCCAGTTTACGGGGGGCCCCAGGGACAGTAAGTGGATTCTCCCAGTTTTTATAAAAAGTTTCCCGTAAGATGTCATGTACGGGCAACTTTAGGAACTCTTTGGGAGGTTGATCAAAATCTAATGCCTCCAGAAAAGCTTGTGATTTCTTAGAGTCAGACTCTAGAGGGAGAGACAGAGCCGCCGACAACTCTCTGAGGAATTTAGAAAAAGAAGATTGCTCAGGCTTAGATGTGGTATCGGGGGCCGAAGGCTCTTCGTCCGACGACGATGCGTCCTCCTCGGTACCGGGAGGGGATTCTTCCCATAGGTCCGGGTCTCTGACATCAGTGTGCGCGTGCCGAGATACCGGAGTGGAAGGCTCGGTATGGTGAGTCTTAGACAGAGACTTGCCCGAGCGTACCGAGACGGTACTGGGGGATGAAGACCTGTGTCTGTCTCGGTCCCGGGAAGAACGGTGCCGGTCAGGGTCACGGGGAGACCGGTGCCCTGTCCGGTCCCGAGGAGGATCGACCGTCGCCAAGGCGTGACTCTCGGAATGAGTATGGAGATGTGACGCCGAGAGAATAGGCATGGACGAGTCCAAAGGTATCGATGGAGTGGATACCGGTTGGACGGTGCGGGGCTCGGGCCGGTCTGGTACCGAGAGCAGCGGTGCCAAGATGGAGGGCAAGAGCTGCTGAAGTTGCTGTTGCAGTTGTTCATGCAACTTGTCTTGGAGGATGGCCGCGATGCGGTCATCCAGGGGTGGCACCGGAACCACTTTTTTCTGTTTTGGTTCCATGGGTGCCTCTCTACGCCCCGGCGATGAGGAGGCCGATGACGAGGCACTCACCGATATCGGGGCGGAGCGTTTTTTTGGGTCGGCGTGGAGCCGAAAGGACCGGTGTCGCCACCGAGGTGGGAGGGCGCTCAAGGGTGGAAGGTTTCTTAGCCGGCTTACCTGGCGCCGGTGGCGCCGATGACTGATCAGGTGGTGTCGAAGTGGCCGGTGCCGATTTTGACGGTGCCGCAGATGAAGAAGTCGAGTCCATTGCAGGGCCGGTGCCGAAAAGTATATTCTGCTGGATTTGACGATTCTTCAAAGTGCGTTTTTTAAGAGTGGCACAGCGGATGCAGGAGTCCGCCCAATGCTCAGGCCCCAAACACTGCAAACACCAATTGTGTGGGTCAGTGAGGGAGATCGGGCGTGCACACCGCTGGCACTTCTTAAAACCCGGCTGCGGGGGCATGAATGGGAACACGGCCTCCGCAAAATCAAACCCGGAGGCCTGGATAGTGACAACAGGCCCCGCCGGGGCAGGAACGAAAAAAGAAGAAATAAAGTATTATTTTTTTATTTTTTTTTTGAAACTGAAAAGAAAAAAGTACCCGAAGGTGAATAAAACGAAAAATATACGCGAGCGGGAAGGCAAAAAGAGAATTTCAACGACCGTTGAAAAACACACGTCTTCTTCGCTCCGCGGAAATGAAGAAACTGGGGACCACGCACTCCTCCGTCGGGCGGGAAGGCACTCGCGCACGCGTGGTGCGGCCAACTAGAACTTTCTAGTCAAAAAGGTCCGTACCGAGGGCTCCGTCGGTGACTTCACCCATGCGTAAAGAATATGCTGCCTGCTTGTCATGGGATAAAAAAGATATTGAAAAGCAGCGGTGACAAGATGGAACCTTGCGGGATTCTGTGTTTAGTTGAAGTAGGTTCGGAAGATGAATTATTAAAAATAACCTTGGATGATCTGTTGGAAAAGTAAGAGGTGAACCAGTCCATGACTTGATCTGTTACACCTATTTCATGAAGACGAGATAGCAATAAACTATGGTCCATAGTATCGAAAGCAGAAGAAAGATCTAGAGAAATAAGAAGAACTGATTGGTGATGGTCGAGGTGGTAAAGTATTTTTGTAGTTAAACCTAGCAAGGAAAGTTCAGTGGAGTGGTGGTGCCGAAAGCCCGTTTTATTAGGGTGTAGGACTTTTGTTTTCTCAATGAAATCGGATAATTGATGGAACACAATTTTTCCGTAAGTTTAGCTATGAATGGTATATTGGCTATGGGTCGATAATTGGACATATCTTGAATACAAGAAGTGTGGTCCTTGACAATTGGATGAATGATTGATTGTTTCCAGGATTTAGGAAGGAAACCTGAAGATAGGCTAGAGTTGACCAAATCTTTGATGTATGGGCCAAAAATAGAAAAGAAACGTTTTAAAAGAAAAGGCAGAATGACTTCTTAACTGGTCCCTTTTATATTAAGAGAATAAAGGCATCTTTATATTTCCTGTAAAGTTGGGAGGGTGAAACTGGAACATTTGGAAAAAGGCAGATTAGTAGTAGCAGTATCGGTGAAATCTTTGTCATTGCTGGAGGTGAAGATTTGTGAAAAGTTTCCCTGATTCTTTCTACTTTATCTGCAAAGTAAGTAGCAAGGGTTTGTGCCGACAGTGCTTGATTAATTTTGTTTGTTTCTTTTTTCTTTGAAGTTAGGGATTTGACTACTACAAATAATGCCGAAGTATTTTTTGCTTTCTTAATTAATTTGGAGTAATATTCTTTTTTTGCTTTATTGATTTCGTTTTTATAGTATGCCACGTGTTCCTTAAACTTATTGAGATTGATGAGTGTTTTGTTCCGTCTCCATTTATGTTCAAGGGAGCGTAGTTGTTTTTTGATAAGATTCAGATTGGCTGAGTACCAGGGATTTTTCAATTTGTGAGGGGGAATTGTAAAGGTGGTAACTGGTGCAAGTGAGTCTAAAAGCTTGGTAATATAATTATTCCATTCTAGCATTTTGTTGTCAATAGGAAGACTGGACAGTTTGTCCAGCGAAAGATCAAAATTAGACAAAATAGAGGCTGCTTCCAGTTTATTATAATTCCTAGAGGTAATTGTTTTAGATTTTAATTTTAGACTGTAATCAAAGGCTTGTTGTTGGAAGGAAACTAAGAAATGATCTGACCAAGGAACTTGTATGGTAGAAGAAACTTGAAATGTATTATAGAGGGAAGCTTGGATAAGTACCATATCCAAGGTATGGCCAGCGATGTGGGTAGAATTAGTTATTAATGGCAGAAGATCAAGATCTCTTAGAAAGGTGTCCTATGCAAATTAAGAAGCAAATTAGTCTTTTCAGTTCATATGTTAGGCACTATGCAGTCCTTCTCAATGCTCAGGGAATTCTGTCAATATGGATTTGAGGGACAGCCTACACTTGCCACCTCCCACATAGCCTTCCCCGTCAAACTACTACCTCCCACTGACACAGTCCCTGTTATCTACCCTAACTTTACAAAGAGGTTTAGGGGACTACCCTCAGATCCAGGTTGTTCTCTGGTATTGTCTCTTCCTGTAGGTTTTCTCCTGGGAACATTCCTGACCCTTGTGATAGAGTGTGCATCCCATCTCAATCTTTGGTGATCTCAATCCTCTGAATACTCATCTAGGCCGCTGATGACAATACCCTAGATAGGCAAAGTGGCAGGGTTAAGAGAACTTTTGAGTTCTGACCTGAAAGCTGCATCTAGGGTAAAAGGTTACAACAGAAAGAATGATGAAAGTTTAAATTCACCTGCCAAATGTCTCTTCATTTGCCTAAACCAGCTAAATTCTGTAAATTAAGCGAGTCATACTGTGGATTCACAAAACAACAGATATTGATGTCAGCATCTAATATGGGATTATTGTTTATTGCTTCCTATAATGTAAATCAGATTGATCATAATCTTCTGATAGAACGGCTAAAAAAATGTTGGATTTGGCAATGGCTAGATTCCAGGCTTGCCTAACAAATTCCAGGCTTGCTTCTTCCAAATTTTCTGAGATGCTACATCATTAGCATCAACCAACTTAACTTGTTATCTACCCTAGAGGTCCAATAAAAATGGCTACAGACCTTTAAGTGAGGAAAATAAAACAAAACCAAGAGAAAAAAAGAAACAAATGGTTCTCCAAACTAGTGGCAGAGAAAATAAAGGCAAAAGAGTTGGCATTTGTGAAATATAAAAATACTCAAAGTTACATCCTAAAGGCTGTAGTCTTATTTTGAATACCCTGCGAGTGCTATAGTCGGCGACTGGTGAGTTTTGTGCATGGGGGGTTGAGCTTGGGTGGGTTTTTGGATGGGGGTGTGGTCGGTGCAAGGGTGGTTGTATTGTAGTTAGTTTTGGGAACCATGTGCTCTTTTGGGTTGGGATTGTTTTGGCTTGGAGGTGGTAGTTTGGAGAAGGTGAGAGAGGGGCAGTGGCGTACCTAGGGTATGTGGCATCCGGGGCCCATAATTTTTTGACATCCCCCCCCATGTAAAAAAATATTTTTTGTAATAACCATGAAACTGAATAAATGGTTATAATAGAAACAGGCAGTGAAAATTTTCTTTTATTGAACCTCATATATGTAACCATTATTCCAAACATACCATAACATAACATAAATTATGTCTGAATTGTCATGACATCAGAAGTACATATGGAGTAGTTGCAGGTGATGCTTGGGACAGTTCTGATTGTGTTAGTTCGGTTTTATGTGTTTTTGAATAGAAGGGTTTTTATTTCTTTTTTGAAGGTTTTGTAGTTTGTGGTCGAGGTCAATAGGTTGTAGAGTTGGGGGTCGAGTGTTGCAGTTCGAATGGCTAGGAGGTTGTCTAACTGTTTTTTTTCTTTTGACGTTTTTGGTTGGAGGGTGTGTGAATGGTGCGTGAGTTCTCCTATGTCTGGTTGAGGTGGATTGAATTATTTAGCTGAAGAAATTAGTTACCCCCCCATTCCACACACATTAATCTCTTCCATTTTTGTTCCCATTATAAAAAACACTGATAAGTTCTCAGAAAAAAAATACATTAAAATAAGAAGTGAAAACAAAGGCCCCTACAGATGAGAACATAACATAAGAATAGCCTAACTGGGTCAGACCAATGGTCCATCATGCCCAGAAACCCATTCTCATGGAAGCCAATCCAGGTCACTAGTACCTGGTCAAAACCCAAAGAGTAGCAATATTCTATGCTACCGATCCAGGGCAAGCAGATGTTTCCCCCATGTCTTAATAACAGACTATGGACTTTTCCTCCAGGAATTTGTCCAAACCTTTCTTAAAACCAGCTACGCTATCTGCTTTTACCATAAATTCTTGCCACTTCATTTTTAAGCTGAGATCTTTCCTTCCAAACTGAGACTTTGCTAGATGTCAAATACAGCACAAGGTAACTTCACATGGACTTAGCTGTGCAGGAAATGTGAATCTCCTCATACATCAAGTTTCAAGTTTCAAGTTTATTGATTTTTAATATCCCGATCATAAAACAAATATCTGACCGGTTAACAATAAAAAATTTTAAAATAGGAGAGTAAAAACTAGATATTGGTGTATTAGAAGAGTTAGAGAAAACATATTAGACATATACTAACAAACATGACTGTGAGGATAGATGGGAAGGAGGGAAAAGTTACATAATATTAGAAGAAATGAGATAGAGGGAAGGGATAGGACATGAAGGATAAGGGTACATGGTGTAAATGATATGCGCTGAAATAAAAGAGAGCTGTTAGGGAAAAAGATGAGCATATAAATAGATAAAGAAAAAAATTAGGATTTGTCAAAGGCATCCTGAAATAGAAAAGTTTTAAGATTAGTTTTAAATTTAGGTAAGTGAATTTCGTTCCGGAGAGATTGAGGGAGAGAATTCCATAGTGTGGGGGCTGTTATAGCAAAATTAGTTTTCCTTGTATAGTAGGATTCTTTTAAGGAAGGAATGAAAAGAAGTTTTTGGTCAGTAGATCGTAAGGAATGGGGAGAACTTTGAGGTATTAATAATTTGTCGAGAAATAAAGGCAAGTGTGAAAGTTTGATTTTGAAAGAGAGCAGTATGATTTTATAAATTATACGGTGTGTGACTGGAAGCCAGTGAGCCTCTTTAAGAAGCGGGGTAACGTGTTCAAACTTACCTATTTTGTAAATGAGTTTGATAGCAGTATTTTGTACAAGTTGCAGACGACGAAGTTCTTTTTGGGGAAGTCCATTTAATAGTGAATTGCAGTAATCCAAGTGAGAGATAACTAATGAGTGAATAAGGATTTCAATCGAGCCGGTATTTAGAATAGAACTGAGTGACCGGATGATACGTAATTTAAAGAAACAAGTTTTTACAACTGAACTTATGTGGTCATGAAAAGTAAGATCTCTATCTAAAGTAACGCCTAGTAATTTTATTTTAGTATCATAAGAACATAAGAACATAAGCAGTGCCTCCGCTGGGTCAGACCACAGGTCCATCTTGCCCAGCAGTCCGCTCCCGCGGCGGCCCGAACAGGTCACGGCCTGTCTAAGTCACCAGAAGGGGCCTCCTTGCCACCTTGGTTTCCCATTGAGTCTTATCTTCCCATCGAAGTCCTAACCCTCTGGTCTTGCACATGCACGACCTGGTTGGATTTCTATACTTATTACTTGGTTTGCTTTCTATACCTGTGTTACATCCCAGCACCTCTCTCAGTATCCCATGATCCCCCTATCCTTCAGGAATCCGTCCAATCCCTGTTTGAATCCCTGTACCGTACTCTGCCTGATCACTTCCTCCGGTAGCGCATTCCAAGTGTCCACGACCCTTTGGGTGAAGAAAAACTTCCTTGCATTTGTTCTGAACCTATCTCCCTTCAGTTTCTCCGAATGCCCCCTCGTGCCTGTTGACCCCTTCAGCCTGAAGAATCTGTCCCTATCCATCCTCTCTATGCCCCTCATGATCTTGAAGGTCTCTATCATATCTCCCCTGAGCCTCCTTTTTTCCAGAGAGAAGAGCCCCAGCCTATCCAACCTCTCGGCGTATGGGCAGTGTTCCAGCCCTCTTACCAGTTTCGTTGCTCTCCTTTGGACTCTCTCAAGCACTGCCATGTCCTTCTTGAGGTACGGCGACCAATATTGAACGCAGTATTCCAGATGTGGACGCACCATAGCTCGATACAATGGCATGATGACTTCCTTCGTCCTGGTTGTTATGCCCCTCTTTATGATGCCCAGCATCCTGTTGGCTTTTTTCGAGGCTGCTGCGCACTGTGCAGATGGCTTCAGTGATGCATCCACCATAAGTAAAGGTGTGGATTTGATGTAAATTGTTCCTGGTAAAGTTTCGGATTTTTTAATGGGGAGCAGTAAACCACAAGATTTATCAATATTGAGTGAAAGTTTATTAGAGAATAGCCAATCACTTATAATGTCTAATTTGGTATTTAGATCATTAATATCTGAAGAGTTTGAAGTATTGATCGGGAAAAGCAGCTGTATATCATCGGCGTAAGCGAAAATTGAAAATCCTAGTGACTGGGCAAGAGAAAGCAGAGGGGATAGAAAAATATTAAATAGTAATGGGGATAAAATAGAGCCCTGAGGAACTCCAAAAGTTTGAGTTACTGGTGAAGAAGTTTTGTTTTTTTACATGAACTTTAAAGTTGCGTTGATGAAAGTAGGATATAAACCAGTTGAGAGCGTGACCTGTGATGTTACAGTCTGCTAATCTGGATAAGAGTAGAGAATGGTCAATGGTGTCGAATGCTGCAGATAAGTCAAGGGAGATTAGTATAACAGATTTTAAATGATCATGGAAGTATTGTATAGTTGTAATGAGACCAAGTAATGATAATTCAGTGGAATGAGAAGTTCGAAAGCCAGTATGATAAGGATGTAGTGCATGTGTTTGATCGAAGAAATCTGATAATTGTGAATGAATTATTTTTTCGGTAAGTTTAGAAATTAAAGGCAGATTGGCAATAGGACGATAGTTACTAGGTAAAGAGGGATCAGTGTTGTATTGTTTAAGTTTTGGGAAAACTAGAGCTGATTTCCATAGAGTAGGGACACAACAATCAGAAAAAGATTTGGAGATCATTTCCCTTATATAAGGTCCGAAAAAAGAAAAGAATTTTTTGATAAGATGTGGAGGGAAACTTTCGGTGATGTTATTAGGTGAGTTTATAGATTGTAAAACAGAGAATAGTTGAGTTAGTGAGGGTACTTTGAAATTAGAGAAAGAACTGAGAGGTAGGAAAGTTAGATCATTATTAGTAGGAGCCGAGAAAGCAGGGAGAGAGGGTCCAAGATGGGTTCGAATAGTAGTGACTTTATTGTCAAAGAATAGGGAAAGTTCATCAGCAGATGGTAAATTTAGAGCAGGAGGAGAAAGTTTTTTTTTAGAATATTTTGAAAGAGATTGGGCAATACTGAAGAGTGTGGATGAATTATTAGTGGTAGAGATAAGTTTTGAATAGTAGTCCTTTTTAGTCTGTTGGATGGCCTTTTTGTAGTGAGAAGCTTTTTCTTTATAGGAAAGAAGGTGACTGTTATAAAGAGTTTTACGCCATTTATTTTCCGCCGATCGGACCTGTCCACGGAGGAGAATCAAGTTTTCGTTAAACCAAGGCTGTTGTTTCCTTGAGGAAGGATTAAGATTAAATTTATTTTGTTTGACGGATGTGGGAGCTAGTGAGTCTAGAAGGGTTTTTGTTGCAGTTTCCCAGTTAGAAAATTGTTCTGAGATTGAAAGGGAAGAGAAATCTTTGAGATTTAGATCAAAGGAGGATTGTATGGCGGGGAGAGTTATGTTATTTAAGTTACGTGTGATAGAAGAATTATTTGTTTGTTTGATGAGATTTGAATGGGTTGGAAAGTTTGATTGCCAAATAATCAGGATATGATCTGACCATGGCACAGGGATGAAATCGAAATTATGGAAAAAATGGGTCATGGTGATTGGGCATAGGATCATGTCTAGAGTATTTCCTGCTGAATGAGTGGGAGTATGGATAAGAGGTGATAGTGATAAGTCGGCTATCAAAGTTAGGAGTTCAGAAGAAGTATTAAAGTGATTAGGAGAATTAAAATGAATATTAAAATCTCCAAGGATTATTGACTCAGGATAGGTGATGTTGAAATCTGTTAAGGTGGAAATGAGAGATGAAAGAGAGATTTTAGTTATTGGCGGGGGTAAATAGATAAGGAGAAAGTTAAGAGGAGAGGGAAGTTTAATTGAAAATTTGAGAGTTTCGATAGGAACGTGAGAAAAGGGGTTGGAGGTATTTACCTGAAGAGGAATTGAAGCATGATGTATAATTGCTAGTCCACCTCCCTTTTTGTTTGGACGGGGTTGAAAAAATACTTTATAATTAGGTGGGCAAGCCTGAATGATGTAAGCGTCATCTCCCTGAGTTAACCATATTTCTGTGAGACATAGGATTTGAAGGTTATGTTGAGTGATAATATCATGAATTAAGTGATGTTTATTTTTTATAGAGTGGACATTTATTAAACCTGAGTTGAATGTAAGGGAGTGAAGAAATTGATTATGACAGGAATTAGAAGAGGATTGAAGTGGGATGGAAATGAGTTGTCTTGAATGAGGTTTGACGTGATATTTGCAAACTTTAGGGTCGGCATGACGACGACCCCAAATAGTTGGGATAGAGGACATGGTATTAGAAGTAGTAAATGAGAGAAGATAGGGGACAAATTCTGAGCCGTGCAATATCAAGAAGAAAAAGAGGAAAGAGATATATAGGTTGAGAAAAAGACGAAAGGGTCTGAAAAGGGAGGAAAAAGTAAACAAGGGTGATGTAGAATAAGGGGTGTAGCGGAAAGTTAATAAGGAATGAAGGAGCTGCATGAAGGAGCGCATAAAGGAGCAGGAGCAGAGAAATTTATAGGGGAGGTTACCGGCAAGGTAAAGGGGGCGGAGTCGTCGTTGGGAGAACGAGAGGGCCTGTAGAGAGTGGAGAGGACAAACATTAGAAAAGTATACGAAGAAACAACAGTAGCAATTAGTACAAGCAGATAAAATAAACAGTAAATCGAGTTATAAAGATAAAATATAAATACCTGTAGTAGAAGTTCTAATACAATACAAATTAAAACAAACTTGAAATGAATTAGAATTAAAATTAAATACAAATAAAATTAGTAAAAAAAACAGTCAAGTGGAAGTTTTAACATTGAGGAAGTAAGTCATCAGGCAGAAAACCAAGCATAACAGAAAACCATACATCCACCATATAGTGCAAAAATGTGCAAAGGTCTGGTTTTTTCTTTCGATCACTACATAGACTAATGCCACACAAGCAGCGCTGTTACAAACATATTCTGTAGGTCAGTGCTAAGGTTAACAAAGTTTCCTTCCTTGGACCAGAAGGAGATACTGACAAACCACTGGAAGAGATCCCAAAACAACTACCCAGGAACAACACCCAAAGATCCACTCAGTGTGTGAACTAGTTGAGTGGAGTGGACTAACTGGGGGGTGGAAATGGGCCCGGAGTTTGCTCAGCAGAATTTCCCAGATCACCTCTTCCTCTCAACACTTTGACACGCTGCCACTACCACCACTAGGAATACCTCACCGGGTAGGCCAGCAATGTTATAAACTTTATAAAACACATTATTATATTTTCTTATAAAGCACATATTTTAACTGAACTCTCTGACATCCTCAGCCTTGCCATTCACAAAAATAGAAGGAAGAAAAGTTCCCATTTCCTGCTGTCTCATGTCCCCGGCCTATACAATATTTTTCTTCTGCAGAGTGCAGACCCTTCAAAAATCTGACCAAATCCTCATTTTACTTGCATTATAAAGTACTGAGGATGCCATCTCTCCCCAATCCCAGGTCCTAAAGTCTAAGACAGTAGCGCAAACTAGTGCTGCCAGATTCAGGAAAAAAAAATTTCGATTCGATTCAGCCTATTGAATTGGTTTATTGATTCGATTTTCCTGCCCAATTGGGTGTTTTTTTCAAACATCCTGGTGGGTTTATTTTATAGCTTTTTCACCCCCCTTTGGCTTCTCCTAACCACACTAGCGCTGTGGTGTAAATAAAATAAAGAAACAAAAAGGACTTTTCCTCTCTCTGTTAAATCCTAGCTCACGTTTGCGGTCTAACACCAGCTCTGGCAGGATACACATTTCAAATCTGACATATTGTAATCACAAAACAGAAAATAAAATTAGTTTTTCTACCTTTTTGTTGTCTGGTTATTTTTCAAATCTTGTTGGTCCAAGGCTCTGGTTGTCTTCTGATAACTTGCTTGCTAGGGTCTCCTTCTTTCTCCGTGCTAACCATCCATCTGCCATCTCTGTCTTCCCCTTCCGTTTCCCTTCCCTCCCCCGGATGTCTGGCATCTTTCCTTTTTTTGGCTCCCTCTACAGATCCATCTTTTCTTAACTACCCTTTCATCCAGCAGCTCTCCCTCCTTCCCCACCACCCCAGGGTCCACCATCTCTCCCTTTCTTTTCCCAACTACCCTCCTAATCAGTATCTCTATCCCCCCCTCCACACCATCCCTTGTGTCCAACTTCTCTCCCTTTCTGTTCCTTCCCTCCCTAAAACCCATGTCCATCACCTCTCTCTCTCTCTCCTCTATTTTCAGACCCATTATTTCTTCCCACCCAAAGTCCGGCATATGAACGTCTCTTTGAACCCCTCCCCCTTCCCTCTGTGTACTTCTACACCAGGGCCCCCCTCCCCTGAAGGCCTGTCCCCCCCTTAAAGGTCTGCATCCCACCTCTGAAGGCCTGTCCCCCCCTTGAAGGCCTGCCTGCCTGCTCCCCTTGAAGGCCTGCCCCCCCTGAAGGCCTGTCCCCCCCCTTGAAGGCCTGCACCACCCCCATGAAGGCCTGCACCACCCCCACGAAGGCCTGCACCACCCCCACGAAGGCCTGCACCACCCCCATGAAGGCCTGTCTGCCTGTTCCCCTTGAAGGCCTGCACCCCTCCCCGAAGGCCTGCACCCCCCTCGAAGGCCTGTCCCCCCCCTTGAAGGCCTGCCTGCCTGTTCCCATTGAAGGCCTGCCCCCCTGAAGGCCTTTCCCCCCCCTTGAAGGCCTGCACCCCCCCGAAAGGCCTGCACCCCCCCAAAGGCCTACACCCTCCTCGAAGGCCTGCCCCCCTGAAGGCTTGCCCCCCCCTTGAAGGCCTGCCTGCCTGTTCCCATTGAAGGCCTGCCCCCCTGAAGGCCTTTCCCCCCCCCCTTGAAGGCCTGCACCCCCCCGAAAGGCCTGCACCCCCCCCAAAGGCCTACACCCTCCTCGAAGGCCTGCCCCCCTGAAGGCTTGCCCCCCCCTTGAAGGCCTGCCTGCCTGTTCCCATTGAAGGCCTGCCCCCCCTGAAGGCCTTTCCCCCCGATGGCCTGCCCCCCTTGAAGGCCTGCACCCCCCCCGTAGGCCTGCACCCCCCCGAAGACATGCACCCCCCCGAAGGCCTGCACCCTCCCCGAAGGCCTGCACCCCCCCATAGGCCTGCACCCCCCCAAAGGCCTGCACCCCCCCAAAGGCCTGCACCCCCCTCCCAAGACCTACACCTCCCTCAAAGGCCTGTCCCCCCCTTGAAGGCCTGCCTGCCTGTCCCCCCCTTCGAAGGCCTGCACCCCCTCCCGAAGGCCTGTCTCCCCCCCTCCACAAGGTCTGCCTGCCCAATAAGAAACAAACATACAAAAGATCCCAGCAGTAGAACCACAAAGCACAAATAAAACCCAGCAATACAATCAATACAATCAAGCCTCCGATACCCACTACCTCGAAGGACCGCTCGGCCCCACCACGAAGCACTGCTCATTCCCCCGGCCTCCCCGCTTCATTTCTCTGGGGAAACAGCCTGCAGCAAGATCACGCGATGCCAGCGATCTTTGCTTGCTTCGGCTGTTTCCTCCGCCGCGGTCCCGCCCCTCCTCTGATGTCAGAGGGTGTTGCGAAGGAAACAGCCGAAGCAGGCAAAGATCGCTGGCATCGCGATCTTGCTGCAGGCTGTTTCCAGACGCAACACCCGGCGCAGGGGGGGGGGGGAACTGGACCGGACCGAGAGCACCCCCTCAGGGCTTGGCACCCGGGGCGGACCGCCCCCCACGCCCCCCCCTTGGTACGCCACTGGGGAGGGGGTGAAGGGTATTGCTTCTGACCCTAAGGGGGTTTTGTGGTGGGAGGAGGGATATTTTGTGTTGTTGTGGAGTATGGGTTTGGGGATATTTTGTGTTGTTGTGGAGTATGGGTTTGGGGATTATCAGAACACAGATCTCCGAGCCTCTTGTTGTGGTAGGCTTGCTGGAGCTGGGAAGCAACCTTTGGGTGAGAGGTGATTGGGGAGGGATGGGTGGATGTGGGGGGGATGTTGTACTTTGTTATGTCATGTTCTTTATTTGATGTTTTGTTTATTGAAAATTAATAAAATGTTTCAACACTAAAAATACTCGAGAAGTGGAGCACAAAAAGGAATCCCGGATGAAAATGAAAGAAGCCAAGAGAGATATAGGTCTGGTGAAAACGCAGGCCACAGAGCAAATGGCTAGAAATATAAAAAAGGGAGACAACATTTTTTTCAGGTATATTAGTGAAAGAAGGAAGACAAGAAATGGAATTGCAAGACTGAAGGAAGCTATGAACTGCTATGTGGAGAGTGAAGAGGAAAAAATAAACATACTAAATAAATACATATGTTCTGTGTTCACTGAAAAACATCCAGGAAGAGGACCACGTTTGGCTGCCAAAATCACACATGAGAATGTTGTGGATAGCACACCATTCACGGAAGAAAGCGTTTATGAACAACTTGAAAAACCTAAAGTGGACAAAACCATGAGACTGGATGGCATTCATCCCAGGATACTGAGGGAGTTCAGAGAGGTTCTGGCGGCTCCATTTAAAAGATCTGTTCAATAAATCCCTCGCGACGGGAGCTGTTCCATGGAATTGGAGAAGAGCGGATGTGGTTCTTCTTCACAAAAATGCCGAATTTTTTGCTCCATAAGATGCACTTTTTTTCCACTCAAAAGTGGGTAGAAATCTCAATGCGTCTTATGGAGCGAAGGTACAATTTTAAACCCCCGCCGCTGCACCGTTTTAAACACCTACCTGCCTGCCATAGCTGCACCATTTTAAAACTCCCTGCCGCCATACTGTTTAAAACACTCACCCACCCAACCACCTACCTACCCACCCGCTGTTGTCACTGCCGTCACCATAGCTGCACCTTTTAAAACAGCTACCTGCATTCTGCTGCCGTCTCCTCCTCCTGCTGCAGTCCCTGGTGATCCAGCATGTGTCCCTCCCTAACTAGTGGCACACAGGTCAGGAACGCAGCAAGCTATCCGTGCTCCCGTTTGCGCCCGCACTGTTTTCTAAATGGCTTTGTCAGGTCTCACGGGACTGGTGAGAACTGACAAAGCCATTTAGAAAACAGCGCGGGCCCAAGCAGGAGCATGGAAAGCTTGCTGCTGACGTCCGCACTCCTGACCTGTGCGACACTAGTAAGGGAGGGATACACACTGGACCACCAGGTATGGGGGGATGATTTAAAAATACTGGGGGGGGGGGGATGATTGATCTAAAAATACTGGGGGGGATGACTGATCTAAAAATACTGGGGGGGGGGATGATTTAAAAGTAAAGGTGGATGATTTAAAAAGGTATGGGGGAGGCTGGGAGGCAGGCTGGTTTTGGGCGGGCTGGCTGCCACTACACGTGTCTACCATAAGACATGCCCACCTCTAGACATGCCCTGTACCCTGTCCCGGCCTACCACTAGACCACCAGAGGGGGGATAGAGTACAGGGCACACCATTTGGTTCAAAATTTTTTTTTCTTAGTTTTTCCTCCTCTACAGGTGGGGTGCGTCTTATGGTGAGGTGCGTCTTATGGAGCAAAAAATGTGGTAGTTGCAGAGATGAAGCGGCAAACTACAGGCTTGTAAGCCTCACTTCAGTTATTGGAAAAATAATGGAAGCTTTGCTGAAGGAAAGGATAATGAAATTCCTAGAATCTAATGGGTTACAAGATCCAAGACAACATGGCTTTATTAAAGGTAAATTTTGCCAGACGAATCTGATTGAATTCTTTGACTGGGTGACCAGAGAATTAGAACAAGGAAGTGTGCTAGATATAATTTACTTAGATTTCATCAAAGCCTTTGACACGATTCCTCATAGGAGGCTTTTAAACAAAACTTGAATGGCTTCAGTTAGGATCCAAAGTGGTGAACTGGATTAGAAATTGGTTGATGGACAGACGTCAAGAGGGTAATGGTTAATGGAATTTGCTTGGAGGAAGGAAAGTCGAGTAATGGAGTGCCCAAGGATGGTGTTGGGATCAATTCTGTTCAATATATTTGTGAGCAATATTGCCAAAGGGTTAGAAAGGTCTGCCTTTTTACAGATGATAACCAAGATTTGTAACAAGAGTGGTCAACATGAAAAAGGATCTGCAAAATTTGGAAAAATGGTCTAATGTACGAGAAGAAACTGGAGGACCTCAACATGCATACTCTGGAGAAGAGGAGGGACAGGGGTGATATGATTCAGACGTTTAAATATTTGAAAGGTATTAATACAAGACCACATCTTTTCCAGAGAAAGGAAATTGGTAAAACTAGGGGACATAATTTGAAGTTGAAGTGTGGTAGACTTAGGAGTAATGTTAGGAAATTATTTTTCACAGAGAGGGTGGTGGATGCCTGGAATGCCCTCCCAAAGGATGTGGTGGAGAGGGAAATGGTGACAGAATTCAAAAAAGTGTGGGATGAACCCAGAGGATCTCTAAACTAGAACATGAATGGGTAAACTTTCACAGTATGAATCCTGCAATGGATGTGGTTTGGATAGGCTAGAGTAAACTTCAATGGCAACACCAGTAGTTGGAACCTAAGGACAGTACCAGGTGGACTTAAGGTTTGTAGCCCAGAAGAAACAAAGAAAAAAAAAAGAAAATTCAATTATGAAATTGTAATGCATATATATATATATATATATAGTTACAGGGCAGACTGGATGAACCTTTAAGATTATCTGCCTTCATATACTATGTTACTATCCTTGCTTTTATCCGCTAAACTTTAGTTTAGGATTAGAGGATCAACATCTGTATATACACTGATGACATGCACCTAGTCTGGCAATATGACTCCCAGGAAGCAAGAAACCTGCACATGAGTAGAGTTTGCCTGCTTAATTTGAGGGTAAGGAAGCCATATTAGCACTAGAGCAGGGGCGTCAAAGTCCCTCCTCGAGGGCCACAATCCAGTCGGGTTTTCAGGATTTCCCCAATGAATATACATGAGATCTATTAGCATACAATGAAAGTAGTGCATGCAAATAGATCTCATACACATTCATTGGGGAAATCCTGAAAACCTGACTGGATTGCAGCTCTCGAGGAGGGACTTTGACACCTCTGCACTAGAGGGAGGGAGAACCAATTCATCATGACCACTTACATTTGGGGAAGGGTGCTACCCCCGTCCTCCATACCAAGCCCAAACTATTCCTATGGATTAACACCATCTTTACTTATGCCTTGAGGTCATTATGTCCTGGCTTCTGACCCACAAGTATTGTGTACCATCTGGTTCTCCTGAAAGAAAATCCCTGCCCTATTTACAACATTAATGGCAAACATCATGATTGAGGGATTCTATGGGAAGGGGTAAAATGCGGACCTCATGGATCTAAACCCGCACGTCCTTAAAAATCTGAGGTCTGTGCCACTTGTAGTTAGTTTCTGGCTCTGACAGACCTCGATGACAATTTAGCTCTGATGGATCCGTCTCAGCATAGGGAGGGAAAAGTATTAGGATCCATCAGCGCTAAAATGTCACCGAGGTTTGTCAGAGCCAGAGACTAAAACCATTCCCCTTAATGAAGTTTTACAGAAAATCTCTCCTGCAAAATATACCAGTGGCAGGGACCCGGCCCAACCGTCTGGGCTCTATAAACATTCAATTATTGCCAGCAAAATAGTCTCTGGCTCCGACAGACCTTGGTGACATTTTAGCGCTGATGGATCCTATACTTTTTCCTCCCTAAGCTGAGACGGATCCGTCAGAGCCAGAAACTAACTACAAGTGGCACGGACCTCAGATTTATAAGGATGTGTGGGTTTAGATCCACGAGGTCTGTCAGGTCCGCGTTTTACCCCTTCCCGGATTCTATCAACATCTTAGCTATCTTTTGGTTCTCAGATCTCATTTTTGATCAAAAATGGCTCTCTGCTCATGGAAATGGTAACAATTTACTAATCATATTAAGACGTTTAATGCATTATAATATTTTCCTACAGGCAGATAGGCCCCTAATGATAGCACTCTACTTTTCCCATTTATTATTTCAGTTCACAAAATCCAAAGAAGGCTCACAGTCTTAAACACCATCCTCTCTCACAGATTTAGGACTGTGAAAACAAAATTGCAAAGATCTGCCACAGACCTGCTCTTACTGTGAAACGAGACAAATTAATACAATTCTTTAGGACAAGCTTTAGAGTGAATTCTAAGCCATGCAGTTCTCAATGTTCTAATTCACAAGAATGTAGACCATCAATTTTGTTTCTGTTTTGCTCATCGGATTGAGAATCTCGTCTGCATTGAATTAGGCCCTTGCCCGACCCACTATAAAAAGGGGCATTCATCAGCCTTATAGCATTAGGCTGCCTTGTGTTCCAGCAACACAGATTAATAAAATAAAGACAACGCCCTGGGATATCCAGACATTTCACACGGGATTTTACTAAAATGCATTGTTACAGTCAGCATGATCATAGGCACCTTCTGTCTCATCTCTTCTCTTACCTATGAGAAAAGGCAGAGCCCTGCTGCAGATTTTAAACTCCATTCCAGACGAAACGCTGTTGTAGATCCACTGGATCAGTTCAGGGCGGGATCTGTCTGCAAAGGAAGAGAGAGATTCGCGCCTGCTTCCAAATCTTCCTAATCCGATCCGATTAGACAGCCCGGACTCACATTTAAAGCAATGACACGTCGGATTGTGAAATCGCCTTGGGGCACAGACGGGCAAACACTCCTCCCTCCGCTCCGTCACACGCTTCCCGGCACAACCCCTTCCTCTGCTGCTGAAAGGACGCCAGCGACACCAGGTCGGATGATACCGCCGTGCGCAGCTCAAAGTAACATCCAAAGAATTTTCCTGGAGAAGCTCTGCCCCGCCCCCTTAGATAACCATAAGCCCCACCTTACGATGACTGATGCAGTGCTTTATCATGATAAAAATGAGTTACCGTAATACATATTATAGGTATTTATTTACAGTACCGCCTATCAAGATCATATTCCATATTTTTTGTGAATTTGCACTGTGACCAGAAATGCCAAATTAACCCAAATTCCGGGGCTGAAGAGTGTTGGACAGTCCTGGATTTCTGACCATCTCTTCTGGTGCATTATGGTATCGCTGATTTCAATGGGTAGGATCCAACGCTACAAATCCCTCACTGCTTTGGAGATGCACTGTAAATTTAAAACCAGAATTGATCAAAAAGTCTGGAACTGGATAACTTGGCAGCTCTGCTGTGACTTTGACCATAGGAGCCAGCTCTGGAGGTGCCAGAAGATGCTGACTGAGCACCTCCAATATTAAGCAAGCTCCTCCTATGTATCCAAGGTGGGGTAATTTGTATTGTGTTTGAGACCTCCAATATACATGTATTGAAATGTTGGCCCTTCTAACACTGACAAAATTCCAGAATGCAACACTAACATCTGCTGCAAAATACATTACCTAGAAGCAGCTATGTAGCCAGTCACTCTAGTGCAGTGATCTCAAACTCGTGGCCCGCCAGGTACTATTTTGCAGCCCGTGGTCTGTACTACTACTTATTCATTGCATAATTTTAGCTCAATTTTTTATTCATTTATTGTATAATTTTAGTTTAACTTTCAGAATATTGTATTTTAAGTATTGACCGTATATTCTTAGCATTGTATGTGAACTATGTGGTAGGGCGGTATATAAAAATAAAAATATTATTATTATTACTAGTGCTTCCGGCTCTTTGCAGCATCCTCCGGCTTCCCCACTGGCCTCCCGCTCTTACCTTCAGATAATTACTGCAAGCTGCAGAGAGGATTGCCAGTACTAAGCGATCCTTGCAGGCTGCCGTTGTCCTCAGCATAGCATGTTCCCTCTGCCACGATCCTGCCCAACGTCAGAGGAGGGGCGGGACCGCGGCAGAGGGAATGTGCTGCGGAGGCCAATAGCAGCCTGCAAGGAACACTACAGTACCGGCGATCCTCTCTGCAGGCTGCGGTAATTAGCTGAAACTAAGACTGGGAAGACGCTGCAAAGAAGGGGGGGAACATGGGGGGAGGGGAAGATTTATAAACTAAAGAGTTTTACCTCATGCAAAATTGTCATTTCTTTAATAAGACATTAACTATTTTTTCTGTGACCCTCCAAACCTACAAATCCAAAATGTGGCCCTGCACATGGTTTGAGTTTCAGACCACTGCTCTAGTATATCTTTCCTTAAATCTGACATTTAGGAGGCTAACCCAGTGATAAATGCTATATACATTGCAAAACACAGGACTTGTCTCAATTTCTGGGTCACTCTTCTGCTCTCTGGACCAACTGAAGGGTCAATGTGGTAAAATACAAAGCTTAGCTTAGTTTTTGCACACAATTGTGTGGGCACCTTATGCAGCAATGAGTTTTGCACATAAGCTGCATGCAAAGCCTCTGTTAGACAGCACATAACACATTTGAATCCAAGTTAACGAAGCGATTAGCTATTCTGTGCAAATGCAGAGAAGTGTGCAGAAGACATGAAACTTGTTCTTGACCAGTGGAGTTAGTGAAGATTTTATGCCTGTTTCTTCCCTTTACTGTAAGCAAAATGGCTCACAACTTTTTGTTCTGGATCTCATGAAGAGCATGGATAAAAGGATGAATACAGAGCTGAGAGGAGGTATGCTGAAAAGGAAGAGTAAATTGCCAGTCTGTTGATAAATTAGTATCGCCACTCATCAGAATTGCATGCACCTACTCCCTAAAAAGCTGTGGATGTTTACACATGCTATGGGCAAGACCTAGTTGCCACTAGTGTGGACATGTGTGTGCATGCATCTGATGTGCTCTCTCATGATGGTGCACACTCTTACACTCATCCGATTTGCATGGCATTTGTTTACTATACTGGAGAGCAAAATTTTTACATTACCCTTACTCTTGCATTAGGAAATGTGTGCTGAGCTTTAGTGCATAGCTCTAACACAAAGTAACTACACCAGTCCCTGAGACTGAGCCACTGCACACTGGGATAGAAGGTGAATGGAGATGTGAAAGAAAATATCTGATGGTTGAGCACTGTGGCAACCTAGGGCTAGATTCAGTAAGATAATCCAACCAACGAATAGAGGACAAATAATAACAAGGATTCTTGCTATTCTATACCGCTCAGAACGGTTCTGAGAGCGGTATAGAATAGCAAGAATCCTTGTTATTATTAGTCCTCTATTCGTTGGTTGGATTATTTTGATTCGCTCAAGAGGACTTAGTCCATTGTTTGTGGTTAACTAGATTCAGTAAGCCCAGTGATCGTGTTTGCGATCGTCTACCAACCCGATTTTCCTCCAATCTGATTCACTAACCTCTGTGCCGATCATCCTCTGATCCGATCCGATCGGCACATGAAAATGATGGGGAACGGCATGCAAATGTAGGCAGGCAGTGATTCACTAAAAAAACGAGGAACACCGACTGGCCTGCCGATACCAAATCAAGCGACTGCTGAGGACCAGTCAACTTCCACCAGCCCTGCTCTCTGCCCTGAGGAAAGCATCTCCTGCTCTCTGCCGTATTTCTCCTGCTATAAGCTTTAGTGATGGAGTGTGGGGTCCTGATAGGGACCTTTGCTGAGCAGGTTTCAGGAGCCATGGGTGAGGGTTATACTACTGGCTGGTAACCTGTTCCTTACAAAAGTATATTTATTTATAAACCTGACAGTAGAAACCAGAAAGGCCTAACAAGGGAGAGGCTAAAAGGAGCTGTGGGATTATAAACTCTCTTCTCTCTGCCGCGATTCACCTGCCCCGATTCTCCTGCTCGCCACCCCGCTCTCTCTGCCCCAACTCTTGCTGGCCACCCCACTCCCCGACTCTCCTGCTTGCCGCCCTTCCCTGCAGCGTGAGCCCGTGGTTTTAACCCGCGGATTAAAACCACGGGCTTGCGAGTAAAAAAGTAAAATTAAAAAAGCACGGACATCAAATGCATGGGCAACCATCTACAGGCAAAGAAGATGGTCTACGCGTGCGTCAGGATCACTCTCAAGCGATCCGTTTGGTCAGTGGGGGGCATTCCTCCGATTGCCCCCATTTGAATACAGACCCATTGTGAATCAGTCAGCCTGCCTCGGATCGGACACGGATCAGAGTGAATCGGGAAGGTTAGTGAATCTAGCCCTTAGAGCAGAAGGTTAACAGACTGATTAGCATTTAGCCAGTGGACAAAGCTATACAGGGCTAGTCAGTGAAAGGAGATAGCTTAAAAGTTATTAACTTGTAAACACTTGTCATAAAGAGTGGCATTGCCACGGAGGAGGGGGTAAAGGGAGGTGCCTTGGGAGCCTAGACATCCTCAGTTTGGACTCAGGCTCCCTTCAAAACTTGCAGCACCAGATTCATGGCTGGCGGGGTTGCCTAGCCCCACCAGCCAAAGATTATTTCACAGTGTAAGCCCCCCCACCTGTGCTCCCTGAGCATAAGGAAGCCAGTGGGTGCTCCAGCCACCAATGCCGGGCAGGGGCTCCAGCAGAGAATCTCCAGTTGATGGAGTTTGAGCAACCCTGCCAGCAAAGGTAGGATTCAGCCGCAGCAGGAGCTAAAAGGAACTAAGAGGAATGCTTGCCCCCACCCCCGAGCTCCCCCTCCCAAAGTTCATGCTACCTCCCTGGGATATTGAATAAAGTCCGTTTGTCTGTATTCCTAAACTGAATCATTGCTCAATTGTGACATCTAGTGGTACAATTTAAGGTTCCACTCTACCTCTTCGATTGCTCATTGCCTTATTTAGCTTTACAGTTTTCATCTTTTTCTTCTTTTGCTAACGTAGAGGAAGACTGCTCATCTCTCCTGCTCCAAATTCACTAATTCTTCCTCTGTCCCCCTTGTCCATGTAAGCTGTTAATTTCACCTTGGCTATTGTTAAAGTAAAAAAAAAAAAAAAAAGTAAAGCAGAAATAAAAATGAATGGTTATGATTTTAAAAAAAATTTAACTCACACCTTTTTTCAGTAGTAGTTCAAAGTGAGTTACATTCAGATGCATTAGGTATCTCCCTGTCCTGGTAAGGCTCCACTGCCCCATGTACATTAAATAGATTGTGAGCCCACCGGGACAGATAGGTAAATTGCTTGAAGTAACTGACTGTAAAACTACAGAAATGTGGTATACAAGTCTCTATTCCTTTCCCTATAAATATTTAAAGTTAAAAAAAATTCTGTTAAAACTTATAGCAAAGATATCTAGTCTTTGTAGATTGACCCACCAGGATCACCCAAATTTTTAATCTGAGTCAACATTTTTTCCTCCCTTTTTGGGGGGGGAAGGGTCATCTCAGTTTATATTCAGATCGGTTTATATTCAAGTATATATGGCACCTTCACTGAAACCTACCTATCCTGCTTGTTGTCCTATCACTCTGCTGTTATGTGCAACCAAACTGCTTGCCTATGCTCAGGCTTATAGAGATACAGGCGGTTTACAATAAAATATAAAATTAATTTTGAAGAAAAGAACACCATAAAATGAGATAGAAAAGACCTAAATCATTCATTCCTAAAACAGAGTAAGAAAAAACTAGATAAACTGTATACTATTTTTTACCATTACCAATCCATTTCAATCTGGCTGCTATATTCTACTAAGCAAAGGGCCTTGCCAAAGTTTCTAGTGATCTCATCATGCTAAGGCAAGAGGCCATTATTGAATCTTCCTTCTCCTTGATCTATCCATTGTTTCTACTATTGTTAATCACTGTCTACATCTGATTCCTTGTCCTCACTTGGCTTCCAGGACTCTGTTCTATTTTGGTGGTTCTGTTTTCCATCACCACTTTTGCATCTCCACTTTTAGTGAAGTTCTTCTGCTGCTATCACATTATTGAACTGCATGCTCCAGGACTCAATCCCAGGCCTTCTCTCTATACCCTCTTTCTGTTGGTGATCCAATCTCTTCTTACAGCTTTAGGTAGCTTCTCTTTGATCTCTTTTATTGTACTTTAGTTTTAAATATCAGCTG
Organism: Geotrypetes seraphini; assembly: GCF_902459505.1. Taxonomy (NCBI): domain Eukaryota; kingdom Metazoa; phylum Chordata; class Amphibia; order Gymnophiona; family Dermophiidae; genus Geotrypetes; species Geotrypetes seraphini. The sequence continues at coordinate 67,065,022 of NC_047094.1, read as the reverse complement.
GATTAACTAACCTTAATGTCTTATGGCTAAAACAATTTATATTTCATCATTTATAGGGTTACCAGATTTTCTTGGAGGAAAATCTGGACCCATGGCCATGACCCCAGGCCCACTGAGTTACACCCCGTTCTGCCTGTGTCACCCCCCAGCCCTGCCCCCAAATGGCATCCGTGCATGCATGGATGCGACGTAATGATGTCATATGCATGCACATGTGTGGATGCCCCTTCCTGATGCAATTTTGACGGGAACCTTTTCAAAATCCAGACAAAGTGCTAGGTTTTGAAAAGCTGTCCAGACTCCAGGATATGTCCTCGAAAAGGAGGACATGTCCGTGGAAATCCTAATCATTTATATCTCCTCAACCCAAAACTCGAAGATTATTATTGAAAAGGCCATTGCAGGGGGTAGACGAGACAGGTGACTACTGTTGGTAGACCATCACATCACACTTCTGAGTCAGTTCTATAAGCACATAAGAAGTGCTAGAAGCAACCCCTGCCTGGTGTGCTATTTTGCTCAGAGACTGACCTAGTTTTTTCACTCCTCTATTTTGCAGTACACACTGAAATTATTGCTAACAAGTGTCATTTCATTCTGTAGTTCACCATTTTTTTTCTTTCTGAACGTGCCATCAAATCTTTATCCACTTTGCAATAATCCTAGCAGGAGCTAACTCAAATCGGCTACTCCAGGACTATTGCTGTAACATCTGTCCAAAACTGAGCTGCACAACTTATCTTCCACCAGTACTCTTGTAACAGCAGTTAGTGTAGCTGGGTTTAAAAAAGATTTAGACAAGTTCCTAGAGGAAAAATTCATAGTCTGCTACTGAGACAGACACAGGGGAAGCCACTGTTTGCCCTGGGATTGGTAGCATAGAATGTTGCTACTATTTGGGTTTCTGCCAGGTACTTGTGGAAATAGGGTACTGGATTAGATGGACCATTGGTCTGACCCAGATGTAAATAGTACATCACAAATTATACAGAAGATCAATAAATCCCGTCAAAATCTTCCTAAATCCCAAACCTCCCCTCAAAACTGTCTACATGTCTATGATTATAAAGAGATGTAAGACAGTGTATTATAAATACATGTAAGTATAATGTAATCCACCCAATGCAAAATTACAGAGTGACTCGCTATTATAAAGTGCACTGGAGGTTAACATGATGATACTTCTACAAAAGCTATAAGCGGAGACCAGATTTTTAAAGATTGTACATAAAGGCCTGCTTTTTCAGTCATAATACGCTCATTTTTCTAAATCAAACAGAGTTCCACCAGAAACAAAAATTCAACAATAAAGGCTTCTTCCAATATTTTGTTATAGATTAGCAAACTACTAATGTCATGTAATTAAAACAATTGCTGGCAGGCACGCCCCTCTCTATCATCTAAAAACTCCTTTTGGAAAATTTAAGAGTATCACATGATAGGGGGGAAGTGGAGAATATCAGTCACACAAGACCAGACCTGTTTCCAAAATGAAAAAAAAAATAAAAATAGGTGTACAGTGAAAAATAAGATGATCTAAGGTTCCTGGAACAGAAATACAGTTCTCACATTGTTGAGAAACATGAGGAGAAGCTTTTGGGACCATATTCTATAAACATCGCCATCTAACTTAATTGCTTCAATTGGCTTTAATTGACTGTGTCATTTTAAACTGATTAAAAACACATTAAAAAAAATAGGCACCAGGAGGCATCAACAGTGTAGGCGCTGGAATCACATCTACAGAAGGATGCCTAATGGTGCCTAAGGTCAAAGTAGGCATGGTTAGGGGCAGAGCTGACCTTAGGCGCGATTCACTATAGAACTTAGATGCCTATAATATAAGCCAGTAAAACGCTGGCCTACATTGCAGGCATCTATGTTTTTTTCTTAGGTGTCATTAGCCACAATTCTGTAAACGGTGTGTAAGCATGATTGACATTAAGGTGTCCTTTTACTAAGGTGTGCTAGCCGTTTTAGCGTGCACTAACTATTAGCGTGCACTAAACGCTAATGCGTCCATAGGATATAATGGACACGATAGCGTTTAGCACATGCTACTATTTAGCATGCGCTAAAACAGCTATTGCGCCTTAGTAAAAAGACCCCTAAATGTGGTAGAGTAAAAATCAGTAAATTGAAACTTTATAGGACTACAGTTTCATAAAAATACTTATTACCAGCACTGAAATTCAAATAATAACACATACTAAAAGGGAGACATATTTATGAAGCATCTACTGTAATAAGCATAAATCAGAACATTCAAATAACATAGATATAACACTAATGCTTTTCTATAATACAGCTTATTCTATAGCCGAGAGGTCAGATGTAGATATTAGATGGGGACAAGATGGGTGGTACAGAGTAGTGCTGCCCGATTCAGGAAAAAATATTTTGATTCGATTCGGCCTATTGAATCGATTTTTTGATTCGATTTTCCTGCCCAATTGGGTGTTTTTTTCAAACATCCTGGTGGGTTTATTTTATAGCCCTTTCACTCCTTTTATAGCCTCTTCACCCCCTTCACCCTCTCCTACCCACACTGGTGCTATGGTGTAAACATAATAAACAAACAAAAAAGACTTTTCCTCTCTCCGTTAAATCCTAGCTCATGTATGCGGTCTAACACCAGCTCTGGCAGGATACACATTTCAAATCTGACATATTGTAATCACAAAACAGAAAATATAATTATTTTTTCTATCTTTTGTTGTCTTGTCATTATTTAAATCATGTTGGTCCCAGGCTCTGGTTTTCATATGATAACTCGCTTGCCAGGGTCTCCTTCTTTCGCCATGCTTAACCATCCAACTTCCATCTCTATCCTCCCCTTCCGTTTCCCTGCCCTCCCCGGGAGGTCTGGCATCTTTCTTTTTTCATCTCTATTCCCGTAGCTGCAGCAATGGGCCCCACCATTCCTAGATCCACCATCTCTCCTTTTCTCAACTACCCTTTCATTTAGCATCTCTCCCTCCTTCCCCACCACCCCAGAGTCTGAGTTCTCCCTTTCTCTTCCCAACTACTCTCCTATACAATATCTCTTTCCCCCACCCCACCCCCTCCCTTGTGTCCAACTTCTCTCTGTCTGTTCTTTCCTTCCCTAAATCCCATTGTCCACTATCTCTATCCCTCTCCTCTGTTTTTAGACCCATTATTTCTTCCCCCCCCCAGTCTGACATAATCACGTCTTTTTGAATCCCCCTTCCCTCCCTCCTTTCGTGTACTTCTACACCAGGGCCTCCCTTCCCCAAAGGCATGTCTCCCCTGAAGGCCTGCACCCCCCTGAAGACCTGCACACCTCCTGAAAGCCTGTCCCCTCCTGAAGACCTGCACCCCCCCCCGAAAGCATGTCTCACCTGAAGGCCTGTCAACCCTGAAGGCCTGTCTCTCCCCCCCCCCTCCCCGATGGCCTGCATGCTTCCCCCTAGCCTCTCAGTCTTACTTTTACTTAATTTCAGCAGCAGAGCAACCTGCAGAGAGGATCGGCGGACTGTAGCAATCTGCGCAGGCTACCATCAGCTTCCACAGCTCCACTGCTGCGGTCCCGCCCCTCCTCTGATGTTAGGGGCAGGATCGCCAGAGGGAATGACAGCTCCGGAGGCCAATGGCAGCCTGCAAAGATCACTACAATACCAGCGATCCTCTCAGCAGGCTGCTCCACTGCTGTAATTAGGTAAATGTAAGAGTGGGAGGCCAGGGGGGAAGCCGGACACTGCAGCACTTCCCGACTGACCCTCCCCCCTCTCCTCCTAAAGCAGGAGCAGCCGACCAGCAAGAGGCGGCACTGCCGTTCCTGCTTTAGGGAGCGAGGAGGGAGGGTCAGTAACCGAATCAAGGAGCCGATTTTTAAAAAAAAATTTTGATTTGAATCGATTCACCTGAAGTGAATCGGTGAATTGATTCGAATCGGAATTCAGGCAGCACTAGTATAGAGTGCTTTAGGATAAACTGATGGGAGGCTAAACTCAAGGCAAGTTGTTTATAAACAAGGTATAAAGAACTGATTTGGGGGTCTTTTTACTAAGGCGCACTAGCTGTTTTAGCATACACTTAATATTAGCACACTAAATGCTACCGTGTCAGACTATAATGGGCACGTTAGTGTTTAGTGTGCGCTAAAACAGATAACGTAAAAGGACCCCTAGTTAGTATGTTGGGCAAGCTAGTCCTGGAGCAGAAGAATGTATAATCAATCATTCTATGTATTAAAGAGTGTCTCTCAAACTTTTTTTTAGGTCTGGCACACTAAACAGAGCAAATGGTTTTTTGTGGCACACTATAATTAAAATTATAAAATTGCAAAACCAATAAATAATTATTTGAGAGTTATTTATTTAAAGTTCTTTAAGCTATGTATGGGTAATTGTAACAATGGTGAATCTAAAGTAGAAAGAATAGAATTGCTAATCAATGCAATGGATCTGCTTGGTTTTGAGTGCAAATTAACTCAAAACGCAGCTCGATTGTCAACATGCAAACACGCATTTCATCATCCACCATCTGCAGTCATTTTCTTTTTCTCTTTTTAATTTCTGTCGTAACTGAAAATTCTAGTTTGCAAAGACAAGAAGATCCAAACGGTAACAAAGCCTTGATTTGCTTTGTTGCTTAAGTTAGGATAACTTATGCATAAAAATTAAAAATAAAATTACTTGCCATTAGTTTTCAAGGACCAATCACGTCAAAGAATGATACTTGTCTGGGTGGTTGTATTCTTATGCACACAGACACTCTTAACATTGACAGACTCTTGTGTACTTATGAAGGGAATTAAAAAAAATAAAGTAAAATTCTGGAATCTCTTTGGGGAACACCACTGTGCTGTGGCACACAGTTTGAGAGACACTGTATTAAAGGTTTGGGTGAAGAGCCAGGCTTTCACCTGCTTCTGAAGTAGAGGTAGTCTGGAGTTAGATGTAGCCCCTCTGGGAGTAAATTGCAGAGCATAGGGGCCACTTCTAAGCTGGTGGATATCACATCATACAATTTGTTTTGATGGGGATTTAGATAGTGAAGCTCCTTGAGAGGACCTCAGAAGTCTTGCTGGTGTATAAAGGGCTAGCTTGTTCTTTAAGTATTCTGGCCCATTTTGTCTGAGGACCTTGAAAATCAAACAAAGAGTTTTATATTTGGCCCAGTAAGGTGCTGGTAGCCAGTGAAGTTTGTGCAGGAAGGGTGTGATGTGGTCATGCCTTGTGTAGCCTTCTATCAGTCATTCTTCAGCATTCTGAATTACAAGTGTTGCAGCTGATGCAAGCTCTTTTTTGTTAGACCAGTGTACAGGGCATTGCAGTCGTCTAGTCATGATGTTATCATGGCATGGACCACTGTGGTCAAACTTGCCTTTTCAATATATGGAGATTTTGCAGCTGCTAAAGATGATAGAGACAATTTTCAAAGCTTGTTTGAATTTGTGGGATCAGAGTGAGTGATGAGTCTAGCAGTATCCCAATATTCCTGACCTATGATTTTAAGGGGAGTTATACTTCCCAAAATATATTTTGAAGTCAGGTATTTGCCCACTTGTGTTAGGAACCCAAAGAATCTCTGTTTAGGCAGAGTTTGTTATTGTTTGCCCATTCCTGAGTTGCAGTTAGACAGGCAGTCCGTTTGCTCAAAGCTTTGAGTAGATTGATTCAATGGGTATGAGTAGTTGCACATCATCAGTAGATATAGAATTTTGTAGATATAGAATTTTGTGTCCATTGACCAAAGCAGCTCAGCCAGAGGCTTACAGTAGATATTAAATAAGAAGGAAAACAGTATGGACCCCTGTGGCACCCCACAGTTCAGTGTCCTATTGATGACAAATTGTATTTGAACCAAGTAAATACTGTGTCATAGATACCTCAGAAAATTCTGCTCCAACAGGATTCAATATTCAAAATACAGTAAAACCTTGGTTTGCGAGCATAATTCATTCCGATAACATGCTTGTAATCCAAAACACTCGCAAATTAAAGAAAATTTCCCCTTAAGAAATAATGGAAACTCCACAACTCAAAAACTTTAATACAGAATACTGTATGTACTCGTATTGCAAGACCTTGCTTGTATATCAAGTTAAAATTTAATAAAATGTTTTGCTTGTCTTGCAAAACACTTGCATACCAAGATACTTGCAATCTAAGGTTTTACTGTATCTAATATAGGAGTATAATACAGTCATTGGTTTAAAAACCAAAACAAAAAATAAACAACCCTCCACATATTAGTGAAGCCAACATTCATACTTTATAGTCATTGCAAACATGCACTCCTGGCAATAGTTCTAAGTTCCACAAATAAAAATACTTGCAATGGAGAAAGGGTCAGTGAAGCCCATTACACTATGGTGACTAATTATAGTAATAGAAATCCATTTGCTTATTTAGGAGATATTGCCAGTTTTAAATATCAATATTGTCTGAATATTCTGTGCTTATGCTAATTTTAAGGTAGAATAAACTACAGAATACATTATTAAAATTTAAATATTGTCAGTTATTTCTATTATCATTTGTTTTAATATTGCTACAGGACATTTTATTTATGCCAATTTGTTCCCTTGGCTTTTTGCTATCATGACATTTTTTTTCTGTGACATTTTGTATGTGGACATTTAATCATAGAACCATTGAAGCCTTTAAATGTTACAGGCTGTCATTTCAAAGGCAACCAGATACAGTTAACAGAGGAGCAATGATGTTTAACTTCCATTTTTGTTCCAAACATAATAGTAGTGCATCCAAATTGCCTCCATGCTTCGAAAATAAAAGGCTGCTCTAGTAAAATGCAAATCTTCAAATTGATGTTGCCTTTCAGTTCTAGGGCACAGAGAGTTCAGTGTATTATTTTGAAACACTGGTCAGTTTTGCAGAGGTATCCAGAATTATTAAATTGTCCATTGTTTGCCTACAGAAAAGTTTGTTATTTAAAGCAGTGTTCTTCAACCTTTTGACACCTATGGACCGGCGGAAATAATTATTTTGTTGACCGGCACCGGTCCGCAGACCGGCAGTTGAAGAACACTGGGCTAAGTTGTTTCCATCTCTACCCAATCTCTGCCCCAGACCCAGCTCCTATAATAGTACTAATTGTAACATCATTTTTTCCATCCATTTTTCATATATACACACATCCTACTGCGTGATCTGTAATCCCTGATCTATGAGATGTAGGTCTGTGGCATTGCAGGAGTCCGCATGCGCGCCTAGGGTTCTTTCTTCGTCGTCGTCGTCTTCGCCCCTCCCCCCCAATCCCCATTGAGCCTCCCACCCGATTTTCTCTTCTCGCGGTCTGGCTGGCTCCCTTAGTCCCTTGCCGCCGCCGCCGCCACCCCCTTCCTGCGGTCGACAAACCTCTTGGCTCCAGCAGCGGCCGCAGCACTGTAAACATGCTGCTTGGCAGCCTCTACTGTCTTGATTTGCTCTTCCGTGTCAAAGATGACATCATCAGAGACGCGGCAGAGCAAATCGGGGCAGTAGAGGCCGCGCGAAGCAGCGTGTTTACAATGCTGCGGCCGCTGCTGGAGCCAAGAAGTTTGTCGACCGCGGGAAGGGAAGGGGGTGGCGGCGGCGGCGGAAAGGGACTAGGGGAGTTGGCCAAACCGCGGGGATGGCGCGCATCTTCAAAAAAGTGTAGGCGGGAGGCGAATGAAGGAGTTTCAGCTCAGGAACGGCTGGAGGTGCTGCAGGTGGCCCATGCAGGTAAACATTCTCACAGGAGGGGAAAGGGGGCTGCTTCGGGGGGAGGGGTGTGCTGGGAGGCAGATCGTTTTGCTTAGGGGGGGAGACAGAAGGGGGGGCCACAGAGAGACAGGGAGGAACTGGAGTGGGAGAGGGAAAGGGGCCTGCTTTGGGGGAGAGGTATGCTTGGAGGCAGACAGCTTTGCTTGGGGGGAGACAGAAGGGGGGCCACGGAGAGACAAGGAAGAACTGGAGCGGGAGAGGGAAAGGGGCCTGCTTTGGGGGAGGGGTGTGCTTGGAGGCAGACAGCTTTGCTTGGGGGGGAAGACAGAAGGGGGGCCATGGAGAGACAGGGAGGAACTGGAGCGGGAAAAGGAAAGGGGCCTGCTTTGGGGGAGGGGTGTGCTTGGAGGCAGACAGCTTTGCTTGGGGGGGAGACAGAAGGGGGGCCATGGAGAGACAGTCAGGGAGGAACTGGAGGGGCAGAGAGAAAGGGGTCTGCTTTGGGGGAAGGGTGTGCTGGGAGGTAGATAGCTTTGCTTGGGGGGGAGACAAAATGGGGGCCATGGAGAGACAGTCAGGGAGGATTTGGAGGGGTAGAGGGAAAGGGGTCTACTTTGGGGGAGGGGTTTGCTGGGAGGCAGACAACTTTGCTTGGGGGGAGACAAAATGGGGGGGCCACGGAGACACTGTCAGGGAGGAATTGGAGGGGTAGAGGGAAAGGGGGCTGCTTCGGGGGGAGGGGTGTGCTGGGAGGCAGATCGTTTTGCTTAGGGGGGGAAGACAGAAGGGGAGCCACGGAGAGACAGTTTAGGGAGGAACTGGAGGGGGAGAGGGAAAGGGGGCTGCTTTCTAGCACCCGTTCATGTAACGGGCTTAAACACTAGTACAATATAATTATATTAACAACACATAATGGTTAACTACAAAATTAAAATACACAAAGCACACTGTATGCTTTTCAACATTCATTCCTACCAGAAAACAGATAACCCCATGCAAATGCAAGACCAAAAACTAAAAGTACTAATATTCACAAACAAACCTAAGATGCAAGACTCTGCAAGCAGTACAACCCCCAGAGAAAAACAAACAAATGCATTTCTTCCTGAACAGACAGTTAGGACAGACAATTAGGGTAGATGTAAAATCACTAAATAAAAAAAATAAAAGCATTTCCCCTACCGTTGTCTCTCTCCCTCCATGTGCCTTGACTTCTGGCCTGCCCCAGGTGTTAGCTTCAGGCCGGTCCACGGTGGGATCAATGCAGGGTCTTCGGGTTGGCTCCCTGAGTGCTGCATTGCACAAAACTGTGCGAAGTGGCTCCTCGCGACGTCAGAGAGAAGGCTTCCGGGTGAGGCGCAGGCTGCAAGTAGGAGCCTTTTTCCATGGCTTTGTGCACTGCAGCACTCAGGGAGCTGGCCCAAAGACGCCGCATTGATCGTACCAAAGGCTACAGAAAAATCTCTTGGGTCCGATGGAGGTACCAGCCCTGTGGACCGGCAGAAAATTTATGCGGACCGGTACCAGTCCATGGACTGGCAGTTGAAGAACAAATTTTAAATCTTAATTCATTTTGCTTTCCTTTTCAAGTAGCTTATAGTTGACTTGGGGGCTCATTTTCATAACACTTAGGGCCTCTTCTATTAAACTGTGCTAGCAGTTTCTATCATGGGGAGCCCTGATGAATGACCCGCGCTGCTCCCGATGCTCATAGAGTTCCTATGAGCATCGGGAGCAGTGCGGGCCATTCAGTGCAGTTCTCTGCACTAAAAACTGTTAGTGCAGTTTAATAAAAGAGGGGGGGGGGGTTAAGATTTATGTAACTAATCCCCTCCTTTACTAATGCATAGTGCGGGTTTTAGCACTGGCAGTGGCGGTAACTGCTTCGACGCTCATAGAATTTCTATGAGCGTCAGAACAGTTACTGCCACTGCCGGCACTAAAAACCACGCTACAGGTTAGTAAAGGAAGGGGTACCAGTAAGTCTAAGTGCTTTGAAAATATGCCTCTTGGTCTCCAACCTGTGGAAACTGTAATGTTTGTGCACAAGTGCTTATTGGAACAGAGTTGTTTGTGAATGAACATTGGGTTCAGCTGAAGACAGCAACTACCTGTGCTTCCCTCAGAATCTTCCATCTGGTTTACTGTCCCTGTCACCTATCATAGTGCTTCTCAGCCCAGTCCTCAGAGCCAGCTTTCCCTCTAAGCTGAGCGGGAGTCCTTCAACTGCATTCCTGCCAATAGATGCTGGTGCTTTAATATTATGATTTCTCTTCAATGTATATGATTTCTCCTCGATCTATATGAACAATGGTACATAAATTTGCCTATGTCTTAAAAGTCACAAAGTCAAACTTCTGAACTTCCTTAGCATAGATAGAATGCAGATACAGCAATTTAGACATTTCAATCTGTGAGCAGAGGACTTTTACAATTATTTTAATCTTTAATTACAAGGTCTCAGGCTTTTCACTAGATCTCATTTTAATTCTCTAAACTTTAATATATTCACTTAATTTTGATACATTCACAATCTCAGTTTTCATATCATCTGCGACACCTATCACACCTGTAAATTTCAGGAAATCTTCAACAAACTCAATAGCCTGAAAGACTTGCCATCTGCATTTGCATTAAAGCCCTACGTCCAGATTCTCTCACCAATTCAATGCCTTATTGAACAAGACTTACTATACAGAATAGAATAGCAGTATAATGTAGATTTTGGAAGGATTTTAAAGCTTTATATTGCATTAGTATATAGTGAGAATTAGCGAGGGGAAGCTAAGTGGCTCTTTCTCAAGCTCTCTGTACCACAGCACTCTGGGCAACCATTATGATGTTAGCCAATTTCCTGCTAGAGAAATTCTGTTCAATCTTCTCTGTACATATGCATCTATGGAGTAAATTGCCAAACTGTGATCAACCCATGTTTCCAAACACAGATGGGCAAGCCCTATAATCTGAGTGGGAGCCAACTTTTGGGACAAAGGTTCCACTGGTATTTGTGAACAAAAGACAGCTTCAGACCTGCATGTATCCCAAAATTGAAACACAGATCAAGATAGGCTGGAGTGGGCTTTGATATCAACCTCAGTAGTTGGGAAGTAAGGCCATTGCTGAGCAGAGTTCTATGGTATGTGTCCTGAAAATGACAAAAATAGATTAGGTTCCAAAGTTGAATGTTGGATAGCTACGATCTTTTAGAATTAAACAAGGAGAAAACTAAGGGCCTGATATTCATTTGACAGTGGTCACCACCGACAAGAGTTATTCCTGGATATTCAAAGCTGGTCCTGTTCAGACTTCAACTTTGAATATTCAGCCATTTTTGAGCCAGCTAACAGTTAACTACTGAAGTTGATATTCAGCGCTTAAGCAGCCATGGGGTAGTGCATAAAGATAGGACACATTTTTATGCAGCCCCATATATCACTTAACCTGGCCACTTAAGAGCTGAATATCATCACTTAAGTGGCCATGTGATAGCTCCGCCCACAGAATGGCTTTGAGTTAGGCACTAAAGAGAAATTCTAAAACTGACGCCTAAACTTAGGCACCTAAGTTAATTGAAGAAACGCATTAGAAATGGCAAAAAACAGCAAAGTTGAAGTACCTATCGGTGCCTATATAAAAGGTACTGGAATTGCACGAAGTAAGGCACGATTCACGCAAAAACAGGCACTGGAAATGTAGGCCCGGAAAACCCTGATTTACATTTCTGGTGCCTATCTTTCCCATAGTCGCAATCTTGAAACCAGCGCCGATGCATGATTGACATGATATCAGCACCGGTTACAGAATCCAGGTGTAAGGGTCAAATTCTATAAACATCGCCTACATTGTAGGCATTGCTTGGCATGGTTGTCAATCAACTACTAGGCCTAACGGATGTCTAAGCTGACTTAGGCATCGCTAAGCGTCCTAAAGGTAAGCGCCGATCCATTTGGTCAGCTTTTCACTGGCCTAATTTACAAATGCTTATCTCGGATGCCTTAGTCAACCATGCCTATTTTCTGCCCCTAACCATGCCTACTGTTTGAGATAGACATCATTAGGCGTTCTTAGGGAAGGCGCCTCCACTTAGGCATCACTAGGCATCCTAAGAGTTCAGCATCAAATTCTTAAATTGTTTAATTTTTTTTTTTTTTTTGATAGGCTGAAAATAGGTGTGTTCAATTACCATGCTGATTAAGCCAATTTAAAAAAGTTAGGTAGAAATCCCAAACTTACTCACCCTTTTACAAAACCACAAAAGTGATTTTTAGTGCCAACCAGTGTACTGAATGCTGTGCGCTGCTCCAATGCTCATAGCATCTCTATGAGCATCAGAGCAGCGCACAGCATTTAGCACGCCAGCTGGCACTAAAAACTGCTTTTGCGGTTTTGTAAAAGGAGGGGATAGCTAGGTGGCTACAATTAGGATACCTAGCAGCACCTAATGTAGGAGCCATTTAGGGAATATAGCCCTGTGACTTTCAGCAGCCTTTAGCTGAAAATTAGCAGCTTGCCCCTAACTAACCCCACCTTTTACAGAACCGTAGCAGTTTTAATGCTGCTTATCCTAGGAATAAGCTGTGGATTTCCCCAGGCCATCTCAATAATAACCCATTATGAACTTCTTTTTTTAGGAAATTATCCAAACATTTTTTAAACTTAGCTAACTGATTTCACCACATTCTCCAGCAACGAATTCCAGAGTTTAATTATACATTATGTGATGAAAAATTTTCTCTGGTCTATTTTAAATCTACTACTTAGTAGCTTCATCGCATGTCCCCTAGTCCTAGTATTTTTGGAAAGAGTAAACTAACGATTCACATCTACCCTTTCTGCTCCACTCAGTATTTTATAGAAGCTGAAGTCTATACTGTTTCAGAGATTTCTTTTGACAATGAAAATTTTGAATGATTTTATGTATCACTTGTGAATATTTCGTTTATTTTATGATTTCAAACTGTGATGTTCTCTTCTTGCTTTTGTCTTCAACTTCTTATAATTGCAATCCACAGTGAGCTTATGGTACCTAGCAGAATAGAAATTGATATACTATATTGTAAAAAGGTTCAAGCATGCATATTTTATATCATATCCATAATCATATGCTATAAGTGCAGGTGATTTGAATTTCAATTGGGGAGGGAGATATCCTACAACTGAAATTATTGAGTAAAATATTATTAGCAATATTGACTATTATAATCCACTTTAAAACCTGGTTGTGTTAAGTGATACAAGGGGGTGGTGATGAGTTCTCAGCCCAACCAAGAAGGGAATGATGTGGAGCTATGAAATTTACAAGTCATTCCACAAGTTCACCCCTAAGTTCAACACACTAGGCATATCGTGTCTGAAGTTTCTATAACCCTTCCAAAAAATACTCTGATGTCTGGTCACTGAAATATTGTTCCACTGCTGCAGTCACCTCTGAATCACTCAAAAAATGTCACCCTTTCAAACTCTTTTTAAGGTTTGGAAACAAAATAGTCAGATGAAGAAAGATCTGGTGATTAGGATGGATGGTCTATGCACTGAAACCCCAATTGCATCAAAACATCCATTATTTTGCCAGCTTTGTGAGCAGGTGCATTGTCTTGCAAAAAGAGAACTCTTTTTCACAGCTTCCCTCTCCTTTTCTTTCAATGCCTCCTTTAATCGGCACAGCAAGTTAAAGTAGTATTCTGCATTAACTGTTTGGCCCCTTGGAAGATAGTAATTACAGCACCTTCCTGATCTCAAAACACTTTGGCTATAACCTTTCCTGCTGACTTTGGGATCTTGAATTTCCTTGACCATGGAGAACCCAAGTGCCACCATTGCAGGGACTGTTGTTTTGTCTCAGGATCATAGTGGTGTAACCATGTTTCATCAACAATAACTAGTTGTTCCAAAAGGTTGACACCAGCTTGTTGAAAATGCTGCAAAATCAACTTGGAAGTGTCTACTTGACGTTGCTTCTCATCAGCATTCAAACATTTGGGAACCCACTTGGTTGACAGCTTCTGCATACCCAGCTGCTCATGAATTATACACCCAACATGGTCCCTGGATATCTATAGTGTCTCAGCAAATTGTTTTAACCAATGTTCATCAATCTTCCAAAATCAGGTCATGGGACATAGTCAACAATTTCAGGATTTGACACCATTTGAGGCCTCCCAAACCTTGCTGCATCTTCAGTCTTGAAACCTCTACAATGAAAGTTTGCACACTTTGAAGTATAATGGGCATTTGTCAGTCAATGTTTGCATTATACATTCATGGATTTCCTTTGAAGTTTTCTTCTGCAGGAACAGGAACTTCATGATGGCTCAGAGTGCCACACTTGAAAATTCCACACTTTCCATTGACATGATTTAATCAATGATCTGAAACAATATCAAAACATAGCATTACGATTCTGCAAATTAGTACTGCAAAATAAAATAACTCTTTTCAGCTACAGTGGCAAAATAACACTCAAAATTTAGAAAGTTGGTTGGGCTGAGACCTTTTCAACACCCTCTCATATATCAAGTAAATCAATCAAATCAAATTGATTGTTGGTTTAATCATGCATCCATAATGAATGAGACTATGCTGAAGCTACAGTATAATACTAAATCAACTCTTCAGACTACATGGTGTGGTGGTGGTGTTTTCAAATATTGTGTCATACATAACTGCCTATATGGGACTTGGGGTTGGTATGGTGGCAAATTGCCAACTGCCCTATTTGTGATAACCAGTGTTTAATCACGGAGTATAACCTGCATGGAGTGGCAGGTGCAGCTCTGTCTGTCATATTGGGTAGGACAAATGGATCATGAAGGTCTTATTTGTTTCTTTTCATTTTGCTTACACAAGTTGTATTGCTTGTAAATTATTTCAATAATTATTTAAAAAATTATATTCCGTATATCCTGCAGTTCTATGCAGAGTACAATAAGACATCCAAATGAGAAATAAATTACAACCTTCACATATAACACATTTCAAAAATACAACAAAACAACATTAGTTTCCTATCCATAAAATAACTGAAGATTAGCAACCCTTTAGCAGCATGTGCCATGTGGACAAAGCTGCTTTCTTCTCTCTCTTCACAGTACACTCACTTTATAACATCTGGTAAAGCTGTGGGATTTTGAGGACATGCACTTTTTTGTAAGTGCCCTCAGCCTGCATTACTGTACGACCCTTCCTGCAATACTAACCACGGAGAGACAGGGTGGGCAACTACTCACCAGCATTTGTCTTGAACTAATGGGAGACCTTTCAGGTTATTCAAGAGACAGGAGGAAGAGGAAGCAGCCTGGGAGTTCCTCAGAAGACCTCTGGGTGACTTGGGCTGTCTGATTATTTTAAAACATTTGTTCATTTCTGTTGTGGTAACCCACAATAGGAACCTTTTATGTTGAGAAGCTTGCACACTAGATGACTGGAATTGTTACGAAATGATGTTGACTTCTATTGCTGATTCTGCTGTGATAAATATATAAACAGAGCTTCTAATTTTATAAAATATAAATAAAATAAAATATTCTAGAGCCCCTACACCACAGGGCTTCAATATCTTAATTATTCATCCTAGATACAATATGTTATTTTCTCCAAACCAAATCAGAGCTCTTGCATACTTTTAAGACTATCAAGATTTTTGACTGAAACAGAGAATGAGATAAAGAGAAACCTGCCCAGGCTGCATTGTATGGCAGAGACCTGAAGGGCGGCTCCACATCACTAGCAACAAGCACTGGGAGCTCATCTGCTTGCTGGATGCACCAGTTTACACAATGACCAGTGACATCATATTCTAACTGTATACTAGAGAATGACACGGTGAAAAAATCTGTCCCCGTCACTGCACCGTCCCCGGCCCACCATCCTCTGCACCGCCCCGTCACCGCCGTTCCCTTCACCGCCCCGTCACCATCACCGCCATCCCTTTCACCACCCCGTCACCACCACTGCCATCACATTCACCGCCCCGTCACCGTCCCCGCAGCATCCATATAAGCCTCAGTACTGCGAAACACCATGAAGACAGAAAAGAGTTCTGCCACTATTACTATTGCACTGAGAATCTGTTTTAGTGCCTCTGCTCTGTAGTAAAAACCGAACATAAAATAAATCAATTAACTTGTCCTCCCTTTCAATGACGTGTCCCCCATGTTCACCTATAGCTTGAATCAGGTCAATTGTGCACACTAAAAATGCAGGAGAATCTGGAACGTGAGCGCAGGCAGGCAGTGATACAAAAACAGCAGACACCCGAACAACTGCAGTGTTCCGCCATCTCCCTCCCTCCATCTCACCTTAGATGTAGAGTGTGCCGGCTTTCTTTTTCGCCCAGCCGCATGTGCGGGTGCTCATTTGTTCAATATTCTCCTCTGATGCAACCGGAAACAGGAAGTTGCAAGAGAGGAGAAGATTGATCAACGCGAGCGCGGCTTGGCGAAAAAGAAAGCCGGCATACTCTACATCAGTGGTTTTCAACCTCTTTACACCCGTGGACTGGCAGAAATAAAAGAATTATTTTGTGGACCGGCAAACTACTAGGACTAAAATTTAAAAACCCTGTCTCCACCCCATCTCCGCAAGCTCAGTCACCTCAGTAACTATTAAAAAATAGACAAATATAGTGCAAAATATAGACAGCAGATATAAATTCTCAAAACTGACACATTTTGATCACTAAATTGAAAATAAAATCATTTTTCCTACCTTTGCTGTCTGGTGATTGATTTCATGAGTCTCTGGTTGCGTTTCCTTCTGTCTGTGTATCCTTTCTTTCATTTCTTTCTTTCTGCACTCAAGCCCAAGTATTGTCCCTTTCTATTCCGTCCCTCTTTTCTTCCTATGTCCTTCGTGCCCCCGGTGCCTCCTTCCCATGTCCTTAGTGCCCCTTCCTGTCTTTAGTGCCCCTAGTGCCTCCTTCCCATGTCTTTAGTGCCCCCAGTGCCTCCTTCCCATGTCCTTAGTGCCCCTTCCTGTCTTTAGTGCCCCCAGTGACTCCTTCCCATGTCTTTAGTGCCCATAGTGTCTCCTTCCTATGTCCCTCTCACTGCCTTCCACACTTTGTCCCACCCCCACCCCCGAAGCCTGTCTGCCTGCCTGCCTGTGCCTTTCTACCTTTCTCCCTCCCTAGCCAAAGCCAGCCTGCTGCCTCCCTGCCGCTCAAAAAAAAAAAAAAAAAAAGCCTCCGTCCTTTTCCCCTTCTCTTATCGCCATGCTGCAGCTGCTAAAGCCGGAAGTCTTCTTTCCGACTCAATTCTGAAGTCGAAGAGGACGTTCTGGGCCAGCCAGGCAGCGATTGGCTGGCCCAGAACGTCCTCTCCGACGTCAGAATTGACGTCGGATAGATTTCCTGTCGGCTTTAGTAGCATGGCGGAAGGAGCAGGAGAAAAGGAGAAGCTTTTTTTTTTTCTTCGCGCGGACCGGCAGAAATTTAACCGGCGGTGCTCTTCCAATTCAAAGGTGAGGTGGAGGGAGGGAGATGGCGGGGACCGCGCGATCTTGATTGCCTCATTGCAGGGACAAGTCCATTCACCGCTCCACGGGGCGGTGAATGGCCTTGCCCCGTCTTGCAGAGGCCACTATTTTTTCTTCCCCGTTTTGGCGGTTTACCCGCGGCTAAACGCGGCTAGCCGCGGGTAACCGCCACCGTGTCATTCTCTACTGTATACCAAGAGCCCAGACCCTCTACATTTTAAGGACTGTGCTTAAATGATTAGTTGTGGAAGAGGGGGTTGGGAGAGAGAATTTTGGTTAGGTTATAGAAGACAGGATAACTGTGAAGTTGCTATGACACAAAAAATTATTGAAATGAATCTTTTTTTACTATTTTGAGCATTGTTCTAGAGAATGACACGGTGGCGGTTACCCACAGCTAGCCGCAGGTAACCCGCCGAAACGGGGAAAGAAAAATAGCAGTCGCTGCGGGGACGGGGACAAGGCCATTCACTGCCCCGTGGAGCGGTGAATGGTCTTGTCTCCGTAGTGAGGCATCAAGGATTGCGCGGTCCCCGCAGCCCCTGCCCGCCCGATTGATCGTTGTGTTTAGACAGCTCCCTCCCTTCACCTCACCTTAGTTTGCAGGCTTTCTTTTTCGGCGACCCGCACACTTTCAAAGAGCCATGCACGCTTGGCTGCTCATTGTTCAATCTTCTGCTCTGACGCAACCGGAAACAGGAAGTTGCAGCAGAGCAGAACATTGAACACTGAGCAGCCGCGCAAAAGCGTGCAGGTCGCCGAAAAAGAAAGCCTGCAAACTAAGGTGAGGTGAAGGGAGGGAGCTGGCTAAACGCTACGATCGATCGATCGGGCGGGCGGGTGGGGGCTGCGGGGACCGCGCAATCGCACGTGTTCCCGACTCACACTGGAAGGAGGGAGTGAAAGGGAAAAGGCTTCTGGGCCAAGGGGATGAAGAGGGAAAGAAAAACCCACAGCAGGAAAGAAAGGGGAGGACAGGCAGGTGAGCCAGATGCTGGAAGCAGGGGGGGGAGGGAAGAAAGAGGGAAAGAAGCTAGATGGGGTTGAAAAGAAGAGACACACTGGTATGGAAGAGGAAGATAGGGGAAATCTGGACACAGGAAGGTAACAGAAAGAGGGGAAATTATGTGCATGGGGCTTAGGGACAGAGACATAAAGGGGACATACCATGGGGATGGTATATGGACACAGGGGGGGGAGGCAATGGCAGACACATAGGGGAGATATTAGAAATGGGGAAAATAGGAGCACAGAAGCGAGATGGTTTGTGGGGATGGGACAGGGACTGAGCTCGCAGGCTCCAGTGGCTTGCACAAATTACATTGTAACATGCCAAGAAAATAAGAGGGAGGAAGGTAAATAGATAGGCCATGCGAGAGGAGCTGAAGGGTGGTAGAAAGGAACAGATGGTAAAGGAGGGAGGGAAGGGTGGTGGTGGAAAGGAATAGAACAGACATTAAAGGAGGGTGGAGAGGAACAGACCCTGAAGGGAAATGTGGAAGACAGAGTGGGGAGAAGATGCTGGAAGGGAAGAAGACAGATGCCAGACTATGGGGCAGCGGAGGGAAGAAGATGGGTGCTAGACCAATTGGGGGGGGGGTGAAGGGAGAGGCACAGTAACAGCAAATGGAAGACGCAGAGAGAAGACACACAGTGGATGGAAGGAATTGAATGAGAAAATGTGGAATGCAGAAACCAGACAACAAAGGTAGAAAAAAAAATTATATTTATTTATTTATATTTTGCTTTAGGATAAAGTAGTAGATTAGTTGTGTTGATAAAAATTTATAAACAAAGCCCTGCCAGCTGAACATCTCTTTCTCTAGTTCAGCAGCAGGAACTTTGATTTATAAGAAAGGAATAAGCTAAATATTACAGTACTAAAGCTTATATGGATGCTGCGGGGACGTTGACAGGGCGGTAAATGGGATGGCAGTGGTGGCGACAGGGCGGTGAAGGGAACGGCGGTGACGGGGCGGTGCAGAGGATGGTGGGCCGGGGACGGGGCAGTGACAGGGACAGATTTTTTCCCCGTGTCATTCTCTACACTGTTCCCTCTAAGCTGAGAGGGAGTCCTCCTCTTACAGTCCTGCCAGTGGAGGTACTGTTTCACAATCATATTTTCAGGAGTGAAGGACAGGCAAATTCTGCAGGACTCCAGGGTACCTGCCTGCCCTTAGCAGCTATACAAAACACAATATTGAAGTACCACCTCCCAGTGGCAACAATGCAGTTGGAGGATTTCTGCTCAGCTTAGAAGGAACAGTGGTTTGAGTAAGGTTGTTGTTTTTTTTTAATTGGTGTTCAATAAAAATCGTTTGAAAAACTGTGCATCAGCCAGTAGCAGCAGGTCTAGCCAATGACATCACAGTGAGGCTGTGCTCCACTCAGGCTGGACAAAGAGACAGAGAGATTTCATTACTTACAAGGGTCAGATCTGTGGATTTGGAGCATCTGCTCTTGCACTTCTGCGATTTGATTTTCTAAAGAAATCAAGAATCAAGTACATGAATATATAAATAGTACAACATGGATGCACATCCTCTCCTGACCCTACAGTGCCCTGCAAAGGCAAGACGCCCCTGCTGGGAGTTATTCCTCTGACCTCAGAGGGAAGGGGGGATGGGGCACTGCTGGGCTGTAAAAGCCTAACAGGTTCATCAGTTTCTTTTGGTAGTTGGGTACTAGATTCAGGGCGTTTTTCAGGTTCATGTTTTTAGAACAGCCCTGCTGGTTACAGCAAAGAGAATGGGAGTTTGGACTCCCTAATTCTATACTTTTTAGCAACCATTTTCCTCCTGCTTCTATGAGTTTCCAGTTCAAACAAGACCACACAATGTTGGGTTACAGTGCCATAAGCTTTCTATGGTAATCCTGGTATATACGAGGGAGTTAAAACAAATAATATACAAGAAAATCCCTATACAGTATATGTGACAAGATTACCACATTCCCAAACATTTTAACTTCTTATTTTAACTGCATCAACTCTAGGAAAGTTGCCTCCTATTCTGTATTCTAATCCCATTTATGTAGTCCAGTCATCACAGTGATAGTCCCCTCCTTTGGGCTGTTAACACTGGGAAACAGAAGCCGGATCCAGGCAGGAAAGGGATTGGGACTTGTATACCGTCTTTTTTGTAGTTTTACAACCACACTCAAAGTGGTTTACATAAAGGTACTTCAAGCATTTTTCCCTATCTGTCCCAGTGTGCTCTTAACTTCCTCATTGCCTTTCCTGACCACACCGACATCATCTTGGGTGATGTCTGGGCTGAAGACGACCGATGTCGGCGAATCATCGGTGTAGGCTCCTTAGTCAAAGGTGGTGGTACCTATGGAGAATCCTGTACAGGTGCAACCGGTGTCGAGGATTCAGACCGGACTGGCACCGGGGGAGTCGGTGTCGACATGGGCAGAGTTTGAGTTGGCACCAGCATTTGAAACTGTTCATGTAATTCCTCTTGTAGCAATTGATGGACCTGTTGCTTAAGAGTAAGCACCGGTACTGCTGGCTTTTTTCCCGGTACCTTTGGTACAGCTCTACGCTCTGGCGATGAGGAGGCCGATGTCGAGGCACTCACCGAGATCGAACTGGAATGTTTCTTGGGTCTTCTTGAGGTCAGCATAACTTGACTCACTGCTGCTTTGACCTGAGGCCCAGAAGGGGTGGGGGAAGGCTTCTTAGCTGGCTTACCCACTGAAGTGTTCGACACCAAAGATGGTTCCACCGATGTCGATTGGTGCGGTGTCGATTTAGCCGGTGACAGCGGTGTCGAATCATCTTCCATTGTGACACCAAAGAGGAGGCACTGCTGGTTCTTGAGAGTCCTCTTCTGCAGGGACAAACAGCGGGAACAGGTTTGGGTGTTCGGGGCCCCAAGCACTGGAGACACCAGCGAAGCAGGTCAGTCACAGAGATGGGGCGAGCACAACGTCCACACTTTTTGAAACCTGTATGCGGGCGGGACATTGAAGGGAAGATGGCCTCGGCTAAATTAAAATCCGAGGCCAAGGTGGTGGAACAGGCCCCGCTGGGCCCAACCCGCAAAAGGAAGAAAACAAAAATTTTTACTTTTTTTTTTTTTTTTTTTTAACTATAAAGGACTTAAATAAAATAAAAAAAACTGACTGAAAAGTCAGAGATTCACGAGAGCAGGAAGGCAGTGGAGAAATAAATTTCAACGGCTGTTGAAAAAACACGTTTTCTTAGCTCTGCAGAAACCAAGGAACTGAGGGACCGCATGCCCTAGGTTGGGAGGGAAGGCACTCGCGCATGCGCGGTTCGGGCTATCATGAACTTTCTAAAGTCTTAAAGTGGCAATGCACTTTTAAAGTGGTCCGTACCAGGGCTCCTTCGGTGACATCACCCATGTGTGAGAATATGCTGTCTGCTTGTCCTGGGATAATTTCCTCAATGAATATGCATGAGACCTATTTGCATGCACTGCCCCCTTTATATGCAAATTCATTGGGGAAATCCTGAAAACCAGACTGGGCCGCATCCCTCCAAGACCGAGGTTGCCCACCTCTGCTATAGAATTGCCCTTTATAAGAGCAATGTTATTAACAGATGCCCTTATTTATGTGTTCTTCCTGTGTACGCTAATTCAGGAAAGGAGACCATTGCAGATGTTGATTTGCTTTTTTAAAATGACACTCTTCCTGTCAGTGCGTGAACCAATCACCACTCACATACTAACACGGCAACATTTAGCAAAGAGCTGTTGATTATTGCCATGATTTGAATGCAGCAGTAATTTGCATGCTTATTTTAAAATAATAGATTTTGTGATGGGAGCTGTGGTTCTACCGTGAGCTTTCTGCATCAGCCCCTTTATGTTGTCAGACTTGTATCAGATGAATCTGGCAAAATTAAAATTATAAAATCAGTATCAACAACAAAAAAACCTCCCAGAGTAACAGACAGCCTGCTTTCCTTGAGATGGGACTTTGAGCTCAAATTCCTGTGCTCTCTCCCCTCTTCCGCCTGTGACTCTGAGAGTTGTAAAAGCTTGTGTTGCTCTTTCATCCTGCTTCTCCCCAGCCTCACTCCCTCTTCCCTTTCCCATTCTTTTCTTTCTTGTTAGGGAATTTTTGGAAACTGCTTTGCTTTGCTAATCATGGTGAACATAATGCTAGTCAATAAATAAAAATGAATAAAAACTATGGAGTAACAGGTGGCACAATGCTCCCAGGTATGTCCCAGCCTTAGTGCTAGAATTATTATTACTGTCTGTGCATGAATGAAGAGTTTGTCTGTACTTACAATTTGCCTCTCAGTAGGAAGTAGTAGACAGAAGCAGTAATCACTGCGACTACGGTCATGACTGGGATCACTATCGCAGTGACAGCCCAGCTAGGCAGAGCGTTAGAGGAGAGGCTAAGGAGATTGCAAAGAGATGCTGAAAGGAAACAGAAGGATAGAATGAAGAGTGAGATTCTAAAAAAAATGTGGCACACAACAGATAATAAGCAGGCTAGTCACTGATTCCCTTCCCATTTTGCATAACATACAGAGTGAATCCCTAATGCTCTGCTGCATGAGACAATAAATAACATACATAGTGGATCTCTGAATCTCAGCCCTGTGACATAAGGCAGGTAACCCACAATGTATCCTCAACATATACATTATAGATAACAACTATACATTATAGATAACACACAGAGTGGATTCTTGATAACTTAGTCCTAGCTCCTATGAACATAAGAACATAAGAATTGCCACTGCTGGGTCAGACCAGTGGTCCATCGCGCCCAGCAGTCTGCTTACGTGGCGGCCCCCAGGTCAAAGACCAGTGCCCTAACTGAGACCAGCCCTACCTGCGTTCATTCAGGTTCAGCAGAAACATGTCCAACCTTGTCTTGAATCCCTGGAGGGTGTTTAACCCTATAACTGATTCTGGAAGAGCATTCCAGTTCTCTACCACTCTCTGGGTGAAGAAGAACTTCCTTACATTTGTACGGAATCTATCCCCTTTTAACTATAGAGAGTGTCCTCTCGTTCTCTCTACCTTGGAGAGGGTGAACAACCTGTCTTTATCTACTAAGTCTATTCCCTTCATTATCTTGAATGTTTCGATCATGTCTCCTCTTTTCAATAGAGAAGAGGCCCAGCTTCTCTAATCTCTCACTGTACGGCAACTCCTCCAACCCCTTAACCATTTTAGTTGGTCTTCTCTGGACCCTTTTGAGTAGTACTGTGTCCTTCTTCATGTACAGCGACCAGTGCTGGACGCAGTACTCCAGGTGAGGGCGCACCATGGCCCGGTACAGCGGCATAATAACCTTCTCCGATCTGTTCATGATCCCCTTCTTAATCATTCCTAGCATTCTGTTTGCCCTTTTCGCCGCCACCGCACATTGCGTGGACGGCTTCATTGACTTGTCGACCAGTACTCCTGCAAATAGAAACAGAGAAACACGATGGCAGATAAATGCCAAATGACCCATCCATTCTACCCGTCCGCAGCATCTACTATCTCTTCCTCTCCCTAAGATTCCACATGCCTGTTTAAGTTTATTTTAAATACAACTAAGGCAACAATTGTAGTTACTGTATCTTTGCAGAAGGAAACTGTGCTAATTACACAGGGTTACTAGGAAAACTGAGGTAACTCAGGACACCTGATAAACTATCAGTGGGACAGCATAAGAGTAGAATGTAAGGTGTGCTGGGTAACCATCAATCAATACCCGTCTTATTGGATGTATGCACTGATGGAGTAACCCCTCCTGAAGCCCAAATATGTCGGGCATGTTTGTTAGAGTTTAGTCCTTGGGAGCCAAGGACATTGTTCGTCTATAAAGGGGTCTTCCTGAGATCCAAAAGTAGCTATGAATACAGAGGGCAGGTCTATGGAGTGAGCAAGATGGGTGACACTGATTAGGTCATTCCTCTCCATGCTCTCCTTAAATCTGCCTGATCTCATGGAAATAATGTATTGCAAGAACTGGGCCACTGAGTCAATAACTTCCTCAAACATTCTGAAGAAGCATTCCTCTAATATGGGAGGGGAGGAGAGTCAGGAGATCAAAAGACATTTTATGTGGCCTGCCATTTTCAAAAGAATGTCTAAGTCTGATTTTGGATGTTTCCCACAAAACATCCAAAATCGAAAACAACCAAGCAGTTATTTTCAATGGTAAACCACTAGACATCCAAATATATATTTTTTCAAAAATCATCTACTTGGACGTCCAGGCCACTGGGGACATCCAGACTGCCATAAGGTCCAAAGTTATACCAGATTTTTGATCCTAAAAATGTCCAAGTTCGAAACATCCAAATGGTCTGCATTTGGACATAGAAAAGGCCAACCTTGTAATGGAGTGGACACCCAGACAGAGCAGTGAGACACTTTAGAGGGAACTTCTGTGAATTTCACATAACAGTACCACATATATATCTCACCATAACCCCTTTAAAATTTAGGGTGAGAGATCATGTGATGCAGTGAAGAGCGCGGCTGTGTCTTCCCACTGCTCCCAGGCCCCACGTTGCTAAATCTCTATCTGCCCGGCTCTAATGCTTCCTATTCAATTGAATATCCATCTCACCTTGAATACTTTGCATGGACAAATTTTTGTCCAAATCAGGAGAAGGAATGTCAGGAAAAACTATGAAGAAATCGAAAGAGCCGGGCCAGGAGGTCCCTGATAAGATGGCAGATCCCACCCTGATGCTGGCTTTAGAGTTCACAGAGAAACAGCTGGCTCAGCTAACTGTGGCAGTAACCCACGCATTAGAACTACAATTAAATGTTTGGGCAACTTGGGCATTTGGAAAACCTGTTAGCAGATACCACATAGTGCACAGGGGAATCAGAATTTTAAGAAAGTATTCTCAGAAATACAACCTTACCATGTTTTATGCCAGGAAGACTGAGAAAATTAGTGACATCATGCATGACTTAGAGCGTAGTATAAGAAGGCTTTGTTCTTTTATTTTTTCTCCATAAATTTTCTGAAGCAAATACATTCTGTATTGGTGTGATGGGCTACATTTAAACAGCAGGGAAACTCATGCAATTAAGTTGATGATTAATTGACTGGAGATTTAGTTATACTAGGAGGGAAAGGCTAGGCTGCATGATTGGTGCAAGGGAAAAAATCCTAAAAGGCACAAAAATAAAATCTTATTTAAAAATAGAAGCAAGCAATATCTACAACCAGCTTCCAACCTTTTGAAATAAAATCAAAAGCAAGAAGCATTCAAGGAAGTCAGCTAGGCATTTGCTGACCAGACATAAAAAGAGACTGGCGGGGGAAGCAAAAAACTTCAAACCATTCTTCAGGTATGTGATGGGGAAACAACCAGCCAGGGAGGAAGTGGGACCTTTGGATGATGGAGACAGGAAGGGAGTGGTTAAGGAGGAGAAAGAGATAGCTGACAGGTTAAAAAAGTTCTTTTCATCAGTCTTTATGAGAGAGGACACATCCAATATCACAGAACCCGAGGAGAACATAAACGGAGACCATGATGAAAAGCTGGTCCAACTAGAAGTAAGCAAAGAGGATGTTCTCAGACAGATAGACAGACTGAAGAGCGACAAATCACCAGGTCCGGATGGCATCCACCCAAGGTTATTAAAGGAACTGAGAAACGAAATAACGGAAACACTACGCCAAATTTGTAATCTATCCTTGAAAACTGGGGAGATCCCAGAGGACTGGAAAATAGCCAATGTCACGCCCATCTTTAAGAAGGGATCAAGGGGTGATCCGGGAAACTACAGGCCGGTGAGCTTGACCTCGGTTCCGGGAAAGATGATGGAAGCACTGGTCAAGGACACAATCTACGAACACATAGAAAACAATGGACAACTGAAGGCGAGCCAGGACGGCTTCTGCAAGGGAAGGTCATGCCTCACGAACTTACTGTATTTCTTTGAGGGAATAAACAGCCAGGTGGATAAAGGGGAATCCATAGACATCATTTACCTTGACTTCATAAAGGCCTTCAACAAGGTACCTCACGAAAGACTGCTTAGGAAGCTGTGGAGCCACAGGGTGCATGGGGATGTCCACCGATGGATCAAACACCGGCTGGCAGGCAGGAAACAGAGGGTTGGAGTAAAGGGCCATTACTCAGACTGGCAATGGGTCACGAGCAGAGTTCCACAGGGGTCAGTGCTGGGACTGCTCCTGTTCAATATATTTATCAACGACCTGGAGACGGGGAAGAAATGTGAGGTTATTAAATTTGCTGATGACACCAAACTCTGCAGCAGGGTTAGAAACATGGAAGACTGCGAAGACCTGCAAAGAGACCTAACGAGACTGGAAGAGTGGGTAAAAAAGTGGCAGATGAGTTTTAACATAGAGAAATGCTAGGTCATGCATGTAGGGAAAAAGAACCCGATATTCAGCTACAAAATGGGAGGATCACTGCTAGGGGTGAGCAATCTTGAAAGAGACCTGAGGGTGATGGTGGACACAACATTGAAAGCATCAGCACAATGTGTGACAGCCTCAAAGAAAGCGAACAGAATGTTGGGTATCATTAAAAAGGGTATCACAACCAGGACGAAGGAAGTCATCATGCCGCTATATCATGCAATGGTGCGCCCACATCTGGAGTACTGTGTCCAATACTGGTCGCCGTACCTCAAGAAGGACATGGCAGTACTTGAGGGGGTCCAGAGGAGAGCAATTAAACTGGTAAATGGTATGGAAAACTTTTCATACGCTGACAGGTTGAAAATGTTGGGGCTGTTCTCCCTGGAAAAGCGGAGACTTAGAGGAGACATGATAGAAACCTTCAAAATCCTGAGGGGCATAGAGAAGGTGGACAGGGACAGATTCTTCAGACTGTGGGGAACCATAAGTACAAGGGGTCACTCGGAGAAATTGAGAGGGGACAGGTTTAGAACAAATGTGAGGAAGTTCTTTTTTACCCAGAGGGTGGTGGACACATGGAACGCGCTTCCGGAGGTTGTGATAGGCCAGAGCACACTACAGGGTTTCAAGGAAGGTTTAGATAGGTTCCTAAAGGATGAGGGGATTGAGGGTTACAGATAGATGTAGAGGTAGGTTACAGAAATGGTCAGGAACCACTTCACAGGTCACAGACCTGATGGGCCGTTGCGGGAGTGGGCCGCTGGGCGTGATGGATCTCTGGTCTGACCCAGTGGTGGCAACTTCTTATGTTCTTATCACAGAATAACCAAATTCATTCATTGCTTAGTTCTTCACTGTTTTTTTTTTTTTTCATCCTCTGTCTATT
This sequence comes from Geotrypetes seraphini, assembly GCF_902459505.1. NCBI lineage: Eukaryota > Metazoa > Chordata > Amphibia > Gymnophiona > Dermophiidae > Geotrypetes > Geotrypetes seraphini. Next base: position 67,037,641 of record NC_047094.1, on the reverse strand, counting down.
TAGGAATTCTCTGTATGTATCTCAATTTTTTACATTCCTTCTCCATTTTGTCTCTACTACCTTCTCTAGGAGGGCACTCCAGGTAGCCACTACCCTACTATATCTAGAGCACATCCTCCAGCCAATTCTCTGGCCACCCAGTCAAAGAAATTGATCATATTTGCCCGACAAGACCTACGTCTAGTGAATCCATGTTGCCTCAGGTCCTGTAATCCACCCTATTGATCTCTCTGTTAAAGGCTTTGATTTTAATACTTTAGCAATAATGACTGTTTTGAAAGTTGCAACAGTAGTGTGACAATACTTACCTGTATGGAGCAGAATGCATACAAATCTACATATCTAAGCTTGGTGATCCTACTGCAGTGCTTTTGCTTCTCTACAGGCTTGCTAGGTAGCAAATCTTCTTGTTGGCTTGCAGCCTTGTGATGCAGGCCTCGCCCTATATGTTGTGATGTATTTACTGCAGTGTTTTATTTTGCCTGCTTGCTGCTATAATTCTGCTAGTCTCCACACAGACAACTTTCAACCACTTGTGGTCATATTTATCATGGCCTGTCACCTCATATTTAAATATTTACTGCTTATATGTCTCGCTATTTTCACTTCTATTGCTCTTTCGAATTCTTGTTGTCATTTTCTTGTCACTTTATATGCCATTAGCTCTAATTGGAATTCCATACATACTCTTGCAGTTTGCTGTTTATGCTAGAAGCTATTCCTATAGCCCCAATGCTAGGGTTAGGTCACAGCGTAGTCTAAAAACTTATAAATACTTTGAGGTTTAAACTTTGGGAAGTCCAGAGAAGGTAAACATGTGTAGTTTGACCTTTCTGACCTGGATCATTGCCATGGAGATTCTCAGCCCTTGAGACTTGATTGCAGACACTGGACATTCCAAGAGGCCCAAGACAGAAGATAGGTCAACTATTTGACCCTGCCTGGTTTAGGTAAAATAATTTAAAACTAACTTTAAAATATAAGGTTTCCTAACTAATATTTTCTGTTCACAAACTGGTCTTTTATCTTATTAGTATAGGGGAAAAACCCCATAAGAATTGCCGCTGCTGGGTCAGACCAGTGGTCCATCTTGCCCAGCAGTCCACTTACAAGGCGGCCCTTAGGTCAAGGACCAATGCTCTAAATGAGTCCAGCCTCACCTGCTTACGTTCCAGTTTAGCAGGAACTTGTCCAACTTTGTCTTGAATCCCTGGAGATCCCTGTCTAGATCTTACAGCAGAGTTATTGAAGGAGAAATTAGTTGGTTTTGTGTCTGTGAAAAACTTGTCAGTTTTCCAGAAAGTCTTAATGAGTCATATCTTTTTCTAAGAGTAACATTATTGTCTATCTTTTAAAAAGGTACTGGGCAAAGGATAAGATATATCCTTTCTTTCTAAAAATAAGTTTTGCATTCTTTTGGTAAATTGTCATCTCTAGTGGTGCTGAGTCTTCCTTATATGATTCCATATGATTTTATGTAATTCTAAATACATATTTAGAATATTTTATAAATTGTTGTAACAGAAATGAACCTAACTTTTATATCTTGTAACCTTTTTCTTGTATCTTTCAAAACTTAAAGAATTTCTTTGTCTGAAATAGTCCTGCTTTCTAAGAGAATGTGTTAGCTAAGTATTGAAGCTGAAGTGAAACCCTCTGTAAGGCATCAGCAGAAGAGAAGCGCATCCTGGAGCAGACACAAGTATGCCCTTGCCCAGGAGACCATGTCCATGGTCGCAGCCATTGATCCCAGCAACTGCAAATGATGCCAGGCTGTCAGAGCAGTCTTGCTCTGAGACTCCCATATCTAATTCCTAAGATTCTCTCCACAGGCTTCCGGAAGAAACACCTTATTCCCCCTCATGTCGAACCAGAATCCCAGATACTCCAAGATCTGTGTCAGCTACAGGTGACTTTACCAAAAGTTGGCCACTCAGCCCTGCTTCTGCAGCAACTGAATCCCTCATTGAACCACTGGCATGCCTTCAGATTTGCACTAGGCTCATATCACCCAATCATCCACATACAGATGTACTTGTATACCCACTCTGCACAGGTGTGCTGCAACTACAACCTTGGTTAAGGTCCCTGAAGGGTAAGGCCACGAATTGGAATTGTTGCAAAACCTTCATGTGCTCTGGAAAAATGGCCTCTGTCAAATCCAGGTAGGAGAGAAATTCCCCCGGCGCCACTTAAGCAATCACTGACCATACTGTTCCCATTCGGAAATGGGGTATCTTGAGGGCTGTATTTACCACTTTGAGGTCTAGAACTAGCCTGTAGTCTTCTGAGCCTCTCTTGGGCACTATGAAGTATACTGAGTATCTGACAGAGCCTGAGTCTTCCTCTGGTTTAGGCACTATGGTGTCCAGATCCAGCAGCCTTTGCACTGTAGCTCAGACATTGGCTACTTTTTTCCAGCTTCCCAACCAGAGAGTCCAGAAAAAGGACCGGGTGGGGATGAAAAAACTTGAGCTTGTACCCCTCCTATATAATGTTCAGCACCCAGTAATCGCCCATGCTCCCCAGTAGACCAATAACATCCATCTGATGCGTGGAGGCTCAGCTGACAGCTTGATATCATAACGGTTTTTTGGAGTTGTGGCGGACTGGGATCCAGTGGCATAGCAAGGGTGACCAGCGCCCAGGGCAGTGGCACCCCTCTCCCACCCTCTTCTCAACCCCCACACCACTGCCACCCCGCCCCTTCCCTGTACCTTTTTAACTTCGGTGCGAGCAGTGATGAATGTGTTGCCTGCGATGGCTTCGGAGCTCTCTCTGATGTCACTTCCTCCCAGAAGGGGGAGGAGTGAGAAGGGGGGGCAGAGAATATGAAAGGTACAAGATCCCCGAGGAAGACTGTGCCCAGGGCAGACCATCCCCTGCATCCCCTTACTACACCACTGCCGGGATCCTGAAGACTGGGGTTACCTGGCCCCTCCAAATGTCCCTTAAATGGTAATTTACTCAAGGTAGCCTTGAAGAAGATATCCCCTATCCTCTGTCTAATCCATAGCTTCCTCCGGGCGGAAATTGAATAAGCAGACATTTTGCTCATGACTCTGAAAAGATCACAGTCATAGAGCATTAGCTACATAATCCACTCCAGACTAGAGAGTTGCACGGGGACAGAAAGCCTGCCTGTCCCTGCCAGGATCCTCTCCGTCCCCACCCATCCTTGCCAGGATCCTCTCCGTCCCCACCCATCCCTGTCAGGATCCTCTCCGTCTCCACCCATCCCCGCAAGTAATTACCTCCATCCCCGCCTGTCCCCATAAAAAGCAGCAATTACTTCTGACAGGATCATCAATTCCACAGTTTCTTTTGTGTTTGCGCAGCTGTTTTCCTTGTGGAATCTCTTTGGTGGAACCCTTTTTTTGTTTTCTGTTCAGGTAATTAACCTATAAACCCCTTCTTTTACTAAGGCTGATGTGTCCATTATATTATATGGACGAACCCTGCTTCCAAAGCCTTCCATCCCCGTGGGAGTCCCGTGGGTCAGAGGGGGATCGCCATGGGAGTCCTGTGGGCCTGAGGGGGGTCCCTGTGGGAGTCCCATGGGTTAGGGGGGATTCCCGTGATCCCTGTACCTGTGCAGACCTCTACTCCAGACAATAAAAACTGGCGATCCCCGCTTTTACAAAACCACTGGGAGCAGCACGGAGCATTCAGTGTGCCTCCCTGAGCTAAAAAACACTATTGTGGTTTTGTAAAAGTGTGTTGGGGGGGAGTGATAGTACTATCATGAGCGATTGTTTAGTTTATTTTTGCCATAAGAAGAACCTTGATTGCCTTGAATAGCTTATGATTAGTTTCTCTCTTTTTTTTCCTGTTATGTTGGCTATATTGTTTCCTTAGAATAAGTACTTAGATATACTTGTTTAATTAAAATACAATTTATAAACAAATGTATGTATTCATCATTCACTGTATTGCTATGCAGGTATTATATACTACAGTATCTTTTCCATCTTTTATGCTTTATTTTCCATTTCCTTTCTTGAGTTCAAAATTTCTAGTATGGAGGTATAAATATTGTAAAACACTCACTGTCCATAGTTATTGTGCCTTGCACTGGTGTATCCTGAGTATGTATGACTACAGTGTAACTGATGTTGTCACATTTCTTTACACCTGAGAGCAGCATGGAACCGTTTGGAAATCCTCTCACCCAACCCTCGTAGGAAGTAGAAATTATCTCAGGCCGACCTGGAACATGAAGCAGGATCTGATTTTCCTTAGTTGTTTCCTCTCCTCTATACCAGGTGAAAAACTCAATATGCCCAGTGAAATTGACAGAGAACAGGGTATAGAGTCTAGTAAAAGTGACAGACAGTGGGACATTCTGTATCATTGGTGGGGTCTGTGGCATCAGGATATCAGGTGTTTGTGCCGAAAGCTGCTGGCTCCACAAACCCAGAAACACTGAAAGAAAAGGACAGAAAAGAAGCTGTAAGTGGGATTTCACTCTTGGCATTAGCAAATCCTATGTTTACATTGCTGAACTCAAAGATTACATATATTGGGGGGAAGGGATGGGGAGAAGAAAAAACTACTGCAACTGTACGTCATCACCTTATCCAAAAAATATGATGGAGAACATAAGAACATAGGGCACCATTTTCTCTCCAAACATCTGAACAAATTAAGTGCACAATGCACAGCCACATCAAATAAAAGCTAAATAATAAGTAATACTGGAAAAAAATTACACACTCTTATGTACAACAAAGGATTTTTTAAACTTTACTCTTCACACTATCCCACTCTTTTACAAAACTGTAGTGCGGTCTTTAGCGCTGGCCGCGGCAGTAACAGCTCCGACAATCATAGGAAATCTATGAGCACTGAAGCTGTTACCTCTGCGGCCGGTGCTAAAAACCATGCTACAGTTTTGTAAAAGGGAGGATATATAACATAATTATTATTTTTTTTTTTCCTGGGTAATATGGTGCTCATAATCAAAACTTAAACATGTCTAAAAACCCGCCTAAGTCAGTACTTGGATATTCTAAAAGACAGCACAACAAAATACCGATAATCGAAAGCTGACCAGAGCTACGACCAAACCCACACCACATCTATCACAGGTTGTACAAAATGGAGGCATTCCGTGGGTGTTCCGAGGGTGTGTATGGCCGGGACATTCAAGTATGATAAATGAAATCACAGCATTCTGTCTTGTGCATGCTGAAACCTACCTACAGTTAGACTTCTTTAAAAAGCATATAAGCTGGTACCCAAATTGTGTTTTGACCCACTAGTGATCCAGTGCTACTAGAGAGCAAAAACTGAGTGTTTGTCTGAATTTGCACAGTTACTGGGTGATACATAGGCAGCATTTGTGTGCTTGTCTCTTTCTCTATCTATATATGACCTGCCCTACTTCTTTCACTCACTCATTTTTCTCCCACACTTCACGGACTCCTGCCTTTGCCCCTTCCCCATTCCTCCTACCTGATACCTGCATCTCCACCTTTTTTACCTACGGTACCTTCCATTTCATCTTACTCACTCACTTTGCTCTCTACAGCTGTGTTGTCTCTGTCTGTATCCTGAGACAGGAGCTGCAGAGTAGTGTGTGTGCTGAGTTTCCCACCTGTGTTTGTCTGAAGGGGTGGGCTGACTGACTGAGGACTGATAGTATTGGGTGTGACTGGGAGAGTAATTGTCAGTGGTTTGTATGTCTAGGAAGGGGAACAGAACATTTGGTAGGTGGTGAGAGGTAATGGACTGCACCTCTGAAGGCATATCATGCCTGCAATTAATTCAGTGGTAGTGGCTGAGGTTCTGCTGCAAGAGGAAGAGAGAAATCAGGAATGGCTGCACTGGAGACACTACCGCTCCTGCTTTCTAGACCTCAAAGACCAGCAATGTATAGATAAATACCGCTTTGACAGGGCAACTGTACAGGATCTCTGTTAGCAGTTGAAACCCCTCCTGCAGGCACCCACACGCAGGAATAACCCCGTACCTGTCTACCTCAAGATCACCACTTCCCTCACCTTCCTAGGCACCGGGAGTTTCCAGTCAGTCTTAGCAGCCAACACAGGACACACATAGCCTGTCATCTCCCCAGTTCCTAGAAGCCTTCCTCACCCACACTCATGAATACATCACTCTCCTCACCACCCCCCAGGCCCTACAGAGCATCATGGCTGAATTCTACAGCATAGCACACTTCCTCTCGGTCATAGATTACAAACACATTGCACTCAGACACCCCCCGGCCAGATGAAGCCAGCTACAGAAACAAGAGATAGGGGGAGATAGTAGATGTGTGTACTAGATACCCAGGCTCAACCCATGATGTGTACATCTTCCAGCATTCTGGAATTTAGAGCAGAGTGACCCGAGGGGAGTTCAACGGTGGTTGGCTGCTAGGTAAGCACCACAGGGTCACAGCAACCCTATACACACTAGCCTCCCTACCATCCCTCCAACACTCTCTTCCTGCAAACTCCTACCAATCTCCCACTTTAGCAGGTGAACTACAACTCACTGCCATTACCCATCTCTCCCTCTCTCTCTCTCCCATAGGTGACAGAGGGTATTCACAGTGAGTGTGCCCTATTGTGCTGAAGAGGAGAAATACAACAGGTGACACAGAAGTACCAGAGCCATCATCGAGCGCACCCTTGGCCAACCCAAGAACCGCTTCAGATGTCTTGACTAGTCAGGGGGGACAGCTGCTTTACCGATCTGAGAATGTTGCTCAGATATTCATGGCCTTCTTCATGCTCCATAACCTTGCCCCTCCAAAAAAGGCAGACACTCCCAGACCCATCACAGCCACACCATCAACAGCCACCAGATGCAGAGGATGAGGAGCCCCCCCCCTCCCTCCTCCAAGTCACAGAGCTGACAAGGATGCATTCTAGGAGGGGGTCTGCGCCAGGCAATGCTTAATATAAACAAACTTCTAGAAAAGTTCAGTGAAATTAACAGCTTTATTTCAACATAACATCTGTTGTAAACCACACCAAATCCACACCCCCTCCCTCCACACCCCCAAACACACCCCACTCACACACCCGCTCCCTCCCTCCACACCCGAAATGTTTAAATGCTAACATTGATTTTACAGTGTTCCTGTAACATCAACTCTGTATGTGGTTTGATTTGTTTATAACAATTTTCCATAGCAAGTGCCAAGCAATGTTTATTTCTTTATCTGTCTCTGCCTAAATGTGGCACATTCATACATACCCATCTTTTTAAAGGTATATCCATTGGTTAATGTTTTCAATTATACACATGTTCTTCTTACCATATATTTTTTACCTTTTATTTTTTATCATTATATTATTTTAATTTTTATATTTTTTAAATCAACATATTCTATTTTGTTCTGTTTTTAGTTTTTATCTTATATACAGGACCCATCATTACACCTTCAGTGTGGTTTCACTATTCTACATTTTATAAGTCATGTCTCTCTGATGTCATTGTCTTTTATCAAACGTCACTAATTGTTTCCTAATGCACATGCTTATACGTGTTTATTAGCATGGCTTTTTCTTTCTCACGCTGTTCAAGAACATACAACTACAGAGCTCTTGAGCGGTAAATTGTTTCATTTTATGTCCCCTCTGATTTGTGCTTTGTTCCTTTTAAGTTTTTCTTAGTCTCCTGCCATTTTCATTTACAAATATTTTATATCTCTACCAGAGGTTTTTATAATTCAACGTATAGGTAATTGTTTTACCAACTATGGTTACACCCTCTATGTTATCTAACATGGCTTTCTAGCGTTTTTGTCACTTTTTTTGTACTTTGGCTTTCCTACTACGGTGCCTTGCTTATACTTCAGAATGACACGATGACAAAATTCATCACCGTTCCCGTCCCCGTGGATAACCACAGGAAACCATCTTTATGTCATTCTTTAAGGAGAGAGGGAAGAATCAGAGTATGAATGGCCACAACCACTGACCCACAAGCTTTGCTTTGAAGAATGCTGGTGTAGAAGGACTGAGGTTGAAATAGACACTAGAAAATGACATGGGATTATTTCCCGCGGTTATCCGCGGGGACGGGAACGGTGACAAATTTTGTCACCGTGTCATTCTCTACTTCACATTATGCTGCCTTGGTTTCATTTCATTTAGGTGGTTTAATTTTCTGTTTGTTATTTTTCTGGCTTTCCTGTGTTTTTGTCACAGCTTTTTTGGTTTTCCTGCAATGGTGCTTCTTATACTCCATGTCGTGCCGTCTTTTGCTTTCACACTGTTTTTATTTCTCCGCACTAATGTGGTCCATTTTTTTCATTTGTACTTTTGTGTTTATATTGTATGCTTTATACTTACGATGGAGATATTCCCAGAATCATAGTTTCCATATTTTCATTTTTATTTTTACTTTTTTTTAGCATTGTTAAACATTAGAAGTGCTTGAGTGCCATCTATCGAGTATGTTCTGATTATCAAACTAATCTAATCTAATCTACAATTTGTGAGTCGCTCTATGCCTAAGTAGGTTCAATGTGACATACAATTCGAGAAATGCAGAGAAGAGAGGGGGGATAGGATACAAGATGGAGAGGAAAGGAAAGGTGGAAGGTCTTCTAAAAATGAGGTAGAGAGGAGAAATTAGCAGAACATTTTTCACTGAAGAATCAAAATCTCAGTTCGTGCAGATTACTGATTGTCAATGGAATGTGTTGTCTTGAAGAAAAGAGTCTTTGTTTTTTTTCCTACATGTAAGTTAGCTGGATTCAGTTCTGATTGCTGTAGGGAAATTGTGTGCTGAATGTGCGCTTGTATTTTATTCCTTTAGGTCAGTGTCTCTCAAACTTTCTCAAGCCAGGGCACACTAAAGGTAGTGCCCACGGCTCAAAGCACCCAGAAGTGTGCGGACGTCACCGTGATGACATCACGCATGTGTGATGTCATCACGCTGACATCCACGCATGCGCAGAGGCCCCCCAGACAGGCCCTGAAATGCCAGTAGGGCGTGCCAGAAGGGGGGTCTAACAAATATCAACTGAGTACCCCCAACCACAGACTTCCTAAACTCCACCCTAGACCCACCCAAGCTCTTCCCCAGATCCCACCCCTTTACTAATTTTAATGCAATTTTTTCAATTCATTTTTCATAGAAACATGACGGTAGATAAAGGCCCATCTAGTCTGCCCATCCGCAGTAACCATTATCTCTTTCTCTCTCTGAGAGATCCCACATGCCTATCCCAGGCCCTCTTGAATTAACACACAGTCTCTGTTTCCACCACCTCCTCCGGGAGACTGTAAAAAAGTATTTCCTCAGATTATTCCAGAGACTATCACCTCTTAACTTCATCCTATGCCCTCTCATTGAAGAATTTCCTTTCAAATGAAAGAGACTTGACTCATGCACATTTATATTATGTAGGTATTTAAACATCTCTATCATATCTCCCCTTTCCTCCAAAGTATACAGATTGAGATCTTTAAGTCTGTCTCCATACACCTTATCACAAAGAAAATACACCATTTTAGTAGCCTTCCTCTGAACCACCTTCATCCTTTTTATATCTTTTTGAGGGTGCGGCCTACAGAATTGTACACAATATTCTAAATGAGGTCTCACCAGAGTCTTATACAGAGGCATCAATACCTCCTTTTTCCTACTGGCCATACCTCTCCCTATACAACCTAGCAACTTTCTAGCTTTCACCATCACCTTTTCAACCTGTTTAGCCACCTTAAGATCATCACATACAATCACACCCAAGTCCCGCTCTTCTGCCGTGCACATAAGTTCTTCACCCCCTAAACTGTACCGTTCACTCTGGTTTTTGTAGCCCAAATGCATGACCTTGCATTTCTTAACATTAAATTTTAGCTGCCAAATTTCAGACCATTCTTCAAGCTTCACCAGGTCTTTCTTCATGTTATTCACACTATCCGGTGTGTCTACTCTATTGCAGGTTTTGGTATCATCCGCCAAGAGGCAAATCTTACCTGCAACCCTTCAGCAATATCATTTATAAAAATGTTAAAAAGAACAGGCCCAAGAACAGAACCTTGAGGCACACCACTGGTAACATCCCTTTCCTCAGAGAAATCTCCATTGATCACTACCCTCTATCGCCTTTCACTCAACTAGTTCCTGACCCAGCCTGTCACTTTGGGACTCATCCCAAGGGCACTCAGTTTATTTATTAGATGTCTATGTGGAACACTGTTAAAGGCTTTGCTAAAATCTAAATACACCACATCTAGCGCATATCCTCTATCTAATTCTCTGGTCATCCACTCAAAGAAATTGATCAGATTTCTCTGACAAGACCTACCTCTAGTGAATCCATGTTGCCTCCAGTCCTGTAATCCACAGGATTCCAGAAACTTGACCATTCTCTGTTTCCATTAATTTGCTTACCTCAGAAGTCAGACTTACCAGCCTGTAATTCCCTTCTTCCTTACTTTCACTTTTGTGGAGAGGGACCACATCCGCCCTTCTCCAGTCCTCCGGTACCACTCCCGACTCTAGAGACTCATTGAAAAGGTTAGTCAACGGAGCTACCAGAACTTCCCTAAGTTCCTTCAGCACCCTCAGATGTATACCATTTGGCCCCATTCCTTTGTTTACCTGTATTATAGCTAGCTCCTCACGAACACAACCATCTGAAAATTGATCAGAGTCTATTACTCCTCCATCCCCATTCACGTTTGTCTTTTGCAGTCCCGCTTCCAGCACTTCAGCTATGAACACAGAACAGAAATATTTGTTAAGCAATTCGGCCTTTTCTTTATCAGCTTCTACATATTCCTCCCCTTCACTTTTGAGTCTCACAATGCCACTTTTGCACTTCTTCCTATCACTAATATATCTAAAAAATGTCTTGTCTCCCTGTTTTACCGTGTCAGCTATTTTTTCTTCCATTTGCATCTTTGCTTTTCTGACTATATAACCAGCCTCTCTTAACTTTCTCAGATCTTTGCCTGTCTTCCTCTTTATGCGATCTTTTGTAGTTTATGAAAGCTAATCTCTTATTCCTTACCTTCTCAGCTACTACTTTTGAGAACCAAAGCGGCCTTCTTTTCCTCTTACTTTTACTTACTTGCCTCACAAAAAGGTATATCGCCCTTACAATCGCTCCTTTTAGTTTTGCCCACCACATTTCTACTCCTAGCTTTGTTGTCTGATGACTTTATTTTTCTGTGCTTTTAATTGTTTCCAGCGCCTTCTTATCCATTGACTGTTGTTCTCTCCGTCTTCACTTTCTGCCTTGCATCCATCTTTGGCATTAACTTAACATTCAATATTTCCATTTTTCTGCTTTCTTCTCAAAATCTACTTTTCCATGTCTTCCCTTCCCTTGCTATCTCTCTCTCCTTCCCTCCCTATTTCCATGGTCTCACATCTGTCTCCTTCCCCCCCAGGGGTTCGACATCTCTCTCTTTCCCTCCCAGTGGTCCGACATCTCTCTCCTTCCTTTCCCCCTTCCCAATCTAGCATCTCTCTCCTCTCCTTCCCATAATTTGGTATCTCTCTCTACTACTATTATTATTATTTCTATTCCATTCCCTGGTTTGATATCTCTCCCTTCCTTTAGTCATCTCCCCCCCCATATTGTAACATTTCTCTTTCTCTTCCTCCTTTCTTCCCCCTGCAGTCCATCTCCCTTCCTTCTTTCTGGCCCCCTCCAAGTCCAACATTTCTTCCTCCTTTCCACCAGTCCAACATTTTTTTCTCTTCCTCCTACATATTTCTCCTCTGGTCTTCCTTCCCTCCCCCAAACAAAATCTCTCTCTCCTCCATGAGTCCAACTTTTCACTCCCTGCCCTCTCCCCCTTCCCCAGAGTGTAACATTTCTCCTTCCCTCCTTTCTGTCCTACCCATCCATGAGTTCAACAATGTCTGCCTCCTGCACGCTTTCTCTCTCTGTCCTTGCCTCTTCCTTCAAATGGCATTCCTCCTTCCCACCCCCCCAACACAACATGTTTTTCCCAATGCACCATTTAACCCTCCCTCCAGTGTGTAGCACCTTTCCTTTTTCTCCCTTTCTGTCAGGTCCAGCAGCACCTCTTTTCCCTTCCTTTTACCTCCCTCCTGTCCAGCAGCACCCCTTCTCCCTTCCCTCCTCACCATCCAGCAGTACCCCTTCTCCCTTCCCTCCTTCCCTCATCCAGCAGTACCCCTACTCTCTTTCCTCCTCCCCATCCAGCATTACCTCTTCTCCCTTCCCTCCTCCCTCATCAAGCAGTATCCCTTCTCTCTTCCCTGTTCCCCATGTCCAGCAGTACCCCTTCTCCCTTCCCTCCCCCCGTCCAGCAGTACCACTTCTTCCTTCCCTCCTTCCCCATCCAGCAATACCTCTCCTCTCTCTAGCCTAGCGGCAGCTCGCTGTGTGCTTTTAACTTCGTCACACAGCTGCCGCTATAAGTAGTTTAGCCGCGGTTTCATCAGACAACCTCGGGGCCTTTGCTAGGCCAGCCCACTTCAATGATACGATGTGGGCCGGCCTAGAGTTGTAATAAACTCATCTCCATTTCTTTCATTTCTCCTTTCCTCCCTCTCTCTCGAGCTTATGGTGAGAGGTGTCCTCCTCTCTCCATATTACTAGCCGAACCTATTTGTTGTCAAAGTTAAAAGCACACAGAACTGCTGCTGCTGGTCCAGGGGTACGGAGAGAAGGCAAGAATCTCGGTAGATACACAACAGTAAAAGTCAGTCCCGGCATACGCGACAATGCGTCTGTAGGAGCAAATCAGCTCACACAGGTGCCAGAGCCTCTCTTCCTGCCCAGTGTGCCATGGCACACTTAAAATCTCAGAAGGCACACTAGGTGAGGCTTGTGAGGACTAGGAAGAGTATGAGTAGCGTTAGGAGGGTCTTCATGGCTGTAATGAGGAAAAGTCTGTGATCTATGGCAGTGATTCCCAACCCTGTCCTGGAGGAACACCAGGCCAGTCGGGTTTTCAGGCTAGCCCTAATGAATATGCATGAAGCAAATTTGCATGCCTATCACTTCCATCATATGCAAATCTCTCTCATGCATATTCATTAGGGCTAGCCTGAAAACCCGACTGGCCTGGTGTTCCTCCAGGACAGGGTTGGGAATCACTGATCTATGGAACTTGTGTGGCTTTGAGGGGATAAGTTTGGTTTGGTAGCTGTGATTATTACACCTTTTTGATATCTTTCTTCTCTCATAACTTATTGGGTGTATGGCTTATTTCATTTTGCGTCATATTTAAAAGGATGTTACAATATTTGTGTTTATTATCATTTTTATACCATGTTTGCAAACTCTTCTCATGTTCATTTTTTATTTATTTTTTAAAAAATTTATATTTATGCAGTTTTTCATTATGTTAATCGTAACTCAACATTACTTTTATCATCTGCTAGCCCTCTCTGTTTATTATCTTTTTTTTTTTCATTATGTATGTAGACACTATTTTTATCTTCGATTGTGATATATATATATATATATATATATATTTATTTATTTTTTAGATTATTATCTGTACCCCTGAGGCAGGCTTCCATTTTGAAGCCAAAACACGGACCGTATCATGTCTACAAGGGTCTGCAAGATAGATTGGTCATTGTATATGTTTTGGCTACTGTCCGAATAGTGTCTGAAGATCTAAAGGCAAAAAAATAGTGTGACAAGGCAGTGGCTGCTGCCAGAAGGATGCTGGCCTATATAAAGAGAGGCGTAGCCAGTAGAAGGAAGAAGGTGTTGATGCCCCTGTACAGGTCATTGGTAAGGCCCCACTTGGAGTATTGTGTTCAGTTTTGGAGACCGTATCTGGCGAAGGACATAAAAAGACTTGAAGCGGTCCAGAGGAGGGTGACGAAAATGATAGGAGGCTTGCACCAGAAGACGTATGAGGAGAGACTGGAAGCCCTGAATATGTATACCCTAGAGGAAAGAAGAGACAGGGGAGATATGATTCAGATGTTCAAACACTTGAAGGGTATTAACGTAGAACATAATCTTTTCCAGAGAAAGGAAAATGGTAAAACCAGAGGACATAATTTGAGGTTGAGGGGTGGTAGATTCAAAGGCAATGTTAGGAAAATCTATTTTACGGAGAGGGTGGTGGATGCCTGGAATGCGCTCCCGAGAGAGGTGGTGGAGAGTAAAACTGTGACTGAGTTAAAAGATGCGTGGGATGAACACAGAGGATCTAGAATCAGAAAATAATATTAAAAATTGAAATAAGGCCAGTACTGGGCAGATTTACACGGTCTGTGTCTGTATATAGCCATTTGGTGGAAGATGGGCTGGGGAGGGCTTCAATCGCTGGGAGGGTGTAGATCAGGGATCTCAAAGTCCCTCCTTGAGGACCGCAATCCATTCGGGTTTTCAGGATTTCCCCAATGACTATGCATTGAAAGCAGTGCATGCACATAGATCTCATGCATATTCACTGGGGAAATCCTGAAAACCCGAATGGATTGTGGCCCTCAAGGAGGGACTTTGAGACCCCTGGTGTAGATGGACTGGAGTAGGTTTTAACGGAGATTTTGGCAGTAGGAACCCAAGCACAGTACCAGGTAGAGCTTTGGATTCTTGCCCAGAATTAGCTAAGAAGAAAAAATTTAAAAAAATTTAAATTGAATCAGGTTGGGCAGACTGGATGGACCATTCAGGTCTTTGTCTGCTGTCATCTACTATGTTACTGTTTGTATTTTAATAGCTGATTGTATTAAATAAACTCTACTTTATTGCAGGTTGATATGTATGGTTCCTTTCCCACTTTTTCTAGGAAATGGTCAACCATATTATGGGTGTCCAGTTTTTTGCTATTATCTTTAAGTTGTTTTTCCTGGATTGAAACTATGTTCTTGAGTAGGCAGTCAAAAAGATTGAGTAGATTTTGCAGGAGCAGATTGCTGAGATTTCTGAGGTCTCTGCTGTTTTTGTTTCCTCTGCTGAGGTCTTGCCGCAGCTGGTTTAGCAGGATACCGTCGTTGATAAGATGCGTATGGTTTAAAAGGACATGAAGTGGAAGGTTTGGGCTTAAGCTTGACTAAGGAGTTCCAAGACTTCTCATGAGCGATGAGCTTTTGAGTAGCATTCTCAATGGTATCTCCAAAGAACTCATTCCCAAGACATGGAATGTTAGCTAAGCGATCTTGCAGATTCATATCTATGTCTGCTACTCTGAGCTAGGCCAGTCTTCTCATGGCCACAGACATAGAAGAACCTCGGGTGGAAAGCTCAAAGGAATCATAGGCAGATTCTGGGACATCTGGAGAATAGTGTCCATTCTGAGGCACGGAGTTCAAGGCCCTATTTCACAAGAATTTAATTTATTGTGTGTCCAATTGAGCAGCCAGCTCCCTTGTGTGCTTGAGCACCTCAGATATTAAACAAACTCCTTGACTGTGTCCAGTAGTTTCCACTGGGTTTATCACCCCTAATAATTTTTTAAAAGTTGACTCCTATTCCTGTTTGTATTGAATTAGGGCTTTGCCCAATACACGAAAAAGGGCATTCAAAACAGCCTTACAGCAGTGGATTGGCTGCTTGTATTTCTGTTCCAGTATGATCACAGTATCTTCAGCTCCCCCACTTCTCTTACCTATGAGGATTAAACCCTGGACAGTCGGACCCCTGCTGCAGACCAAAAACTCCATCCCAGACGAAGCTCTCTCTGCACATCTACACAGAAAGAACAGCCGGTGGTGAGATCTGTCTGCATAGGAAGCGAGAAGTTTTACGCCCGCTTCAAATTGTCCAAATCCTGTCCTTTAGACCGACGAATTCACATTTAAAGCAGTGACACGTCGAGCTGCGGTTCGCGCCCTTTCGTCTGAAGTTCACATCGAGATGCTTTGGCGGCACAGACGGGCAAGCATTGCTCCTTCCTTCACGTGCTTCCCGCCACAAACCTCCCTCTGTAGCTAGAAGGACGCCAGCGATGACTGGGCTGCGCGCAATTTAGTGTAATAATCAGACATTTTCCTGGAGGAGCACTGCTCCCCCCCCCCCCATGAAATAGCTATAAGCCCCCACATAGGATGACTGATTAATGTTTCATATTAATAGTAATGGTTTTAAGAAATAATTTCATATTCCATGTTTGTTGTACGACTGCCATTGGTATCTTTGCTGCTTCTGTTAAATTTACACTGTGACAGACTATAGGACTAGGAGCCAGCCAGCTCTGTGGGCAATGCTCCCTCTAAGGACCGAGCTGACCTGAGCAAACAAATTTTCACGGGCAAGGACTGAGCTGACGAGTGAAATTTTACATGACATGACCTTGTGAGCAACTTCTTACAGATAGGCCGCACATACACACACATTCGTACTCACAGGGAGTTTGAAATGAGCCCTACTCAGCAAGCTTTCTCTACTTGTTCACCTGTTCTTTATAGCTACTCTGAATTTTACTCAGATACTGGTTGTTTAGCACACCTTAACAGGGAACACTGCTCCCCCTATATGAACAGCACTCAAAAAAAAAAAGTGTGTAGGGGGGGGGCACTAGGGAACACTTTTGAATACAGCAGGCAGAACCAGCTGCCTCCCCCTCTATTACTGATGGTATAATACACACTGTATGCACTCCAGGAAAATCATGCACAGCAAAATGATACAACATATGGAACATAATAGTATTACAGCATTTTTTGAAAATACTTTATATGCAGCAGGTACTTTAACATTTGGCTCTCATGGCTAGATGCACAAAACTCTGGCAGTTTGCACAGGTCACTTTTTAGAGAGACCAATGCTCAACACTAACAGCATGCAAATTATATGCACCCTGTTGGTGTTGAGCATTTGCCACTAATGGGGTCAGAACTTCCTGGAACGTGGCCACAAGAGTTATGCATTAGACACAATTCTTGTGTGCATGTCCATGGAACCCTCAAATCTATTTTACCTTTAAAAAAATCTTGGTGGACCCCTGCTCAACCTGACCCCAATGTGATCCCACCTGACCCTGATCCCTCTCCTCCTCAGTCAACTAGGAAAAAAAATCTGTGGTAGTTCAGTGGTCCAGTGGACTCGACCAGATCCTGACACTGATCCCTCCCCTCAGCCAAAAAGAGAGAATTCCTGGTGGTCCAGTGGACCTGAACCCGATCCCCGATCTCAGCTGAGTTGGGCCCCAATTCAATAGTCTTAATCCTCCGCCAACTATGTGGGTCAGGGCTCCTGAACTTAAGAACCAAGCCAAACACATCCCCCTGTACCTTTCCTAGTGGCAGAAGGGATGCCTACTCCTCCTGCTTCAGGTCAATAGCCCTGGGATGTTCTGGACAGGGGTGGAAGTAAATTTAAAAAACTGACATATTCCAATCACTACATTACAAACTAACAAATACAAATAAAACAAAAAAATGGAAAATATGATATCATTTTATTAGATGAAATGCATTTTCAATTAGCTTTCAAAGGCTAAACCCCCCTTCCTCAGGTCAGAACAGTATACTGCTGTTATGGTGTCCTGTTCTGACCTGAGGAAGGAGGTTTTAGTCTGAAAGTTAGTCAAAAAGGTATAAAAATTAATCCAAGTAAAAGAACACCTTATTTCCATTTTTTATGTTTATTAACGCAAATATCATACTACTTTTATCTTAAGTGGAAAACAACATTATTTTTCCTACCTTTGCTTTTTTTTTCCAGTTGTGTTGGTCTCAGTCTCTGATTTCTGCTGTCCTCATTTTCTCTTGTCTCTTGCCAGGGTTTTTGGTCTATTTGTTGTTTTTCTCTCCTTTTCATGTCAGCTTTCTTCAATTTATTTTCTGCCTCTGTCTAGATTATATTCTTTCTTACTATCCAGTTCTTAATTTCTCTCTTTTCACTATCTAAAGCTCACCACCTCTTTCCCTCACCCCAGCTCTACTATTTCACTTCCTCTTATTCCCCCAGTATCTCACTAGTTCTATCTGAATTCAAGAAAGCATGGGACAGGCATGTGGGATCTCTAGGGAGAGAAGGAGATAGTGGATGCTGCAGATGGGCAGACTGGATGGGCCATTTAGCTTTTATCTGCCTTCATATTTCTATGTTTCTATCTTCTTTCCCCCATCTATCACGTGCCTGTTTTTTATCCCCTCCTTGCATATGCCATGTTCCCTCTTTCTCTACCCTCTTCATCCAGTGTCTGCCCCTCTCCTCTTATCCAGCATCTTCCCCTCTTTCTCTTCCCCACTTCCATCCAGCATCTGCTCCCCCCTCTCCCTCCATCCAACTTCCATCCAGCATCTACTTCCATCCAGGTTTGCCCCTCTCTCTCTCCATCCCCACCCACTTCCATTTAGTGTCTACCCCTTCTCTCTCTCTCTCTCTCTCTCTCTCTCTTTCCTGAACCAGCAGCAGTGACAGCAAATGAAATCTAGCCATCATGGGACCTTCCTGCACCTACCTGCTGTTGCCTGTTCTGCCACAGAACATGGTAGTGGCATCAGAGGGGGCAGACTGGCAGCTGTGGGTAGGTGCAAGAAGGTCATTTGATGGCTGGATTTCAGTTTGCTGCTCCTGCTGGATCAAGAAAGCAGAGTGCTGTAGAACAGTGATTCCCCAACCTTGTCCTGGAGGACCACTGGGCCAGTCGGGTTTTCAGGATAGCCCTAATGAATATGCATGGAGCTGATTTGCATGCCTGACACCTCCATTATATGCAGATCTCTCTCATGCAAATTCATTAGGGCTATCCTGAAAACCCGATTGGCCTGGTGGTCCTCCAGGACAGGGTTGGGAACCACTGCTGTAGGAGGTCCAGGTGTATCAGCTGCGTGGTGGGGCTGAATGGCTACACAGCCTCCTACTAAAAGTTGTACTAGAGAGAACAGTGTCTGTGTATGCTGAGCACCTCCAATATTGAGCAAGCTCCTTTACTGTGTCTATGGAGGGGTAGCTTGGTATTTATTTTTTTATTTTGTACATTTATATTCTGCACTACTCAAAGTTCTAGGCGAATTACAAAGGACACACATAGCAGTAATTTAACACAGTAGATAATGGACAGCCAGTGAAATTTACAATGCATAAATCAGTCCAAAATGGTTAGCTGATCCCATAAGCATGCAAGAACAGAATGGTTTTAAGCTCCTTTTTTTAAAAGATCTGAAGCTGGATATTGCACAGAGAGGTGTGGACAGAGAATTCCAGAGTTTGGGTCCAACAATACTGAAGAGAGAACGTCTGTAGGTTTCCAGTTGAACTAATTGTGAGGATGGGACTTCAAAAGAAGATAATCGGATGAATGCAGTATCCTAGTAGGTTGGTAACATTGTAATAATGTGGAGGTAGGGGGGAGGGCTAATTTATGGAGAATTTTGTAAGTCAGGCATAGAAGGTTGAAGGTGATTCTCTGTTCTATTGGAAGCCAGTGGAGTGAGATTAGGGAAGGGGTTATATAGACATGTTTCTCTATTTTGTTGAGGATACGTGCAGTGGCGTTTTGGGCAACTTGCAGGGCTCTAAGATGCTGCTTTGAGATTCCAACTAAAAAGCTGTTACAGTAGTCAAAGCAGGTAAACACAAGGGCCTGAACAACTGAGCAAAAGCTGGAGGACAGGACCTCGTGTAAATGTCTGACAACTTTTAGTTTGTGGAAGGTCATGGAAACTACTCTGGAGATTTGGTATTTCTTGGAGAGGCTGGAGTCTTGTGCTTGGCACCCCCAATCATTTTGAAATGTTGGCGACTATGATGTCGGCAACATTTCCGAATTCAACACTAACATAGGGTCCAAAGCTAAAATATATATTGCACAGATTTGTAGTTCAGCTGTTGTGGTGTTTCTTCCCTTAAATCTGACATTTAGGAGGCAGCCCAGTGGTATGTGCTGTAGGTTGCAATGCATAGGACTTGGGTTCAATTCTAGGGTCATCCTTCTGTTCTCTAACCAACTGAGGGCCCAAAAGTGGTAAAATGTCCAACCTAACTTGCACACAATTTTGTGGGTGCCTTAAACACCCTCCAGGGATTCAAGACAAAGTTGAACAAGTTCCTGCTAAACTGGAACGTACACAGGTGGGCTGGACTCATTTAGAGCACTGGTCTTTGACATGGGGGCCGCAGTGTGAGCAGACTGCTGGGCACGATGGACCACTGGTCTGACCCAGCAGCAGCAATTCTTATGTAGAAATAAGTTTTGTGCAAAGCCTCAGTATGGCATTAGCACATAGTGCATTTGAATCCATGCTAAAAACACTATCAGCTGTTCTGTGCAGATTCAGAGAAGATATAAAGCTCCTTCTTCAGTAATGTTAGGGAAGATTTCATGCCTGTTTTTTCTCTTTATTGTGAGTATAAGGACCACAACTTTTCTGGCTTCCACGAAGAGCAAAGATAAAATAAAAAACACATAAAGGAGAGAGGAAGTACGATGTGCTGAACAAAGAGTAATTAACTTTCTAACATATGCACAGATGTATGTTCATATAATCTGGCTAGCACTAATACAGTTTTTCTGTGTGCAAGATGTAGCTGCCACTAATGCAGACTTGCATGTATCTGGTGTGTTCTCACATGTTAGCATGAGTACAAAAATGTGGACTGTTTGCTTACTGCATCAGGAAGCTAAATTTTTACATTACCTTTGCCCTTGCATTAGAAAACCATACACATAGTTTTAATGCATGGCTCTAACACAAAGGTACTGCCCCAGCTCCTGACATTGAGGAAGCTGCAGAAGCAGTTTTCATTGCTAGAAGGAGATGCGGCAATGAAAGTTGAGCAATGTAGCTTTCCTCTAGAATAAAATATTAACTGACTAGTCTTTAAGCCCATTACATTAACGGGTGCTAGAATAGATGTGTCTGTCTGTCTGTGTTTCTTTATCTCTCTCTCCTTGGCCGCTGTCTGTATTCTTCTGTCTCCCCCCCCCTCCCCGAGCAAAGCTGTCTGCCCCCAGCACACACCTCCCCCCCAAAAGCAGCCCCCTTTCCCTCTCCCTGTCTCTCCATGGCCCCTTCTGTCTTCCCCCCAGAGAAAAGCTGTTTGCCCCAAGCACACCCCTCTCCCCAAAGCAGCCCCCTTTCCCTCTCCCTGTCTCTCCATGGCCGCTTCTGTCTTCCCCCCAGAGCAAAGCTGTTTGCCCCAAGCACACCCCTCCCCCAAAGCAGCCCCCTTTCCCTCTCCCTGTCTCTCCCTGTCTCTTCTGTCTTCTCCCCCAGAGCAAAGCTGCCTGTCCCCATCATCCCCCCCCAAAGCAGCCCCCTTTCCCTCTCCCTATCTCTCCATGGCCCCTTCTGTCTCCTCCCAGAGCAAAGCTGTCTGTCCCCAGCACACCTCCCCTCCAAAGCAGCCCCCTTTCCCTCTCCCTGTCTCTCCAGGGCCCCTTCTGTCTTCCCCCCAGAGCAAAGCTGTCTGTCCCCAGCACACCTCCCCCCCAAAGCAGCCCCCTTTCCCTCTCCATATCCATGGCCCCTTCTGTCTCCCCCCAGCACACTCCTCCCCCCAATGCAGCCCCCTTTTCCTTTCCCTCTCCCCCTGGATCCCGGTATTGATCCCCTTCTTACCCTCCCTCCATCCTGGCGTCTTCTGGCCTGTTCCTCTTCAAAGCAGCCTGCGATCTTGGTGGCCGGCTTTAGCGAACCTAGCAGGCCGCTCTCCAACTCAGTAGCACGTTCCCTCTGACGTGATCCCGTGCGTCAGAGGGAGCGTGCTACTGAGGTTGGAGAGCGGCCTGCGAGGTTCTTTAAAGCCGGCCACGATCGCAGGCTGCTCTGAAGAGGAGAATCAGCGGTGGCGGCAACGGCAGTCGGCGAGTGAGGGCGGGAGGTGTGTTCCCTGCCGAGGTCGTGGGAAGGGAGAGAGCACAGTCGTGCGCCTTCAGCCACCGCACGCACCTCCAGCCCCTGCAAGTGCCGTGAGGTGTCAAATAGCATACTGCAACAGAAGCACACCTCACGGCGCCAGGAATCACGAATTTTCAAGAGCACATGCGCGCTCTAGGGTTTTATTATTATAGATAAGCATTTAGTCAGTGGACAAACTACATAGGGCCATTTAGTGCAAGGAGATTGCTACAGTCATTGGCTTGTAAACTCTTGTCATACTGAATAAAAACTTAAGCATTACAAAGCCTATACACTACATCTGTCTACATCAAAAACTGAATCATAAGAACCTAAGAATTGCCATACTGGGACAGACCAAAAGTCCATCAAGCTCAGTATCCTGTTTCCAACAGTGGCCAACCCAGGTCCCAATTACCTAGCTAAATCCCAAGTAATAAAACAGATTTTATGTTGCTTATCCTAGGAATAAGAAGTGTTTTTTCCCCAAAGCCATCTCAATAATGACCTATGAACTTCTCTTTTAAGAAATTATCTAAGCCTTTTTAAGCCCTACCAAGCTAATTGATTTCACCACCTTCTCCGGCAATGAATTCCAGAGTTTAATTACACATTGTGTACAGAAATATTTTCTCCAGTTTGTTTTAAATCTACTACTTAGCTTCATTGCATGCCCCCTAGCATTTCACATTTACCCTTTCCATTCTACTCAGTATTTTATAGACCTCTATTATATCACCCCTGAGCCATCTCTTCTCCAAGCTGAAGAGTCCTAGTTGCTTTAGCCCAGGGGTAGGGAACTCCGGTCTTCGAGAGCCGTATTCCAGTTGGGTTTTCAGGATTTTCCCAATGAATATGCATTGAAAGCAGTGCATGCAAATAGATCGCATGCATATTCATTGGGGAAATCCTGAAAACCCAACTGGAATACGGCTCTCGAGGACCGGAGTTCCCTACCCCTGCTTTAGCTTTTCCTCATAGGGAAGGTGTCCCAAATCTTTTATCATTTTTGTTGCTCTTCTCTGTACCTTTTCTAATTCTGCTAAATCTGTTTTGAGATACGGCAACCAGATTTTGATTTTTTTTTTTTGATAAGGCAACCAGAACTGTACACATTTAAACTGTGGCTGTACCATAAAGCGAAACAAGGGTATTATAATATTTTCATCTTTGTTTTCCATTCCTTTCCTGATAATTCCTAACATTCTATTTGCTTTCTTAGCTTCCACTGCACATTAAGCTGAGGGTTTCAATGTATACTCAACAATGACACCTAGATCCGTTTCCTAGGCAGTGACTCCTAGAACCCAGCATCATGTAGCTATAGTTTAGGTTCCTCTTTCCCACATGCATCACTTTGCACTTGTCACATTAAATGTCATCTGCCATTTTGATGCCCAGTTTTCCAGTCTCACATGGTCCTCTTGGAATTTTTCACAATCCTCATGCGATTTAACAACTTTGAACAATTTTGTGTCATCATCAAATTTATCTCACTAGTTATTCTTGTCTCTAGATCATTGATAAATATGTTAAAAAGTAGCAGTCCCAGCACAGACCCCTGGGCAATCCTACTATTTTCCAAAAAAAACCTAGCGTCTCTGTTAAACTGGTGATGTAGGAAAGCCTTTTTGTGTACTCTTGTATTGACAGACATTTTTAGAACCCTACTATATGCCCTTTTCCATTGAGAATATTGACCATTTAAACCCACTCTCTATTTTCTGTCTTTCAACCAGTTCTTAATCCATAAAAAGGACATTACCTCCTATCCCATGACTTTCTAATTTCCTCAGAAATCTTTCATGAGGTACTTTGTCAAATGACTTGAAAATCCAAATACACAATATCAACTGGTTCACCTTAATCCACATTTTCATTCACCCCTTCAAAGAAATGAAGTAGATTGGTAAGGCAAGATTTCCCTTGACTAAAACCACATTGACTTTCTCTCATTAATCCATGCTTACATATATGTTGGGTCATTTTGTTTCTACCATTTTGCCCAGTACTGATGTCAGATTCACTGGTCTATAATTTCCCAGATCACCTCTGGAACCCTATTTAAAACTCATCATGTTGGCCACTCTCCAGTCTAATGGTACTATGCTGTTTTTTAAAAATAAAGATTACAAATTGTTAACAATAGCTCTGCAAGTTCATTTTTCAATTCTATCAGCACTTTAGGATGTGTACCATCCAGGTGATTTGCTATGTTCTGTTTGTCAGATTGACCCATTATATCTTCCAATGTTTGAGATTTGTATGAGTTTCTCTGATTCATCAGAATTGAATACAATTTCTAGCATTAGCAATTGCCCTACGTCTTCCTCAGTGAAGACCGAAGCAAAGAATTCATTGAATGTCTCCGCTATGGCCTTGTGTTCCCTAAGAGCCCCTTTTATCCCTTGGTTGATTAGTGGTCCAACAGATTCTTTTCCTGGCTTCTGTGTGTTTTTGCTTCCAGCAAAATCTTCTTTTCAAGATCTCTCTTCACCCTCCTTATCAGCACTTTGCATTTGACTTTGACATTCCTTGTGATGTTTACAATTATTTTCAATCGGATCCTTCTTCCACTTTCTGAAGGATTCTATTTTAGCTCTAATAGGCTCCTTTACCTCACTCATTAACCACACTGGCTGCCATTTGGTCTTCCTTATTCATTTTTTAATACATGTAATATATCTAATCTGGGCTTCCAGGATGGTATTTTTAAATAACATCTTCACCTGATGTTTATTTTTGACCTTTGCAGTTGCACCTTTAAGTTTCTTTTTTTACCATTCTCCTCATGTTGTCATAGTCTTCTTTTTTAAAGTTAAGTGTTGTTGTATTGGATTTCCTGTGTAAACTTATTCCAGGGATTATATCAAATCTGATCATGTTATTATCACTGTTATCAAGCTGCCCCAGCACCATTAACTCCCTCGCCAATTCATGCGCTTCACTAAAAACTAGATCTAGAATTGCTTCACCTCTTGTTGGTTCCTGAACCAGCTGCTCCATAAAGCAGACCTTGATTTCATCAAGGAATTTTATCTCAATAGCAAGCCCGGATGATACATTTACCCAGTCAATATTGGGGTAGTTGAAATCATCTATTATTATTCTGTTACCCCGTTTGTTAGCCTCCCTAATTTCTGATAACATTTTAGCATCTGTCCATTCATCCTGGTCAGGCGGACGGTAGTATACTCCTATCGCTACCCTTTTCCCGCTTACACACGGAATTTCTACCCATAGTGATTTCAAGGTGTGTTTCTGTTCCTGTACAATTTTCAGTCTATTTGATTCAAGGCCCTCCCTAATATATAATGCTTTGGGGTTCAAAATCGAAAGTGAAATACGCCCCCAAATCTGCCCCTTGGATGACCTAAAAGACAGGTTGTCCAAGTACTGATAATCAAAATGGCTTTTTGGACATATCCAGGGACTTTTTAGGCCTCAGAATCCCACTGTGCATCCTTAGCTGAAAAGGTCATTTCTGGAGGAGTGGTTAGGCTGGGAGGTGGGTGGGATTTGGGCTGAACTAGACATAGTCATCCTGCAGCGATAATCAAAGGTTTGACAAGACTTCCTGGATGGACAAAGTAAAATCAGGTATAAGTGCCCAAAAAGTATCTAAAGTGACCAGATAACCATTGCAGAGACCAGGTAAAAAACCCCACATACTCCCTCCGTGTTCACTGATCCCATTGCACCCCCCACAAATATCGGAATAAAAATTTCATACTTGCCTCCGGAACATCAGAACCTGGCATAGGAAAGCCTAGTAGAGCTGCACAGAGGTGGCTTAAGTAGTCTGGGGGTTAGCTAGTGAAACATAGAGAGGAGAACCCAGGCCCATAATCTACTCTAACCACGACATTCATGGTAGAAACTGTGAGCCCATCAAAAAACCCAAGAATCCTACTGTACTGCCATATCGGCATCACCTGCAGCCATAAGGACTATTCGGGTTGTAGACAGATGGGTATAGTGGTTGTTTTGGGGGCCTCACAATGACCTGCAAGGGAGTTGTGGTAAGATTTTTTTTTTGGCACCCTTTTTGTGACATTCACAGTAGTGCCCTGTCAGGTGCCCCACTACTCTGTTGCCATGTCTGGGTGGCCAGTCCATCATTTTGCTGGCCTCTCCCACAGCCAAAAGGTCTTGTTCTAGGTGTTTGGGACTTGGACAATTTTTTGGATGAGAATGCGGTATAAAGATAAATGACTTGGCGGTCTGGACGATCAAATAGCTGGATGTACAAATAGATGATTCTTGAAAAAATATATATTTTGGACGTATTTTTCAAGAATGGACTTTAGGCAAGGCCGACTTTGGATGACTAGTGCCATAGGCCCAGAACAGACTTAGATGTTTCTTTTGACTATGCTCCTACACGCCTCCACTGATTCAATTTACCCTATCACTACGATAGAACTTGTACCCTGGTATGACAGTGTTTCATTGGTTATCTTCCTTCCACCAGGTTTCAGATATGCCTATTATATCTATCTTTTCATTTAGTGCAATATATTCTAACTCTCCCATCTTGTTTCTTAGACTTCTGACATTTGCATACAGACATTTCAAACAGTGTTTATCATATCTGTTTACAATTTGCTCAGCAGTTGACATAGGTAATTTGCAATATTTAACATAATTGCTTAATTTACAATCTTTAAAATCATTGCTTAATGGTGACACCTAGTGGTCCAATTTAGGGCTCCAGTTCACCCCTTCCACTTTGTTCATTGCCTTATTTAGCTCTACTGATCTCATTTTTTCTTCCTTTGCTACAGTCATAGAGAAGGAAATTGTTAATCTCTCTTGCTCCAAACTCACTAATTCTTCTGACTCCCGTTCCCATTGTGGGTGCTGTTAATTGCACATTGGCTATAGTTAAAGTGAAAAAAAGTGAGCCAGAAATAAAAATGGTTGTGATGTTTTTTGGACTTAGCTCAAGTCTTTTCAGTTGTAGTTCAAAGTGAAGTTATATTCAGGGACAGGAGATATTTTCATGTCCCTGGAGGGCTCACAATCTAAATCTATACCTGAAGCAATGGAGGGTTAAGATCACAGAAAGCAGCAGTCATATTTGAACTGAGCTTCACTGGTTGTCATTTTAGGCCTAAAACTACTAGACTATTCCTACATTCACCTAACTATCCTTCAATCATCACTTCCATCTGGGATATTTTCAATCTACCATTTCCACTGCAACTAATCCCTCTTCCTTCAAACTTGCTGTAAGCACACCAGTTCTCACCAAAACCTCTACTGAACCATCCCTGTCCTGCCACCTGCTTCTACACTAATATATACACTCTGTCTTAATTGCCTGACTTTTCTGAATCTCAATCCATGTCAATCTGGCTTCTGCATTCTGCTGAGCCAGGCCTTACCAAAGTTTCTCATCACAATAAAACCAGAGGCCAAAGCCTCATTCTCGATCTACTGCTTTTGACAATTTTTAATCAATGTCTACACCTTGATTCCTTGTCCTCACTTGGCTTCCAAGATTTTGTTCTAATTTGGTTCTATGCTTCCCATCATACTTTTAGTGGATTTTTTGGTGGATCCTCTTCCACCACGGTCTCATTATTGAACACCATGCCACAAGACTCTGTCCAAGGCCTTCTTTCCCTTCTGTACCCTCTTTCTCCTAGTGATCTGATCTCCTCTTTTTACTTTCAGTAACATCTTTATGCCAATAATCCACATATATCTTTCTCTGCACTAAAACTTTCACCTGGAATTTAGTTTTAAATCTTGGCTCGTGTATATAATTTTAATGTCTGAATGTTCCACCACTACCTTTAATACCTCTTTATATTTTCTCCCAAAATCATACAGGACCATCTTTTTTCAAGTAAAGCTCTTAAGCTTCTTGTTAAAGCAACTCACTCATACATGCAGTCTTCTGGCACGCTCTGTTCTGGGTCTGAACAGCATTCCATATCATATTCCCTCTCACTCAGATCAGGTACATTTTCTTCTACCTCCATGCAACTTTCTTCCTAAGACCCTGATCTCCTCCTGTGGGGACAAACATAGACAATCCTCCTCCAGGAAAGTTTATGTCTGGGACCTTTATTCCTGCCTTCCCTGTCACTTTTTGGCAAAGACTCTTTTCTGGACAAAAGTAAACAGTCTGATTCTTCCCATAGCGTTCTATGGTCTCTCTGCTTTGAAGTTCTGTACTGCTCATTAGAGTTCTCAGCTGTAGATAATTTATTTTTGTAAGATTCCTGCACTGCTTCAACTCCCTTAGTAACGGGCTGCTGAGCACTTGTGTATGTCAGTTTTGTTTGACCCACCCCTTTCTTTAACCCTTCTACTGTCAGATAGCATTGCCTGAGAATTAAGGGGCACTTTTACTGATTGTGTATAAAATGAATGATAAGGTACCATATCATTTAGCCATCTCTGCCCTATCCCCTTTCAATTGTCTTTGTGATGGGGTTCTGACATTCTTTTAAAGATCTGTTTCACTCTCTAGGAATGGGAGCAGTCTTAGCTCAGGCTGGGCTTACTGCAGGGTTTTTCTCCGGTGACAGTACCTAATTGTTGGACACATAAATGTAACTTATAGCAATCTATGAGTTACACACATGGTTTATGGTTTATTTAGCATAGCATACTGCCACTTCATGTATACTCTGACCGGGCACGGCCAAGCTGGGCTCAGCTAGTGGCCTTACCCAGTGCACATAAACCTCAGCCGAGCAATTATGCGAGGTTCTAATGGTAGCTTGGTATTGGAATAAAGGCAAAATCAACTCAGTGTCAGAGGTGCAATTTCTCAAGAATACTTTATTGAACAAAAGAATCAAAACAAAACCTTCAATAGGCACCTTCAGGTTTGTATCACCTGGTATCCTGGCAGCATTTAAAATACAAACAATGGTCAGTTCCAAGCTTACTGTCTCCAAAAGAGAAAAACAAAAACTGGTTCTTAATGTAAAGCTTTCTTCAAACACATAAATTTTCCAGCCTTGTCTTAAGGTAGTACACATTCCACATTTTCTCCCAGCTGCCATAACAGGAAAAGATCAGCTTGTATCCATACTTTCAATAATGGGCTGCTCTGTTTCCCCTATCTCCATATCATGTGAAAAGTCTTCATCAGCTAACTCAATGTCCTTCCCAAACACAGTTTCATCACTCTCTGTGATTTCTGTATCACCCACCTCTGACTAGTCTGGTAGCCAGAAGGTAGACTGTGGCTTCTTAATTCCTTGGCCTGGCAATCTGTAACTGGCTCTGACTTGCTATGTTGGGAGTCGGTGTGTACTCTGAGGCTGGTGTTCCCACTGCTTCTAGAGCTGGCTCCCAACCCCTTTAAGAAAACTACTCCCTTTTTTTTCTACTGCAGGAAGCTGATTAGTCCCTCCTGCAGGTATGTTAGGGTAGCCTGCTCTCGGAGAGCTTCTCACTTGGTTCAAACCAGTTTGAGCCTGATTGGCAATGGTTTGTATTCTAGCACTGCTCTTTCCTTTCCCTGGCTCTATGCCTGCTGGGAGATGTAGTCTTTCCACTGGTTTTCTTATAACTGGCTTAGGTAAAGCTAAACCAGATCTGCTGGAAGACTTGGCTTGTAACTATTCCTAGGAGCTGCTTTGGGACTCTCCTTAGCAGACTTAGGAATACTTTCAAGGGTTTTAATCCCATTTCCCTTCTCTTGCAAGGCTTCCTCGCTAGGAACAGGGGCAGTCTTGTGACAATACACAGTAATGCAGTTTACCAGTACTGAAAGTGTACACAATCTATACATTAAAAGAAAGAAATTTGAACTCTATTGCATATTACAAGTTTAAAAGAATAGTAAAAATATCAAAGAAAACATAAAAAGATTTCAGCACATCACCATGTTGCCACCAATGGTATACCAAACATCTCCTTAGTTAGTTATACTAGTTTGGGAAAGCTAATTGAAATAGATTTGTTCAAAGAGCTGCTTTAAATTTGATGAATAAGGTAATGAATTGCATATTGCAGGTGCTACACAAAAGAAAGCATGTTGCCATATGGATTCAAAATGCATAAATCTTATATTACATTATATTAGTGACTTTTATTCTGCCATTACCTTGCGGTTCTAGGCAGATTACAAAAGAAGTATTCTGGACATATCCAGGAGAATTACAGGATTAGGAACAAATAACAGGGGCGAATTACAGGTTTGTTATTTAATTGGAAAGTTATAGGATCTGGGAATAGATTGAAATGATCAGATACGGCATTAGTTTGTCTTGATAAAGTTCCTGAATAACAAGGTCTTTATTTCTCTTCTGAAGGTTTTGTAGTCTGGTGTTGTGATTAGTAGGTTGGAGATATGGTGGTTTAGTTTTGCTGCCTGTGTAGCAAGAAGACCATCATACATTTTCTTGCGCTGTGTGCCTCTGATCAGGGGGTGATTAAATGATATCTGGATTTTCCTTGGTCTGGTAGAGTTGTTCCAGATAAGGCGATCATTCAAGTAGGTTGGGCTGTAGCCTTTCAGGGCTTTGAATAGTAGACAGTAAAATTTGAGTAGTATTCATGTTTGTATTGGGAGCCAGTGAGAGTCTAGGTATGCAGTGGTGATGTGGTTGTACTTGTTCAGTGAATAATCAGTCTGAGAGCTGTATTTTGTATTGTTTGTAATTGTTTTATTGTGATTGTGGGGCATGATAGGTAAAGGATGTTGCAGTAGTCTAAAAGTCCCAGGACTAGGGACAGGACCAGGAGTCGGAATTGTTTTCTGTCAAAGAATTTTGTGATTCTTTTATCTTCATACATTTGTAAGCCTGTTTTGCTGAGCATTATGGTAGGTTACTTTAAATATTTTTCAGACTGTTTATTGAGGTCAAGGCCCAGAATCAGTAAGCTGGGAGGCCAAAAGATATTTCAAATCCACTCACTCAGCACTCTCCTTTCTCTCAATAAGGCCAGCATATAAATTTTGAATTAAAACCTTTACTAGAACTTGGATTTCTTCAGGAAACTCTGAACAAAATTCACTTGCAATATCATACAAGTAGTATCATACAAGTAGTAGTATGCAGTTAGGTATGCAGTTAGATTTAGTATAGGTCTCTGTACAATCTATGTATAGCTCCATACCATCTTCACTCCACTCTGCAGATGGTCAACTAGCTGTAAACTTGTATTTCTTAATGGTGATTTATCAGGTTTGGAATAAATTGTAAACTGTTGGAATAAACTATTACATTATAGTCAAAGCACTGGTTGGTTGGGAATTTTCCCAAATGGGGACTCTTCACTTTGTCCTTGGAGATAAGGCTAGGATTTTCTCTGTCCCTTCTCCAGGCAAATCTCTCCACTTTTCCTCTGTATTCTCCTGTAAAGATAGTGCTGGTGCGGGCTATGAAAAGGGGGCGGAGCTTACCTAAGATGGCGGCTTGAAGCAACGCGGAGACGCTGTCGGCAGGAGAAGCGTGTTTCCTTAATTTACCCGATGGTAAAAAGAAAATCAAAACCCCGGGTTTTCCCGGGTGAATCTTCATTGCCTGCTGGGCCGATTGATGCCCTTGTGGAGCGTAGCGCCTGAACTCAGCTACCGGAGGAATTCCTGGCAGGAGGAAGCGCGCTGACTGAGGTGTGTGGTCACTCCATTCAGGACACCACCTTATCCCCGGAGGAGCAGAGCCCACAGTACGTCCCGAGGCGACAGAGGTGCAGTTGAAGGTGGGGCCGGCCCGAGACGTTCCCCTGATGCACCACCAGAGCGGGGAATCCAAATCTAAGTGGTTTCAGGAGAAAATTCCAACATTATTGGTGGGGGAAGTGGATACAACACACGGTGACGAGGCTACAAAGATTTCAATGATAGCTGCTGCTCAAGGAAATGCGATTGCGGGGGAGCTCAGGATGGAAGTTGCTCCACTGCAGAGACCTAAAGTCTTTACCATAGAAACGATATGGGAAGCTATCTCAAACTTTCAGTCTTCTTTGGGCAATCAAATGCAGCAATTATCCAACCAGTGTACATCAGTGCTATCTGAACACTTGGAATTAAAGAACAAAATCTCAAGCTTGGAAAGCAAGTCGTTAGACTGTGAGACCAGGCTGAAATCTTTGGAGACACAATCCCTGGTCTGGATTAAAGACAGAGGCAATTTGCATTTCAAGTATGAAATGCTAGAGAATGCAGTTAGAAGATGTAATCTTAGGGTTATCAATTTCCCCAAAGTTGTGTCTATTCCTGCATTGGATATGTTAAAAAGGTATTTGAGAGAAATTTTGAAAGTACCTGAGACATCATATCCGCCTATATCCAAAATTTATTACCTGCCTAATAAGGCTAAATCTCTGAATCCTAACCAGCAGAATCTTTCTGCTGATAGTTTGGACTTGACTAATTTATTGGAGAGGTCGGAGATGGATGTCCAGGTACCAGCAACATTACTTGTTTCTTTTGCTATTGATTCGGACAGGGAACGGTTGCTAAAACTTTTCTTCAGATATAGAGAGGTTCCCTTTATGACTTATAAAGTGAGAATGTACCCAGATGTATCTAGGGCTACCCAGAAAAAGAGAAAACAGTTTTTGCTTTTAAGACCGCAGGCTTTGCAGTTAGGAGCGACTTTTGTCCTGCGTTACCCTTGCAAATGTGTATTAGTATATCAGCAGAATAGATATGTTTTTTTACGAGCCGCAGCAATTATCTAAGTTTATGGTTTCCAAAGGTCAGATAATATCATCACCGTGAGGATTGAATCTAATAATTCTGCTCAATGATAAATGGTTCTGGGACTATCAAGCTGAGTCTTTATTTTCCTTTTTTCTTTAGTTTTTTTTTCCAATGTTTCTCAGTCCATTCTTTAGCTCCGTTCTCTGTAATTGTGGACTAATTATACCTTGATAAGTTGTTATTATCCTAAAAGTAGGGATCATGTGTTTTTGACCCTTTATGATGAATTTGTTTCAGTTTATTGTATTTTTTCTTTTGACTGATAATGTTGTCAAATGTTTGAAAATTATAAATAAAGAATTACAAAAAAGATAGTGCTGGTGCTTTGGACGTCTGTCCAATTCCATCCGAACTATATGCAGCAGCTTTCAATGGCTCTGTTGCTGACTCCATACTTGTCCCTTTCTGGGCTGCACTGGCTGTGTTAACGAGTAGCTATCTCCTCCTTACTTAATGGTGCACTGGCCAGGGGAGCAATGAGCCAAAGAGAAGAAACTCCCTTGGGCTTGGTATTTATGATCCCTCAGATTTCATTCCAAAAGGGTGCCTCCTTCTACCACTATCAGGCAGGAAGGAAGTCCTGGTTTTGGAAAACGTAAGACCTTTCTTTTTAATAAATCTTTATTGAGTTTCTAAAGCTAACAAAAATGCAATACAATATCTATACAAATAATAGTAATCATATATGCACTTATAATCAGTCAGAATCCATACAACATAAAAAACCCCACCCAACCACAATTTTCTTAAAGGAATAGAATCATACAAAAGAAATACCCCCCTCCCACCCTCCCTTCCCCGAGTGTGTGTATATTATACCAACAGAAATAAAGGAAAAGACAATGATAATGAATCCATAAAAGATGTCAATGGGCCCCAAATTAACTTGAATCTCTTAGTATGCCCTAGCATATCCGCATTCATCTTTTCATACCTATAACTTAAACAAATTTGCTCACCAAAAAGTAAAATTAAGGCGATCCCAGTTCTTCCAATTATGAGTAACCATTTGCATGGCTATCCCGGTCATAATAAGGAAAAGCCGACCTTTATATCTGTCCAATGAGGGCTTCAGATGTAATATCATCCCACATATGTCAATGGAATTGATGACTCAAGTATAGCATTAATCTGTCCCCATATCAACTTCCAAAAACTGAGTATCAAAGGACAATGGAACAGCAGATGATCCAGTGTCCCTATATCAAGATGACAGTGCCAGCTAAGTCAAAGTTCACTTGCCTAGTTCTGGTAAAGGCACTATGTAGAGGGCTCTGTTGCGCAATAGTACAGAAGCAGAACTGTAAAACATTAATAAACAAAAATTCAGGAAGTTGAGAGAAGGGAAAATATATGTGTGTGTGCGTGTGGGTCTAAAGGGCTGATTCAATAAAATTCATGCAAAAAGTTTCAGCATGTGAGTTAAAAGTTGTGTATGTGGAATACACTTTAACAGTGGGAGTGTGTGGTGCAGGGGTTAGAGCTACAGCCTCAGAACCCTGAGGTTGTGGGTTCAAATCCCTCACTGCTCCTTGTGACCCTGGGCAAGTCACTTAATCCCCTCATTGTCCCAGGGTCACTAGATAAAGTTTGAGCCCACTGGGACAGATAGGGAAATATGATAAAGTACCTGAATGTAAACAGGATATAAGAAGAAAAAAAAAGGAACAGGTATTTCTGTGCAATAAGTATAGTGTGTTTATGCTAAAATGTTTCCCCAGTGACATGTCATTTAAACACCTGGTTAGGAGGAGCTTTGATTTGAACTCTTTATCCTTATTTGTCTCAAGCAAACCTGGCAATTATTTTGACTGCTGTAATTCATTGCTGGTGAGTCAAAAGCAGTTACTTATACTGCAGGACATTAAAATATATTTATTAAATAAGATCTTATTAGGATTATGCCTTTTTGAGCAGGTCCTTTCTTGCAGACCTGAGTAAGCACGTATCTGGAGTGAAGGAGCAATACAACAGAATAGTGGTCTGACCAAAGAAAGCCAGGGGTTTGCTCTTCAGGTATGAACTTATGGGTTGATATTGAAAATTATTTATCTGGACTTATGGGTTGATATTGAAAATTATTTATCTGGATAGCAGCAGTTAAGCAAGGCATTTAGAACTGCTATCCAGATAGTGCTGGCCTAGAGACCACTGGATAATTTAGTTCAGCAAAAAGGTTGAATATCACTATCAGACTATTACCCAGATAGTGCTGGCACTTACTGTAATACCCGCTTGTTCAGCGGCACCCACCATCCAGGTAGTACCACTAAATATCTGTGTTTTTATGCCCACTGCAGCTGACATTTAAAAATAATGTTGACTGCCATTGCCTCAGTATTGTGCCCTTAGATTGTAAGTATTCCTGTAGAGAGCTGCACAGGCATGGGGATTGTAGGAATTTCATGGAACTCAAGGGATTCCAGCAGGCATGGAAGAAGTTGCTGCAGAATTCCCATGGAATTCCCTCAGGAAAGTGCAGTAGTCAAAAATCTCTAGTGACTCCAGAATGAGGCAGGCTTGGAAAGTACCGAGAGAGGTAGCTGGAGCATCAGAATGAGGCTTGGAATACTAAGTGAGGCAGCTGGAACACTCATTGGTTGATTAGTGAATACCATTCCAAAAAAACCCATGGGAAACTGTTGGGGTTTAAAGGAAGCAGAGGGCTGTGAGAAATTAAATATCAGTGACTCCTTCAGGTATGGATGGGGATGAAGGAGATTAATTGTGAGGATGGGTGAGGATGGAATGGATCTTAGTAGATACAGGTGAGCATGGTTTAGATTCCATTAAGGATGGGTGAGGATAGATGACATTTCTATCTCTGTGCAACTTTCTACATTCTAATGGCAAGAAAATATTTACTGAACCTAACTATAATTGTCCACGAACTTCTGAGAAAGGCATGAGCTAAATCCAAATTCCTTTAATACCCTTGGT
Organism: Geotrypetes seraphini; assembly: GCF_902459505.1. NCBI lineage: Eukaryota > Metazoa > Chordata > Amphibia > Gymnophiona > Dermophiidae > Geotrypetes > Geotrypetes seraphini. The sequence goes on along the minus strand of NC_047094.1, from coordinate 67,002,309 downwards.
GATTTTTGTTTTGGTTATAGTAACTGTTGAATTTGAAGGCTGCTTTGGGCTAGATTCACTAAGCAAACCAATCGTGTACCGATCGTTTTGCGACCCAATTTCCATTTGACCCGATTCACTAACCTGTGTACTGATCCAGTTTAGATCCATGCATGCAAATGAGGGGAAACGGCATGTAAAGTAGGCAGGGATGTGATTCACTAAGAAAAAAGAGGGACACCGACTGGGCTGACCGGTCCAAAATATACGACTGCTGAGGACCAGTCGTTCAGGTCCTTTCCAACTGCCCTGTTTTTCTGCTATCAGTCTCGATCTCCTGCCTGCCCCGAACTCCTGCTCTCAGCCCCGATCTGCTGCCTGCCCTGATCTCTAGCTCTCAGCCCCGATCTGCTGCTCTCGCTCCGAATCTCTCCTGCTGCCCTGACTCTCCTGCCCTTCCCTGCAATGCAAGCCCAAAGTTTTAACCTGCAGGCATAAAGCAGGTTAAAACCATAGGCTTGCAAAAAAAAAGTTTCCTGCTGAGAGCATGCGCAGACCATCTACAGGCAAGGAAGATAGTCTGTGCATGCTCAAGAATCGCTCTCTAGTGATCCATGTGGTTGGTGAGGGGATTGCCAACAATGGCCCCCATTTGCATGCAGGCCTTTAGTGAATTCATCAGCCTGCATGCAAATGGACACGGATCGGACACAGATTGAAGGTTAGTGAATCTAGCCCTTTGGGTTTTGAGGTTGGTTGCTGTAGTGTGAGGAGTGGGTATAATGTGCATGATGGGTGGAATCAGTGGCATAAGGCACCTGGGGCAGTGGTGCCCTCCATAACCTCCTCTCCCTCTCTCCCCACTGCTTCTTCTTTGCTACCCCCCACACCACACTCACATTGTCCATCCTACATACGTTTGTAAATCTTCACCTGTACGAGTAGCGTCTCTAGCATGCCCCTCAAGCCAGCATTAGGTATCCCTCTGATGTCACTTCCTGGCCCCATGACCTGGAAGTGATTTATAGGGGAGCTAGGCTGGAGTGAGCAACAGGCAGGAGAAGTTGCTCGTGCTGCCAAAGATCTACAGAGGTATGGGGTGGAATGGTGTGAGCGTGTCGTGGTGGGGTGGGGTGGGGTGGAGAGGTGCCAGTGCCCACATCAAGATGGCACCTGGGGCAGTCCTCCCCCCCTTACAATGCCACTGTGTGGGATTAATAATGTCTTGGGATTATATATTTTTGTTGTTTTGTATTATTATGAAGATATTCACTGTGCTGGGAAATGGAATATATAATCCTACATTTGTGGGCCCCCCTGTGAGAAATGGACACATTACTCAGAATTTGATTGTACCAAAATGTCCCTTGATGGCAGAGCAGCAGAAGGATGTACAGAATTTGCATGTGGATTATGCTAATGCATGCTCTGTGAAAATGAAGGCTTTAATCATTTGTTAAAGGATGGTATGAAGTCTTTTCTGCATTTGGAACCTGGTTATTAGAAAAGGATATTATACGTTAACTGTGCCTTGAGGACTTAATTGATTTATCCTATGAGTAAAAGGATGAGGTATCTTGCCATTTGAAAATCATGATTGCAGTACAGCATGAGCATATGAGGTCAGTGAGGCTTCCTGGTTGTGAGATGGTGTGTCTGCATTTTAACTATTTTGCTCTCTGTGTATTCTATTGCTCCCTGGTCCTTCCTCTTGTACAGTTGATATGCTATTACATCTCCAACTATGTTTTAAATATCTATTGGAAATCACAAAAAAACTAGAGGAAGCAACCCCACGCAGAACAAACTCAAAGAAAAAAACCTAGTGGGGAGTGGGACAGTGCATGTCAACCTTGGAAGCAATAGATTTTATTTATATAAACTCAAATAAAAGACATATATATAAATACATAAATATAATGTCCATGTATTGGTGACTCGACACGGTCCATGTTTCGGCCTCCAAACGGAAGCCTGCCTCAGGGGCAGAGTGGTCAGTCCACTAGATGGCACTGTCGTACTTGTATCACAAACTTTAAAATTAGGCTTATACACGTACAAAGTAGAAATACACAAAATAGGCTGTTCTGGTACTATCCACGGTGGAATTGAAAAAACTCCCTCCTGCCAATTTTTGAGTGGGGAGGAGCATCCAGTGGCAGGAGGGAGTGGGCATCCCTCCTGCCTTTTTGGGAGGTTTAGGTGGGGAGGCATCCAGTGGCAGGAGGGATTGGGCAACCCTCCTGCCATTTGTTTTGGGTTTGAGGGGGGGAGACAGTGGCTGGGGGGGGCTTTGTCGGGGGGTCATTGGGGAGAGCCGTTGGCACCGGTGGGGGACTTTTTTTCTTTTTTTTTTTAAATGGGACAGATATTTTGCATGTGTAATACACACAAAATATCTGTGCCATTGAAAAAAAATAAACAAAAAATCCCAGGCAGACCTGTAGGCAAAACAGTTACCAACAGGTCTAGAGCAATCAGTTTTTACGATCACTAAAGTCCCATGCAAAATAGCCAAGTGATGTTAATGCATCAATCACTTGGCTATTTTGCATGGGGTTTTAGCTAATTTGCATAGCCAGATCAGAAAATGGTCGACAGAGGGGAAAAACATGTGGTGGGCCGTTTTGTGCATCAGTTCGGTACCAGTGATCGTTGCTAAAGCTGTGAAAACAGGTTTAGCGACGATCGCTGACTTTAGTGCATCCTTCAGTAAGTCTTTCCGGTCATTGTACCATGCAGAAGAGGGAAGGATTCTTTGCTAGCCAAGTTATTGTGCCACTACTAAAACGAGAAGAGTAAAGGAATAAGAAATGAAGTAAATATTTCTGGAGCACTCATGAGCAGCTGACAGCCCCCAGTCCTGGAAAAAGAGAAGATACAGCCAGGAGCAGCAGAATACTTTTATGGTTAGGAGGACTAACAAAGCAAATCTCCTGACCCTTTTCCAAACTCTCTAGTTGCTGATACTGTGTTGGGCAAAATATTGACAGGATTATAGTCCCAGTGTCCCATCTTATTCTACTGTCTGTAGATTTGGGTAAGAAGAGCAAGGCAGTAACAGGGCACTGTACCTGGGACCACAGCCGTACATGAAGAAGGACACAGTACTACTCGAAAGGGTCCAGAGAAGAGCGACTAAACTGGTTAAGGGGCTGGAGAAGTTGCCGTACAGTGAGAGATTATAGAAACTGGACCTCTTCTCCCTTTAAAAGAGGAGACTGAGAGGGGACATGATCGAAACATTCAAGATACTGAAGGGAATAGATTTAGTAGATAAAGATAGGCTGTTCACCCTCTCCAAGGTAAGAAGAACGAGAGGGCACTCTTTAAAATTGAAAGGGGATAGATTCTGTACAAACGTAAGGAAGTTCTTTTTCACCCAGAACGTGGTGGAAAACTGGAACACTCTTCCAGAGGTTGTTATAGGGGTAAACACCCTCCAGGGATTCAAGACAAAGTTAGACAAGTTCCTGCTGAATTGAAACGTACACAGGTAGGGCTGGTCTCAGTTAGGGCACTGGTTTTAGACCTGGGGGCCGCCACGAAAGTGGACTGCTGGGCACGATGGACCAGTGGTCTGACCCTGCAGCGGCAATTCTTATGTTCTTATGTTATGCTATACTAATATTTGTATTCTGCCTATATCTTAACTGTTCTAGGACAGATTCAACAAAATAAGAACTGAATCACATCATCCAGGAATTACAAAACAGACCGGCTCATACAAGGTATTCTGGGGAAAGAGAAAGAGAAGAGAGGTTCTCTATCTAAAAGGAAGGGTCTAAGCCAGGGGTGTCGAATTCAATCAGAGAAGGGGCCAAAATCTAAAATCCAGCCTAAATCGCGGGCCGAATGGTTTACTGAACAGTCATAAACTGACAATGTTAACCAGAAATGTGAATTTAAAATGAGTGGAACAATCTTTTCCTTAACAGTGCTGTTAACCAACTCACATGCTATCAAGCAAAACAGTAATATTGGTATCAAGCAAAACAGTAATATTGGAATGTACCTAAAATGCTCATTGTTTTGTTTTCTGGCTAGATGTCTGACACCGTTTTCCCCGTATCAATGAGTCAATGTTCGGTTTTATTTCTTGGGCTGTAGCAACCCGCAAAACAGCATGGAGGTTGTCATCGGTAATGCGTGATCTGTGCTTGTTTTTGTTCAGATTCATTATTGAAAACATCTGTTCACAAAGATAGGTGCTCCCGAACATGGATAGAATATGGGCAGCATGAAGTCGGAGCTCTGGCATTGAATCAGGGGGCAGTAGAGGGTAGAAGTCCTCAATTTCAACATCCTGAAACCTTGATTTCAGGCCACTGTCAGACTGAAGCTCGATTATCTCCATCTGAAGGTGATGGGGCACATTGTTGACATCAACTGTAAAAGGATTGGCAAAGATGTCAAAGCCTGAGTGCTGTGTTCTAAAGTCAGAGAAGCGCCGCTCAAATTCACTTAGTAAACGGCTAACTTTGGTAGCCAGCCGACTGCAAGGAAAAGTACCAGAAATAGTGGTTGAGATACTCAAACAAACGGGAAAGTGGGCAAGATTGTCCTGTTCCAGTTGGGACTTCCATAGTTGAAGTTTACGCTGGAATGCTGTGATCATGTCAGACATCTTCGTGATGACTTGTTTGCGTCTCTGCAGCTTCAGATTCAGTTGGGCGAGATGCTCGCATATGTCACACATCATAGCAAAATCACATAGCCAGGCGGGATCCGATAGTTCAGGCAAGGGCTTTCCTTTACTTTCCATGAAAAGAGCAATTTGTTCTCTGAGCTCAAAAAATCTTTTGAGGACTGCGCTCTTGCTCAGCCATCTTACTTCTGTGTGGTATGGCACGTCTCCATGCTCTGCACCCACCTCCTGTAAAAACTGCTGGAACTGGCGATGATTCAGGCCACGTGCCCTTATAAAGTTAATAGTTTTAATGACTGTGGTCATTATGTCATTCATGTCCAGAACTTTTCCACACATAGCCTCTTGGTGGATAATGCAATGATAAGTAATCAAGGGTGTGTGGCAGTGACTTTTTTGCATTCTTTCCTTCATTAGTCCAACCAAGCCTTTCTTTTCTCCGCACATTGAAGGTGCGCCATCGGTAGTTAGCCCCACCAACTTTTCCCAGGGTAATTTAAAATTATTTATAGATTTCTCCACAGCCTCAAATATATCTCTACCAGTCGTCGTCCCATGCATGGCAGCTACATCCAAAAGTTCCTCAGTGACAGAGAGGTCGGTCTTCGTAGCACGTATAAAGATGGACAGCTGCGCTGTATCAGTGTTGTCTGTGCTTTCATCGATAGCAAGTGAAAAAGCGAGATAACTGCATGCCTGTTCGGCCAGCTGTGATGATAGATTTCCTGAGAGTTCTTGAACTCTGTCTGCAATGGTGTTTCTTGACAAACTGACAGTTTGAAAACTCTGTATCTGGTCTGGGCATACTTTCTCACACACTTTTAGCATGCATTGCTTCAAAAAGGCACCCTCTGAAAAACACCTTGAAGTACGGGCAATTTCTTCAGCCACTATAAAGCTTGCTTTCACTGCAGCATCATTTTTCGCTGTAGCCTTTGTAAACATTTGCTGCTGTGATTGTAGTTTGCCTTTTAGTTCTTTAACAATTTTATGCTTTTCTTCCAAAGTATATTTGCCATACTTAACATTATGTTTGGTGTCAAAATGACGACATATATTGTACTCTTTCATCACCGACACTGTCTCATAACACAATATACACACTGGTTTGCCCTCACTAAGCACAAACATGTATTCATTTTCCCATTTGTCATTAAATTGTCTGCCTTCACCGTCAACTTTTCTTTTCCTGGACATTTTGGGATCAATATTGGCAGTATAAGATGTAGTTTATTGGAAATCTGCGTTAGAATGAAAAAGTCAGTCAATAAATGCCTGGCTGGGTACAGATAGCAGATTCTGTTGCAATTTTTATGCCTACACTTTATGCCAGGAACTGGCAGCTTCTGCTGTGTATTTTTTTTACATAGTTCCCCCCCCCCCCGACGTCCGATTCACCCCAAGCAGGACCGCTCGCATGCACCTGCACCCCCACCCTGAAGGACCGCCGACTCCCCGACTCCCAACATGATCGGGGCAAGAGGGAGCTCAAGCCCTCTTGCCCCCCCGACTCCCCGACACGATCGGGGCAAAAAGGAGCCCAAGCCCTCTTGCCCCGTCGATTCCCCAACTCCCCGACAATATCGGGCCAGGAGGGAGCCCAAGTCCTCCTGGCCCTGGCTACCCCCCCCCCCCCGCTAGTTGTTCAGGCCAGGAGGGAGCCCAAACCCTCCTGACCACGGCGACCCCCTACCCCCACCCCGCACTACATTACGGGCAGGAGGGATCCCAGGCCCTCCTGCCCTCGACGCAAACCCCTCTAACCCCATCGACCGCCCCCCCAAGAACCTCCGACCCCCCCTGGCCGACCCCCACGACACCCCCACCCCCCTTCCCCGTACCTTTCTGTAGTTGGCCGGACAGACCGGAGCCAAACCCGCCTGTCCGGCAGGCAGCCAACAACAGAATGAGGCCGGATTGGCCCATCCGTCTCAAAGCTCCGCCTACTGGTGGGACCTAAGGCTCCCAGGTCTATTCTGATTGGCCCAGGCGCCTTAGGCCCCACCAGTAGGCGGAGCTTTGAGACGAATGGGCCAATCCGGCCTCATTCCGTCGTTGGCTGCCTGCCGGACAGGCGGGTTTGGCTCCCGTCTGTCCGGCCAACTACAGAAAGGTACGGGGAAGGGGGGTGGGGGTGTCGTGGGGGTCAGCCAGGGGGGGTCGCGGGTCGGCTGGGGGGGCGGTCGGAGGTTCTTGGGGGGGCGGTCGATGGGGGGAGATAGATAGCAAGTACGGCCGGCGAGATCACAAGCCTCCTATGTCACCGCGCGTCATTGTGATGGAACGCAGCGGCGTGCAGTGATGACAGCGCGGTGCGGGCCACATTGCAAGGCCTGGCGGGCCGGATTTGCCCCGCGGGCCTTGTGTTTGACACATGTGGTCTAAGCAGTGGTGTAGTGAGGGTGAGAGGTGCCCCTCTTCTCTGCTCCTTTTCCACCCCCACCACCCCCACTCCTTCTCCGTCCCACCTCCAGTGTGCACACACCACTTTCCTACCCCGTATCTCTTTTAACTTCCCTGGCACAGAAAGAGCTATGGCATTCTGAGCACTTTACACTATAAAATTCATATATGCAAGAAGGTGTATGGATAATATAAGAGATATTTGATTAAAAGAATTAAAAAGAATTGTTGCTCTGGGATTTACGAAATGTATAGCCCTAAACATGTGCCTACCTTGCTTATTGGGTAATCCATCCCTGACCCCTGCTATCAGTAAGCATGTTGTTATCAGACTCAGCAGGGTCCCACCACCTATGATGCAACATTTTTCTGCCAGGTCACGTCCCCTGTGATGCGTTGTTCTTGTTTTGTAGGAGCAGAATACACCAGAAGATAAAGCATGACGTTGAGATGACGGCAAGATAGACTTCCAAGGCAGTCAAAACAGTGGCATTAACATGGTAAGAAAGAACTGTGAGATCTGTGGGATCTGCAGAACCCTTGTTTTACCCGACCCAGCATGTGCCTAAAATGTCTATGCCTTAATCCTGCCCTGCTTGCAATGCTTTGCCTTTTCCTTTCCTTGTCCAGCTCTTCCTCATTTACTTTTCTTGCATTTTTTTGCTTCCTTTTTAAACCACATTATTCAAACTGTCTGTGATTGGCACTATACAGTAACTGTGATTGGACTACTGACTGCCAATATACAGGATCTCTGGGTGGGGCTGGCACTGGCATTGGACAGTCTCTGTGGGTGTGACAGTCACTGGCATTGCACAGTAAATCTTTGGTTATAGTTGTTGTGTGCTCCCTGGATTTTCTGCAGTAGAAGACCGAGGAAGAAAAATTCCATTCATTTCATTAGGAAACTCACAATTCTGTGTCCATCATGGAAATCTTATGAACTTGTTCCATCTTTGCCTTTGTAACCACCATCCCTGGGATTATGCTGCCTTGAACTGAAAGAGACATCCTCAGGAAAAAGAAGGGACAGGAGACTCAAGTGAGTATCATTATAAGTGCTTTTGATTGATGTTTCCTGAAAAACAGAGGTAGTTTTTTCTCGTCACAATTCCAAATTCATGGGATTCTCAGTACGAAGAAATTGGTATTTAGTAACTAAAACCAGCAGTTTTGTATTTTTCAAGCTTTGTTTCCTGGTCTGTCTCTCTATAGGGAATAATACCAGTAGTTTCAGTTTCCTGAGCAGAACAGGGCTGCAGTAACTCTGAGATTCTTCCCTTATAAGCAGTGTCAATGCAGTCATGAATTCAGAGAGACATGGTATATTTAGCTCCCAATTTTGGATAAAGCATGAAGACTGGAATGGAGATGTTCACATTGGGATGCACTTAGTTCTAGCAGGGCATTTACAAAAGGCTCTGTGTCGGGAAAGCCTTTTCTAAACATGTATTTGTTGGCATGTGCAGCGGGGAAAACCATTTTAGAAACATACGTGTGTATAAAATGAACAGAACCATCCTGACAGCTTCCACATGCTATTTGTGCCACTTCCACTTGTAGCTGCTCCATTTTACAAATCATATTGCCAATTAAGTGTAAGGCTGCAATTTTAATTTTGTTTCGCTTTGAATGTGGAAATAAAAAAATGGGAGATTAAGGAGAAAGACTATCTTTAGTTCCTTGTTGAAACTTCTACAGTGGCCATAATGAGCATTTTATAGCAATGTGTGCATGTGTTGAGCTGGTGCAAATCCAGTGGGGATTTTTTTTTTCCTATTCACTTGTATTCCACTTGTAAAATGTGGAATAGATGTGTAGATTTGTGTCCTATGTAAACCACCTAAAAACATAAGAACAGCTATACTGGGTCAGACCAATGGTTCATCTAGCCCAGTATCCTGTTTTCAACAGTGGCCAATCCAGGTCACAGATACCTGACTGAAATCCAAATAGCAACATTCCATGCTACTAATCCAGGGCAAACATTGGCTTCCCCCATGTCTGTCTCAATAACAGACTATGAACTTGTCCAAACCATATCCTCTGGCAATGGGCACCAGAGCTTAACTATTCGTTCAGAGAAAAAAAATTCATTCTATTTGTTTTAAAGGTATTTCCATGTAACTTCATCAAGTGTCCCCACCTCCCCACCACACCCCTTTAAATTTTTGTGGTGTGGATCTCCAAGTGTAGACAGCAGCCTTATGAGATCATAATTTGCATGTATATGCACATGGAAATGTTTCTAAATTAAGGGCCTTAGTATATGTATTCTATACAGTATTAAACTCTGCAATTGTTTCATAAGATCAGAGGGTCCATAATTACATAACAAGATTTATTTCTTAACCTCTGAAGGGTTCTTTTACTAAGCTGCGGTAAACTCTAGAGCAGTGATCTTCATTGCAAGGACTGTGAGCCAATGGCAGCCCTCCGAGACCTCTGTGGCGGTCTGTGAATTCTCTACAGAATATCAAACACCCCCCACCCCTTCAGAATCCTGCACTTTTTGTTTTCAGTGCTACAGTCTTGCACTCTTCGGTCCGCGGGCAGCATGAATGAAATAAACACACTGCCTTCAGCAGCCCCGGAAGCTTTCTCTCTGCTACAGCTTCCTACAAACAAAAATAGCTGATACAGACTCCAGACTAAAGCAAGAGCTGGGTTCCTAATACAAGGCCAGCTCCTGAATACATAGCAGACAAGAGGGAGTAAGGGACTCTAAGGTGTGGGGAGAAACAAGCTGCATTTGGAACAGCTTGGAAATCCTGGAGTGGAGTTGTTGTTTAAAAGTCAGTACTCCAGGATAGACTGGTGAGAGACCAGGCTGTTTGAAAAGTGAGACTCCAAGATGGGAATATGATAAATGGAATAGCAAGAAACCTGGTTAACCCTGGAGCATTGTCCTGTAAGCTCAGAGGACTACTAGCCCTTGGAGTGGGGCACAGTTAAGGGACTGAAAAAGGCCAAAATATGGGGTCATGAAAAAGTTGCAGGGAGTGACTGACAAGGAGGAAGGTGGAGTGAGTCTCCAAAGAGCAAGTCAAGAGACTGGTCAAAAATCAAGGGACTCCAAGAGGTTAAGTGCCCTGATAAAAGCAGGATGTCAGAAGCCAGACAATGGTTACACTCTAAAAGAGAGGGATTCTTGGGCAGAACGCAAGAGTTGCAACCTGAGTCCAGAAGCCCCAAGAAGAAAAAGGGGACCTGTAGAGGTTAAGTGCCTGTCTCAGGGGTAGCCCAAGGGGTGGAAGAAAGTCAGCTCTTGTGATCTAGAAAGGACTGGAGACCTGGATTGGGTGTCTGCTATGTTGTCTCAGTCAGAGGAGGAGATAGGATCCTGTGAAGATCAACTATTACAGGTTCAGTACCCACCTCAAGATCAAGCCCATGAATTAGAGAAGGCTGCCTGTTACATTAAAGATCTGGAAGAAGATCAGGTGCTATCGGCACAGTGTACAATTCAATTAAGGAAGGAAAACGAGAACCTCCAAAGACAACTGGTAGAGGTTAAGGATCAGTTGAAAGGTGAAGAGTGAAGAATGAGAGAGTATGAGAGCCTGTTGCAGCATATGGACAAAGAAAGGGGAGCTCAGAAAAGCCCTTGAACAGAAAATTGAGGAGGCAAAGCAACTGAGTAACAAGTCCATTGGGGGGACCCTACAGGAATAGAAATGCAGCTAAAACAGGAGGAATTCCAGGCCTTAAACATAGTAACATAGTAATTGACAGCAGATAAAGACCTGAACAGTCCATCAAATCTGCCCTATAGTTAAACGCATTATAATTCATGATTTAATTAAATTGTCTTTTTTTCTTTGTTATTTCTGGGTCATAGACCATAGAAATCCACCTGGTACTGTCCATAGATTCCAACTACTAGAGTTGCCATTGAAGCTCATACCAGCCTATCCAAACCATCTCGTTTGCGAGATACAAACTGTAACAGTCTTCCCACCACCGTCCTCACATTCAAAATTGCTGTAGTTCCTGTTGAAGCCCTCCCCAGCCCATCCTTAACTGAATTGCCATCTACAGGACACAGATCGTGTATCTCTGCCCTGTACCAGCCTTAATTCTTCAATTTATACTATTAATTTTCTAATTAGAGCCTCTGTGCTCATTCCATGCTTTTTTTAAAAAAATTCTTACACCATTATCTTCTCCACCACCTCCCTCAGGAGGGCATTCCAGGCATCGACCACCCTCTTCATAAAAAATAATTCCTAACATTAATGTTCTAAATGAAGATCAGACTTGTCCACATACTTATTTTCTCAGTGGTCAGTTATGGAAGCGAAAGCTGGACACTTACGGAAACAAGGCAGAAAGAAAATTGACTCATTTGAGCTTTGGTACAGGAGAAGGATTTTAGGCATGCTGTTGTGGACTGACAGAAGAACTAAAAAAATCAGTTCTGGAAGATATCAAACAGGCTATGTCACTTGAAGCCCAAATGATGACAATACGACTGTCTTATTTTGGTCACACCATCAGGAGGAAAAATTATGTTCTTACCTGTTAATTTTCTTTCCTTTAGACGCAGCAGATGAATCCAGAGACCAATGGGATAGCACACATCTACCAGCAGGCGGAGATAGAGAAACTGATTAACAGGTGGTCCTATTGGCTGGCACTCCTCCTGTATCTCCAGTATAGCTCCTTGCCCAAGCAACCGTAACCATCAATAGGCATAGCATGTAAAAAACTTCTTTCCCATAACAAATTTCAAAAGGCAATTATACAGAATACAACCATCAATAATAACAAACTTCGAAAGTTGGAAAAGAAAAAACCGACAGTCAATATCCAGAAAGGGTGGGGCTCTGGATTCATCTGCTGCATCTAAAGGAAAGAAAATTAACAGGTAAGAACATAATTTTTCCTTCCTTAGCAAAAGCAGCAGATGAATCCAGAGACCAATGGGATGTAGCAAAGCAATCCTCAATCTGGGTGGGAAGCAAACGCCGCCTCCGCAACAACCGAAGCACTAAATGCATCTACCACATGCACCCCCACATCCAACCAGTAATGCTGAGAGAAAGCACTCTCGGAAGACCAAGTAGCCACGAGACAAAACTCCTCCAAGGAAAAATCCTCTGGACCGAGTCCAAGAAGTAGCCATCGTTCTGGCGGAATGGTCATGAAGTTCCTTCGCCAACCACTTCCCTGCCATCAAGCAAGCGTAAATAATGTCCTCCTGGACCTACTGAGCGATGGAGGCTTTGGACGCCACCATACGTTTGAGGCGTCCCGTGAAGAATACAAAAAGGTGATCTAAACAACTAAAAGTTGTTAGAAACCTAGCTCGCGGACAACGCTACGCATTTTCAAAAAATGCAGTGAATAAAAGCACTTCTCCCCAATTCTCCTCCCAGGAAGAAGGAAGGAAAAGTGAGAGTGTCATAAAAGAAAGGATGACACCGAAATTGTGGTACCGTCCGAACTGACACCCCAGATTTTGTAAATCAGAAATAGAAATCCCCGCCAAACAAGGCCTGCAACTCAGAAAACCACCGAGCTGAAGCCATGGCCACAAGAAACCCGGTGTTCAACGGCACAGCCCTTTAGAGTCTCAAAAGACAAGGATGAAATGAAGCCTTCGGTAAACTATGAAGAAGTACCTTAAGACTATACTCCGGACAGGGCTTTCTAAGAGGTGTACAAATATACCGTACTCCGTTTAGGAACTGAAAGGACCTCAAGAAGTTGATCCTGGAACTGAAAAATGAAAGCAAGAAGATGTGACTTTACCTGAACATCAAGAAGACCAAAATCATGATTACCACCAACAAGAAAGTCCACATAAAAATGAAGTGGTTAACAGCTTCGTTTTCCTTGGGTCTTCTACATGAAATTGAGAAGTAATCGAAGAGCAATATACCTTGTAACAAGCTAAGAATGGCACTTGATGCTGAAGGGAATTGAACGCTAAGCCCTTGGCAATATACTTGTGTCAAAAAAGAACTCTGGAAGGGTGCAAATGTTGAGAAGTACTCAAGAAAGTAAAAACCTCCAAAAGGAAGCAGAAGCCACAAGTGAAGATGTCTGTATCGCCTGGATAAGAGAATAAACAACCTGCTTCGCATAACCCTTACATGTCAGCCATGACTTTTCAAAAGCTAGGTCGCAACACCAAAGTAGTACGAATATCCATGTTGATCGGACTCTAGGTGAGCAAATCCAGAGATACCAGGAAACTTAACAGTCCGGCTGTCGAAAGACTCATCAGATCCATATAGCAAGGATGGTGCAGCCAATCCAGAGATCCTACAAAAACTGTGCCCTGAAAGTGAGCTTGAGATGGCAAATCCAAGCCATCATCAGCCAGGGGAAAACACTGAAAAAAGAGAAACCAGAGGCGAGAAAGAAGCCACGCTGCTACCCCCTCTGACTCCCACTCCCTGTGCCCGCCGAAGAAGCTAGGAAGCTTAGAATATTGAGACAAGGCCATGAGGTCTAGTTCCAGGAGATCTCACTTCCATAAAAAGAGCTGGAACACCTGAGCCAAAATTCTCAATATCCAGGATGTAGAAGATTTCACTAGTACTAACATTTACACTTTCTAGAGCGTACACAGTGCTGTACACTGTAACAAACAATAAATGGGCCATGCACAGATTTTGTGGAGAGAAAGTCTATCCAAACTCTTTTCCTGATCCATAAAATGATCTGCCAACAGAAGAGGAAGATGAGGGTCCACCCATTGAAGTAGAACCCCAACTTTACCTGCCAACTGAGCACATCACCTACTGCCCAGGCTGTAGAGAAATACCCCCATCATAATACTGACTGAAAAGACCCTCAGCGTCATTCCGGAAGAATGGTCTGAAGCTCCAGAAACTGTAGCCTGACCATGCTCCAGAGTAGAAGAATGAACAAGTACCGAGTCGCCTCTTAAGACCAGACTCCTGGAGCTGAGGATGGAAGGCACCGAGCCCCCCAACCCGACAGCCCGGGATTATTGGTGGCCATGAGCTAGTCCAGCAAAGACCAAGGCATGCCTTTGAAAACAGAATTCTCGCTGAGCCACCAAATCATACAGAGCGATACTTGAGGAGTCTACCAAATAATTGGAGCCTGAGATACCGGGAACCACCGGAACAAAAGCGACTGGGTAGGCGAAATGGCATGTGCCAAAACCGAAAGTGCTGCTCCAAGAGAGGCAAGCAAACCTAGTGCAGATTCGGAATCCATAGTGAAAAGGTAAATATTCTCCCAGTTTTTCTGTAGAAATGTGTAACCCTGAGAAACTAATTCAGAAGAATGGGATCCAGCCTGCCCAATGCCCCCGTCTTGGGCACCATGCAATAAGTGGAACAACGTCCCTTAGTTCCTGGCCCTGAGGACCAGTAACACTTAAAAAGGGAAATACAAAACATAGAGACTCCAAGAACTAACCAGAAACCTGAAGAGGATGCAAAGTTGCAAGCATCCTGAAAAAAGTTCACAGCCCCCTGACCTGACATTATAGCATCTTCTCCCTCATGAGAAAGCCTGAAGAGTCATTGGAAGAAGTCTAGATCCCCTCAGAATGAAGTGCAGAAGGTAGGGAACGGCAGGATGAGAACTGAAGGATCTGTAAGCTTAAAGAAAGAAATTCTCCTAGGAAAAATCAAGTTTCGCAATGTAAAGAGAAATATACTGGAAACCATGAAAACAGTACTAACTCCATGCAACGTGAGCGAAATACGTATGTCCTTTAAAATGAGTACGAACTAGACGCAATCAAGATGCTGCTTCTACCGCCCCGTGGAAAACAACAGAATCCTAACAGGTATCAGACAAAGCTCACATCGCTAATGAGAGCTTCAGGGATGAGGCTAACAGCCACACAGCGCGCGCTCCTCCGTGAGTTTGATAGAATAGATAACTGGCTCCTGGTTAGAAGGAGCTGTACAGCCCTTTCTGTCTGGTCAGGGGGTCCGTCTAGCATGTGCCATGAGAAGATGGCGACAGGAGAAACCAGCGTGATAAGCATGGAAATCTGAAGTCCAGGCCCCCTCAGAAATAGAGAAAGAGAGTCCTGGCCGCAGAAAGATGCGAAGTGTCATTATGCCCATAGAGACAGCCTGAACTTGTAAACCGTTAGTACTACCTTTAGGCATATATATCCTATGCCACTACTAGACACATGCAGCGCAGCACAGAGGCCCAAATAAAAAGGACAGCTACCAACAGACAAAGGCTCAATCTGCAGGGACCCCAAGAGACACAATGAGATACCCGTGTGAAATACAGAGCACTTTCTTACTGCTGATCTCACTGCGCTGTGAATTGCCGTATGTCGGCTCAGTCCGGAGACAAACTGAGACTGGGTGACCTAGCACAGGTCAGAGTCTCTCTGGTAATCCCCTCGAGTGCTTACACCAGAGTCCGATTAAACTAGCAGCTTCCTTCAAGGTAATACAGCAGGAACACAGACATAGACATATAAAATCTGTCCAAGCTTGTCCCAAAGCAGGTGAAACACGTACAACTTGTCTGAACCGGAAAGGAGAGAAGCCACGGCATATCCTGACCAAGTCAGCTGTAAATAAACTACCGGAACGCTGCAGCTCTCCCTCCATCGCCGGAGACCCAAGTGCACACCTGATTCTCGCTGACATGTGGCCGCCGCATCAACGCTCCTAGAAACATAGTCGGATTCAAGTCCCGCAAAATTTACCCTGCTGCGGCATGCATAGAAAGAAAGACTCGGGGAATAACCAGAAGAACGGTGGGGTGCTTCCCACAGCACCGGAAAAAACATGAAACATCTCATGCGCGCTGCTATAAACCGGCACCTGCACAATCAGCTGCACATGGCCGTGACAAACACCGACGAAAGAGAGCCTTGGAATAAACAGGACTACTACTGCTGCACTGAAATTCAACGAGGAGTACAAGTGCAAGCATGAAATCGCACCACTACTGCCACGCTGTAACCAACAAGGAAACCAAGCGCGTGCATGCAAAGGGCGGGAAAGTCCCGGCTCCCTCAACGGATTCTAGTCATAAAACTTAGCCTCAATAAAAATATCCATTCCTTAAACGTATATTGACCGAATCCACAGTACTAAGACTCCCAAACAGAACCTGAAGTTCATACAACAGTAAAATACAGACATACTCACAAGCTTGTTGTTAGGGCCGGTTGAAGCCAGTTAGAGCTGGATGAGCAGCACTAACAGAGCAGAATGTAGCAACTGTGGTCTCCTTTTTTTTTTAACAGAGAAAGGAAAGAAGAAAAAATCGAGACCCTGTCAGACCCTCTAGCAAAGGAGGGAAGGTGAGGCAGGGACCTGGGGGGGACCAGGTGTAACCCCTAAAGCCGGCACCGTTCAGCTGGACACCCCTGTCTCACTGAAGAGAAAATCTCAACAGGAGAAATAGCATTGCCAGCTCACTGAAGAGAAATCTCAACAGGAGAAACAGAATGGCAGTCTCACTGAAGAGAAACCTCAACAGGAGAAAATAAAGTTCCAGTCACAGCCAGAATTCAGGAGCTAGTTGAATAGCGACCATTTCCTGCTGGGAGATAGAGAATATGGAGATACAGGAGGAATGCCAACCAATAGGACAACCTGTTAATCAGTTTCTCTATCTCCGCCTGCTGGTAGATGTGTGCTATCCCATTGGTCTCTGGATTCATCTGCTGCTGTTGCTAAGGAAGAGAGAGATCACTGGAGAAGGACATCATGTTTGGTAAGATCGAAGGAACCAAGTGTAGAGGGCGACCTACAATCAGATGGTTAGACACGTTGAAAGCAACCATAGGGATGACGCTGGAGGACCTGTCTGGACTAGTTCTAAACCAATTTCTTTTAAGAGCCGCAGTTCATCATTCAACATTAATACTAAGTCTACCACCCTTCAACCTCAATTTATGCCCTCTAGATTTACCAGTTTCCCTTATCTGGAAAAGATTTGATTCTATAGTAATACATTTCAAGTATTTAAACATATGTATCATATTATATATCATAACATGCTGGACATAGCCAGAACTTGGACATCTTTTTCTGATGTATTTAGTAAAGGTTGTATGTCAGCAGATCCTGTTCTATCAACTTGCACGAACACAGAGGTTTTTTTAGTGGGTTTTGTATACTAAGCTCCTAGAGTGTTGAAAGTCTATTAAATTGCTGCATTTTTACTGAGAGCTTTATGGGGTTTGCTTGATACTCTTTGATGATCATAATATCTTCAGACTCTTGATCATAATATCTTCAGACTCTTGATCTTCAGACTCTTGATCCAGGTCATATAGGGCATTTTCGATAGGACGTCTAAGGGCTCCTTTTACGAAGGTACGCTAGCGTTTTTAGACACGCACCAGATTAGCATGTGCTATAGCACGTGCTACCCGAAAAACTACCACCTGCTCAAGAGAAGGCGATAGTGGCTAGCGCACATGGCATTTTAGCGCACGCTATTCTGCGCGTTAAGGCCCTAACACACCTTCATAAAAGGAGCCCTAATTCTGAGTTTGGACGTTTCCTGTAAGACGTCCAAAAGTCATGGTGAAGAATGTCTATTTTTTAAACCGCTAAATGTCTAATTTTTTTAAATGACTTTTTTGGATATCTTGGACGTCAGGCCGTCCAGCCTAAGGACGCCTAAATTAGTTCACCATTTTCAACCACAAAAACATCCAAGTTCAAAACATGTTTCTCAAGTTTATTAAAAATTTGATATACTGCCTTAATATTGTCAAAGCGGTGTAAATTACATTAAAAATAAAGTTTAAAACTAGTAATAATATCATTCAAAACTATTCCTGTATAAATCTTTATTCATTTTAAAATATACACAAAGTGCATACAGAAATACAACAATTGGCACCAAGTAACAGCACTTATTACTAACAAATAATAATATAGACATCTTTTCCCCTCCTCGCCCCTCCCTCCCAACTCAGATGTGTGTAAAACTCAATAATATAGAAGGCTTTGACTATTAATTGGTGGATACAAAATTTGCTAATGGGCCCCAAATGTCATTGAAGTTTTTACCATAACCCTTTAGTTCCGAATTCATACATTCGTATCGATAACACAAGCACAGGGATTCCCACCAAAAGCTGTGATTCAGCTACAAATTTGAACTTGGAGGATGAGATGTACAGCATCAGCATCTATGAGACAGACTTGTTTTTTTTCTGTTACATAGAATTTTTTGAACCCCTGTTCATTTGCAAAAATTAGATCATTCAAAGTCTAATAGATGCTGGCACTGTCATCTTGATATAGGGACGCTGGATCACATGTTGTACTTTTGCCCCTTAATATTAGTCTTCTGGAAGTTGATATGGGTTTCAATTAATAGGATATTAGATATTTCCATTCCTATGTCGTACGATATAGTGTTCTTTGGAACTATATTACAACCCAAGTCTCCAATTTCTGTAGCTAAGAATAGATTACTTCTTGAAATGACTGCTATACAAATGATTACAAAAAACAGGAAGAATTGCAATATCATTCAAAACTATTAACATACTATTAGCATATCATTAATATGTAGGGTAATTACTAGATGAATCAGAGCATGAGGAAAGGAGGGTGGAACTACAATCATTTCTAGAAAAGAGGAGAAGGGTAGTACTAAAGGGAAGGGAAGCTATGCTCTTCCTTAATTATGTTTAAGTGGCGGGAAGTCATTGAGTTGATCAGATGGAAGGTCACAAGTTATATGCGTCCTTACACATAAATGTTTTTAAAATTTGTTTTAAATTTATCAATATTTTTCTCTTCTCTTATGTGGGCAGGCAAAGAATTCCAGTGTTCAGGCACACTTACCGAAAAAATACATTTATGTGTGATGTCATAAAAGAGATGTCTGACTGAGGGGATATGTAATAGATTTTGGGTATTTGATCTTAATGTTCTGATGGAACTGTAAGGAATAATCAGCCTGTTAAGAAAGTGGGAATATGGAGGGATTTTATTTTAAACGTTAACATTAACAGTACAACGTTAACAGTAAAACATCTAAATCCAGACCATTTGGATATGGGAGGGGCCAACATTGCAATGGACTGACCACCCAAACATACCAACAGGGCAGTGGGGCATTTTAGAGAGCACTGCCATGAAATTCTCATAAAGAGTGCCAGATGTACATCTTACCATAACCCCCTTATGATTTCTGGTAAGCCCTCCAAAACGCTCCCAAAACCTACTATGCCCACCCCCAGTAGCCCAGTAGCTAGATGGCACCTATATGGCAGTATAATAGGGTTTTAGTAGGCTCACACTTTCTACCATAAATGTAGTGGTTGGATTATAGGCCTGGTTCCTCCTCTGTATGGTTCACCAGCCCACTCACCGGGCTACTTAAGATACCTGTGTGCTGCTTTACTAGGCTGTTGTCCTAGAGACAGGTATGTACTGTTTCATTCAGATCTTTGTGGGTGGGAGAGGGTCAGTGACCACTGGGGGAGTGTGTGTGTGTGTGGGTCATTACTTAATCCCTCCAGTGGTCATCTGGTTAGTTTGGGTACGTTTTTGGCACATGGATGGTTGTAAAACAAGTTCATCCTGGATGTCTTGGGAAATGTTTGATTATTACTGCAAGACATCCAAGTGCTAAGCCCGCCTATATCATGCCTCCAACACGCGCCCTTAAACAGCTAAGAAGCCTAGCCAGTTGACACTTTCCAAAAATGCCAGGACTAGTAGTAGATTTAAAACAAACCAATAAAAATATTCCTTCATTCAATATGTAATTAACCTCCTTCTTTACAAAGCCACACTAGCATTTTTAATGTGGCCATGGCGGTAAAAGCTTAGCCGCTCATAGTAATTCCATGAGCATCAGAGCTGTTACCACAGTGGCCGGAGCTAAAAATGCTAGCGCAGCTTTGTAAAGGAGGAGTTAAGCTCTGGAATGTGGTGAAAGCAATTAGCATAGTAGGGTTTAAAAAAGATTTGGATAATTTCTTTGTTCAAAAAAAAAAAAATTCTTTATTTATTCAATTTTAATTGAACATATAGCATATATATGCATTAAGAAACAGAAATTTTAAAAAAGCTATAACACCAAAAATTCAACAAAGGATTATCTTTATGGAACCTAACAAAAAGGTGAATTTTCATAGCAGATTTCTCTATAAGTCCTTACGCTATTACGATGGACTTGGGAAAATTGACTGCTTATTTCTAGGATAAGCAGCATAAAATCTGTTCTACTCTTTTGGGAATTTTGCCAGGTACTTGTGACCTGGGTTGGCCACTATTAGAAACCTTTGGTTTGTCCCAGTAAGGCAACTCATTTTATGTTCTTAGTTGAAATATGGCCTGTGTCAACTCAAATGGCTACATGGATTATTTTATTGAAGGGCATTTATAATAAAGGACAATAGTGCTCCATTTTCTGGTCATAGCCACTGTTATGGTTTCCTTAAAAACCACAAAAATGGATGTCCATATCTGACCTGCATACTTGGGCGTTCATATTTTAAACTGCATATTCTAAATTTAAAATCTAGTTTTAGCTTTGTGCAGTGGCAGTATTGAAGCCAATGAGTTAAAATATGTTTAACTACATAAAGTGAATTTGAGTCCTAAGTAACTGTATTGGGAAGAACAGGGAGGATGAATATTTTGGTGTAGCTCATGCACTATTCTCTTTTCCATCTGCCAAGGGTTGTAAATTTAAAAGATTTCAACTTCTGCTGTCCTTTCAAGTGGCATTAATGGGTTAAGGATTTGGCTCTCTTGATTATGTCAACTGACTCTTATCTGCAATTTCAACATGTCTTAAAAAAGTATCTTTTTACTGAATACTTTGAAAATTAGGCATGTTCTGCCTTTCTTCTCACCTTTTGTACTCATAATCTTTTATGAACCGCATAGAACTTAGCGGTATTTGCGGTACAGAAGTGATTTTTTATGTTATCTTTATGTTTATGAATGTATGGCTGCCAAAGCAGTCCATCATTAATCATGAGATTCACTCTGACATAATGCTTTTACATCTATAACTGAAATTTATTATTTGTTGCCTTTCCTAAAATGGTGTGAAAAGCTAATACCCTTTCTTCTATTTGCTGAATAGAGACCTGTATACTATTCACAAATAAGTGCATGATAAGCAGAATTATTTTCTTATTCATTCCAACCTTCAAATTCCACAGATAAAAAAGGGGAAAATTACATTTCATAAAATGCTCACGTTAAGCCTGTAATTCTGGGATTTAATAACCTTCAATATACATATTAGGGTTTTAAGAAATGGGGGATTGCCTTCCTTTTTGCTATTCATAGAAACAGAAATCTTGATGGCAGATAAAATGGCTGATCACGTCTGCCCATTCACAGCATCCACTATCTCCTTTCCCTAAGAGATCCCACGTGCCTGTCCTACGCTTTCTTAATGCAGACACAGTCTTTGTCTCTACCACCTCTACTATAAAAAAGTATTTCCTTAGATTATTCCTGAGTCTATCACCTCTTAACTTCTTTCTATGTTCTCATTCCCTTCTCTACAGTCTGTCCAGCTGGTAAAGTTTCAAGTTTTATTTTATTTGATATACCACTTATAAAGCCTAAGCTGTTTCCATACAAATTGTATACAATTATATAAAAAAATAGAGGGAACATACAAAATAGTTATTTAAAAAATATAAGGGACTAACATACATGACACAAAAAGGAAAAAGGAAAAAGGAAGGGGAGAGGAACAAACCAAATGGGAATGGGTTAAAGGAGTAGAGATAGAGATGGAGATGAAAGAAAAGAAAAAAAGAGAGAGAGAGAACCTATAGGAGGAGTAAAAATAAGGATTTTCCACTTGGGGAGGATCAGAAGAAGGAGTACTAGTTTAGGTTTCGAACGCATCTTTGAAAAGGAAAGCTTTGAGGCCAAATTTAAACTTCTGGAGACAGCTTTCTTGACTGAAGTTAATGGGAAGGGGGAGGGCAAGTCATTCCATATTGTTGGTGCAACAACAGCAAAAATTGTTTTCTGGTGGCGTCGTAACTATTTGGCACATGGAAGGGATGGCAAGAAGATGTTTTTGTGTAGACCTAAGTACTCTAGACATGGTATATGGCAGGGGTGTCAAAGTCCCTCCTTGAGGGCCGCAATCCAGTTGGGTTTTCAGGATTTCCCCAATGAATATGCATGAGATCTATTAGCATACAATGAAAGCAGTGCATGCAAATAAATCTCATGCATATTCATTGGGGAAATCCTGAAAATCAGACTGGATTGTGGCCCTCGAGGAGGGACTTTGACATGCAGGCGAGTGGCTCATTTGCACTTTAAAAGCGAGGAACAGAATCTTAAACGAAATACAGTGTGCTATAGGCAGCCAGTGTGCGTCTATTAGAAGAGGTGTCATGTGGTCATAGTGTCCCTGTTCTTAACTGTATTTAGTCCCATGCTTCCTGTGAAGAAGAATAATTACAAATCACAAGATATTTTGAATAAACATTGCTGGATACTGGAGAGGAAAACAGTGCAGGTGTTTAGACAGGATAGCACACTGTGATGTTGATTATCAGACAGGCTGGTAGATTTAGGGTCTGAAGGATTAGCAGGGTCAGATCTCCATACAAAAGGATAAGGGATGTTAGGAGCAAGTGTAAATCTGCCTTTTTCTTTGCAGAGATCCTGGTATCTAACCACAAATTGTCTCTTCTTCAGAGATCTGCAGCACTTCCTCTGGGATGAATGTTGTGTTCTGCAGTCAGTGTCCTGCTGTCTGGAGCTTTATGCTCACAGGTAATGGGATTAACACCCAATAGAGCAGAGAGTTGATTATAAAAAATGAACTTAGAACATTTCTTGTTAGCGGTTTGAATGAAGTATTGCGATAACTGTGTTTATGAACTTGAATATGTGAAATTATAGTAAAAAATATGAGAAGTTGTCAGTGATAAATTTATGGGACTAACAGGAGGGTAGAAAACAGTTGCCTCTGCCAATAACAGTGGTAGCAGCATATAGGACAGTGGTCTCAAACTCAAACCCTTTGCAGCGCCACATTTTGGATTTGTAGGTACTTGGAGGGCCTCAGAAAAAATAGTTAATGTCTTATTAAAGAAATGACAATTTTGCATGAGGTAAAACTCTTTATAGTTTATAAATCTTTCCTTTTGGCTACGTCTTAATTATCATATTGTAATTTATAGCTAAACAGATATATGAGCAAGATACTGTTTTATTTTACTTTTGTGATTATGATAAAACATACTGAGGACCTCAAAATAGTACATGGCTGGCCACATGTGGCCCCTGGGCCGCAAGTTTGAGACCACTGATATAGGACATCAGGTGGCCCCTCCTCAGGGCCAGCAGAATTGATCTGCAACCAGCAGGAGTGTTGGGGTTCAGACTACTTTCTACTGGCCATGTGACTGCTGGTGAGGAGGTACCTGAATTCAGGAGACTACATGGGGGCTGTGCTCAAAGAAGGCAAGCCAGCTGATCCAGTTGTAAGAAAGTTCATGATAAAGCAGATGTTTGGCTCATGTACAGTCTGGGTTCTTATTGTTCAGTAAATTAAACTGCAGCCCTGCTATTACCTGAACAAATGGTCTGGCCTTCCTCACCGCTGGAATTGTTGTCTATGTGGGTTGATGGTGCTTCAGGGGCTGGACAGAGCTGTCACAGATGCTTAAGTTATGAGGGAGGGAGCAAGTGTTCGTAACTTCTCACATGTTTCAAACAGTTTGATTATTTTAATTTGAAATGAATCTTGATTGTACATTTCTTAAGGGAGTGATCATCTGCCCCAGTGGAATGTTACCGCAGTGAGACGTCACTTGGTTTATCTCTATTTTGTGTTATTTTCCAGTGTACAGAATCTATCAGCTGGCTAAGGAGCTAGTTTGCTGCATCATCTGAGATAAAAATTACATTCATCAGAGTAACAAAATATGTTTGCTTGTTTCTATTAAAAACAAGTGTATATTTAGAAGTATGTTTAGCTTGGTGAAGTACAAGCTATAGGGCTTATTTGCTAAGGCCCGGATTCTCTATATTGTGCTGAATTCGGCAGCCGCCTAAAAAGCAGCCGCCAATCGTGTGTATAGAGAATTGCACCTCCGGGTTTTCCAGGCCTACATTTCTGGCACTTATCTTTGTCATGAATCACATCTACGTATGCGATTTAAGGCACCTAACACCACTTCCAGTATTAGCCACACTTTAAGGGCCATAAAGCCAATAGGCACTGTAATGATTTTTACCATTTTAAACAGCATTTCTCAATTAACTTAGGTGCTGGTAGAATTTCTCCCTAAAGGCTTTCTCTTATAAATTTGATCATGTTATGATCACTATTTCCCTGCAGACACAACACCATTACCTCTTGTGCTATGCCCTACATTCCACCAAGGACTAGTTAAAAAATAACTCCCCTTCTTGTTGTTTTCCTGAACCAGTTGCCCCAAGAAGCATTTATTACGTCTAACAATCAGGGCCGGTGTTAGGGGGGTACAGACAGGCAGCTGCTCTGAGCCCCACAGCTACAGGGGGCCCCCGACTGCCTGGTGAGGAGATGTAAGCTTCCCTCCCTTCAACTCCCTCACTGCCGCAGCCTGTAGGCAAATTGAACCCTCGCCACAGGGCTCAAACACTGTGTGAAGGCTACCCTTCTCCTCAAAAACAAGGCGTTACATCATGGGAAAGAGAGGGAGGGGAGGGGGAGAGAAATGCTGCTGCACCCAATTGGGGGGGAGAGAGGGAAAGAGAGAGAAGGAAGACAGAGAAGGAAGAGGAGAGGAAAGAGATGCCAAGACCATGGGAGGGAGGGAAAGGAAGGAAGGAAAGGAGATGCCAGACCAGGGGAAAAGAAGGAGGGAGAAGAGATGCCAGATAATGGAGGGGGAAGGAGAGATGGAAGGGAAGGAGAGCAGAGAGATGCTAGGGCATGAGGGGAGGGAAGGGAAACTAAGGCAACAGATGCCAGACCAGAGGAAAAGGAAGGAGAGGAGAGAGATGCTAGAGCATGGGGATAGGGAAGGAAATGAGAGTGATGCCAGACTATGAGGTGGAGTGGGAAGGAAGAAAATGAGAAGAGAGATGCCAGAGCATAGGGGAGGGGGTGGAGGCAGAAAAATTGAGAAGGGGTGAAGCTGAAATGAATCATGTACAAGGAGAGAAGGGGCACAGGATAGACAGTTTATTGAAGGAACATAGAAAGAGGGAAGATGCCATATGGAAGAGAGAGAGGGTGGACATTAGTTGGAAAGGGCAGAGAGGGCAGACAGTGGATGGAAGGGGTAGAGAGAGAGGGCAGAGACTGGATGGAAGGGGCAGAAATGATAAAAGGTAGAACGATTTTTTTGTTGCTTTATGTAGAATAAAGTAGTATTGCAACTGTATTGATAAAAGTTTATAAATAGGAAATGGAAATAAGGCAATCTTTTTTTTTGGACTAAATCCCTTTCCTCAAATCAGGACAGGATACCATAACAGCAGTATACTTTACTGTCCTGAAGAAAGAAGATTTGGACTCTGAAAGCTAATTGAAAAATGAATTAGTCCAATAAAATGGTATTTTCTTATTTCTCATTATTTACTTTATTTCTGTTCGTTAATTTGTAAAGTGGTGATTGTTATTTATCAATTTTTTCAAATTTACATCTGCTATCTTTATATTTTGCACAGTATTAGGGGACATGTGTCACTGTTTCTTTTGGGGTTGCATTGTATGCAGAGTCTGGTTTCTTATCAAAATCATTCAACTGACCCGCATTGGTAACAAAATTCATGGAGAGTGATCAAAATAAAATTTATAAAAATACTCAGAGATATGGAACTTTGTAGGGAAGGCTTGAATACCTCCCTTGGGTGAAGAGTTCACCTTCCAGTCATTGTGATTTTATAAAAACTTTGATCATTAACTCCACAGAATATTGCTTAATTCAGTCTCAAAAAAACTTTCATAATAAAGATTTTTAACATATTTGAGAGTCACTGTGTGTTATAATTTGTTTTGAAATAACACTTAGCTTAAACAGGACTTGGGGGTCCCAACGTGGCCCCATTTCGTTCCCTGCGTCAGGGGACCCGAGTGGTGTAATTCAGACAGGTTCCTGATGAAATGCAGTTGAAAAATGGCTCTTGTGACTATCAAAATGATTCTAGTAAGGAAACAAACAGTAAAAGCAAGAGTCAGGTGTGGATGTAGCAAAACTCTAATAACCACACTGAGACTTGAAAATGACACATTCTTGCAACAGCTCTAGGGAATAAGAAGCACAATGAAATGTAACTAATATAAAGAGCTCCTTGGAGATTACATACCTCTGCTGGAAAACAGTTGTTTAATTCAAAAACCGCCAGGCAGAGAGCAGATTTCTGGTACTATTTAAGTGCAAAAACGCTGAAAAAACGTCAAAAACAGTCATGACGTCAAAAATGTGATGACATCACGACGTCAGCTGTCAGGAATGAAAAAACTGATTAAGAAGAAATCCTGAAGTGGAAATGAGTGAATACAGCAAAGGCAAACATTATTAAAGAAATGCTATCCACTCGATCTCATTGTTTAGCCCTCGAGGGTGCAGTGTGTTCAAAGTAAAGATCCATTGCTGTTCTTTTCTCCATAACAATTTAGCTATGTCTCCACCTCTTGTAGATGTGACAGTGTCCAGAATAGAAAACTTAAGGTCTGTCAGGTCATGATTATGTTCAATCCAGTGAGTCACTAAAGGAGCTTCCTTCACTTTAGATCTAATTCTGCTAATATGCTCACCTATTCGTACTTTGATGCTTCTAGTAGTGCATCCCACATAGTGAAGGTGGCACGGACACTGTATGATGTATACTACCTGCTTTGTACTGCAGGTAGTAGCCAGGCATATAGACTTAGTCTGTGTTTTAAGTGACATGTAGGCTAGGCTCACACTGTGTGCACACATTTTACATGAACCACATGGGCTGTGCTCACCTCCCTCCACTACCTCTGTCTTTCTCAAAAATTGTGAATGCACCAAAAGTTGTTTAAGATTCCGCTGTTTAGAAAACCGTGGGAATTCCTGGAACTCTGGGTGATATCTCAAAATGTCCCAATGCTGTTTGATGATTCTTTTCATATGAAAGGCATGAATGGAGTATGGGAGTACACAGACCAATGAGGGTGAGTCCTGAGATCGTGATGAGTTAAACAAAAAATCTCGGTTGGCATACAGTGCACATTTGTATGCTTTGCGAATAACAGAAGATGGATACCCCTTCTCTTCAAACCGGATCTTCATATCTGTGGCTTGCTGGATAAATTCTTGTGTGGTAGAACAAAGCCTCCGTAGTCGTAAAAACTGACCTGTCGGTATATTATTTCTAAGGTGTTGAGGATGAAAACTGCTGTATTATAAAAGGTTATTCCTGTCACTGGGTTTCCGGTAGATGCGGGTACTGAAACTCCCATGTTCCAGACATATCTTGATGTCTAAAAAAAGTACCTGTGACTGATCACTATACATGGTAAACTGTAGATGTGGGTCACATGAATTAAGCCATACTAGAAACTCATTAAGCAAAGTTAAAGAACCAGTCCATACTGCAAACACATCGTCTATGAAACGTTTCCATATACAAATATGTTCCCAATATTGTGAATGATATAAATATTTTTGTTCAAATTTGGAAACATACAAACATGCTCTAGATGGTGCCATTTTTGCTCCCATCGCTGTTCCTTTGATTTGTTGATAAAACACCTTGTCAAACTCAAAGTAATTCATGCTGAGTGCAATATGATCAAGTTGCGACAAGAAAGCTATACGGCTTTCTGCAAGATCCAATGCTTGTAGTTCCTCTGTGATGATGGTTTCTTGGCAGTTCAGTTTAACTTTTGTCTACATATTTCTATTTTTGGTTTGTGATTACTTATTACAAAACAAAGCTTGTATATAATTTGAATGCTTTAATTTAAGCACAACAAAAAATGCATTCATGAAACGTAGTACAGTGCTCTCCCACGAATTCGCAGTCAGCGATTTGTGGTGCTGGCCATTTCTTTCTTTTTTTTTTTTTTAATTCTTTATTCATTTTCATATTTTACATCAAGTGCACAAAATATTGAATTACAACTAATGAATACACAATATCACTTTCTATCTACTACATAAAATTTCAAGCATATTTTATCCCCTCCCCCACCCCCCACCCTTCAAGTACTTTCCAATCACCTTATACATATTATATACCATATTATAACATGTTATGTAAAATTATTTTCATTACCCACCCCTACATATGTGCCATAAAGAAGACAACGAAAAAAGAAAAGAAGAAGAGAAATCCTACTATTCATTCACTGCAATATTTTGTCAATGGCCCCCATATTTTTATAAATTTAGTATATGTCCCTCTTTGTATTGCTATCGCTCTTTCCATTTTGAATATATGACAAATTGTATTCCACCAAAATATATAATTAAGGTTACTATAATTCTTCCAGTTGTTGGTTATATGCTGAATGGCAACCCCTGTCATGACTAATAAAAGCTTGTTATTTTCTGGTGAAATTTGACTTTTTTTCCTCATCATCATTCCAAATAACACGGTATCATATGATAGTGCTACATGGTTTTCCATCAATTTATTAATTTGTGGCCAAATTGCATTCCAAAAACTTTTAATGTGGGGACAATGATACAGTAAATGATCCAATGTCCCAGGTTCCAGATTACAATGCCAGCATTTATTGGACTTAGAACTGTCTAATTTTTGCAAACGTGTAGGGGTCCAAAACACTCTATGTAACAAAAATAACCAAGTTTGTCTCATAGATGCTGACACTATACATCTCATTCTCCAAGACCAAATTAGTGGCCATTGAGATGCAGTAATTTGGTGCTTAATCTCAATGCTCCAAATGTCTCTTAGACCATTTTTTGGTTTTTTATTCAAATATCCAGATATTAATTTATACCACAATGCGGCTTGATGTCCTAGGAAGTCTGCTTGGAAACATAAGAACTCTAAACTATATTGATTATTCAATGTTTTCCATTCAGGGTACCCAACCTGAATGGCCTGCTTCAATTGCAACCATTTAAAACTTTGTGTTTTACTAAGACCAAATCTATGTTGCAATTGTGAAAATTCCAGCAGTTTACCTTCTGAAATAACATCATTTAGAGACCGAATGCCTGCAATAATCCAGTTCTTCCAAAGGATTTGAGCTCCGCCAATTTTAATCTTGGATTTTATCCATAAAGACTGATTAGTTGACTTGTTTATTGGGATAGGTGTTAATTTACTAATAAACCTCAACGTTTTCCAAGTATCCATTAATATCTTATTTTCCCTGTATCTTCTAGGCATGTTGATACTTGGAAGATGAACTAAATTTAGGAGAAACATAAGGCGCCATTCCAAATATAACCAATCCGGTCCATTATCTATAAGTTCTGGGAGGATCCAATACATACCCTGACGTAAAATATAGGCTTGAAGATACCTATAAAAATTTGGAAAATTTACCCCTCCCTCCTTAATTGATTTTTGCAAAGTTACTAAAGCTATTCTAGGTATTTTACCAAGCCAAAGAAATTTCGTTAAAATGCTATTAAGCTTTTTATAAAAGGACCCCTGAAAATAAATAGGTATCATACTCATTTGGTAGCAAACTACAGGCAACATCATCATTTTAATAGTTTGAACTCTCCCCCACCATGAGAGATGTAAAGGATTCCATTGCTCACACAACTCCGTAACTCTTTTTAATACAAATTTTTCATTTTCTTTTACTGTATCTTCAATTGTATTTTTAACTTGAATGCCAAGATATTTAAATCCTTCTTCCTTCCATATGAACGGAAAAGCGTCAAATAGTCCTTTTACACAATGAACATTTAAAGGTATAAATTCAGACTTACTCCAGTTAATTTTATATCCTGAAAATTTACCAAACATATCAATTAATTCCAATAGACAAGATAAGGTAGACTCTGGATTTCTCAAATAAAGTAAAATATCATCCGCATATGCCGAAATTTTATATTCCATATCAGAATATGGAATACCCTGTATCCCCCTTGCTTGCTGTATTGCTAACAATAAGGGTTCTAATACAACATCAAATAACAAAGGAGATAAAGGACAACCTTGTCTAACTCCCCTCTGCAATTTAAAACCTTCAGATAACATATTGTTAATATTTAATCTTGCAATCGGGAAGCTATACAATATTTTTACCATTTGTATAAATCCAGAACCTATACCAAACCATTCTAAAGCCTGATACATAAAATTCCATTCTACCCTATCAAACGCTTTTTCTGCATCCAATGAAACTGTAAAAGCCGGTTCATCCATTTTTTTTTGATAAATTTAACATATGAAACGATAATCTAGAGTTATTAGAGGAATGCCTTTTAGCAACAAAACCAGTCTGATGCGTGTCTATAATATGTGGGAGAGCTTTGGCTAATCTCAAAGCCAAAATTTTTGCCAAAAGTTTATTATCCACATTTATTAAAGATATAGGCCTGTAGTTCGAAACCAAAGTAGGATCTTTATTTGGCTTAGGCAAAACAATTACTACTGATTCAGCCATAGTACCTTTAATATCACCTTTTACAAGTTGTGTCTGATATAAATTTAGTAAATATGGGGAAAGGACATTTTGAAATGTTTTATAAAATTCTACTGTATAACCATCACCACCTGGAGCGGATCCAACTCTAAGAGATCTCAATGCTTTTTCTAATTCTTTTAATAATATAGGTTCATCTAAACTCCGTTTTATATGATCAGGAACCTTAGGTCCATTAATTAAATCTAAAAAATTTTTACCATCTTTTTGCCTCTCCAAATAAGGCTCGGAAGAATACAGGTCCTTATAAAATTTTAGAAATTGTTTTAAAATTATATCCGTTTGATTTGTTATTATACCATTATCATCTTTTATCCCATTAATGTTAGTTCTTCTTTTTTTTGCTTTAAGATAATTCGCCAATAATCTTCCCGCCTTATTAGAATTTCCATAATACATTGTCTGTTTGGAAAACAAATCTCTTCTTATCATTTTTGAAGCTAATTCATTATATTTACCTTTTGCTTTCAAAAGAGCTTGTAATACCTCATGTTCCCATTTACTTACCAATTTAGTTTCTAGTACTTTAATTTCTTTTTCTAACTCTATATACTGCATTTTAATCTGTTTCCTAACAAAAGCCGAATAAGATATAATATGACCTCTCATAGTCGCTTTAAATGCGTCCCATACATTTTCAATAGATGTATCCTCCACTAAATTAATTTGAAAGAAATCACTAATTTGTGTTTTAAAATTTTCCAAAAATTTGTCATCCACAAGCAATGCATTATCAAATCTCCAAAGAGGTCTTCTATTTTCTAATTGATCTAAATGTAATTCTATCCATACTCCCGCATGATCCGAAATAATAATGGGATCAACGGAAGCCTTAATCACTTGTTGCATCTTATGTGATGAAATAAAAATATAATCTATTCTTGAAAATGATTTATGAACCTGTGACCAAAATGAAAATTCCTGATCATTAAAATGAAGAATACGCCATATATCCTTCAAATCACATGATTGAACCAAATTATCTAAACCTAAAGATTTTATACTTTTACCTGGTTTTTTATCCATTAATGGATCCATTACAGCATTAAAATCTCCAGCCACCACAAAATTAGAAGCAGCCAGTGGTAACCACATACTCTGCAACTTTTTTAAAAATTCTGATTGATTCGAATTAGGGGCATATATATTGAACAATGTCAGGGTATTATTTCCTATACTCATATCAACATGTAACCATCTTCCATGTGGATCCGAATTTACTACCTTAAAATTAGCCATACACTTTTTATTTATAAGAACTGCTACCCCTGCTTTCAATTTTATAAGTTTTTATCTTCTATTTATATATAAACATTTTTATTTCATTCTGAAAAATAAAATTTTCACTTTATAATTTTTTTTTTAATATTTCCTCTTTTCCAAATTAAATCCAATCCTTTTAAAACTATAATATTACAAAATCAATCTTTACATTTGATCTTTTAGTCATCTCCTTCAATTACCAATAAATTCTTATGTATCTTTCTTGTATATTATTCATTTTCCTTTCCTTTACTTGCATCTAAATGTCATATAACTTTTCTGTCTATAATTAGTCCATTCTACATTCTTCTTCTTGTTGTCTTTTCATTCATTACTTTTCATTTACTGACTTATTAAATTAACTGAACTTTCATATTTATTTCTTAGCTACATCCATCCTCTCTTAAGACTCTTGACTGCCAATTGTCATTTTATTTAATATCCTTTTAGTCTATCCATTCTGCTTTCTTCTTCTTCACATCTATTTATTGTCTTGTCCATTCTTCACTTTTCTCCTTTTGTTAATTAGTCAAGTCCTTTATTCCTTCCTGTTCACTCTTTACTCCAGCCATCCATCCTTCAGTCTCCTAAAGTTCAGTCTCATGACTTTCCAGTGCATCCTTCTTGCTTTTTTCTTCTTTACATTCTTTTATTGTCTTTTTCCCTTGTCCATTTTTATTTCCTGTTCTTTATTTCATATTCCTCTTTCTTCAACAAACCAAAGTCCCATAGTTCTTTATATTAAACTTTTTGTTCCATATCCACCAAACCAGTCTTAATATTTTTCCCTTCATTTCAACACCCATTGTGCTAAAATGACATAGGTTCTGATTTTGAAAGAACGGTCTTTAGCTTTTCCGGGTCTACAAAATACAAAGATTTATCCCCACAAGATACCTTCATTTTTGCTGGGTAATATAACCCATATTTATATCCTTTTTCCTTTAATTGAGGTCTCAGATCAAGGAATTTCTTCCTAATGTTTGCTGTATTTTTAGCAAAATCTGGTAAAAACCATATTTTGGACCCTTTATAATTTAAATTTTTATCTTTCTTGGCAGCATTTAAAATTTCTATTGCTTGCTGATATCTTAACATCTTGAATATCAGTGGCCTTGGTCTCCCTTGGTTCTCCACATGCTTTGTTGGAATTCTGTGTGCACGTTCTATTTCTAAAGGCTGTTTGAAATCCAACTGCAGTATTTTAGGTATTAAATTTTCTAAAAACTGTATGGCATTTCCTCCTTCCAAATTTTCTTGTATTCCAAAAAGTTTTACATTTTTCCTTCTACCACGGTTTTCATAATCTTCCAGCTGATTTTTCAATTGAGTAATTTCCAAACTGTCATTTTTACATCTTCTTTCTGCACATTCCAAAACCTCCATTTTAGCTTCTAGATCCGTTGTTCTTTTGTTTGTCACTTCCATCTGCCTATGTATATTCAATATTTCTTCCTTCATTTCCGCCATGCTGTTAACGTTTTCTTTCAACATTTGTTTTATTTGTCTTAATTCCCCCATAACTTCGGCTTTACTTAGCTCTTCCGACTCATCCCCCGGAAGCGGAACCTTACACGGAGTAATTTGATCCGACTTTTGCCTCTTCGCCGCTCCTCCGGTTTCATTTTTACTCTGCCTCGTACTCGCCATGCTCCCGCACTTCCCTCCACACTTTTTCGCCGAAATACAAGCCGCAATGATAAACTTTTTTATTCAGCCGTTGCCCAGGTAAGAGGAGCGCCGCGATCACACGTCCATTTTGTGTGCGCGCCAAGCCACGCCCCCTCGTGCTGGCCATTTTCTGACTGTGAATGACCGGGCAGGAGAGGGCAGCAGGAGAGGGCAGCTGGAGTGCCGGCGAGTGAAAGAAATCAGTCGTGGTATGCTCCGACGGCCTCTTCCTGTACTAAAGTCAGGCCTCACCAATCAGAAGCTGTGTGTCAAAGCAGCCTCTCCGGCTGCCCTGCTAAAAACTGTATTTGCGGTTTTTCAACATTCGTGGGGATTCCTGGAACGGAACCCCTGCAAATATCGGGGGAGTACTATATTAAGAGGATACCATTGCAAACTATTTAAAGTGGAGAAAAAGATCTCAGTATTGTAACCCGCACTCTCCAGGCAGAGGGCCTGGGAATACTGGCCACAATTAAACTCTTGTGAGTTTCTGCATGTCTCACAAGGATGACTTGTTTTCACGTTTCAGAAGAAGGGACAGCTTTCAAACAATAATTCAGGTTTGTATTTAATTGTTCAAAATAAAGAAAAACCATAAGTTGCTTGTCAGGATTACAAAACTTTCATAGCATCAAGCACAAAGTTCCAAAAAGAAGTCTCTGGTTAAGAAACTCAAAAAAAATCAAACTTAAACAAACTCTCATTCCAATTATAGTCCAAGTAGAGTTCCTAATCAAAGCAGGAAAGTAAAACACTTTTTTTTCAAAAAAATCAAAATCACAAGACAATACAAAAGTACTGGCTTCTTCAGCCGCTTGAGGCTGGAAGGACAGTGTGCGCCGTGTGGTCTTATTCTTGCCTGAACTTAGGCCCGCTATCCCACCATGTAACACGGGGCTTACCCCACTGTCTCAGCACAGCAAGCATGCTTCAATTCCAAAAAGAAAAAAAAACATTATTTAACTTTCAAGGAAGAAAACTCCAAACTTCCAAAAGAAAAGTCCTTGCTTAATTTAGCATAGTCTAATCCACTCTTTAACTTGAGCAAGATTAATTCAGACAGCAAAAAACCCAAAGAAAAGTCCAAAACAAACTCCAGCAAAAATTCAAATAGTACTTGCTTTTGTGGTGCAAACTTCCATGGGAGTATAATCAGGAGTCATTTCAACACTGGCTTCAGGGCTTGTTTCTAATTCCATAGCCAATGGTTCCTCACTCAGGCTGGTAGGCAATTCTCCTTCAGCCTCAGTAATCTCCATGTCCTCTGGAGCTGGTCTGCCATCAGGAGCTCTCAACCCTGAGCCTTGCGACCTTCCCTGTTGCTGTTCCTCTCCCTTCTGTCTCTCTAGGAGCCTGGCCTTCAGAGAAAATAGCTTGCAGCCCCGCCCCCAACCCTCAGGTGAAAAGGATTTCCTGAGATTCATCTTGTGACTCAGAGGGGGATGGGAATTCAGCACTGCTGCTTTCTTACTCCCTCTACTGGCCCTAGCAGGAAATTCAGACAGAGTGGCAGAATATGGGGAAAAAGGCAGATTCTGAACTGTGTCAGGACTTAACCTAGAATCTGAGCTAGGGACACTCCTAGCAGGCATAGTCCGCTTATCACAGTATTACATTGGATTCAGACAAAAGTTACTGATCCTCCAGACATATCAACTTCAAAAAGTAGTTTGAAGTCGAAAACACGTCCTCGATCAACAAAAAACTCCACTATTTTAATTACTTTTCTCAAATCATCAGTTGCACTCCTTTACTTAATATTCTCAAAAAAAGCAAACCGCATATCAGTGCAATACTGGTGAAATAATTTAACAAGCGCAAAGTAAAGGAAAACCAAAACTTATCTGTTGCAGATGTCTCCTCCGTACAGGTTGGCAGGAAAGGCAAGGCAGGACATACCGGTTTACTATTTCTCACATCGGCATTTTTTGTGCAGGGAAAAGCTTCAATCCTCATAAAGATTTTCTTTAGCAAACTCCAGACAGGGCCCCTGTTTTGCTATCAAAGTTTCGTCAGGGGAAATGCTACAAAATAAAGAAAATACAAAACACAGAACTTAAGAAACAAAAACTCAAAAAAATATACCTTCAACTTGAGCTGTACGCTTCAAAGATCCTGCATCCAAAATGGCTTCTCGGCGTACCAGAAGTAGGCTTGAAATGAATGTCACACGTTCAAAAACGTGTTGAAGTCAGGATAGCACAATCACATCAAAAAATCTTTAGGTAAACAAACTTAAAGATTTTTTGACGTGATTGTGCTGCCCTGACTTCATCACATTTTTGAACGTGTGACATTGTTTTATGCTTGAATTCCCTTCTGTTGGAGGAATTCATTTTAAGTGAATTTCTGATTCATCCCTCTATTCCAGTGGTCTCAAACTCAAACCTTCTGCAAGGCCACATTTTGGATTTGTAGGTACTTGGAGGGCTTCAGAAAAAATAGTTAATGTCTTATTATAGAAATGACAATTTTGCATGAGGTAAAAATAATAGTTTATAAATCTTTCCTTTTGCCTTAGTCTTAATAATAATATTGTCATTTATATCTAAAGAGACATTTGATCAAGAAACTTTTATTTTACTTTTGTGATTATGATAAATATACCAAGGGCCTCAAAATAGTACCTGGCGGGCCACATGTGGCCCCCGGGCCGCATGTTTGAGACCACTGCTCTATTCCATGTAACTAAGCTCCCTTCTCACTTAAAATTAATTTCTTCTTATTTAAGTTTGTGTGCTCTGAGAACTTTTTATTTTGCAAAGCACTATGACAATAATAACTACGTATTGATTTTGTATTTGATTCTTTCTTAATTTTGTAACTCCATTATTAAGATGGACTTGTGAAAATCTATTGCTTATTCCAAGGAAAAGCAGCATAAAATCTGTTTTACTCTGTGGGATTTTGTCAGGCACTCATGACCTGGGTTGGATACAGGATAATGGGCATGATGGACCTTCAGTCTGTCCCAGTATGGCAACTCATGTTCTTATCTAATATAATAAAGCCCTAAGCACGCATGCGCACTCCCACCTGCGTGCTCCCGTTTTCCATGCGCTGTAGGGCACCGCAGGTAGGAGTGCGCATGCGTGAGAATCCCCCAAGGCGGATGTTGGCCGCGGCGGCTGTCGGCGGCTGCAAGCTGCGGCGGAAGATGGCTGAAGCCTGGCTGGAGGAGGACGAGGAGGAGCTGCGAGAGCTCCGCAGAGGCAGGAGGTGAGAAGAGAGAGACAGAGACAGATGGATGAGAAGGACAGAGGGGCTACTAGGGGGACCAGGAGAGATGGTAGGGGATAGGGAGAGATAGACTTCAGGGAGTGTGGAGGGGGCAGGAGAGAGAGATGGTCTTGGAGAAGGACAGAGGGGGACAAGAAAGGGAAAGATGGCAAAAGAGGTTAAACAGGGTCAGAGAGAGATGGTAGAGGGTGTGAAAGGGGGAAAGGGAGAGATGGAAATGGTAGGACCACTGCTGCTTTGGGGCACTGAGGGAGGAAAGGTTGGTACGTCAGGACTGCTGCTGCCGCCTCCGGTAAATAAAGACCCTGTCAGGAGGGCCAAAAGGGTACAAAGGAAATGGTGAAAGGTGAGATGGTGGGACTGTGATCAGTGGGAGGCAGAGTCCGGGCATGATAGAGGCGGGGCATGGGTGGGGTCAGAGTCAGGGTCAGGGTATAGGTGGGGCTATTCTAGCACCCGCTACTGTAACGAATGTAACGGGATAAAACACTAGTGTACAATATTTTGCTAAGAACCTATCCTTAGCGATTGGGGAACTAATAAATACAGTAATTACTGTAATTGATTTTAGGCTGTTTCTTATGTACATTGACTCTCAAGTGAATATATAATTGAACAGGAAGGTGCTGTAAAGTTGTAGAGTTAATTGTTCCTCTGGTGTGTAGTATATAGAGATATACAGTATGATAGCATTACAACTTGCTCTGTTCTCCCAGTGGATATCAAAGAAGGTATTATGGGGGGGGGGGGGGTGTTTGCATGTGATTATTTTATACAACTGCAGATCTAAGTGTGTGGATAAATGTTTCTAATTATTCTGTGTATCTAAATTTCTCTTTTTCTTTCCTGCATTTTCAGCATTTCTGGGTTTGTGGAGCCAGCAGGTTTCTGCAGTGTCTGTTGTCCCCATACCAAAGATTGCAGCGGTGGGAGAGAATGTTCTGTTGTCTGTCGATGGTGTCTCTGGAGATATTGAGGGATTCAACTGGTACAAAGGGGAGAGCATAAATACAAATCAGATGTTGCGTTATAACCCATTTAGAACACCTCCTGAAACAGTTTTTTCTCCTTATGAGGGTCGGGTGAGGGGATTTCCAAACGGTTCCATGGAGATCTCAGGAGTTAATATAAAAGACAATGGCAGTTACACTGTGCAAATTCAAACAAATATACAAGACGTAGTAGCCACAGTAACCATAACAGTCTACGGTGAGTGATTTTAAAACATTTTTTATCACCCAGCTAGAAATTATGAATTGAAGAAAAAATAAATAAAACTGGAAAAAGAGCATGAAGGAATGGGAAAATCAAGAATTTACAATACATGAGTAGTAAGATGGTGAATAATGTACTGTATTAATACTTTGCCTAATATTCAGAACAATTTAACTGGGCAGGAGAGGCTCTTGCCTGATTAAATGACTTATGGCTGCCTAAGCACTGATATTCAGTGGCCCTTAACCTGAGACTAATGCTGAATATCGCCCTAATCACCCTTACACTGTCTGGTTAGTGGGAAGAGCTGGTACTTAACCTGTTAGTAGTGATAATAGTAATAATAATATCTTTATTCTTGAATACCGCCAACACCAGCAGTTCTAGGCGATTCACATTAAATAAAACTGGACAATCAGTGAAAAATACAGTTTTGTGAGAAAATACAGCACACCTGAGGGCTATTGAAGTGATGTACATTATGGTACTGTAGGTTATTTTTTGAGGAATCACAATTTTGTCTCCTAGTCCAAACACTAATCTTGGGATTGCTGGATTATTGCAACATCTTTTACCTACCATGTCCAGCATCAATCATAAAACAGTTACAAACTGTACAAAATACAGCACTAAGATTAATCTTTTCCATTAACAAATATGACCACATAACACCAGCCTACCTAAAAACCACTGGCTCCCCGTGAAAGGCTGAATCATATTCAAATTCTATTGCTTGTTGTTTAAAGTACTACAGGGCTAAGCCCCAATTTATCTAAACAATAGATTCACACCAAAAGAAGCAAAATGGCCTCAGAAAAACATGTATCCCTTTTCTTACTTTTCAACCCCCAAAAAACTAAAAAGGCTAAAAAAGTTAGAAGGCCTACTGTCATTCCAAGCAGCAAAACCAGATAAAGATGTGGTCAAAATCCTAGGTAGAAGCAAAGGAGACAAATCCCTTCTCACACCGGAGAAAGAAGAAAGAGCAGCAAAGGTGACTTCTGGGTTCCAAACAGTTTTATTAGTTCAAATATAGACTCGACACGTCCGTGTTTTGGCCTAACCAGCCTGCATTAGTGCAAGGCATATAAACAACTGTTAGAATCTTAGGTGCTGTATCAGATTATGGAATATTCCATAAACAAATCAAAACAATGTTATTTAGCAAATTTGTTTTGCAGTGCTAATCTAATGTCTGTCTAATAATTAGCTTAATTTTAACAGAAGCTTTGAACCTTTATTGAACTCCTTTTTGGATTGTGGTTAATAATAAGCTTTGAAATGTGATTCCCTGGAAATGCCCAGATATCTCTTTTTGTAATCTGCCTAGAACTGAAAGATTAAAATGGAATAGAAGTCAATAAATGTAATTTTCTGGCCCTGCAGGGCTCACAATCTAAATTTGCACCTGATACTGCCTCAGGTTAAGTGACTTGCCTAAGATTACACAGAGTTGCAGGGGAATTTGAACTTTGTTTATTGCTCTAACCATTAGGCTACTCCTCCACTCCTTAATACTGTCTTTATAGATATATAGATACTGTATATATACTGTGTATATATATATTAATATCAGTAATACCAGTAACAGTCCCAGTGCAATCAGAACCAGAGTGTCACAATACTGGTATGAGTACTAGATGTATCATTAGTATAACACTGGCCTTAGAACCAGCTTAGAAATCAGCTCCAGTATCATCAGTGTTTAACATTACTACTGGCAGTAACACTGATACCAGTATCATTGACTGTAGTATCATTACCTAAATCCCTTGCATTCTCTGCAGACAGGTCATTTTCCGCTGTAATTACAGAGTTGTTACTATAAAGGTTTGAGGTTTTGTGGCAGTAACAGAGAAACAGGTTATAGAAATGGATCTGTGATCTTTCTTTTTCAATGTTTTTATTCATTGTCGGTGCTGTTTGTGGCTGCAGAAGTGGTTCCACCTCTGGAATCTGAGATGGAGCTTTAAGTTTATGCTATAAATCAATTTAATAATAATAATAATAACTTTATTCTTATATACCGCCAACAATCTTGCGACTTCTAGGCGGTTTACAATAAAGAGAAACTGTACAGACAGCGAATTACAGAGTATAGCATTGAACATCTAGTGATAGTAACAGGAGAGTTACAGGGTCTGTGTATTACACGGTTTCACAATGAGTAGCATTATACAGTCGACGATATTCAGAGCATAAGTAGGAGAAGAGAAAGGAGATTGCGCTTTGAGTTACAAGACTGCGAAAGTGAAAAAGATAACA
The DNA here is from genome assembly GCF_902459505.1 of Geotrypetes seraphini. Taxonomy (NCBI): domain Eukaryota; kingdom Metazoa; phylum Chordata; class Amphibia; order Gymnophiona; family Dermophiidae; genus Geotrypetes; species Geotrypetes seraphini. Next base: position 66,962,075 of record NC_047094.1, on the reverse strand, counting down.
TAAGATGTTGATGAGAAGTAAGTTGTTAACTTGGTACATTTGAACGAAGGACGGGCACCAGTGGGAAAAACTGGTAACAATTAAAATTAAAACCTAACAATTAAAACCTAACATTAAAAATTCAGATTAAAATCTCTTTTTTTTGATGGTAGATCTCTGAGACAGAGGTCTTTTTCTCTTTGTGACCCGTTCCTTCACACAGTAACATGCATAGTAACATAGAGAGTAACATAGGAACAGTCGCAAACTATACAAAATACAGCACTAAGATTAATCTTTTCCATGAACAAATATGACCACATAACACCAGCCTACCTACAAACACACTGAAAGGCTGAATCTTATTCAAATTCTATTGCCTGTTGTTTAAAGTACTACAGGGCTGTAAAATAGAAGGGCAATTTCAATAGGACATCTAAGTCTGAGTTCGGACATTTTGGAGAAAATGTCCAAAAATATAGTAGAGAACATGACCATTTTCAAATCAGAAAAACATCTAACTTTTTGTTTCAAAAATGACCATTTTTTAAAATGTTTTTGGCTCTGTGTGTCTATCTTTTAGGACCATTATTAAAAACAAAATGTCTTAATAAATGCACACAAACAAGCTATTGGGATGTAGGAGGGGCCAGCATTATTAGCAAACTGGACACAGACACATCAGCAGAGCAGAGGGGCAATCTAGGGGGTACTGCAGTGAACGTCACATTTAAAAGTTCCAAGACACTAAACAAAGGAATGTTTGTTGGAGGTTAGCACTATGGAACATATGTTCCTTACATGCCCTTGTGTGGCTGATTACTGGGATAAAGTCTGGTCATCCATTTCTGAGTTGCTTTCTATCACAACACCCTTTATCTTATAGATTGATTATTTGTGGTATTATTGATATGAATGTTGAGTTGGATACTTATAAAGCCCAATGTCTGAAAAATTTGGTTGTGAGTTAGATCAGTGTTCTTCAACCACTGGTCCATGGACCAGTGCCGGTCCACAGAAATTTCCTGCCAGTCCACAGGGCCAGCACGTGCATCAGGCCCAAAACAGTGTTCTTCAACCGTCGGTCCACGGTGCGATCGATGCAGCGTTATCTTCGAGCCAGCTCCCTCTTCCTAACTGATTCAGTGCACAAAGCCATAGGCAGTGGCTCCTACGGGCATCCTGCTCTTGAACCGGAAGCCTTCTCTCTGATGTTGCAACGTCAGAGGGAAGGCTTCCAGATGAGGCACGGGACGTGCAAGGTGCAATTAGTACTAGTATGGGGGCAGGGTCTGGGGTGGATATTGGGTAGAGATGGGCGGGGTCTGGCCCACGACTTAGCCCAGTGTTATTCAACCACCGGTCCATGGATCGATGCCGGTCCACAAAATAATTATTTTATTTCTGCCGGTCCATAGGTGTAAAAAGGTTGAAAAACACTGAGTTAGATTACAATAATTGGTGGAATTTGGTGTGTTTATATGCTAAATATGAGAAAATACTTGCAGTTAAGTGTGGTAATTTGAGGAGATTTAATAAAATTTGGGAATCTTTACTTAAATATTGTGATTAATTTATTTTTGGTGCTTGTTAACATAATATTTTTACAGAATCTCATGACTAATGTTTTGTATCTATTGTTTTAATATTGTTCACTTGTTTGTGGATATTATGCATAGTATGTAAAATTTAATAAAATATTTACAGAGAAAAAAGTCCCAAGTACACATTTCAAAAACTGAATGGTGAGTCCTCCAAAACTACAACTACTACTACTATACCACTACTATTCATTTCTATAGTGCTACTGGATTTAAGCAGTGCTGTACACATTATATACAAGTACTTTCCCTGTCCCTAGTGGGCTCTGGGGCTTTGGATAGTTTAGTGACTTGCCAGGGTAACAAGGAGCTTCAGTAACCATTAGGCTACTCTTCCTTTCTATTTTGACCCTCATGTGGTATAATATTTAAAGGCATTATCTCAAGATGTGTTTGGAAATTGTTTTTAATTGGCTACTCGAGCCCATTAAAACAGGGACAATTTCTGTATCTTTCTACCATATTTTCTTGGTTTGATGAGATGTGTCTGATGTGACTTTTCTGATGTTGAGTGAAGTCTTCTCTCTACCTGAAGGTGCTCCCACATTCTGTACACGCATAAGGTTTCACTCCTGTGTGAATTCTCCAGTGGACTGTAAGATATGTCTGACGTCCGAAGCTTTTATCACATTTACTATATTTGAATGGTTTCATATTGTGAATTTTCTAGTGTTTTGTGATATCTACATGACATTGGAAGCTTTTACCACATTGAAATACATGTAAATAGTTTGATTCGTGTGTGGATTCTCTGACTGAAGCTTTTACCACATTCAGTACATGTAAAGAGTTTTTACTTGGATAAGCTCTGCTATTAATTTTGAGGTTTTCCTTTTGCTTGAATGCTTTATCATTTTCAGCATATATAAATTCTCTCTCTCCCTTTTGGATTTACTGTACCTACTTGTATACCACCACAATTGGCCTGCAGGTGTCATTGTTATGTAGGTACAATAGGTTTTGTGTGGGTTCGGGAGGGTCTACTATCATTGGCATAGTAAGGGAGGGTGGTACACCCTGGGGCTTGGTGGGGGCACTCATCATCCTCCATGCCCCCCCCAACCGCTCCTTCCTAACCACCCTGCTGCACGCATGCACCCCTTCCCTCATACCTCATTAATTTTCCTGGCGTGAGCATCATCATGAACTTGTTACCAGTGTCAACCCTCTCTGATGTCACTTCCGGGTCCCATGCCTAGGAAGTGACATCAGAGGGAGAAATATCATGATGTGGGCAGCAAGTTCATGATACTGCTCATGCAAGGAAAATTAAAGAGGTATGGGGGAAGGTCAGGGGAGCGTGTGCATGGCGGGGTCGAGAAGGAGTGGGGGCAAAAAAGAGGGCAGGGGAGGGTCTCCACTCGCCCCAAACATCTAAATGGTACCCTGGACGTTTTGGTAAATGTTCAATTATAATTATCACTGCAAAACATCCAAATCCTAAGCCCACCCTAAGCCTGCCCAAAACACGTCTTCAACATGTCCCTTTGGAATTTAGAGGAACAGAAGACTAATAACCTAAAAAGATGTCTAAAATATGGGTTTTGAAAATAGTGATTTGGGACATTTTAGCCAAAAAACGCCAAATGCCACTTTATGCCATTTTAGACATTTTTTTCTTTTTTGAAAATGAGCCCCATAGCAACATAATAAATGATGGCAGATAAAATCCTGCATGGTCCATCCAGTCTGCCCAACAGTCATGTATCATTATCAAAACAAGAACCACAGACTTTAGAAGTCCTTCTGGCATCAGTTTCACTCCCCACAGTTGGGAGTTGCCGTCAAAGCTAACTCCAGCACATCCTGATCCGTTTTGCCATATTTGGGACACATCGACTTGGCAGCTCAGCTTCAATGCTAAAAAATTTAAAGTAATGCTCCTGGATAGAAGAAATCCATGCAGAACTTACACACTGAATAGTGAGACCTTAGCTAGGACCACAGCAGAACGTGATTTAGGAGTTATCATTAGTGATGACATGAAAACTGCCAATCAAGTGGAAAAGGTTTCCTCCAAGGCAAGGCAAATGATGGGTTGTATCCATAGAGATTTTGTCAGCAGGATGCCAGAAGTCATAATGCCGTTGTACAGGTCCATGGTGAGACTTCATCTGGAATATTATGTTCAATTCTGGAGACCACATTACCGGAAAGATGTGCTGAGAATTGAGTCGGTTCAGCGAATGGCCACCAGGATGGTTTCGGGGCTCAAGGATCTCCCGTATGAAGTAAGGCTGAATAAATTGCAACTGAACTCACTCGAGGAACGATGAGAGAGAGGAGACATGATTGAGACGTTTAAATATATCACAGGCAGGATCGAGGTGGAAGAGGATATCTTCTGTCTTATATGCCTTCGTCCACCAGAGGGCATTCGCTGAAAATCAGGGGAGGGAAATTTCATAGTGATTCCAGAAAGTATTTTTTCATAGAATGAGTGGTCGATCGTTGGAACGAACTCCCACTGCAGGTGATTGAGGCCGGCAGCATGTCAGAGTTTAAAAGTAAATGGGATATTCACGTAGGATCTCTAAGGATGTAAAGGGGGGTGGGTCATTGGAGTGGGCAGACTTGATGGGCTATGGCCCTTTTCTGCCGTCATCTTCTATGTTTCTATGTTTCTATACCATAGAAGTCCTTCCCCATCTCTCCATCTCTCTCTGTTCATACTTCTGTGCACCTTCCAGACTGAATTTTGAAAAACAGTATGTAAAAATCCTCCTTTTCCTTTGATTACAGAAAAATTGAGCAAACCCAGTGTCACAGCCAACCTCACCCATCCTGTGGAGCAAAGAGACTCTTTAGCATTAACATGTGGCACCTCAATCGCTGCCCAAACAGTTCTGTGGTTTAAAGACAGCCAGAGACTCACATCAGATGACAGAATGAGTTTGTCTCAAGAGAACAGAACTCTAACCATATCTAATGTCTCCACCACTGATTCGGGAAACTATCAGTGTGAGGTCATGAACCCTGTCAGCCACAGTACAAGTGACCCTTACAAACTGATAGTATACTGTAAGTAACTCCAGCCTCATATCAGTTTTATTCTGTTTTCTCTCATTGATTTTGCTTAAGTAAAATTTTATATTTTTATTTTCTTATAGATGGCCCAAACAATGTGAAAATTACCCCTCAGTGACCCATAACCCAACCTCTGAAGTCACAACTATCATTAAATTGTGTGACCGAGTCTATCCCAGCCCTAACCTATACCTTGACTTTAAATGGTGCCTTAAAAAGCCATGAAGGGAAGTTAGTTCTTATTGATGTAACCTTACATAACCAGGGAAACTATACATGTGAGGCGTATAACCCAGTGACAGAGCTGTCTAGTTCAGCCTGTGTCTATGTTAATATGTCTGGTAATAGTGATAAACTGTTGTTTTTTTAAAAAAATTAACAAGCTATTCATGTAGAACAGTGTATCACAAACTATGTGCCCTGACAAGACACCGGTAAGGAGGAGAGGCATTGGCTGACTGCTTATAGGATGTGCCTCTTGCAGCAAGAGACACATTCTGTAGGCAGTCAGCTGGCGCTGACAACTCTCTTCCTCATCGGTGTCTCTCCTCCTCTTCCCCCCTCCTCCAGGATCCCCCACCGAAGTGACAGCTTCAGGGTCGCGTCTGGAAGGCATCTGCACATGCACAAATGTTGATGTGATGATGTCACACATGCATGTGATGTCATCGCATCGACATGTTAAAAAGAACAGGCACAAGAACAGAACCTTCAGGCACAGTACTGGCAACATCCCTTTCCTAAAAGTGATTTCCATTGACCACTACACTCTATTGCCTTCCACTCAACCAGTTACTGACCCAGCCCATCACTTTGGGACCCATCTTGAGGGCACTCAGTTTATTTATGTATTAGAAGTCTGTGTGGAACACTGTCAAAGGCTTTGCTAAAATCAAAATACACCACATCTAGCACACTCCCTCTATCCAATTCTCTGGTCACCCTGTCAAAGAAATGGATCAGATTTGTTTGACAAGACCTACCTCTACTGAATCCATGTTGCCTCCACCCTGTAATCCACCAGATTCCAGAAACTTCACTATTCTCTGTTTTAAAAGCGTTTCCATTAGTTTGCTTACCACAAAAGTCAGACTTACTAGCCTGTAATTTTCTACTTCTTCCTTACCTCCACTTTTGTGGAGAGGGACTACATCTGCTCTTCTCCAGTCCTCCAGTACCACTCCTGACTGTAGAGAAGCATTGAAAAGGTCAGCCAGTGGAGCCACCAGAACATAAAAACATAAGAATAGCCTTACTGGGTCAGACCAATGGTCCATCAAGCCCAGTATCCTGTTCTCACAGTGGCCAATCCAGGTCACTAGTAACTGGCCAAAACCCAAGGAGTAGCAATATTCCATGCTACCGATCCAGAGCAAGAAGTGGCTTCCCCCATATCTTTCTCCAATAACCGACTATGGACTTTTAAAAAGCTCTTGCCACAACCTCTGACAACACGTTCCAGAGCTTAACTATTCTCTGAGTGAAAAAATATTTCCTCCTATTGGTTTTAAAAGTATTTCCAGTGGCGTACCAAGAGGGGGGGAGGTCCGCCCAGGGTGCACGGCTTGCGGGGGTGCACAGCCGGCCAGGTCTCTCCCCTTCCTTTCCCCCAGCCACGCCACTACGATTTTACCTCCTCCCACCGAGTCTTTTCGACGTCAATTCTGACGTCGGAGAGGACATTCTGGGCCAGCCAGGCAGTGATTGGCTGGCCCAGAACGTCCTCTCTGACGTCAGAATTGACGTCGCTAAGACTTCTTGTCAGCGGGAGGAGGTCGGATCGTAGCGGCGCAGCCGGGGGAAAGGAAGGGGAGAGGTGCTTTTTTTTTTTCCCGCAGCAGGGAGGGCAGGTTGTAGGCAGGCAAGCTTGTTGGCTTTATCGAGGGAGGGAGATAGGTAGACAGACAGGCTAGCTTTGGGTTGGCCAAAATCTGGGAGGTAGTGGGGAGGACATAAGGTGGCACTAGGGGCACTATGGACACAGGACGGAGGCACTGGGGGCACCATGGACATGGGATAGAGGCACTGGGGGCACCATGGACACGGGAAGGAGGCACTGGGGGCACCATGGACACGGGAAGGAGGCACTGGGGGCACTATGGACACGGGAAGAAGGCACTGGGGGCACTATGGACACAGGACAGAGGCACCGGGGCACTAAGGACACAGGATGAGGGCACTGGGGGCAACATGGACACGGGATGGAGGCACTGGGGGCACCATGGACACGAGAAGGAGACACTGGGGGCACCATGGACACGGGACGGAGGCACTGGGGACACTATGGACACGGGAAGCAGGCACTGGGGCCACCATGGACACGGGAAGGAGGCACTGGGGGCACTATGGACACGGGAAGAAGGCTCTGGGGGCACTATGGACACGGGAAGCAGGCACTGGGGCCACCATGGACACGGGAAGGAGGCACTGGGGGCACTATGGACACGGGAAGAAGGCACTGGGGGCACTATGGACACAGGACAGAGGCACTGGGGGCACTAAGGACACAGGATGGGGGCACTGGGGGCACCATGGACATGGGACAGAGGCAGTGGGGGCACCATGGTCACAAGAAGGAGGCACTGGGGGCACCATGGACACGGGACGGAGGCACTGGGGGCACTAAGGACATGAGAAGGAAGGAGGGAGGGAATAGAAAGGGACAATTGTTAGGCCTGAGTGCAGAAAGAAAGGATACACAGTCAATTAATAGATGTCACCTTTTGATGAAATAAATAAATGGTCACGTTACCTCTGACTTACTTTTGCTGTAGCAGAGTCGGCAGCTGTGCTGAGGTGCAGGAAGGTCCCGCACTGACTCGTCTGCCAGCTCTGCTCCGGAAGAAGTAAGTTACATCGGAGGGAGTGGACCCAGCAGACGCAGTCATTGAGGGACTTTGCCACAACTCCCTGCGTCTGCCGGGTCCACCCCCTCCGACGTAACTTACTTCTTCTGGAGCAGAGTCAGCAGATGAGTCATCGCGGGACCTTCCAGCATACGGCTGCTGAGTCCGCTCCAGAGCAAGTATGTCGGAGTTGGATGGACTGGCAGCCGGCAGCTACAATCATCGTGGGACCTTGCTGCATAAAGGGAGAGAAAGGAGCAGGATTGCTGGAATGGAAGAGTGGTGGAGGTAAATAAAGGGGGCAGGGTGGTATTGAAGGGTGGTGCTGATAGAATAGATGTACAGAGAAAGGGGGAGTGACATAAGGGGGAAGGATATTAGAGGGAGAGAAAGGGGACAGATGCTGATTGAAGAGGGGTGGATGGTGAGAGAAAGGGCAGACATTGGGGAGCCTATTCTGGATGGAGTGCAGATAGGAGAGATAAGGGAGAAAATGCAGGAAGGAAATGGGAGGAGAGAAAGAGAGGAGCAGACGCTGGATGGAAGTGGACAAAGAGAGAAGGTACTAGATGGAAGGGTTGGAGAAAGAGGGTACTTGATGGAAGGAGGGGATAAATAAAAGGAGGGCACATTATGGGGAGAAAAGGATTGAGTTAGGGAAACACTAGAGGGGTGAGGGAAAGAGGTAGTAAGCTTTAGGTAGACAGTAAAGGACATTGATGAGAGGGTAGTAAGAACGTAATCTAGACAGATGCAGAAAAGGAAAATGAGGGAATAAAGGGAAAGGGATTGCAGAGGAGAGGTGTAGGAGAGGGAAGGAGAGGAGAGAGATGCCAGACCAAAGGGGGTGAAAGGAGAGATGGAAGGGATGGCATACAGTTTCTGGAAGGGGCATAGAAGGAGAGAAGATGCCATATAGGGGAAGAGAGACGGCAGACAGTGGATGGAAGGAAGAGAGTTACAAGAAGAAGAGGAAAGCAGAAACCACAGAAGACAAAGTTAGAAAAAAATTTGTATTTATTTATTGCTTTAGGAGACATGTGTCACTGTTTCTGTGGTGCACTCTATGCAGAGTCCAGCTTCTTACTGGTTCAATTTAACCTTTGTCTATGTATTTCTATTTTATCCCCCCTTTTACAAAACTGTGGAGCGTTTTTTAGCGCCAGCCATGGTGGTAGCAGCTCTGATGCTCAGAATTCTATGAGCGTCAGAGCTGTTACCACCGTGGCTAAATTTCACACTACAGTTTTGTAAAAGGGGGAGGGGTTAGTTTGTGATGACATATTCCATACTAGGCGAAGGTGTTTTCTGTGTTCTGTGTGTTCGAAAGATGTTTTTTTGTTAGGATTGACTGCAGGATTGATCTGTACTAGTCTGGCTTGTTTAGTTTTACAATGGGTGTATTGATGTTGTACTGCTCACTGCAGTATGTAAGATGCTGCCTTTTCCTAGGTACTCATGTGTGACATGTGGCTTGTTACTAAAAATCATGTTTTTCGTACAGATGGGGGGGGTGTCAAAAAATGATGGGCCCCGGGTATCACATATGCTAGGTACACCACTGAGTATTTCCCTGCAGTTTCATTGAGTGTCCCCTACTCTTTGTAATTTTTGATGGAGTGTAAAATCAATCCACTTGTATCCGTTCTACTCCACTCAGGACTCAATCATATCTCCCCTTAGCCTTCTCTTTTCCAAACTGAAGAGCCCTAACCTTTTTAGTCTTTTCTCATACGAGAGGAGTTCCATCCCCTTTGTCATCTTGGTCGCTCTTCTTTAAACCTTTTCTAGTGCCACTATATCTTTCTTGAGATAAGGAGACAGAATTGAACGCAGTACTCTAGATGAGGTTGCACCATTGAGCGATACAGGGGTATTATAACATTTTTAGTCTTGTTAACCATCCCTTTTTTAATAATTCCTAGCATCCTGTTTGCTTCCTTGGCCACCGCCGCACATTGGGTGGAAGGTTTCATCGTATTGTCTACAATGACACCCAGATCCTTTTCTCGGGCAATCCCTAAAGCGGACCCTAGCATCTTGTAACTGTGATTCAGGTTATTCTTCCCAATGTACATCACTTTGCATTTGTCCACAGTAAATTTCATCTGCCACTTGGATGCCCAGTCTTCCAATTTCCTAAGGTCTGCCTGTAATTTTTCACAATCAGCAAGTGTTTTAACAACTTTGAACAATTTAGTGTCCCTAAGTTCCTTCAACACCCTCAAATGTACACCATCTGGCCCCATCATTTTGTCTACCTTTAATTTAGCTAGCTCCTCATGAACACAACCTTCTGAAAATTGATCAGGGTCTACCACTTCTCCATCCCTATTCGTTTTTGTCTTCTGCTGCCCCACTCCCAGCGCTTCAGCCGTGAACAGAGAACAGAAATATTTGTTAAGCAATTCGGCCTTTTCTTTATCAGCTTCTACATATTCCTTCCCTTCATCTTTGAGTCTCACAGTGCCACTTTTGCACTTCTTCCTATCACTGATATATCTAAAAAATGTCTTGTCTCCCCATTTTACAGTGTCGGCTGTTTTTTTCTTCCATGTGCATCTTTGCTTTCCTGACTATACGACCAGCCTCTCTTAACTTTTCCAGATAATTTTGCATGTCTTCTTCTTTCTGCAATCTTGTATAGTTTATGAAAGCTAACCTCATATTTCTTACCTTCTCAGCTACTAATTTTGAGAACCATTTACAGTGGTACCTTGGATTACGAGCATAATCCGTTCCAGAAGCATGCTCATAATCCAAAATGCTCGTTTATCAAAGTGAGTTTCCCCATAGGAAATAATGGAAACTCGCTTTGATATGTTCCCACCCCCTCGAGGCCAGCGGCGCTGCTCTATTCCCCCCTCCCCCCGAGAATCGGCATTGATCCCCCTGAAGGCCCCCCCTTCGATCTGGCACTTCCCCCCCCCCGTGATCTGGCACCCCCCCGCGATCCAGCACCCCCCCCCCACCGCGATTGTACACAAACACCCCCCGCCGCTGCTTACTGTCATCTGGGCACTGGCACCGGCATGTCCTGTGCGTTGGTGCTGGTGCCCGATGATCGGCCTCCTCTTCTTGCTGGGCCTTGAGCATCTGCGCATGCTTAAGGCCTGCGAGTTGTTAGAGTGGTCAGTGGGTTCCCACCAAATTCTTGGGATATCAAACTTCATGGCTCTCTTTGCCCCTCTGTACCAACCTGTAGAAGAACAAAATGAAATTGTGGTAATGACAATAAATTTATTTCACCTATGACTAATGTTTATAAGATTTTTGCAACCTGTTTTAGAAGCATCTATGTACTACAAAGGTGCCCGAACTGACCAGATGACCACTGCATGCTAGTGCTGCCTGATTCAGGAAAATTTTTTCGATTTGATTTGGTCTATTGAATCGATTTTTCAATTTGATTCAATTTTCCTGTTCAATTGGGTGGGGTTCTTTTATTTATTTATTTTCAAACATCCTGGCAGGTTTATTTTGTAGCCTTTCCACCCATCCCCCCCTTTCCCCTCTCCAACCCCACAACTTTTCCTCTCTTTGTTAGGTCCTAGCTCACGCTCGCTGTCTAACATCAGCTCTGGCAGGATACACATTTCGAATCTGATATATTGTAATCACAAAATAGAAAGTAAAATTATTTTTTCTATCTTCCACTGCTATAGCCAACATTTGTTTCTTTCCCACTATCTATCATCTCTCTTTTTTTCTCTCTCTCTCTTTCCTTGCCTTGTGCCTTCGGTCAAACTTCTCTATTCCCTTCCATGCAGCATCTTTCCTTTCCTCCCATCCATTATGATGTGCAACATTTCTTTCTCTCTCCCCATGCACCATTTCTCCCTGCCCTCCACCCTACGTCCAACATTTCTTCCTCTCTCTTCTCCATGCATGCCTTCCTCTCATCCACCATATGCAGGATTTCTCCCTACCGCCCCTTTCTACCTCTTCTCTCCCTTCCTCTCCTCCACCCCAATTCTTCATCTCTATTCTCTACCCCCATGTGCAGCATCTTTCCTCCCCTCTCATCCCCCTGTGCAGTAGTTTTCCATCCCTCTCTCCCATCCCCCTGTGGAGCAGCACCCCACTGACTCTCCCACCTTGAGAACTGCCATACCTCTGAGATCTCCTAAAACGACAGCAGCAGTGGCGGTAGACTGTCAGTAAAAGCATCACTGAATGGAAGACTTTTAGCCTGCCCCAGTAGGGCTTCCCTCTGCTGCATCATAAGTGATGCAGCAGAGGGAAGACCCCAGTGGAGCAGGCTGCAAGCAGCCCGCTCAGAATGATGCTGCTGCTGCTTTAGGAGGCCTCAGAGGTATGTCAGGTCTCACTGGGGTGGGGTTCGCTGGATCGGTGAGTCCAATTTTCTTGAACAATGAATCAATCTGAATTGGTGAATTGGGCAGCACTACTCCATGCATCAAAGTAAGACATCCCTACACTCCCCCCGTGCTCACTGACCCTCTTCCACTACAGAGCCAGAACATCAGCATCTGGTATGGGGAAGCCTGGTAGAGCATCACACAGATGTGCAGAGTTACTTGATGAGTGGACTAGTAAACCATAGAGAGGACGACCAAGGTTCATAAGTCATGCTAATCACTACATTTTTTGTAGAAATATTAGCTCATCCAAACCCTACTATACTGCTGAATAGGTGCCACCTGCAGCCAAAAGGACTACTGGGGTGGTATATAGGTGGGAATAGTAGATTTTGGGGGCTCACCATAAATTATAAGGAGTTCTGGTAAGATATACATCTGGCACTCTTTAAGTGAAGTTCACAGCACTGCTCTCTAAAGTGTCCCACTACTCTGTTGGGATGTCTATATAGCCAGTCCAAATGGCTTGCATTTGGACGTTTTCAACATGGATGAAAATGGGGTATAAAGTTAGACATCCCAGTGGTCAAGACATCTGTATAAAATTTTCAAAATAATAATTATATTTGGATGTCCAGCAGTTGCTATTCGAAAATGGTCATTTCTGTTCCTCTGACTTTAGACGTGCAACTGCTAGTCACTCCAGGCCCTAGTGGATCCATCTGTAAAATGTCCATCATGAGCTGTAGAGGTAGTCTCGTGATTCACATCCTTGAAACTCAAGTATAAAATAAGTACCTGTGAATAATATGTAAATCACTTTGATTGTAACCCCGGAAAGGTAGTATATCAAATCGTATCCCTTTCATGGCTGCTGCTAGAGATTGCCTGCCTGCTTAAAATCACTTTGAATTTCAAGCCCATTTTTGCTGCCACAGCTGAATATTCAGCCAAACCTCTTTAATGAGAACATGAACATCTCTGATAGAGTAAAATCAAAATATTCGGTATACAAATACTACAGGAATTAAGAAAGTTTTTGTAACTTTGGTATATCTGTCATATCCTCAACAGTAACCCAACTCCTTCACACTTCTTATAAACCATCGCTGGACCCTACCTGCCCCTCCAATTATCACAGTTTCCCTCCTCCCCTTCTTATCCAAGCTACTTGAATGTGATGTTCACCGCTATTGTCTTGACTTTCTCTCATCTTGAGCTGTCCTTGATCTGCTTCAATCAGGATTTCGCCCTCTTCATTCTATGGAAACTGCCCTTTCTAGAGTCTCCAACGACCTGCTCCTGGCCAGATCCAAAGGCCTCTAGTCCATACTCATCCTCCTTAATCTATCTGAAGCTTTTGACACTGTAGATCACTGCCTACTCATCAATACAGTGTCCTTGTTGTGTTTCAGAGCTCTGTTATCTCTTGGTTTTCCTCCTGTCTTTCTCATTGCACTTTTAGTGTAAACTCTAGGATCCTGTTCTGCTGCCATTCAGAGCTCTGTCCTCTTTTTTTCTCCATCCAAACTTCTTCCCTTGGTGCCCTAATCTCCTCTCATGACTTCCACCTCTATGCTCACAAATCTAAATCTCTATGCCTGAAATTTCTAAAGGAATTGAGGCCTGAGTATCAGCCTGCCTGTCTGCCATTGCCACCTGGACGTCTCACCGACATCTAAAATTAAACATGGCCAAGACTGAACTCCTTATCTTTCTTCTTAAGCCTGTTTTTCCCTTCCCCCATTCTCCATGTTGGTAGATAACACTCTCATCCACCCTGCCTCATCAGTTTGAAACCTCGGAGTCATTTTTAACTCATCTCATTTCTTCTCTTCACATACCCAACAGACTGCCAAAACTTGTTTCTTTCTCTATAACATTGCTATAATCTGGCCTCTCCTTTCTGAGCACACTGCCAAGACCCTCATCCATGCTCTCATCACCTCTTGCTTGGATTGCCACAATGTCCTTCTCACAGGTCTTCTGCTAAGTCATCTCTCTCCTCTTCAATCTGTTCAGAATTCTGCTGTGCACCTTGTATTTCACCAGTGTCATTATGCTCATGTTACTTCTCTCCTTAAGTCACTTCACTGGCTCCCTGTTCATCTCCACATACAGCTCTTCAGTATCTCTCCTCCCTTGGCTCTCCCTATATTCCACCCCAGAAGCTCCATTCATCAGGTGAATCTCTCTTGTCAAAGCCCTTCTCCTCTACTACCAACTCCTGACTCTGTCCCTTCTGCCTTGCTGTGCCTTCTACCTGGAACATTCTGCCTGACTTAGTGCATCAGGTCCCTTCTCATGTGGTGTTCAAATCCACGCTAAAAACTTACTTTTTTGAAACTGCATTTATGTCTTACCCTGACAACTTGTAAAGCACCCATATCTGTTGTCATTCCCTCTTTGCTCCCCTATTTCTGTCCCTTATATTTCCTCCACCTAAATAATATGTATGTCACCTTTGTCCTATGTCTGTCTTAATTAGATTGTAAGCTCTTCGAGCAGGGACCATCTCTTGCATGTTTGTTGTACGGTGCTGCATGGTGTGGTAGCGCTTTATAAATACAGTGTTCTCCCGCTCATTTGCGGTTCGCGAATCGCTCTCGCTCATTCGCGGTCTGCTCCAACCACCTCTTCCTGTAGTAAAGTCAGGCCATACCAATCAGGAGCTGCATGTCAAATCAGCTCCTAATTGGTGGTAGTCCGACTTTACTACAGGAAGAGGCAGTTGGAGCAGACCGTATGTGATTTCCTCCACCCACCAGTGCTCCAGCTGCCATCTCCTGCCTCCCTGCCTTTTGACAGGCAAAAAACCACATTTGTGGTTTTTTCAAATTTGTGGGACTTCCTGGAATGGAACCCCGCGAATTTCAAGGGAGTACTATAATACATAGTAGTAGTAGAAGTAATATGAGGTGTGTAACCATGTAGCATAGTGCTCTGTTTGAGCATCTATCCAATTCACTGACACTTGGAATTTTTTTTAGCACAATCCTGACTCAACCACAAAAGATTTCTTTAATGGAAAAACATAGCTACAGATGTTCTTGACAAAGAGCGATTGGGGTGATCTCCTGTGGGAAACCACACAAGATATTCATGGAGGAAGTTCCCATGTATATTTTATAGCCCAGCAGTTTCTTCCTGCTCCTTTGGATTTTCTGCATATTTATAACCAGGAGCCTTCACTCAGAACCAGCAGGGGTTTCCCTCTATTTAATTAAATCAGTCATTATAATGAATCTTGGCTAGGAGTTCACACATAAGAGCTTCTTCCACAATCATAATTGTGAGCCCTATATTATCAATGTTGAGTAAAGACTGGATTCTGAATGTCTTGGGAGGGCTCCATGGATTATTTTTCAGTGCCAAGTTTTGGGGCTGTTCTTCCATGTTTATTTAATATTTGATACACCGCATTGGCTGAAGCATCTATATGGATTACGTTTCATTAAGATAATGCAATAATTTAAGAAAGAGGGCTAGAATTAGGTTGAAGTAGGAAAGAGTAATGGAAATGGAACTACATAATTGACAGTAAAGATGAGTAAAGTATAGTAGAAGGTCAGAAGTGTATTTCTGCATCCGTATTGATCGCCACTGGATCCTATATGAAAATCCCCTTTGGTGCAGTCGTAGTGACCTAGATGCTCCATATTTTCACAGCATTACCTGTGGAACAGCATGACAATATGCATGACAATACCTGGCAGACTGCAGTAGGAGTTACTATTGGTGCTGTCCTTGGTGCTGCTCTATTGACCATCACAGCTGTTCTGTACAAGAAGGGTTGCAACTGTCAGAGAAAAGGAAATGGTAAGTATAGCACACCCATCAAGCTTTGTTATTCATGAATTGAGATTTGGGGCCAAATTCTGTTTGTCTTCTCACCCTCAGATGCTGGAGGGAACATATACGAGGTTCCGGATGTTAGTGGAGTACCTCCACACCAGTATAGCAACATTATACCTCAGAGACAAGAAGGAATTTATGTGAGTAATAGCCATTTCTCTGTCAATAAACAGGATTAATCTGCCACACAAGTGGGCAACATCATCCAATGGTGCCAAAACAAATGGCTCTTTCAGAGCCAAGAAAGAACTAGAAATCTTCCAAGCAGGTGTGGGAATTCCTATATCATCCCTTTTCTGATTAGCCTCGTCAGTCTTTTCTCATTCTTGCTACTGCCCAGACATGTTTAAGTTTCTTCCTCATTACAGAAGAGGTGAAGAAAACAAACCATCAACACTGAGAAAAAGATTTAAAATATATACAATTATAAATAGCAGAAGGCAATTGATTCCAAATGGCACATAATCTCACTCATTGTCTCTTCAGTCTGGTAGGATGCAATGGAACATAAGAAAATAAGAACATATGAGTTGCCATACTGGGACAGACCAAAGGTGCATCAAGCCCAGTATCCTGTTTTCCACAGTGGCCAACCCAGGTCACAAGTACCTAGCAAGATTTCCTAAAGAAAAACAGATTTTATGCTGCTTATCTTACTACTCTACTACTACTTATAGCACTTATCCTGGAAATAAGCACTGGGTTTCCTCAAGCCATCTCAATAATAGCTTATGGACTTTTTGTTTTGTTTTTTTGTTTTTTAAAAGTCCAAACTTTTATTAAACTCTGCTAAGCTAACTGTTTTTACTACATTTTACAGCAACAAATTATTTCCGCCAGTTTGTTTTAAATCTACTACTTAGTAGCTTCATTGCATGCCTCCTAGTCCTAGTATTTTTGGAAAAAGTAAAAAAGCAATTCACATCTACCTGACCCAGGCCACTCAGTATTTTATAGACATCTATAATATCTCCCCTGAGCCATCTCTTCTCCAACTGGGGATATCTAAATTCCATCTAGGACAGTCCTGGGAAAGCTTCGAATATTCCTGCAGGACATCCAGGTTTAAGCCTGCCCGATGCCCACCTCTCAACAAACCCCTTTGGGCTCTGGATATTCAATGGCATGGAGGTCCTGATGAATGTCCAGAAAGTTGGTTTTGATGATCAGCACTTGGACTTCCCAGCTATTAGGATGTCCAAGTGCAGACTTAGGCAGGTTTGTAGACATTTCAATGTTTTCATTATGAGTCTGAGAGGCATACAGTGGCGTACCTAGCATGTGTGACACTCGGGGCCCATTATTTTTTGGCACCCCCCATCTGTATGAAAAACATGATTTTTAGTAACAAGCCACACGTCACATATGAGTACTTAGGAAAAGGCAGCATCTTACATACTGCAGTGAGAAGTACAACAGCAATACACCTATTGTAAAACTAAACAAGCCAGACTAATACAGATCAATCCTGCAGTCAATCCTAACAGAAAACCATGCCTTTCGAATACACAGAACACAGAAAACACCTTCGCCTAGTATGGAATAAGTAATCATAAACTTACCCCTCCCCCTTTTACAAAACTGTAGTGTGGATTTTAGCCACGGTGGTAACAGCTCTGATGCTCATAGAATTCTGAGCACCAGAGCTGCTACCACCACGGCTGGTGCTAAAAAACGCTCCACAGTTTTGTAAAAGGGGGGATAAAATAGAAATACATAGACAAAGGTTAAATTGAACCAGCAAGAAGCTGGACTCTGCATACAATGCAATACCACAGAAACAGTGACACGTCTCCTAAAGCAATAAATAAATTAAAAAATTTTATTCTACCTTTGTCTTCTCTGGTTTCTGCGTTTCTTTTCTTTTTGTTACTCTCTTCCTTTCATTCACTGTCTGCCACCTCTCTGCCCCTATATGGCATCTTCTTTCCATCTATGCCCCTTCCAGAAACTGTATGCCTCCCCCTTCCATCTATCCTTTCACCCCATTGGTCTGGTATCTGTCTCCTCTCCTTCCTCCCTGCTCTGGCATCTCTCTCCCCGCTCCCTTCCTCCTGTTCTTCCCTGGTCTTCCTTCTAAATATATTTTCTGCCTTTGTCTAACTTTTTTTTTACTATTCAGTCCTCAATTTCCCTCTTTCACTGTGTCTACCTATAGCTTGCCACCTCTTTCCCTCACTCCTTCCAGTAACTAACTCTATCCTCTTCCCTCTATCCTGCATGTGCCCTTTTTTTCTTTCTCCTCCCCACTTCCTTCCATCATCTGCTCCCCCTTTCCCTCACACTTCCATTCAGCAGCTGGCCTTCCTCTCCCCCACACTTCCATTCAGTGTCTGTTTCCCTCTCTCTACCCCTTCCATCTACTGTTCACCCTCTATCTCGCCCCTTCCATTCACTGCCCTCTGTGCTCTTTCTATCCAGTGTGCACCCTCTCTCTCTCTCTCTTCCATATGGCATCTTCCCTCTTTCTATGCTCCTTCCATAAACTATCTATCCCATGCCTCTTCTCTCCTTTGTACATGATTGATTTCAACTCTGTCACCTCTCCGTTTTTCTCTCTCTGTCACCACCCCCTCCCCTATGCTCTGGCATCTCTCTCTTCTTTCTTTCCTTCCTACCTCACAGTCTGGCATCATCCCTTCCCTGATTCCCGGCATCTCTCTCCCTCCCCCTCCATGCTCTGACATCTCCTCCTTCCTTTCCCCCTTCCTTTTCCCTTCATCTGGCATAACTTCCTCCTTCCCTCCATGCCCTGGCGTCTCTTCTTCCCTTTAAGCCCTGGCATCTCCTTTCATTCCCTCCAGTTGGGTAGAGCAACACTCTCCCCAATTCTCTCCCCCTCTGCTCCCTTTCCTCCTTCTGACCCAAGACCTGGTGTCCTGAACTTCTTTGGGCAGCAGCAGCATTCACAATTCACTGCTGTTGCCGGCTTCAGGCCTTCCTCTCTGTCGGGTCCTGTCTTCATGAAAACAGGAAGTAGGCAGGACCCGGCAGAGAGGAAGGCCTGAAGCCGGCAAAAGCAGCAAATTGTAAATGCTGCTGCTGCCCGAAGAAGATAATGGCACCAGGCCTTGGAGCACCTGAGGCAATCGCTTCTCTCCCCTCCCAGCCGAACCCCCGCTGACCCTCCTATCTCTCCCCCCCAAGTGAACCTTTCTGACCCTCCCAGCGAGAGCAGCAAACCTCCCTCCAGTAGCGTCAGCTGCTTCGCGGCTTTCTCCTGCCGGTGCAGCGTCGCTGATGATGTCATCAGTGACGCGGCAGAGGGAGGAGAAAGCCGCGAAGAAGCCGACGCTACTGGAGGTTAGGTTTATTGCTCTCGCTGGGAGGGTGGGAGCACCCCCCCTAAGGCTGCACCCGGGGTGGACCGACCCCCCCCCCCCCCTTGGTACGCCACTGGAGGCATACATTCCATAAATTTCAATAAAGCACCATCATAGCAAAGATACAAAAAGTTAGATCATAAACGCACTAGGGACAGAGAAAGTACTGGTATATAATACATAGGCTGCTTTAGTTGTACCACAGTAAGGCAGTATATCAAATACATAATCAATACCCTTATCCTTTAGCAAGAAAAGTTGGAAAGTGACAGTGTATTTAACCAATCTAGTCTAGAGAATATATTGTATTGGACATGAGAAGCATTGGTGCCGATATCATTTGGAACTCCATACAAATAAAAAAATTATTAGCCCTGCTGCTCCTCACACCTGACTCAGTGCTGAGTTTCCAAATGCTTTTCCTCAGAGGCTAGTATAACTGCTGTTCAAACATGTTTAGAGTTCAACTAACCCCTTGCAGTCACACTAGAACCTTGAGGAAGAGTGCTTCAAAACTTTGTGCTGGGTTGGGTATAAGGAGCGGCAGTGCTGATAACATCCTTATTCAAACCAAGCCTCAAAAGTTGAGTACGTGCACATTTAAAGTTTTGCATATGTCAGTCAAACCTGTATGAACAGTAACCTTAAGCTATGCTGGCACTATAAAGTATGTTTGGAACCATCAAGATACGAGTCTTAATGAGGTTAATATTAATGGTGCCTAGTTTAAGAGCGTAAGTAGGTGCCTACATAAGGACTATTTTATAAAGATAAGTATATTCTTGCTTGTCTTTATAAAATACTAGTGGCAGAATTCAGGCCTAACATGCAGGTGCAGACATTTTCACCTGTCCAAATGCAAAGTCTCTTGTAAAATAGGTGAAGGACTTCATGTGGATGTCTCTCTATCTCCAGATGGAACAATGATTTTTTTAAAAAGATGAATGTTTCTAAACAAAATGTGTAAAACTAATCCACATTTGCATGAGAGAAGCTTTTTATAACTGTTGCTCCCTGACTAATAGAGTACCCTGATCCCATATTCTCAGCCTCCCCAATCACCTAACTTCCCCGTGACATCAGATTTCTCATCACCTCCCCCTGAGCCCCCTCCAGAACTCTTCCCTATCTGAAGACCAGCGGCACAAGTAGACCCTCCTTACAGCATTTGCAAAAGTGAGCACAGATATCCCAATAAGGGGAAAAGTCAAAACCAATGAAGATTTTTAAGTCGGATTTTTAACATCCAAGCTGCTCTTTCTCCTTCAATTATTTTACTAAAATCTGAGGCTCCTATGCTTAACTTACCTCAGACTCAACACACTTTATTTGATACACTTATTATTATAGCATTAAGACTTATACTCTCTAATTGGAAGTCATTTGAATCTATTTCAATCCATTTTTGGTTTCAGTCAGTGCTTCTTCAACATAAACATGAAATGTTGATTTCCACTTATACACCCATGTCTTCCAAGGCTCGTCTAAAATGGTCTGCCTTCATAGACTATCTTAACCTTCTTTGATTCTCTCTTCTAGCTTTCTCTTCTTCTCTTTCTCTCCTTCTTCTCCTTTCTTTCTTTGACCTCTGAGGGATTTTCTTTCTTCTTTTCTACCCTTTCCTTCCCCTTCCTTTCCTTCGTTTAGCCTCTCCTCCCCTCCCTTTTTACTCTTTTCTCTCCCTTCTTTCACTTTTCTTTCCCTCACCCCCCTTGTCTTCTCTTCCTATCACTTTTACCTTCCCTTTTTGTGTAACATAATTGGACATGCTTGACCATCGTACTGTATTATATTATCTATTATCATTAATCCCTGATTTCTTTGATATTGTCCTTGATTGTTTTTATGACCCTTGTACACCTTTTTCCTTTTTGTATTTCACTAAAACTCAATAAAATTTCAAGTTAAAAAAAAAAGAAGACCCTCCTTACAAGATCTCACTGCCACCATACCATCTCAACTCCATCCCTATTGGGGATTTCAGGTGTATAGGGTGAGTAAGATGGATTCCCAGTCACTCCTGGTTTCAATAGACTAGGGACTCCTTTTACGAAGGTGCGCTACGGGTTTTACTGCATGCACTGGATTAGCGTGCGCTAGCCAGAAATCTACCGCCTGCTCAAAAGGAGGTGATAGCAGCTAGCACACATGGCATTTTAGCACGCACTTTTCCGCGCGTTAAGGCCTTAGCACGCCTTTGTAAAAGGAGCCCTAGGTTTCAAAATGGTAGCTATGATCCCTAGCTGTAATCTCTCAGTAATACCACTAGGGGTCAGGATACTAAATAAGAACATTTTGTAACTTTGACATAGATACCTTTCTTAAAAAAATTACTCCCTAAATGTGTTAGTCTATAGGGTGTTGTCATCCTCTTGGTTTTTGCTTCATTATACTAATACAGCTTCCTCTCTAGATGTCCTTATCAATCCCATGGCTATTTTCCAGGGAGAAGGTACAAATGGATTTTAGAGGGAGGGGTAGAAAGGCAGAACAGCACAGATAAAAACTTCTAACAGAACATAGGCAGCTGAAATGAACAAACTAGGTAGTTGAGAGGTTCTTCATTGCTGATATCTTCTATGTTTATATAATATTCTTCATCTTTCTCCTACAGATTAATACCCTGAATCCCAAAGCGCCTGATTCTACTTATACAGTAAGAAAAAATGATATGAACATTAAAAAGATATTGAGTCTACACAAGCTACTTTCTTTTCTTCCCTCTAAAAAATTTTATATCTTGTCAGATATACAATAAGGGAAATTCTTTAAAGGGCTCCAACATTTAGATGCAAATTATGTAGCTCAGCTTTGTATAGTGCTATTCTGGAAGATGCAGTGATTGGGAAGATTCAACTTCTATAAAAAAAAAAAAAACAACGCCACTTAAATAGCTGCTCTGGCACAGCACAGAAAATCAATCTTTAATGGAGGAAAAAGCCTCAGACATGAAGAGAGCAATCACAATAACTTTACTCCTTAGACATCGCTGGCTCAAAAAAACCCCTCCAGAACGTTGTGGAAAATAGCGAGGGTGTTATGACTAAACAGACACCAATTAGTGGCTCAATATGCATATTTTAGTATCCATTTAAGAAGTGCCACGGAGTGTGTGTATGAGTGATGACTTCTCACATGACTATCCATTTATCGGCTAAATATTGCCACTAAGGGGAGGTTATTAAGGTTTGGTAAAAGATGTGCTTTTATTGTACCTTGATTTACAATGGGAATCACCAACCTGCAGTGTCTCCTCTTCTTCATTCCTTTTCCCGTTCATTTTCCTCTACCCTCCATCTCCCTTTTGACTTAGGTCAATTAATCAAATATACAAATGTGGAAAAAAATCACCTTCCCTATCCTATTAAATGATGTAGCTCCTTTTCCTACTTTTATTATAGACGGTAAACCACTGGGGGTCTGCTTGTCAGCAGTACCTGTATAGCAAATCATGAATAACAAATAAAAGATATCAGTGCCATAGGTTGATAACTCCTGTGGTACAAGAATAACCTTGCTTGTAAGCTATCTCATTATTCTATTCCACAAAAGGATTGATGCTTCCAGGCTGCATGTTAAAGGGTTCAGCAGCCTTCATCAATGGCAATGTCCAGATCACTCTCTCCCCCCCTCCTCCCCTCTTTAATTAGGCTGAAAACCCCTCTTGGTCTCCCTCACATAAAGGGCTCACTTTGCGTTGCTCAACCAGATCCTGCCCCAGGGCCTGGTGAGAAATTTCAACTTGTGTGCACCAGCCCTTGTCCCTACCTTTGTCCTCTAAAGGAGAGGAAAATTTTGAAAGGGAGGCTTCTATGACTTGGGCCTCCCTTTACGAAACTGCGATAGCAGTTTCTAGTGTAGGGAGCCGCGCTGAATGGCCCATGCTGCTCCCAACGCTCATTGAGTTTCTATGAGCATCGGGAGCAGCACGGGCCATTCAGCGCAGCTCCCCATGCTAGAAACTATCTCAGTTTCGCAAAAGAGGGGGTAAGTACCCATTTACCCATCAGTTTCCTTTTGAAAATATTTAATTATTGTACTAGCCTTAATGTGCAACAGACTTTAAGGTATGTATGATTTGGAAAGAGAGATTTATTGTTTCTTTGTTTCTTTTAGGATTTACTGTTCAGAAATCAGTCTGTTTACAATGAACTGAAGAAATAAACTGGACCCAGCAAGTGCATATGAGCCTTTCCTGTGGCATTAGTCAAAGTGTTAAGAAATCAGGACTAATTCTTGTTTATAAATCTACAGACTATAACTGATTAGACCTATTTAATAACTAGAATATCTTTTGCTAGTAACAGCAAGGATTGTTACTGTTATAACTGGAATAATACCTAAGGATAGCTGATAAATCTTCTATTGTTCATTCCCCAGACTATAACCGCTAGGCAATATTATTGAAGTATTCTCTACAAGGGTTTGCTTATAGCACATTGAAAATAACATACTTTTCTTTGTAGAGGTTTTCCTATGGAGCAGTTCCTATGATTACGGAGATTGTATTTCACACTGCATGAACTAAGTTACAAGCGGATATTTATTTTTAGTATTTATATGATTGAACATTTTGCCTTGATGGATTTACCATTGATGACATATATACCAGGTTTATGTTTGAACAAGCTGGACTGATTGTGATTTATTATTACAAACCTTTACAAGTATAAACATTTACGCTACAATATATGAACAATTTATCTCCCCCCCCCCCCCCTCTATTTCATGAGCGTCGGAGCTTTTACCACAGCCACATTATGATGGCTGAAACTTCGGTTCTACCTACCCAGACACAGGAAGACCTGGAAAACAGCAACAATCATGAAACCAGCTATGGAAGCCTAAGAGAACATATATATAAAAGATTATTTACTATTTCCTTTCTGCCTCTGTATGGTCAATCCTGTTAAAAGGCAGGTGCCTCACAGATCTTTATCGTCAGCAACATTGCTTAACCTCTATTTGGCCCCCTTGGGTAAATTTTTAGAAGAGATTGGGGTGTCTTTTTGTATGTTTGCAGATGATGTTTTATTTTCAAATTACAGAATGGGGTGAAACATTAACTTCTGAACTGGATGGATTTATGAGTAAGATTAGTGACTGGATGAGCATGAATGACCTTCTGCTGAATATAGCGAAGACAGAATTCATGATTGTGGGTAATGGAAAAGAACATCTTTTCCAGAGAGTGTGTTTGTAATAGATCATTTGATTACAGTAAAAAAGGAAATCATGCTTTTGGAAGTAATACTTGATGCAAAATTGACAATGGATGCACAAAGTAGTGCAGAAGGCATATTTTGCTTTGAGAATGTTAGCTCAATTAAAATGAGTGCTTACTGGTTGGCATTTTCGACAAATTTTACAGAGTATTGGACTAGTGCAATGGCTTGTACCTGGGCAGTGGCGTACCTAGGGTATGTGGCACCCGGGGCCCATCATTTTTTGACACCCCCCCCCCCCATGTAAAATTTTTTTTTTTTTTTTTGCAATAACCATGAAATGGAATAAATGGTCAGAATAGAAACGGCACCAAAAAAAAAAAAAAAAAAAAAAAAAAAAGAAACAGGCAGTGAAAATTTTCTTTTATTGAACCTCATTTATGTAACCATTATTCCAAACATAACATAACATAAATTATGTCTGAATTGTCATGACATCAGAAGTACATATGGAGTAGTTGCAGGTGATGCTTGGGACAGTTCTGATTATGTTAGTTTGGTTTTATGTGTTTTTTGAATAGAAGGGTTTTTATTTCTTTTTTTAAGGTTTTGTAGTTTGTGGTCGAGGTCAATAGGTTGTAGAGTTGAGTGTCGAGTGTTAGGAGGTTGTTGAACAGTTTTTGTTTTTTTTCTTTTGACGTTTTTGGTTGGAGGGTATGTGAATGGTGCGTGAGTTCTCCTATGTCTGTTTGAAGTGGATTGAATTATTTAGCTGAAGAAATTAGTTACCCCCCCATTCCACACACATTAATTCTCTTCCATTTTTGTTCCCATTATAAAAAAACACTGATAAGTTCCCAGGAAAAAAATACATTAAAATAAGAAGTGAAAACAAAGGCCCCTACAGATGAGAACATAACATAAGAATAGCCTAACTGGGTCACACCAATGGTCCATCATGCCCAGTAGCCCATTCTCATGGTAGCCAATAGTGCTGCCCGATTCAGAGAAAAATATTTCATTCGATTCGATTCACCCTGTTGAATCGATTTTTCGATTAGATTCACTGTTAATGACACCGCTTTTTAAGTTTAAACAAAGTATAACAATAAATTTCACAACAACAATAAATTTCACAAAGTACTTAAAAAAAAAAAATCACATTTTTCCATTAAAGCAGTTCTGGAGACATTTGCTTGAACAGTCTTTTTTCCCAGTCCATAAGCAAGCAATATGAAAAAGATTTCCTTAATTATCTACTCAAACATTTTTGCTATTTACTTTCATTGTACCTAGACTATTATTCAGTAGAAAAAATTTAGTTTGTTCAATCAAGCAGAACATTCACTCATAGAAGTCCAATGTCCACACAGGATTTGATTGAACAAACCAAATTTTTTCTACTGAATAATAGTTTAGGTATACTGAATAGCAAAAATGTTAAAGCCACACAGAAAAGCAGTAAAAGTCAATAGGTTCTCCAAGTGGGAACAACCTGATGTCTCAGCACTTGAGGAAAAGACCACATAATAATGTTTATAAGATAAATCATATAAATGATTATACTGAAGCAGGGTGTCCTCAGCGTGAGAGGTAAGCGAGAGGAGAGAATTCTCCAGTGCTTTACACAATAAGGCTCCTCTGCCTGCAGTGCACACCATCATAGGACACCTCAGGTGTGCTCAAATTAATCAATGTGATAAATTAAACAGTGATAAACAATTGGTCAATCACAAGAGTGCAAGATCAAACAGGTTGTTCCCACTCAGAGAACCTATTGACTTTACTGCTTTTCTGTGTGAGTAGATAATTAAGCAAATTTCTGATAGCCTACAGAACTGATTCTCACCTTCCATCCCCAGCCCCCAAGACTTACCAGACCCCCCCTGCCGATGCATTTACTTACTGCCTGAACTGGATATTAAATCGTGGGGAAGAGAGGAGAAATGCGGGGAAAGAGCCAGCCAAAACTAGTATTTGTTGCTGCTGAGTGCACCAATCCAGGGCAAGCAGACGCTTCCCCCATGTCTTAATAACAGACAATGGACTTTTCCTCCAGGAATTTGTCCAAACCTTTCTTAAAACCAGCTACGCTATCTACTTTTAACATAACTTCTGGCCACTTCATTTTTAAGCTTAGATCTTTCCTTCCAAACAGAGACCTTGCTAGATGTCAAATACAGCACAAGGTAACTTCACATGGACTTAACTGTGCAGGAAATGAATCTCCTCATACACCCACCATATAGTGCAAAAATGTGCAAAGGTCTGTTTTTTTCTTTCGATCACTACATAGCCTAATGCCACACAAGCAGCGCTGTTACAAACATATTCTGAAGGTCAATGCTAAGGTTGACAAAGTTTCCTTCCTTGGACCAGAAGGAGATACTGACAAACCACTGGAAGAGATTCTAAAACAACTACCCAGAAATAACACCCAAAGACCCACTCAGTGTGTGAACCAGTTGAGTGGAGTGGACTAACTGGGGGTGGAAATGGGCCCAGAGTTTGCTCAGCAGAATTTCCCAGACTACCTCTTCCTCTCAACACACTGACATGCTACCACCACCACCAACACTAGGAACACCTCACCGAGTATGCCAGCAATGCTTATAAACTTTATAAAACACATTATTATATTTTCTTATAAAGCATATATTTTAACTGAACTCAGCCTTGCCATTCACAAAAATAGAAAAGTTCCCATTTCAAGCTGTCTCATGTACACTTTTCAAATCTAACATATTGTAATCACAAAACAGAAAATAAAATTATTTTTTCTACCTTTTGTTCTCTGATCAATATTCAAATCTTGTTGGTCCCAGGCTCTTGTTGTCTTGCTTGCCAGGGTCTCCTTTCTCCGTGCTAACCATCCGTCTGCCATCTCTGTTCTCCCCTTCCGTTTCCCTTCCCTCTCCCGGAGATCTGGCATCTTTCCTTTTTTTTTGTCTCCATCCACAGATTCACCTTTTCTCAACTCCCCACCACCCCAGGATCCACCATCTCTCCCTTTCTGTTCCCAACTATCCTCCTATCCAGTATCTCTATCCCCCCTCCACACCATCCCCTGTTTCCAAGTTCTCTCCCTTTCTGTTCCTTCCCTCCCTAAATCCCATTATGCACCATCTCTCTCCCACTCCTCTGTTTTTAGACCCATTATTTCTAACCCCCAAAGTCTGGCATATGCACGTATCTTTGAACCCCCCCTTCCCTCTCTCCCTCTGTGTACTTTTACACCAGGACCCCCCTCCCCCGAAGGTCTGTCCCCCCTCCGAAGGGTTACACCCCACCCCTGAAGACCTGCACCCCCCCGAAGGACTTTACCTCCCACCCGAAGGTCTGTCCCCCTCTGAAGGCCTAAACCCCACCCCTGAAGGCCTGCACCCTCCCCGAAGGATTGTACCCCCCACCCGAAGGTCTGTCCCCCCCTGAAGGCCTGCACCCATCCCGAAGGCCTGCACCCACCCCGAATGCCTGCACCCACCCCGAAGGCCTGCACCCACCCCGAAGGCCTGCACCCCCGAAGGCCTGTCCCCCCCCTTGAAGGCCTGACCCCCCCTTGAAGGCCTGCCTGCTTGTCCCCCCTTGAAGGCCTGTCCCCCCCCCCTTGAAGGCCTGCACCCCCCCTTGAAGGTTGGCACCCCCCCAAAGGCCTGCACCCCCTTGAAGGCCTGTCCCCCCCCCTTGTAGGCCTGCACCCCCCCTTGAAGGTTGGCACCCCCCCAAAGGCCTGCACCCCCTTGAAGGCCTGTCCCACCCCCTTGAAGGCCTGACCCCCCCTTGAAGGCCTGCCTGCTTGTCCCCCCTTGAAGGCCTGTCCCCCCCCCCTTGTAGGCCTGTCCCCCCCCCTTGTAGGCCTGTCCCCCCCTTGAAGGCCTGCCTGCCTGTCCCCCCCTTGAAGGCCTGCACCCCCTTGAAGGTCTGCACCCCCCCCCCCGAAGACCTGCACCCCCCCTTGAAGGCCTGCCTGCCTGCCTGTCACCCCCCTCCCCCTTGAAAGTCTGCCTGCCCGCCCGCCCGCCCCACCCTGAAGGCCTGATGCCCCGACCCACCCCGAAGGACCATTCGCCCCCCTGGCCTCCCCGCACTACCTATGAAGCAGCCGCAGCAGGATCGCGACGCGACGTCAGCTATCTTTGCGCTGCTTAGGAGCTGCTTCCTGCGCCGCGGTCCCGCCCCCTCCTCTGACGTCAGAGGAGGGACGGGACCGCGGCGCAGGAAGCAGCGCCCAAGCAGCTGAGGGATTGCTGACGTCGCGATCCTGCTGCGGGCTGCTTCATAGGTGTGCTGGAAGGTCAGTGGGGCGAGCGGTCCTTCGGGCGTGGGGGGGACTGAGCGGCAAGGCCGGGAACACCCCCTCAGGGCTGGTACCCGGGGCGGCCCGCCCCCCCCGCCCCCCCCTAGGTACGCCACTGTACCTGGGTATGGCGTTAGAGATCATTCAAAATTCTGCTGGGCGGCCTTCCGGCAGGAGGGGTTGGGCGCCCTCCTGCTGGTGATCAGGGGGTGGGACAGACGGCCTTAGCCACTATACTTAATGTGGCAGGGAGATCCCTTGCCGCGATAAGTATAGCGGCCGTGTCTACTTACATTGTAAGTATCTCTCCCTCAAATAGGGAGACGCCTAGGCCCTTTGGCGAGCTTAGGCAGTCTTGCGAGCCTCCCTAGGCTTCCGGGGCACCTTCAATATAGGCAGCCTGCCTGGGGAGCATTTTCTTAAAAAACGTGCGTCCCAATTGGCTGATTAGACAGCTGTAGGATGCCTACAGCTGCCAAAAATCGGGACGCACTTTGCAGGATCAGGGCCAAAGTGTACAAGATGCAAGTTATGTTAATTATGGATAGTAATAATAAAAAAATCAATTGATATAAGACTGTACATATGATGATATATAAATGTAGAATGTAAACATGCATAAACCTATACATGAAAAATAAAGACATTTAAAAAAAAGTAAACAATATGGGGCTCATAATCGAAAGAGAAAAACAGCCATAAACCAGCCTAAGTCGAACATTTTCAAAATACATCCAAGTGCCAATAATAAAAACGGGTTTTGACCTAAGCCTTCATAGTGCCGCTGAATGACCATAGTTAAACGGGGCATTTCAGGAGGAGTGTCGAGGGCAGGACGTGGGCAGGCTTAGACTTAGTCATACTGCATGTATAACCAAAGGTTATATAGCACAGAATCGACAGAACTTTGACATTGTGACTTAGACCATTTAAAACATGGTCTATGTCACAAAAACCTACCTAAAGTGACCAGATAAGCACTTCAAACACATAATACAGACACCCACACACTACCACAGTGATCACCGACCCCCCCCCCCTATAAAAATATTAATCACAACTTAAAAATTGTGCCTCCAGAACTTCATCACCTGGCAGCCTGGCATAGGAGAGCCTAGTCGTGCTGCACAGAGGCATCTTAAGCCGTCTTGGGGGTGGGTTAAGGATCCATGGAGAGGAGGACCCATGCCCATAAGCCCCTGTAATCACTGCATTGATATTGAAACATGTGCACTCCCCTATACACCCCCAAAACCCTTTTTTACTGGCATATAAGTGGCTCCTGCAACCATAAGGGCTACTGGGGTGGTAGATAAGTGGGTCTAGGGGATTCTGGAGGTGGTTTGTGAGGCTCACCATGACCTATAAGGGAGCTGTAGTGAAGAGAATACATGGCACCCTTTTTGTGAAGTTCACAGCAGTGCCCTGTAAGGTACCCCACTATTTAGGTGCCATGTCTGGGTGTTCAGTCCATCACTTTGTGGACCCCTCCCACGTCCAACAGGGCTTTTTCTAGGTGTTTTTGACTTGGACGAAAAGTTGGACAAAAATGTGGTATAAAGATGGATGACTTAGCAACTTGGACGATCAGATCGACGTATACTTAGACAATTTTTGAAATGAAAAAAAAATGTGGACATATTTTTCAAAAATGTGTCCTAAGCTGTTTTTTACTTTGGACGACTTGCAACTTAGACGAAAACGGACTTAGACTTTCCTTTTGATTATGCCCCTCCACAAGTATTTGAATTATGGACTTTGCATCAATATATATATACCATACATATATTATTAGCCATATATATGTTCTACACATTTCCACTTATAGCTCATATGCAGTGTCATCACGATTATGTTATGCAATTTTTCCATAACATGTATTATTTTACAAGATGTACCCAATTACCCATTTATGTTCTCACATGCTTATTAATATGTTATATTAGATGACCTTGTCCAGATATTACATAAGATCATGTACCCTTGTATTTTATAGCTACCTTGCAGTGGCGTACCTGGCTTGTGTGACACCCGGGGCCCATCATTTTTTGGCACACACCCCCTCCCCATCTGTACGAAAAACATGATTTTTAGTAACAAGCCAATCATCACACATGAGTACCTAGGAAAAGGCAGCATCTTACATACTGCAGTGAGAAGTACAACATCAATACACCCATTGTAAAACTAAACAAGCCAGACTAGTACAGATCAATCCTGTAATCAATCCTAACAAAAATCCATGCCTTTCGAACACACAGAACACAGAAAACACCTTCGCCTAGTATGGAATATCATCACAAACTAACCCCTCCCCCTTTTATAAAAACTGTAGTGTGGATTTTAGCCACGGTGGTAACAGCTCTGATGTTCATAGAATTCTGAGCATCAGAGCTGCTACCACCACGGCTGGCGCTAAAAAACGCTCCACAGTTTTGTAAAAGGGGGGATAAAATAGAAATACAGACAAAGGTTAAATTGAACCAGCAAGAAGCTGGACTCTGCATACAATGCAATACTACAGAAACAGTGACACGTCTCCTAAAGCAATAAATAAATAGAAAATTTCTGTTCTACCTTTGTTTTCTCTGGTTTCTGTTTTCCTCATCTTCTTGTTACTCTCTTCCTTCCATCCACTGTCTGCCATCTCTCTGCCCCTATATGGCATCATCTCTCCTTCTATGCCCCTTCCAGAAACAGTATGCCTCACCCTTCCATCTCTCCTTTCACCCCCATTGGTCTTGTATCTGTCTCCTCTCCTTCCCCCCTGCTCTGGCATCTCTCTCTCCGCTTCCTTCCTCCTGTTCTTCCCTGGTCTTCCTTCTCAATTTATTTTCTGCCTCTGTCTAAATTCTTTTTTACTATTCAGTCCTCAATTTCCCTCTTTCACTATGTCTACCTATAGCTTGCCACCTTTTTCCCTCACCCCTTCCAGTAACTAACTCTATCCTCTTCCCTCAATCCTGCATGTGCCCTTTTTTCTTTCTCCTCCCCACTTCCTTCCAGCATCAGCTCCCCCTTTCCCTCACACTTACATTCAGCAGCTGTCCGTCCTTTCCCCCACACTTCCATTCAGTGTCTGTTTCCCTTTCTCTATCCCTTCCATCTACTGTTCACCTCTATCTCACCTCTTCCATTCACTGCCTTCTGTGCTCTTTCTATCCAATGTGCACCCTCTCTCTCTTCCATATGGCATCTTCCTTCTTTCTATGCTCCTTCCATAATCTATCTATCCCGTACCCCTTCTCTCCTTTGTACATGATTGATTTCAACTCTGTCATCTCTCCGTTTTTCTCTCTCTGTCACCACCCCCTCCCCCTGGCAACTCTCTCTTCTCCTTTCTTTCTTTCCCACCTCACGGTCTGGCATCATCCCTTCCCTGATTCCCGGATCTCTCTCCTTTCATTTTCTTCCATCTCTCTCTCCCCCTCCATGCTCTGACATCTCCTCTTTCCTTTCCCCCTTCCTTTTCCCTTGATCTGGCATACCTTCCTCCTTCCCTCCATGCCCTGGCATCTCTTCTTCCCTCCAAGCACTGGCATCTCCTTTCATTCCCTCTAGTTGGGTACAGCAACACTCTCCCTAATTCTCTCCCCCTCTGCTCCCTTTCCTTCTTCTGTCACCCAAGGCCTGATGTCCTGAACTTAATCGGGCAGCAGCAGCATTCACAATTCACAATTCACTGTCCTGTCTTCCTCTCTCACGGGTCCTGTCTTCATGAAAACAGGAAGTAGGCAGGACCCAGCAGAGAGGAAGGCCTGAAGCCGGCAATAGCAGCGAATTGTAAAAGCTGCTGTTGCCCGAAGAAGGCAATGGAGCACCGAGGCAGACTGAGGCAGACCGCTTCTCCCCCCTCCCAGCCGAACCCCCGCTGACCCTCCTATCTCTCCCCCCCAGTGAACCTTTCCGACCCTCCCAGTGAGAGCAGAAAACCTCCTTCCAGTAGCGTTGGCTGCTTCGCGGCTTTCTCCTGCCAGTGAAGCGTCACTGATGACGTCATCAGTGACGCAGAAGAGAGAGGAGAAAACCGTGAAGCAGCCGACGCTACTGGAGGGAGGTTTGCTGCTCTCGCTGGGAGGGTTGGAGCGCAATAGGGACCGGGCTGGCTGTGCACCTCCCCCTAAGGTTGCACCCGGGGCGGACCGTCCCCCCACTTTGGAACGCCACTGCTACCTTGTATTGTATTGTATTTTATAGCCCCCTTATAGAGGACCTGGTTTGGCCAAGCACTGTATTCCTTTTTCCACCTAACAGTGGGTTTTCACACGTCCATCTATACTGTATGCAACGTTATCCTTCCATTAGGCAAGTCACTTTTATATATATCTTTCATCCAGCGGGTTCTTCTAGGGTTCACTGTTCATTTTGCATTGTAAGTGAGGTCAATCCCCTATTTATTCTGGCTCAGTTCGATACACATATTTTATCACCACTTTTATTTCTGTGTCTCTGTTCTTTTGTATCTAATCTGGTTATGTTTGTTTCACTATTTAGGTCTAATATGTCAAAGAGGGAATCTAATCTACTGGAGAGAACTCACCCAAAATGACAAATAAGTTAGAGTCTCTAAGGGCCAAAATTCCGGGAACCAATGGATTGGAAATTAAGATCGGCATCTACTACTGACCCCCCAGGGCAGTCCGAAGAAATGAATGGAGAAATGATAGACGAGATCAAACGCAACTGCAAGGGAGGCAACACAGTTATCATGGGTGATTTCAACTATCCGGGAATAGACTGGCTCCTAGGCATCTCCGGCTGCGGTAGGGAGACCAAGTTCCTGGATGCTGTAGGTGATTGCTTCCTGGAACAACTTGTCAAGGAAAATACGAGAGGAAATGCAATTCTGGACTTAATTCTAAATGGACTACAAGGACTGGCGCAAGATGTAGAAGTAGAGGGGACGCTGGGAACCAGTGATCACAATATGGTCCGCTTGGACATGGATGCAGGGGCGAAACATCGATCCAGAATGACGGCCACGACACTGAACTTCCAAAAAGGGAATTACAAAGGGATGAGACTCATGGTGGGGAAGAAGATCAAGAAGAGGATAAGCACTGTTAAAACGCTAGAGCAGGCATGGTCCCTGTTTAGGGACACAATCACCGAGGTGCAAAAACTACATAAACTGCGTATCAACAAGGGATCCAAGAGGAAAAAGAACAAAGAACCGGCGTGGCTCACTGTAGTGGTGAAGGAAGCGATCAGAGACAAGAAGGCTTCGTTTAAGGCACATGTGTCAAACACAAGGCCCGCGGGCCAAATCCGGCCCGCCAGGCCTTGCAATGTGGCCCGCACCGCGCTGTCATCACTGCACGCCGCT
This sequence comes from Geotrypetes seraphini, assembly GCF_902459505.1. Classification (NCBI taxonomy): domain Eukaryota; kingdom Metazoa; phylum Chordata; class Amphibia; order Gymnophiona; family Dermophiidae; genus Geotrypetes; species Geotrypetes seraphini. The sequence continues at coordinate 66,928,334 of NC_047094.1, read as the reverse complement.
GCGTTCCATCACAATGACGCGCGATGACATAGGAGGCTTGTGATCTCGCCGGCCGTACTTGCTATCTATCTCCCCCCATCGACCGCTCCCCCCAAGAACCTCCGACCGCCCCCCCAGCCGACCCGCAACCCCCCTGGCCGACCCCCACGACCCCCCCACCCCCCTTCCCCGTACCTTTCTGTAGTTGGCCGGACAGACGGGAGCCAAACCCGCCTGTCCGGCAGGCAGCCAACAACGGAATGAGGCCGGATTGGCCCATCCGTCTCAAAGCTCCGCCTACTGGTGGGGCCTAAGGCGCCTGGGCCAATCAGAATAGACCCGGGAGCCTTAGGTCCCACCAGTAGGCGGAGCTTTGAGACGGATGGGCCAGTCCGGCCTCATTCCGTCGTTGGCTGCCTGCCGGACAGGCGGGTTTGGCTCCGGTCTGTCTGGCCAACTACAGAAAGGTACGGGGAAGGGGGGTGGGGGTGTCATGGGGGTCGGCCAGGGGGGTCGGAGGTTCTTGGGAGGGGCGGTCGATGGGGGGAGGGGTGTTTGCGTCGAGGGCAGGAGGGCCTGGGATCCCTCCTGCCCGTAATGTAGTGCGGGGTGGGGGTAGGGGGTCGCCGTGGTCAGGAGGGTTTGAGCTCCCTCCTGGCCCGAACAACTAGCGGGGGGGGGGGTCGCCAGGGCCAGGAGGACTTGAGCTCCCTCCTGGCCCGATATTGTCGGGGAGTTGGGGAATCGGCGGGGCAAGAGGGCTTGGGCTCCTTTTTGCCCCGATCGTGTCGGGGAGTCGGGGGGGCAAGAGGGCTTGAGCTCCCTCTTGCCCCGATCGTGTTGGGAGTCGGGGAGTCGGCGGTCCTTCGGGGTGGGGGTGCAGGTGCGTGCGAGCGGTCCTGCTTGGGGTGAATCGGACGTTGGGGGGGGGGAACTATGTAAAAAAAATACACAGCAGAAGCTGCCAGTTCCTGGCATAAAGTGTAGGCATAAAAATCGCAACAGAATCTGCTTTCTGTACCCAGCCAGGCATTTATTGACTGACTTTTTCATTCTAACGCAGATTTCCAATAAACTACATCTTTTACTGCCAATATTGATCCCAAAATGTCCAGGAAAAGAAAAGTTGATGGTGAAGGCAGACAATTTAATGACAAATGGGAAAATGAATACATGTTTGTGCTTAGTGAGGGCAAACTAGTGTGTATATTGTGTTATGAGACAGTGTCGGTGATGAAAGAGTACAATATACGTCGTCATTTTGACACCAAACATAATGTTAAGTATGGCAAATATACTTTGGAAGAAAAGCATAAAATTGTTAAAGAACTAAATGGCAAACTACAATCACAGCAGCAAATGTTTACAAAGGCTACAGCGAAAAATGATGCTGCAGTGAAAGCAAGCTTTATAGTGGCTGAAGAAATTGCCCGTACTTCAAGGTGTTTTTCAGAGGGTGCCTTTTTGAAGCAATGCATGCTAAAAGTGTGTGAGAAAGTATGCCCAGACCAGATACAGAGTTTTCAAACTGTCAGTTTGTCAAGAAACAATTGCAGACAGAGTTCAAGAACTCTCAGGAATCTATCATCACAGCTGGCCGAACAGGCATGCAGTTATCTCGCTTTTTCACTTGCTATCGATGAAAGCACAGACAACACTGATACAGCGCAGCTGTCCATCTTTATACGTGCTACGAAGACCGACCTCTCTGTCACTGAGGAACTTTTGGATGTAGCTGCCATGCATGGGACGACGACTGGTAGAGATATATTTGAGGCTGTGGAGAAATCTATAAATAATTTTAAATTACCCTGGGAAAAGTTGGTGGGGCTAACTACCGATGGCACACCTTCAATGTGCGGAGAAAAGAAAGGCTTGGTTGGACTAATGAAGGAAAGAATGCAAAAAAGTCACTGCCACACACCCTTGATTACTTATCATTGCATTATCCACCAAGAGGCTATGTGTGGAAAAGTTCTGGACATGAATGACATAATGACCACAGTCATTAAAACTATTAACTTTATAAGGGCACGTGGCCTGAATCATCGCCAGTTCTAGCAGTTTTTACAGGAGGTGGGTGCAGAGCATGGAGACGTGCCATACCACACAGAAGTAAGATGGCTGAGCAAGAGCGCAGTCCTCAAAAGATTTTTTGAGCTCAGAGAACAAATTGCTCTTTTCATGGAAAGTAAAGGAAAGCCCTTGCCTGAACTGTCGGATCCCGCCTGGCTATGTGATTTTGCTATGATGTGTGACATATGCGAGCATCTCGCCCAACTGAATCTGAAGCTGCAGAGACGCAAACAAGTCATCACGAAGATGTCTGACATGATCACAGCATTCCAGCGTAAACTTCAACTATGGAAGTCCCAACTGGAACAGGACAATCTTGCCCACTTTCCCGTTTGTTTGAGTATCTCAACCACTATTTCTGGTACTTTTCCTTGCAGTCGGCTGGCTACCAAAGTTAGACGTTTACTAATTGAATTTGAGCGGCGCTTCTCTGGCTTTAGAACACAGCACTCAGGCTTTGACATCTTTGCCAATCCTTTTACAGTTGATGTCAACAATGTGCCCCATCACCTTCAGATGGAGATAATCGAGCTTCAGTCTGACAGTGGCCTGAAATCAAGGTTTCAGGATGTTGAAATTGAGGACTTCTACCCTCTACTGCCCCCTGACTCAATGCCAGAGCTCTGACTTCATGCTGCTCGTATTCTATCCATGTTCGGGAGCACCTATCTTTGTGAACAGATGTTTTCAATAATGAATCTGAACAAAAACAAGCACAGATCACGCATTACCGATGACAACCTCCATGCTGTTTTGCGGGTTGCTACAGCCCAAGAAATAAAACCGAACATTGACTCATTGATACGGGGAAAACGGTGTCAGACATCTAGCCAGAAAACAAAACAATGAGCATTTTAGGTACATTCCAATATTACTGTTTTGCTTGATACCAATATTACTGTTTTGCTTGATAGCATGTGAGTTGGTTAACAGCACTGTTAAGGAAAAGATTGTTCCACTCATTTTAAATTCACATTTCTGGTTAACATTGTCAGTTTATGACTGTTCAGTAAACCATTCGGCCCGTGATTTAGGCTGGATTTTAGATTTTGGCCCCTTCTCTGATTGAGTTTGACACCTCTGGTTTAAGGAATGGAAAGGGCAAAAATGGATGAAAACTGGAAAAAGCACAAACAGCATCAACGCAGGTGCCATAAGGCAGTAAAAGGGGCCAAAAGAGACTACGAGGAAAAAATAGCCAAGAAGGCGAAAAACTTCAAGCCATTCTTTCGATATATGAAGGGGAAACAACCTGCAAAGGAAGCGGTGAGACAGTTGGATGACCATGGAATAAAGGGAGTACTAAAGGAGGACAAAGCCATCGCCGATAAGCTGAACACATTTTTTGCGTCTGCATTTACCGAAGAGGATATACACAATATACCGGAACCCGACAGGATATATGTTGGAAGCGAAGACGGGAAACTGACAGGGTTGACAGTCAGTCTAGAAGAAGTATGCAGGCAGATTGAAAGGCTTAAGAGCTACAAATCCCCAGGACCGGATGGCATCCATCCGAGAGTAATTAAGGAACTTGAAAGGGACTATAGCTGAACTGCTTCAACTAATAGCCAATCTGTTGATCAAATCAGGAAAGATTCCGGAAGACTGGAAGGTGGTGAATATTATGCCGATCTTCAAAAAAGGTTTGAGGGGAGATCCGGAAAACTACAGACCAGTGATTCTGACCTCAGTACCGGGAAAGATGGTACAGACGCTGATAAAAGACAGCATAGTTGATCACCTTGAGGGACACAATCTGATGAGAACCAGTCAGCACGGTTTCAGCAAAGGACGATCTTGCTTGACGAACTTGCTGCACTTCATCGAGGGAGTAAACAGGTAGATAGACAAGGGTGACCCGGTAAATATTGTATATCTGGATTTTCAGAAGGCATTTGACAAGGTTCCGTATGAACGACTACTTCAGAAAATTGCGAGCCATGGAATAGAGGGTGAAATACTCACGTGGATTAAAAACTGGCTGGCGGATAGGAAACAGAGAGTGGGGGTATATGGACAATACTCGGACTGGAAGAACGTCACCAGTGGGATGCCATAGGGCTCGGTGCTTGGACCCGTGCTCTTCAACATATTCATAAATGATCTGGAAATTGGTACGATGAGTGAGGTGATTAAATTTGCAGACGATACGAAGTTATTCTGAGTAGTGAAGACGCAGGGCGATTGTGAAGATCTGCAACGCGACATTACCACGTTCGAGAAATGGGCAGCGACATGCCAAATGAGGTTCAGCGTGGATAAGTGTAAGGTGATGCATGTCGGTAACAAAAATCTCACACAAGAATACAAGATGTCCGGGGTGGTACTTGGAGAGACCCCCCAGAAAAGAGACTTGGGAGTACTAGTCGCCAAATCAATTAAGCTGTCTGCACATTGTGTGGCAGCAGCAAAAAGGCGAACAGAATGCTAGGAATGATTAAGAAGGGGATCACAAACATATCGGAGAAGATTATCATGCCGCTGTACCGGGCCATGGTACACCCTCACCTGGAATACTGCTTCCAACACTGGTCACTGTACATGAAGAAAGACACAGTACTACTCGAAAGGGTCAAGAGAAGAGCAACTAAAATGGTTAAGGGGCTGGAAGAGTTACCGTGCAATGAGAGATTAGAGAAACTGGGCCTCCTCTCCCTTGAAAAGAAGAGACTGAGAGGGGACATGATCGAGACATTCAAGATAATGAAGGGAATAGACTTAGTAGATAAGGACAGGTTGTTCACCTTCTCCAAGAGGGCACTCTCTAAAGTTAAAAGGGGATAGATTCTGTACAAACGTAAAGAAGTTCTTCTTCACCCAGAGAGTAGTGGAGAACTGGAATGCTCTTCCAGAGTCTGTTATAGGGGAAAACACCCTCCAGGGATTCAAGACAAGGCTAGATAAGTTTCTGCTGAACCGAAATGTACGCAGGTGAGGCTTGTCTTGGTTAGGGCACTGGTCTATGACCTGGGGGCCGCCGCGTGAGCGAACTGTTGGGCGCGATGGACCACTGGTCTGACCCAGCAGCGGCAATTTCTTATGTTCTTATGTTCCTCATAGTTTCAATTGTTCCTACGGCAGTATAATTTTTTGTTTTGTCTTTCTGGACACGCCCCTTGACTAATCATAGTGCCCCACTTTTTTGACACTTCATTTTGATTTTTCGGGATGTACATTTGTTTATTCTTTAGTTTCATTGTTTCTTTATTATATTCTGGAAATGGCTTTATATTGTTCTCCATCATTTTATTTGTTTCTCCACTGTTTTTTACCCTATATTTGTTTCTATACTCTGGATCAGTTTTTGCCACATTTTTCCAGGACAAGCCCCTTGACCCATTGCAGTGCTCTATAGACACATAGTTTTTCTTGCCACATCCTTCCGGATATGCCCCATGACCAATTTCAGTCCTCCACTTTTAGAGATTGCCTATTTTTTCATTTGATTTCGTGCGGCGTCCTTGTCTTGCTTCGGTGGCAAGGTTTTGCCGAGATTGTCGGCGCGTGATTTCCTCAGATTCGCATAGGCTTTTGGTAAGTTTTATATTAGTTTTACATTTCGAAGATTTTCTCGCCTCTCTGTTTCATTATATTATTTTTTTATTTTTATATTATTTATTGCAATCGTCGGTGTTTCTACTCAGTATACCATGTTCTCATTTTTTTATTATTTTCTGTCATTCCTCCCTTTCATACCCTAAACTACTTTTAGCAATGAGAGTGCTCCATTGCCCGGTTTTATATCATTAATTTATTATGTACCATTCTTTTTCATTTGCTTCACCGTTATGTATTTCATGTCCCTTTCCAGGGAGCATTAGGTCAGTGCGCTGTTTCTTTAACATTTTTAGGCATCTGGTTAGTCACCTTCTTTCCATTTTTCTACTCTTGGCACGGTATACATATATATTACAGCCACCTGCTTTTTAGCCACTTTCAATATCACTCTGTATTGTGGTTTTGAATATCCCTCTTTCCCTTTAGCAATGTTAGTTCTATCATGCAGGTTCATATGATTTTATTCATTTCTTATATCCATTTTTAACTTTTTATTAAAGAAATTGTTTTTAGCTTTTTATTTTTATATATTTTAACCGATGGACTTTTATATTTTAGCTTACTATCAATTTATATTGCGGTTTAATACAAACCCTATCAACCCTGGTAGGTTCTTTTTCATTTTTTATTATAAACCTTTTCTATTATTAACTTTATTTACATTTTAGCTTGTTTCTATTAGCTATCCACATTTTTGCACTCATGTCCATTAGATAGCACTTTTGCACATATGTACTTTAATTGCCTTGGTCATGTTATCACACTATATTTGTTTGCACTCTTCTTGCACCTTGGTTCGTCAAGTAGGTCTATGTATTTATATTTGTCATGCACTTCTCTTATGCTTTCTATATCACATGGTGTTCTTTATCACATATCTTCATTGTTTATTATATTATTTAGATTATGAGTTAATTTTCTACTGATCATTTGTTTTTATTGGCTTATCATGACATCACATGTCCAGTTTTTATGCTTTCACCTATTTGTAATTGTATATTCTTAGCCATCTTCATTTATATTTGTTAGGACTCCTGAAGAAGACGTGTTTTCAGAAACATGGAACATGTCGGGTCCTTAGGTTTGTTTGAAGGGTGGTAACATTAACCGCATTTATATATGATGTAATAAACATAGCCTGCATCTTGTACACTTTGTCTGCAACCTTATTGATGGTAACTGATGGCTTTTGAATTTTGTATACTGGATGTCTGTTGGTGATGCTTTTTATTGTAAGCTGCCTAGTTTTTAGAAGGATAATAACTATTTTTAAATAAATAAATTCAATTATGATCTTTTGAAACTTTTGAAAAAAAGAAAGTTTATCCAAGTTGAATGTCAAAAATATCCCAATATTTAATGATACATTCAATATATGAAAGACGGAAGGGAGACTTAGCATTAATAAAAAAAATGGAGAAAAGGACCTCAGTGTCACTCAGAGTAAATTCAAACATTCAAAACTGAGGACAATGAAGCTTCAAATAAAAATTTGAAGAAGAGAACATATCCTCAGTCCAGAAAACTCCACAAAATATTATTACTCTAAAGCACATTAATATAACTCTCAAGGCTTCATAAATGCAATCTTTCAAATGCTTTAGATATAGAGTAAAAATAGAAAAGTAAGGCACACTTATCTTCCTTACAGTGTCTCCACAACCCGACTTAATATCAGAAGAGGAGGCAGGTACTGGTAAGATACTCATGAAATTTTTCACAGCGAGTAATCAGTCCACATGTAAAAATAAAAAAAATGAACGATATCCCAACAGGACCCCTGTTTCGCCAACAGCTTCCTCTGGGGATCTGCATTCAAAAATGAGCTATACACTTCAAATCTTTTTAACTAGTCCCGCGAGAACTGACGGCAGCCATTCAGTGAGCGGCACGGGACCAGGCAGATGAACGAAAAGCTCACGCCTGCCATGTGCACCGCTCTGATAAAGGTACCTGGGAGGTCCTGCCTGCCTGCCTTGGGGGGGGCCCTGCCTGCCTGCCTCAGGGGGGGAGGCCTGTCTGCCAGCCAGCCTACCTGCTTGCCACTAGGCCTGCCTGCCCTGTCCCGGCCTGCTTCTAGACCTGTCCTGTGCCCTGTCCTGCCCTGCCCTGACCACTAGATTACCAGAGGGGGTACAGGGTACAGGGCAGGGCAGTGGGACAGGGTACATCATTTGGTTCAGAATTTCTTTTTCTTGGCTTTTCCTTCTCTATAGCTGGGTGCGTCTTATGGCCAGGTGCGTCTTATAGAGCGAAAAATATGGGTATTTAGAAAATACTAGTATATGAGGTAGAAATCCATACCTTGAATGCAGGAGTGGACACGTTTACCTGCTTAACAACAGGTGTGAATGTTTATCCATGCAATGCTGCATTCTATAAATGACACCCAAAAATGGGTGCTGGAAAAGATCAGCACTAAAGCACGACTCTACAAAGAGTGCATGCCCCCTATAAAATTGTGGTAAGCACCGACTCCCATTGCCTAACCTTGGGGACCAGATTTACTTCTGCTGAAATCTAGTGTAAATGCTGGCACCCATTATTCTGTTACAACCACACAAACTTTTGGAATGCCCCAAACATGCCCTTGCCCCTTCCATGGCTATACCCCCTTTTGAATTTCATGCTATGGTTTCTAAGCACCCTATGTTAGAGAATAGCACATAATTAGATGCATGAAGAAATCCTAATTGGTGTCAATTAACGTTGATAATTGATTCTTACATAAGAACATAAGAGTTGCCATACTGGGACAGACCAAAGGTTCCATCAAGCCCAGTATCCTGTTTCCAACAGTGGCCAACCCAGGTCACAAATACCTGGCAAGATCCCAGGGAATAAAGCAGATTTTATGCTGCTTATCCTAGGAATAATGAATATTGTTCATTAAAGACTTGTTAGCCAATTAAGTTGCGTGCGAATCTCAGGATTATGCCCAAATTTGGCCACTAAATCTGAGTGCAAGTTCACAAATATACACATTGAATTAAGTATTTTATATTCAACATACGAGGGCTGTTCAAAAAGTACCAGACCTAAATTTTTCTTGGGTAAACAAATAAAGCTAGGGAGGCGTGGTTTGGTGCACGTATTTAGGCAACCCCAATGTGCATGCTTGCATTTTTTTCCTGCCTACTAAAGCTGTCAATCGCTGGCAGACCGCCGATGAGTGAGGAAGTGTAAGTGAGTGCTGTCGGATTTTTGTTTTTGACAAAATGACAGAAAAAGTTGAGCAATGCTACTGCATTAAATTTTATGTAAAGTTTGGCGATTCCCAAGTGGAAATGATCCACAAGATTCAACAGGCCTTCGTGAATGAAGCAATGGGCACCACACAGATAAAGGAGTGGTAAAGCCGCTTCAGAGATGGCCGCACATCGGTGGAGAGTGAAGCACATTCCGGTAGATCCTCAACATCCAGAAATGGGATCGTCATTGACCTAGTGAGGACCCTGGTGATGCAGGATCGTTGAATCATGATCAGAGAACTTGCAGATGAGGCAAGCATCAGCATTGGATCTGTTCATTCCATTTTGACTGAGGATTTGGGCTTCAGGAGAATTTCAACGAAGTTCATGCCAAAGCTGCTAACGATCAAGCAGAAGCAACTCCATTTGGAGATCGCACAGAACATGCTGGAGACTGTGAACAGTGATCCCAACTTCCTCAGCACAGTGATCACTGATGATGAGTCCTGGGTTTATGGGTATGACCCTGAAGCCAAGTTGATGTCATCACAATGAAAGCATTCAACATTCCTGAGGCCTAAAAAAGCAAGGCAGGTACATAACAATGTCAAAGTCATGCTGACCGTCTTCTTTGACTCCAGTGACATGGTTCATCACGAATACGCACCACACAGCACAACCATCACAAAGGGGTACTACCAAGAGGTTCTGCATCACCTTCATAACGCTGTGAGATGCAGGCAATTAGCAGCTCCATCATGATAACGCACCTGCCCATTCTTCACATTTGATATGGAGTTTCTCGGGCAAACACAACACACCTGTGATTCCTCAGGCTCCCTACTCTCCTGACATGGCTCCGTGTGTCTTCTGGCTTTTCCCCAAGCTGAAAATGCCCCTGAAAGGGACTAGATTTTAGTCAAGAGAAGACATCATGCAGAATGTGATGGACCAGTTGCGAGCAATCTGAAAAGAGGCGTTCCAGCACTGCTTCCAACAGTGGCAGAACTGTTGGAAGAAGTGTTTGGCAGCCCAAGGGGATTACTTTGAAGGAGATTAGTATAAGATTGTTGTATCTGAATACGAGTATATTTTATGAATAAAGGTCTGATATTTTTTTGAACGGCCCTTGTATAATATCATCAGTAAAAGGAGGCGAGCCATCGGGCGCCGCTACTGCTAGCGGTTACCTTTCCAGCAGGCAGCAAGGCAGAGGGGGAGCAGAGAGGCACGAGAGCTGTGCGAGGCGCTGGGAGAAGGAAGAAGCGCCCGCACAGGCAAAGAGACTTCGGGGCAGCGGCGAGGTAGCTCCGCCCACCCCACCGCATCAGTAGCGTGCGACCGGGCTCCTCCATAAAAGGAGGCGAGCCATCGGGCGCCGCTACTGCTAGCGGTTACCTTTCCAGCAGGCAGCAAGGCAGAGGGGGAGCAGAGAGGCACGAGAGCTGTGCGAGGCGCTGGGAGAAGGAAGAAGCGCCCGCACAGGCAAAGAGACTTCGGGGCAGCGGCGAGGTAGCTCCGCCCACCCCACCGCATCAGTAGCGTGCGACCGGGCTCCTCCATAAAAGGAGGCGAGCCATCGGGCGCCGCTACTGCTAGCGGTTACCTTTCCAGCAGGCAGCAAGGCAGAGGGGGAGCAGAGAGGCACGAGAGCTGTGCGAGGCGCTGGGAGAAGGAAGAAGCGCCCGCACAGGCAAAGAGACTTCGGGGCAGCGGCGAGGTAGCTCCGCCCACCCCACCGCATCAGTAGCGTGCGACCGGGCTCCTTCATAAAAGGAGGCGAGCCAACGGCGCGCAGCCGTTCGGCGCGCGGCGAAGGCGAGCGGCAAAGGCGCTCGCCTTAGCGAGAGCGCCTTTGCGAAGGGCCTCAAGAAGGGCCTCTAAACAGAGCCCTACCACTTTGAACCAGATACACTCCACTCTTCCCACACAAAAAAAAAAACAACAGATACTCCCTTTTAACACACGCAAGCAAGCACACAGGCAAACACACTCTTTCCTTGACTCACATTTGTTTTCTCTTTTCTTTTCCTTGTTGAAATGGCAGGGAGAACAAGGAACGCCAAGACTACTATCAAGCTCAACACTCCAGCATCTAGTGACACCCGGGGGATGGCCAAGGACTCTACACAGAAGGCAGAGAGTGCCACTGAGCAGGGAACAGATGTCTCAATGCTGACCGAGGCCACCCCCCTCCCACGGTATGCCTCGATCTCTACGCAGACAGACGAGATGAAACAGATAGAAGCGGACGAGGACGTTATGCAGGAACTGCGGAGCCTCAGGGAGGAGGTGAAACGCCTGAGGTGCATCAGAGAGGATGAGGCCTTCATCGACGAAGCCATCCAGGAATTGTCTCACATCGCAGAACGAAGCCTCGACAAGACCATCCTTGGCACTCCCAAACCTACAGCTCTAAACTCAACGATCGGAATACAGGAAATGATTGGAGATGCCGGTCCCTGGCAGCTGGTAACCTCTTCTACTGGCAAGCAAAGAAATCCCCCCCCATTCTCACATTCTTCTTCTTTTTCTCTCAAACAGGGCAGTTCAACACCAACGCCACAACTTTCCCTGAAAAACAGATTTCACATCCTTCAAGAAGGAACTGACGAGGATGAAGCAGAGGAGGATTCCGAACACATAACACCGGCTGCAATTCTCGCTGCTCGATCCACCCCCCCTCGGAAGGAGCGTAGAGTGGTGGTCATCGGAGACTCCATGCTAAGAGGCACCGAAGGACCAATTTGCAGACCAGATTTGCAGTCGAGTGAGGTCTGCTGTCTCCCTGGAGCCAGGATCCGAGACATCACCACCAGTATAGACAAACTTCTAAAACCTACTGACCATTTCCCTATGTTTCTCATTCATGTAGGTACCAACGATACTGCCGGAAGCACATCAGACAGCATCCCTAAAGACTTCGAGGCCCTGGGAAGGAAGCTAAAGCAGACAGGAGCACAGGTGGTCTTCTCATCAATTCTCCCGGTAAGAGACAAAGGCAGAGACAGGGAAGAGCGCATCCATAGGACCAACGAGTGGCTTCGCGAATGGTGTTTAGAGACGAACTTTGGATTCCTAGACCACGGAGCAGCGCTACAAGGACTACAGGGACCTGACGGACTTCACCTAACAAAGAGAGGCAAGAAAGTTTTTGGACATCGACTAGCACATCTACTTCGGAAGGCTTTAAACTAGGTAAGTTGGGGGAGGGTTCACACATACATACCAGAGCAGTAAGGATCCATCCTGGAGAAGCAAGTAAAACCCACACTTCTGAGCCTAAGGTAAGTACCCATAGTATACACACTTCTGAGCCTAAGGCAAGTACTCTAACGGGGATAGGCATATCATCACAAATTTGGAGAGCAATGTATGTTAATGCACACAGCTTGGGCAACAAAATCCTGGAACTAGAAACAGAAATAAGAAATGCAGACCTTGACATAGTAGCGATATCCGAGACCTGGTTCACAGACTCGCATGGGTGGGATATGGTTATACCAGGCTACAATCTACTTCGTCGGGACAGAGAGGGCAAATTAGGAGGGGGGGGTAGCACTATACACTAAGGATAATATCAAAACTACCAGGATCACAGAGGTTAGATACACAGGGGAATCACTTTGGGTAAACCTGGCCAGAGGGAACGAAAAATGCCTTTACCTCGGTGTGGTATACAGGCCTCCGAGACAAAAGGAAGACAAAGAATTGATTGAGGACATAGAGAACATCACTTTACGTGGTGACACAGTACTGTTAGGCGACTTCAACATGCCAGATGCAGACTGGAACACCCTCTCAGCAACTACGAGCGGTAGCAAAAGAATAATAACCTCCATTAAGGGTGCACAACTAAAACAAATGGTATTAGAGCCCACCAGAGAAGAAGCGATACTGGACCTGGTGCTCACAAATGGAGACAGTGTCTCAGAAGTATCAGTGGGAGACACGCTGGCCTCCAGTGACCACAACATGGTATGGCTCAACCTCAGGAAGGGCTTCTCTAAATCAAACACAGCAACGAGGGTCCTCAACTTTAGGGAGGCAGACTTCGACCACATGAGAGACTTTGTCCATCAAAAGCTGCAAAACCATGCAGAAACTGACAATCCGGAAACTATGTGGTCAAACCTAAAATCCATCCTGAACGAAGCATCTAGCCGCTACGTAAAAACATTAAGCAAAAGCCGGAGAAACAAAAAACCACAATGGTTCAACAAGGAAATTTCGGAACTCATTAAAATGAAAAAAGAAACATTTATTACCTACAAACATCTTGGGAAAAGGGAGGCAAAAGAAGACTATCTGGCCAGATCTAAGGCTGTCAAAAAGGCAGTCAGGGAAGCCAAACTTCAAACAGAGGAAGATCTAGCACGGAACATTAAAAAAGGGGACAAATCCTTCTTTAGGTACATTAGCGACAGGAAGAGAAACAAAAATGGAATAGAACGCCTTAGGCAATCAGATGGAAACTACGCAGAATCTGATACTACCAAAGCAGAACTGCTAAACGAATACTTCTGCTCAGTATTCACCTGTGAAGCACCGGGAGATGGTCCGCAACTACAAATAAGAAACAGCCAAAATGACCTGTTTCGTGACTACGAGTTTACACCTAGTAATGTCTACCACGAACTTTCAAGACTCAAAGTAGACAAAGCCATGGGACCAGACAATCTACACCCCAGGGTACTCAGAGAGCTGAGTGAAGTTTTGGCTGAACCACTATCCGTACTCTTCAATCTTTCCATGCACACGGGAAAAGTACCCCTAGACTGGAAAACAGCTAACGTAATTCCACTCCACAAAAAGGGCTGCAGAATGGAGACAGGAAATTACAGACCGGTGAGTCTTACATCCATAGTGTGCAAACTCATGGAAACACTGATCAAACAGGAACTTGACAAAATTCTAGACGAAGAAAAGTTACGCGATCCACATCAACACGGATTTACCAGGGGAAGGTCCTGCCAATCTAATCTGATTGACTTCTTTGATTGGGTAACCAGTCATCTGGATGCCGGTGAGTCCCTTGACGTGATATATTTGGACTTCAGCAAAGCTTTTGATAGCGTCCCACACCGCAGGCTGTTGAATAAACTAAAATCGATGGGATTAGGGGATACATTCACAACATAGGTAAGGGATTGGCTAGATGGTAGGCTTCAAAGGGTGATGGTAAACGGTACCCCCTCCAAAACGTCAGCAGTGATGAGTGGAGTACCTCAGGGCTCCATCTTAGAGCCGATTCTATTCAATTTATTCATAGGAGATTTGACCCAAGGACTTAGAGGAAAAGTATCACTGTTTGCCGACGATGCCAAACTATGCAACATAGTTGGCAAAAGCAGTGTGCCTGACTTTATGACGCAGGACCTAAGACAGCTTGAACAGTGGTCATCAACTTGGCAGCTGGGCTTCAATGCTAAAAAATGTAAAGTAATGCACCTAGGCAAAAAAAATCCACACAGAACTTACACACTAAATGGTGAAACCTTGTCCAGGACCACGGTGGAACGTGATTTAGGAGTGATCATCAGCGACGATATGAAGGCTGCCAATCAAGTGGAGAAGGCTTCATCCAAGGCAAGACAAATGATGGGATGTATTCGTAGGGGTTTTGTCAGCAGAAAGCCTGAAGTCATAATGCCACTGTACAGATCCATGGTGAGACCTCATCTCGAGTATTGTGTTCAATTCTGGAGACCACACTACCGAAAGGATGTGTTGAGAATTGAGTCGGTTCAGCGAATGGCTACCAGGATGGTTTTGGGGCTCGGGGAACTCACGTATGAAGAAAGGTTGAGGAAACTGCGGATGTACTCACTGGAGGAGCGAAGAGAGAGAGGGGACATGATTGAGACCTTTAAGTATATTACTGGGCGTATAGAGGTGAAAGATGATATCTTCAGTCTTACAGGGTCCTCGGTAACCAGAGGACACTCGCTGAAAATCAGGGGAGGGAAATTTCAGGGTGATGCTAGGAAGTACTTCTTCACTGAAAGGGTGGTAGATCATTGGAACGAGCTGCCTCAGCGGGTGATTGAGGCCAGCAGCGTGTTAGACTTCAAGAGAAAATGGGATATTCATGTGGGATCTCTAGGAGAGTAAGAATCAGGGAGTGGGTCATTGGTATGGGCAGACTCGATGGGCTATGGCCCTTTTCTGCCGTCAATTTCTATGTTTCTATGTTTCTATGTTACTTGTGAAACTCTGCAGAGTGGCAAATACAAAAGGCAGTCTTTAAAGCAAGATTGTCTGACACAAGAGTAAATAAATATTTGTAAATGTTCTGTTTCCTACGTTATGAATTTATAAATGTTCTGCTTCATACGTTATGAATTTACCCCACCCCTGATGCAGATGTTTGGTGAAACTTGGCTACATTAGGTTACTGGTATTTTATCATTTTAAATAAAAATCATTATTTATACTATACAGGAACTTTTGTGTTTATTACCATCTAGAAGTTGCATCCTCACCTCTCCTCTTCTTCCTCCTCCTATTTATTAGTTACTAGCTGATGCCCCGGCGTTGCACGGGTATTTAATTATAGCAAATTTAATTATAGTAAATGGTATTTAATTATAGTAAATGGATTCAAATAAAGATACTTTATAGTGGTGAAAGAAATTATTTTTTTACAGCTTTATAAAAAGTACAATATTCAAATAATAATGTGAAATATTTGACAAAATGAATACAATACAACTAACACAAAACTTGATTATAAACAACATTTTTAGTTTCACCTCCAGGAGCAAGAACATATACATTCTTGGGTGAACCCACCCTTGAGCAAGCAACATAGAGTTGTCCATGGGAAAAACAGGGGGATCTTAAATCCACTCCACAGTATGTAATAGTCTGTCCTTGTGATTTGTTGATTGTGATAGAGAATGCAAGTCTCACTGGAATTTGCAATCTCTTAAACTGAAAAGGAAGATCTGTTGGAATAAGTGGTATCCGCGGGATAAATATGGTTTCACCTTGTCCCTTTCCGGTTAAGATAGTCGCTTCAATTACATTGGACAGTAACCTCTTTACACAAAGCCTTGTGCCATTGCAAAGTTTTGGTGGGTCAAGGTTGCTAAGTAAAATAACTGGAGATTCCACAGCTTTTTACATTTTTTCCATTGACATGAATGGGTGAAATATGATTTTATGTTTGTAGCTCCGCCCATGTGTGCAGGTGGGCCGCGAGACCCCCAGAACATATCACCCCAGGTAGTGAGGGATCTGCATACCAAGTTTCATTCAAATCGGTCCCACAGCTTTTTATATTTTTTCCATTGACTTGAATGGGTGAAATCTGATTTTCTGTTTGTAGCTCCGCCCATGTGTGCAGGTGGGCCGCGAGACCCCCAGAACATATCACCCCAGGTAGTGAGGGATCTGCATATCAAGTTTCGTTCAAATCGGTCACACAGCTTTTTACATTTTTTCCATTGACTTGAATGGGTGAAATCAGATTTTCAGTTTGTAGCTCCGCCCATGTGTGCAGGTGGGCTGCGAGACCCCCAGAACATATCACCCCAGGTAGTGAGGGATCTGCATACCAAGTTTCGTTCAAATCGGTCCCACAGCTTTTTACATTTTTTCCATTGACGTGAATGGGTGAAATCTGATTTTCTGTTTGTAGCTCCGCCCATGTGTGCAGGTAGGCCGCGAGACCCCCAGAACATATCACCCCAGGTGATATGCATACCAATTTGTGTTCAAATCGGTCCCACAGCTTTTTACATTTTTTCCATTGACTTGAATGGGTGAAATATGATTTTCTGTTTGCAGCTCCGCCCACTTGGGCAGGTGGGCCGCGAGACCCCCAGAACATATCACCCCAGGTAGTGAGGGATCTGCATACCAAGTTTCGTTCAAATCGGTCCCACAGCTTTTTACATTTTTTCCATTGACTTGAATGGGTGAAATCAGATTTTCTGTTTGTAGCTCCGCCCACGTGTGCAGGTGGGCCGCGAGACCCACAGAACATATCACTCCAGGTAGTGAGGGTTCAGCATACCAAGTTTCGTTCAAATCGGGCAAGCCGTTTTTGCGTTGGCAGCTTTTTACATTTTTTCCATTGACATGAATGGGTGAAATCTGATTTTCTGTTTGTAGCTCCGCCCACGTGTGCAGGTGGGCCGCGAGACCCCCAGAACATATCACCCCAGGTAGTGAGGGATCTGCATACCAAGTTTCGTTCAAATCGGGCAAGCCGTTTTTGCGTTGGCAGCTTTTTACATTTTTTCCATTGACATGAATGGGTGAAATCTGATTTTCTGTTTGTAGCTCCGCCCACGTGTGCAGGTGGGCCGCGAGACCCCCAGAACATATCACCCCAGGTAGTGAGGGATCTGCATACCAAGTTTCGTTCAAATCGGGCAAGCCGTTTTTGCGTTGGCAGCTTTTTACATTTTTTTCATTGACATGAATGGGTGAAATCTGATTTTCTGTTTGTAGCTCCGCCCACATGTGCAGGTGGGCCGCGAGACCCCCAGAACATATCACCCCAGGTAGTGAGGGATCTGCATACAAAGTTTCGTTCAAATCGGGCAAGCCGTTTTTGCGTTGGCAGCTTTTTACATTTTTTCCATTGACATGAATGGGTGAAATCTGATTTTCTGTTTGTAGCTCCGCCCACGTGTGCAGGTGGGCCACGAGACCCCCAGAACATATCACCCCAGGAAGTGAGGGATCTGCATACCAAGTTTCGTTCAAATCGGGCAAGCCGTTTTTGCGTTGGCAGCTTTTTACATTTTTTTCATTGACATGAATGGGTGAAATCTGATTTTCTGTTTGTAGCTCTGCCCACGTGTGCAGGTGGGCCGTGAGACCCCCAGAACATATCATCCCAGGTAGTGAGGGATCTGCATACCAAGTTTTGTTCAAATCGGTCAAGCCGTTTTTGCGTGATCGCGGCACATACACACATACACACACACATACATACCTCCGATTTTATATATATATAGATATAGCTCTAAAAGGTGTACACAGCGCTGTACATTTAATAGACTGTCTCTGCTCAGAAGAGCTTACAATCTAATTTGGAAAGACAGAAAGACAGGACATCTGAGGGTTGAGGAGTTTCTAGCAGAAGAAATGATACGATGGGTATAGGTATTTCCACCTAGTTTTTCCTGACCAGGTCCTTTTTGTGATCACATATCATCAAATATAAGTGCAAAAAGGTTGAGCTTTAGTTTCTTTCAAATATTACATTTTTTTTTTTTTTACAACTGCAGTTTGCCTGGTAAACTATTTCATAGCTGTGGCCAATCACGAGTACACCCTTGGACATTTTGTTCCACTGACATCGGGGGAGCCTCCTACCTTAAACAATTTTGTGCAAGGTGCTCTCATGACCTATTGTGCACTTCTATTTCTGGTAGACATATTCTTGCACACTGGAGCTGGTGGTGCCCTTCTGGTGCCTTTTTCACTTGTTTCTTGCACATTATCTGTTTTCGACATCTGGTGCCCCTTTTTCGCTGATGCCCTAAGCAAGATAAGTACACTTTATTCTCTTCTCCTAAAAAAATGTTTACATTAAGTGCAATGATTGAATATGGTGCTGTCTTGTTTTTGAATAAGAAATAGCAGAAAGAGCTATAGTGTTCTGAATACTTTACACATATGCAAGAAGGTGTATGAATAATATAAGAGATGTTTGATTAAAAGAATGAAAAAGAATTGTTGCTCTGGGATTTGCAAAATCTATTGCCCTAAGCATGTGCCTAATCTATCCCTCACACCTGCTATCAGTTGCATGCTGTTATCAGACTCAGCAGGGTCCCACCCCCTACGATGCAACATTTTTCTGCTAGGTCACGTCCCCTGTGATGCAATGTTCTTGTTCTGTAGGAGCAGGACACACCAGAAGATGAAGCATAACGTTGAGATGTCGGCAAGATAGACTTCCGAGGCAGTCAAAACAGTGGCATTAAGAAGGAAAAAAGAACTGTGAGATCTGTGGGGTCTGCAGAACCCTTGTTTTACCCGACCCAGCATGTGCCTAAAATGTCTATGCCTTAATCCTGCCCTGCTTGCAATGCTTTGCCTTTTCCTTCCCTTGTCCAGCTCTTCCTCATTTACTTTTCTTGCATTTTTTTGCTTTCTTTTTAAACCACATTATTCAGACAGTCTGTGATTGGCACTATACAGTAACTGTGATTGGACTACTGACTGCCAATATACAGGATCTCTGGTGGGGCTGGCACTGGCATTGGACAGTCTCTGTGGGTGTGACAGTCACTGGCATTGCACAGTAAATCTCTGGTTATAGTTGTTGTGTGCTCCCTGGATTTTCTGCAGTAGAAGACCGAGGAAGAAAAATTCCATTCATTTCATTAGGAAACTCACAATTCTGTGTCCATCATGGAAATCTTATGAACTTTTCCATCTTTGCCTTTGTAACCACCATCCCTGGGATTATGCTGCCTTGAACTGAAAGAGACATCCTCAGGAAAGAGAAGGGACAGGAGACTCAAGTGAGTATCATTATAAGTGCTTTTGATTGATGTTTCCTGAAAAACAGAGGTAGTTTTTTCTCGTCACAATTCCAAATTCATGGGATTCTCAGTACGAAGAAATTGGTATTTAGTAACTAAAACCAGCAGTTTTGTATTTTTCAAGCTTTGTTTCCTGGTCTGTCTCTCTATAGGGAATAATACCAGTAGTTTCAGTTTCCTGAGCAGAACAGGGCTGCAGTAACTCTGAGATTCTTCCCTTATAAGCAGTGTCAATGCAGTCATGAATTCAGAGAGACATGGTATATTTAGCTCCCAATTTTGGATAAAGCATGAAGACTGGAATGGAGATGTTCACATTGGGATGCACTTAGTTCTAGCAGGGCATTTACAAAAGGCTCTGTGTCGGGAAAGCCTTTTCTAAACATGTATTTGTTGGCATGTGCAGCGGGGAAAACCATTTTAGAAACATACGTGTGTATAAAACGAACAGAACCATCCTGACAGCTTCCACATGCTATTTGTGCCACTTCCACTTGTAGCTGCTCCATTTTACAAATCATATTGCCAATTAAGTGTAAGGCTGCAATTTTAATTTTGTTTCGCTTTGAATGTGGAAATAAAAAAATGGGAGATTAAGGAGAAAGACTATCTTTAGTTCCTTGTTGAAACTTGTACAGTGGCCATAATGAGCATTTTATAGCAATGTGTGCATGTGTTGAGCTGGTGCAAATCCAGTGGGGATTTTTTTTTTCCTATTCACTTGTATTCCACTTGTAAAATGGGAAATAGATGTGTAGATTTGTGTCCTATGTAAACCACCTAAAAACATAAGAACAGCTATACTGGGTCAGACCAATGGTTCATCTAGCCCAGTATCCTGTTTTCAATAGTGGCCAATCCAGGTCACAGATACCTGACTGAAATCCAAATAGCAACATTCCATGCTACTAATCCAGGGCAAACATTGGCTTCCCCCATGTCTGTCTCAATAACAGACTATGAACTTGTCCAAACCTTTTTTAAACCCAGCTATGCTAACTGATGTTACCATATCCTCTGGCAATGGGCTCCAGAGCTTAACTATTCGTTCAGAGAAAAAAATTTCCTCCTGTTTGTTTTAAAGGTACAGTGGTGCCTCACACAACGAACTTAATTCGTTCCAGGAGCAAGTTTGTTATGCGAAAAGTTCGTTATGTGAAACGCGTTTTCCCATAACAATACATGTTAAAAAAAATAATTCGTTCTGCAGCATAAAATATGCTAAGATGACATAAAAAAAGATAAATTTGTCAAAATGGTGAAAATGGTGGTCTTGCTGAGGCCAAACTCTTTGACGAGTTCACACTGTTTTACCCCACATTCACTCCTTCTAATTATTTCCCGTTTCATTTCAACAGAAATCACCTTCCTGCTTTTTTTAGAAGCCATGATATATAAAAAATATTGAGTTTATCTTAAAAGGACAACTGTATACAGTGAGAGAGGGCAGTTAAGCGCAGTGACTAACGACTGCCTGCAGTGCCTGCGCGGAAGGATGCAATACATCGGCAGCTCGGGCGACTTCGTTGTGTGAAACGAAGTTCGTTGTGTGAAGTTCGTTGTGTGAAACGAAGTTCGTTGTGTGAAACGAAGTTCGTTGTATGAAGTTCGTTGTGTGAAACGAAGTTCGTTGTGTGAATCAAGACATGAAGTTCGTTGTGTGCAGCGTTCGTTGTGCGAGGCGTTCGTTATGCGAGGCACCACTGTATTTCCTTGTAACTTCATCAAGTGTCCCCACCTCTCCACCACACCCTTTTAAATTTCTGTGGTTTAGATCTCCAAGTGTAAATAGCAGCTATATGAGATCATAATTTGCATGTGTATGCACATGAAGATGTTTCTAAATTAAGGGCCTTAGCATATGTATTCTATACAGTATTAAACTCTGCAATTGTTTCATAAGATCAGATGGTCCATAATTACATAACAAGATTTATTTCTTAACTTCTGAAGGGTCCTTTTACTAAACTGCTGTAAACTCTAGAGCAGTGGTCTTCATTGCAAGGACTGTGAGCCAATGGCAGCCCTCCGAGACCTCTGTGGCGGTCTGTGGATCCTCTACAGAATATCAAACACCCCCCACCCCTTCAGAATCCTGCACTTTTTGTTTTCAGTGCTAGTCTTGCACTCTTCGGTCCGTGGGCAGCATGAAAGTGTAGTTACTTACCTATAACGTAGGTTCTCCGTGGACAGAAGGATAGTCAGCCACATATGGCTCTCCAATAGCTCAGAAAGATTTTTTTTTTCTTTCTCTCTCTGAACACGTGCAGTGCCCACTGGGCATGCCCAAGCCCTACCCATTTCCCCCTGCTTCCTCCTAATCCCCAGGATGTTCCTAGCTGTGGCCGGGTCGGTCGTATTGGGAGGCGGGTAGGTTGTGTGGCTGACTATCCTGCTGTTCACGGAGAACCTACGTTACAGGTAATAAACTACACTTTCTCCTAGGACAAGCAGGATGAGTCAGCCACATATGGGTGACTCCCTAGCTGAGGGATGTACCGACTGGACCTGCGCCTTAGCGCTCTGTGCATCCCTCGCCTGGCTGTGGAGGCCGAGCCGGGCAGGGTAACCAGGCGAAGCAGGTGAAGTTGTGGAAACAAGGTTTTTGATACAGTGCTGTGTTAACTGAGCAATAATACTCACAGAACAGTGAAACTGGTCAGACAATCAATGAACAGTGAGAAACCAACTGGTCAACAGTGACAATTCGTACTTGCATGTGAGAATTCATACTTGCATATTCCACATTCAGTCTAGACAGGAGTGCTGGAAGACCTACTTAATATCTATAACCCCCTACTTAATCAGTGTTTGTCAAGGCTGTGCTAGTGGTTGCTGTCCCTCCCGGGAGGGAAGAGCCACTTCCAAGACTGTTCGGCCGAATGCATTTGGAGCGTGGAATGCTATGTCGAGGCAGTAGTGCTTGGTGAAGGTATGCATGGAGGACCAAGTGGCTGCATCGCAGATGTCCCCTATTGGTGTGTGGTGCAGATGAGCCGTTGTGGTGGCTATGGCTCTACGCTGGTGGGCGTGGGCTCCCACCTGCGGTTGACGCTGCGCTCTTCTATAGGTGAAGGGGATGCACTTGGATATCCAGCGCGAGAGCCTGCGTTTAGTGGCCGGCAGTCCTGTTCTGTTTTGGTCGTAGGAGACGAACAATTGAGGCTTGTCTGGTCTGTTGCATAGTCAGGGCCCGCACACAGTCCAGGAGGTGTCGCTGAAGTGGCTGTGTGCCTCCCTGTGGGGGGATATAGAGTGCTGGGAGGCACGCTGAAGCCATCTTCGGCAAGAATCAGGGGTGGGTTCTGGGTACCACCCTGTTCTCATGGAGGAGTGTGTCGGGGGGTGATGGACCAGGGCCTGGATCTCGCCAATACATCTGGCTTACGCGATGGAGGTCAGGGTTTTCCCAGCCAGGAATACGGGATCTGCCTCCTCCAAAGGTTTGAAGGGGTCGAGGTGAGCTGATGCGGCACCAAGTTGAGGTCCCATCCGGGCGGTGGTGGTCTGACCGGTGGGTGCAGATTGGACAGTCCCTTCATGAAATTTTGTGATTACTGGATGCCTCGCCACTGGTTTATTGTCTAGGCCAGTGTGGTATGCCGCAATTGCACTTAGGTGGACCTTGATGGAAGTGGGTTTTAGGTCCCACTGAGATATGCTCCTGTCTAATTACTTCTCTTTCTTCTTCCCCTCTTGAAGTCAGTCAATTTGTACCTTTGCTTAATCTTTTGTAAACCGCATAGAACTTCACGGTATTGCGGTATATAAGCTGTTATTATTATTTTTTATTATTATTATGTACTGCAGGATGTCCGTGATGGGGCAGTTGTAGGGGACTCGCTGCGTGTCTGTGCACCGGTAGCGGAACCTTCTCCATTTCAACCCATAGCATTTTCTGGTTGAAGGTCTTCTGGCTGCCATAAGAATGTGCTCCACATCTTGTGGTAGGTTCATCCTCTCATCATCCATGCGGTCAGGGCTAAGGAACGCAGGTCATGGAGGAGGATAAGGCTCCTGTGTTGTGTTATGAGAACTGCACTGATCGGGAGGGGGAGAGGTGGGTGAACCGCTATCCCTTGCCGGAACGGGAACCATGGTTGCTGGGGCCCGCACAGGGCAATCATGATCACCGTTGCTCTGTCCTGAAGGATCTTCTGCAGGACTTAGGGTATAGCGGGTAGGCGTATAAGAGTCTGTGGTTCCAACTCACAGACAGACCGTCGGGGCTGAGACGGCGATGGGTTGATCTCTTTGAGCAGAAGGTTGAGTATTTTGAGTTCATTTCGGTTGCAAACGGGTCGATGCTCGGTGTGCCCCAGGTGCTGAAAATCTTCTTCGTTGCCGCTGAGTTGAAACACCACAAATAGGGATCCAGCTGGTGGCTGAGGCTTTCTGCCAGGACGTTCTGCTCGCCCGGGAGGTAAGTTGCCTGGATGGGGCATTGAATGGAGTTGGTGAACTCCCACGTGCGGCAAGCTTCCTTGCATAGCGAGGCTGACCTGTCCCTCCCTGCTTGTTGATGTAGTACATGGCCACCTGGTTTTCTGTTTGGGTGAGGACTGCTCTGCCTGTCACCCATTGTTTGAAGGTTTCGAGGCATTCCCTATGGCCCTGAGCTCCAGTAGGTAGATATGGAGTGAAGATGCCTGGGCCGACCATATGTCCCCTGTGCGAAGATGGAGAACGTGTGTCCCCCCTCCATGTTCGGAGGCATCCATGGTGGCCACCAGCTGGTGAGGTGGTGGTCTGGTTTCCCTATCGCTAAGTTATCTCGGGCCGTTCACCAGTGAAGCGTCTTGTGTATGGGCTGGCGAATGGGTATCTGGGTGGTCAGAGGTTGGGTATACTGGTCCCAATGACGTCTGAGGTGCCCTTTCAGGGATCTCATGTGTAGTCTGGTGTGCTGGACAACAATGACCGCAGCCGTGACACAGGAGGGAGCGTGCTGACGATGAGCTGCTGGCAGGGATGCACTGGGCCAGGTATGTCATGGCGTCGATCTGGTAGTCCAGTAGGACTGCCTTGGTCTGTGTGGTGTCGATGACTGCCCCGATGAACGATATCCCCTGAGTGGGTATCAGGTGGGATTTCTTGTAGTTGATGAGGAACCCCAGTTCTTGGAGGAGGGTTATGGTGGTTGTCGGGGCTGCCAGCTGTCGAGATAAGATAGGACGCACACCCCTTGAAGGCGAGGATGTGCCACTGCCACGCACTTTGTGAACACTCTTGGAGCCGTTGAGAGTCCAAGGGGTAGGACCTTGTACTGGAGGTGTCTGTCTTGGCTTTAGAAGCGACGATGCCTCCTGTGGGCTGGGTGCATGGGCACGTGAGTGTATGCATCATGTAAGTTCAGGGATACTAGCCAAAACTCGAGCTGTAACAGGGCCAAGACTGTACCCAGAGAGTGCATCTGGAATCGTTCCTTGTGTATGCACCTGTTGAGTTTGCAGAGATCCAGGATCGAGCGTTGTCCTTGTCCATGGGGATGCAGGGGTTCCTGGAGTAAAAACCCCTTGGTGATCTCCTCTGTTCGGCACCACCTCTATTGATTCTGCCGAAGCAGGTCCTCTCCTTGCTGCAGGAAAATTGGGTTGTCAGATGGAGAATGCCCTGCCCACTCTGGGGGCGGGAGTGGAGACGAATTTGGAATCCCTGCTTGATGATGCTGAGGGCCCACTGGTCGATGGTGATACTGGGCCAAGCCTTCGCAGACAATCTGATCCTGCTGGCTGGAGGGTGGTCAAGGTTCTGTTTTTGTTTTGGGGAGAGGGCTGCCCTTGGATGCCCCTGCCCCTCGGGCGGTGCTTGTTTGCGTAGCAGTTATGTTACTGTTGCGAGCGCTGGGGCACAAACTGCTGCCAGTGTGGACTGGCTCGGTGGTGAGCTGGAGTCCCTGTTTTATTTTATTTATTTATTTTCTCTCAATGGCCTCCTGATAAAGCCGCATCTGGAACTGGAGCACAGCAATTTGTGCGCTCAGCATTGCGCACTCGAAGGTCTTTTTCCCCGTGGAATCCAGGGTTTTTCAGGTCCTTCCATGACTGGGCGTTGGAGGGGGGGGGGTCGTGCTACCCTGTTTCTCTTAAGCGCCAAGGCTACCGCAATGTCCATGTATGGCTGCTGCGGGTTGTCGAATCCCCGGGCCGGAAAGATCTGGTACTTCAGTCCCAGTCTCCTTGATGTTGGTTGCCCTGAAGAGGGAGTCTTCCAAATCTTGTCTCTGCAGTCCAGGAGGTTCTTCTGGACTGGAATCGCCACCGCCTGCCTGAAGTAGTTCAGGCATTGTAGTAATCTGTGTTGGGTACTGGTGGTCCACCCATGTGGATCTTGAGAAAGGCTGTGAGTTTCTGGAGGAACTTGGGGTAAGTCCTCGTTTGTGGGTTTTTTTGGATTTGTTTGTTTTTTTATATAGTTATTTATTTATTTATTTTTGTGGGTGGTGACTCGGGGCATGGCTGGAGGCTGGTATGTTGCTTGTTCCTCCATTGCTTGGGTGCATGGCATGCCGCTGGAACGTGCCATGTTGTTGTGCGTGGCTCCCTCTAAAGGGGGGGCAATGGGAGGAATGTTGCCCGCTGAGAGAGGAGTTGGGTCAGCAGGAGGATTAACTGTTGCTGCTGGTCCCACCCTTGGTGGTTCGCAGGTTCATGTGCTGCTCCACTTGACTGGTTGGGTGGCTCCATGTACCCCGCCGACATTCTTTGTCCTTCTTGAGAGGGGGGTGAACCTGCAGAGAGGGGGCAGGATGCACCCCTTCATCTGTGCCAGTGCTCCTGGCTGCGTTTCCCACTGTGCCTGGAGGCAGAGAAAGAGGAGTGATGATGCCTCCTATGTGGGCTTCTCCTGCTGTACTGCCTATTGTATATTAAACTATACAGCGCTGCATATGCCTTTCAGTGCTATAGAAATCATAAATAGTAGCAGAGTCCCTCCTGCTGGCTGTAAGCTGTGGAAAAGTGCAGTGAACTAGAGAATGACACGGTGACGGTTTACCCGCGGCCACCGCATTTAAGCCGCGGGTCACCGCCGAAAACGGGGAAGAAAACTAGCAGTCGCTGCGGTGACGGGGACAAGGCCATTCACCGACCGCGGAAACGGTGAACAGGTTTGTCCCCGCGGGCCAATGTACCCCCTTCTAGGAACCGCTATTTACTGCCCGACGCCCGATTCACCCCCCCAGCAGGACCGCTCGCACCCCCACCCCGAACGACCGCTCGCACGCGCTCCCACCCGCACCCGCGATCGGAGCAAGAGGGAGCCCAAGCCCTCTTGCCCGGCCGACTCCCCGACGTCCGATACATCCCCCCCCCCGGCAGGACCACTCGCACCCCCACCCCGAAGGACCGCCGACTTCCCGACAATATCGGGCCAGAAGGGAGCCCAAACCCTCCTGGCCACGGCGACCCCCTAACCCCACCCCGCACTACATTACGGGCAGGAGGGATCCCAGGCCCTCCTGCCCTCGACGCAAACCCCCCTTCCCCCCCAACGACCGCCCCCCCCCAAGAACCTCCGACCGCCCCCCCAGCCGACCCGCGACCCCCCTGGCGACCCCCACGGCCCCCCCACCCCCCTTCCCGTACCTTTGGTAGTTGGCCGGACAGACGGGAGCCAAACCCGCCTGTCCGGCAGGCAGCCAACGAAGGAATGAGGCCGGATTGGCCCATCCATCCTAAAGCTCCGCCTACTGGTGGGGCCTAAGGCGCGTGGGCCAATCAGAATAGGCCCTGGAGCCTTAGGTCCCACCTGGGGGCGCGGCCTGAGGCACATGGGCCCAACCCGACCATGTGCCTCAGGCCGCGCCCCCAGGTGGGACCTAAGGCTCCAGGGCCTATTCTGATTGGCCCACGCGCCTTAGGCCCCACCAGTAGGCGGAGCTTTAGGATGGATGGGCCAATCCGGCCTCATTCCTTCGTTGGCTGCCTGCCGGACAGGCGGTTTTGGCTCCCGTCTGTCCGGCCAACTACCAAAGGTACGGGGAAGGGGGGTGGGGGGGTCGTGGGGGTCGCCAGGGGGGTCGCGGGTCGGCTGGGGGGGCGGTCGTTGGGGGGAGGGGGGTTTGCGTCGAGGGCAGGAGGGCTGCAGTGCAAACATAAGCCTTTCATTAAGACAATCCTGGTTCGCTTTTCCAAGTTAAAACAATTAGAAAAATATTTCTGGAGTGCTGTAATAAATTAAAATTAATAGTGCTCAGAACCCCCAAGGTAACTTCAGGCATCATTTTGAAGCTGGGGGGGGCGGTCGTTGGGGGGAGGGGGGTTTGCGTCGAGGGCAGGAGGGCCTGGGATCCCTCCTGCCCGTAATGTAGTGCGGGGTGGGGTTAGGGGGTCGCCGTGGCCAGGAGGATTTGGGCTCCCTCCTGGCCCGATATTGTTGGAGAGTCGGCGGTCCTTCGGGGGGAGGGATGTATCGGACGTCGGGGGGGGGGGGGCATCAGGCTTTCAGGATGGGGACAGACCTTCAAGGGGGGACAGTGCAGGGAAGTCAGGGAATTTATATTAATTAATTTTTTCTCTGCGTGTTTTGTTTTTGTATAGTTATTAACTAATATTTAACTAAGTTTTAAAGTTTTAAAGAATGTTTCCTTTATACGTAAATAAAGAAAAGTGAATGGGATTGCAGTGGCGGTGACGGGGCGGTGAATGGGGTGGCATTGGCGGTGACGGGGCGGTGAAGAGGATGGTGAGACGGGGACGGGGCGGTGACGGGGATGGTGAGACGGGGACGGGGCGGTGACGGGGATGGTGAGACGGGGACGGGGCGGTGACGGGGACCAATTTTTTCACCGTGTCATTCTCTACAGTGAACAGCTCTTTAGGCTGAGCAGTTTCAAATCCCCACTTTTGGGGAGGCGTGGTCTGACATGCCACATCACTGATGACATCAGCACCATACTTTGTGAAGAGTTCCCCGGGACTGGGAGGAAGGAAAAACCTGTGTTGCAATTGGTTGCTAGCGGTTTCCATCATGGCTGGTTGCTGAGACCCCGCCCAGTCTGAGCTCCGAGGTTGAGCTAAATGTGAAAAGCTAATGTGAAAGACAGACTCCTCGTTCCTGACATGAGGGGGGGAGGGGGGAGAGGTCTGAACTGCAGACTCTGCAGGACCCCAAGAGGGAAAGAAGCATCGAGTTTATTTATTTATTTATTTTTTTCAGAATGTGGGGAGATTGCACATTACAAGCTGAACTCTGGGGCAGCATGTCTCCTGCCGGTGGGAGAGGTCTGCAGGACCCCCCGAGGGAAAGAAGCATGGGAGTTTCTTTCTCCTTAAGTTCAGATTGGGAGGAGGGTGGGGCAGAGCCCTTGGGGCTGCAAAAGATTATCAGAGGTTTTCCCAAAAACAAGCAGATAGGACTTACCTTTGGGGCTGGAGGGGGAACCCCGATCGGCTGCCTGCAGAGGCTGGCTATACGCGGCAGCATGCAGGGACTCTGGGGGAGATCGCTCATTCTGGAGGGCGAAAACTCCGATCTGCTGTCTGCAGAAGCTGACTTTACGCGGCAGCATGCAGGGACTCCGGGAGAGATTTCTCTGCCGGGCCGAGTGCAGGTGGGGGGATTAGCTGAGCCAGGGCATCCTGGAGGCTCCTTGCCGCTTTAGCTTGTGGATCCCCTGCTGCTGCATTCCGATGAGGATGGCTGCTGGAGGAAGATTCTCAGGCCTCACTTCTCTTCATGAAGTCTCTCAGTGCCCTCTTCCTTAGCTTGCGTGCACGTGGAGACATGTGCACACAATGCAAGAAACACGGAAACCTCGTGCGCCGGATCCAATCAGTGGGCGCACAGTTCATGAGGATCCAGTGCATTCATCCTTCTCCTGCATCTCAGTCATTTCTTTAGATGATTCAGACATCTTCAAGGTGATGAGTAGAAAAGTTGTAATGGAGAGCTGTAGAAAAATCAACCGATGGAAACGGGCGGAAACTAAAGACTGGGGATTAGGGGGAAGCAGGGGGAAATGGGTAGGGCCCGGGCCTGCCCAGTGGGGCCCGGGCACTGCACGTGCTCAGAGAGAGAGAGAGAGAAAAAAAAAAAATCTCTCTGAGCTATTGGAGAGCTTATCCGCAAATTGGGAGCTGTTGGGACAACACCCATATGTGGCTGACTCATCCTGCTTGTCCTAGGAGAATGAAATAAACACAGCTTCCTACAAACAAAAATAGCTGATACAGACTCCAGACTAAAGCAAGAGCTGGGTTCCTAATACAAGGCCAGTTCCTGAATACATAGCAGACAAGAGTGGGGCACAGTTAAGGGACTGAAAAAGACCAAAATGGGGGGTCATGGAAACAGTTGCAGAGAGTGACTGACAAGGAGGAAAGTGGAGTGAGTCTCCAAAGAGCAAGTCAAGAGACTGGTTAAAAATCAAGGGACTCCAAGAGGTTAAGTGCCCTGATAAAAGCAGGATGTCAGAAGCCAGACAATGGTTACACTCTAAAAGAGAGGGATTCTTGGGCAGGACGCAAGAGTTGCAACCTGAGCCCAGAAACCCCAAGAAGGAAAAGGGGACCTTTAGAGGTTAAGTGCCTGTCTCAGGGGTAGCCCAAGGGGTGGAAGAAAGTCAGCTCTTGTGATCTAGAGAGGACTGGAGACCTGGATTGGGTGTCTGCCATGTTGTCTCAGCCAGAGGAGGAGACAGAACCCCCTGAAGATCAACTATTACAGGTTCAGTACCCACCTCAAGATCGAGCCCATGAATTAGAGAAGGCTGCCTATTACATTAAAGATCTGGAAGAAGATCAGGTGCTATCGGCACAGTGTACAATTCAATTAAGAAAGGAAAATGAGAACCTCCAAAGACAACTGGTAGAGGTTAAGGACCAGTTGCAAGGTCAAGAGGGAAGAATGAGAGAGAATGAGAGCCTGTTGCAGCATATGGACAGAGAAAGGGGAGCTCAGAAAAGCCCTTGAACAGAAAGTTGAGGAGGCAAAGCAACTGAGTAGCAAGTCCATAGGGGGGACCCTACAGGAGTAGAAATGCAGCTAAAACAGGAGGAATTCCAGGCCTTAAACATAGTAACATAGTAATTGACAGCAGATACAGACCTGAACTGTCCATCCAGTCTGCCCTATAGTTACATGCATTATAATTCATGATTTAATTAAATTGTCTTTTTTCTTTGTTATTTCTGGGTCATAGACCATAGAAATCCACCTGGTACTGTCCATAGATGCCAACTATTAGAGTTGCCATTGAAGCTCATACCAGCCTATCCAAACCATCTCGTTTGCGAGATACAGACTGTAACAGTTTGCCCACCACTGTCCTCATATTTCAAATTGCTGTAGCCTTCCCCAGCCCATCCTAAACTGAATTGCCATTTACGGGACACAGATCGTGTATGTCTGCCCTTACCAGCCTTAATTCTTCAATTTATACCATTAATTTTCTAATTAGAGCCTCTGTGCTTATTCCATGCTTTTTTAAAAAAATTCTTACACCATTTTCTTCTCCACCACCTCCCTCAGGAGGGCATTCCAGGCATTGACCACCCTCTTCATAAAAAAGAATTCCTAACATTAATGTTCCAAATGAAGATCAGACTTGTCCACATACTTATTTTCTCAGTGGTCAGTTATAGAAGCGAAAGCTGGACATTTACGGAAACAAGGCAGAAAGAAAATTGACTCATTTGAGCTTTGGTGCAGGAGAAGGATTTTAGGCATATCGTGGTGGACTGACAGAAGAACTAACAAATCAATTCTGGAAGATATCAAACAGGCTATGTCACTTGAAGCTCAAATGATGATATTACGACTGTCTTATTTCGATCACATCATCAGAAGAGAGAGATCACTGGAGAAGGACATCATGTTTGGTAAGATCGAAGGAACCAAGTGAAGAGGGCGACCTACAATCGATGGTCGGACACGTTGACGTTGGAGGATCTTTCTGGACTAGTTCTAAATCAATTTCTTTTAAGATCCGCAGTTCATCATTCAGCATTAATACTAAGTCTACCACCCTTCAACCTCAATTTATGGCCTCTAGATTTACCAGTTTCCCTTATCTGGAAAAGATTTGGTTCTACAGTAATACATTTCAAGTATTTAAACATATGTATCATATTATATATCATATCATGCTGGGCATAGCCAGAACTTGGACATCTTTTTCTGATGTATTTAGTACAGGTTGTATGTCAGCAGATCCTGTTCTACCAACTTGCACGAACACAGAGGTTTTGTTAGTGGGTTTTGTATACTAAGCTCCTAGAGTGTTGAAAGTCTATTAAATTGCTGCATTTTTACTGAAAGCTTTATGGGGTTTGCTTGATATTCTTTGGTGATCATAATATCTTCAGACTCTTGATCTTCAGACTCTTGATCCAGGTCATATAGGGCATTTTCGATAGGACGTCTAAAGGCTCCTTTTACGAAGGTAAGCTAGCGTTTTTAGCACACGCACCAGATTAGCATGCGCTATAGCGCATGTTACCCGAAAAACTATCACCTGCTCAAGAGGAGGCGGTAGTGGCTAGCGCACATGGCATTTTAGTGCACGCTATTCTGCGCGTTAAGGACCTAACACACCTTCGTAAAAGGAGCCCTAAGTCTGAGTTTGGACGTTTCCTGTAAGACGTCCAAAAGTCATGGTGAGGAATGTCTATTTTTTAAACCGCTAAATGTCTAATTTTTTAAAATGATCTATTTGGATATCTTGGACGTCAGGACGTCCAGCCTAAGGACGCCTAAATTTGTTCACTATTTTCAACCACAAAAACATCCAAATTCAAAACATGTTTCTCAAGTTTATTAAAAATTTGATATACTGCCTTAATATTGTCAAAGCGGTGTAAACTACATCTACAATAATAAAATGCTAAGCGCGCATGCGCACTCCTACCTGCGTGTTCCGTGATCCATATGATGTCCGTGGCAGGCAGGAGAGCACATGTGCACTTACAACGGGACCACACTCGAGCACTGTGGCTGACTCTTTTACACTGCACGCCCGAACTCTGCAGCTCCTCTCAAGAGCCTCACCAGCATTCGAGTGCTGTAGCCGAAGAACTCACAGCCACACCTAAGCGGCAGCTCCTCTCAGTAGCCGCATGCAGACGGGAGTCGAGGTTAACACTGCATGCCCGAACTTGGCCGAAATCACATCCAGACTTAAGCGGCAGCTCCTCTCAAGAGCCACATGCAGACGAGGGTCATGGGAGGAGGCGCCGAGGCAAGTGCTGCACAGGGACTGCAGGGGAAGTGAAATACCGCTTCTCCTGCACATACCGGCACACACAATGCAGAGAGCCTCTTGGCTGGGGAGAAATACTCTGTTCTGATAAGAGACAGACAGACAACTTTGTGATGTTCACAGAACAAATGTGGAAGCTGAACCCAACGTGAATCGAAGTAAACAGGTATGTACGTTCTTCTTTTGACCCAAACAAAGTGCCAGTAAGTTTTGAGATACACCTCCCTTCGGGCTAATAGCATGCGGGTTTGACGGTTGTCAAAACAAATTTTCGCGTGCGCACGTTCACATACCAACGAGTGTCGAGTGCCGGTTTAACTTACACAAGTCACTTTGTGCCAATTTACTACTTTAAACAATTTACTATGTTCGAATTTACTTCTTACTACTTTCTCTGTGCCAATTTCAAGTTACTGTCTGCACGTTTCCAGATAAAGAAAAAAAAGGTAGGTGGGAGAAGGGGCATATTCCCCCAACAGCCCCCTGACTTCTCCACACACACACATAAGGACAGGAGGCTAGGGAGAGAAAGTGCAAGAAAAAAAATAAGAGGAGACATTGACAGACAGATAGAAATATGTCACACATACTGAAACAGAGTTAAGTGGCAGTGAAAGACACTCACAGAAGGACAGGGGGCTAAAGAGACAGATTGAAACCCCCCCCCCCCCCACAAAAAACAGGGGACAAGGAGAGAGAGACACACAGACACTCACAGAAGGACAGGGGGCTAAAGAGACAGATTGAAAAAAAACAAACCAGTGGACAAGGCAGTGGCGTACCTAGCATATGTGACACCCGGGGCCCATCATTTTATGGCATCCTCCCCCCCCCCATCTGTACGAAAAACATGATTTTTAGTAACAAGCCACACGTCACACATGAGTACCTAGGAAAAGGCAGCATCTTACATACTGCAGTGAGCAGTACATCAATACACCCATTGTAAAACTAAACAAGCCAGACTAATACAAATCAATCCTACACCGTCAATCCTAACAGAAAACCATGTCTTTCGAACACATAGAACACAGAAAACACCTTCGCCTAGTATGGAATATGTCATCACAAACTAACCCCTCCCTCTTTTACAAAACTGTAGTATGGATTTTAGCCACGGTGGTAACAGCTCTGACGCTCATAGAATTCTGAGCATCAGAGCTGCTACCACCACGGCTGGCGCTAAAAAATGTTCCACAGTTTTGAAAAAGGGGGGATAAATAGAAATACATAGACAAAGGTTAAATTGAACCAGCAAGAAGCTGGACTCTGCATACAATGCAACACCACAGAAACAGTGACACATGTCTCCTAAAGCAATAAATAAATAGAAAATTTTTGATCTACCTTTGTCTTCTCTGGTTTCTGCTTTTCTCATCTTATTGTTACTCTCTTCCTTTCATCCACTGTCTCTCTTCTCTCTGCATCTTCCATTTGCTCTGTTACTGTGCCTGTCCCTTTCTCCCACTTCCAAATTGGTCTGGTACCCATCT
Organism: Geotrypetes seraphini; assembly: GCF_902459505.1. Classification (NCBI taxonomy): domain Eukaryota; kingdom Metazoa; phylum Chordata; class Amphibia; order Gymnophiona; family Dermophiidae; genus Geotrypetes; species Geotrypetes seraphini. Next base: position 66,894,319 of record NC_047094.1, on the reverse strand, counting down.
TCTTCCCTCCGCTCCCCCCATAGTCTGGCATCTCTGTCTTCTTCCCTGCCAGCATCTTTTCCCCACTCTCTGTTCCTCATTTCCCTTCAGCATCTTCTCCCCACTCTGTCTTCCCCATGTGCTTTCAGCGTCCTTCTCCCCCCTCTGTTTTACCCTGTTTTCCTCTCCACCCCAGCTTTCCTCCCTTTCTCCCTCCCTGCCCTTTACTTTCATGGCGCTTTCTCCCCCCCACCCCGGGACAACAGGCCCGGTCCGACAAACCTCCCTGCCCTGTGGCAGGCGATGTCTAAACTGCCTTCTTACAGCAGCCGGAGCGTTATAGTTGCATATGGCTGCCGTAAAGGTCGTCTCTGATACAACTTCTGGTTGCGTCAGAGATGACCTTTACGGCAGAAACAAGCAGCTTTAACGCTTTAGCTCAGGGGTGCCCACACTTTTTGGGCTCACGAGCTCCTTTTAAAATGACCAAGTCAAAATGATCTATCAACAATAACATTTTTAAAAACCCCGCAAAGCACACTGTACACTGAGAAAATGTGAATTATCATTCCTATTCCGGGGTTTTTTCAAAGAGGTCAAGGCAGATGACTCTATGCACTGTCACCTCAGTAATAACCATACAAAAATAGACAAATATCCCCCTCCCTTTTTACTAAACCACAATAGCAGTTTTTAGCGCAGGGAGCTGCACTGAATGCCCAGCGCTGCTCTCGATGCTCATAGGCTCCCTGCGCTAAAAACCGCTATTGTGGTTTAGTAAAGGGGGCCATAGTGCAAAATATAGACAGCAGATATAAATTCAGACACATTTTGATCACTAAATTGAAAATAAAATCATTTTTCCTACCTTGTTGTCTGGTGATTTCATGAGTTTCTGGTTGCACTTTCTTCTTCTGACTGTGCATCCAATCTTTCTTCCCTTCTTTCAGCCTGTATGCTTCCTCTCCTCCAGACCTCATTCCCTCCCCCAACTTTTTCTTACTCTCTCCCTGCCCTTTCCTTCTCCCTGCCTCCCTTTCTTTTTTTCTGTTTCCCTTCTTTCCTTCTGTCTCCCTGCCTGCCCCCTTTCTTTCTTTCTCCCTGCACAGCCCCCAAAGTCACTGCCATCGGGAAACAGGCCCCAAAGCCGCCGCCACCGCCGCAAGCTCTCCTTCCCTGCATCAGGCCAACCAGCATTCCTCTCCCCGACGTCAATTCTGCCTTCAGAGAGAAAGTTCCGCCCAGCTAGGCAGCAATTGGCTGGCCCGAACTTCCTCTCCGACGGCAGAATTGATGTTGGAGAGATGAAAGCTGATCGGCCCAGTAGAATTTTCCGGACCTGGCCGGCTCTGCACCCCCCCCTAAGGCCCCCCCCCCCCTTGGTACGCCACTGGGACAAGGAGAGAGAGACACATAGGAAAAAAAGACAAACAGACATACAGCAGCCAAGGAGAAAGACAACAAAAAAAAATACAGACATACTTATATACTTTTAAATTTGTTTTAAATTTATCAATATTTTTCTCTTCTCTTAAATGGCCAGGCAAAGAATTCCAGTGTTCAGGCACACTTACCGAAAAAATACATTTACGGATAGTGTCATTAAAGAGATGTCTGACTGAGGGGATATGTAATAGATTTTGGGTATTTGATCTTAATGTTCTGATGGAACTGTAAGGAATAATCAGTCTGTCCAAGAAAATGGAGGGATTTTATTTTAAACATACAACGTTAACAGTGAATCATCTAAATCCAGACCATTTGGATATGGGAGGGGCCAACATTGCAATGGACTGACCACTCAAACATGCCAACAGGGCAGTGGGGCATCTTAAAGAGCACTGCCATGAAATTCTCATAAAGAGTGCCAGATGTACATCTTACCATAACCCCCTTATGATTTCTGATAAGCCATCCAAAACGCTCCCAAAACCTACTACGCCCACCTGTTTACCACCCCAGTAGCCCAGTAGCTAGATGGCACCTATATGGCAGTATAATAGGGTTTTAGTAGGCTCACACTTTCTACCATAAATGTAGTGGTTGGCTTATGGGTCTGGTTCCTCCTCTGTATGGTTCACCAGCCCACTCACCAGGCTACTCAAATTACCTGTGTGCTGCTTTACTAGGCTGTTCCGTGCTGTTGTCCTAGAGACAGATATGTACTGTTTCATTCAGATCTTTGTGGGTGGGAGAGGGTCAGTGACCACTGGGGGAGTGTGTGTGTGTGGAAGGGTCATTACTTAATCCCTCCAGTGGTCATCTGGTTAGTTTGGGTACGTTTTTGGCACATGGATGGTTGTAAAACAAGTTCATCCTCGGTGTCTTGGGAAATGTTTGATTATTACTGCAAGACATCCAAGTGCTAAGCCCGCCTATATCATGCCTCCAACACGCGCCCTCAAACTTTGGATGCACAACAGCTAAGAAGCCTAGCCAGTTTACACTTTCCAAAAATGCCAGGACTAGTAGTAGATTTAAAACAAACCAGTAAAAATATTCCTTCATTCAATATGTAATTAACCTCCTTCTTTACAAAGCCGCACTAGCATTTTTAATGCTGGCCATGGCGGTAAAAGCTTAGCCGCTCATAGTAATTCCATGAGCATCAGAGCTGTTACCACAGCGGCTGGAGCTAAAAACGCTAGCACAGCTTTGTAAAGGAGGAGTTAAGCTCTGGAATGTGGTGAAAACAGTTAGCATAGTAGGGTTTAAAAAAGGTTTGGATAATTTCTTTGTTCTAAAAAAAAAATTCTTTATTTATTCAATTTTAATTGAACATGTGGAGGGGCATAATCAAAAAAACGTCTAAATCCCCTTTTGGCCTAAGTCTTTAAATGTTCAAAGCAGAAGCAGAGAAAGTGTCCATAACCAAAACAAACGTCCTTGTTTTGATTATGGCCTGCCTCTATTAAACGCCCAGATTACCACTACGTCTACAAGTACACCCCCACGACGTCTACCCTTTTTGCCCATAATGAACCAAAAAAACGCCTAAGTCCCAAACGTCCAACAGGAGGGCTTTTAGGTGAAGGAGGAGCCAGTCTTTCACCTAAAAGCTGGATTCTGTAACCGGTGTCTGTCAAAAACAACATCGGTTACAGAATCCCCCCCCCCACAACGATCCAGGCAGGAGGGTGCCCAAGCCCTCCTGCCATGTCGAACCGCGAACACCCCTCCCGACAACATCGGGGCAAGAGGGAGCCCAAGCCCTCTTGCCCCGTTGAACCATGACCCCCCCGACAACATCGGGGCAAGAGGGAGCTCCAGCCCTCTTGATCCGGCAATCTTACCCACCCCCGCCCCGCCGAGTACGATCAGGCCAGGAGGGAGCCCAAGTCCTCCTGGCCCCGGCGACCCTGCCTCCTACATGAATGGGCCAGGAGGGAACCCAAGCCCTTCTGGCCCCGGCGACCCGCCCACCTACACGAATGGCCCGTATTGTAGTGGGGGGGTGGGGGGTAGGGGGTCGCCGGGTCCAGGAGGGCTTGGGCTCCATCCTGGCCCATTCATGTAGGTGGGGGGGTCGCCGGGAGCCTGGAGGGCTAGGGCTCCCTCCTGGCCTGTTCGTGTAGGTGGGTGGTCGCCGGGGCCAGGAGGGCTTGGGCTCTCTTCTGGCCCATTCTTGTAGGTGGGGGGGCTTGCCGGGGCCAGGAGGGCTTGGGCTCCCTCCTGGCCTGCTCGTACTTGGCGGAGGGGGGGAGGTAAGAATGCCAGGCCAAAAGGGCTTGGGCTCCCTCTTGCCCCGATATCATCGGGGGTGCAGCGGCTGCCATGGGGCAGGAGGGCTTGAGCTCCCTCTTGCCCCGATATCATCGGGGGGTGGGGGGGTGATGTATCGCGGCAGAAGAGATTGGGCATCTTTCCTGCCGCGATGGTTGCAGTGGGTAGGTTGCCGGGCCGCTGAACTGATCGCACCAGCTCTGCGGCCCCTTTTTCGGCACTTAGACCTGGTTTGACTTCATCTAAATCAAAAAGGTCTAAATGCCAACTAGGCAACCTGTCAAATGGTTTGGTTATACCTGTTGTACGCCTAGGTGTAGGTCGGCCCACCTCCCGCCCACTGCCCGCCTTTTCCCCTCCTCTAAACACATCTCTTTTCTCTCTGTGTGTTTAGAGGCAGGGGAAAAGCCTAAACTATTTTTAGATACGTCTAAAAACCAGCTTTGGTTATGGGTACTTGGACGATCAGACTTTTTGATTGTCCAAGTAGCCATTTAGGACACTTTTTTGTTCTTTTTTTATTATTATGAACCCCATAGCATATATATGTATTAAGAAACAGAAATTTAAAAAAAGCTATAACACCAAAAATTCAACAAAGGATTATCCTTATGGAACCTAACAAAAAGGTGAATTTTCATAGCAGATTTCTCTATAAGTCCTTACGCTATTACGATGGACTTGGGAAAATTGACTGCTTATTTCTAGGATAAGCAGCATAAAATCTGTTCTACTCTTTTGGGGATTTTGCCAGGTACTTGTGACCTGGGTTGGCCACTATTAGAAACAGGATACTGGGCTTGATATACCTTTGGTCTATCCCAGTATGTTCTTACTTGAAATATGGTCTGTGTCAACTCAAATGGCTACATAGAATATTTTATTGAAGGGCATTTATAATAAAGGACAAGTGTGCTCCATTTTATGGTCATCGCCACTGTTATGGTTTCCTTAAAAACCACAAAAATGGATGTCCATATCTGACCTGCATACTTGGGAGTTCATATTCTAAACTGCATTTTCTAAATTTAAAATCTAGTTTTAGCTTTGTGCAGTGGCAGTATTGAAGCCAATGAGTTAAAATCTGTTTAACTACATAAAGTGAATTTGAGTCCTAAGTAATTGTAATGGGAAGAACAGGGAGGATGAATATTTTGGTGTAGCTCATGCACTATTCTCTTTTCCATCTGCCAAGGGTTGTAAATTTAAAAGATTTCAACTTCTGCTGTCCTTTCAAGTGGCATTAATGGGTTAAGGATTTGGCTCTCTTGATTATGTCAACTGACTCTTATCTGCAATTTCAACATGTCTTAAAAAAGTATCTTTTTACTGAATACTTTGAAAATTAGGCACGTTCTGCCTTTCTTCTCACCTTTTGTACTCATAATCTTTTGTGAACCGCATAGAACTTAGCGGTATTTGCAGTACAGAAGTGAGTTTTTATGTTATCTTTATGTTTATGAATGTATGACTGCCAAAGCAGCCCATCATTAATCATAAGATTCACTCTGACAAAATGCTTCTACATCTATAACTGAAATTTATTATTTGTTGCCTTTCCTAAAATGGTGTGAAAAGCTAATACCCTTTCTTCTATTTGCTGAATAGAGACATGTATACTATTCACAAATAAGTGAATGATAAGCAGAATTATTTTCTTATTCATTCCAACCTTCAAATTCCACAGATAAAAAAGGGGAAAATTACATTTCATAAAATGGTCACGTTAAGCCTGTAATTCTGGGGTTTTAATAACCTTCAATATACATATTACGGTTTTAAGAAATGGGGGATTGCCTTTCTTTTTGCTATTCATAGAAACAGAAACTTGATGGCAGATAAAATGGCTGATCACGTCTGCCCATTCACAGCATCCATTATCTCCTCCTCTTCCTAAGAGATCCCACATGCCTGTCCTACGCTTTATTAATTCAGACACAGTCTTTGTTTCTACCACCTCTACTATAAAAAAGTATTTCCTTAGATTACTTCTGAGTCTATCACCTCTTAACTTCTTTCTATGTTCTCATTCCCTTCTCTACAGTCTGTCCAGCTGGTAAAGTTTCAAGTTTTATTTTATTTGATATACCACTTATAAAGCCTAAGCTGTTTCCATACAAATTGTATACAATTATATAAAAAAAATAGAGGGAACATACAAAATAGTTATTTAAAAAATATAAGGGACTAACATACATGACACAAAAAGGAAAAAGGAAGGGGAGAGGAGTAGAGGGTTAAAGGAGTAGAGATAGAGATGAAGATGAAAGAAAAGAAAAAAAAAAAAAGAGAGAGAGAACCTATAGGAGGAGTAAAAATAAGGATTTTCCACTTGGGGAGGATCAGAAAAAGTTTAGGTTTCGAACGCATCTTTGAAAAGGAAAGCTTTGAGGCCATATTTAAACTTATGGAGACAGCTTTCTTGACTGAGGTTAACCCTTTCAGGACCAAGGGACATATTTGTCCCATAACTTTAAAATCCTATAAATTTTGATTGGGATAGTCTACAGTTCTAAATTTGATATGTACGGATTCCATAGGATACTGCCTTTATGTAAACAAACTGGTTCCGACATTCATTCATTAGCGTCGTTGCCAGATTGACGAGAAGATTCACTTGCCACACTGTCCATAAGCCAGAAGTGTGATTTTTTTAAATAAAAATAATGATATTTCACAAAAAAATCAATTTTTTGGCATCTGCAAGCCCTTTTTACCATAAAAATGTCGTCAAAACCACAAAAATTGGCCTACGATCCTTATGGTCCTGAAAGGGTTAATGGGAAGGGGGGGGGGCAGGTCATTCCACATTGTTGGTGCAATAACAGCAAAAATTGTTTTCTGGTGGCATCGTAACTATTTGACGCATGGAAGGGATGGCAAGAAGATGTTTTTGTGTAGACCTAATTACTCTGGACATGGTATATGGCAGGGGTGTCAAAGTCCCTCCTTGAGGGCCGCAATCCAGTCGGGTTTTCAGAATTTTCCCAATGAATATGCATGAGATCTATTAGCATACAATGAAAGCAGTTCATGCAAATAGATCTCATGCATATTCATTGGGGAAATCCTGAAAACCTGACTGGTTTGCGGCCCTCGAGGAGGGTCTTTGATATTCCTGGTATATGGTATTAAAAGTTTATTAAGAAATGCAGGCGAGTGGCTCATTTGCACTTTAAAAGCGAGGAACAGAATCTTAAACGTAATACAATGTGCTATAGACAGCCAGTGTGCGTCTATTAGAAGGGGTGTCATGTGGTCGTAGGGTCCCTGTTCTTAACTGTATTTAGTCCCATGCTTCCTGTGAAGAATAATTACAAATCACAAGATATTTTGAATAAACATTGCTGGATACTGGAGAGGAAAACAGTGCAGGTGTTTAGACAGGATAGCACACTGTGTTGTTGATTAATAGACAGGCTGGTAGATTTAGGGTCTGAAGGTTTAGCAGGGTCAGATCTCCATACAAAAGGATAAGGGATGTTAGGAGCAAGTGTAAATCTGCCTTTTTCTTTGCAGAGATCCTGGTATCTAACCACAAATTCTCTCTTCTTCAGAGATCTGCAGCACTTCCTCTGGGATGAATGTTGTGTTCTGCAGTCAGTGTCCTGCTGTCTGGAGCTTTATGCTCACAGGTAATGGGATTAACACCCAATAGAGCAGAGAGTTGATTATAAAAAATGAACTTAAAACATTTCTTGTTAGAGGTTTGAATGAAGTATTGCGATAACTGTATTTATGAACTTGAATATGTGGAATTATAGTAAAAAAATATGAGAAGTTGTCAGTGATAAATTTATGGAACTAACAGGAGAGTAGAAAACAGTTGCCTCAGCCAATAGCAGTGGTAGCAGCATATAGGACAGTGGTCTCAAACTCAAACCCTTTGCAGCGCCACATTTTGGATTTGTAGGTACTTGGAGGGCCTCAGAAAAAATAGTTAATGTCTTATTAAAGAAATTACAATTTTGCATGAGGTAAAACTCTTTGTAGTTTATAAATCTTTCCTTTTGGCTACGTCTTAATTATCATATTGTAATTTATAGCTAAACAGATATATGAGCAAGATACTGTTTTATTTTACTTTTGTGATTATGATAAACATACTGAGGGCCTCAAAATAGTACCTGGCTGGCCACATGTGGCCCCTGGGCCGCAAGTTTGAGACCACTGATATAGGACATCAGGTGGCCCCTCCTCAGGGCCAGCAGAATTGATCTGCAACCAGCAGGAGTGTTGGGGTTCAGACTACTTTCTACTGGCCATGTGACTGCTGGTGAGGAGGTACCTGAATTCAGGAGACTACATGGGGGCTGTGCTCCAAGAAGGCAAGCCAGCTGATCCAGTTGTAAGAAAGTTCAGGATTAAGCAGATGTTTGGCTCATGTACAGTCTGGGTTCTTATTGTTCAGTAAATTAAACTGCAGCCCTGCTGTTACCTGAACAAATGGTCTGGCCTTCCTCACCACTGGAATTGTTGTCTATGTGGGTTGATGGTGCTTCAGGGGCTGGACAGAGCTGTCACAGATGCTTAAGTAATGAGGGAGGGAGCAAGTGTTCGTAACTTCTCACATGTTTCAAACAGTTTGATTATTTTAATTTGAAATGATGTGAATCTTGATTGTACATTTCTTAAGGGAGTGATCATCTGCCCCAGTGGAATGTTACCGCAGTGAGACGTCACTTGGTTTATCTCTATTTTGTGCTATTTTCCAGTGTACAGAATCTATCAGCTGGCTAAGGAGCTAGTTTGCTGCATCACCTGAGATAAAAATTACATTCATCAGAGTAACAAAATATGTTTGCTTGTTTCTATTAAAAACAAGTGTATATTTAGAAGTATGTTTAGCTTGGTGAAGTACAAGCTATAGGGCTTATTTGCTAAGGCCCGGATTCTCTAAATTGTGCTGAATTCGGCAGCCGCCTAAAAAGCAGCCGCCAATCATGTGTATAGAGAATCGCACCTCCGGGTTTTCCAGGCCTACATTTCTGGCACTTATCTTTGTCATGAATCACATCTACGTATGCGATTTAAGGCACCTAACACCACTTCCAGTATTAGCCACACATTAAGGGCCATAAAGCCAATAGGCACTGTAATGTTTTTTACCATTTTAAACAGCATTTCTCAATTAAGTTAGGTGCTGGTAGAATTTCTCCCTAAAAGCTTTCGCTTATAAATGGGGAAAGCGTCTCGGACGTCTCGGTGGGAGATACGCCAGCCACCAGTGACCATAACATGGTATGGTTTAACCTTAAGAAAGGCTTCCCTAGATCACAAACAAAAACAAGGGTACTCAATTTCAGGGGCACTGACTTCGCACACATGGGAGATTTCGTCTACCAGACGCTGCAGGTTCAAGAAGTAACTGATAATGTGGAAGCTATGTGGTCAACCTTGAAATCGATCCTTCATGAGGCAACTATCCGCTACATAAAATCGGTAACCAAACAACAAAGAAAAAGGAAACCCCAATGGTTCACAGATGAGGTATCATACCTCGTCAAGGAGAAGAAAAGAGCATTTCTCTCATACAAACGCATGGGGGAAAAAGAAGCAAACATTGAATACAGGACAAAGTCTGCAGCGGTCAAAACAGCAGTCAAGGAGGCCAAACTTCGTATGGAAGAAACTCTAGCGAAGAACATCAAGAAAGGGGACAAATCCTTCTTCAGGTACATTAGCAACAGGAAAAAGAACACAAACGTGATAGTACGCCTTAGAACGCCAGACGGGAATTATGTGGAAACTGACTCCGATAAAGCCAAACTACTGAATGATTACTTCTGTTCAGTCTTTACCTGTGAGGCACCAGGGCATGGGCCTCGGCTGGATGCAAAGCAAAGCATGGATGACCCATTTCAGAAGTTTGAGTTCACACCAGCTGATGTTTACAGAGAACTGTCAAGACTCAAGGTGAACAAAGCCATGGGACCGGACAATCTGCACCCAAGAGTGAACATAAGAACATAAGAACATAAGCAGTGCCTCCGCCGGGTCAGACCATAGGCCCATCCTGCCCAGCAGTCCGCTCCCGCGGCGGCCCAAACAGGTCATGACCTGTCTGTATCACCAGAAGGGGCTCCCTTGCCACCTTGGTTTCTCATTTAAGTCCTGTCTTCCTATCGAAGTCCTAACCGTCCGGTCTTGCACATGCACGACCTGGTTTGGTTTCTATACTCATTACCTGGTTAGCTTTCTATACTTGTGTTACATCCCAGCTCCTCCCTCAGTATCCCATGATCCCTTTATCCTTCAGGAATCCGTCCAATCCCTGTTTGAATCCCTGTACCGTACTCTGCCTGATCACTTCCTCTGGTAGCGCATTCCAAGTGTCCATGACCCTTTGGGTGAAAAAACACGTCCTTGCGTTTGTTTTGAACCTATCTCCCTTCAGTTTCTCCGAATGCCCCCTCGTATTTGCTGTCCCCTTCAGTCTGAAGAATCTGTCCCTAACCACCCTCTCTATGCCCCTCATGATCTTGAAGGTCTCTATCATATATCCCCTGAGCCCCCTTTTCTCCAGAGAGAAGAGCCCCAGCCTATCCAACCTCTCGTCGTATGGGCAGTGTTCCAGCCCTTTTACCATTTTCGTTGCTCTCCTTTGGACTCTCTCAAGTACCGCCATGTCCTTCTTGAGGTGCGGTGACCAATACTGAACGCAGTATTCCAGATGTGGACGCACCATCGCTCGATACAATGGCATGATGACTTCCCGTGTTCTGGTTGTTATGCCCTTCTTTATGATGCCAAGCATCCTGTTGGCTTTTTTCGAGGCTGCTGCGCACTGTGCAGATGGCTTCAGTGATGCATCCACCAGCACACCCAAGTCTCTCTCAAGTCTGCTGTCTCCCAACAATACCCCCCCCAATTTGTAGTTGAACAACGGGTTCTTTTTCCCTATATGCATGACCTTGCATTTGTCCACGTTAAAGCGCATTTGCCATTTGTTTGCCCAGTCTTCCAGCTTGTCCAGGTCTCTTTGTAGTGCTCAGAGAGCTATGCGATGTATTGGCGGAACCGTTAGCCATGCTCTTCAATCTCTCCCTAAGTACGGGGAGAGTCCCCCTGGACTGGAAAACTGCCAACGTTGTTCCTCTGCACAAAAAAGGTTGCAGAGCGGAGGCTGCGAATTACAGACCAGTAAGTCTCACATCAATAGTGTGTAAACTCATGGAAACTCTACTTAAAGGGAAATTAGACACGATATTGGATGAGGGGAATCTAAGGGATCCCTGTCAACATGGATTCACTAGGGGCAGGTCATGCCAATCCAATCTTTTCAGCTTCTTTGACTGGGTGACAGGAAAGCTAGACTCGGGAGATTCTCTGGACATAGTGTACTTGGATTTCAGTAAAGCGTTTGACAGTGTCCCACACCGTAGACTATTAAACAAGATGAAATCGATGGGGTTAGGTGAGAAACTAACTGCATGGGTCAATGATTGGCTGAGTGGAAGACTTCAGAGGGTGGTGGTCAATGGCACCCTCTCTAAGACATCAGAGGTGACTAGCGGAGTGCCACAGGGCTCAGTCCTGGGACCATCCCTTTTTAACAAATTCATAAGGGACTTGACCTGAGGGCTTCAGGGAAAAGTAGCGCTGTTTGCCAACAACGCCAAACTGTGTAATATAGTAGGTGAAAGCGATCTCATGGATGGTATGACGCAGGATCTGATCAAGTTGGAAAACTGGTCCTCAACATGGCAGCTGGGCTTTAATGCAAAGAAGTGTAAGGTGATGCATCTCGGCAGCAGAAATCCATGCAGAACATACACCTTGAATGGAGAAACACTAGCTACGACTTCAGAAGAACGGGACTTGGGAGTAATCATCAGTGCAGACATGAAGGCTGCCAAACAGGTAGAGAAGGCCTCATCCAAGGCAAGCTGAATGATGGGATGTATCAATAGAAGCTTCGTCAGCCGTAAACCTGAAGTCATAATGCCACTGTACAGAACCATGGTGAGACCTCATTTGGAGTACTGTGTGCAATTCTGGAGGCCACATTACCGTAAAGATGTACTTCGAGCTGAGTCAATCCAGCGAATGGCCACTAGGATGGTCTCCTGACTCAAGGGTCTCTCATACGAGGAAAAACTGGGCAAGTTGCAGCTCTACTCTCTAGAGGAGCGCAGGGAGAGGGGTGACATGATTGAGACATTTAAGTACGTCACAGGTTATGTCGAGGTGGAAAACGACATATTCTTTCCTAAGGGACCTTCAGTCACAAGGGGGCACCCACTCAAACTCAGAGGAGGGAGATTTGGTGGTGACACCAGGAAGTATTTCTTCACAGAAAGGGTGGTGGATCACTGGAACAAACTACCGGTGCAGGTGATCAAGGCCACTAGCGTGCTCGACTTTAAGAATAAATGGGACATCCACGTGGGATCTCTACGTGGGTCGAGCAACACTCTGACTTAGTGGGGTGGGTCAGTAGAATGGGCAGACTTGATGGGCTATAGCCCTTTTCTGCCGTCATCTTTCTATGTTTCTATTTCCCTGCAGACACAAAACCATTACCTCTTGTGTTATGCCCTACATTCCACCAAGGACTAGTTAAAAAATAACTCCCCTTCTTGTTGTTTTCCTGAACCAGTTGCTCCAAGAAGCATTTATTACGTCTAACAATCAGGGCCGGTGTTAGGGGGGAGCAGACAGGCAGCTGCTCTGAGCCCCACAGCTACAGGGGGCCCCCGACTGCCTGGTGAGAAGATGTAAGCTTCCCTCCCTTCAACTCCCTCACTACTGCAGCCTGTAGGCAAATTGAACCCTCGCCACAGGGCTCAAACACTGCGTGAAGGCTACCCTTCTCCTCAAAAACAAGGCGTTACATCATGAGAGAGAGAGGGAGTGGAGGGGGAGAGAAATGCTACTGCACCCAATTGGGGAGAGAGAGGGAAAGAGGGAGAAGGAAGACAGAGAAGGAAGAGGAGAAGAAAGAGATGCCAAGACCATGGGAGGGAGGGAAAGGAAGGAAGGAAAGGAGATGCCAGACCAGGGGAAAAGAAGGAGGGAGAAGAGATGCCAGATAATGGAGTAGGAGGGAGAGATGGAAGGGAAGGAGAGCAGAGAGATGCCAGGGCATGAGGGGAGGGAAGGGAAACTAAGGCAACAGATGCCAGACCAGAGGAAAAGGAAGGAGAGGAGAGAGATGCTAGAGCATGGGGATAGGGAAGGAAATGAGAGTGATGCCAGACTATGAGGTGGAGTGGGAAGGAAGAAAATGAGAAGAGAGATGCCAGAGCATAGGGGAGGGGTGGAGGCAGAAAAATTGAGAAGGGGTGAAGCTGAAATGAATCATGTACAAGGAGAGAAGGAGCACAGGATAGACAGTTTATTGAAGGAACATAGAAAGAGGGAAGATGCCATATGGAAGAGAGAGAGAGTGGACATTAGTTGGAAAGGGCAGAGAGGGCAGACAGTGGATGGAAGGGGTAGAGAGAGAGGGCAGAGGCTGGATGGAAGGGGCAGAAATGATAACAGGTAGAACGATTTTTTATTGCTTTATGTAGAATAAAGTAGTATTGCAACTGCATTGATAAAAGTTTATAAATAGGAAATGGAAATAAGGCAATCTTTTTTTTTTGGACTAAATCCCTTTCCTCAAATCAGGACAGGATACCATAACAGCAGTATACTTTACTGTCCTGAAGAAAGAAGATTTGGACTCTGAAAGCTAATTGAAAAATGAATTAGTCCAATAAAATGGTATTTTCTTATTTCTCATTATTTATTTTATTTCTGCTCGTTAATTTGTAAAGTGGTGATTGTTATTTATAAATTTTTTCAAATTTACATCTGCTATCTTTATATTTTGCACAGTATTAGGGGACATGTGTCACTGTTTCTGTTGGGGTTGCATTGTATGCAGAGTCTGGTTTCTTGGCAGTTCAGTTTAACTTTTGTCTACATATTTCTATTTTTGGTTTGTGATTACTTATTACAAAGCAAAGCTTGTATATAATTTGAATGCTTTAATTTAAGCACAACAAAAAATGCATTCATGAAACGTAGTACAGTGCACCCCCACGAATTCACAGCCAGCGATTTGTGGTGCTGGCCATTTTCTGACTGCGAATGACCGGGCAGGAGAGGGCGGCAGGAGAGGACAGCTGGAGTGCCGGCGAGTGAAAGAAATCAGTCGTGGTATGCTCCGATGGCCTCTTCCTGTACTAAAGTCGGGCCTCACCAATCAGAAGCTGTGTGTCAAAGCAGCCTCTCCGGCTGCCCTCTCCTGTCTCCCCTGCTAAAAACTGTATTTGCGGTTTTTCAACATTTGTGGGGATTCCTGGAACGGAACCCCTGCAAATATCGGGGGAGTTCTATATTAAGAGGATACCATTGCAAACTATTTAAAGTGGAGAAAAAGACCTCAGTATTACGTTGGATTCAGACAAAAGTTACTGATCCTCCAGACATATCAACTTCAAAAAGTAGTTTGAAGTCGAAGACACATCCTCGATCAACAAAAAAATCCACTATTTTAATTACTTTCCTCAAATCATCAGTTGCACTCCTTTACTTAATATTCTCAAAAAAAGCAAACCGCATATCAGTGCAATACTGGTGAAATAATTTAACAAGCGCAAAGTAAAGGAAAACCAAAACTTATCTGTTGCAGATGTCTCCTCCGTACAGGTTGGCAGGAAAGGCAAGGCAGGACATACCGGTTTACTATTTCTCACATCGGCATTTTTTGTGCAGGGAAAAGCTCCAATCCCCATAAAGATTTTCTTTAGCAAACTCCCGACAGTGCCCCTGTTTCGCTATCAAAGTTTCGTCAGGGGAAATGCTACAAAATAAAGAAAATACAAAACACAGAACTTAAGAAACAAAAACTCAAAAAAATATACCTTCAACTTGAGCTGTACGCTTCAAAGATCCTGCATCCAAAATGGCTTCTCGGCGTACCAGAAGTAGGCTTGAAATGAATGTCACACGTTCAAAAACGCGTTGAAGTCAGGGTAGCACAATCACATCAAAAAATCTTTAGGTAAACAAACTTAAAGATTTTTGACGTGATTGTGCTGCCCTGACTTCATCACATTTCTGAACGCGTGACATTATTTTTTGCTTGAATTCCCTTCTGTTGGAGGAATTCATTTTAAGTGAGTTTCTGATTCATCCCTCCTATTCCATGTAACTAAGCTCCCTTCACATTTAAAATTAATTTCTTCTTATTTAAGTTTGTGTGCTCTGAGAACTTTTTATTTTGCAAAGCACTATGACAATAATAACTACGTATTGATTTTGTATTTGATTCTTTCTTAATTTTGTAAGTCCATTATTAAGATGGACTTGTAAAAATCTATTGCTTATTCCAAGGAAAAGCAGCATAAAATCTGTTTTACTCTGTGGGATTTTGTCAGGCACTCATGACCTGGGTTGGATACAGGATAATGGGCTTGATGGGCCTTCAGTCTGTCCCAGTATGGCAACTCATGTTCTTATCTAATATAATAAAGCCCTAAGCACGCATGCGCACTCCCACCTGCGTGCTCCTGTTTTCCATGTGCTGTAGGGCACCGCAGGTAGGAGTGCGCATGCGTGAGAATCCCCCGAGGCGGATGTTGGCCGCCGCGGCTGTCGGCGGCTGCAGGCCGCGGCGGAAGATGGCTGAAGCCTGGCTGGAGGAGGACGAGGAGGAGCTGCGAGAGCTCCGCAGAGGCAGGAGGTGAGGAGAGAGAGACAGAGACAGATGGATGAGAAGGACAGAGGGGCTACTAGGGGGACCAGGAGAGATGGTAGGGGATAGGGAGAGATAGACTTCAGGGAGTGTGGAGGGGGCAGGAGAGAGAGATGGTCTTGGAGAAGGACAGAGGGGGACAAGAAAGGGAAAGATGGCAAAAGAGGTTAAACAGGGTCAGAGAAAGATAGTAGAGGGTGTGAAAGGGAGAAAGGGAGAGATGGAAATGGTAGGACCAATGCTGCTTTGGGGCACTGAGGGAGGAAAGGTTGGTACGTCAGGACTGCTGCTGCTGCCTCGGGTAAGTAAAGACACTGTCAGGAGGGCCAAAAGGGTACAAAGGAAATGGTGAAAGGTGAGGTGGTGGGACTGTGATCAGTGGGAGGCAGAGTCCGGGCATGATAGAGGCGGGGCATGGGTGGGGTCAGAGTCAGGGTCAGGGTATAGGTGGGGCTATTCTAGCACCCGTTACTGTAACGAATGTAACGGGCTAAAACACTAGTGTACAATATTTTGCTAAGAACGTATCTTTAGCGACTGGGCAATTAATAAATACAGTAATTACTGTAATTGATTTTAGGCTGTTTCTTATGTGCATTGACTCTCAAGTGAATATAGAATTGAACAGAAAGGTGCTGTAGAGTTAATTGTTCCTCTGGTGTGTAGTATATAGAAATATACAGTATGATAGCATTACAACTTGCTCTGTTCTCCCAGTGGATATCAAAGAAGGTATTATGGGGGGGGGGGGGGGGGGTTGCATGTGATTATTTTATACAACTGCAGATCTAAGTGTGTGGATAAATGTTTCTAATTATTCTGTGTATCTAAATTTCTCTTTTTCTTTCCTGCATTTTCAGCATTTCTGGGTTTGTGGAGCCAGCAGGTTTCTGCGTTATCTGTTGTCCCCATACCAAAGATCGCAGCGGTGGGAGAGAATGTTCTGTTGTCTGTCGATGGTGTCTCTGGGGAGATTCAGGTGTTCAACTGGTACAAAGGGGAGAGCACAAATACAAATGTGATGTTGCTTTATAACCCATATAGAACACCTCCTGATACAGTTTTTTCTCCTTATGAGGGTCGGGTGAGGGGATTTCCAAACGGTTCCATGGAGATCTCAGGAGTTAATATAAAAGACAATGGCAATTACACTGTACAAATTCAAACAGATGTCACACAAGAAAAAGCCACAGTAACCATAGCAGTCTACGGTGAGTGATTTAAAACATATTTTATCTCCCAGCTAGAAATTATGAATTGAAGAAAAAAAAAATAAAACTGGAAAAAGAGCATGAAGGAATGGGAAAATCAAGAATTTACAATACACGAGTAGCAAGATGGTGAATAATGTACTGTATTAATACTTTGCCTAATATTCAGAACAATTTAACTGGGCAGGAGAGGCTCTTGCCTGATTAAATGACTTATGGCTGCCTAAGCACTGATATTCAGTGGCCCTTAACCTGAGACTAATGCTGAATATCGCCACTAATCACCCTTACACTGTCTGGTTAGTGGGAAGAGCTGGTACTTAACCTGTTAGTAGTGATAATAGTAATAATAATAACTTTATTCTTGTATACCGCCAACACCAGCAGTTCTAGGCGATTCACATTAAATAAAACTGGACAATCAGTGAAAAATACAGTTTTGTGAGAAAATACAGCACACCTGAGGGCTATTGAAGTGATATACATTATGGTACTGTAGGTTATTTTTTGAGGAATCACAATTTCGTCTCCTAGTCCAAACACTAATCTTGGGATTGCTGGATTATTGCAACATCTTTTACCTACCATGTCCAGCATCAATCATAAAACAGTTGCAAACTGTACAAAATACAGCACTAAGATTAATCTTTTCCATTAACAAATATGACCACATAACACCAGCCTACCTAAAAACCACTGGCTCCCCGTGAAAGGCTGAATCATATTCAAATTCTATTGCCTGTTGTTTAAAGTACTACAGGGCTAAGCCCCAATTTATCTAAACAATAGATTCACACCAAAAGAAGCAAAATGGCCTCAGAAAAACATGGATCCCTTTTCTTACTTTTCAACCCCCCAAAAAACTAAAAAGGCTAAAAAAGTTAGAAGGCCTACTGTCATTCCAAGCAGCAAAACCAGATAAAGATGTGGTCAAAATCCTAGGTAGAAGCAAAGGAGACAAATCCCTTCTCACACCGGAGAAAGAAGAAAGAGCAGCAAAGGTGACTTCTGGGTTCCAAACAGTTTTATTAGTTCAAATATAGACTCGACATGTCCGTGTTTTGGCCTAACCAGCCTGCATTAGTGCAAGGCATATAAACGACTGTTAGAATCTTAGGTGCTGTATCAGATTATGGAATATTCCAGAAACAAATCAAAACAATGTTATTTAGCAAATTTGTTTTGCAGTGCTAATCTAATGTCTGTCTAATAATTAGCTTAATTTTAACAGAAGCTTTGAACCTTTATTGAACTCCTTTTTGGATTGTGGTTAATAATAAGCTTTGAAATGTGATTCCCTGGAAATGCCCAGATATCTCTTTTTGTAATCTGCCTAGAACTGAAAGATTAAAGTGGAATAGAAGTCAATAAATGTAATTTTCTGGCCCTGCAGGGCTCACAATCTAAATTGCACCTGATACTGCCTCAGGTTAAGTGACTTGCCTAAGATTACACAGAGTTGCAGGGGAATTTGAACTTTGTTTATTGCTCTAACCATTAGGCTACTCCTCCACTCCTTAATACTGTCTTTATAGATATATAGATACTGTATATATACTGTGTATATATATATTAATATCAGTAATACCAGTAACAGTCCCAGTGCAATCAGAACCAGAGTGTCACAATACTGGTATGAGTACTAGATGTATCATTAGTATAACACTGGCCTTAGAACCAGCTTAGAAATCAGCTCCAGTATCATCAGTGTTTAACATTACTACTGGCAGTAACACTAATACCAGTATCATTGACTGTAGTATCATTACCTAAATCCCTTGCATTCTCTGCAGACAGGTCATTTTCCGCTGTAATTACAGAGTTGTTACTATAAAGGTTTGAGGTTTTGTGGCAGTAACAGAGAAACAGGTTATAGAAATGGATCTGTGATCTTTCTTTTTCAATGTTTTTATTCATTGTCGGTGCTGTTTGTGGCTGCAGAAGTGGTTCCACCTCTGGAATCTGAGATGGAGCTTTAAGTTTATGCTATAAATCAATTTAATAATAATAATAATAACTTTATTCTTATATACCGCCAACAATCTTGCGACTTCTAGGCGGTTTACAATAAAGAGAAACTGTACAGACAGCGAATTACAGAGTATAGCATTGAACATCTAGTGATAGTAACAGGAGAGTTACAGGGTCTGTGTATTACACGGTTTCACAATGAGTAGCATTATACAGTCGACGATATTCAGAGCATAAGTAGGAGAAGAGAAAGGAGATTGCGCTTTGAGTTACAAGACTGCGAAGGTGAAAAAGATAACATAAGATGTTGATGAGAAGTAAGTTGTTAACTTGGTACATTTGAACGAAGGACGGGCACCAGTGGGAAAAACTGGTAACAATTAAAATTAAAACCTAACAATTAAAACCTAACATTAAAAATTCAGATTAAAATCTCTTTTTTTTGATGGTAGATCTCTGAGACAGAGGTCTTTTTCTCTTTGTGACCCGTTCCTTCACACAGTAACATGCATAGTAACATAGAGAGTAACATAGGAACAGTCGCAAACTATACAAAATACAGCATTAAGATTAATCTTTTCCATGAACAAATATGACCACATAACACCAGCCTACCTGCAAACTCACTGAAAGGCTGAATCTTATTCAAATTCTATTGCCTGTTGTTTAAAGTACTACAGGGCTGTAAAATAGAAGGGCAATTTCAATAGGACATCTAAGTCTGAGTTCGGACATTTTGGAGAAAATGTCCAAAAATATAGTAGAGAACATGACCATTTTCAAATCAGAAAAACATCTAACTTTTTGTTTCAAAAATGACCATTTTTTAAAATGTTTTTGGCTCTGTGTGTCTATCTTTTAGGACCATTATTAAAAACAAAATGTCTTAATAAATGCACACAAACAAGCTATTGGGATGTAGGAGGGGCCAGCATTATTAGCAAACTGGACACAGACACATCAGCAGAGCAGAGGGGCAATCTAGGGGGTACTGCAGTGAACGTCACATTTAAAAGTTCCAAGACACTAAACAAAGGAATGTTTGTTGGAGGTTAGTACTATGGAACATATGTTCCTTACATGCCCTTATGTGGCTGATTACTGGGATAAAGTCTGGTCATCCATTTCTGAGTTGCTTTCTATCACAACACCCTTTATCTTATAGATTGATTATTTGTGGTATTATTGATATGAATGTTGAGTTGGATACTTATAAAGCCCAATGTCTGAAAAATTTGGTTGTGAGTTAGATCAGTGTTCTTCAACCACTGGTCCATGGACTAGTGCCGGTCCACAGAAATTTCCTGCCAGTCCACAGGGCCAGCACGTGCATCAGGCCCAAAACAGTGTTCTTCAACCGTCGGTCCACGGTGCGATCGATGCGGCGTTATCTTCGAGCCAGCTCCCTCTTCCTAACTGATTCAGTGCACAAAGCCATAGGCAGTGGCTCCTACGGGCATCCTGCTCTTGAACCGGAAGCCTTCTCTCTGATGTTGCAACGTCAGAGGGAAGGCTTCCAGATGAGGCACGGGACGTGCAAGGTGCAATTAGTACTAGTATGGGGGCGGGGTCTGGGGTGGAGATTGGGTAGAGATGGGCGGGGTCTGGCCCACGACTTAGCCCAGTGTTCTTCAACCACCGGTCCATGGATCGATGCCGGTCCACAAAATAATTATTTTATTTCTGCCGGTCCATAGGTGTAAAAAGGTTGAAAAACACTGAGTTAGATTACAATAATTGGTGGAATTTGGTGTGTTTATATGCTAAATATGAGAAAATACTTGCAGTTAAGTGTGGTAATTTGAGGAGATTTAATAAAATTTGGGAATCTTTACTTAAATATTGTGATTAATTTATTTTTGGTGCTTGTTAACATAATATTTTTACAGCATCTCATGACTAATGTTTTGTATCTATTGTTTTAATATTGTTCATTTGTTTGTGGATATTATGCATAGTATGTAAAATTTAATAAAATATTTACAGAGAAAAAAGTCCCAAGTACACATTTCAAAAACTGAATGGTGAGTCCTCCAAAACTACAACTACTACTACTATACCACTACTATTCATTTCTATAGTGCTACTGGATTTAAGCAGTGCTGTACACATTATATACAAGTACTTTCCCTGTCCCTAGTGGGCTCTGGGGCATTGGATAGTTTCGTGAATTGCCAGAGTAACAAGGAGCTGCAGTAACCATTAGGCTACTCTTCCTTTCTATTTTGACCCTCATGTGGTATAATATTTAAAGGCATTATCTCAAGATGTGTTTGGAAATTGTTTTTAATTGGCTACTCGAGCCCAATTTCTGTATCTTTCTACCATATTTTCTTGGTTTGATGAGATGTGTCTGATGTGACTTTTCTGATGTTGAGTGAAGTCTTCTCTCTACCTGAAGGTGCTCCCACATTCTGTACACGCATAAGGTTTCACTCCTGTGTGAATTCTCCAGTGGACTGTAAGATATGTCTGACGTCCGAAGCTTTTATCACATTTACTATATTTGAATGGTTTCATATTGTGAATTTTCTAGTGTTTTGTGATGTCTACATGACATTGGAAGCTTTTACCACATTGAAATACATGTAAATAGTTTGATTCGTGTGTGGATTCTCTGACTGAAGCTTTTACCACATTTAGTACATGTAAAGAGTTTTTACTTGGATAAGCTCTGCTATTAATTTTGAGGTTTTCCTTTTGCTTGAATGCTTTATCATTTTCAGCATATATAAATTCTCTCTCTCCCTTTTGGATTTACTGTACCCACTTGTATACCACCACAATTGGCCTGCAGGTGTCATTGTTATGTAGGTACAATAGGTTTTGTGTGGGTTTGGGAGGGTCTACTATCATTGGTATAGTAAGGGAGGGTGGTACACCCTGGGGCTTGGTGGGGGCACCCATCATCCTCCCTGCCCCCCCCAACCGCTCCTTCCTAACCACCCTGCTGCATGCATGCACCCCTTCCCTCATACCTCATTAATTTTCCTGGCGTGAGCATCATCATGAACTTGTTACCAGTGTCAACCCTCTCTGATGTCACTTCCGGGTCCCATGCCTAGGAAGTGACATCAGAGGGAGAAATATCATGATGTGGGCAGCAAGTTCATGATACTGCTCATGCCAGGAAAATTAAAGAGGTATGGGGGAAGGTCAGGGGAGCATGTGCATGGCGGGGTCGAGAAGGAGTGGGGGCAAAAAAGAGGGCAGGGGAGGGTCTCCACTCGCCCCAAACATCTAAATGGTACCCTGGACGTTTTGGTAAATGTTCAATTATAATTATCACTGCAAAACATCCAAATCCTAAGCCCACCCTAAGCCTGCCCAAAACACGTCTTCAACATGTCCCTTTGGAATTTAGAGGAACAGAAGACTAATAACCTAAAAAGACGTCTAAAATATGGGTTTTGAAAATAGTGATTTGGGACATTTTAGCCAAAAAACACCAAATGCCACTTTATGCCATTTTAGACATTTTTTTCTTTTTTGAAAATGAGCCCCATAGCAACATAATAAATGATGGCAGATAAAATCCTGCATGGTCCATCCAGTCTGCCCAACAGTCATGTATCATTATCAAAACAAGAACCACAGACCTTAGAAGTCCTTCTGGCATCAGTTTCACTCCCCACAGTTGGGAGTTGCCGTCAAAGCTAACTCCAGCACATCCTGATCCGTTTTGCCATATTTGGGACACATCGACTTGGCAGCTCAGCTTCCATGCTAAAAAATTTAAAGTAATGCTCCTGGGTAGAAGAAATCCATGCAAAACTTACACACTGAATAGTGAGACCTTAGCTAGGACCACAGCAAAACGTGATTTAGGAGTTATCATTAGTGATGACATGAAAACTGCCAATCAAGTGGAAAAGGCTTCCTCCAAGGCAAGGCAAATGATGGGTTGTATCCATAGAGATTTTGTCAGCAGGATGCCAGAAGTCATAATGCCGTTGTACAGGTCCATGGTGAGACTTCATCTGGAATATTATGTTCAATTCTGGAGACCACATTACCGGAAAGATGTGCTGAGAATTGAGTCGGTTCAGCGAATGGCCACCAGGATGGTTTCGGGGCTCAAGGATCTCCCGTATGAAGTAAGGCTGAATAAATTGCAACTGAACTCACTCGAGGAACGATGAGAGAGAGGAGACATGATTGAGACGTTTAAATATATCACAGGCAGGATCGAGGTGGAAGAGGATATCTTCTGTCTTATATGCCTTCGTCCACCAGAGGGCATTCGCTGAAAATCAGGGGAGGGAAATTTCATAGTGATTCCAGAAAGTATTTTTTCATAGAATGAGTAGGTCGATCGTTGGAACGAACTCCCACTGCAGGTGATTGAGGCCGGCAGCATGTCAGAGTTTAAAAGTAAATGGGATATTCACGTAGGATCTCTAAGGATGTAAAGGGGGGTGGGTCATTGGAGTGGGCAGACTTGATGGGCTATGGCCCTTTTCTGCCGTCATCTTCTATGTTTCTATGTTTCTATACCGTAGAAGTCCTTCCCCATCTCTCCATCTCTCTCTGTTCATACTTCTGTGCACCTTCCAGACTGAATTTTGAAAAACAGTATGTAAAAATCCTCCTTTTCCTTTGATTACAGAAAAATTGAGCAAACCCAGTGTCACAGCCAACCTCACCCATCCTGTGGAGCAAAGAGACTCTTTAGCATTAACATGTGGCACCTCAATCGCTGCCCAAACAGTTCTGTGGTTTAAAGACAGCCAGAGACTCACATCAGATGACAGAATGAGTTTGTCTCAAGAGAACAGAACTCTAACCATATCTAATGTCTCCACCACTGATTCGGGAAACTATCAGTGTGAGGTCATGAACCCTGTCAGCCACAGTACAAGTGACCCTTACAAACTGATAATATACTGTAAGTAACTCCAGCCTCATATCAGTTTATTCTGTTTTCTCTCATTGATTTTGCTTAAGTAAAATTTTATATTTTCTTATAGATGGCCCAAACAATGTGAAAATTACCCCTCAGTGACCCATAACCCAACCTCTGAAGTCACAACTATCATTAAATTGTGTGACCGAGTCTATCCCAGCCCTAACCTATACCTTGACTTTAAATGGTGCCTTAAAAAGCCATGAAGGG
This sequence comes from Geotrypetes seraphini, assembly GCF_902459505.1. Lineage (NCBI taxonomy): Eukaryota > Metazoa > Chordata > Amphibia > Gymnophiona > Dermophiidae > Geotrypetes > Geotrypetes seraphini. Next base: position 66,870,627 of record NC_047094.1, on the reverse strand, counting down.
AAGTTAGTTCTTATTGATGTAACCTTACATAACCAGGGAAACTATACATGTGAGGCGTATAACCCAGTGACAGAGCTGTCTAGTTCAGCCTGTGTCTATGTTAATATGTCTGGTAATAGTGATAAACTGTTTTTTTTTTTTTTAATTAACAAGCTATTCATGTAGAACAGTGTATCACAAACTATGTGCCCCGACAAGACACCGGTAAGGAGGAGAGGCATTGGCTGACTGCTTATAGGATGTGCCTCTTGCAGCAAGAGACACATTCTGTAGGCAGTCAGCTGGCGCTGACAACTCTCTTCCTCATCGGTGTCTCTCCTCCTCTTCCCCCCTCCTCCAGGATCCCCCACCGAAGTGACAGCTTCAGGGTCGCGTCTGGAAGGCATCTGCACATGCACAAATGTTGATGTGATGATGTCACACATGCATGTGATGTCATCGCATCGACATGTTAAAAAGAACAGGCACAAGAACAGAACCTTCAGGCACAGTACTGGCAACATCCCTTTCCTAAAAGTGATTTCCATTGACCACTACACTCTATTGCCTTCCACTCAACCAGTTACTGACCCAGCCCATCACTTTGGGACCCATCTTGAGGGCACTCAGTTTATTTATGTATTAGAAGTCTGTGTGGAACACTGTCAAAGGCTTTGCTAAAATCAAAATACACCACATCTAGCACACTCCCTCTATCCAATTCTCTGGTCACCCTGTCAAAGAAATGGATCAGATTTGTTTGACAAGACCTACCTCTACTGAATCCATGTTGCCTCCACCCTGTAATCCACCAGATTCCAGAAACTTCACTATTCTCTGTTTTAAAAGCGTTTCCATTAATTTGCTTACCACAAAAGTCAGACTTATTAGCCTGTAATTTTCTACTTCTTCCTTACCTCCACTTTTGTGGAGAGGGACTACATCTGCTCTTCTCCAGTCCTCCAGTACCACTCCTGACTGTAGAGAAGCATTGAAAAGGTCAGCCAGTGGAGCCACCAGAACATAAAAACATAAGAATAGCCTTACTGGGTCAGACCAGTGGTCCATCAAGCCCAGTATCCTGTTCTCACAGTGGCCAATCCAGGTCACTAGTAACTGGCCAAAACCCAAGGAGTAGCAATATTCCATGCTACCGATCCAGAGCAAGAAGTGGCTTCCCCCATATCTTTCTCCAATAACCGACTATGGACTTTTAAAAAGCTCTTGCCACAACCTCTGACAACACGTTCCAGAGCTTAACTATTCTCTGAGTGAAAAAATAATTCCTCCTATTGGTTTTAAAAGTATTTCCAGTGGCGTACCAAGAGGGGGGGGAGGTCCGCCCAGGGTGCACGGCTTGCGGGGGTGCACAGCCGGCCAGGTCTCTCCCCTTCCTTTCCCCCAGCCGCGCCACTACGATTCTACCTCCTCCCACCGAGTCTTTTCGACGTCAATTCTGAAGTCGGAGAGGACATTCTGGGCCAGCCAGGCAGTGATTGGCTGGCCCGGAACGTCCTCTCTGACGTCAGAATTGACGTCGGAAAGACTTCTTGTCGGCGGGAGGAGGTCGGATCGTAGCGGCGCGGCCGGGGGAATGGAAGGGGAGAGGTGCTTTTTTTTTTTTTCCCGCAGCAGGGAGGGCAGGTTGTAGGCAGGCAAGCTGGTTGGCTTTATCGAGGGAGGGAGATAGGTAGACAGACAGGCTAGCTTTGGGGTGGCCAAAATCTGGGAGGTAGTGGGGAGGACATAAGGTGGCACTAGGGGCACTATGGACACAGGACGGAGGCACTGGGGGCACCATGGACATGGGATAGAGGCACTGGGGGCACCATGGACACGGGAAGGAGGCACTGGGGGCACTATGGACACGGGAAGAAGGCACTGGGGGCACTATGGACACAGGACAGAGGCACCGGGGCACTAAGGACACAGGATGAGGGCACTGGGGGCAACATGGACACGGGATGGAGGCACTGGGGGCACCATGGACACGAGAAGGAGACACTAGGGGCACCATGGACACGGGACGGAGGCACTGGGGACACTATGGACACGGGAAGCAGGCACTGGGGCCACCATGGACACGGGAAGGAGGCACTGGGGGCACTATGGACACGGGAAGAAGGCACTGGGGGCACTATGGACACGGGAAGCAGGCACTGGGGCCACCATGGACACGGGAAGGAGGCACTGGGGGCACTATGGACACGGGAAGAAGGCACTGGGGGCACTATGGACACAGGACAGAGGCACTGGGGGCACTAAGGACACAGGATGGGGGCACTGGGAGCACCATGGACACGGGACAGAGGCACTGGGGCCATCATGGACACGGGACAGAGGCAGTGGGGGCACCATGGTCACAAGAAGGAGGCACTGGGGGCACCATGGACACGGGACGGAGGCACTGGGGGCACTAAGGACATGAGAAGGAAGGAGGGAGGGAATAGAAAGGGACAATTGTTAGGCCTGAGTGCAGAAAGAAAGGATACACAGTCAATTAATAGATGTCACCTTTTGATGAAATAAATAAATGGTCACGTTATCTCTGACTTACTTTTGCTGTAGCAGAGTCGGCAGCTGTGCTGAGGTGCAGGAAGGTCCCGCACTGACTCGTCTGCCAGCTCTGCTCCGGAAGAAGTAAGTTACATCGGAGGGAGTGGACCCAGCAGATGCAGTCATTGCGGGACTTTGCCACAACTCCCTGCGTCTGCCGGGTCCACCCCCTCCGACGTAACTTACTTCTTCTGGAGCAGAGTCAGCAGATGAGTCATCGCGGGACCTTCCAGCATACGGCTGCTGAGTCCGCTCCAGAGCAAGTATGTCGGAGTTGGATGGACTGGCAGCCGGCAGCTACAATCATCGTGGGACCTTGCTGCATAAAGGGAGAGAAAGGAGCAGGATTGCTGGAATGGAAGAGTGGTGGAGGGAAATAAAGGGGGCAGGGTGGTATGGAAGGGTGGTGCTGATAGAATAGATGTACAGAGAAAGGGGGAGCGACATAAGGGGGAAGGATATTAGAGGGAGAGAAAGGGGACAGATGCTGATTGAAGAGGGGTGGATGGCGAGAGAAAGGGCAGACATTGGGGAGCCTATGCTGGATGGAGTGCAGATGGGAGAGATAAGGGAGAAAATGCAGGAAGGAAATGGGAGGAGAGAAAGAGAGGAGCAGACGCTGGATGGAAGTGGACAAAGAGAGAAGGTACTAGATGGAAGGGTTGGAGAAAGAGGGTACTTGATGGAAGGAGGGGATAAATAAAAGGAGAGCACATTATGGGGAGAAAAGGATTGAGTTAGGGAAACACTAGAGGGGTGAGGGAAAGAGGTAGTAAGCTTTAGGTAGACAGTAAAGGACATTGATGAGAGGGTAGTAAGAACGTAATCTAGACAGATGCAGAAAAGGAAAATGAGGGAATAAAGGGAAAGGGATTGCAGAGGAGAGGTGTAGGAGAGGGAAGGAGAGGAGAGAGATGCCAGACCAAAGGGGGTGAAAGGAGAGATGGAAGGGGGAGGCATACAGTTTCTGGAAGGGGCATAGAAGGAGAGAAGATGCCATATAGGGGAAGAGAGACGGCAGACAGTGGATGGAAGGAAGAGAGTTACAAGAAGAAGAGGAAAGCAGAAACCACAGAAGACAAAGTTAGAAAAAAATTTGTATTTATTTATTGCTTTAGGAGACATGTGTCACTGTTTCTGTGGTGCACTCTATGCAGAGTCCAGCTTCTTACTGGTTCAATTTAACCTTTGTCTATGTATTTCTATTTTATCCCCCCTTTTACAAAACTGTGGAGCGTTTTTTAGCGCCAGCCATGGTGGTAGCAGCTCTGATGCTCAGAATTCTATGAGCGTCAGAGCTGTTACCACCGTGGCTAAATTTCACACTACAGTTTTGTAAAAGGGGGAGGGGTTAGTTTGTGATGACATATTCCATACTAGGCGAAGGTGTTTTCTGTGTTCTGTGTGTTCGAAAGATGTTTTTTTGTTAGGATTGACTGCAGGATTGATCTGTACTAGTCTGGCTTGTTTAGTTTTACAATGGGTGTATTGATGTTGTACTGCTCACTGCAGTATGTAAGATGCTGCCTTTTCCTAGGTACTCATGTGTGACATGTGGCTTGTTACTAAAAATCATGTTTTTCGTACAGATGGGGGGGGGTGTCAAAAAATGATGGGTCCCGGGTATCACATATGCTAGGTACACCACTGAGTATTTCCCTGCAGTTTTATCGAGTGTCCCCTACTCTTTGTAATTTTTGATGGAGTGTAAAATCAATCCACTTGTATCCGTTCTACTCCACTCAGGATTTTGTAGACTTCAATCATATCTCCCCTTAGCCTTCTCTTTTCCAAACTGAAGAGCCCTAACCTTTTTAGTCTTTCCTCATACGAGAGGAGTTCCATCCCCTTTGTCATCTTGGTCGCTCTTCTTTAAACCTTTTCTAGTGCCACTATATCTTTCTTGAGATAAGGAGACAGAATTGAACGCAGTACTCTAGATGAGGTTGCACCATTGAGCGATACAGGGGTATTATAACATTTTTAGTCTTGTTAACCATCCCTTTTTTAATAATTCCTAGCATCCTGTTTGCTTCCTTGGCCACCGCCGCACATTGGGTGGAAGGTTTCATCGTATTGTCTACAGTGACACCCAGATCCTTTTCTCGGGCAATCCCTAAAGCGGACCCTAGCATCTGGTAACTGTGATTCAGGTTATTCTTCCCAATGTACATCACTTTGTATTTGTCCACAGTAAATTTCATCTGCCACTTGGATGCCCAGTCTTCCAATTTCCTAAGGTCTGCCTGTAATTTTTCACAATCAGCAAGTGTTTAACAACTTTGAACAATTTAGTGTCCCTAAGTTCCTTCAAAACCCTCAGATGTACACCATCTGGCCCCATCATTTTGTCTACCTTTAATTTAGCTAGCTCCTCATGAACACAACCTTCTGAAAATTGATCAGGGTCTACCACTTCTCCATCCCTATTCGTTTTTGTCTTCTGCTGCCCCACTCCCAGCGCTTCAGCCGTGAACAGAGAACAGAAATATTTGTTAAGCAATTCAGCCTTTTCTTTATCAGCTTCTACATATTCCTTCCCTTCATCTTTGAGTCTCACAGTGCCACTTTTGCACTTCTTCCTATCACTGATATATCTAAAAAATGTCTTGTCTCCCCATTTTACAGTGTCGGCTGTTTTTTTCTTCCATGTGCATCTTTCCTGACTATACGACCAGCCTCTCTTAACTTTTCCAGATAATTTTGCATGTCTTCTTCTTTCTGCAATCTTGTATAGTTTATGAAAGCTAACCTCATATTTCTTACCTTCTCAGCTACTAATTTTGAGAACCATTTACAGTGGTACCTTGGATTACGAGCATAATCCGTTCCAGAAGCATGCTCATAATCCAAAATGCTCGTTTATCAAAGTGAGTTTCCCCATAGGAAATAATGGAAATTCGCTTTGATATGTTCCCACCCCCCCCCGAGGCCAGCGGCGCTGCTCTATTCCCCCCTCCCCCCGAGAACCGGCATTGATCCCCCTGAAGGCCCCCCCCTTCGATCTGGCACTTCCCCCCCCCCCCGTGATCTGGCACCCCCCGCGATCCAGCAACCCCCCCCACCGCGATTGTACACAAACACCCCCCGCCGCTGCTTACTGTCATCTGGGCACTGGCACCGGCATGTCCTGTGCGTTGGTGCTGGTGCCCGATGATCGGCCTCCTCTTCTTGCTGGGCCTTGAGCATCTGCGCATGCTTAAGGCCTGCGAGTTGTTAGAGTGGTCAATGGGTTCCCACCAAATTCTTGGGATATCAAACTTCATGGCTCTCTTTGCCCCTCTGTACCAACCTGTAGAAGAACAAAATGAAATTGTGGTAATGACAATAAATTTATTTCACCTATGACTAATGTTTATAAGATTTTTGCAACCTGTTTTAGAAGCATCTATGTACTACAAAGGTGCCCGAACTGACCAGATGACCACTGCATGCTAGTGCTGCCCGATTCAGGGAAAATTTTTTCCATTTGATTTGGTCTATTGAATCGATTTTTCAATTTGATTCAATTTTCCTGTTCAATTGGGTGGGGTTCTTTTATTTATTTATTTTCAAACATCCTGGCAGGTTTATTTTGTAGCCTTTCCACCCATCCCCCCCTTTCCCCTCTCCAACCCCACAACTTTTCCTCTCTTTGTTAGGTCCTAGCTCACGCTCGCTGTCTAACATCAGCTCTGGCAGGATACACATTTCGAATCTGATATATTGTAATCACAAAATAGAAAGTAAAATTATTTTTTCTATCTTCCACTGCTATAGCCAACATTTGTTTCTTTCCCACTATCTATCATCTCTATTTTTTTCTCTCTCTCTCTTTCCTTGCCTTGTGCCTTGGGTCAAACTTCTCTATTCCCTTCCATGCAGCATCTTTCCTTTCCTCCCATCCATTATGATGTGCAGCATTTCTTTCTCTCTCCCCATGCACCATTTCTCCCTGCCCTCCACCCTATGTCCAACATTTCTTCCTCTCTCTTCTCCATGCATGCCTTCCTCTCATCCACCATATGCAGGATTTCTCCCTCCCGCCCCTTTCTACCTCTTCTCTCCCTTCCTCTCCTCCACCCCAATTCTTCATCTCTATTCTCTACCCCCATGTGCAGCATCTTTCCTCCCCTCTCATCCCCCTGTGCAGTAGTTTTCCATCCCTCTCTCCCATCCCCCTGTGGAGCAGCACCCCACTGACTCTCCCACCTTGAGAACTGCCATACCTCTGAGATCTCCTAAAACGACAGCAGCAGTGGCGGTAGACTGTCAGTAAAAGCATCACTGAATGGAAGACTTATAGCCTGCCCCAGTAGGGCTTCCCTCTGCTGCATCATAAGTGATGCAGCAGAGGGAAGACCCCAGTGGAGCAGGCTGCAAGCAGCCCGCTCAGAATGATGCTGCTGCTGCTTTAGGAGGCCTCAGAGGTATGTCAGGTCTCACTGGGGTGGGGTTCGCTGGATCGGTGAGTCCAATTTTCTTGAACAATGAATCAATTTGAATTGGTGAATTGGGCAGCACTACTCCATGCATCAAAGTAAGACATCCCTACACTCCCCCCATGCTCACTGACCCTCTTCCACTACAGAGCCAGAACATCAGCATCTGGTATGGGGAAGCCTGGTAGAGCATCACACAGATGTGCAGAGTTACTTGATGAGTGACTAGTAAACCATAGAGAGGACGACCAAGGTTCATAAGTCATGCTAATCACTACATTTTTTGTAGAAATATTAGCTCATCCAAACCCTACTATACTGCTGTATAGGTGCCACCTGCAGCCAAAAGGACTACTGGGGTGATATATAGGTGGGAATAGTAGATTTTGGGGGCTCACCATAAATTATAAGGAGTTCTGGTAAGATATACATCTGGCACTCTTTAAGTGAAGTTCACAGCAATGCTCTCTAAAGTGTCCCACTACTCTGTTGGGATGTCTATATAGCCAGTCCAAATGGCTTGCATTTGGACGTTTTCAACATGGATGAAAATGGGGTATAAAGTTAGACATCCCAGTGGTCAAGACATCTGTATAAAATTTTCAAAATAATAATTATATTTGGATGTCCAGCAGTTGCTATTCGAAAATGGTCATTTCTGTTCCTCTGACTTTAGACGTGCAACTGCTAGTCACTCCAGGCCCTAGTGGATCCATCTGTAAAATGTCCATCATGAGCTGTAGAGGTAGTCTCGTGGTTCACATCCTTGCAACTCAAGTATAAAATAAGTACCTGTGAATAATATGTAAACCACTTTGATTGTAACCCCGGAAAGGCAGTATATCAAATCGTATCCCTTTCATGACTGCTGCTAGAGATCGCCTGCCTGCTTAAAATCACTTTGAATATCAAGCCCATTTTTGCTGCCACAGCTGAATATTCAGCCAAACCTCTTTAATGAGAACATGAACATCTCTGATAGAGTAAAATCAAAATATTCGGTATACAAATACTACAGGAATTAAGAAAGTTTTTGTAACTTTGGTATATCTGTCATATCCTCAACAGTAACCCAACTCCTTCTTATAAACCCTTCTTATAAACCATCGCTGGACCCTACCTGCCCCTCCAATTATCACATTCCCTCCTCCCCTTCTTATCCAAGCTACTTGAATGTGATGTTCACCGCCATTGTCTTGACTTTCTCTCATCTTGAGCTGTCCTTGATCTTCTTCAATCAGGATTTCGCCCTCTTCATTCTATGGAAACTGCCCTTTCTAGAGTCTCCAACGACCTGCTCCTGGCCAGATCCAAAGGCCTCTAGTCCATACTCATCCTCCTTAATCTATCTGAAGCTTTTGACACTGTAGATCACTGCCTACTCATCAATACAGTGTCCTTGTTGTGTTTCAGAGCTCTGTTATCTCTTGGTTTTCCTCCTGTCTTTCTCATTGCACTTTTAGTGTAAACTCTAGGATCCTGTTCTGCCGCCATTCAGAGCTCTGTCCTCTTTTTTTCTCCATCCAAACTTCTTCCCTTGGTGCCCTAATCTCCTCTCATGACTTCCACCTCTATGCTCACAAATCTAAATCTCTATGCCTGAAATTTCTAGAGGAATTGAGGCCTGAGTATCAGCCTGCCTGTCTGTCATTGCCACCTGGACGTCTCACCGACATCTAAAATTAAACATGGCCAAGACTGAACTCCTTATCTTTCTTCTTAAGCCTGTCTCTCCCCTTCCCCCCTTCTCCATATTGGTAGATAACACTCTCATCCACCCTGCCTCATCAGTTTGAAACCTCGGAGTCATTTTTAACTCATCTCATTTCTTCTCTTCACATACCCAACAGACTGCCAAAACTTGTTTCTTTCTCTATAATATTGCTATAATCTGGCCTCTCCTTTCTGAGCACACTGCCAAGACCCTCATCCATGCTCTCATCACCTCTTGCTTGGATTGCCACAATGTCCTTCTCACAGGTCTTCTGCTAAGTCATCTCTCTCCCCTTCAATCTGTTCAGAATTCTGCTGTGCACCTTGTATTTCACCAGTGTTATTATGCTCATGTTACTTCTCTCCTTAAGTCACTTCACTGGCTCCCTGTTCATCTCCACATACAGCTCTTCAGTATCTCTCCTCCCTTGGCTCTCCCTATATTCCACCCCAGAAGCTCCATTCATCAGGTGAATCTCTCTTGTCAAAGCCCTTCTCCTCTACTGCCAACTCCTGACTCTGTCCCTTCTGCCTTGCTGTGCCTTCTACCTGGAACATTCTGCCTGACTTAGTGCATCAGGTCCCTTCTCATGTGGTGTTCAAATCCAGGCTAAAAACTTACTTTTTTGAAACTGCATTTATGTCTTACCCTGACAACTTGTAAAGCACCCATATCTGTTGTCATTCCCTCTTTGCTCCCCTACTTCTGTCCCTTATATTTCCCCCACCTAAATAATATGTATGTCACCTTTGTCCTATGTCTGTCTTAATTAGATTGTAAGCTCTTCGAGCAGGGACCATCTCTTGCATGTTTGTTGTACGGTGCTGCATGGTGTGGTAGCGCTTTATAAATACAGTGTTCTCCCGCTCATTTGCGGTTCGCGAATCGCTCTCGCTCATTCGCGGTCTGCTCCAACCACCTCTTCCTGTAGTAAAGTCAGGCTATACCAATCAGGAGCTGCATGTCAAATCAGCTCCTAATTGGTGGTAGTCCGACTTTACTACAGGAAGAGGCAGTTGGAGCAGACCGTATGTGATTTCCTCCACCCACCGGTGCTCCAGCTGCCCTCTCCTGCATCTCCAGCTGCCATCTCCTGCCTCCCTGCCTTTTGACAGGCAAAAAACCACATTTGTGGTTTATTCAAATTTGTGGGACTTCCTGGAATGGAACCCCGCGAATTTCAAGGGAGTACTATAATACATAATAGTAGTAGAAGTAATATGAGGTGTGTAACCATGTAGCATAGTGCTCTGTTTGAGCATCTATCCAATTCACTGACACTTGGAATTTTTTTTAGCACAATCCTGACTCAACCACAAAAGATTTCTTTAATGGAAAAACATAGCTACAGATGTTCTTGACAAAGAGTGATTGGGGTGATCTCCTGTGGGAAACCACACAAGATATTCATGGAGGAAGTTCCCATGTATATTTTATAGCCCAGCAGTTTCTTCCTGCTCCTTTGGATTTTCTGCATATTTATAACCAGGAGCCTTCACTCAGAACCAGCAGGGGTTTCCCTCTATTTAATTAAATCAGTCATTATAATGAATCTTGGCTAGGAGTTCGCACATAAGAGCTTCTTCCACAATCATAATTGTGAGCCCTATATTATCACTGTTGAGTAAAGACTGGATTCTGAATGTCTTGGGAGGGCTCCATGGATTATTTTTCAATGCCAAGTTTTGGGGCTGTTCTTCCATGTTTATTTAATATTTGATACACCGCATTGGCTGAAGCATCTATATGGATTACGTTTCATTAAGATAATGCAATAATTTAAGAAAGAGGGCTAGAATTAGGTTGAAGTAGGAAAGAGTAATGGAAATGGAACTACATAATTGACAGTAAAGATGAGTAAAGTATAGTAGAAGGTCAGAAGTGTGCTTCTGAATATGTATTGATCGCCATTGGATCTTATATGAAAATCCCCTTTGGTGCAGTTGTAGTGACCTGGATGCTCCATATTTTCACAGCATCACCGGTGGAACAGCATGACAATATGCATGACAATACCTGGCAGACTGCAGTAGGAGTTACTATTGGTGCTGTCCTTGGTGCTGCTCTATTGACCATCACAGCTGTTCTGTACAAGAAGGGTTGCAACTGTCAGAGAAAAGGAAATGGTAAGTATAGCACACCCATCAAGCTTTGTTATTCATGAATTGAGATTTGGGCCAAATTCTGTTTGTCTTCTCACCCTCAGATGCTGGAGGGAACGTATACGAGGTTCCGGATGTTAGTGGAGTACCTCCACACCAGTATAGCAACATTATACCTCAGAGACAAGAAGGAATTTATGTGAGTAATAGCCATTTCTCTGTCAATAAACAGGATTAATCTGCCACACAAGTGGGCAACATCATCCAATGGTGCCAAAACAAATGGCTCTTTCAGAGCCAAGAAAGAACTAGAAATCTTCCAAGCAGGTGTGGGAATTCCTATATCATCCCTTTTCTGATTAGCCTCGTCAGTCTTTTCTCATTCTTGTTACTGCCCAGACATGTTTAAGTTTCTTCCTCATTACAGAAGAGGTGAAGAAAACAAACCATCAACACTGAGAAAAATATTTAAAATATATACAATTATAAATAGCAGAAGACAATTGATTCCAAAAAACACATAATCTCACTCATTGTCTCTTCAGTCTGGTAGGATGCAATGGAACATAAGAAAATAAGAACATATGAGTTGCCATATTGGGATAGACCAAAGGTGCATCAAGCCCAGTATCCTGTTTTCCACAGTGGCCAACCCAGGTCACAAGTACCTAGCAAGATTCCCTGAAGAAAAACAGATTTTATGCTGCTTATCTTACTACTCTACTACTACTTATAGCACTTATCCTGGAAATAAGCACTGGGTTTCCTCAAGCCATCTCAATAATAGCTTATGGACTTTTTGTTTTGTTTTTTTGTTTTTTAAAAGTCCAAACTTTTATTAAACTCTGCTAAGCTAACTGTTTTTACTTCATTTTACAGCAACAAATTATTTCTGCCAGTTTGTTTTAAATCTACTACTTAGTAGCTTCATTGCATGCCTCCTAGTCCTAGTATTTTTGGAAAAAGTAAAAAAGCAATTCACATCTACCTGACCCAGGCCACTCAGTATTTTATAGACATCTATAATATCTCCCCTGAGCCATCTCTTCTCCAACTGGGGGTATCTAAATTCCATCTAGGACAGTCCTGGGAAAGCTTCGAATATTCCTGCAGGACGAATATTCATCCAGGTTTAAGCCTGCCCGATGCCCACCTCTCAGCAAACCCCTTTGGGCTCTGGACATTCAATGGCATGGAGGTCCTGATGGATGTCCAGAAAGTTGGTTTTGATGATCAGCACTTGGACTTCCCAGCTATTAGGATGTCCAAGTGCAGACTTAGGCAGCTTTGTAGACATTTCAATGTTTTCATTATGAGTCTGAGAGGCATACAGTGGCGTACCTAGCATGTGTGACACTCGGGGCCCATTATTTTTTGGCACCCCCCATCTGTATGAAAAACATGATTTTTAGTAACAAGCCACACGTCACATATGAGTACTTAGGAAAAGGCAGCATCTTACATACTGCAGTGAGAAGTACAACAGCAATACACCTATTGTAAAACTAAACAAGCCAGACTAATATAGATCAATCCTGCAGTCAATCCTAACAGAAAACCATGCCTTTCGAATACACAGAACACAGAAAACACCTTCGCCTAGTATGGAATAAGTAATCACAAACTTACCCCTCCCCCTTTTACAAAACTGTAGTGTGGATTTTAGCCACGGTGGTAACAGCTCTGACGCTCATAGAATTCTGAGCACCAGAGCTGCTACCACCACGGCTGGCGCTAAAAAAACACTCCACAGTTTTGTAAAAGGGGGGATAAAATAGAAATACATAGACAAAGGTTAAATTGAACCAGCAAGAAGCTGGACTCTGCATACAATGCAATACCACAGAAACAGTAACACGTCTCCTAAAGCAATAAATAAATTAAAAATTTTTGTTCTACCTTTGTCTTCTCTGGTTTCTGCTTTCCTCTTCTTTTTGTTACTCTCTTCCTTTCATCCACTGTCTGCCACCTCTCTGCCCCTATATGACATCTTCTTTCCATCTATGCCCCTTCCAGAAACTGTATGCCTCCCCCTTCCATCTATCCTTTCACCCCATTGGTCTGGTATCTGTCTCCTCTCCTTCCTCCCTGCTCTGGCATCTCTCTCCCCGCTCCCTTCCTCCTGTTCTTCCCTGGTCTTCCTTCTCAATTTATTTTCTGCCTTTGTCTAACTTTTTTTTTACTATTCAGTCCTCAATTTCCCTCTTTCACTGTGTCTACCTATAGCTTGCCACCTCTTTCCCTCACTCCTTCCAGTAACTAACTCTATCCTCTTCCCTCTATCCTGCATGTGCCCTTTTTTTCTTTCTCCTCCCCACTTCCTTCCAGCATCTGCTCCCCCTTTCCCTCACACTTCCATTCAGCAGCTGGCCTTCCTCTCCCCCACACTTCCATTCAGTGTCTGTTTCCCTCTCTCTACCCCTTCCATCTACTGTTCACCCTCTATCTCGCCCCTTCCATTCACTGCCCTCTGTGCTCTTTCTATCCAGTGTGCACCCTCTCTCTCTCTCTCTCTCTCTCTTCCATATGGCATCTTCCCTCTTTCTATGCTCCTTCCATAAACTATCTATCCCATGCCTCTTCTCTCCTTTGTACATGATTGATTTCAACTCTGTCACCTCTCCGTTTTTCTCTCTCTGTCACCACCCCCTTCCCTATGCTCTGGCATCTCTCTCTTCTTTCTTTCCTTCCTACCTCACAGTCTGGCATCATCCCTTCCCTGATTCCCGGCATCTCTCTCCCTCCCCCTCCATACTCTGACATCTCCTCCTTCCTTTCCCCCTTCCTTTTCCCTTCATCTGGCATACCTTCCTCCTTCCCTCCATGCCCTGGCGTCTCTTCTTCCCTTTAAGCCCTGGCATCTCCTTTCATTCCCTCCAGTTGGGTAGAGCAACACTCTCCCCAATTCTCTCCCCCTCTGCTCCCTTTCCTCCTTCTGACCCAAGGCCTGGTGTCCTGAACTTCTTTGGGCAGCAGCAGCATTCACAATTCACTGCTGTTGCCGGCTTCAGGCCTTCCTCTCTGTCGGGTCCTGTCTTCATGAAAACAGGAAGTAGGCAGGACCCGGCAGAGAGGAAGGCCTGAAGCCGGCAAAAGCAGCAAATTGTAAATGCTGCTGCTGCCCGAAGAAGATAATGGCACCAGGCCTTGGAGCACCTGAGGCAATCGCTTCTCTCCCCTCCCAGCCGAACCCCCGCTGACCCTCCTATCTCTCCCCCCCAAGTGAACCTTTCTGACCCTCCCAGCGAGAGCAGCAAACCTCCCTCCAGTAGCGTCAGCTGCTTCGCGGCTTTCTCCTGCCGGTGCAGCGTCGCTGATGACGTCATCAGTGACGTGGCAGAGGGAGGAGAAAGCCGCGAAGAAGCCGACGCTACTGGAGGTTAGGTTTATTGCTCTCGCTGGGAGGGTGGGAGCGCGATAGGCACCCGGGGTGGACACCCCCCCCCCCTTGGTACGCCACTGGAGGCATACATTCCATAAATTTTCAATAAAGCACCATCATAGCAAAGATACAAAAAGTTAGATCATAAGCGCACTAGGGACAGAGAAAGTACTGGTATATAATACATAGGCTGCTTTAGTTGTACCACAGTAAGGCAGTATATCAAATACATAACCAATACCCTTATCCTTTAGCAAGAAAAGTTGGAAAGTGACAGTGCATTTAACCAATCTAGTCTAGAGAATATATTGTATTGGACATGAGAAGCATTGGTGCCGATATCATTTGGAACTCCATACAAATAAAAAAATTATTAGCCCTGCTGCTCCTCACACCTGACTCAGTGCTGAGTTTCCAAATGCTTTTCCTCAGAGGCTAGTATAACTGCTGTTCAAACATGTTTAGAGTTCAACTAACCCCTTGCAGTCACACTAGAACCTTGAGGAAGAGTGCTTCAAAACTTTGTGCTGGGTTGGGTATAAGGAGCGGCAGTGCTGATAACATCCTTATTCAAACCAAGCCTCAAAAGTTGAGTACGTGCACATTTAAAGTTTTGCATATGTCAGTCAAACCTGTATGAATAGTAACCTTAAGCTATGCTGGCACTATAAAGTATGTTTGGAACCATCAAGATACGAGTCTTAATGAGGTTAATATTAATGGTGCCTAGTTTAAGAGCGTAAGTAGGTGCCTACATAAGGACTATTTTATAAAGATAAGTATATTCTTGCTTGTCTTTATAAAATACTAGTGGCAGAAATCAGGCCTAACATGCAGGTGCAGACATTTTCACCTGTCCAAATGCAAAATCTCTTGTAAAATAGGTGAAGGACTTCATGTGGATGTCTCTCTATCTCCAGATGGAACAATGATTTTTTAAAAAAGCTGAATGTTTCTAAACAAAATGTGTAAAACTAATCCACATTTGCATGAGAGAAGCTTTTTATAACTGTTGCTCCCTGACTAATAGAGTACCCTGATCCCATATTCTCAGCCTCCCCAATCACCTAACTTCCCCGTGACATCAGATTTCTCATCACCTCCCCCTGAGCCCCCTCCAGAACTCTTCCCTATCTGAAGACCAGCGGCACAAGTAGACCCTCCTTACAGCATTTGCAAAAGTGAGCACAGATATCCCAATAAGGGGAAAAGTCAAAACCAATGAAGATTTTTAAGTCGGATTTTTAACATCCAAGCTGCTCTTTCTCCTTCAATTATTTTACTAAAATCTGAGGCTCCTATGCTTAACTTACCTCAGACTCAACACACTTTATTTGATACACTTATTATTATAGCATTAAGACTTATACTCTCTAATTGGAAGTCATTTGAATCTATTTCAATCCATTTTTGGTTTCAGTCAGTGCTTCTTCAACATAAACATGAAATGTTGATTTCCACTTATACACCCATGTCTTCCAAGGCTCGTCTAAAATGGTCTGCCTTCATAGACTATCTTAACCTTCTTTGATTCTCTCTTCTAGCTTTCTCTTCTTCTCTTTCTCTCCTTCTTCTCCTTTCTTTCTTTGACCTCTGAGGGATTTTCTTTCTTCTTTTCTACCCTTTCCTTCCCCTTCCTTTCCTTCGTTTAGCCTCTCCTCCCCTCCCTTTTTACTCTTTTCTCTCCCTTCTTTCACTTTTCTTTCCCTCACCCCCCTTGTCTTCTCTTCCTATCACTTTTACCTTCCCTTTTTGTGTAACATAATTGGACATGCTTGACCATCGTACTGTATTATATTATCTATTATCATTAATCCCTGATTTCTTTGATATTGTCCTTGATTGTTTTTATGACCCTTGTACACCTTTTTCCTTTTTGTATTTCACTAAAACTCAATAAAATTTCAAGTTAAAAAAAAAGAAGACCCTCCTTACAAAAACCATCTCCTCACTGCCACCATCCCATCTCAACTCCATCCCTATTGGGGATTTCAGGTGTATAGGGTGAGTAAGATGGATTCCCAGTCACTCCTGCTTTCAATAAACTAGGGGCTCCTTTTACGAAGGTGCGCTACGGGTTTTACCGCACGCACTGGATTAGCACGCGCTAGCCAATAATCTACCGCCTGCTCAAAAGGAGGCAGTAGCGGCTAGCACACATGGCATTTTAGCACGCACTATTCCGCGCGTTAAGGCCTTAGCATGCCTTTGTAAAAGGAGCCCTAGGTTTCAAAATGGTAGCTATGATCCCTAGCTGTAATCTCTCAGTAATACCACTAGGGGTCAGGATACTAAATAAGAACATTTTGTAACTTTGACATAGATACCTTTCTTAAAAAAATTACTCCCTAAATGTGTTAGTCTATAGGGTGTTGTCATCCTCTTGGTTTTTGCTTCATTATACTAATACAGCTTCCTCTCTAGATGTCCTTATCAATCCCATGGCTATTTTCCAGGGAGAAGGTACAAATGGATTTTAGAGGGAGGGGTAGAAAGGCAGAACAGCACAGATAAAAACTTCTAACAGAACATAGGCAGCTGAAATGAACAAACTAGGTAGTTGAGAGGTTCTTCATTGCTGATATCTTCTATGTTTATATAATATTCTTCATCTTTCTCCTACAGATTAATACCCTGAATCCCAAAGCGCCTGATTCTACTTATACAGTAAGAAAAAATGATATGAACATTAAAAAGATATTGAGTCTACACAAGCTACTTTCTTTTCTTCCCTCTAAAAAATTTTATATCTTGTCAGATATACAATAAGGGAAATTCTTTAAAGGGCTCCAACATTTAGATGCAAATTATGTAGCTCAGCTTTGTATAGTGCTATTCTGGAAGATGCAGTGATTGGGAAGATTCAACTTCTATTAAAAAAAAACAACGCCACTTAAATAGCTGCTCTGGCACAGCACAGAAAATCAATCTTTAATGGAGGAAAAAGACTCAGACATGAAGAGAGCAATCACAATAACTTTACTCTTTAGACATCGCTGGCTCAAAAAAAAACCCTCCAGAACGTTGTGGAAAATAGCGAGGGTGTTATGACTAAACAGACACCAATTAGTGGCTCAATATGCATATTTTAGTATCCATTTAAGAAGTGCCACGGAGTGTGTGTATGAGTGATGACCTCTCACATGACTATCCATTTATCGGCTAAATATTGCCACTAAGGGGAGGTTATTAAGGTTTGGTAAAAGATGTGCTTTTATTGTACCTTGATTTACAATGGGAATCACCAACCTGCAGTGTCTCCTCTTCTTCATTCCTTTCCCCGTTCATTTTCCTCTACCCTCCATCTCCCTTTTGACTTAGGTCAATTAATCAAATATACAAATGTGGAAAAAAATCACCTTCCCTATCCTATTAAATGATGTAGCTCCTTTTCCTACTTTTATTATAGACTGTAAACCACTGGGGGTCTGCTTGTCAGCAGTACCTGTATAGCAAATCATGAATAACAAATAAAAGATATCAGTGCCATAGGTTGATAACTCCTGTGGTACAAGAATAACCTTGCTTGTAAGCTATCTCACAAATAACATTATTCTATTCCACAAAAGGATTGATGCTTCCAGGCTGCATGTTAAAGGGTCCAGCAGCCTTCATCAGTGGCAATGTCCAGATCGCTCTCTCCCCCCCTCCTCCCCTCTTTAATTAGGCTGAAAACCCTTCTTGGTCTCCCTCACATAAAGGGCTCACTTTGCGTTGCTCAACCAGATCCTGCCCCAGGGCCTGGTGAGAAATTTCAACTTGTGTGCACCAGCCCTTGTCCCTACCTTTGTCCTCTAAAGGAGAGGAAAATTTTGAAAGGGAGGCTTCTATGACTTGGGCCTCCCTTTACGAAACTGCGATAGCAGTTTCTAGCGTAGGGAGCCGCGCTGAATGGCCCATGCTGCTCCCAACGCTCATTGAGTTTCTATGAGCGTCGGGAGCAGCACGGGCCATTCAGCGCAGCTCCCCATGCTAGAAACTATCTCAGTTTCGCAAAAGAGGGGGTAAGTACCCATTTACCCATCAGTTTCCTTTTGAAAATATTTAATTATTGTACTAGCCTTAATGTGCAACAGACTTTAAGGTATGTATGATTTGGAAAGAGAGATTTATTTTCTTTGTTTCTTTTAGGATTTACTGTTCAGAAATCAGTCTGTTTACAATGAACTGAAGAAATAAACTGGACCCAGCAAGTGCATATGAGCCTTTCCTGTGGCATTAGTCAAAGTGTTAAGAAATCAGGACTAATTCTTGTTGATAAATCTACAGACTATAACTGATTAGACCTATTTAATAACTAGAATATCTTTTGCTAGTAACAGCAAGGATTGTTACTGTTATAACTGGAATAATACCTAAGGATAGCTGATAAATCTTCTATTGTTCATTCCCCAGACTATAACCGCTAGGCAATATTATTGAAGTATTCTCTACAAGGGTTTGCTTATAGCACATTGAAAATAACATACTTTTCTTTGTAGAGGTTTTCCTATGGAGCAGTTCCTATGATTACGGAGATTGTATTTCACACTGCATGAACTAAGTTACAAGCGGATATTTATTTTTAGTATTTATATGATTGAACATTTTGCCTTGATGGATTTACCATTGACGACATATATACCAGGTTTATGTTTGAACAAGCTGGACTGATTGTGATTTATTATTACAAACCTTTACAAGTACAAACATTTACGCTACAATATATGAACAATTTATCTCCCCCCCCCCCCCCTCTATTTCATGAGCGTCGGAGCTTTTACCGCAGCCACATTATGATGGCTGAAACTTCAGTTCTACCTACCCAGACACAGGAAGACCTGGAAAACAGCAACAATCATGAAACCAGCTATGGAAGCCTAAGAGAACATATATATAAAAGATTATTTACTATTTCCTTTCTGCCTCTGTATGGTCAATCCTGTTAAAAGGCAGGTGCCTCACAGATCTTTATCGTCAGCAACATTGCTTAACCTCTATTACCTTGGGTAATTTTACCTTGGGTAAATTTATCTTACCTTGGGTAAATTTATCTTACCTTGGGTAAATTTTTAGAAGAGATTGGGGTGTCTTTTTGTATGTTTGCATATGATGTTTTATTTTCAAATTACAGAATGGGGTGAAACATTAACTTCTGAACTGGATGGATTTATGAGTAAGATTAGTGACTGGATGAGCATGAATGACCTTCTGCTGAATATAGCGAAGACAGAATTCAGGAGGAGTTGGGCGCCCTCCTGCTGGTGATCGGGGGGTGGGACAGACGGCCTTAGCCACTATACTTAATGCGGCAGGGAGATCCCTTGCCGCGATAAGTATAGCGGCCGTGTCTACTTACATTGTAAGTATCTCTCCCTCTAATAGGGAGACGCCTAGGCCCTTTGGCGAGCTTAGGCAGTCTTGCGAGCCTCCCTAGGCTTCCGGGGCACCTTCAATTTAGGCAGCCTGCCTGGGGAGCATTTTCTTAAAAAACGTGCGTCCCAATTGGCTGATTAGACAGCTGTAGGATGCCTACAGCTGCCAAAAACCAGGACGCACTTTGCAGAATCAGGGCCAAAGTGTACAAGATGCAGGTTATGTTAATTATGGATAGTAATAATAAAAAAATCAATTGATATAAGACTGTACATATGATGATATATAAATGTAGAATGTAAACATGCATAAACCTATACATGAAAAATAAAGACATTTAAAAAAAAGTAAACAATATGGGGCTCATAATCGAAAGAGAAAAACAGCCATAAACCAGCCTAAGTCGAACATTTTCAAAATACGGTACATCCAAGTGCCAATAATAAAAACGGGTTTTGACCTAAGCCTTCATAGTGCCGCTGAATGACCATAGTTAAACGGGGCATTTCAGGAGGAGTGTCGAGGGCGGGATGTGGGCAGGCTTAGACTTAGTCATACTGCATGTATAACCAAAGGTTATATAGCACAGAATCGACAGAACTTTGACATTGTGACTTAGACCATTTAAAACATGGTCTACGTCACAAAAACCTACCTAAAGTGACCAGATAAGCACTTCAAACACATAATACAGACACCCACACACTACCACAGTGATCACCGACCCCCCCCCCTATAAAAATATTAATCACAACTTAAAAATTGTGCCTCCAGAACTTCATCACCTGGCAGCCTGGCATAGGAGAGCCTAGTCGTGCTGCACAGAGGCATCTTAAGCCGTCTTGGGGGTGGGTTAAGGATCCATGGAGAGGAGGACCCATGCCCATAAGCCCCTGTAATCACTGCATTGATATTGAAACATGTGCACTCCCCTATACACCCCCAAAACCCTTTTTTTACTGGCATATAAGTGGCTCCTGCAACCATAAGGGCTACTGGGGTGGTAGATAAGTGGGTCTAGGGGATTCTGGAGGTGGTTTGTGAGGCTCACCATAACCTATAAGGGAGCTGTAGTGAAGAGAATACATGGCACCCTTTTTGTGAAGTTCACAGCAGTGCCCTGTAAGGTACCCCACTATTTAGGTGCCATGTCTGGGTGTTCAGTCCATCACTTTGTGGACCCCTCCCACGTCCAACAGAGCTTTTTCTAGGTGTTTTTGACTTGGACGAAAAGTTGGACAAAAATGTGGTATAAAGATGGATGACTTAGCAACTTGGACGATCAGATCGACGTATACTTAGACAATTTTTGAAATGAAAAAAAATGTGGACATATTTTTCAAAAATGTGTCCTAAGCTGTTTTTTACTTTGGACGACTTGCAACTTAGACGAAAACGGACTTAGACTTTCCTTTTGATTATGCCCCTCCACAAGTATTTGAATTATGGACTTTGCATCAATATATATATACCATACATATATTATTAGCCATATATATATGATCTACACATATATTATTAGCCATATATATGTTCTACACATTTCCACTTATAGCTTATATGCAGTGTCATCACGATTATGTTATGCAATTTTTCCATAACATGTATTATTTTACAAGATGTACCCAATTACCCATTTATGTTCTCACATGCTTATTAATATGTTATATTAGATGACCTTGTCCAGATATTACATAAGATCATGTACCCTTGTATTTTATAGCTACCTTGCAGTGGCGTACCTGGCTTGTGTGACACCCGGGGCCCATCATTTTTTGGCACACCCCCCCTCCCCATCTGTACGAAAAACATGATTTTTAGTAACAAGCCACACATCACACATGAGTACCTAGGAAAAGGCAGCATCTTACATACTGCAGTGAGAAGTACAACATCAATACACCCATTGTAAAACTAAACAAGCCAGACTAGTACAGATCAATCCTGTAATCAATCCTAACAAAAATCAGAGGAGACATGATAGTGACTTTCAAGATCATGAGAGGTATCGAGAAGGTAGACAGAGATAGATTCTTCAGACTAATGGGGCCCACAAGTACAAGGGGGCACTCGGAGAAGCTGAAAGGGGACAGGTTTAGAACCAATGCTAGGAAGTTCTTTTTCACTCAGAGGGTAGTGGACACATGGAACACACTGCCGGAGGCTGTGATAGGACAGAGTACACTCCAGGGTTTTAAAGAAGGATTAGATAAATTCCTGAAAGATAGGGGGATTGAGGGATACAGATAGAGGTAGAGATGGGATATAGAGAGAGTTTAGATAGAGACCAAGGGGATTTAAGGGTTCAGACAATGATCACCGTACAGGTCATGGGCCTGATGGGCCACCGCGGGTGCTGACTGCTGGGCGCGATGGACCTCTGGTCTGACTCAGCAGAGGCAACTTCTTATGTTCTTATGTAAATCCATGCCTTTCGAACACACAGAACACAGAAAACACCTTCGCCTAGTATGGAATATCATCACAAACTTACCCCTCCCCTTTTATAAAAACTGTAGTGTGGATTTTAGCCACGGTGGTAACAGCTCTGATGTTCATAGAATTCTGAGCATCAGAGCTGCTACCACCACGGCTGGCGCTAAAAAACGCTCCACAGTTTTGTAAAAGGGGGGATAAAATAGAAATACAGACAAAGGTTAAATTGAACCAGCAAGAAGCTGGACTCTGCATACAATGCAATACTACAGAAACAGTGACACGTCTCCTAAAGCAATAAATAAATAGAAAATTTCTGTTCTACCTTTGTCTTCTCTGGTTTCTGTTTTCCTCATCTTCTTGTTACTCTCTTCCTTCCATCCACTGTCTGCCATCTCTCTGCCCCTATATAGCATCATCTCTCCTTCTATGCCCCTTCCAGAAACAGTATGCCTCACCCTTCCATCTCTCCTTTCACACCCATTGGTCTTGTATCTGTCTCCTCTCCTTCCCCCCTGCTCTGGCATCTCTCTCTCCGCTTCCTTCCTCCTGTTCTTCCCTGGTCTTCCTTCTCAATTTATTTTCTGCCTCTGTCTAAATTCTTTTTTACTATTCAGTCCTCAATTTCCCTCTTTCACTATGCCTACCTATAGCTTGCCACCTTTTTCCCTCACCCCTTCCAGTAACTAACTCTATCCTCTTCCCTCAATCCTGCATGTGCCCTTTTTTCTTTCTCCTCCCCACTTCCTTCCAGCATCTGCTCCCCCTTTCCCTCACACTTCCATTCAGCAGCTGTCCATCCTTTCCCCCACACTTCCATTCAGTGTCTGTTTCCCTTTCTCTACCCCTTCCATCTACTGTTCACCTCTATCTCACCCCTTCCATTCACTGCCCTCTGTGCTCTTTCTATCCAATGTGCACCCTCTCTCGCTTCCATATGGCATCTTCCCTCTTTCTATGCTCCTTCCATAATCTATCTATCCCGTACCCCTTCTCTCCTTTGTACATGATTGATTTCAACTCTGTCATCTCTCCGTTTTTCTCTCTCTGTCACCACCCCCTCCCCCTGGCATCTCTCTCTTCTCCTTTCTTTCCTTCCCACCTCACGGTCTGGCATCATCCCTTCCCTGATTCCCGGATCTCTCTCCTTTCATTTTCTTCCATCTCTCCCTCCCACTCCATGCTCTGACATCTCCTCATTCCTTTCCCCCTTCCTTTTCCCTTGATCTGGCATACCTTCCTCCTTCCCTCCATGCCCTGGCATCTCTTCTTCCCTCCAAGCGCTGGCATCTCCTTTCATTCCCTCTAGTTGGGTACAGCAACACTCTCCCTAATTCTCTCCCCCTCTGCTCCCTTTCCTTCTTCTGTCACCCAAGGCCTGATGTCCTGAACTTAATCGGGCAGCAGCAGCATTCACAATTCACAATTCACTGTCCTGTCTTCCTCTCTCACAGGTCCTGTCTTCATGAAAACAGGAAGTAGGCAGGACCCAGCAGAGAGGAAGGCCTGAAGCCGGCAATAGCAGCGAATTGTAAAAGCTGCTGTTGCCCGAAGAAGGCAATGGAGCACCGAGGCAGACTGAGGCAGACCGCTTCTCCCCCCTCCCAGCCGAACCCCCGCTGACCCTCCTATCTCTCCCCCCCCCAGTGAACCTTTCCGACCCTCCCAGCGAGAGCAGAAAACCTCCTTCCAGTAGCGTTGGCTGCTTCGCGGCTTTCTCCTGCCAGTGAAGCGTCACTGATGACGTCATCAGTGACGCAGAAGAGAGAGGAGAAAACTGTGAAGCAGCCGACGCTACTGGAGGGAGGTTTGCTGCTCTCGCTGGGAGGGTTGGAGCGCGATTGGGACCGGGCTGGCTGTGCACCTCCCCCTAAGGTTGCACCCGGGGCGGACCATCCCCCCACTTTGGAACGCCACTGCTACCTTGTATTGTATTGTATTTTATAGCCCCCTTATAGAGGACCTGGTTTGGCCAAGCACTGTATTCCTTTTTCCACCTAACAGTGGGTTTTCACACGTTCATCTATACTGTATGCAACGTTATCCTTCCATTAGGCAAGTCACTTTTATATATATCTTTCATCCAGCGGGTTCTTCTAGGGTTCACTGTTCATTTTGCATTGTAAGTGAGGTCAATCCCCTATTTATTCTGGCTCAGTTCGATACACATATTTTATCACCACTTTTATTTCTGTGTCTCTGTTCTTTTGTATCTAATCTGGTTATGTTTGTTTCACTATTTAGGTCTAATATGTCAAAGAGGGAATCTAATCTACTGGAGAGAACTCGCCCAAAATGACAAATAAGTTAGAGTCTCTAAGGGCCAAAATTCCGGGAACCAATGGATTGGAAATTAAGATCGGCATCTACTACTGACCCCCAGGGCAGTCCGAAGAAATGAATGGAGAAATGATAGACGAGATCAAACGCAACTGCAAGGGAGGCAACACAGTTATCATGGGTGATTTCAACTATCCGGGAATAGACTGGCACCTAGGCATCTCCGGCTGCGGTAGGGAGACCAAGTTCCTGGATGCTGTAGGTGATTGCTTCCTGGAACAACTTGTCAAGGAAAATACGAGAGGAAATGCAATTCTGGACTTAATTCTAAATGGACTACAAGGACTGGCGCAAGATGTAGAAGTAGAGGGGACGCTGGGAACCAGTGATCACAATATGGTCCGCTTGGACATGGATGCAGGGGCGAAACATCGATCCAGAATGACGGCCACGACACTGAACTTCCAAAAAGGGAATTACAAAGGGATGAGACTCATGGTGGGGAAGAAGATCAAGAAGAGGATAAGCACTGTTAAAATGCTAGAGCAGGCATGGTCCCTGTTTAGGGACACAATCACCGAGGTGCAAAAACTACATAAACTGCGCATCAACAAGGGATCCAAGAGGAAAAAGAACAAAGAACCGGTGTGGCTCACTGTAGTGGTGAAGGAAGCGATCAGAGACAAGAAGGCTTCGTTTAAGGCACATGTGTCAAACACAAGGCCCGCGGGCCAAATCTGGCCCGCCAGGCCTTGCAATGTGGCCCGCACCGCGCTGTCATCACTGCACGCCGCTGCGTTCCATCACAATGACGCGCGGTGACATAGGAGGCTTGTGATCTCACCGGCCGTACTTGCTATCTATCTCCCCCCATCGATCGCTCCCCCCAAGAACCTCCGACCACCCCTCCAGCCGACCCGCGACCCCCCTGGCCGACCCCCACAACACCCCCACCCCCCTTCCCCGTACCTTTCTGTAGTTGGCCGGACAGCCAACAACGGAATGAGGCCGGATTGGCCCATCCGTCTCAAAGCTCCGCCTACTGGTGGGGCCTAAGGCGCCTGGGCCAATCAGAATAGACCCGGGAGCCTTAGGTCCCACCAGTAGGCGGAGCTTTGAGACGGATGGGCCAATCAGGCCTCATTCCGTCGTTGGCTGCCTGCCGGACAGGCGAGTTTGGCTCCGGTCTGTCCGGCCAACTACAGAAAGGTACGGGGAAGGGGGTTGGGGGTGTCATGGGGGTCGGCCAGGGGGGTCGGAGGTTCTTGGGGGGGGCGGTCGATGGGGGGAGAGGGGTTTGCGTCGAGGGCAGGAGGGCCTGGGATCCCTCCTGCCCGTAATGTAGTACGGGGTGGGGGTAGGGGGTCGCCGTGGTCAGGAGGGTTTGGGCTCCCTCCTGGCCCGAACAACTAGCGGGGGGGGGGGTCGCCAGGGCCAGGAGGACTTGGGCTCCCTCCTGGCCCGATATTGTCGGGGAGTTGGGGAATCGGCGGGGCAAGAGGGCTTGGGCTCCTTTTTGCCCCGATCGTGTCGGGGAATCAGGGGGGCAAGAGGGCTTGAGCTCCCTTTTGCCCCGATCGTGTTGGGAGTCGGGGAGTCGGTGTCCTTCGGTGTGGGGGTGCAAGTGCGTGCGAGCGGTCCTGCTTGGGGTGAATCGGACATTGGGGGGGGGGAACTATGTAAAAAAAAATACACAGCAGAAGCTGCCAGTTCCTGGCATAAAGTGTAGGCATAAAAATCGCAACAGAATCTGCTATCTGTACCCAGCCAGGCATTTATTGACTGACTTTTTCATTCTAACGCAGATTTCCAATAAACTACATCTTTTACTGCCAATATTGATCCCAAAATGTCCAGGAAAAGAAAAGTTGACGGTGAAGGCAGACAATTTAATGACAAATGGGAAAATGAATACATGTTTGTGCTTAGTGAGGGCAAACCAGTGTGTATATTGTGTTATGAGACAGTGTCGGTGATGAAAGAGTACAATATACGTCGTCATTTTGACACCAAACATAATGTTAAGTATGGCAAATATACTTTGGAAGAAAAGCATAAAATTGTTAAAGAACTAAATGGCAAACTACAATCACAGCAGCAAATGTTTACAAAGGCTACAGCGAAAAATGATGCTGCAGTGAAAGCAAGCTTTATAGTGGCTGAAGAAATTGCCCGTACTTCAAGGTGTTTTTCAGAGGGTGCCTTTTTGAAGCAATGCATGCTAAAAGTGTGTGAGAAAGTATGCCCAGACCAGATACAGAGTTTTCAAACTGTCAGTTTGTCAAGAAACACCATTGCAGACAGAGTTCAAGAACTCTCAGGAAATCTATCATCACAGCTGGCCGAACAGGCATGCAGTTATCTCGCTTTTTCACTTGCTATCGATGAAAGCACAGACAACACTGATACAGCGCAAGCTGTCCATCTTTATACGTGCTACGAAGACCGATCTCTCTGTCACTGAGGAACTTTTGGATGTAGCTGCCATGCATGGGACGACGACTGGTAGAGATATATTTGAGGCTGTGGAGAAATCTATAAATAATTTTAAATTACCCTGGGAAAAGTTGGTGGGGCTAACTACCGATGGCGCACCTTCAATGTGCGGAGAAAAGAAAGGCTTGGTTGGACTAATGAAGGAAAGAATGCAAAAAAGTCACTGCCACACACCCTTGATTACTTATCATTGCATTATCCACCAAGAGGCTATGTGTGGAAAAGTTCTGGACATGAATGACATAATGACCACAGTCATTAAAACTATTAACTTTATAAGGGCACGTGGCCTGAATCATCGCCAGTTCCAGCAGTTTTTACAGGAGGTGGGTGCAAAGCATGGAGACGTGCCATACCACACAGAAGTAAGATGGCTGAGCAAGAGCGCAGTCCTCAAAAGATTTTTTGAGCTCAGAGAACAAATTGCTCTTTTCATGGAAAGTAAAGGAAAGCCCTTGCCTGAACTGTCGGATCCCGCCTGGCTATGTGATTTTGCTATGATGTGTGACATATGCGAGCATCTCGCCCAACTGAATCTGAAGCTGCAGAGACGCAAACAAGTCATCACGAAGATGTCTGACATGATCACAGCATTCCAGTGTAAACTTCAACTATGGAAGTCCCAACTGGAACAGGACAATCTTGCCAACTTTCCCGTTTGTTTGAGTATCTCAACCACTATTTCTGGTACTTTTCCTTGCAGTCGGCTGGCTACCAAAGTTAGCCGTTTACTAAGTGAATTTGAGCGGCGCTTCTCTGACTTTAGAACACAGCACTCAGGCTTTGACATCTTTGCCAATCCTTTTACAGTTGATGTCAACAATGTGCCCCATCACCTTCAGATGGAGATAATCGAGCTTCAGTCTGACAGTGGCCTGAAATCAAGGTTTCAGGATGTTGAAATTGAGGACTTCTACCCTCTACTGCCCCCTGACTCAATGCCAGAGCTCCGACTTCATGCTGCCCGTATTCTATCCATGTTCGGGAGCACCTATCTTTGTGAACAAATGTTTTCAATAATGAATCTGAACAAAAACAAGCACAGATCACGCATTACCGATGACAACCTCCATGCTGTTTTGCGGGTTGCTACAGCCCAAGAAATAAAACCGAACATTGACTCATTGATACGGGGAAAACGGTGTCAGACATCTAGCCAGAAAACAAAACAATGAGCATTTTAGGTACATTCCAATATTACTGTTTTGCTTGATACCAATATTACTGTTTTGCTTGATAGCATGTGAGTTGGTTAACAGCACTGTTAAGGAAAAGATTGTTCCACTCATTTTAAATTCACATTTCTGGTTAACATTGTCAGTTTATGACTGTTCAGTAAACCATTCGGCCCGCGATGTAGGCTGGATTTTAGATTTTGGCCCCTTCTCTGATTGAGTTCGACACCCCTGGTTTAAGGAATGGAAAGGGCAAAAATGGATGAAAACTGGAAAAAGCACAAACAGCATCAACGCAGGTGCCATAAGGCAGTAAAAGGGGCCAAAAGAGACTACGAGGAAAAAATAGCCAAGAAGGCGAAAAACTTCAAGCCATTCTTTCGATATATCAAGGGGAAACAACCCGCAAAGGAAGCGGTGAGACAGTTGGATGACCATGGAATAAAGGGAGTACTAAAGGAGGACAAAGCCATCGCCGATAAGCTGAACACATTTTTTGCGTCTGCATTTACCGAAGAGGATATACACAATATACCAGAACCCGACAGGATATATGTTGGAAGCGAAGACGGGAAACTGACAGGGTTGACAGTCAGTCTAGAAGAAGTATGCAGGCAGATTGATAGGCTTAAGAGCTACAAATCCCCAGGACCGGATGGCATCCATCCGAGAGTAATTAAGGAACTTGAAAGGGACTATAGCTGAACTGCTTCAACTAATAGCCAATCTGTTGATCAAATCAGGAAAGATTCCGGAAGACTGGAAGGTGGTGAATATTATGCCGATCTTCAAAAAAGGTTTGAGGGGAGATCCGGAAAACTACAGACCAGTGATTCTGACCTCAGTACCGGGAAAGATGGTACAGACGCTGATAAAAGACAGCATTGTTGATCACCTTGAGGGACACAATCTGATGAGAACCAGTCAGCACGGTTTCAGCAAAGGACGATCTTGCTTGACGAACTTGCTGCACTTCATCGAGGGAGTAAACAGGCAGATAGACAAGGGTGACCCGGTAAATATTGTATATCTGGATTTTCAGAAGGCATTTGACAAGGTTCCGCATGAACGACTACTTCTGAAAATTGCGAGCCATGGAATAGAGGGTGAAATACTCACATGGATTAAAAACTGGCTGGCGGATAGGAAACAGAGAGTGGGGGTATATGGACAATACTCGGACTGGAAGAACGTCACCAGTGGGATGCCATAGGGCTCGGTGCTTGGACCCGTGCTCTTCAACATATTCATAAATGATCTGGAAATTGGTACGATGAGTGAGGTGATTAAATTTGCAGACGATACGAAGTTATTCTGAGTAGTGAAGACGCAGGGCGATTGTGAAGATCTGCAACGCGACATTACCACGTTCGAGAAATGGGCAGCGACATGCCAAATGAGGTTCAGCGTGGATAAGTGTAAGGTGATGCATGTCGGTAACAAAAATCTCACACAAGAATACAAGATGTCCGGGGTGATACTTGGAGAGACCCCCCAGGAAAGAGACTTGGGAGTACTAGTCGCCAAATCAATGAAGCTGTCTGCACATTGTGTGGCGGCAGCAAAAAGGCGAACAGAATGCTAGGAATGATTAAGAAGGGGATCACAAACATATCGGAGAAGATTATCATGCCGCTGTACCGGGCCATGGTACACCCTCACCTGGAATACTGCTTCCAACACTGGTCACTGTACATGAAGAAAGACACAGTACTACTCGAAAGGGTCAAGAGAAGAGCAACTAAAATGGTTAAGG
The DNA here is from genome assembly GCF_902459505.1 of Geotrypetes seraphini. Classification (NCBI taxonomy): domain Eukaryota; kingdom Metazoa; phylum Chordata; class Amphibia; order Gymnophiona; family Dermophiidae; genus Geotrypetes; species Geotrypetes seraphini. The sequence continues at coordinate 66,840,975 of NC_047094.1, read as the reverse complement.
GGCTGGAAGAGTTACCGTGCAATGAGAGATTAGAGAAACTGGGCCTCCTCTCCCTTGAAAAGAAGAGACTGAGAGGGGACATGATCGAGACATTCAAGATAATGAAGGGAATAGACTTAGTAGATAAGGACAGGTTGTTCACCTTCTCCAAGAGGGCACTCTCTAAAGTTAAAAGGGGATAGATTCTGTACAAACGTAAAGAAGTTCTTCTTCACCCAGAGAGTAGTGGAGAACTGGAATGCTCTTCCAGAGTCTGTTATAGGGGAAAATACCCTCCAGGGATTCAAGACAAGGCTAGATAAGTTTCTGCTGAACCGAAATGTACGCAGGTGAGGCTTGTCTTGGTTAGGGCACTGGTCTATGACCTGGGGGCCGCCGCGTGAGCGAACTGTTGGGCGCGATGGACCACTGGTCTGACCCAGCAGCGGCAATTTCTTATGTTCTTATGTTCCTCATAGTTTCAATTGTTCCTACGGCAGTATAATTTTTTGTTTTGTCTTTCTGGACACGCCCCTTGACTAATCATAGTGCCCCACTTTTTTGACACTTCATTTTGATTTTTCGGGATGTACATTTGTTTATTCTTTAGTTCATTGTTTCTTTATTATATTGTGGAAATGGCTTTATATTGTTCTCCATCATTTTATTTGTTTCTCCACTGATTTTTACCCTATATTTGTTTCTATACTCTGGATCAGTTTTTGCCACATTTTTCCAGGACAAGCCCCTTGACCCATTGCAGTGCTCTATAGACACATAGTTTTTCTTGCCACATCCTTCCGGATATGCCCCATGACCAATTTCAGTCCTCCACTTTTAGAGATTGCCTATTTTTTCATTTGATTTCGTGCGGCGTCCTTGTCTTGCTTCGGTGGCAAGGTTTTGCCGAGATTGTCGGCGCGTGATTTCCTCAGATTCGCATAGGCTTTTGGTAAGTTTTATATTAGTTTTACATTTCGAAGATTTTCTCGCCTCTCTGTTTCATTATATTATTTTTTTATTTTTATATTATTTATTGCAATCGTCGGTGTTTCTACTCAGTATACCATGTTCTCATTTTTTTATTATTTTCTGTCATTCCTCCCTTTCATACCCTAAACTACTTTTAGCAATGAGAGTGCTCCATTGCCCGGTTTTATATCATTAATTTATTATGTACCATTCTTTTTCATTTGCTTCACCGTTATGTATTTCATGTCCCTTTCCAGGGAGCATTAGGTCAGTGCGCTGTTTCTTTAACTTTTTTAGGCATCTGGTTAGTCACCTTCTTTCCATTTTTCTATTCTTGGCACGGTATACATATATATTACAGCCACCTGCTTTTTAGCCACTTTCAATATCACTCTGTATTGTGGTTTTGAATATCCCTCTTTCCCTTTAGCAATGTTAGTTCTATCATGCAGGTTCATATGATTTTATTCATTTCTTATATCCATTTTTAACTTTTTAATAAAGAAATTGTTTTTAGCTTTTTATTTTTATATATTTTAACCGATGGACTTTTATATTTTAGCTTACTATCAATTTATATTGCGGTTTAATACAAACCCTATCAACCCTGGTAGGTTCTTTTTCATTTTTTATTATAAACCTTTTCTATTATTAACTTTATTTACATTTTAGCTTGTTTCTATTAGCTATCCACATTTTTGCACTCATGTCCATTAGATAGCACTTTTGCACATATGTACTTTAATTGCCTTGGTCATGTTATCACACTATATTTGTTTGCACTCTTCTTGCACCTTGGTTCGTCAAGTAGGTCTATGTATTTATATTTGTCATGCACTTCTCTTATGCTTTCTATATCACATGGTGTTCTTTATCACATATCTTCATTGTTTATTATATTATTTAGATTATGAGTTAATTTTCTACTGATCATTTGTTTTTATTGGCTTATCATGACATCACATGTCCAGTTTTTATGCTTTCACCTATTTGTAATTGTATATTCTTAGCCATCTTCATTTATATTTGTTAGGACTCCTGAAGAAGACGTGTTTTCAGAAACATGGAACATGTCGGGTCCTTAGGTTTGTTTGAAGGGTGTTAACATTAACCGCATTTATATATGATGTAATAAACATAGCCTGCATCTTGTACACTTTGTCTGCAACCTTATTGATGGTAACTGATGGCTTTTGAATTTTGTATACTGGATGTCTGTTGGTGATGCTTTTTATTGTAAGCTGCCTAGTTTTTAGAAGGATAATAACTGTTTTTAAATAAATAAATTCAATTATGATCTTTTGAAACTTTTGAAAAAAAGAAAGTTTATCCAAGTTGAATGTCAAAAATATCCCAATATATAATGATACATTCAATATATGAAAGACGGAAGGGAGACTTAGCATTAATAAAAAAAAAATGGAGAAAAGGACCTCAGTGTCACTCAGAGTAAATTCAAACATTCAAAACTGAGGACAATGAAGCTTCAAATAAAAATTTGAAGAAGAGAACATATCCTCAGTCCAGAAAAACTCCACAAAATATTATTACTCTAAAGCACATTAATATAACTCTCAAGGCTTCATAAATGCAATCTTTCAAATGCTTTAGATATAGAGTAAAAATAGAAAAGTAAGGCACACTTATCTTCCTTACAGTGTCTCCACAACCCGACTTAATATCAGAAGAGGAGGCAGGTACTGGTAAGATACTCATGAAATTTTTCACAGCGAGTAATCAGTCCACATGTAAAAATAAAAAAATGAACGATATCCCAACAGGACCCCTGTTTCGCCAACAGCTTCCTCAGGGGATCTGCATTCAAAAATGAGCTATACACTTCAAATCTTCTTAACTAGTCCCGCGAGAACTGACGGCAGCCATTCAGTGAGCGGCGCGGGACCAGGCAGATGAACGAAAAGCTCACGCCTGCCATGTGCACCGCTCTGATAAAGGTACCTGGGAGGTCCTGCCTGCCTGCCTTGGGGGGGGGCCCTGCCTGCCTGCCTCAGGGGGGGGGCCTGTCTGCCAGCCAGCCTACCTGCTTGCCACTAGGCCTGCCTGCCCTGTCCCGGCCTGCTTCTAGACCTGTCCTGTGCCCTGTCCTGCCCTGCCCTGACCACTAGATTACCAGAGGGGGTACAGGGTACAGGGCAGGGCAGTGGGACAGGGTACATCATTTGGTTCAGAATTTCTTTTTCTTGGCTTTTCCTTCTCTATAGCTGGGTGCGTCTTATGGCCAGGTGCGTCTTATAGAGCGAAAAATATGGGTATTTAGAAAATACTAGTATATGAGGTAGAAATCCATACCTTGAATGCAGGAGTGGACACGTTTACCTGCTCAACAACAGGTGTGAATGTTTATCCATGCAATGCTGCATTCTATAAATGACACCCAAAAATGGGTGCTGGAAAAGATCAGCACTAAAGCACGACTCTACAAAGAGTGCATGCCCCCTATAAAATTGTGGTAAGCACCGACTCCCATTGCCTAACCTTGGGGACCAGATTTACTTCTGCTGAAATCTAGTGTAAATGCTGGCACCCATTATTCTGTTACAACCACACAAACTTTTGGAATGCCCCAAACATGCCCTTGCCCCTTCCATGGCTATACCCCCTTTTGAATTTCATGCTATGGTTTCTAAGCACCCTATGTTAGAGAATAGCACATAATTAGATGCATGAAGAAATCCTAATTGGTGTCAATTAACGTTGATAATTGATTCTTACATAAGAACATAAGAGTTGCCATACTGGGACAGACCAAAGGTTCCATCAAGCCCAGTATCCTGTTTCCAACAGTGGCCAACCCAGGTCACAAATACCTGGCAAGATCCCAGGGAATAAAGCAGATTTTATGCTGCTTATCCTAGGAATAATGAATATTGTTCATTAAAGACTTGTTAGCCAATTAAGTTGCGTGCGAATCTCAGGATTATGCCCAAATTTGGCCACTAAATCTGAGTGCAAGTTCACAAATATACACATTGAATTAAGTATTTTATATTCAACATACGAGGGCTGTTCAAAAAGTATCAGACCTAAATTTTTCTTGGGTAAACAAATAAAGCTAGGGAGGCGTGGTTTGGTGCACGTATTTAGGCAACCCCAATGTGCATGCTTGAATTTTTTTCCTGCCTACTAAAGCTGTCAATCGCTGGCAGACCGCCGATGAGTGAGGAAGTGTAAGTGAGCGCTGTCGGATTTTTGTTTTTGACAAAATGACAGAAAAAGTTGAGCAATGCTACTGCATTAAATTTTATGTAAAGTTTGGCGATTCCCAAGTGGAAATGATCCACAAGATTCAACAGGCCTTCGTGAATGAAGCAATGGGCACCACACAGATAAAGGAGTGGTAAAGCCGCTTCAGAGATGGCCGCACATCGGTGGAGAGTGAAGCACATTCCGGTAGATCCTCAACATCCAGAAATGGGATCGTCATTGACCTAGTGAGGACCCTGGTGATGCAGGATCGTTGAATCATGATCAGAGAACTTGCAGATGAGGCAAGCATCAGCATTGGATCTGTTCATTCCATTTTGACTGAGGATTTGGGCTTCAGGAGAATTTCAACGAAGTTCATGCCAAAGCTGCTAACGATCAAGCAGAAGCAACTCCATTTGGAGATCGCACAGAACATGCTGGAGACTGTGAACAGTGATCCCAACTTCCTCAGCACAGTGATCACTGATGATGAGTCCTGGGTTTATGGGTATGACCCTGAAGCCAAGTTGATGTCATCACAATGAAAGCATTCAACATTCCTGAGGCCTAAAAAAGCAAGGCAGGTACATAACAATGTCAAAGTCATGCTGACCGTCTTCTTTGACTCCAGTGACGTGGTTCATCACGAATACGCACCACACAGCACAACCATCACAAAGGGGTACTACCAAGAGGTTCTGCATCACCTTCATAACGCTGTGAGATGCAGGCAATTAGCAGCTCCATCATGATAACGCACCTGCCCATTCTTCACATTTGATATGGAGTTTCTCGGGCAAACACAATACACCTGTGATTCCTCAGGCTCCCTACCCTCCTGACATGGCTCCGTGTGTCTTCTGGATTTTCCCCAAGCTGAAAATGCCCCTGAAAGGGACTAGATTTCAGTCAAGAGAAGACATCATGCAGAATGTGATGGACCAGTTGCGAGCACTCTGAAAAGAGGCGTTCCAGCACTGCTTCCAACAGTGGCAGAACTGTTGGAAGAAGTGTGTGGCAGCCCAAGGGGATTACTTTGAAGGAGATTAGTATAAGATTGTTGTATCTGAATACGAGTATATTTTATGAATAAAGGTCTGATATTTTTTTGAACGGCCCTTGTATAATATACTTGTGAAACTCTGCAGAGTGGCAAATACAAAAGGCAGTCTTTAAAGCAAGATTGTCTGACACAAGAGTAAATAAATATTTGTAAATGTTCTGTTTCCTACGTTATGAATTTATAAATGTTCTGCTTCATACGTTATGAATTTACCCCACCCCTGATGCAGATGTTTGGTGAAACTTGGCTACATTAGGTTACTGGTATGTTATCATTTTAAATAAAAATCATTATTTATACTATACTGGAACTTTTGTGTTTATTACCATCTAGAAGTTGCATCCTCACCTCTCCTCTTCTTCCTCCTCCTATTTATTAGTTACTAGCTGATGCCCCGGCGTTGCACGGGTATTTAATTATAGCAATAACACTGTAAATGGATTCAAATAAAGATACTTTATAGTGGTGAAAGAAATTATTTTTTTACAGCTTTATAAAAAGTACAATATTCAAATAATAATGTGAAATATTTGACAAAATGAATACAATACAACTAACACAAAACTTGATTATAAACAACATTTTTAGTTTCACTTCCAGGAGCAAGAACATATACATTTTTGGGTGAACCCACCCTTGAGCAAGCAACATAGAGTTGTCCATGGGAAAAACAGGGGGATCTTAAATCCACTCCACAGTATGTAATAGTCTGTCCTTGTGATTTGTTGATTGTGATAGAGAATGCAAGTCTCACTGGAATTTGCAATCTCTTAAACTGAAAAGGAAGATCTGTTGGAATAAGTGGTATCCGCGGGATAAATACGGTTTCACCTTGTCCCTTTCCGGTTAAGATAGTCGCTTCAATTACATTGGACAGTAACCTCTTTACACAAAGCCTTGTGCCATTGCAAAGTTTTGGTGGGTCAAGGTTGCTAAGTAAAATAACTGGAGATCCCACAGCTTTTTACATTTCTTCCATTGACATGAATGGGTGAAATATGATTTTCTGTTTGTAGCTCCGCCCATGTGTACAGGTGGGCCGCGAGACCCCCAGAACATATCACCCCAGGTAGTGAGGGATCTGCATATCAAGTTTCGTTCAAATCGGTCCCACAGCTTTTTACATTTTTTCCATTGACTTGAATGGGTGAAATCTGATTTTCTGTTTGTAGCTCCGCCCACATGTGCAGGTGGGCCGCGAGAACCCCAGAACATATCACCCCAGGTAGTGAGGGATCTGCATACCAATTTGCGTTCAAATCGGTCCCACAGCTTTTTACATTTTTTCCATTGACTTGAATGGGTGAAATATGATTTTCTGTTTGTAGCTCCGCCCACGTGTGCAGGTGGGCCGTGAGACCCCCCAGAACATATCACCCCAGGTAGTGAGGGATCTGCATACCAAGTTTCATTCAAATCGGTCCCACAGCTTTTTACATTTTTTCCATTGACTTGAATGGGTGAAATCAGATTTTCTGTTTGTAGCTCCGCCCACGTGTGCAGGTGGGCCGCGAGACCCACAGAACATATCACCCCAGGTAGTGAGGGTTCAGCATACCAAGTTTCGTTCAAATCGGGCAAGCCGTTTTTGCATTGGCAGCTTTTTACATTTTTTCCATTGACATGAATGGGTGAAATCTGATTTTCTGTTTGTAGCTCCGCCCACGTGTGCAGGTGGGCCGCGAGACCCCCAGAACATATCACCCCAGGTAGTGAGGGATCAGCATACCAAGTTTCGTTCAAATCGGTCAAGCCGTTTTTGCGTGATCGCAGCACATACACACATACACACACACATACATTCCTCCGATTTTATATATATAGATATAGCTCTAAAAGGTGTACACAGCACTGTACATTTAATAGACTGTCTTTGCTCAGAAGAGCTTACAATCTAATTTGGAAAGACAGAAAGACAGGACATCTCAGGGTTGAGGAGTTTCTAGCAGAAGAAATTATACGATGGGTATAGGTATTTCCACCTAGTTTTTCCTGACCAGGTCCTTTTTGTGATCACATATCATCAAATATAAGTGCAAAAAGGTTGAGCTTTAGTTTCTTTCAAATATTACTTTTTTTTTTTTTTTTTACAACTGCAGTTTGCCTGGTAAACTATTTCATAGCTGTGGCCAATCACGAGTACACCCTTGGACATTTTGTTCCACTGACATCGGGGGAGCCTCCTACCTTAAACAATTTTGTGCAAGGTGCTCTCATGACCTATTGTGCACTTCTATTTCTGGTAGACATATTCTTGCACACTGGAGCTGGTGGTGCCCTTCTGGTGCCTTTTTCACTTGTTTCTTGCACATTATCTGTTTTCGACATCTGGTGCCCCTTTTTCGCTGATGCCCTAAGCAAGATAAGTACACTTTATTCTCTTCTCCTAAAAAAATGTTTACATTAAGTGCAATGATTGAATATGGTGCTGTCTTGTTTTTGAATAAGAAATAGCAGAAAGAGCTATAGTGTTCTGAATACTTTACACATATGCAAGAAGGTGTATGAATAATATAAGAGATGTTTGATTAAAAGAATGAAAAAGAATTGTTGCTCTGGGATTTGCAAAATCTATTGCCCTAAGCATGTGCCTAATCTATCCCTGACACCTGCTATCAGTTGCATGCTGTTATCAGACTCAGCAGGGTCCCACCCCCTACGATGCAACATTTTTCTGCTAGGTCACGTCCCCTGTGATGCAATGTTCTTGTTCTGTAGGAGCAGGACACACCAGAAGATGAAGCATAACGTTGAGATGTCGGCAAGATAGACTTCCGAGGCAGTCAAAACAGTGGCATTAAGAAGGAAAAAAGAACTGTGAGATCTGTGGGGTCTGCAGAACCCTTGTTTTACCCGACCCAGCATGTGCCTAAAATGTCTATGCCTTAATCCTGCCCTGCTTGCAATGCTTTGCCTTTTCCTTTCCTTGTCCAGCTCTTCCTCATTTACTTTTCTTGCATTTTTTTGCTTCCTTTTTAAACCACATTATTCAAACTGTCTGTGATTGGCACTATACAGTAACTGTGATTGGACTACTGACTGCCAATATACAGGATCTCTGGGTGGGGCTGGCACTGGCATTGGACAGTCTCTGTGGGTGTGACAGTCACTGGCATTGCACAGTAAATCTTTGGTTATAGTTGTTGTGTGCTCCCTGGATTTTCTGCAGTAGAAGACCGAGGAAGAAAAATTCCATTCATTTCATTAGGAAACTCACAATTCTGTGTCCATCATGGAAATCTTATGAACTTTTCCATCTTTGCCTTTGTAACCACCATCCCTGGGATTATGCTGCCTTGAACTGAAAGAGACATCCTCAGGAAAGAGAAGGGACAGGAGACTCAAGTGAGTATCATTATAAGTGCTTTTGATATGTGTTTCCTGAAAAACAGAGGTAGTTTTTTCTTGTCACAATTCCAAATTCATGGGATTCTCAGTACGAGGAAATTGGTATTTAGTAACTAAAACCAGCAGTTTTGTATTTTTCAAGCTTTGTTTCCTGGTCTGTCTCTCTATAGGGAATAATACCAGTAGTTTCAGTTTCCTGAGCAGAACAGGGCTGCAGTAACTCTGAGATTCTTCCCTTATAAGCAGTGTCAATGCAGTCATGAATTCAGAGAGACATGGTATATTTAGCTCCCAATTTTGGATAAAGCATGAAGACTGGAATGGAGATGTTCACATTGGGATGCACTTAGTTCTAGCAGGGCTTTTACAAAAGGCTCTGTGTCGGGAAAGCCTTTTCTAAACATGTATTTGTTGGCATGTGCAGCGGGGAAAACCATTTTAGAAACATACGTGTGTATAAAACGAACAGAACCATCCTGACAGCTTCCACATGCTATTTGTGCCACTTCCACTTGTAGCTGCTCCATTTTACAAATCATATTGCCAATTAAGTGTAAGGCTGCAATTTTAATTTTGTTTCGCTTTGAATGTGGAAATAAAAAAATGGGAGATTAAGGAGAAAGACTATCTTTAGTTCCTTGTTGAAACTTGTACAGTGGCCATAATGAGCATTTTATAGCAATGTGTGCATGTGTTGAGCTGGTGCAAATCCAGTGGGGATTTTTTTTTTCCTATTCACTTGTATTCCACTTGTAAAATGGGAAATAGATGTGTAGATTTGTGTCCTATGTAAACCACCTAAAAACATAAGAACAGCTATACTGGGTCAGACCAATGGTTCATCTAGCCCAGTATCCTGTTTTCAATAGTGGCCAATCCAGGTCACAGATACCTGACTGAAATCCAAATAGCAACATTCCATGCTACTAATCCAGGGCAAACATTGGCTTCCCCCATGTCTGTCTCAATAACAGACTATGAACTTGTCCAAACCTTTTTTAAACCCAGCTATGCTAACTGATGTTACCATATCCTCTGGCAATGGGCTCCAGAGCTTAACTATTCGTTCAGAGAAAAAAATTTCCTCCTGTTTGTTTTAAAGGTATTTCCATGTAACTTCATCAAGTGTCCCCACCTCTCCACCACACCCTTTTAAATTTCTGTGGTGTAGATCTCCAAGTGTAAATAGCAGCTATATGAGATCATAATTTGCATGTGTATGCACATGAAGATGTTTCTAAATTAAGGGCCTTAGCATATGTATTCTATACAGTATTAAACTCTGCAATTGTTTCATAAGATCAGATGGTCCATAATTACATAACAAGATTTATTTCTTAACTTCTGAAGGGTCCTTTTACTAAACTGCTGTAAACTCTAGAGCAGTGGTCTTCATTGCAAGGACTGTGAGCCAATGGCAGCCCTCCGAGACCTCTGTGGCGGTCTGTGGATCCTCTACAGAATATCAAACACCCCCCACCCCTTCAGAATCCTGCACTTTTTGTTTTCAGTGCTAGTCTTGCACTCTTCGGTCCGTGGGCAGCATGAAAGTGTAGTTACTTACCTATAACGTAGGTTCTCCGTGGACAGAAGGATAGTCAGCCACATATGGCTCTCCAATAGCTCAGAAAGATTTTTTTTTTCTTTCTCTCTCTGAACACGTGCAGTGCCCACTGGGCATGCCCAAGCCCTACCCATTTCCCCCTGCTTCCTCCTAATCCCCAGGATGTTCCTAGCTGTGGCCGGGTCGGTCGTATTGGGAGGCGGGTAGGTTGTGTGGCTGACTATCCTGCTGTTCACGGAGAACCTACGTTACAGGTAATAAACTACACTTTCTCCTAGGACAAGCAGGATGAGTCAGCCACATATGGGTGACTCCCTAGCTGAGGGATGTACCGACTGGACCTGCGCCTTAGCACTCTGTGCATCCCTCGCCTGGCTGTGGAGGCCGAGCCGGGCAGGGTAACCAGGCGAAGCAGGTGAAGTTGTGGAAACAAGGTTTTTGATACAGTGCTGTGTTAACTGAGCAATAATACTCATAGAACAGTGAAACTGGTCAATGACAATCAATGAACAGTGAGAAACCAACTGGTCAACAGTGACAATTCGTACTTGCATGTGAGAATTCATACTTGCATATTCCACATTCAGTCTAGACAGGAGTGCTGGAAGACCTACTTAATCAATATCTATAACCCCCTACTTAATCAGTGTTTGTCAAGGCTGTGCTAGTGGTTGCTGTCCCTCCCGGGAGGGAAGAGCCACTTCCAAGACTGTTCGGCCGAATGCATTTGGAGCGTGGAATGCTATGTCGAGGCAGTAGTGCTTGGTGAAGGTATGCATGGAGGACCAAGTGGCTGCATCGCAGATGTCCCCTATTGGTGTGTGATGCAGATGAGCCGTTGTGGTGGCTATGGCTCTACGCTGGTGGGCGTGGGCTCCCACCTGCGGTTGACGCTGCGCTCTTCTATAGGTGAAGGGGATGCACTTGGATATCCAGCGCGAGAGCCTGCGTTTAGTGGCCGGCAGTCCTGTTCTGTTTTGGTCGTAGGAGACGAACAATTGAGGCTTGTCTGGTCTGTTGCATAGTCAGGGCCCGCACACAGTCCAGGAGGTGTCGCTGAAGTGGCTGTGTGCCTCCCTGTGGGGGGATATAGAGTGCTGGGAGGCACGCTGAAGCCATCTTCGGCAAGAATCAGGGGTGGGTTCTGGGTACCACCCTGTTCTCATGGAGGAGTGTGTCGGGGGGTGATGGACCAGGGCCTGGATCTCGCCAATACATCTGGCTTACGCGATGGAGGTCAGGGTTTTCCCAGCCAGGAATACGGGATCTGCCTCCTCCAAAGGTTTGAAGGGGTCGAGGTGAGCTGATGCGGCACCAAGTTGAGGTCCCATCCGGGCGGTGGTGGTCTGACCGGTGGGTGCAGATTGGACAGTCCCTTCATGAAATTTTGTGATTACTGGATGCCTCGCCACTGGTTTATTGTCTAGGCCAGTGTGGTATGCCGCAATTGCACTTAGGTGGACCTTGATGGAAGTGGGTTTTAGGTCCCACTGAGATATGCTCCTGTCTAATTACTTCTCTTTCTTCTTCCCCTCTTGAAGTCAGTCAATTTGTACCTTTGCTTAATCTTTTGTAAACCGCATAGAACTTCACGGTATTGCGGTATATAAGCTGTTATTATTATTTTTTATTATTATTATGTACTGCAGGATGTCCGTGATGGGGCAGTTGTAGGGGACTCGCTGCGTGTCTGTGCACCGGTAGCGGAACCTTCTCCATTTCAACCCATAGCATTTTCTGGTTGAAGGTCTTCTGGCTGCCATAAGAATGTGCTCCACATCTTGTGGTAGGTTCATCCTCTCATCATCCATGCGGTCAGGGCTAAGGAACGCAGGTCATGGAGGAGGATAAGGCTCCTGTGTTGTGTTATGAGAACTGCACTGATCGGGAGGGGGAGAGGTGGGTGAACCGCTATCCCTTGCCGGAACGGGAACCATGGTTGCTGGGGCCCGCACAGGGCAATCATGATCACCGTTGCTCTGTCCTAAAGGATCTTCTGCAGGACTTAGGGTATAGCGGGTAGGCGTATAAGAGTCTGTGGTTCCAACTCACAGACAGACCGTCGGGGCTGAGACGGCGATGGGTTGATCTCTTTGAGCAGAAGGTTGAGTATTTTGAGTTCATTTCGGTTGCAAACGGGTCGATGCTCGGTGTGCCCCAGGTGCTGAAAATCTTGGGCATGATAAAGAAAGGAATCTCGAGTAGATCGGAGAAAGTTATAATGCCGCTTTATAGGGCAATGGTCAGACCACACTTGGAATACTGCGTCCAACATTGGTCTCCCTACCTAAAGAAGGATATAAAACTGCTGGAGAGGGTGCAGAGACGAGCAACAAAACTGGTGAAGGGTATGGAGAGACTGGAATATGAGGATAGACTTATAACACTGGGATTGTTCTCCCTTGAGAAAAGGAGAATGCGTGGGGATATGATCGAGACCTTCAAAATACTGAAAGGAATCGACAAAATAGAGCAGAGAAGATTATTTACACTGTCCAATTTGACACGGACTAGAGGACATGGAATGAAGCTGAGGGGGGACAGGTTCAGGACTAATATCAGGAAGTTCTGCTTCACTCAGAGAGTGGTTGACACCTGGAATGCCCTCCCAGAGGAGATTATTGCGGAATCGACCGTCCTAGGCTTCAAGAGCAAACTAGATGCATATCTCCTTAAGAGAGGCATATAAAGATATGGTGGACTATAAATTACGCCAGGTGTACACCTGGCGGGGCCTCCGCGTGTGCGGATCGCCGGACTTGATGGACCGAAGGTCTGATCCGGTGATGGCAGTTCTTATGTTCTTATGTTCTTATGTTGCCGCTGAGTTGAAACACCACAAATAGGGATCCAGCTGGTGGCTGAGGCTTTCTGCCAGGACGTTCTGCTCGCCCGGGAGGTAAGTTGCCTGGATGGGGCATTGAATGGAGTTGGTGAACTCCCACGTGCGGCAAGCTTCCTTGCATAGCGAGGCTGACCTGTCCCTCCCTGCTTTTTGATGTAGTACAAGGCCACCTGGTTTTCTGTTTGGGTGAGGACTGCTCTGCCTGTCACCCATTGTTTGAAGGTTTCGAGGCATTCCCTATGGCCCTGAGCTCCAGTAGGTAGATATGGAGTGAAGATGCCTGGGCCGACCATATGTCCCCTGTGCGAAGATGGAGAACGTGTGTCCCCCCTCCATGTTCGGAGGCATCCATGGTGGCCACCAGCTGGTGAGGTGGTGGTCTGGTTTCCCTTTCGCTAAGTTATCTCGGGCCGTTCACCAGTGAAGCGTCTTGTGTATGGGCTGGCGAATGGGTATCTGGGTGGTCAGAGGTTGGGTATACTGGTCCCAATGACGTCTGAGGTGCCCTTTCAGGGATCTCATGTGTAGTCTGGTGTGCTGGACAACAATGACCGCAGCCGTGACACAGGAGGGAGCGTGCTGACGATGAGCTGCTGGCAGGGATGCACTGGGCCAGGGATGTCATGGCGTCGATCTGGTAGTCCAGTAGGACTGCCTTGGTCTGTGTGGTGTCGATGACTGCCCCGATGAACGATATCCCCTGAGTGGGTATCAGGTGGGATTTCTTGTAGTTGATGAGGAACCCCAGTTCTTGGAGGAGGGTTATGGTGGTTGTCGGGGCTGCCAGCTGTCGAGATAAGATAGGACGCACACCCCTTGAAGGCGAGGATGTGCCACTGCCACGCACTTTGTGAACACTCTTGGAGCCGTTGAGAGTCCAAGGGGTAGGACCTTGTACTGGAGGTGTCTGTCTTGGCTTTAGAAGCGACGATGCCTCCTGTGGGCTGGGTGCATGGGCACGTGAGTGTATGCATCATGTAAGTTCAGGGATACTAGCCAAAACTCGAGCTGTAACAGGGCCAAGACTGTACCCAGAGAGTGCATCTGGAATCGTTCCTTGTGTATGCACCTGTTGAGCTTGCAGAGATCCAGGATCGAGCGTTGTCCTTGTCCATGGGGATGCAGGGGTTCCTGGAGTAAAAACCCCTTGGTGATCTCCTCTGTTCGGCACCACCTCTATTGATTCTGCCGAAGCAGGTCCTCTCCTTGCTGCAGGAAAATTGGGTTGTCAGATGGAGAATGCCCTGCCCACTCTGGGGGCGGGAGTGGAGACGAATTTGGAATCCCTGCTTGATGATGCTGAGGGCCCACTGGTCGATGGTGATACTGGGCCAAGCCTTCGCAGACAATCTGATCCTGCTGGCTGGAGGGTGGTCAAGGTTCTGTTTTTGTTTTGGGGAGAGGGCTGCCCTTGGATGCCCCTGCCCCTCGGGCGGTGCTTGTTTGCGTAGCAGTTATGTTACTGTTGCGAGCGCTGGGGCACAAACTGCTGCCAGTGTGGACTGGCTCGGTGGTGAGCTGGAGTCCCTGTTTTATTTTATTTATTTATTTTCTCTCAATGGCCTCCTGATAAAGCCGCATCTGGAACTGGAGCACAGCAATTTGTGCGCTCAGCATTGCGCCCTCGAAGGTCTTTTTCCCCGTGGAATACAGGGTTTTTCAGGTCCTTCCATGACTGGGCGTTGGAGGGGGGGGGTCGTGCTACCCTGTTTCTCTTAAGCGCCAAGGCTACCGCAATGTCCATGTATGGCTGCTGCGGGTTGTCGAATCCCCGGGCCGGAAAGATCTGGTACTTCAGTCCCAGTCTCCTTGATGTTGGTTGCCCTGAAGAGGGAGTCTTCCAAATCTTGTCTCTGCAGTCCAGGAGGTTCTTCTGGACTGGAATCGCCACCGCCTGCCTGAAGTAGTTCAGGCATTGTAGTAATCTGTGTTGGGTACTGGTGGTCCACCCATGTGGATCTTGAGAAAGGCTGTGAGTTTCTGGAGGAACTTGGGGTAAGTCCTCGTTTGTGGGTTTTTTTGGATTTGTTTTTTTTTTTATATAGTTATTTATTTATTTATTTATTTTTGTGGGTGGTGACTCGGGGCATGGCTGGAGGCTGGTATGTTGCTTGTTCCTCCATTGCTTGGGTGCATGGCATGCCGCTGGAACGTGCCATGTTGTTGTGCGTGGCTCCCTCTAAAGGGGGGGCAATGGGAGGAATGTTGCCCGCTGAGAGAGGAGTTGGGTCAGCAGGAGGATTAACTGTTGCTGCTGGTCCCACCCTTGGTGGTTCGCAGGTTCATGTGCTGCTCCACTTGACTGGTTGGGTGGCTCCATGTACCCCGCCGACATTCTTTGTCCTTCTTGAGAGGGGGGTGAACCTGCAGAGAGGGGGCAGGATGCACCCCTTCATCTGTGCCAGTGCTCCTGGCTGCGTTTCCCACTGTGCCTGGAGGCAGAGAAAGAGGAGTGATGATGCCTCCTATGTGGGCTTCTCCTGCTGTACTGCCTATTGTATATTAAACTATACAGCGCTGCATATGCCTTTCAGTGCTATAGAAATCATAAATAGTAGCAGAGTCCCTCCTGCTGGCTGTAAGCTGTGGAAAAGTGCAGTGAACAGCTCTTTAGGCTGAGCAGTTTCAAATCCCCACTTTTGGGGAGGCGTGGTCTGACATGCCACATCACTGATGACATCAGCACCATACTTTGTGAAGAGTTCCCCGGGACTGGGAGGAAGGAAAAACCTGTGTTGCAATTGGTTGCTAGCGGTTTCCATCATGGCTGGTTGCTGAGACCCCGCCCAGTCTGAGCTCCGAGGTTGAGCTAAATGTGAAAAGCTAATGTGAAAGACAGACTCCTCGTTCCTGACATGAGGGGGGGAGGGGGGAGAGGTCTGAACTGCAGACTCTGCAGGACCCCAAGAGGGAAAGAAGCATCGAGTTTATTTATTTATTTATTTTTTTCAGAATGTGGGGAGATTGCACATTACAAGCTGAACTCTGGGGCAGCATGTCTCCTGCCGGTGGGAGAGGTCTGCAGGACCCCCCGAGGGAAAGAAGCATGGGAGTTTCTTTCTCCTTAAGTTCAGATTGGGAGGAGGGTGGGGCAGAGCCCTTGGGGCTGCAAAAGATTATCAGAGGTTTTCCCAAAAACAAGCAGATAGGACTTACCTTTGGGGCTGGAGGGGGAACCCCGATCGGCTGCCTGCAGAGGCTGGCTATACTCGGCAGCATGCAGGGACTCTGGGGGAGATCGCTCATTCTGGAGGGCGAAAACTCCGATCTGCTGTCTGCAGAAGCTGACTTTACGCGGCAGCATGCAGGGACTCCGGGAGAGATTTCTCTGCCGGGCCGAGTGCAGGTGGGGGGATTAGCTGAGCCAGGGCATCCTGGAGGCTCCTTGCCGCTTTAGCTTGTGGATCCCCTGCTGCTGCATTCCGATGAGGATGGCTGCTGGAGGAAGATTCTCAGGCCTCACTTCTCTTCATGAAGTCTCTCAGTGCCCTCTTCCTTAGCTTGCGTGCACGTGGAGACATGTGCTCACAATGCAAGAAACACGGAAACCTCGTGCGCCGGATCCAATCAGTGGGCGCACAGTTCATGAGGATCCAGTGCATTCATCCTTCTCCTGCATCTCAGTCATTTCTTTAGATGATTCAGACATCTTCAAGGTGATGAGTAGAAAAGTTGTAATGGAGAGCTGTAGAAAAATCAACCGATGGAAACGGGCGGAAACTAAAGACTGGGGATTAGGGGGAAGCAGGGGGAAATGGGTAGGGCCCGGGCACTGCACGTGCTCAGAGAGAGAGAGAGAGAAAAAAAAAAATCTCTCTGAGCTATTGGAGAGCTTATCCGCAAATTGGGAGCTGTTGGGACAACACCCATATGTGGCTGACTCATCCTGCTTGTCCTAGGAGAATGAAATAAACACAGCTTCCTACAAACAAAAATAGCTGATACAGACTCCAGACTAAAGCAAGAGCTGGGTTCCTAATACAAGGCCAGTTCCTGAATACATAGCAGACAAGAGTGGGGCACAGTTAAGGGACTGAAAAAGACCAAAATGGGGGGTCATGGAAACAGTTGCAGAGAGTGACTGACAAGGAGGAAAGTGGAGTGAGTCTCCAAAGAGCAAGTCAAGAGACTGGTTAAAAATCAAGGGACTCCAAGAGGTTAAGTGCCCTGATAAAAGCAGGATGTCAGAAGCCAGACAATCGTTACACTCTAAAAGAGAGGGATTCTTGGGCAGGACGCAAGAGTTGCAACCTGAGCCCAGAAACCCCAAGAAGGAAAAGGGGACCTTTAGAGGTTAAGTGCCTGTCTCAGGGGTAGCCCAAGGGGTGGAAGAAAGTCAGCTCTTGTGATCTAGAGAGGACTGGAGACCTGGATTGGGTGTCTGCCATGTTGTCTCAGCCAGAGGAGGAGACAGAACCCCCTGAAGATCAACTATTACAGGTTCAGTACCCACCTCAAGATCGAGCCCATGAATTAGAGAAGGCTGCCTATTACATTAAAGATCTGGAAGAAGATCAGGTGCTATCGGCACAGTGTACAATTCAATTAAGAAAGGAAAATGAGAACCTCCAAAGACAACTGGTAGAGGTTAAGGACCAGTTGCAAGGTCAAGAGGGAAGAATGAGAGAGAATGAGAGCCTGTTGCAGCATATGGAAGAGAAAGGGGAGCTCAGAAAAGCCCTTGAACAGAAAGTTGAGGAGGCAAAGCAACTGAGTAGCAAGTCCATAGGGGGGACCCTACAGGAGTAGAAATGCAGCTAAAACAGGAGGAATTCCAGGCCTTAAACATAGTAACATAGTAATTGACAGCAGATACAGACCTGAACAGTCCATCCAGTCTGCCCTATAGTTACATGCATTATAATTCATGATTTAATTAAATTGTCTTTTTTCTTTGTTATTTCTGGGTCATAGACCATAGAAATCCACCCGGTACTGTCCATAGATGCCAACTATTAGAGTTGCCATTGAAGCTCATACCAGCCTATCCAAACCATCTCGTTTGCGAGATACAGACTGTAACAGTTTGCCCACCACTGTCCTCATATTTCAAATTGCTGTAGCCTTCCCCAGCCCATCCTAAACTGAATTGCCATTTACGGGACACAGATCGTGTATGTCTGCCCTTACCAGCCTTAATTCTTCAATTTATACCATTAATTTTCTAATTAGAGCCTCTGTGCTTATTCCATGCTTTTTTAAAAAAATTCTTACACCATTTTCTTCTCCACCACCTCCCTCAGGAGGGCATTCCAGGCATTGACCACCCTCTTCATAAAAAAGAATTCCTAACATTAATGTTCCAAATGAAGATCAGACTTGTCCACATACTTATTTTCTCAGTGGTCAGTTATAGAAGCGAAAGCTGGACATTTACGGAAACAAGGCAGAAAGAAAATTGACTCATTTGAGCTTTGGTGCAGGAGAAGGATTTTAGGCATATCGTGGTGGACTGACAGAAGAACTAACAAATCAATTCTGGAAGATATCAAATAGGCTATGTCACTTGAAGCCCAAATGATGATATTACGACTGTCTTATTTCGATCACACCATCAGAAGAGAGAGATCACTGGAGAAGGACATCATGTTTGGTAAGATCGAAGGAACCAAGTGAAGAGGGCGACCTACAATCGATGGTTGGAGGATCTTTCTGGACTAGTTCTAAATCAATTTCTTTTAAGATCCGCAGTTCATCATTCAGCATTAATACTAAGTCTACCACCCTTCAACCTCAATTTATGGCCTCTAGATTTACCAGTTTCCCTTATCTGGAAAAGATTTGGTTCTACAGTAATACATTTCAAGTATTTAAACATATGTATCATATTATATATCATATCATGCTGGGCATAGCCAGAACTTGGACATCTTTTTCTGATGTATTTAGTACAGGTTGTATGTCAGCAGATCCTGTTCTACCAACTTGCATGAACACAGAGGTTTTGTTAGTGGGTTTTGTATACTAAGCTCCTAGAGTGTTGAAAGTCTATTAAATTGCTGCATTTTTACTGAAAGCTTTATGGGGTTTGCTTGATATTCTTTGGTGATCATAATATCTTCAGACTCTTGATCTTCAGACTCTTGATCCAGGTCATATAGGGCATTTTCGATAGGACGTCTAAAGGCTCCTTTTACGAAGGTAAGCTAGCGTTTTTAGCACACGCACCAGATTAGCGTGCGCTATAGCGCATGTTACCCGAAAAACTATCACCTGCTCAAGAGGAGGCGGTAGTGGCTAGTGCACATGGCATTTTAGTGCACGCTATTCTGCGCGTTAAGGACCTAACACACCTTCGTAAAAGGAGCCCTAAGTCTGAGTTTGGACGTTTCCTGTAAGACGTCCAAAAGTCATGGTGAGGAATGTCTATTTTTTAAACCGCTAAATGTCTAATTTTTTAAAATGATCTATTTGGATATCTTGGACGTTAGGACGTCCAGCCTAAGGACGCCTAAATTTGTTCACCATTTTCAACCACAAAAACATCCAAGTTCAAAACATGTTTCTCAAATTTATTAAAAATTTGATATACTGCCTTAATATTGTCAAAGTGATGTAAACTACATTAAAAATAAAGTTTAAAACTAATAATAATATCATTCAAAACTATTCCTGTATAAATCTTTATTCATTTTAAAACATACACAAAGTGCATACAGAAATACAACAATTGGCACCAAATAACAGCACTTATTACTAACAAATAATAATATAGACATCTTTTCTCCCCCTCCCCCCCAACCTGGATGTGTGTAAAACTCAATAATATAGAAGACTTTGACTATTAATTGGTGGATACAAAATTTGCTAATGGGCCCCAAATGTCATTGAAGTTTTTACCATAACCCTTTAGTTCCGCATTCATACATTCGTATCGATAACACAAGCACAGGGATTCCCACCAAAAGCTGTGATTCAGCCACAAATTTGGACTTGGAGGATGAGATGTACAGCGTCAGCATCTATGAGACAGACTTGTTTTTTTTCTGTTACATAGAATTTTTTGGACCCCTGTTCGTTTGTAAAAATCAGATCGTTCAAAGTCTAATAGATGCTGGCACTGTCATCTTGATATAGGGACGCTGGATCACATGTTGTACTTTTGCCCCTTAATATTAGTCTTCTGGAAGTTGATATGGGTTTCAATTAATAGGATATTAGATACTTCCATTCCTATGTCATACGATATAGTGCTCTTTGGAACTATATTACAACCCAAGTCTCCAATTTCTGTAGCTAAGAATAGATTACTTCTTGAAATGACTGCTATACAAATGATTACAAAAAACTGGAAGAATTGCAATATCATTCAAAACTATTAACATACTATTAGCATATCATTGCTAGATGAATTGGAACATGGGGAAAGGAGGGTGGAACTACAATCATTTCTAGAAAAGAGGAGAAGGGTAGTACTAAAGGGAAGGGAAGCTATGCTCTTCCTTAATTATGTTTAAGTGGCGGGAAGTCATTGAGATGATCAGATGGAAGGTCACAAGTTATATGCGTCCTTAAACATAAATGTTTTTTAAATTTGTTTTAAATTTATCAATATTTTTCTCTTCTCTTATGTGGGCAGGCAAAGAATTCCAGTGTTCAGGCACACTTACTGAAAAAATACGTTTCCGGGTAGTGTCATAAAAGAGATGTCTGACTGAGGGGATATGTAATAGATTTTGGGTATTTGATCTTAATGTTCTGATGGAACTGTAAGGAATAATCAGCCTGTTAAGAAAGTGGGAATATGGAGGGATTTTATTTTAAACGTTAACATTAGCAGTACAACGTTAACAGTAAAACATCTAAATCCAGACCATTTGGATATGGGAGGGGCCAACATTGCAATGGACTGACCACCCAAACATGCCAACAGGGCAGTGGGGCATCTTAGAGAGCACTGCCTTGAAATTCTCATAAAGAGTGCCAGATGTACATCTTACCATAACCCCCTTATGATTTCTGATAAGCCCTCCAAAACGCTCCCAAAACCTACTACACCCACCTGTCTACCACCCCAGTAGCCCAGTAGCTAGATGGCACCTATATGGCAGTATAATAGGGTTTTAGTAGGCTCACATTTTCTACCATAAATGTAGTGGTTGGATTATAGGCCTGGTTCCTCCTCTGTATGGTTCACCAGCCCACTCACCAGGCTACTTAAGATACCTGTGTGCTGCTTTACTAGGCTATTGTCCTAGAGACAGGTATTGTAGCACTGCCGATACCTGGTCTTCAGGACATCAGTACAATGCTCACTACAACGCCTTTCGCTCTGCGACGTGCTTCCTCCAAGTAGGAAGTCCTGCTGGATCTCACTGGAACAAATATGGAACAAACTTGGCACAATAGTCAGTTCAGGGTTCAAACACAAAAACACTTTATTGTGTCCTGAAAAGGGGAGTCTGCCTCCGGGCAGTCCTGACTCCCAAAATACAACTCTTAGTCCATAAATCAAAATTATAGCAGAGTATGAACAGCAGAGCACAGCTGCCACCTTACTTCAGGTAAGCAGAAAAAACAAAAGAAAAGAATCACAGTCCAAAAACACTGTTGACTAATAGTCCATAAAATATGAGTCCAATATGCTGCTGTTTTCACCTTGACTAGTCACACAGCAGTCTGACTAGCCGTCCTAGCAGCGTTCTACTCAAGCCCTGCAATGTTCCAGGCTTGTGCCTCAATCAGTTTAACTTATCTGATTGGGGGGAGGGGAACAGGAGCAAGCGAATCCACTATTAAAGGTTCTGTAAAACAGAACGCCACGAATGGCCCCACTAACCCACCTATATGGAACGTGGATTCTCCCCAACTTACTTCCTGCCCTCAGTAAAGTTATAACAGCTGCACAACCTAATAAACTTCAGGGAGACAGTTATCTGCAGCTTATAACAAAAAGTATAGTTACTTACCTGTAACGTAGGTTCTCCGTGGACAGCAGGATAGTTAGCCACATATGGGTGTTGTCCCAACACCTCCCAATTTGCGGATAAGCTCTCCAATAGCTCAGAGAGATTTTTTTTTTTTTTTTCTCTGAGCATGTGCAGTGCCCGGGCCCCACTGGGCATGCCTGAGCCCTACCCATTTCCCCCTGCTTCCCCCTAATCCCCAGGATGTTCCTAGCTGTGGCCGGGTCGGCCGTATGGGGAGGCGGGTGGGTTGTGTGGCTGACTATCCTGCTGTCCACGGAGAACCTACGTTACAGGTAAGTAACTACACTTTCTCCTAGGACAAGCAGGATGAGTCAGCCACATATGGGTGACTCCCTAGCCGAGGGATGTACCGACTGGACCTGTGCCTTAGCGCTTTGTGCATCCCTCGCCTGGCTGTGGAGGCCGAGCCGGGCAGGGTAATCAGGCAAAGCAGGTAAGGTTGTGGAAACAAGGTTTTAGATAAAGTGCTGTGTTAACTGAGCAATAATATTCACAGAACAGTGAACTGGTCAATGACAATCAATGAACAGTGAGAGACCAACTGGTCCAAAGTGACAATTCGTACTTGCATGTGAGAATTCATACTTGCCTATTCCACATTCAGTCTAGACAGGAGTGCTGGAAGACCTACTTAACTCACAGAACAGTGAAACTGGTCAATGACAATCAATGAACAGTGAGAAAACCAACTGGTCAACAGTGACAATTCTTAACTGGTCAACAGTGACAATTCGTACTTGCATATGAGAATTCATACTTGCCTATTCCACATTCAGACTAGACAGGAGTGCTGGAAGACCTACTTAACTCACAGAACGGCGAAAACTGGTCAATGACAATGAATGAACAGTGAGAAAACCAACTGGTCAACGGTGACAATTCATAACTGGTCAATAGTGACAATTCGTACTTGCATATGAGAATTCATACTTGCCTATTCCACCTTCAGACTAGACAGGATTGCTGGAAGACCTACTTAACTCACAGAACAGTGAAATTGGTCAATGACAATCAATGAACAGTGAGAAACCAACTGGTCAACAGTGACAAATCGTACTTGCATGTGAGAATTCATACTTGCCTATTACACATTCAGTCTAGAAGGAGTGCTGGAAGACCTACTTAATCAATATCTATAACACCCTATTTGAACAGTGTTTGTCGATATTTATAACACCCTACTTGATCAGTGTTTGTCAAGGCTGTGCTAGTGGTTGCTGTCCCTCCTGGGAGGGAACCTGTGCTTGGTGAAGGTGTGTATGGAGGACCATGTGGCTGCATCGCAGATGTCCCCTATTGGTGTGTGGTGCAGATGTGCCGTTGTGTTGGCTATGGTTCTGCGCTGGTGGGCGTTGGCTCCCACCTGCGGTTGATGCTGCGCTTTTCTATAGGTGAAGGGGATGCACTCTTATATCCAGCGCGCGCGCCTGCATTTGGTGGCCGGAAGTCCCGGTCTGTTTTGGTCGTAGGAGACGAACAATTGAGGCTTGTCTAATCTGCTGCATAGTCAGGGCCCGCACACAGTCCAGGAGGTGTTGCTGAGGTGGCAGTGTGCCTCCCTGTGGGGAGATGTAGAGTGCCGGGAGGCCCGTTGAAGCCGCCTTCGGCAAGAATCGGGGATGGGTACTGGGTACCACCCTGTTCTCATGAGGGAGTGTGTCGGTAGACACGATGATCAGGGTTTTCCCAGCCAGGAATACGGGATCTGCCTCCCCCAAAGGTTTGAAGGGGTCGAGGTGAGATGATGCGGCACCAAGTTGAGGTCCCATCCGGGCGGTGGTGGTCTGACCGGTGGGTGCAGATTGGACAGTCCCTTCATGAAATTTTGTGATTACTGGATGCCTCGACACTGGTTTGCTGTCTAGGCCAGCGTGGTATGCCGTGATTGCACTTAGGTGGACCTTGATGGAAGTGGGTTTTAGGTCCCCCTGAGATAAGCTCAGTATGTACTGCAGGATGTCCGGTATGGGGCAGTTGTAGGGGTCTCGCTGCGTGTCTGTGCACTGGTAGCGGAACCTTCTCCCTTTCAACCCATAGCGTTTTCTGGTTGAAGGTCTTCTGGCTGCCATAAGAGTGTGCTCCACGTCTTGTGGTAGGTTCATCCTCTCATCATCCATGCGGTCAGGGCTAAGGAACGCAGGTGGTGGAGGGGGTAATGAGAACTGCACTGATCTGGAGCGGGGAGAGGTGGGTGAACCGCTATCCCTTGCCAGAACGGGAACCATGGTTGCAGGAGCCCGATCAGGGCAATCATGATCACCGTTGCTCTGTCCTGAAGAATCTTCTGCAGGACTTAGGGTGTTCAAACTCACAGACAGACCGTCGGGGCTGAGATGGCGATGGGTTGATCTCTTTGCGCAGAAGGTCGAGTATTTTGAGTTCGGTTCGGTTGCAAACAGGTCGATGCTCGGTGTGCTCCAGGTGCTGAAGATCTTCTTAATCGCCGCTGGGTTGAGACACCACTCATCGGGATCCAGCTGGTGGCTGAGTCTTTCTGCCAGGTCGTTCTGCTCCCACAGGAGGTAAGTTGCCTGGATGGTGCATTGAATGGAGTTGGAGAACTCCCACATGTGGCAAGCTTCCTTGCATAGCGAGGTTGACCCTGTCCCTCCCTGTTTGCTGATATAGTGCGAGGCCACCTGGTTTTCTGTTTGGGTGAGGACTGCCCTGCCTGTTTGAAGGTTTCGAGGGCATTCCCTAAGGCCCTGAGCTCCAGTGGGTGGGTGATCAGAGGTTGGGTACACTGGTCTCAGTGATGTCTGAGGTGCCCTTTCAGGGATCACATGAGTAGTCTGGTGTGCTGCACAACAAAGACCGGAGCGTGCTGACGATGAGCTGCTGGCAGGGAAGCACTGGGCCAGGGATGTCATGGCGTTGATCTGGTAGTCCCGTAGGACGGCCTTGGTCTGCGTGGTGTCGATGACTGCCCAGATGAACGATATCCCCTGGGTGGGTATCAGGTTGGGCTTCATGTAGTTGATGAGGAACCCCAGTTCTTGGAGGAGGGTTATGGTGGTTAACGGGGCTGCCAGCTGTCGAGATAAGATAGGACGCGCACCCCTTGAATGCGAGGATGTGCCACTGCCACGCACTTTGTGAACGCTCTTGGAGCCGTTGAGAGTCCAAGGGGCAGGACCTTGTACTGGAGGCGTCTGTCTTGGCTTTAGAAGCGACGATGCCTCCTGTGGGCTGGGTGCATGGGATACTAGCCAATACTCGGGCTGTAACAGGGCCAAGACTGTACCCAGAGAGTGCATCTGGACCTTGTGTATATATCTGTTGAGCTTACAGAGATCCAGGGACGAGCGTTGTCCTTGTCCATGGTGACGCGGGGGTTCCCGGAGTAGAAACCCCTTGGTGATCTCCTCTGTTCGTCACCGCATCTATTGATTCTGCCGAAGCAGGTCCTCTCCTTGCTGCAGGAAAGTTGGGTCGTCAGATGGAGGGTGCCCCGCCCACTTGGGGGGGGGGGGGCGGGAGTGGAGACGAATTCGGAATCCCTGCTTGATGATGCTGAGGGCCCACTGGTCGATGGTGATCCTGGGCCAAGTCTTCGCAGACAATCTGATCCTGCTGGGCCGGAGGGTGGTCAAGGTTCTATTTTTGTCTTGGGGAGAGGGCTGCCCTTGGATGCCCCTGCCCCTCGGGCGGTGCTTGTTTGCGTAGCAGTTATGTTACTGTTGCGAGTGCTGGGGCACAGACTGCTGTCAGTGTGGACTGGCTCAGTTGTAAGCTGGAGTCTCTATTTTATTTTATTTATTTATTTCCTCTCACTGGCCTCCTGATAAAGCCGCATCTGGAACTGGAGCGCAGCAATTCGTGCGCTCAGCATTGCGCCCTCGAAGGTCTTTTTCCCCGTGGAAACCAGGGTTTTTCAGGTCCTTCCCTGACGGGGGTTGGAGGGGGGGGGTCGTGCTGCCCTGTTTCTCTTAAGCTACCGCAATGTCCATGTATGGCTGCTGCGGGTTGTCGAATCCCTGGGCTGGAAAGATCTGGTACTTCAATCCCAGTCTCCTTGATGTTGGTTGCCCTGAGGAGGGAGTCAGCCAAATCTTGTCCCTGCAGTCCAGGAGGTTCTTGTGGACTGGAATCGCCACTGCCTGCGTGAAGTACTGGTACTGGTAGTTCAGGCCTTGTAGTACTCTGTCTTGGGTACTTGTTGTCCCCCCATGTGGATTTTTTAGTAAATATTTATTTATTTTTGTGGGTGGTGACTCGGGGCGTGGCTGGAGGCTGGTGTGTAGCTTGTTCCTCCGTTGCTTGGGTGCATGGCCTGCCGCTGAACCACGCCATGTTGTTGTGCGTGGCTCCCTCTAAAGGGGGGCATTGTGGGGAGTGTAGCCCGCTGAGAGAGGAGTGGGTCAGCAGGAGGATTAACTGTGGCTGCTGGTCCCACCCCTGGTGGTTCGCAGGTTCATGTGCTGCTCCACTTGACTGGTTGGGTGGCTCCATGTACCCCACCACCCTTCTCTGTCCTTCTTGAGAGGGGGGGAGAGCCTGCAGAGAGGGGGCAGGATGCACCCCTTCATCTGTGCCAGTGCTCCTGGCTGCGTTTCCCACTGTGCCTGGAGGCAGAGAAAGAGGAGTGATAATGCCTCTTGAGTGGGCTTCTGCTGCTGTACTGCCTATTGTATATTAAACTGTACAGCGCTGCATATGCCTTTCAGTGCTATAGAAATCATGAATAGTACAGAGTCCCTCATGCTAGCTGGAAAAACACTCTGCCTAGGTTTTATGAAGAGCAAACAGCTTTTAGACTGAGGAGTTTCAAACCCCCACCCTTGGAGAGGCATGGTCTGACATGCCGCATCTCTGAAGATATCAGCACCCTGCTGAGAAAGGCAGACTCCTCGTTCCCAACCTGAGAGGGGGAGGGGACAGGGGTGGGAAAGGTGTGAATTGTAGACTCTGCAGGACCCCAAGAGGGAAAGAAACATCGAGTTGGTTTTTTTTTTTTTCAGCATGTCCTTTATAAGCTGAACTCTGGGGCAGCATGTCTCCTACTGGGGGGAGAGGTCTGCAGGTCCCCTCCAAGGGAAAGAAGCATGGGAGATTCTTTCTCCTTAAATTCAGATTGGGAGGAGGGTGGGGCAGAGCCCTCGGGGCTGCAACAGATTATCAGAGGTTTTCCCAAAAACAAGCAGATAGGACTTACCTTTGAACCCCAATCGGCTCCCTTCAGAGGCCGGCTGTAAGAGGCAGCATGCCGTCTGGAGGGTGAAAGCCCCGATCTGTTGCTTGCAGAGGCTGTGGATTTACGCAGCAGCATGCAAGACTCCTATCGGCTGCCCTGCAGAGGATGGCTGCGTGGCAACATGCAAGGATTCCTGGAGAGATCTCTCGGTCTGGCGAGACTCCTATCGGCTGCCCTGCAGAGGTTGGTTCTAAGCGGCAACATGCAGGGACTCCGGGAGATATTTCTCTACCGGGCCAAGTGCAGGCGGGGGGATTAGCTGAGCCAGGGCATCCTGGAGGTTCCTTGCCACTGTAGCATGTGGATCCCCCGCTGCTGCATTCTGATGAGGATGGCTGCTGGAGGAAGATTCTCGGGCCTCACTTCTCTTCATGCCCTGCGGAGGCTGGCTGTCAGCAGCAACATGCAAGAACTCCTGGAGAGATCTCTCGGTCTGGTGAGACTCCTATCGGCTTCCTGCAGGGGCCGACGGCTAGCGACAGCATGCAAGACTTCCGGGAGAGATTTCTCGACTGGGCAAGTTGCAGTCGGGGGGGTTGACTGAGCCAGGACGTCCTGGAGGCTCCTCACCGGATTCGTCTGTGGATCCCCCGCTGCTACGCTCCGATGAGGATGGCTGCTGGAGGGAGATTCTCGGGCCTCACTTCTCTTCATGAAGTCTCTCAGTGCCCTCTTCCTTAGCTTGCGTGCACGTGGTGACATGTGCGCACAATGCAAGCCACACGGAAACCTCGAGCGCCGGATCCAATCAGTGGGCGCACAATTCGTGAGGATCCAGTGTGTTCATCCTCCTCCTGCATCCCAGTTGTTTCTTTAGATGATTCAGGCATCTTCAAGTTGATGAGTAGAAAAGTTGTAATGGAGAGCTGTAGAAAATCCGACCGATGGGAACGGGCGGAAACTAAAGACTGGGGATTAGGGGGAAGCAGGGGGAAATGGGTAGGGCTCGGGCATGCCCAGTGGGGCCCGGGCACTGCACATGCTCAGAGAAAAAAAAAAAAAAAATCTCTCTGAGCTATTGGAGAGCTTATCCGCAAATTGGGAGGTGTTGGGACAACACCCATATGTGGCTGACTCATCCTGCTTGTCCTAGGAGAAACGTTTTTTTTCACACACACAGCACACAGCAGCCCTTGTCTCATTCAGTCCTCTGAGCAGCTTGCTTTGCATATCATACAAGGAAATTACTACTGTTGCTTTCAAACTAACCAGCACTGCCACTTAGCTAAGATCCATACAGACATCTTCAGGCAATCCCTTAGTCTGCACCCATTCCATGGGCTCTGGTGCTGTCGGCTGGCTGGCTTCACAGTCATTGTCACATTCTCTCATTTCAATATCCTGAGATCCAAGAGCCCCATCAGGTGAGTACTCTCCTCTAGCTGACCCAGGCCAGACTGCCTTTCTTCTCCTGAGAGCAGCCTCTAAATGGCTCAAACGAGCCTGCCCTGTTCTGAGAGAGGGAGGAGCTACCTGCCTTGCCTCCTTAGCTTTTCCTGGAGTTTTAATTATCCTTTTCAGCTGGGGACTAGCAGAGGGAGCAGTATGCCTCAGAAGCTGTTCTAGGCTGTTCCCCTGTTCCTCCTGTACTCCCTTCACCTGGTTTGTTTCAGCATTAAAGGGGAAGTCAGCAATTTCTTTTCTCCTGTGTATCCTAGGGCTAGCTTTAGCACTAGGATTACTAGGCACGAGTCCACCTTTAGGTCTAGGATCGTGACAGTATGTACTGTTTCATTCAGATCTTTGTGGGTGGGAGAGGGTCAGTGACCACTGGGGGAGTGTGTGTGTGTGTGAGGGTCATTACTTAATCCCTCCAGTGGTCATCTGGTTAGTTTGGGTACGTTTTTGGCACATGGATGGTTGTAAAACAAGTTCATCCTGGATGTCTTGGGAAATGTTTGATTATTACTGCAAGACATCCAAGTGCTAAGCCCGCCTATATCATGCCTCCAAAACGCGCCCTTAAACAGCTAAGAAGCCTAGCCAGTTGACACTTTCCAAAAATGCCAGGACTAGTAGTAGATTTAAAACAAACCAGTAAAAATATTCCTTCATTCAATATGTAATTAACCTCCTTCTTTACAAAGCCACACTAGCATTTTTAATGTGGCCATGGCGGTAAAAGCTTAGCCGCTCATAGTAATTCCATGAGCATCAGAGCTGTTACCACGGTGGCCGGAGCTAAAAATGCTAGCGCAGCTTTGTAAAGGAGGAGTTAAGCTCTGGAATGTGGTGAAAGAAATTAGCATAGTAGGGTTTAAAAAAGGTTTGGATAATTTATTTGTTCAAAAAAAAAAATTCTTTATTTATTCAATTTTAATTGAACATATAGCATATATATGCATTAAGAAACATAAATTTTAAAAAAGCTATAACACCAAAAATTCAACAAAGGATTATCCTTATGGAACCTAACATAAAGGTGAATTTTCATAGCAGATTTCTCTATAAGTCCTTACGCTATTACGATGGACTTGGGAAAATTGACTGCTTATTTCTAGGATAAGCAGCATAAAATCTGTTCTACTCTTTTGGGAATTTTGCCAGGTACTTGTGACCTGGGTTGGCCACTATTAGAAACCTTTGGTTTGTCCCAGTAAGGCAACTCATTTTATGTTCTTAGTTGAAATATGGCCTGTGTCAACTCAAATGGCTACATAGAATATTTTATTGAACGGCATTTATAATAAAGGACAAGTGTGCTCCATTTTCTGGTCATCGCCACTGTTATGGTTTCCTTAAAAACCACAAAAATGGATGTCCATATCTGACCTGCATACTTGGGCGTTCATATTTTAAACTGCATATTCTAAATTTAAAATCTAGTTTTAACTTTGTGCAGTGGCAGTATTGAAGCCAATGAGTTAAAATATGTTTAACTACATAAAGTGAATTTGAGTCCTAAGTAACTGTATTGGGAAGAACAGGGAGGATGAATATTTTGGTGTAGCTCATGCACTATTCTCTTTTCCATCTGCCAAGGGTTGTAAATTTAAAAGATTTCAATTTCTGCTGTCCTTTCAAGTGGCATTAATGGGTTAAGGATTTGGCTCTCTTGATTATGTCAACTGACTCTTATCTGCAATTTCAACATGTCTTAAAAAAGTATCTTTTTACTGAATACTTTGAAAATTAGGCACGTTCTGCCTTTCTTCTCACCTTTTGTACTCAGAATCTTTTGTGAACCGCATAGAACTTAGCGGTATTTGCGGTACAGAAGTGATTTTTTATGTTATCTTTTTTGTTATGCCAAAGCAGCTCATCATTAATCATGAGATTCACTCTGACATAATGCTTTTACATCTATAACTGAAATTTATTATTTGTTGCCTTTCCTAAAATGATGTGAAAAGCTAATACCCTTTCTTCTATTTGCTGAATAGAGACATGTATACTATTCACAAATAAGTGCATGATAAGCAGAATTCTTTTCTTATTCATTCCAACCTTCAAATTCCACAGATAAAAAAGGGGAAAATTACATTTCATAAAATGCTCACGTTAAGCCTGTAATTCTGGGGTTTTAATAACCTTCAATATACATATTAGGGTTTAAGAAATGGGGATTGCATTCCTTTTTGCTATTCATAGAAACAGAAACTTGATGGCAGATAAAATGGCTGATCACGTCTGCTCATTCACAGCATCACTATCTCCTCCTCTTCCTAAGAGATCCCACATGCCTGTCCTACGCTTTCTTAATTCAGACACAATCTTTGTCTCTACCACCTCTACTATAAAAAAGTATTTCCTTAGATTACTCCTGAGTCTATCACCTCTTAACTTCATTCTATGCTCTCTCATTCCCTTCTCTACAGTCTGTCCAGCTGGTAAAGTTTCAAGTTTTATTTTATTTGATATACCACTTATAAAGCCTAAACTGTTTCCATACAAATTGTATACAATTATATAAAAAAATAGAGGGAACATACAAAATAGTTATTTAAAAAATATAAGGGACTAACATACATGACACAAAAAGGAAAAAGGAAGGGGAGAGGAACAAACCAAATGGGAATGGGTTAAAGGAGTAGAGATAGAGATGGAGATGAAAGAAAAGAAATAAAAAGAGAGAGAGAACCTATAGGAGGAAAATAAGGATTATAGGAAAATAACCTATAAGTGGAAAATAAGGAGTACTAGTTTAGGTTTCGAACGCATCTTTGAAAAGGAAAGTTTTGAGGCCATATTTAAACTTCTGGAGACAGCTTTCTTGACTGAGGTTAATGGGAAG
This sequence comes from Geotrypetes seraphini, assembly GCF_902459505.1. Taxonomy (NCBI): domain Eukaryota; kingdom Metazoa; phylum Chordata; class Amphibia; order Gymnophiona; family Dermophiidae; genus Geotrypetes; species Geotrypetes seraphini. The sequence goes on along the minus strand of NC_047094.1, from coordinate 66,809,639 downwards.
GGGTAGGGCAGGTCATTCCACATTGTTGGTGCAACAACAGCAAAAATTGTTTTCTGGTGGCGTCGTAACTATTTGGCACATGGAAGGGATGGCAAGAAGATGTTTTTGTGTAGACCTAAGTACTCTGGACATGGTATATGGCAGGGGTGTCAAAGTCCCTCCTTGAGGGCCGCAATCCAGTTGGGTTTTCAGGATTTCCCCAATGAATATGCATGAGATCTATTAGCATACAATGAAAGCAGTGCATGCAAATAGATCTCATGCATATTCATTGGGGAAATCCTGAAAATCAGACTGGATTGTGGCCCTCGAGGAGGGACTTTGACATGCAGGCGAGTGGCTCATTTGCACTTTAAAAGCGAGGAACAGAATCTTAAATGAAATACAGTGTGCTATAGGCAGCCAGTGTGCGTCTATTAGAAGGGGTGTCATGTGGTCGTAGTGTCCCTGTTCTTAACTGTATTTAGTCCCATGCTTCCTGTGAAGAAGAATAATTACAAATCACAAGATATTTTGAATAAACATTGCTGGATACTGGAGAGGAAAACAGTGCAGGTGTTTAGACAGGATAGCACACTGTGTTGTTGATTATTAGACAGGCTGGTAGATTTAGGGTCTGAAGGTTTAGCAGGGTCAGATCTCCATACAAAAGGATAAGGGATGTTAGGAGCAAGTGTAAATCTGCCTTTTTCTTTGCAGAGATCCTGGTATCTAACCACAAATTCTCTCTTCTTCAGAGATCTGCAGCACTTCCTCTGGGATGAATGTTGTGTTCTGCAGTCAGTGTCCTGCTGTCTGGAGCTTTATGCTCACAGGTAATGGGATTAACACCCAATAGAGCAGAGAGTTGATTATAAAAAATGAACTAAAAACATTTCTTGTTAGAGGTTTGAATGAAGTATTGTGATAACTGTATTTATTAACTTGAATATGTGGAATTATAGTAAAAAAATATGAAAAGTTGTCAGTGATAAATTTATGGGACTTACAGGAGAGTAGAAAACAGTTGCCTCAGCCAATAGCAGTGGTAGCAGCATATAGGACAGTGGTCTCAAACTCAAACCCTTTGCGGCGCCACATTTTGGATTTGTAGGTACTTGGAGGGCCTCAGAAAAAATAGTTAATGTCTTATTAAAGAAATGACAATTTTGCATGAGGTAAAACTCTTTGTAGTTTATAAATCTTTCCTTTTGGCTACGTCTTAATTATCATATTGTAATTTATAGCTAAACAGATATATGAGCAAGTTACTGTTTTATTTTACTTTTGTGATTATGATAAAACATATTGAGGACCTCAAAATAGTACCTGGCTGGCCACATGTGGCCCCTGGGCCGCAAGTTTGAGACCACTGATATAGGACATCAGGTGGCCCCTCCTCAGGGCCAGCAGAATTGATCTGCAACCAGCAGGAGTGTTGGGGTTCAGACTACTTTCTACTAGCCATGTGACTGCTGGTGAGGAGGTACCTGAATTCAGGATACTACATGGGGGCTATGCTCAAAGAAGGCAAGCCAGCTGATCCAGTTGTAAGAAAGTTCAGGATTAAGCAGATGTTTGGATCATGTACAGTTTGGGTTCTTATTGTTCAGTAAATTAAACTGCAGCCCTGCTGTTACCCGAACAAATGGTCTGGCCTTCCTCACCGCTGGAATTGTTGTCTATGTGGGTTGATGGTGCTTCAGGGGCTGGACAGAGTTGTCACAGATGCTTAAGTTATGAGGGAGGGAGCAAGTGTTCTTAACTTCTCACATGTTTCAAACAGTTTGATTATTTTAATTTGAAATGAATCTTGATTGTACATTTCTTAAGGGAGTGATCATCTGCCCCAGTGGAATGTTACCGCAGTGAGACGTCACTTGGTTTATCTCTATTTTGTGCTATTTTCCAGTGTACAGAATCTATCAGCTGGCTAAGGAGCTAGTTTGCTGCATCACCTGAGATAAAAATTACATTCATCAGAGTAACAAAATATGTTTGCTTGTTTCTATTAAAAACAAGTGTATATTTAGAAGTATGTTTAGCTTGGTGAAGTACAAGCTATAGGGCTTATTTGCTAAGGCCCGGATTCTCTATATTGTGCTGAATTCGGCAGCCGCCTAAAAAGCAGCCGCCAATCATGTGTATAGAGAATCGCACCTCCGGGTTTTCCAGGCCTACATTTTTGGCACTTATCTTTGTCATGAATCACATCTACGTATGCGATTTAAGGCACCTAACACCACTTCCAGTATTAGCCACACGTTAAGGGCCATAAAGCCAATAGGCACTGTAATGTTTTTTACCATTTTAAACAGCATTTCTCAATTAAGTTAGGTGGTGGTAGAATTTCTCCCTAAAAGCTTTCGCTTATAAATGGGGAAAGCGTCTCGGACGTCTCGGTGGGAGATACGCCAGCCACCAGTGACCATAACATGGTATGGTTTAACCTTAAGAAAGGCTTCCCTAGATCACAAACAAAAACAAGGGTACTCAATTTCAGGGGCACTGACTTCGCACACATGGGAGATTTCGTCTACCAGACGCTGCAGGTTCAAGAAGTAACTGATAATGTGGAAGCTATGTGGTCAACCTTGAAATCGATCCTTCATGAGGCAACTATCCGCTACATAAAATCGGTAACCAAACAACAAAGAAAAAGGAAACCCCAATGGTTCACAGATGAGGTATCATACCTCGTCAAGGAGAAGAAAAGTGCATTTCTCTCATACAAACGCATGGGGGAAAAAGAAGCAAACATTGAATACAGGACAAAGTCTGCAGCGGTCAAAACAGCAGTCAAGGAGGCCAAACTTCATATGGAAGAAACTCTAGCGAAGAACATCAAGAAAGGGGACAAATCCTTCTTCAGGTACATTAGCAACAGGAAAAAGAACACAAACGTGATAGTACGCCTTAGAACGCCAGACGGGAATTATGTGGAAACTGACTCCGATAAAGCCAAACTACTGAATGATTACTTCTGTTCAGTCTTTACCTGCGAGGCACCAGGGCATGGGCCTTGGCTGGATGCAAAGCAAAGCATGGATGACCCATTTCAGAAGTTTGAGTTCACACCAGCTGATGTTTACAGAGAACTGTCAAGACTCAAGGTGAACAAAGCCATGGGACCGGACAATCTGCACCCAAGAGTGAACATAAGAACATAAGAACATAAGCAGTGCCTCCGCCGGGTCAGACCATAGGCCCATCCTGCCCAGCAGTCCGCTCCCGCGGCGGCCCAAACAGGTCATGACCTGTCTGTATCACCAGAAGGGGCTCCCTTGCCACCTTGGTTTCTCATTTAAGTCCTGTCTTCCTATCGAAGTCCTAACCCTCCGGTCTTGCACATGCACGACCTGGTTTGGTTTCTATACTCATTACCTGGTTAGCTTTCTATACTTGTGTTACATCCCAGCTCCTCCCTCAGTATCCCATGATCCCTTTATCCTTCAGGAATCCGTCCAATCCCTGTTTGAATCCCTGTACCGTACTCTGCCTGTTCACTTCCTCTGGTAGCGCATTCCAAGTGTCCATGACCCTTTGGGTGAAAAAAAACGTCCTTGCGTTTGTTTTGAACCTATCTCCCTTCAGTTTCTCCGAATGCCCCCTCGTATTTGCTGTCCCCTTCAGTCTGAAGAATCTGTCCCTATCCACCCTCTCTATGCCCCTCATGATCTTGAAGGTCTCTATCATATATCCCCTGAGCCCCCTTTTCTCCAGAGAGAAGAGCCCCAGCCTATCCAACCTCTCGTCGTATGGGCAGTTTTCCAGCCCTTTTACCATTTTCGTTGCTCTCCTTTGGACTCTCTCAAGTACCGCCATGTCCTTCTTGAGGTGCGGTGACCAATACTGAACGCAGTATTCCAGATGTGGACGCACCATCGCTCGATACAATGGCATGATGACTTCCCGTGTTCTGGTTGTTATGCCCTTCTTTATGATGCCAAGCATCCTGTTGGCTTTTTTCGAGGCTGCTGCGCACTGTGCAGATGGCTTCAGTGATGCATCCACCAGCACACCCAAGTCTCTCTCAAGTCTGCTGTCTCCCAACAATACCCCCCCAATTTGTAGTTGAACAACGGGTTCTTTTTCCCTATATGCATGACCTTGCATTTGTCCACGTTAAAGCGCATTTGCCATTTGTTTGCCCAGTCTTCCAGCTTGTCCAGGTCTCTTTGTAGTGCTCAGAGAGCTATGCGATGTATTGGCGGAACCGTTAGCCATGCTCTTCAATCTCTCCCTAAGTACGGGGAGAGTCCCCCTGGACTGGAAAACTGCCAACGTTGTTCCTCTGCACAAAAAAGGTTGCAGAGCGGAGGCTGCGAATTACAGACCAGTAAGTCTCACATCAATAGTGTGTAAACTCATGGAAATTCTACTTAAAGGGAAATTAGACACGATATTGGATGAGGGAAATCTAAGGGATCCCTGTCAACATGGATTCACTAGGGGCAGGTCATGCCAATCCAATCTTTTCAGCTTCTTTGACTGGGTGACAGGAAAGCTAGACTCGGGAGATTCTCTGGACATAGTGTACTTGGATTTCAGTAAAGCGTTTGACAGTGTCCCACACCGTAGACTATTAAACAAGATGAAATCGATGGGGTTAGGTGAGAAACTAACTGCATGGGTCAATGATTGGCTGAGTGGAAGACTTCAGAGGGTGGTGGTCAATGGCACCCTCTCTAAGACATCAGAGGTGACTAGCGGAGTGCCACAGGGCTCAGTCCTGGGACCATCCCTTTTTAACAAATTCATAAGGGACTTGACCCGAGGGCTTCAGGGAAAAGTAGCGCTGTTTGCCAACAACGCCAAACTGTGTAATTTAGTAGGTGAAAGCGATCTCACGGATGGTATGACGCAGGATCTGATCAAGTTGGAAAACTGGTCCTCAACATGGCAGCTGGGCTTCAATGCAAAGAAGTGTAAGGTGATGCATCTCGGCAGCAGAAATCCATGCAGAACATACACCTTGAATGGAGAAACACTAGCTACGACTTCAGAAAAACGGGACTTGGGAGTAATCATCAGTGCAGACATGAAGGCTGCCAAACAGGTAGAGAAGGCCTCATCCAAGGCAAGGTGAATGATGGGATGTATCAATAGAAGCTTCGTCAGCCGTAAACCTGAAGTCATAATGCCACTGTACAGAACCATGGTGAGACCTCATTTGGAGTACTGTGTGCAATTCTGGAGGCCACATTACCGTAAAGATGTACTTCGAGCTGAGTCAATCCAGCGAATGGCCACTAGGATGGTCTCCTGACTCAAGGGTCTCTCATACGAGGAAAAACTGGGCAAGTTGCAGCTCTACTCTCTAGAGGAGCGCAGGGAGAGGGGTGACATGATTGAGACATTTAAGTACGTCACAGGTCATGTCGAGGTGGAAAACGACATATTCTTTCCTAAGGGACCTTCAGTCACAAGGGGGCACCCACTCAAACTCAGAGGAGGGAGATTTGGTGGTGACACCAGGAAGTATTTCTTCACAGAAAGGGTGGTGGATCACTGGAACAAACTACCGGTGCAGGTGATCAAGGCCACTAGCGTGCTCGACTTTAAGAATAAATGGGACATCCACGTGGGATCTCTACGTGGGTCGAGCAACACTCTGACTTAGTGGGGTGGGTCAGTAGAATGGGCAGACTTGATGGGCTATAGCCCTATTCTGCCGTCATCTTTCTATGTTTCTATTTCCCTGCAGACACAACACCATTACCTCTTGTGTTATGCCCTACATTCCACCAAGGACTAGTTAAAAAATAACTCCCCTTCTTGTTGTTTTCCTGAACCAGTTGCTCCAAGAAGCATTTATTACGTCTAACAATCAGGGCCGGTGTTAGGGGGGAGCAGACAGGCAGCTGCTCTGAGCCCCACAGCTACAGGGGGCCCCCGACTGCCTGGTGAGAAGATGTAAGCTTCCCTCCCTTCAACTCCCTCACTACTGCAGCCTGTAGGCAAATTGAACCCTCGCCACAGGGCTCAAACACTGCGTGAAGGCTACCCTTCTCCTCAAAAACAAGGCGTTACATCATGAGAGAGAGAGGGAGTGGAGGGGGAGAGAAATTCTACTGCACCCAATTGGGGAGAGAGAGGGAAAGAGGGAGAAGGAAGACAGAGAAGGAAGAGGAGAAGAAAGAGATGCCAAGACCATGGGAGGGAGGGAAAGGAAGGAAGGAAAGGAGATGCCAGACCAGGGGAAAAGAAGGAGGGAGAAGAGATGCCAGATAATGGAGTAGGAGGGAGAGATGGAAGGGAAGGAGAGCAGAGAGATGCCAGGGCATGAGGGGAGGGAAGGGAAACTAAGGCAACAGATGCCAGACCAGAGGAAAAGGAAGGAGAGGAGAGAGATGCTAGAGCATGGGGATAGGGAAGGAAATGAGAGTGATGCCAGACTATGAGGTGGAGTGGGAAGGAAGAAAATGAGAAGAGAGATGCCAGAGCATAGGGGAGGGGTGGAGGCAGAAAAATTGAGAAGGGGTGAAGCTGAAATGAATCATGTACAAGGAGAGAAGGAGCACAGGATAGACAGTTTATTGAAGGAACATAGAAAGAGGGAAGATGCCATATGGAAGAGAGAGAGAGTGGACATTAGTTGGAAAGGGCAGAGAGGGCAGACAGTGGATGGAAGGGGTAGAGAGAGAGGGCAGAGGCTGGATGGAAGGGGCAGAAATGATAAAAGGTAGAACGATTTTTTATTGCTTTATGTAGAATAAAGTAGTATTGCAACTGTATTGATAAAAGTTTATAAATAGGAAATGGAAATAAGGCAATCTTTTTTTTTTGGACTAAATCCCTTTCCTCAAATCAGGACAGGATACCATAACAGCAGTATACTTTACTGTCCTGAAGAAAGAAGATTTGGACTCTGAAAGCTAATTGAAAAATGAATTAGTCCAATAAAATGGTATTTTCTTATTTCTCATTATTTATTTTATTTCTGCTCGTTAATTTGTAAAGTGGTGATTGTTATTTATAAATTTTTTCAAATTTACATCTGCTATCTTTATATTTTGCACAGTATTAGGGGACATGTGTCACTGTTTCTGTTGGGGTTGCATTGTATGCAGAGTCTGGTTTCTTGGCAGTTCAGTTTAACTTTTGTCTACATATTTCTATTTTTGGTTTGTGATTACTTATTACAAAGCAAAGCTTGTATATAATTTGAATGCTTTAATTTAAGCACAACAAAAAATGCATTCATGAAACGTAGTACAGTGCACCCCCACGAATTCGCAGCCAGCTATTTGTGGTGCTGGCCATTTTCTGACTGCGAATGACCGGGCAGGAGAGGGCGGCAGGAGAGGACAGCTGGAGTGCTGGCGAGTGAAAGAAATCAGTCGTGGTATGCTCCGATGGCCTCTTCCTGTACTAAAGTCGGGCCTCACCAATCAGAAGCTGTGTGTCAAAGCAGCCTCTCCGGCTGCCCTCTCCTGTCTCCCCTGCTAAAAACTGTATTTGCGGTTTTTCAACATTTGTGGGGATTCCTGGAACAGAACCCCTGCAAATATCGGGGGAGTTCTATATTAAGAGGATACCATTGCAAACTATTTAAAGTGGAGAAAAAGACCTCAGTATTACGTTGGATTCAGACAAAAGTTACTGATCCTCCAGACATATCAACTTCAAAAAGTAGTTTGAAGTCGAACACACATCCTCGATCAACAAAAAAATCCACTATTTTAATTACTTTCCTCAAATCATCAGTTGCACTCCTTTACTTAATATTCTCAAAAAAAGCAAACCGCATATCAGTGCAATACTGGTGAAATAATTTAACAAGCGCAAAGTAAAGGAAAACCAAAACTTATCTGTTGCAGATGTCTCCTCCGTACAGGCTAGCAGAAAAGGCAAGGCAGGACAAACTGGTTTACTATTTCTCACATCGGCATTTTTTGTGCAGGGATAAGCTCCAATCCCCATAAAGATTTTCTTTAGCAAATTCCCGACAGGGCCCCTGTTTCGCTATCAAAGTTTCGTCAGGGGAAATGCTACAAAATAAAGAAAATATAAAACACAGAACTTAAGAAACAAAAACTCAAAAAAATATACCTTCAACTTGAGCTGTACGCTTCAAAGATCCTGCATCCAAAATGGCTTCTCGGCGTACCAGAAGTAGGTTGCCACACCACTACAGAAAAGGGATCAGGGAACACGGTTCGCTACTGCGCATGCGCGGGCTAGCATTTTATTATTTAAGATGATAGCATTACAACTTGCTCTGTTCTCCCAGTGGATATCAAAGAAGATATCATGGGGAGGGGTTGCATGTGATTATTTTATACAACTGCAGATCTAAGTGTGTGGATAAATGTTTCTAATTATTCTGTGTATCTAAATTTCTCTTTTTCTTTCCTGCATTTTCAGTATTTCTGAGTTTGTGGAGCCAGCAGGTTTCTGCATTATCTATTGTCCCCATACCAAAGATTGCAGCAGTGGGAGAGAATGTTCTGTTGTCTGTCGATGGTGTCTCTGGGAAGATTCTGGTGATCAACTGGAACAAAGAGGAGGGCACAAATACAATTCCGATATTGCTTTTTATCCCATATGGAACACCTCCTGATACAGTTTATTCTCCTTATAAGGGTCGGGTGAGGGGATTTCCAAACAGTTCCATGGAGATCTCAGGAGTTAATATAAAAGACAATGGCAATTACACTGTACAAATTCAAAAAGATGTCACACAAGAAAAAGCCACAGTAACCATAACAGTCTACGGTGAGTGATTTAAAACATTTTTTATCTCCCAGTTAGAAATTATGAATTGAAGAAAAAAAATTAAACTGGAAAAAGAAGATGAAGGAATGGGAAAATCAAGAATTTACAATACACGAGTAGTAAGATGGTGAATAATGTACTGTATTAATACTTTGCCTAATATTCAAAACAATTTAACTGGGCAGGAGAGGCTCTTGCCTGATTAAATGACTTATGGCTGCCTAAGCACTGATATTCAGTAGCCCTTAACCTGAGACTAATGCTGAATATCGCCCTAATCACCCTTACACTGTCTGGTTAGTGGGAAGAGCTGGTACTTAACCTGTTAGTAGTGATAATAGTAATAATAATAACTTTATTCTTGTATACCGCCAACACCAGCAGTTCTAGGCGATTCACATTAAATAAAACTGGACAATCAGTGAAAAATACAGTTTTGTGAGAAAATACAGCACACCTGAGGGCTATTGAAGTGATGTACATTATGGTACTGTAGGTTATTTTTTGAGGAATCACAATTTTGTCTCCTAGTCCAAACACTAATCTTGGGATTGCTGGATTATTGCAACATCTTTTACCTACCATGTCCAGCATCAATCATAAAACAGTTGCAAAATACAGCACTAAGATTAATCTTTTCCATTAACAAATATGACCACATAACACCAGTCTACCTAAAAACCACTGGCTCCCCGTGAAAGGTTGAATCATATTCAAATTCTATTGCCTGTTGTTTAAAGTACTACAGGGCTAAGCCCCAATTTATCTAAACAATAGATTCACACCAAAAGAAGCAAAAAGACCTCAGAAAAACATGAATCCCTTTTCTTACTTTTCAACCCCCAAAAAACTAAAAAGGCTAAAAAATTTAGAAGGCCTACTGTCATTCCAAGCAGCAAAACCAGATAAAGATGTGGTCAAAATCCTAGGTAGAAGCAAAGGAGACAAATCCCTTCTCACACCGGAGAAAGAAGAAAGAGCAGCAAAGGTGACTTCTGGGTTCCAAACAGTTTTATTAGTTCAAATATAGACTCGACATGTCCGTGTTTTGGCCTAACCAGCCTGCATTAGTGCAAGGCATATAAACAACTGTTAGAATCTTAGGTGCTGTATCAGATTATGGAATATTCCAGAAACAAATCAAAACAATGTTATTTAGCAAATTTGTTTTGCATTGCTAATCTAATGTCTGTCTAATAATTAGCTTAATTTTAACAGAAGCTTTGAACCTTTATTGAACTCCTTTTTGGATTGTGGTTAATAATAAGCTTTGAAATGTGATTCCCTGGAAATGCCCAGATATCTCTTTTTGTAATCTGCCTAGAACTGAAAGATTAAAGTGGAATAGAAGTCAATAAATGTAATTTTCTGGCCCTGCAGGGCTCACAGTCTAAATTTGCACCTGATACTGCCTCAGGTTAAGTGACTTGCCTAAGATTACACAGAGTTGCAGGGGAATTTGAACTTTGTTTATTGCTCTAACCATTAGGCTACTCCTCCACTCCTTAATACTGTCTTTATAGATATATAGATACTATATATATACTGTGTATATATATATTAATATCAGTAATACCAGTAACAGTCCCAGTGCAATCAGAACCAGAGTGTCACAATACTGGTATGAGTACTAGATGTATCATTAGTATAACACTGGCCTTAGAATCAGCTTAGAAATCAGCTCCAGTATCATCAGTGTTTAACATTACTACTGGCAGTAACACTAATACCAGTATCATTGACTGTAGTATCATTACCTAAATCCCTTGCATTCTCTGCAGACAGGTCATTTTCCGCTGTAATTACAGAGTTGTTACTATAAAGGTTTGAGGTTTTGTGGCAGTAACGGAGAAACAGGTTATGTGATCTTTCTTTTTCAAGGTTTTTATTCATTGTCGGTGCTGTTTGTGGCTGCAGAAGTGGTTCCACCTCTGGAATCTGAGATGGAGCTTTAAGTTTATGCTATAAATCAATTTAATAATAATAATAATAACTTTATTCTTATATACCGCCAACAATCTTGCGACTTCTAGGCGGTTTACAATGAAGAGAAACTGTACAGACAGCGAATTACAGAGTATAGCATTGAACATCAAGTGATAGTAACAGGAGAGTTACAGGGCTGTGTATTACATGGTTTCACAATGAGTAGCATTATACAGTCGACGATATTCAGAGCATAAGTAGGAGAAGAGAAAGGAGATTGCGCTTTGAGTTACAAAGGTGCAAGGCTGCGAAGGTGAAAAAGATAACATAAGATGTTGATGAGAAGTAAGTTGTTAACTTGGTACATTTGAACGAAGGACGGGCACCAGTGGGAAAAACTGGTAACAATTAAAATTAAAACCTAACAATTAAAACCTAACATTAAAAATTCAGATTAAAATCTCTTTTTTTTGATGGTAGATCTCTGAGACAGAGGTCTTTTTCTCTTTGTGACCCGTTCCTTCACACAGTAACATGCATAGTAACATAGAGAGTAACATAGGAACAGTCGCAAACTATACAAAATACAGCATTAAGATTAATCTTTTCCATGAACAAATATGACCACATAACACCAGCCTACCTAAAAACACACTGAAAGGCTGAATCTTATTCAAATTCTATTGCCTGTTGTTTAAAGTACTACAGGGCTGTAAAACAGAGGGGCAATTTCAATAGGACATCTAAGTCCGAGTTTGGACATTTTGGAGAAAATGTCCAAAAATACAGTAGAGAACATGACCATTTTCAAATCAGAAAAACATCTAACTTTTTGTTTCAAAAATGACCATTTTTTAAAATGTTTTTGGCTCTGTGTGTCTATCTTTTAGGACCATTATTAAAAACAAAATGTCTTAATAAATGCACACAAACAAGCTATTGGGATGTAGGAGGGGCCAGCATTATTAGCAAACTGGACACAGACACATCAGCAGAGCAGAGGGGCAATCTAGGGGGTACTGCAGTGAACGTCACATTTAAAAGTTCCAAGACACTAAACAAAGGAATGTTTGTTGGAGGTTAGCACTATGGAACATATGTTCCTTACATGCCCTTATGTGGCTGATTACTGGGATAAAGTCTGGTCATCCATTTCTGAGTTGCTTTCTATCACAACACCCTTTATCTTATAGATTGATTATTTGTGGTATTATTGATATGAATGTTGAGTTGGATACTTATAAAGCCCAATGTCTGAAAAATTTGGTTGTGAGTTAGATCAGTGTTCTTCAACCACTGGTCCATGGACCAGTGCCGGTCCACAGAAATTTCCTGCCAGTCCACAGGGCCAGCACGTGCATCAGGCCCAAAACAGTGTTCTTCAACCGTCGGTCCACGGTGCGATCGATGCGGCGTTATCTTCGAGCCAGCTCCCTCTTCCTAACTGATTCAGTGCACAAAGCCATAGGCAGTGGCTCCTACGGGCATCCTGCTCTTGAACCGGAAGCCTTCTCTCTGATGTTGCAACGTCAGAGGGAAGGCTTCCAGATGAGGCACGGGACGTGCAAGGTGCAATTAGTACTAGTATGGGGGCGGGGTCTGGGGTGGAGATTGGGTAGAGATGGGCGGGGTCTGGCCCACGACTTAGCCCAGTGTTCTTCAACCACCGGTCCATGGATCGATGCCGGTCCACAAAATAATTATTTTATTTCTGCCGGTCCATAGGTGTAAAAAGGTTGAAAAACACTGAGTTAGATTACAATAATTGGTGGAATTTGGTGTGTTTATATGCTAAATATGAGAAAATACTTGCAGTTAAGTGTGGTAATTTGAGGAGATTTAATAAAATTTGGGAATCTTTACTTAAATATTGTGATTAATTTATTTTTGGTGCTTGTTAACATAATATTTTTACAGCATCTCATGACTAATGTTTTGTATCTATTGTTTTAATATTGTTCACTTGTTTGTGGATATTATGCATAGTATGTAAAATTTAATAAAATATTTACAGAGAAAAAAGTCCCAAGTACACATTTCAAAAACTGAATGGTGAGTCCTCCAAAACTACAACTACTACTACTATACCACTACTATTCATTTCTATAGTGCTACTGGATTTAAGCAGTGCTGTACACATTATATACAAGTACTTTCCCTGACCCTAGTGGGCTCTGGGGCATTGGATAGTTTCATGAATTGCCAGGGTAACAAGGAGCTGCAGTAACCATTAGGCTACTCTTCCTTTCTATTTTGACCCTCATGTGGTATAATATTTAAAGGCATTATCTCAAGATGTGTTTGGAAATTGTTTTTAATTGGCTACTCGAGGCCATTAAAACAGGGACAATTTCTGTATCTTTCTACCATATTTTCTTGGTTTGATGAGATGTGTCTGATGTGACTTTTCTGATGTTGAGTGAAGTCTTCTCTCTACCTGAAGGTGCTCCCACATTCTGTACACGCATAAGGTTTCACTCCTGTGTGAATTCTCCAGTGGACTGTAAGATATGTCTGACGTCCGAAGCTTTTATCACATTTACTATATTTGAATGGTTTCATATTGTGAATTTTCTAGTGTTTTGTGATGTCTACATGACATTGGAAGCTTTTACCACATTGAAATACATGTAAATAGTTTGATTCGTGTGTGGATTCTCTGACTGAAGCTTTTACCACATTCAGTACATGTAAAGAGTTTTTACTTGGATAAGCTCTGCTATTAATTTTGAGGTTTTCCTTTTGCTTGAATGCTTTATCATTTTCAGCATATATAAATTCTCTCTCTCCCTTTTGGATTTACTGTACCCACTTGTATACCACCACAATTGGCCTGCAGGTGTCATTGTTATGTAGGTACAATAGGTTTTGTGTGGGTTCGGGAGGGTCTACTATCATTGGCATAGTAAGGGAGGGTGGTACACACTGGGGCTTGGTGGGGGCACCCATCATCCTCCCTACCCCCCCACAACTGCTCCTTCCTAACCACCCTGCTGCACGCATGCACCCCTTCCCTCATACCTCATTAATTTTCCTGGCGTGAGCATCATCATGAACTTGTTACCAGTGTCAACCCTCTCTGATGTCACTTCCGGGTCCCATGCCTAGGAAGTGACATCAGAGGGAGAAATATCATGATGTGGGCAGCAAGTTCATGATACTGCTCATGCCAGGAAAATTAAAGAGGTATGGGGAAGGTCAGGGGAACGTGTGCATGGCGGGGTCGAGAAGGAGTGGGGGGCAAAAAAGAGGGCAGGGGAGGGTCTCCACTCGCCCCAAACATCTAAATGGTACCCTGGACGTTTTGGTAAATGTTCAATTATAATTATCACTGCAAAACATCCAAATCCTAAGCCCACCCTAAGCCTGCCCAAAACACGTCTTCAACATGTCCCTTTGGAATTTAGAGGAACAGAAGACTAATAACCTAAAAAGACGTTTAAAATATGGGTTTTGAAAATAGTGATTTGGGACATTTTAGCCAAAAAACGCCAAATGCCACTTTATGCCATTTTAGACATTTTTTTCTTTTTTGAAAATGAGCCCCATAGCAACATAATAAATGATGGCAGATAAAATCGTGCATGGTCCATCCAGTCTGCCCAACAGTCATGTATCATTATCAAAACAAGAACCACAGACCTTTGAAGTCCTTCTGGCATCAGTTTCACTCCCCACAGTTGGGAGTTGCTGTCAAAGCTAACTCCAGCACATCCTGATCCGTTTTGCCATATTTGGGACACATCGACTTGGCAGCTCAGCTTCAATGCTAAAAAATTTAAAGTAATGCTCCTGGGTAGAAGAAATCCATGCAGAACTTACACACTGAATAGTGAGACCTTAGCTAGGACCACAGCAGAACGTGATTTAGGAGTTATCATTAGTGATGACATGAAAACTGCCAATCAAGTGGAAAAGGCTTCCTCCAAGGCAAGGCAAATGATGGGTTGTATCCATAGAGATTTTGTCAGCAGGATGCCAGAAGTCATAATGCCGTTGTACAGGTCCATGGTGAGACTTCATCTGGAATATTATGTTCAATTCTGGAGACCACATTACCAGAAAGATGTGCTGAGAATTGAGTCGGTTCAGCGAATGGCCACCAGGATGGTTTCGGAGCTCAAGGATCTCCCGTATGAAGTAAGGCTGAATAAATTGCAACTGAACTCACTCGAGGAACGATGAGAGAGAGGAGACATGATTGAGACGTTTAAATATATCACAGGCAGGATCGAGGTGGAAGAGGATATCTTCTGTCTTATATGCCTTCGTCCACCAGAGGGCATTCGCTGAAAATCAGGGGAGGGAAATTTCATAGTGATTCCAGAAAGTATTTTTTCATAGAATGAGTGGTCGATCGTTGGAACGAACTCCCACTGCAGGTGATTGAGGCCGGCAGCGTGTCAGAGTTTAAAAGTAAATGGGATATTCACGTAGGATCTCTAAGGATGTAAAGGGGGGTGGGTCATTGGAGTGGGCAGACTTGATGGGCTATGGCCCTTTTCTGCCGTCATCTTCTATGTTTCTATGTTTCTATACCGTAGAAGTCCTTCCCCATTTCTCCATCTCTCTCTGTTCATACTTCTGTGCACCTTCCAGACTGAATTTTGAAAAACAGTATGTAAAAATCCTCCTTTTCCTTTGATTACAGAAAAATTGAGCAAACCCAGTGTCACAGCCAACCTCACCCATCCTGTGGAGCAAAGAGACTCTTTAGCATTAACATGTGGCACCTCAATCGCTGCCCAAACAGTTCTGTGGTTTAAAGACAGCCAGAGACTCACATCAGATGACAGAATGAGTTTGTCTCAAGAGAACAGAACTCTAACCATATCTAATGTCTCCACACTGATTCGGGAAACTATCAGTGTGAGGTCATGAACCCTGTCAGCCACAGTACAAGTGACCCTTACAAACTGATAGTATACTGTAAGTAACTCCAGCCTCATATTAGTTTATTCTGTTTTCTCTCATTGATTTTGCTTAAGTAAAATTTTATATTTTCTTATAGATGGCCCAAACAATGTGAAAATTACCCCTCAGTGACCCATAACCCAACCTCTGAAGTCACAACTATCATTAAATTGTGTGACCGAGTCTATCCCAGCCCTAACCTTTACCTTGACTTTAAATGGTGCCTTAAAAAGCCATGAAGGGAAGTTAGTTCTTATTGATGTAACCTTACATAACCAGGGAAACTATACATGTGAGGCGTATAACCCAGTGACAGAGCTGTCTAGTTCAGCCTGTGTCTATGTTAATATGTCTGGTAATAGTGATAAGCTGGTTTTTTTTTTTTAATTAACAAGCTATTCATGTAGAACAGTGTATCACAAGCTATGTGCCCCGACAAGACACCGGTAAGGAGGAGAGGCATTGGCTGACTGCTTATAGGATGTGCCTCTTGCAGCAAGAGACACATTCTGTAGGCAGTCAGCTGGCGCTGACAACTCTCTTCCTTATCGGTGTCTCTCCTCCTCTTCCCCCCTCCTCCAGGATCCCCCACCGAAGTGACAGCTTCAGGGTCGCGTCTGGAAGGCATCTGCACATGCACAAATGTTGATGTGATGATGTCACACATGCATGTGATGTCATCGCATCGACATGTTAAAAAGAACAGGCACAAGAACAGAACCTTCAGGCACAGTACTGGCAACATCCCTTTCCTAAAAGTGATTTCCATTGACCACTACACTCTATTGCCTTCCACTCAACCAGTTACTGACCCAGCCCATCACTTTGGGACCCATCTTGAGGGCACTCAGTTTATTTATGTATTAGAAGTCTGTGTGGAACACTGTCAAAGGCTTTGCTAAAATCAAAATACACCACATCTAGCACACTCCCTCTATCCAATTCTCTGGTCACCCTGTCAAAGAAATGGATCAGATTTGTTTGACAAGACCTACCTCTACTGAATCCATGTTGCCTCCACCCTGTAATCCACCAGATTCCAGAAACTTCACTATTCTCTGTTTCCATTAATTCTCTGTTTCCATTAATTTGCTTACCACAGAAGTCAGACTTACTGGCCTGTAATTCTCTACTTCTTACTTACCTCCACTTTTGTGGAGAGGGACTACATCTGCTCTTCTCCAGTCCTCCAGTACCACTCCTGACTGTAGAGAAGCATTGAAAAGGTCAGCCAGTGGAGCCACCAGAATATAAAAACATAAGAATAGCCTTACTGGGTCAGACCAATGGTCCATCAAGCCCAGTAGCCTGTTCTCACAGTGGCCAATCCAGGTCAATAGTAACTGGCCAAAACACAAGGAGTAGCAATATTCCATGCTACTGATCCAGAGCAAGAAGTGGCTTCCCCCATATCTTTCTCCAGTAACTGACTATGGACTTTTAAAAAGCTTTTGCCACAACCTCTGGCAAAACGTTCCAGAGCTTAACTATTCTCTGAGTGAAAAAATATTTCCTCCTATTGGTTTTAAAAGTATTTCCAGTGGCGTACCAAGGGGGGGAGGTCCGCCCTGGGTGCACGGCTTGGGGGGGTGCACAGCCAGCCAGGTCCGGGTCTTCCTGCCCTTCCTTTCCCCCGGCCGCGCCACTATGATTCTACCTCCTCCCGCCGAGTCTTTCTGATGTCAATTCTGACGTCGGAGAGGACGTTCCGGGCCAGCCAGGCAGTGATTGGCTGGCCCGGAACGTCCTCTCCGACGTCAGAATTGACATCGGAAAGACTTCTTGTCGGCGGGAGGAAGTTGGTTCGTAGCGGCGTGGCCGGGGGGAAAGGAAGGGGAGAGGCGCTTTTTTTTTTTTTTCCGTGGCAGGGAGGACAGGATGTAGGCAGGCAAGCTGGTTGGCTTTAGCGAGGGAGGGAGATAGGTAGACAGGCAGGCTAGCTTTGGGGTGGCCAAAATCTGGGAGGTAGTGGGGAGGACATAAGGAGGCACTAGGGGCACTATGGACACAGGACGGAGGCACTGGGGGCACCATGGACACGAGAAGAAGGCACTAGGGACACCATGGACACGGGACAGAGGCACTGGGGGCACTATGGACACGGGAAGAAGGCACTGGGGGCACTATGGACACAGGACAGAGGCACTGGGGGCACTAAGGACACAGGACGGGGGCACTGGGGGCACCATGGACACGGGAAGGAGGCACTGGGGCCACCATGGACATGGGAAGGAGGCACTGGGGGCACTATGGACACAGGAAGAAGGCACTGGGGGCACTATGGACACAGGACAGAGGCACTGGGGGCACTAAGGACATGGGACGGAGGCACTGGGGGCACCATGGACATGGGACGGAGGCACTGGAGGCACCATGGACATGGGACGGAGGCACTGGGGGCACTAAGGACATGGGAAGGAAGGAGGGAGGGAATAGAAAGGGACAATTGTTAGGCCTGAGTGCAGAAAGAAAGGATACACAGTCAATTAATAGATGTCACCTTTTGATGAAAAAAATAAATGGTCATGTTACCTCTGACTTACTTTCGCTGCAGCAGAGTCGGCAGCTGTGCTGAGGTGCAGGAAGGTCCCGCACTGACTCGTCTGCCAGCTCTGCTCCAGAAGAAGTAAGTTACATCAGAGGGAGTGGACCCACCAGACGCAGACATTGCAGGACTTTGCCACAACTCCCTGTGTCTGCCGGGTCCACCCCCTCCGACGTAACTTACTTCTTCTGGAGCAGAGTCAGCAGACGAGTCATCGCGGGACCTTCCAGCATACGGCTGCTGAGTCCGCTCCAGAGCAAGTATGTCAGAGTGGGGTGACCTGGCAGCCGGCAGCTACAATCATCATGGGACCTTGCTGCATGAAGGAAGAGAAAGGAGCAGGATTGCTGGAATGGAAGAGTGGTGGAGGGAAAGAAAGGGGGCAGGGTAGTATGGAAGGGTGGTGCTGATAGAATAGATGTTCAGAGAAAGGGGAGAGACATAAGGGGGAAGGATATTGGAGGGAGAGAAAGGGGACAGATGCTGATTGAAGAGGGGTGGATGTCGAGAGAAAGGGCAGACATTGGGGAGCCTATGCTGGATGGAGTGCAGATGGGAGAGATAAGGGAGCAAATGCAGGAAGGAAATGGGAGAAGAGAAAGAGAGAAGCAGATGCTGGATGGAAGTGGACAGAGAGAGAAGGTACTAGATGGAAGGGTTGGAGAAAGAGGGTACATGATGGAAGGAGAGGATAAATAAAAGGAGGGCACATTATGGGGAGAAAAGGATTGAGTTAGGGAAACACTAGAGGGGTGAGGGAAAGAGGTGGCAAGCTTTAGGTAGACAGTAAAGGACATTGATGAGAGAGTAGTAAGAACGTAATCTAGACAGATGCAGAAAAGGAAAATGAGAGAAAAAAGGGAAAGGGATTGCAGAGGAGAGGTGTGGGAGAGGGAAGGAGAGGAGAGAGATGCCAGACCAAAGGGGGTGAAAGGAGAGATGGAAGGGGGAGGCATACAGTTTCTGGAAGGGGCATAGAAGGAGAGAAGATGCCATATAGGGGAAGAGAGACGGCAGACAGTGGATGGAAGGAAGAGAGTTACAAAAAGAAGAGGAAAGCAGAAACCACAGAAGACAAAGGTAGAAAAAAATTTGTATTTATTTATTGCTTTAGGAGACATGTGTCACTGTTTCTGTGGTGCACTCTATGCAGAGTCCAGCTTCTTACTGGTTCAATTTAACCTTTGTCTATGTATTTCTATTTTATCCCCCCTTTTACAAAACTGTGGAGCATTTTTTAGCGCCAGCCGAGGTGGTAGCAGCTCTGATGCTCAGAATTCTATGAGCGTCAGAGCTGTTACCACCGTGGCTAAATTTCACACTACAGTTTTGTAAAAGGGGGAGGGGTTAGTTTGTGATGACATATTCCATACTAGGCGAAGGTGTTTTCTGTGTTCTGTGTGTTCGAAAGATGTTTTTTTGTTAGGATTGACTGCAGGATTAATCTGTACTAGTCTGGCTTGTTTAGTTTTACAATGGGTGTATTGATGTTGTACTGCTCACTGCAGTATGTAAGATGCTGCCTTTTCCTAGGTACTCATGTGTGACATGCGGCTTGCTACTAAAAATCATGTTTTTCGTACAGATGGGGGGGGGGATGTCAAAAAATGATGGGCCCCGGGTATCACATATGCTAGGTACACCACTGAGTATTTCCCTGCAGTTTCATCGAGTGTCCCCTACTCTTTGTAATTTTTGATGGAGTGAAAAATCAATCCACTTGTATCCGTTCTACTCCACTCAGGATTTTGTAGACTTCAATCATATCTCCCCTTAGCCTTCTCTTTTCCAAACTGAAGAGCCCTAACCTTTTTAGTCTTTCCTCATACGAGAGGAGTTCCATCCCCTTTGTCATCTTGGTCGCTCTTCTTTAAACCTTTTCTAGTGCCACTATATCTTTCTTGAGATAAGGAGACTAGTACTCTAGATGAGGTTGCACCATGGAGCGATTCAGGGGTATTATAACATTTTTAGTCTTGTTAACCATCCCTTTTTTAATAATTCCTAGCATCCTGTTTGCTTCCTTGGCCACCGCCGCACATTGGGTGGAAGGTTTCATCGTATTGTCTACAATGACACCCAGATCCTTTTCTCAGGCAATCCCTAAAGCGGACCCTAGCATCTGGTAACTGTGATTCAGGTTATTCTTCCCAATGTACATCACTTTGCATTTGTCCACAGTAAATTTCATCTGCCACTTGGATGCCCAGTCTTCCAATTTCCTAAGGTCTGCCTGTAATTTTTCACAATCAGCAAGTGTTTTAACAACTTTGAACAATTTAGTGTCCCTAAGTTCCTTCAACACCCTCAAATGTACACCATCTGGCCCCATCATTTTGTCTACCTTTAATTTAGTTAGCTCCTCATGAACACAACCTTCTGAAAATTGATCAGGGTCTACCACTTCTCCATCCCTATTCGTTTTTGTCTTCTGCTGCCCCACTCCCAGCGCTTCAGCCGTGAACAGAGAACAGAAATATTTGTTAAGCAATTCGGCCTTTTCTTTATCAGCTTCTACATATTCCTTCCCTTCATCTTTGAGTCTCACAGTGCCACTTTTGCACTTCTTCCTATCACTGATATATCTAAAAAATGTCTTGTCTCCCCATTTTACAGTGTCGGCTGTTTTTTTCTTCCATGTGCATCTTTGCTTTCCTGACTATACGACCAGCCTCTCTTAACTTTTCCAGATAATTTTGCATGTCTTCTTCTTTCTGCAATCTTGTATAGTTTATGAAAGCTAACCTCATATTCCTTACCTTCTCAGCTACTAATTTTGAGAACCATTTACAGAGGTACCTTGGATTACGAGCATAATCCGTTCCAGAAACATGCTCGTAATCCAAAATGCTCGTTTATCAAAGTGAGTTTCCCCATAGGAAATAATGGAAACTCGCTTTGATACGTTCCCACTCCCCGAGGCCAGCGGCGCTGCTCTATTCCCCCCTCCCCCGAGAACCGGCTTTGCTCCCCCCGAAGGCCCCCTCTGCGATCTGGCACTCTCCCCCCCCCGTGATCTGGCACCCCCCGCGATCCAGCACCCCCCCCCCCTCCGTGATTGTGCACCCTCCCCCCCCCCCCCCCCCCCCCGCCGCTGCTTACTGTCATCTGGGCACTGTCATCTGCTTACTATCATCTGGGCATGTCCTGTTGGTTGGTGCTGTTGCCCGATAATCGGCCTCCTCTTCTTGCTGGGCCTTGAGCATCTGCGCATGCTTAAGGCCTGTGAGTTGTTCAAATTCTTGGGATATCAAACTTCATGGCTCTCTTTGCCCCTCTGTACCAACCTGTAGAAGAACAAAATGAAATTGTGGTAATGACAATAAATTTATTTCACCTATGACTAATGTTTATAAGATTTTTGCAACCTGTTTTAGAAGCATCTATGTACTACAAAGGTGCCCAAACTGACCAGATGATCACTGCATGCTAGTGCTGCCCGATTAAGGGAAAAAATTTTCGATTTGATTTGGTCTATTGAATCGATTTTTCAATTTGATTCAATTTTCCTGTTCAATTGGGTGGGGTTCTTTTATTTATTTTTTTATTTTTATTTTTTTTTTTTCAAACTTCCTGGTAGGTTTATTTTGTAGCCTTTCCACTCATCCCCCCCCCCTTTCCCCTCTCCAACCCCACAACTTTTCCTCTCTCTGTCTAACATCAGCTCTGGCAGGATACACATTTCGAATCTGATATATTGTAATCACAAAATAGAAAGTAAAATTATTTTTTCTACCTTCCACTGCTATAGCCAACATTTGTTTCTTTCCCACTATCTATCATCTCTCTTTTTTTTTCTCTCTCTCTTTCCTTGCCTTGTACCTTGGGTCAAACTTCTCTATTCCCCTCCATGCAGCATCTTTCCTTTCCTCCCATCCATTATGATGTGCAGCATTTCTTTCTCTCTCCCCATGCACCATTTCTCCCTGCCCTCCACCCTACGTCCAACATTTCTTCCTCTCTCTTCTCCATGCATGCCTTCCTCTCATCCACCATATGCAGGATTTCTCCCTCCCGCCCCTTTCTACCTCTTCTTTCCCTTCCTCTCCTCCACCCCAATTCTTCATCTCTATTCTCTCCCCCCATGTGCAGCATCTTTCCTCCCCTCTCATCCCCCTGTGCAGTAGTTTTCCATCCCTCTCTCCCATCCCCCTGTGGAGCAGCACCCCACTGACTCTCCCACCGTGAAAACTGCCATACCTCTGAGACCTCCTAAAACGACAGCAGCGGTGGCGGTGGACTGTCAGTAAAAGCATCACTCTGAATGGAAAACTTGTAGCCTGCCCCAGTAGGGCTTCCCTCTGCTGCATCATAAGTGATGCAGCAGAGGGAAGACCCCAGTGGAGCAGGCTGCAAGCAGCCCGCTCAGAATGATGCTGCTGCTGCTTTAGGAGGCCTCAGAGGTATGTCAGGTCTCACTGGGGTGGGGTTCGCTGAATCGGTGAGTCCAATTTTCTTGAACAATGAATCAATCTGAATTGGTGAATTGGGCAGCACTACTGCGTGCATCAAAGTAAGACATCCCCACACTCCCCCCATGCTCACTGACCCCCTTCCACTACAGAGCCAGAACATCAGCATCTGGTATGGGGAAGTCTGGTAGAACATCACACAGATGTGCAGAGTTACTTGATGAGTGGACTAGTAAACCATAGAGAGGACAACCAAGGTTCATAAGTCATGCTAATCACTACATTTATTGTAGAAATATTAGCTCACCCAAACCCTACTATACTGCGGTATAGGTGCCACCTGCAGCCAAAAGGACTACTGGGGTGGTATACAGATGGGAATAGTAGATTTTGGGGGCTCACCATAAATTATAAGGAGTTCTGGTAAGATATACATCTGGCACTCTTTAAGTGAAGTTCACAGCACTGCTCTCTAAAGTGTCCCACTACTCTGTTGGGATGTCTATGTAGCCAGTCCAAATGGCTTGCATTTGGACGTTTTCAACATGGATGAAAATGGGGTATAAGATGGTCAAAATAATAATTATATTTGGATGTCCAGCAGTTGCTATTCGAAAATGATCATTTCTGTTCCTCTGACTTTAGACGTGCAACTGCTAGTCACTCCAGGCCCTAGTGGATCCATCTGTAAAATGTCCATCATGAGCTGTAGAGGTAGTCTCGTGATTCACATCCTTGCAACTTTGCACAAGTTACTTAATGCTCCATTGTCTCAAGTATAAAATAAGTACCTGTGTATAATATGTAAACCACTTGGATTGTAACCCCAGAAAGGCAGTATATCAAATCGTATCCCTTTCATGGCTGCTGCTAGAGATCGCCTGCCTGCTTAAAATCACTTTGAATATCAAGCCCATTTTTGCTGCCACAGCTGAATATTCAGCCAAACCTGTTTAATGAGAACATGACCATCTCTGATAGAGTAAAATCAAAATATTCGGTATACAAATTCTACTGGAATTAATAAAGTTTTTGTAACTTTGACTCTCCTTCTAAAAAATAGTGTCATCTTGCAAAGGTTACTGTGTAAGGTGACTTACCTTCTGAATTCGGTCTGAATGTCTGATTCCATGAAAATAGCCTCTTTGCCCCACATGACCCATTTTCATTCAAGTAGTACTTCTTTCACAAATGCAGCTCTCTTTTTCATACCCTCTGCAGTGGCTACAGTGACCACAGCCAGCCAGTCTTCCTTTCTATGCAGATAATGAATATGCAGAAATAGGTACTTGATCTGGCCTTGCTAGAGATAAATGTCTGAGCATTGTGACAGTTGTAATACTAAGATGATGTTGTACTATTGGATTATAAGAATATCAAAAGGGAAATTATCTTTGACTGAAATACCTATGATGGAGGTAACAATTTATATCTGTCATATCCTCAACAGTAATCCAACTCCTTCACACATGCCATATTTATGCCGCTTCATATAAACCATCACTGGACCCTACCTGCCCCTCCAATTATCACAGTTTCCCTCCTCCCCTTCTTATCCAAGCTACTTGAATGTGCTGTTCACCGCTATTGTCTTGACTTTTTCTCATCTTGAGCTGTCCTTGATCTGCTTCATTCAGGTTTTGCCCTCTTCATTCTTTGGAAACTACCCTTGCTAGAGTCTCCAACGACCTGCTCCTGGCCAAATCCAAAGGCCTCTACTCCATACTCATCCTCCTTAATCTATCTGAAGCTTTTGACACTGCAGATCACTGCCTACTCATCAATACAGTGTTCTTGTTGTGTTTCAGAGTTCTGTTATCTCTTGGTATTCCTCCTGTCTTTCTCATTGCACTTTTAGTGTAAGCTCTAGGATCCTGTTCTGCTGCCATTCAGAGCTCTGTCCTCTTTTTTTCTCCATCTAAACTTCTTCCCTTGGTGCCCCAATCTCCTCCCATGACTTCCACCTCTACGCTCACAAATCTAAATCTCTATGCCTGAAATTTCTACAGGAATTGAGGCCTGAGTATCAGCCTGCTTGTCTATCATTGCCACCTGGACATCTCACCGACATCTAAAATTAAACATGGCCAAGACTGAACTCCTTATCTTTCTTCTTAAGCCTGTCTCTCCCCTTCCCCCATTCTCCATATTGGTAGATAATACTCTCATCCATCCTGCCTCATCAGTTTGAAACTTCGGAGTCATTTTTGACTCATCTCATTCCTTCTCTTCACATACCCAACAGACTGCCAAAACTTGTTTCTTGCTCTACAACATTGCTACAATCTGACATCTCTTTTCTGAGCACACTGCCAAGACCCTCATCCATGCTCTCATCACCTCTTGCTTGGATTATCACAATGTCCTTCTCACAGGTCTTCTGCTAAGTCATCTCTCTCCCCTTCAATCTGTTCAGAATTCTGCTGTGCAAATTGTATTCCACCAGTGTCATTATGCTCACGTTACCCCTCTCCTCTAGCTCCCTGTTCATCTCCACATACAGCTCCTCAGTATCTCTCCTCCCTTGGCTCTCCCTATATTCCACCCTGGAAGCTCCATTCATCAGGTGAATCTCTCTTGTCAAAGCCCTTCTCCTCTACTGCCAACTCCTGACTCTGTCCCTTCTGCCTTGCTGTGCCTTCTGCCTGGAACATTCTGCCTGACTTAGTGCATCAGGCCCCTTCTCATGTGGTGTTCAAATCCAGGCTAAAAACCTACTTTTTTGAAACTGCATTTATGTCATACCCTGACAACTTGTAAAGCACCCATATCTGTTGTCATTTCCTCTTTGCTCCCCTACTTCTAGTCCCTTATATTTTCCCCACCTAAATAATATGTATAAGTCACCTTTGTCCTATGTCTGTCTTAATTAGATTGTAAGCTCTTTGAGCAGGGCCCATCTCTTGCATGTTTGTTGTACAGTGCTGCATGGTGTGGTAGTGCTTTATAAATACAGTGTTCTTCCACTCATTCGCAGTTCGCGAATCGCAGACTCGCTCATTCGCGGTCTGCTCCGACCACCTCTTCCTGTAGTAAAGTCAGGCTACACCAATCAGGAGCTGTGTGTCAAAACAGCTCCTGATTGGTGTAGCCCAACTTTACTACAGGAAGAGGTGGTCGGAGCAGATCGTGAGTGATTTTCTTCACCCACCGGCACTCCACCTGCCCTCTCCTGCCTCTCCAGCTGCAGTCTCCTGCCTCCCCTGCCTTTTGACAAGCAAAAAAATGCATTCGTAGTTTTATGAAATTTGTGGGGCTTCCTGGAATGGAACCCCCGCGAATTTTGAGGGAGTACTGTAATACATGGTAGTAGTAGAAGTAATATGACGTGTGTAACCATGTAGCATAGTGCTCTTTTTGAGCATTTATCCAGATACTTGGAATTTTTTTTTGGCACAATCCTGACTCAACCACAGATGTTCTTGACAAGTAATTGGGGTGATCTCTTGTGGGAAACCACACAAGATATTCATGGAGGAAGTGCTCGTGTATATTTTTATAGCCCAGCAGTTTCTTCCTGCTCCTTTGGGTTTTCTGCATATTTAGAACCAGGAATCTTCACTCAGAACCAGCAGGGATTTCCCTATATTTAGTTAAATCAGTCATTACAATGAATCTTGGATAGGAATTCACACATAAGAGCTTCTTCCACAATCATAAATGTGAGCCCTAAATTGTCACTGTTGAGTAAAGATTGGATTCTGAATGTCTTGTGAGGGCTCCATGGATTATTTTTCAGTGCCAAGTTTTGGGGTTGTTCTTCCATGTTTATTTAATGTTTGATACACCGCATTGGCTGAAGCATCTATGTGGTTTACATTTCATTAAGATAATGTAATAATTTTAAAAAGAGGGATAGAATTAGGTTGAAGTAGGAAAGAGTAATGGAAATGGAACTACATAATTGACAGTAAAGATAAGTAAAGTATGGTAGAAGGTCAGAAGTGTGCTTCTGACTCGATATTGATCGCCACTGGATCCTATATGAAAAACCCCTTTGGTGCTGCTGTAGTGACCTGGATATCCCATATTTTCACAGCATCATCTGTGGAACAGCATGACAATACCTGGCAGACTGCAGTAGGAGTTGCTATTGGTGCTGTCCTTGGCGCTGCTCTATTGATCATCACAGCTGTTCTCCTGTACAAGAAAGGTTGCAACTGTCAGAGAAAAGGAAATGGTAAGTATAGCACACCCATCAAGCTTTGTAATTCACAAATTGAGATTTGGGGCCAAATTTTGTTTGTCTTCTCACTCTCAGATGCTGGAGGGAACGTATACGAGGTTCCGGATGTTAGTGGAGTACCTCCAAACCAGTATAGCAACATTATACCTCAGAGACAAGAAGGAATTTATGTGAGTAATCACCATTTCTCTGTCAATAAACAGGATTAATCTGCCACACAAGTAGGTCACATCATCCAATGGTGCCAAAAAGAAATGGCTCTTTCAGAGCCAAAAAAGAACTAGAAATCTTTCAAGCAGGTAACGTGCTCGACTTCAAGAGAAGTTGGGACAAACAAGTGGGGTCACTACAGAGTTATGCTTAAAAGATGGATTCTCATGGGAAAGGGGATTCTAGAGTGGGCAAATTTGCTGAGGGAGGGTTCTTGAGAGGGCAGACTTGCTGGGCCGCCGGCCCTTTTCTGCTGTCATACTCTATGTTTCTATGTGTGGGAATTCCTATATCATCCCTTTTCTGATTAGCCTCATCAGTCTTTTCTCATTCTTGCTATTGCCCAGACATGTTTAAGTTTCTTCCTCATAACAGAAGAGGTGAAGAAAACAAACCATCAACACTGAGAAAAAGATTTAAAAAATATATAATTATAAATAGCAGAAGGCAATTGATTCCAAATGGCATATAATCTCACTCATTGTCTCTTCAGTCTGGTAGGATAGAGTAGAACATAAGAAAATAAGAACATATGAGTTGCCATACTGGGACAGACCAGAGGTGCATCATGCCCAGTATCCTGTTTTCCACAGTGGCCAACCCAGGTCACAAGTATATAGCAAGATCCCATGAAGTAAAAAAGATTTTATGCTACTACTACTACTACTTATAGCACTTATATAGGAAATAAGCAGTGGATTTCCCTAAGCCATCTCAATAATAGCTTATGGACTTTTGCTAAAAAAAAAAAAAAAAAAAAGCCAAACCTTTTTTAAACCCTGCTAAGCTAAGCTTTTGCTACATTCTACAGCAACAAATTCCAGAGTTTAATTACATGTTGAGTAAAGAAATATTTCCTCCAGTTTATTTTAAATCTACTACTTAGTAGCTTCATTGCATGCCTCCTAGTCCTAGTACTTTTGGAAAAAGTAAACAAGCAATTCACATCTACCTGATCCAGGCCATTCAGTATTTTATAGACCTCTATAATATCTCCCCTGAGTCATCTCTTCTCCAAGCTGACCAGTTTGGGAACCTTTGGGGAACAGATACAACTAAAACAGGTCTAACTGCGGGTATCTAAATTCCATCTAGGACAGTCCTGGGAAAACTTTGAATATTCCTGCAGGATATCCAGGTTTAAGTCTGACAGATGCCCACCTCTCAACACACACCTTTGGGCTCTGGACGTTCAGCGGCATGGAGGTCCTGCTGGATGTCCAAAAAGTTGGTTGTGATTATCGGCACTTGAACTTCCCAGCTATTAGGATGTCCAAGTGCAGATTTAGTCAGGTTTTTGGACATTTCAATGTTTTCATTATGAACCTGAGTGGCATACATTCCATAAATTTTCAATAAAACACTGTCATAGCAAAGGTACAAAAAGTTAGATCATAAGCCCACTAGGGACAGAGAAAGTACCGGTATATAATACATAGACTGCTTTAGTTATACCACAGTAAGGCAGTATATCAAATACATAACCAATACTCTTATCCTTTAGCAAGAAAAGTTGGAAAGTGACAGTGCATTTGACCAATCTAGTCTAGAGAATATATTGTATTGGACATGAGAAGCATTGGTGCTGATATCATTTGGAACTCCATATAAATAAAAAAATGATTAGCCCTGCTGCTCTTCACACTTGACTCAGTGCTGAGTTTCCAAATGCTCTTCCTCAGAGGCTAGTATAACTGCTGTTCAAACATGTTTAGAGTTCAACTAACCCATTGCAGTCACACTAGAACCTTGAAGAAGAGTGCTTCAAAACTTTGTGCTGGGTTGGGTGTAAGGCGGCAGTGCTGATAACATCTTTATTCAAACCAAGCCTCAAAAGTTGAGTATGTGCACATTTAAAGTTTTGCATATGTCAGTCAAACATGTATGAATAGTAACCTTAAGCTCTGCTGGCACTATAAATTATGTTTGGAACCATCAAGATACAAGACATAATGAGGTTAATATTATCAATGGTGTCTACTTTAAGAGAGTAAAGGCTATTTTTATAAAGATAAGTATATTCTTGCTTGTCTTTATAAAATACTAGTGGCAGAATTCAGGCCTAACATGCAGGTGCAGACATTTTCACCTGTCCAAATGCAAAGTCTCTTGTAAAATAGGTGAAGGACTTCATGTGGATGTTTCTCTATCTCCAGATGGAACAGTGATTTTTTAAAAAAGCTGAATGTTTCTAAACAAAATGTGTAAAACTAATCCACATTTGCATGAGAGAAGCTTTTTATAACTGTTGCTTCCTGACTAACAGAGTACCCTGATCTCATATTCTTAGCCTCCCCCAATCACCTAACTTCCCCGTGATATCAAATCTCTCATCACCTCCCCGCCCCCCCTAGCCACCATCAAGATCCCCCTCCAGAACTCTTCCCTATCTGAAGACCAGCAGCACAAGAAGACCCTCCTTACAAGATCTCTCTGCCACCATCCCATCCCAACTCCATCCCTATTGGGGATTTCAGGTGTATAGGGTGAGTAGGATGGATTCCCAGTCACTCCTGCTTTCAATAAACTAGGGGCTCCTTTTACGAAGGTGCGCTACGGGTTTTACCGCACGCACTGGATTAGCACGCGCTAGCCAATAATCTACCGCCTGCTCAAAAGGAGGCAGTAGCGGCTAGTGCACATGGCATTTTAGCGCGCACTATTCCGCGCGTTAAGGTCCTAGCGCGCCTTTGTAAAAGGAGCCCTAGGTTTCAAAATGGTAGCTATGATCCCTAGCTTTAATCTCTCAGTAATACCACTAGGGGTCAGGATACCAAATAAGAACATTTTGTAACTTTGACATAGATACCTTTCTTAAAAAAATTACTCCCTAAACGTGTTAGTCTATAGGGTGTTGTCATCCTCTTGGTTTTTGCTTCATTATACTAATACAGCTTCCTCTCTAGATGTCCTGATCAATCCCATGGCTATTTTCCAGGAAGAAGGTACAAACGGACTTTAGAGGGAGGGGTAGAAAGGCAGAACAGCACAGATAAAAACTTCTAACAGAACATAGGCAGCTGAAATGAACAAACTAGGTAGTTGAGAGGTTCTTCTTTGCTGATATCTTCTATGTTTTACATAACATTCTGCATCTCTCTCCTACAGATTAATACCCTGAATCCCAAAGCGCCTGATTCTACTTATACAGTAAGAAAAAATGATATGAACATTAAAAAGATATTGAGTCTACACAAGCTACTTTCTTTTCCTCCCTCTAAAATATTTTATATCTTGTCATATATACAATAAGGGAAATTCTTTAAAGGGCTCCAAAATTTAAGTGCAAATTATGTAGCTCTGCTTTGTTTGGTGCTATTCTGGAAGATGCAGTAATTGGGAAGATTCAACTTCTATAAAAAAAAAACAACTCTGCTTAAATAGCTGCTCTGGCACAGTATAGAAAATTACATTACATTACATTAGTGACTTCTATTCCGCCTGTACCTTGCAGTTCTAAGCGGATTACAGTAGAAGATAGCTGGACATTTCCAGGAAGTTACAAGTTAGGGGACGGTTACATAGTAGAGGCACAGGGAGTTACAATTTAGGGGACTTTAAATAGTAGAGGCAGAGGGAAGAAATTGAGGAAGGGAGGAGAATTGAGGATTAATAGTAGGGAAGATGTAGTTCAGAGTTCGTTACTTTAATCTTTAATGGAGGAAAAAGCCTCGAGCATGAAGAGAGGCTCCAGAATGTTGTGGAAAATAGCGAGGGTGATATGACTAAACAGACACCAATTACTGGCTCAATATGAATATTTTAGTATCCATTTAAGAAGTGCCACGGAGTGTGTGAATGAATGACCTCTCTCACATGATTATCCATTTATCAGCTAAATATTGCTACTAAGGGGAGGTTATTAAGATTGGTAAGAGATGGGCTTTTATTGCACCTTGATTTACCATGGGAATCACCAACCTGCAGTGTCTCCTCTTCTTCATCCCTTTCCTCGTTCATTTTCCTCTACCCTCCATCTCCCTTTTGACTTAGGCAAATTAATCAAACATACAATTGTGAAAAAAAATCACCTTCCCTATCCTATTAAATGATGTAGCTCCTTTTCCTACTTTTATTATAGACTGTAAACCACTGGGGTCTGCTTGTCAGCGGTACATGTATAGCAAATCATGAATAACAAATAAAAGATATCAGTTTGAAAAAAAGAGCCTTCCCTTCCTGCCACACCTCGAGCAGTGAGCTCTCCTATCGCCGACACCGACTGCTGAGGAGTCGGAAAGCCAAGATCTCCATCTGAGGTCAGGGGTGAAACCTGCAGCATCGACGGAGACAACAGCTCCGGGGCTTCCTGTATTGCTGTAGGTGTCCCCAACATCATCCTGGGACGCGGGGGAGCTCCAGGCCCAACAGGGCTAAGCGAGACATCGCCCTCCAAGACCGAGGTCTGCCCACTTCGGTCCGCAGAGTCAGCCATTCCAACAGGGACAGCAAAGATCGTAATCGCTGTCTGTCGTGACAACGAGGTGGGAGAGGAGGCAGGAAGATCACTCCTCTGCTTACCCCTGTGCTTCGGCATTTCGGTAAACTGAAAAAGTCCCAGTAGAAAACTTTTTTGTAAAGTAAATTTGTCAATATTGCAGGAGCCGCCAATGACACGACTCACTCTGATGCCATCTTTTTTTTTTCAAACTTCGGACTCGATTTCTACGGTGATTTCAGCGATTTCTCTTCCTGCTCCACTGATAAAACCATCAGTGGTAGACATGGAAGCTATCTGGGGTGCTATTGAAAATCTATATAAGGTATGCACCCATTTCATATCTACAGTACAAAATACAGCAACCCAATTCAAAGATTTTGATCAGAAATTTCAACAACAGTCTTCCAGAATAGATAAAGTAGAAAACTCAGTTACAGAGCTTAAAGTTGCTAATAGTGTGCAATTAAAGGACAAAAATTTACTAGCTAGGAAAATTGAGAACCTGGAAAATTTGAATAGGAACTTAAATTTAAGATTATTGAATTTTCCTGTATCTAGATTACATTCTTCCAGGGATTTATTTCAACTATTTCTTACCTCAGTGTTAAAATACCCTGAAAACAATATACCACCTTTACAAAAATTATATTACTTAAATGTACCGAAAGATAAAGACAAGATGGAAGAACAACCAGGAGAATTGGATCTCACTGGTATCTTGGAATCATCTCAGATTGAGATTACGGCTAGAGCTACTTTATTAGTAACTTTTGTATTTCTACAAGATAAAGAAGCTGTTCTAGGCATGTTCTATAGCAGTGTTTTTCAACCTTTTTACACCCGTGGACTGGCAGAAATAAAAGAATTATTTTGTGGACCGGCAAACTGCTAGGACTAAAATTTAAAAACCCCGTTTCCACCCCATCTCCGTGAGCTCGGTCACCTCAGTAACTATAGAAAAATAGACAAATATAGTGCAAAATATAGACAGCAGATATAAATTCTCAAAACTGACGTTTTGATCACTAAATTGAAAATAAAATCATTTTTCCTACCTTTGCTGTCTGGTGATTTCATGAGTCTCTGGTTGCGTTTCCTTCTGTCTGTGTATCCTTTCTTTCATTTCTTTCATTCTGCACTCAGGCCCAAGAATTGTCCCTTTCTATTCCCCCCTCTTTCCTTCCTATGTCCTTAGTGCCCCCAGTGCCTCCTTCCCATGTCCTTAGTGCCCCCAGTGCCTCATTCCCATGTCCTTAGTGCCCCCAGTGCTTCCTTCCTATGTCTTTAGTGCCCCCAGTGT